>NC_137962.1:1715000-2915000 GCF_963924665.1 Micromys minutus | reverse complement strand
TGACATACCCACAGACCCCTGATGATCTTGAAACTCTGCCAACACCTGAGTCTGTTTCTTCCAAGGCAGCAGGAAGCCTGCTGCCCTGGGAGAGCCATCTTTACACAGACTTACTCAGACCACAGCACCTCCATCAGGATTTCCCAACTCTGCTTTTGCTCTGCTCATTGCCAGAGACCCAAGGATCTCCAGAGCTTCAGAAAGTAGAAGAGGGCCCCAAATTTGACCTGAGGGGACCAGCTCCCTCCTGGGACCATCCCCCAGAGCAATCACTGTTGCAACGGTGGTCTCTCGTAACCATGGTTTACAAACCGGGTTAGGCAAGCTGCTTTTGCATGATGGAGCTATCTTGAGTAAACAGCATCCTATGTCCCCTGCCGGCCACTTGCTCAAGATATTGCTGGACATTGCATTAGAGCCAGTGACACAAAGGGTTTTGAAAATGAAAACAGGCTCTCTGACTTATGATCAGATAGCATTTAACTCATTCACGATTGCACCAAGCTTTCCCAAGGCCCCAGGCCACAGAACAAGTATTGCCACAGTTTAGATAGAAGATGCTGGGCAGAGTTAGAGCCTCAGATCTCCAAGTCCTGAGAAGATGAGGCTTCCAAAGGCAAAGGGGTCAGATGGGGCTTACAGTGCCTTGGCCTCAGTAGCCAACTGTGGCCCCTTGGGACTTTCCAGCCTCTTAGAGTGACCTGGGGCACAGATCTGACTCCCTGGGGACTGGGAGATTGCACGTTCCTCTTCTGGCTACCTTTCTGGCTGATATAGACTGAGTCTAAAGGAAGAGAAAGCATGACTCTTTCCCTCCTTTTTTTATTATATGTGTATTACATGTGTGTCCATGCATGCATGTGTGCGTGTGCATATGTGTTTAATGCACAGTCTCTTACTGAACATGGAGCTTACCAAATCTGTTAGATGGGCTAGTCAGTGGGCCCGAGTAATCCTTCTGTCCCAGACTCCCTGACCCCAGAATTACATGTTGCCACACCTGCCTTCCTGTTTTTACCCTGGATTCTCGGGTCCTCATGATTGTACTACAAGCACTTTGCCTACTGTCTTTCAAGCCCTGCATGGATAGATTCCTGGCATCGATTGCCTTGTAACAAACCTGCACCATGCTGGCTGAACTGACAAAGTTCTCAGTTCTGGCTGTCAAATCAGCTCTCCTGCTGCCTTTGCCTCCGCTTGCATTTGCTGGCTGGTCAGTTGGAAGAGAAGACGAAGATGGTCTCCCTCATAAGCTTAGTGGGTAGTGCTTGGCTCTTGCTGAGGACTCTTGGTCCTCCTTATAGCCATCAGCCTCCACAGTAGTCTCAGGAAACTGGTCCAAACAGTAAAGATGAGAAAGCCAGGAAGAATTATGAGCCAAGATTCAAGGAACAGACTCTAGCTCCTGATAGAAGTTGCTGAGAAATATGTTTTTCAAGCCATTGCAAGGCACAAGAATGGCAATGACTCCATGGAAATTTCCCCACTGTTAGAAAATACATTAGCTGTATTTTCCAAAGCAAAAGTCTAGACTCACTAGATGACAAAGAACTTTTTGCTGACTTGTGAAGCTATGTACAGAGGTGATCTATATGATCTCATGATTTTATGATCTTTGGCAGAGTTTTGTATCCACTGCAGTGCTTGGCTAAAATTTTAAGACATTTTGGATGAGATTCTAAAGATGTGGCTCAGAAGTAAACTGCTTTCCTATGCATGCACAATACCCTGGCTCCATCCTCAGCACCTCAGAAGTCAGGTTACCTTCTTGTTGCTTCAGATGAATACCTGACAAGAAGTGACTTATTTTGGCTTACAGTTTAAGAAGACATGGTCTACCATGACAGGGAAGATATGGGTGTAGGCAACTGTGTGTCGGCAGGAGCCTGTGGTGTTGAGTTCTGTGAACCAATCCACACAGAGGGTCTGGGGCCAGAAGTGGGGCTCGGCTAAAATGCTGAAGGTCTGCCTCTAACCCCACTTCCTCCAGTTAAATATCAACTCCAAAAGGTTCCCAAACAATGTTATTAGCAGGGATCCAAGTGTTCAAATACATGGGCTTATGGAGAATAGTTTATATTCAAGCTATAACACTTGGGAAGTATTTTTAAATCCCAAATTCCTGGCCTCACCCAAGGCCTGCTAGGTAATAGTGACGAAGGCAGACAGAAGTGGCCTGGAAATCTTACAGCAAGAGTTAAGGCCTGCAGGCTTAGAAGACAAGACTTAAAGGAAAAAACACCAATCTGGGATATGGAGAAGACATGAACTTGTCTCCTCCACTCAATCACAGAGCTTCACATTGGAATCTAGAAATCAAGAAGTTACAGGCCCCTCCCACCACATTATTGGCAATGCTCTGTATGCTGAATAGTGTTCGGTTGAGTTTGCAGCAGAACACATTCACCCTTCACAGACCTATAAATTGAATGCTATAAGGCCCATTTTATAGGTAGGCAAAGTAAGTTTATGAGAGGTTCACAATTTGTCCAAAGTCACCTAGTCAATAAAGACAGAATTGGAATTAAGTCCCAGGCTACCTAACTTCAGAGGCTATGTCATTACCAATTAGACCAGGAGTCTCTACTGCTTTTTCAGAGGTCAATCAGGATCCTGAGGCCCACTACCCATCCCAGGTCATAAGTAACCTGCCCATAAAAGTGACAGGCAGCATTCTCTGGGTCATTTGTGAGTCCTGAGCCAGTGTCTCTAAACTGGGGTGTTCATTTTTCAGATCAGTTGGGCAGATATTTTTAAACAGGGATGAATGCTCTATCTTGTAGAGATTGTATGTGCTTCTTCAGGTAGGGTCTAGTTACAGAAGTGTTCTAAAGATGTCCAGATAATCCTAGTGCATACCACTTAGAGTTCAGAAAGATGATATAACATGTTTGCCCTCATATATGAGATCTAGTGGTGGGGGAGTATGGAGTTCCTAGTGATGAACAGAAATCCCCACATACTCTCTATGCAAAGAGAATGGTAGCCCCAGCATTGAGAGCACCTATGACCATCATATCCCATAAACTTCTCATAAAAGCTAATGCCTCAAGGAAACTCCTGAATCAGACTTGGCAGCACAAGCCAGCACTTTGAAAGTGACGGTAGAAAGACTAAGAACTCAAGGTCATCTTCGACTACTTAGAAAATTTGTGATCAATCTGGGTTTCAGAAGATCCCATCGAAGAAGGAGGAAGGGGGAAGGAGAAGAAGAAGAAAGAACTTTGAATTCTTGGGAATACTCTGTCCCCCAATACTGCCAATAAACTAGCCATATTAGACATCCAGTTAATGATCCCAATGGTGTGGCTCAGAGCCTCCAGTTGAGTCAGGGTAGGGTGAGCCTTTTCACCCGTGCCTTACACCATGCTTCCAGGTTGATTCCAGTGTGACCTGTGTTAGAGCTGCTGATCTGCCCTAGAACCTCAGTCCTTAGATTTTGAAAATAAGGTTTGGCGAGAAGTAACTTGATCCAAGGCCAGGCAGCATGCTTGTGCCAAAGGTAAAGCTGGAACCTAAAGCTCCTGGCTATTGCTGTTGTCATTCTGTAGATTCCTGTGCCTTGAAAATTTATTTGAAATGTTACCTGATTGCTCTGGTTCTGCTATGGTGTGTAGTCTCTCTCCCAGAACAGATAAGACTAGAACCCAAAGGAGAGTGACTTAGCCAGACCACAGAGCAGCGGAGGCTTGCAAGAGCTCAGGCTTCTGACTAAATGTCGGGGACTTAGTGTCACTCCTGCCTTGGTCCCTTTCCCTGTACTGTACCCAAATAGCACCACCCAGGGAAGTTATAAAGAGAAACGATTAGAGAACGCAGCAGAATCTGGAAGGAATGTAGGGGAGAGGGCCTGCATACAGTGCTGGTGGGGGTGCAAACTGCTCAGCTACTGTGGACATCAGCATCAGACGTCCTCTAAAAACTGAAGGTAGAACCACCATATGACCCAGCTATACCCACCCTTGGTGAAAACTGGAAGTGCTCCCATGTCAACATAGCATAGGCATGTTCTCAACCCCCGTGTTCATCACGGCACCAGGCATGATGGCCAAGTTATAGAACCAGCCCATCGACAGACAAATAGATGCGGAAGTGAAAACATGCTGCATATGCACAACGGATTATCCAAGTAAAAATGAAGATTGAGCCTTTTTTTAAAAAATGGATAGAAATGGGTAGAACTGAATAAAGATTGTCATGTCAAGTAAAATAAAGCCTAAATCAGAAAGATGAATGTGACATACTTGCTCTCGTACACAGGATCTGGGAGACAGTCATGGGGAAACAACACAAGAGTAGGTACTTCAGGGAAAAAGAAGTACATTACACGAATGTCACAATGAAAACAATAATATTTTTACAATTAGCATACACCAAGAAATATGTTAAAGGATTAGGAGCCAATTTGGCTCATAGCACTGCATACTGAAAAGCCCAAAACACAGATGTCATAATAAAGCAAAAGCTGCTACCTCATCAGTTCTCAACATGTAGGTCATGATCGTGACATTACCTAAGAGCAGCAAAACTACAGTTATGAAGTAACAATAAAGTACTTTTATGGTTGGGAGTCAGGAGGTCACCACAACATGAGGAACTGTCACTGCAGCTCACGGTGAGACAGATCAAGTACTCTCAACAGCTCATTTTTATAACAATGCAACTCCTACAGTGACTGTTAGTCAGGCCTGGCTCTGCCCTCATGAGCCAGTCACTCCCCAAAGGTGCTAACTCTCAGCTACCATCCACACAGGACTTCAGAGAGTATTGAACACATGAAATTCAAAGGGCTGCCATGTACCAGAGTACCCACCAATACCTATGGCCACTCATATGCTTACCAGGTTCTAGCATGTAGGGCTTTCCAGAGCTTTTACACGAGGAGTTTAAGGCATGGGTACCTACGAAAACAAGATAGACAATGATCTCAGGGTTTAAAGGTACCTGGTAGACTGAAAATTTCACCCCATCAAAATCCCTTACCTGCTGTTCTAAACACGTTAGGACTTCCTGTTTATACAATGTCACTCTTGGTGTTTCCAGCACTATGTCAATGCTGCCTCCATTTTACCAATGGTCGAACTTTAAGACTAAAGGGCCCCAAACCAAACCCAGTGTTTGGACAGGATCCAGTGCTCACTCCACTGAAGGCCTGGACCCTTGGCCCCACCTGCTTGGATAAAACTCTCCACTTAATTGATAACTAGCAAAGTTTATAGATAGGTTCTGTGTTTGAGCAAGTCGAAACCCAATAGACCCCGTATAGCTCTTGTTGCATGCTACGCAAAGACAATACTCCCCGTGATAGATTTAGAAGACATACCTTATGTCTGACTTTGCAGATAGCCTAAGACATAAGGTTAACTTCTCACTGCCTTCTTTCTTCCTATCTGAATATCCGAGGCATGTGCAGATTAAAGCCTGCTTTCCAGCTGTGGTCTCCTGCACAGAATTTAGCCAATAAACATTCCAGCATGGAGGGAGAAGCCTGTCACCAGTTCCCGTGCCTGGATGAGGAGCTATTAACACTTTGATGGCTTCTAGGGAAGGAAGAGTCATTAGTCTTTAAGGATGGGACCTCGGGTGGACATGGCCTCATGACCATGAGTAGATGAGAAACACAAACTGCACTCAGTAGGTTATTAAAATATAAAAAGTTAAATTGGGAGGAAAGAGGGGGTTGAAAGATGGATCTAGGAGAAGTTAGGAAGAGGAGAAGGGGATATTATCAAAATATATTGTATGCATGCAGACAATTCTTTAAGAAAATAAATTCTCTCTGCCTCCCTATCCATCCATACATCCTGACAAGCCAGACACAAGCACAGCTGGACCACAAAGAGACCCTCACTAAAATCCAGCCAGTTAATTCAGTCTCCTCAGAGCCCTAGTAGAGTGGCGCAGCTGTGAACTTTTAGAGATTAGAAAACAAAATACAGAAGTTAACTCAGGATCAAAGGGGTAGCAAGAAGCAGATTGGGGATTTAAAGCAAAGCCTACAAAACCTTGGGAGGAGTGTCTGTTTGTTTGTTTGGTTGGTTGGTTGGTTGGTTGGTTGGTTGGGTGTGTGTGTGTGTGTGTGTGTGTGTGTGTGTGTGTGTATGTGTGTCTGTGTGTGTGTGTCTGTGTGTGTCTGTGTATGTGTGTCTGTGTGTGTGTCTGTGTGTGTCTGTGTGTGATTATGTGTGTGTACTTGGGTTTGCATATACCACATGTGTACAATGTCCACTGAGACCAGAAAATAGCATCAAATTCCCAGAAACTAGAGCTATGGATGGTTGTCAGACACTATATAGGTGGTAGGAACCAAAGCTGAATTCTCTGCAAGAGCAAGAAGTACCCTCAACCAATGAGCCATTTCTCCAGCCCCTGGAATCTTGTTTTTGACATTGTAGTTTCCCAAACAATGCCTACGTGGATCTCTGTTACCAAGAGCATCAGCCTGGAACTATTCCAAGCATAATACAAAAAGACATCTCACACACAAATGGGTTTGCAATTCATACAACCATGTGAATAGATGTCATTTTCTGGAATAGAAATCACAGTACTCGTGAGTCTACACAGCCATTTCAGGACCTTTCAGGAAGGCTGTGGGAGATGCCCAGCAGACTCCAGAAAAGCCCAGCCTCAGTAATGGGTATTCTTCTGATCTCATCCTTCTGAGGATAAGATGACTGTCTTGAGTGTCTGTGAGCCAGAGCCCAGCTTCTAGGCTACAGTTCCAGGTGCCTCAGCAAGGAGCCACTGGGAGCTCCAGGTCTGGTGCTGCAGCCTCCTGCTCCCTGGCATGGCAGTCTTCTCACATTGACTGCTAAGAGCAAAACATGCATGGTCATTCCACCACTGCAGAGTCTGACAGTGCTGAGTTAGAGAGACAGATGCTCATAGCCTGTGCCTTTAGCCACTGTGCTCAAAAACAGAAGAACTTGGGCCAGTGAGATAGCGTAGCACGTAAAAGCACTTTGAGCCAAACCTGATGGCCTTACTTAGTTCACTCAGTTCCCAAGATTCGCATGGTGGAAGGAGAAAACTGACTCTTCCAAGTTGTCCTTTGACTTTAATGTGTGTTTTGTGCCTCAATGCACAGACACCAAAATATAATTTTAAAATCTATTCTTTTAGTGGCAGAACTTGGTTCTGCCTATCTACGGTGTCATTGGATTCCTTCCAAGACTTCTTAAGGGAGATTCAGCAGGAATTCCAGAAAACGAAGATGCAGGTCATGTGACGAGTGGACCAGCAAGTCCAGACCTCTAACTTTCAGAGAGGATGTGCTTCCGACTCCAGCTCCACCCTTTGTCCTGGCCTTTTGCCTGACATCACTGTATCTTGGTTCCAGGAAGGAAAAGACAGACATCTTTAGTTTCTGAAGCTCACTCAGTGAGAACTCCTAGGATCACCAGGAAGCCTATTTTGTGAAAATAGAAAAAGCCAAGTCTTGGCCAGTGGCTATGCTAAAGGCTGAGAGCTAGCATGTCCAGAAGGCAGTTCCAGCCTGCTAGGTAGATGATGGGACCTGCTGTCAGAGCAGGGACACATGAGATTATATTGAGAAAGCCAGGGTTTTGGAGTATCAGGCAGGATGTCCCCAGGGTGGGTGCTATCAAGGCACCAGGCATTGCTCTAAGGGCTGTGGTCTTGAACCTGGGCCACAAGCACTCTGATGGTTGTCCCAGGAAAAGATGAAATCTGAGGAGCACTACTAAACAAAATCAGCAGGTGCTAGGCTGTTTGCTGGGATCTGACCATACCCCAAGATCCTAGGCCCAGGCCCTGTCTCTCCACCCTTTCCCAATCCTCATTTTGCAATCAGTTAGCCTGAGCCAGTAAACACCTGCATCCTGAGGAAAGCCTGCTATCTTCACCCTTTTCCATGTGTTTCAAAAAGGAGCCTAAGGCAGTGGGGGAGGGGTCTAGACATCACATGAGTTCTGGCCATAGCCTGAGCCCCAGCCACCCTGATTCAGCTTCCAGACCTAGCTGGGGAAAAGACACTCACTGGGGAATAAGCTAGAAAGTGTTTTGCTGTCTGAGGTTTATAGAGGAGAGAGGCAGGTGGAAGGAGAGGCTATGGATCAAAGTTCAGGGAAATCTTCCTAACTGACTTCATCTTTTCAGTTCACTGTGCAATTTTACATGTGTCGTGAAACTCCTCTGAATGGACTTTCAGATTCCTATTCTCTGAGTGCTGAGATTCTGAGTATGTGCCACCACAATCAGATGATAGTTTCTAATGTTCCAAAAGGTCCATGTACTAAAGGCTCGGTCCTCAGTCTGTGACAGTATTGAGAACTAGTACAACTCTTAGTAAAAAAAGTTAGGTCATTGGAAGTGTTCCCTTGAGAGAAATATTGACCTATCTCTCTGCCATAGAGTAAACAGCTATGGTATATCACACTGTCCATAGGTAAACAGCTATTGTATATCACACTGTCCATAGGTAAACAGCTATGGTATATCACACTGTCCATAGGTAAACAGCTATGGTATATCACACTGTCCATAGGTAAACAGCTATGGTATATCACACTGTCCATAGGTAAACAGCTATGGTATATCACACGGTCCATAGGTAAACAGCTATGGTATATCACACTGTCCATAGGTAAACAGCTGTGGTATATCACACGGTCCATAGGTAAACAGCTATGGTATATCACACTGTCCATAGGTAAACAGCTATGGTATATCACACTGTCCATAGGTAAACAGCTATGGTATATCACACTGTCCATAGGTAAACAGCTGTGGTATATCACACGGTCCATAGGTAAACAGCTATGGTATATCATACTGTCCATAGGTAAACAGCTATGGTATATCACACTGTCCATAAGGTAAACAGCTATGGTATATCACACTGTCCATAAGGTAAACAGCTATGGTATATCACACTGTCCATAGGTAAACAGCTATGGTATATCACACGGTCCATAAGGTAAACAGCTATGGTATATCACACGGTCCATAAGGTAAACAGCTATGGTATATCACACTGTCCATAGGTAAACAGCTATGGTATATCACACGGTCCATAATGATGCTCTTCTGCCCACATGAGGTAATTATAAATTGAGACCTCTGAAACTGGGTCTCTGAGACTATCATCCCCTTCTTTTAAGTTGATTCTTTTAACTATTTTGTCACAGTAACATAAAACTGATTAATACATGTATCAGCCCACTCTTGTTTGCTTGTGAGAAAAAAAGCTATTTCTAGAATGTCTTGATGCTGATCTATTTCCTGTCTATCATAAGGAACTTTACAATAAATATTTCATTACCTCTCTTTCTAAAACATCACTGAAGTGGATGGGTTTGGGGTTTTTGTTTGTTTGTTTTAAGCATCAACTTTATTACAAAAGTAAAATCCTGACCAGTCAGTGAGGAGAGTGCACAGCTTGGGAGGGAAAGCCCCTCAGCATCACCTGCGCTCACAAAGGAAGCAGTAAGAGGCATGGAGGTCACAAGGAGCCTGAGCCTCACGTGTGTTTGTGTGTGAAGCAGCACAAAAACATCTCCCTGGCTGGAAAGCTCAGAATGGAACAGGGTGTTTCTGCATGCTCTTCAGAGAAGCCACGGTCTCCATGTTATAGCCTCTCACAGCCAACAGCGTCACGTAATTCATGGAATAGTGACACTTCTGTGACAGTCCACTAGGCAAGGACCAAGTGTCTAATGTCCTAGTCCTACTTCCATGAAACCTGAGTGAATGTCACAGTCCGGCGGCTTCTGATGCCTTCACTGGATATGGCAGCCTGTCATTCATGAAGAGCTGGGGTTCCAGCAGCTGCCTTCCCAGAGCTTGACCCTGGCACCTGTTTGGCTTCTGATGAGGGCCTTCCTGCTGTATCACAACATGCCCAAGGGCGTTGTCTAGTAAGATGAAAAAACTGTCTCTTGGAGATGGATTTTAAGAATTTTATTCTATAGAGAGAAAAATATTATGTTTTTGTGCGGAGAGCTACATTCATGAGCACAGTTGTAAATGTAGGCCAGAGGTCAACATCTGATAACTTCCTCCATCCCTCCCCAGCTTATCTTGAGGCAGACCTGAACCTGAAGCTCGCCATTTCAGTGACACTGGCTGGTTGGTGTCTCAAGATCCTACCAGTGCTGGGTTCCAGACATACACCGCACCTGGCTTTTAAGTGATTGCTGGAGATCCAAACTCAGCTCTTCATGATTACACAGCAGGCACTTTAGAGACTGAGTCATCCCTAACCCTAACCCAATAATAAACTTTATAACAATTCCACCCCCAAAAATCCATTAATCCCTTAATCTTCAAATGAATTAATCTGTTAAACCATTAATCCATGAATGAACAAGTTCATTCATTAAAGCAGAGCCTTACAACCCAATCTTTTTGTACAGGCATTACCTCTCAGCACTGCTGCATTTGGAGCCAAATTTCCAACACCCTACATTCAAACCCTGGCAGTGGCCTTGGGGCAGGTCCTGAACCTTTCATGGCCTGTGGCATTCACTCATCCTGACCCCTCTCCTCAGAGACTGTCCTGTGTTCCCATGGCATTAGAGTGTTGGAGCTGAGGTCCCCATAAGGAGGTTTACTTCTTTACATCAACACCTGAAAAATGGGTGAGCACTGGTACCACCTCATAGGGCCAATGGAGACTTGAAAGAGTCAATTCAAGGATCCTGACAACGACTTCACTCCAAATCACCTGATGAGTTCATGAATCATCTCAGTGTCTAGGCCTCAACCTAGATTCTGACTTCATGGATGCTGGGTGGGGACTGACCAATGTGTGTGTGTGTGTGTGTGTGTGTGTGTGTGTGTGTGTGGTTTGAATATTCAACCAGGGTTGTAAAGCACACAGCACAGTTGTGGTCATACAGTAAGTACTCACTGAAAGTCAGTTGCTGCTATGGGCATGCTGCTAGTTGGACAATAGCCAACCCTCCAGAGTCGACTACAAACCAACTATGAATCAAGAATATGGAAAAAATAGTAGGAAATAGAGATAGATCAGTCAGTAATGTGTTTGCTGTGCAAGCCCGAGGACCTGTGTTTGATCCCCAGCTCCCACAGTTAAAATCTTAACAAAGATGGCAGTGTGCCTCAGCAGTGGGGAGGCAGAGAGAGAAGGATGTCTGGGGCTCACAGGCCAATCGAGTTCCAGACCAGTCAGAGATCCTGTCTCAAAAAAAAAAAAAAAAAAAAAACAAAAAAAACAATTAAAGAAAATAGATAGCTTCTGATGAACGATATCCAAGATTTGACCTCTGGTCTCCACATCTATAGACACACACACACACACACACATTCACACACACACACACATTCACACATACTCATTCACATACACACACACACATTCACACACACATTCACACACACACACATTCACACATACACATTCACACATACACACATTCACTCACACTATACACACATTCACAACACACACATTCACAAACACATTCATTCACACATACACATTCACACACACACACATTCACTCACACTATACACACATTCACAACACACATATTCACAAACACATTCATTCACACATACACATTCACACACATTCACATACACACATTCACACACACACATTCACACACACACATTCACACACATTCACACATACACATTCACACACACACACAGAGGTGGGGGAGGGAAAGAGAGGGAGGGAGAGAAGCATAGAGAGAACACAGCTCATGGTGAGACTCTACTGAATGTGTACAGATATTTTAGCTATCACTACCTAAACAATGATATAATTACAGTTAGTGTGTCTGTCTCTCTAGATGTTTTCTACTCTTGACTTCCACCACATCCCTGTCTTTGGCTCCTTCTGCTCTAGTTTACTTGCTGTGGCCCAAAACCAACTTAGAAGAAAGGGCTTATGTCATCTTGCAACCAAGGTCATAGTGCATCACTGTCTTTAAGCAAAACTGCCCCTGAATCCCCTGTGTTAATTCAGAGCAGTGGTTTTCTACATCTGGGTAGCAATCCCTTCAGGAATTGATCAATTCTTTCACAGGGGTCACATATCAGATATTCTGCCTATCAGATATTTATATTATTATTCATAACAGTAGCAAAAGTACAGTTATGAAAGTGAAACAAAATAATTTTATGACTGGAGAATGTCACCATGAGAGGAAGAATTGCATTAAAGAGTGGCACCATAGAGCGGTTGAGAACTGCTGCTCTTGATGAACAGAACTAATAAACAATAGTGGCTCACAGGCTGTGGTCTAGCTAGTCCAACAATGTCTGTCTACCAACAGAAAGTCTATGAATCCAGTACTTGTCTCGTCCACAGGGGTGGATGTGTCAGCTGGTCTTCAGTATATGCCAGAATCAAAAAAATAAAATAAAATAAAATAAAATAAAGGCTCTAATGCCAGTGAAGGAATAAATGTCCCAGTGAGAGCTAGGACAAACAGTGAGAGCTAGGACAAGCAGTGAGAGCTAGGACAAGCATTGAGAGCTAGGGCAAGCATTGAGAGCTAGGACAAGCATTGAGAGCTAGGACAAGCAGTGAGAGCTAGGACAAGCAGTGAGAGCTAGGACAAGCAGCGGGAGCTAGGACAAGCAGGGGGAGAGAAAAATGTGCTTCTTCCATAGCCTTTACATAGGCTGCCACTAAGGGCTGTGGTCCAAGTTTAGGGTGAGTCTTCCTATCACAGACAATCCAAGTAACTCAAAATCTCTCATGGGCGTACCTGGCAACTTTGATTTTAAGTTAATTCCAAATGTAGTCAAGTTGGCAACCATGAATAGCTATCACATCCACTGTCTAGTCACACTATTCTTTGATGTGAAGAGACACCATGACCAAAGCAATTCATACAAAACAAAACCTTTAATTGGGGGCTTGTTTCAAGTTCCAGAGGGTCAGCCTGTTACTATAATGATGGGAACATGGATGGCAGCTTACATAGCCATGGGGCAGTAGCTAAAACCTACATCCTGATCTGTAAGCAGAGAGAAAGAAAGAGCCTGGGCCTAGCATTGACTCAAACCTCAGAGCCCTCCAGCAGAGACACACTTCCTCTGGAAAGGTTACACTTCCTAATCCTTCTAATCTTTTCAAAGATGTCCACTCTCTAGTGACTAAGCATTCAAATATATGTGCCTATGAGGGCCATTCTTACTCAAACCACTGCATCACCCAATGCTAAGGTGTGGGATATTTTTGCTTTTAGGTTTAAATGTTGCTGTAATTAGAATAGGAAAATAAGGCAGGATGTTCCTCCTAATTTTTTGTTGTTTGATCTCTGGACATGCACAGGACCGTGAGTTGAAGCCTCAGCATAAACAGATGAGTGAATTTGTAAATATAGCCACAGTGCTACCTACAATCAATACAGGCCTTACCAAATAAATCAAACTCTCAATAATGAATAAAGAGTGTCACTAAATCAGTACAGTATCTTAAAATTTACCAGAATGGGAAAGGACGAGTTGTCACAGTGATGAGGTGATACAGACCAAGAAGAGAGTCAGAACAGAGTTAGACAATTGCTGAGCATCCACTGTCAATACAACTCATGAAGCTTCAGATTTTGTTTCAATAGCCTGAGAGGGAGAACATTTCCAGAAGAGCTGTTTTCCAGTTGTGTGTCATGAAAGGACAACACTGGGTCCCATAGAGTGTCTTCCATGTCCCCAGAAAGCAGAAGGTTCTACGCTCAAAAAAAGAGAAAGTCAGGTTTGTCTTGCTTCGCACATTGCTCACCCAAATCTTCATCTCCTCAGAAAAGCACCAAGGACAGGACAGCTTGAGATAACACAGTATTGTATTCAAACTGGTAGGCAAAAAATAAGGGCAAAAAGAACAAGGCATTTAAGCGTGGAGACTGCTAACTAGCTCTTAGCATTAAAGATTTTCATTTTTTAAAAAAGCAAATGACATCTGGGTGTGGTCAAGAGGCAGAGGCACGTAGATTTCTGTGAGTTCGGGGCAAGTTGCAGAACAGCCAGGGCTGTTACACAGAAAAACTCTGTCTTGGAAAAAAAAAGACAAATTTAAAAGAAAGAGTCAGGCATGGTGTGTGACTATATACCAACATTTTAGAGGCTGAGGCAGAAGAATCAGGAAGTCAAGGTCAACCTCAGATACATAACAAACTCAAAGCCAGCATTATCTACATAAAATTCTGTAAAAACAAACAAACAAAAAGAACAAAACAAAATAGGGCTGGGGGTGGAGGTTGGTGTTTAAAGAACTTCCCACACAAACATGGACCAAAATTGGATCCTCAGGACCCACATAAATGTGCAGTGTGGGTGGCCTCCAATCTATGCTATTCCAGACTTGTCATGGGATTCCTAGAGCAAGATGGCAAAGTAGCTCATACTGTTAAACTCTAAATTCGACTGAGAAGAACATTGGTGAAGGATAATTCCAAACATCAACCTCTGTCCTCCAAGTGCAAAACATGCATGCTTGAAAACACACACACACACACACACACACAGAGAGAGAGAGAGAGAGAGAGAGAGAGAGAGAGAGAGAGAGAGAGAGAGAGAATAAGAGAAATAGAACAAAGTAAACACAAAGCAATAGATTCACTCCTTGCTTTTAGAAGAATTGCCTTGGAGTTCTTTTAGACTCACAAAGGTCCTGATGAAGCTACCAGGACCTGCTTTTGAACAAGGTTCATGAAAATTGTCAAGTCTGCTTTAAATAGAGACTTTGAGCTTAGAGAACTTACGATTAAGACAGAAACATAGGAAGTAGGGTTGGTTAATTCTGGTAATTCGATGTTATTGATTCACTGTAAGTGAGTTGGCAGCTTTGTGAATTGCAATCACCTTTGTTTTTCTTTTCTTTTTAAGCCCAAATAGATGTTAGGTTAATAAATAACTAGAAAGACTGATAGATGATAGATAGATAGATGATAGATAGATAGATAGATAGATAGATAGATAGATAGATAGACAGATCGATAGATGGGGACAGAATTCACTAATCCTCATAGAAATCCATAGGTATGACTACTTTCAGCCTTAAGAAACAACAACAAAAATAGAGCCTAAATCTCTTTCCTTTGCAAAACTAGACACAAGCAAGATCCCTGGTAAGACCATACTGGGATCAAATATGTAGCAAGGGTCTATAACCCATGAAAATTCTCTGTTCTTTTATTCTTGCCCAAAGGAAAGCCTGCCCCTCCTAGACTGGAAGATCTTTCCTGTGACATGATTGTACTATCATCCTGGACAGGCCAGGTCTCATGCAGTAGCTGGGGAGGAAGAAATACATCTAAATCCAACCTGGACCCTTGGGTTTACAAGAGCACAGAGCAGCAGTGAGCTGAGGGCTGGGTCCTGCAGTGCCTTTCTAGCCAGGCCCCCGGACACCGATCATACCTCTATCTCCTAATGTTGCAACCTCCATAATTGCCACATTCGAATCCAGGCCACCTGAGGCCGGCTGTCTCAACCCTGGCCTGGCAACTGTCGCAATAGGCATCCAAATGATTATCCACTTCCCTCCCTTCACCCAAGTAGAGAAAATCAGGGTCTCACTCTGTCTAGTGAGCTGCTTCCTGGAGCTGGGCTCTGTCCTCTGGGCAAGTTGTTCTAGAAACCCTACCCATATGGCCAAAAGTGTGCCGTTTGACAAAGTCACCCTGAATACTGGACCTTGTTTCAGGCCCCAAACCTTTTTTTTTTTTTTTTTTTTTTTTTTTTTTGGCCAGTATCTCTCAAGACTTGGCAGGGGCGTGAGGAGGTCAATTCTCCACAAGGGTTACTGAACTATTTTAAGAAAAGTCTTTAACATCTAACTTCTTACCAGCTGTGGAAAAGACAAAGGGTGTGGAAAAGGAAGGATCGTTGTGTTGGCTGACAAAACGCCTACTTTGATTCACACCATCAACAAGAATGCTCTCGTCAGGATGCTGTGTGACCCAGAGCCACTCTGCCCATCTCTCCCCTTGGCATTTCCGCTCTCAGATCATCTGAACTATCTAGAAGCTTCTGCTTCAGATAGCCTGCCCCGATCCTAACAGTGCTCAAGTTCTGCAAGCCTCTCAATAAAGACGCCAGATGGTGGTGCATTCCTGCTGTCAGGGAGGCGAAGAATGGAAGTCTGCAACCACTTCAGATCCAGCCTGGGTTACAGGGTAAGACTTCCCATCCTAAAACATTTTTTAAACGGATGCTAAGCTATAAAGCCCCAGCTCTGTGCATTCTGCATGGGGGTGGGGTGAGGGAAGGACTATCACAGGCAGTGGGGAACTTCACAGACACTAGAAGAAACAAAAAGATCCCAGCCAGGGCTCTGAGTGAGGAGGAGGCAGTGGTCTCAGGAAGCAGTGAGCAAGTGAGACTCTCAGCTCTGCGAGACTGCCTATCCAACCCCCTAGAACATTCCTTTTCAGAATTTTCTATTTCCTAAGACACAAGGCTGCATTGCTCAACAGTTGTACTGTTTCTCACGGGTGCTCCAGGCCCATTCCCAGAGATGCTATCAGACTAGGGCCACAGATTACCACATGAATTCAGTCAGTGATGGTTGGCTGACTTCCCTCTCTCTGGGTTCCTTTCCCGCTCTGCCCATCTCCCACTTGGCATTTCCTCTCTCAAAGCAAGGAGCACCAAAACAATTGTCTACCTGTGGCATATTTCATCCCACCACATACCAAGAGTAGGGTTCTGGGTTCAAATCCAGATGCTATCACTTAATAGCTCTGTATGTTGAAAACCTAAGTTTTCTGATCTATAAAATGAGAAAGAAAAAGAAAAAAAAACTAGTACCAGAGGCAAAGGTTCACCAGGAATATTAAATACATGGAATAAATACAGAATTGCTAAGGCAACCGGCACCTAGCCAACATGCCACAAATAAGTGACAAATCACAACAAATCCTTAATCCCTCCTCTGTTCGCCTCCCTTAGCATTAACACCTACTCCAGGAGCTTCCCAGGAAAGATATACTAAGAGATTGCTATCTTTTAGACTGAAGGTCTAATCCAGCATAGCCCCGGGGTGACACACGGGCTTCTGAGACTTACTTCCTGGGTGGTTGGCTCCAGAGAATCACTTGACCTCAGTTTCGGTATCTATAAAAAACAGATCAAAATCATTCCCACCTGGAAGGATCGCTGTGCAGATAAACTGGCACCACAGAAGGCTCGGGAGAGCACAGGAGCGGAGCGAGGTCACACCAATGCTGTCCCTGTCTTAAGTGACCTTATTCTATGAGGACTCGGTGTACGGAATGGAAACTACAAAGGGCAAAGCAAAGGATCCAGACAGTTGCCTTCCTCTCTTCCTCTCATCCCAAATAAGAAAAACAGTATCTTGTGTGGTTTGCAGTGGAAATGAAAGCCTTGGTATAAAGAGAGCAAATGCCTTGGGTCCGCTATATACCACCTGGGTGGCTGGTGCGTCTTTAGCCTACAGAGAGAGGCTGGTCAAACTCTGCCAATTATGTTACTCACATAATTCCTCTGTGGCCTTCGTTCCCTTCATGAAAGGAGAAAACCTAAAGTGGGCAGGCAAGCGGTGAAGTCTTGGCCCTGACAGTGTTAGCCACACCTGTGTCACCACTGGGATGGCTGTTAAAGATACAGCGTTAAGCAGGGATTCCTGGGATTTCCAGACTCTGGCAGGAGGCAGAGGCTACACAAAGGATTACAAGGAAAGGAGCTGCCAAGTCTGAGGAAGTCAGGTAGACCTCCACAGAGCTGTTCTCTTCCCAAATTGATAGAGCTCTACATTGCAAGGACAACTTATATCAAAGCCATTTCACAGACTTACAAAGTAAAGTCAAACTGTTCCATGCGTGCAGGACTATGCAGCTAGCTACAATCATGCAGTGTCATGAAGGGCCATACAGCTAGCTATACTCATGTGGGACCATGAAGCTACTAAGCTGCCTTGAGGGAAAATGAATCTCCAAGAGGAAGCAAAGGAGTAAGCAGGAAAGGAGAATCCTAGAAGGGGTGATTTTTGGGCTAAATCAGGAGAAGACTCTGCACTCTCTTCTATCAGAAAAACAATATACCAGCCAAAGGCTTATAACCTACCAACACACAGCTTTTGCTGTTCTGAAGGTTGGAAGTGCACAATCAAGGTGCTAACAGGGTCTTTGGTAAAAGCTGCTCTCTGTCCCATAGGTGGTGCCTTCTGCTTGGTCTTTCCATGATGGGGAAACTCTTTATAAGGGGTTCATGAGGGAAAATGAATCTCCAAGAGGAAGCAAAGGAGTAAGCAGGAAAGGAGAATCCTAGAAGGGGTGATTTTTGGGCTAAATCAGGAGAAGACTCTGCACTCTCTTCTATCAGAAAAACAATATACCAGCCAAAGGCTTATAACCTACCAACACACAGCTTTTGCTGTTCTGAAGGTTGGAAGTGCACAATCAAGGTGCTAACAGGGTCTTTGGTAAAAGCTGCTCTCTGTCCCATAGGTGGTGCCTTCTGCTTGGTCTTTCCATGATGGGGAAACTCTTTATAAGGGGTTCATCTCATCTATAAGGGCTCCATACCAGGACCTAATACCTTCCTACAATGATCCCACCTTCTAGTTCCAATCCCTTTGGGAGTTTGAGATCGATAGGTGAACTAGTCCTCATCTACCAACATTCAGTGAGAAAGAGACACACACAAAAATAAACAACCTGGAGATCCATTTGTCACCCACTTGTAGAACAAGATACTATAATCCCAGGGGTAGCCAGAACCTTAGTGATGCCTAGGAGGAACAAGACCCTCGGCCACACCATCATTTCAGTATGCCATAGCTTTTAAAAATCTTTGCTTATGACAATGTCCATCAAATAAGAAAAAACGATTAAAGTGATCTGATTCTATAGTTCTGGGGTTTTATGAGGCTCAGGCGTAGGCCAGACCAGCCACAATAGGTAAGAACCCACCTGCCCTTGGAATCCTCTCATACCCTTGATTCAGATCCAAAAGACTCAAGCAGCTGAAACCCCTTTCTGCCCCACCACCTGCCCCCGCTGCTGTGTGGCCTCACCTCTACATGAAAGCATATCTAGTACTCAGGTGCAGGACACACAGCCAAAAAAACAAATAGGTGAGCTTAGGCAAAGACAACACTAGCCGCCAGAATCCCAGATAGACAGCCCCCACAAAGACCTCCTTCACTTCTCAGTGTGCCCCACATACCATCCCCAATCCTTACTCCCCTCCTCATAACCATGTTCTAACCCCCAACTCGAGCAGAGACCACCTGTTTGACCAAAGGCCAACCTAGCCACCAGAAATCCAACTCCGACCTGACAGAGACTCCCTGCTGAACCAGAGGTCACACCAACCACCAAAACTCTAGACCACAAAGACCAAAAGAACAAAGAGGAGACAGAAACCAAGGAACAAAACATCCATCCAGCAAAGACAAACTAGGGAATTAGCACCTAGACCTATAATTACTCCAAACCCAGATGCCTAGGTGCCAGTGTAAGAACTTATTCAACAATTGCCAGGGCAGTAGGAAAGAGGGCTATCCTACCACATGACGCCCCCAGTACTGAACAACACAGATGAAGCACAAGAAAATAACTTTAAAACCAACTTTATGACATTGATAGGGGTTCTTTAAGATGAAATAAATGCACCCCTTAAAGTAAGGCAGGAAACAGTGAAGGAAATTGTACTGACTGGTTTTGTGTGTCAACTTGAGACAAGCTTGAGACATCAGACAGAAAGGAGATTCAGTTGAGGAAATGCTTCCATGAGATTCAGCTATAAGGTATTTTCTCAATTAGTGATCAGTGGTGGGAGAGCCCAGATCTTTGAGAGTGGTCCTAACCCTGGGATGGTGGTCCTGAGTTCTATAAGAATGAAGTCTGAGCAAGCCATGTGAAACAAGCTAGTAAGCAGCACTTTCCCAAGGCCTCTGCATCAGCTCCTCCCTCCAGGTATCAGTCCTGTTTGAGTTCCTGTTGACTTCTTTCAATAACAAATAGCAATATGGAAATATAAACAAGCTGGAGTAGCCATTCTAATATTGAACACAATAGTCTTCAAACCAAAATTAATCAAAAGACAAAGAGAAGGACATTTCATATTTACCAAAGGAAAGATCCTCAAGATGACATTTTATTCTTAACATCTATGCCCCAAATGCAAGGCATTTAGTAAAAGAAACATCACTAAAGTTTATACCACTCATAAACCTCACACACAAAACTGAATACACTAAATTTGATAGAAAAGAAAGTGGAGAGCAGCCTTGAATACATTGGCATAAGTGACAACTTTTTGAATAGAGCTCCAATAACACAGGCACGAAGATCAATAATTAATAGATGGGAATTCATAAAACTGAAAGGATTCTGTACATCAAAAGACACCATCATCTGGACAAAGTGCCAGCCTACAAAATGAGGAAATGCTTTTATCAACTACACATCTAATAGAGGGCAATATCCAGTATAAAGAACTCAAAAACTTACATATCAAGAAAACAAAGAATACAATTTAAAAATAGGGTATAGTTCTAAACAGACCAATAGAGGAATCTCAAATGGCCAAAAAACATTTTTAAAAGTCAACATCCTTAGCCATAAAAGAAATGCAAATCAAAATGACTCTGAGATTCTACCTTACACCTGTCAAAATGGCTTAATTCAAAAAAACAGGTGACAGCTCATGCTGGTGAGACTGTAGAGCAAGGGGATTAGAAAGCAAACTAGTATAGTGACTTTGGAGATCAATATGGCAGCTTCTCAAAACACTGGGAATCAAACCATCTCAAGATGCAGCCACACTACTCCTGGGCATATACTCAGAGGATGCTCCAGCACACAATTAGGACATTTGTTTAACTAAGGTCAAAGCAGCTTTATTCATAATAGCCAGAAGCCGGAAACACCCTAAATATCCTTTAACAAAAGAATGGATAAAGAAAATATGGTACACTTACACAAATGGAATACTACTCAGCTGGTTTTGGGGGTTTTGTTTGTTTGTTTGTTTGTTTGTTTTTTGTTTGTTTTGAGGGGAGGGTCATGAAATTTCCAGGCAAATGGATGAAATATCCTGTGTGAAAGACGCATATGGTATGTACTCACTTATAAGTAGATATTAGCTATAATGTAAGAGATAATCAAGCTACAATTCACAGACCCAGACAGGCTAAGTAATAATAAGGGCTCAAGGGGAAATGCAAGGATCTTCCTGGGAAAGGAAAATGAATAAATTTCGTGTCTGGAATGGGTCAGGTGGAAATGGGAACAGGAAGGATCAGGTTGTACAGGTGAAGAGAAAGGGTACTATGGTACAAGGAGAGACAACTGGAATTAGGGGACTTCTGATGGGGTGATGTAGAAACCTAGTGCAATGGAAACTCCCTGGAGTCTATGAAGGTAACCCCAGTGAAGACCCCCAGAAATAGGGAACATGGAGCCTAACCCAGCTATATTCTGTGCCAAGACTAGGCTTCCAGTGGAGGGACTGAGATACCAACCCAACCACAAAACTTCCACCTATAATTTGTTCTTTCTGCAAGATGTGAAGTATAAATGTGCAGAACTTGTGGGAGTGACCAACCAGTGACTGGTCCAACCTGAGACCCACGCCTCAAAAGGGAGGCCATGGCTGACACTGTCTGCAGGGCCAGGCAGAGGCTCGGTATCTCAGGGACCAGAAGGAAAACTGGAAAAAAATAGTCAATGAAATTATTTTTAATGATATTCTGCTCTACTCATAAGCCAGAGCCTAACATAATTATTATCATAAAGGCTTTATCTAGCAACTGATTGGAGTAGATACAGAGACCCACAGCCAAATATTAAGCAGAACTTGGGAAATCCTGCAGAAGAGGTGAAGCATAGATTGCAGGAACCAGAGGGCTTAAGGACACCAGAAGAACATGGCCCACAGAATCACAGAGACTCACAGAGACTGAACTAATAGTCGGACCCTGTATGGGTCTGACCTAGGTCCTGTGCATATATATTATGGTTGTATAGCTTGGTGTTTTTGTAGGACTTCTAACACTGGGAGTGGGGGCTATCTTTCTTTTGCCTGATTTTGGAAACATTTTCCTCCTACTGGGTTCCCCTGTCCAGCCTTGATGTGAGGTTTTGTGCCTAGTCTTATTGGAATTTGTTAGCCATATTTTGTTGATATCCCTGGGAGGCCTGCTCTTTTCTGAAAGGAAGCAAAGGAGGAGTAGAACTGGGGGATAGGGGAAGTGGGTGTCGGGGAGAAAGGGGAAACTGATAAAGATGTAATATAGGAAGAATTCCAAAAAGGTTTTGTGAGCACAAGACAAAATACAGAATGTCTTCAGAAAGAAAATAAAAACAATAAATAAATAAATAAATTAAGAGAACTGAAAAGTTTAGGGACAAATTCTCCTGGTATGTCCAGCATTCAGATCGCTAGGCCTGCCTAGAACCTCTGTGTAGTTCCAGGTGACCTTGAACTTCTGATATTTCTGCCTCTGCCTCTGGAGTGCTGGGATTCTGAGCCTACAACACCATGCCTGATATGTACAATGTTGGGAATGGAACTCAAGACTTCCTACATGCTAAGAATGTGCTCTACTATCTTAGCCTCTTCAACACCAGTTCAGTGTCTTTTCTAAAGGAAGTTAAGAGGAGGGAGCAGGAGAATGCAGCACAGAAGACCTGTGGGCTTGGGGCCACCACATCTTAAACTGTAAACAGTCCTCTAAGCTCTTTCCTATGCTTGGCCAAGAGAAAACTATTTCTATTGGTGACCTAGGCTCTGGAAGGTCATCTCCTCCCACATGGGACCCACTTTAATAACAAAATCTTCTTGCTTCCTGTAAACAGGCCCAGCCAGGAATTAACTCCTTCCTTCTTTATTCCCCTAAGGTTACAACTAAGCAGGCTGTTCCATACCAGAGCATGCCCCAGCTTACCAGGAAGGGACAACGGTGGTTCACAGACTTCCCATGGCTTTCTCGGTGTCCTGTTGGCCCTGGGTCTCCCTGGAACCCACCCAAGATGTATTTCAGGGTTGATATTGCATGACATTATATGGCTGCTCACACCCAGGCCAGTAACTGCTGACCCAGGCTAATTCGAGACAGTGTGCGTGTGTGCTGAGCCTAATGGTCCTGCTACAGCTTTCCTATTAGGACCCTAGCCAGAAGAGGGCACAAAAGGTAATGTGGGCTAGACTAACTAGATTTAAGAGCTACCTGTTTGCCTTTCTGTGTTTAAAAAAAGAGAGAGAGAGAAACACAATACCATAAGAAAGAATGCCCTTAGGTGCCAGAAGACCAGGACTTAAAGGCTGGCTACAATACTCACTAACAGTAACCAACAGCGGTCTATTTCTCCTCCATAGGCCCTGTGCCCTGACAGAAATGAATGAGATAGCAAAGGCTTAACTGAGATGACACTTTAGTGGCCAGTGAGCAAACCCTCCATTATTGCTGGCCCTAGCTGAATCCTTCCTGTTTCTGGGACTCACCCAACATCCACTTCACTCTCCTTCACCATGGAACCCTGATTCATTCATTTAGAATAGCCCAGAACACCAATTAGCTAATGTGTCTTTCACCATGGGATTAGAGAAACAAAGGTCATATGGTGGAATGCTTCTTACGATAGGAAAGGACCAGTGAGCTACGACTCAGTCTTCCCTTAGAGATCCTAGGAAATCAATGACAGGCTTCCAATTCCCAACATCCAGTAATACAAGATAACTACAGCTGCAGAAAACAAAATTAATATACAATCTGCTAATACTGTAATGCACAAAAATAACAGGTTAAGTGTTTGGGCTGACTCTGAACTCCCTTGAATTTTTCTAAGTAAACAGTGGTTGAACAGAAGAAGCTTTATCACCACTCCATCTAAACCTTACACATTTTCATTCACAGTTGAGCCCATACCAACGAAACCAATCCTGGGATGCAAGAAATAAAGAGAAAACTCAAACCCAGTGAGATGAGCTCATGGGGCTAGCTGAAGACAGGAAATGTGGGACCAGCTACATGCATGGTTATCTTGGAACAGAAGATACAGGTCATGGAGCCCGGAAACTGGGATCTTTGTTTCTAATCAGGACTCTAACTGCGTATTTATTTATTTCTTTAATGTGCATTGGTATTTTGCATACATTCATAAGAATGTCAGATCCCCTGGAACTGGAGTAATAGACAGTTGTGAGCTGCCATCTGGGTGCTGGAATTGAACTTGGGTCCTCTGGAAGAGCAGGCAGTGCTCTTAACCACTGCACCATCTCCCTAGCCCCCAACTGCTTCTTAAAGGCACAGTGAGAAAGTGCACAGCCAAGGATGTGTTGAGAGTATCGTTAGATGTTTTTAAGAAGTCTGCCGTGTTTTGTCAGCATGTATGTCTACGCACTGCATGTATTCCTAGTTCACAAGAACTGGAGCTAAAGACGGGCATGAGCTACCATGTGGGTGCTAGGAATTGAAACCATGACCTCTGTAAAAGCAACCAATACTCTAAACCTCTAAACTAGCTCTCTGATTTCCATGACAAAAATATTAAACAGAAGCCCAACACTCTTATGAGTTCAAGGCCACTCTTGTTAACACTGAGTTCCAAGCTAGCCAGGGCTATATAGTGAGATGCTATCCCAAAAATACCAAAATTTTTAATAATAAAATAAAGCAAAGTGTTCTCCCCGTCTCCTTATCTGTGCAGCAGCCAGAAATGCCACCCACATTTAGGGTACACCTTTCCACTTGGAATAATCTGATCAAGAAAATCCTCCAAAGGAACACCTGGTACCTACCCTTTTCATTGATCCTAGATACAGTTAAGTCGAAGACCAATATTACAAACCAATACAAGCTGTATGACATGTGTGCATTTTATGTATGTGAGTTCTATCATGAAAATCACTATTGCTGAGTCAGAAAGATGGTTCAGTTAGTAAAGACACTTGTTGCCAGATCCAATGGCCTGAGTTCTGTCCCCAGGACCCATACAATGGAAGAAAGATAACAGACTTCTACAAACTGTCCTCTGACCTCTATATGTCTATGCGTGTGTACATACACACACACACACACACACACACACACACACACACACACCTGAATAAAATATAAATAGAACCTTCAATTAAAATAGAAATGATAAGGCAAGTAATTAATTGGAAGTGAGCAAGTCGATAAATAAATACAAATACCATAAAAATCAAAAATAGAAAAAAAGGCTTGACTGAAGATGAAAACAGAGTCAAAGTTAATTTAAAAGGTTCACAACAGTCACTCAACCAAGAGGAACTACACACTGGACTCCAAGTTTCCCAGAAACCAAAGCACAAAGAGGAAAAGAAATATCCACATCCTCCATGTCCATAAGAGAGAGCAAGAAGAAAAAAAATCAGTGTTCATAAAATAAAATCCACTCAGAGAGAAAAGTTACTTTTTGAATATTATGGGAACCCAGAGAAGGAAGTGACTCATTCTGCTTAGGAAAACCAGGAAATGCTACAAAGATGAGGAGAAAAAAAAAAAAATTCTCCTTGCTGCTCTGGGAAGGCTGGATGAAGCGGGTGGGCTCGGCCTTGGAATGGGAAATGCGGGCTGAACTCATTTCCTAGCAGGACCTGCAGCTCCACATAGGCACCGCAAGAGGCCAAGGTCTCGGTTAGCAGGAAGAAGGCTGGAACGAGAGCCTTGGGCTGTTGCTACAGGGCCCGAGGACAGGATGGTCACTTCAGGGCAGGCAGTTCACGGTTCACCAGTGTCCACAGACCCATGCAGCCTGGGTCAAACCTCAGCTGTGTCCTGTTCCGGAATGTCCCAGAGACATCCAGCCTATCGTTACTGGTCAGTGGGTAGGAGAGAGAGGTTGGTCCCCCAGGGCTGGCAAGAGACAGTGTAACCCAGGCAGAACAGGTTGGGATTTCTGAGGCAATTCTGGCTCCATGTCCCAATCAGCTGAGGGCTGTCCCTGCCCACAGGGTGACCTCTTCTCGAGCCGGAGGCTTCCTGGTCTTGGTTAACTGCCCATACTCAGGAATGTGCTACTCAGGAGATGAAGCCTGTGTGTCAGCTCTTTTCCCACATGCAGGGTTTACAGCTGACAGAAGTGTGTTTCAACAGGATTTGCTGAGAGAAGATGAGGCCATAATCCAGGAAACTGCCCTGATAAATCACCCATGGGCTAACAGAGCATTCTGGAACATTCTTCATCATTTGGAAAGGGAAATGTTGGCTTTTAAACAAGACTGAGGTAGAAAATGTTGTGCCAGAGGGAAGAGCAGAGATGTGATGCTGTGAAGATACCACACCCCACATTCTCTTTTTCCGTAGTTCACAAAATTATTCACACCTGTCCCCCAAACCCTAAGCTCACAGTCCCCATGCTGTTCTCTGATGATTCATCCTGTGACATCACATTTCATCTGGTCCTGGAAGGAAAGCTGTAAAGACCAAGTTCCTAGACAGGAATTGGTAGCTTTTTGCTCGAGTTCTGCTGGGGAGATACTGGGAGCTCATTCTGACAAAGCACCAGTCCCTTTGCTCTCATCCTCCTTGCCTGGGATGGTGGGTTTCCGAAATGACAACAGAACTGTCCCATGAAAGGCTCTATCCCCAGCCTTCGAGCTGTAGGTTTTCCCCAGCATGTATGCTGCAGGTTAGCAAACGCAGGACAGATTCTATAGAAGACCTTGTTCCTTTAAGTCTGTGCTTGGCGTGATGTCCTCCAGGTGGGACCTGCAGCTATCCAGGCTGAGCAAGATCGGGGTTCCCGCTGTCCATCCAATAGAGTGCCCATTCGCTCAGAGATATATCAGTCAATTTCTCCCCATGGCTGTGCTCATAAAGAACTCTGAGGTTTCCAAGTGCTGTCAGTCAATCCTCCTACAGCTCCTCAAGGTAGGCTCTAAGCTCTGTGGAGAGGAAAACTGAATGTAGAAAGAGTGGCTGGTGACGGGGCAAATAGCAGTCAAACTGGCCAGGAGTCTGGGCTTTCAGTCTCGGAGAGCAGGCAACCTTTCAACCCTCCTCCACTCCTCACCCTCTAGAGTTGTTTCCTCCCCTGCTACATGGTTCACACTTCTAGAACAAGGCCCCAGGGCCACACCATGAGGAATTGTGGTTCGGCTCCTTACTGGCTGAACAACCATGGGTGGATTACTTAAGTGTGTACCACAGTTTCCTCATCTATAGAACTGTAAAGGCACAAGCCATGCACACGGCCTGTCAGAGACAGGAGCTATGAAGAAGTCCGACCCCGAAGGTCACACCCTGTCCATCATACTGTGTTCAAACACAGGGTAGATGCTTCGTAGATTTGAGGCTTCCTCTTGGCTGATGAAAGCTTATTGAAGAAAGAGGTGGTTGCTGGTGACACAGGCCTGTAGGGAACTGAACATTACTCGGCTGTTCATTTTAAAATGGTTGATTTGGAATGGGATGGAGTTCTGCCTGTAGACTACTTGCTCAACATGCATGAAGTCCTGGGTTCAGTCACCAATACTAGATAACGTTGGCATGGCAAGTCACACCATGTATCTCAATGTATGAGCGGTAGACGGGAGAAGATCTGAAGTTCAAATCCCATCCTCAGCTACATAGTGAGTTCAGGGCCAGCCTAGGCTACATGAGACCCTGTCTCAAAAGGAGTGAGATGATTTTATGTTATTTGAATTTCACCCAAATACAAAAATAATATAATTTGTTAATTTTTGTATGAATATTTGAGATGGAGTCTTAATATACATATTCCAGGCTGGCTTGAAACTCCCTATGTAGACCAGCCTGGCCTTGAACCTGTGATGATCTTCCAACCTCAGTTTCCCACTCCTCAGATGAAGAACCCACACTATCACATCTGGCTATGTTTATTCATCTCATTTTACTTATTAATGTGTGTGTATGCTCATATGTGTGGTTGTATGTGCATGTGAAGGCAGAGGTGACCAACATTTAGTGTCTTCCTCAATGGATTCTTTACCTTACTGTTGAAAGATTTTTTTAAATGTGTTTTTCTGTATGTAGGTATGTGTGCTATATGCATGCCTGGTACCCTGAAGAGGTCAAAAGAGGCTGTTGGGTTAGCTAGAATTGGAGGTATTAATGATTGCTAGATGCCATGTGGGCGCTGAGAACCAAACATGGGTCCTCTTTCTGCAAGAGTTTTTAATTTGAGGGTGGCTTCTAGGCTCCGCC
This sequence comes from Micromys minutus, assembly GCF_963924665.1. Classification (NCBI taxonomy): domain Eukaryota; kingdom Metazoa; phylum Chordata; class Mammalia; order Rodentia; family Muridae; genus Micromys; species Micromys minutus. The sequence goes on along the minus strand of NC_137962.1, from coordinate 2,886,892 downwards.
CCATAGTTACCTGGCAAGAGCCAGGTGTGCCTGACTCACAGTAAAAGGGGCTGCCTTCCTCCTCCTCTATCTCTTGCTCTTGTTCTTCCTCTCGTACCCTCTTCCCTCTCTGTTCCTTCTCCCCCCCCCCTTCCCTTCTCCCCCTCCATTAGTTCATGGACAGCCTCTACCCACACCCCACACACACTTCTCTGCCTTTCTGTGTTCACTCCTTCAACTCCCCTCCCCATGCCTTAAATAAACACTATTCTATGCTATAGAATGGCTGGTACCTCAGGGGGGAAGGGATGTCTCAGCACGGGCCCGAAGAGGCACCACCACAGCCTCCACCAAACATATCCCTGGCCTTTATTTTATTTTATTTTATTAATAAAACAGAACAGATTGGCAAGTCCCGGGTTAATGAGCGACCCTATGACAAAACAAGGAATGGTGCTGGCAGAACCACGTCCAGTATTGTCCTCTGGTCTCCACAGACATGTGCTCACACATGCATATACATAAATTCATTTTAAATGGGGGAAAAGAAACAGAACAGAGAGAATCAAGATAAGGCCAGAAAATGTCTGTGATTTTGTATTGGGAACCGAACCCTCTAACCCTGTATCAGGAAGATGAGTTTGCGAGAATGCAATGTCAATTGCGATACAAGTTCACCTAAACTAAGGGAATTCCCATCTACAATTAGCGTGTCTCTTCACCACTCTGCCTAGGCTCCTCAAGATTCATAACCCTGTCTAGTCATGAGGAAGGCACTGACGAGTCTTTTTAAAAAATAAAGAAAGAACAATTAGCCAGAGCCCAGCCTGGTGGCACAGGCCTGACATCCCTGCTATAAGGTTTGAGAGATTATCAACCTCTTGCACAGAGACAGAACAACACATGTGTCACCAACTGTCCCCAAAAGTATAACATTACAATCTAACTTAGCATGGACTCTTGGCTCTATGATTTACTAACTGTGTGGCCTAGGGCAAGTTATCTGACCCCGCTGGGCCTCTGTCTCAAGCCTCAGTAAGTTAAAACCAAAAGCAATATCTGTTGCCTGAGGCTATGGGATGGATTATACAGACTAGGGTTAGCAATAGCATCAGGGCTGGAGAACATGACTGTCCCTAGGGTTCCTGTTCATATCACCCCGCATGGAAACTATTGTTGATACTCTTCCTGCTCTGCATAATCCAATCCACTTCTCCAGGCCCCAGGTTTGCCCTTTGAACCCTCAGAATTGCCACCCAGGCTCCCAATAGTACTGATGATCTCACCTTCACAATTCCCTCTGCCTTCGTTACACAGAGCGATGTTAGATGCCATATCTCATTACCTTCTGCTTCTCCATGGCTCCCAGTAGAGCCTTGTGCATAGTGTGACAACAGGGTTACTTATTGCTCACATCTTCGCTGATACTTACTAGCCATACAACTATGAGTAAGTTGTTCAGCCTCTCTGAACCCCAGTCCTATATGGAGCGTTTGGAAACTGGGGTCTTGGGGATGGGAGGCAGCAGGCTTAGTGTCCAGCACAAAGGAAGTTATGAGCAAAAGTTCTTAGAGTTGGAGCTCAGCACTTAGAGGGCAGCAGTCACACTTAAGTGTGAAAAGGAACTAGTGATGGAAATTTGAGCCTTAACAGCACTCATGGGTGGAAGGCTCACCTCCATCCCTGGGTCAGAGCAGTTAGCATCAATATTTAAGTAGCCCCCTTGCTGGGAGAAGACCTTAGAGGGGAGGAGAGTTGGAACTGATTGACAGGGCCACAGCCCTCACCTGCTTCATAAAGTGGGATAGATTTTGCAGCTCCTGGGGGTTCCAGGCCTCCATCTTTCTTATGCCTATCAGAGGCTATGGATGCTTGTGCAGTGCTGAACCCAGACAAAAGCAGCAGAGTTGAAGGGAGCTCAGTGTGCTGGTGTGGGTGAGGCAGTCCCACCGGCTGTATACCTGGCTCAGGGCCGGCTGGGTTCCCTGCAAGCAGCTCTCATTACCAAACTCTTTCTCAATCTGCTCTTTGCACATGCCCAGGACAGATCCCTGCAAACACCCCAGGAGCCCAGCCCGCCTGCCACCAGGCCAGTGATTTAATCACACACCAGTCTACCCTTGCAGCTGGAAAGGGAGCCTGGGTAGGCAGCTTGAAGCCCCAAGACTGGTGCCTTTGCCCCTTCACGCATATCAAGTACACCCACCACCGCAGTGAACAGAATCTTCCCGCCTGACTTTGTCTTAGGAATTTTTACTGCAGAGATAAAACACTATGGGCCTTTGTAATCTGGAGGTTACAGATTTGTGTGTTAATTTTTGTGCCCAGCTACTTCATCAAAAGTGGTTATGAGCTATAGGAGTTTCCTGGTGAAATTTTTAGGGTGACTATTGTATATACATTTTTATCACCTGCAAAAAAAAAAAAAAAAAAAAAAAGACAGTTTGAACTCTTCCTTTTCAGTCTGTTTCCTCTTGATCCTTACTTGCCCTGTTGCTTCAGCTAAGACTACAAGTACTTCAGTGAATAGGTACAGAGACAATAAACAAAATCGCCCATGATTTTAGTGGAACTCCTTTGAGTTTCTCTCCATTTAAATTGATGCTGGCTATGGGCTTGCTCTAAATTCCCTTTACCATGTTGAGTTGCCCTTTGTATCCTTGTTTCTCCAAGACATTTATCATGAAGGGGTGTCGGATTTTGTCAAAGACCTTTTCTGCATCTAATGAGATGATCATGTGGTTTTTGTCTTTCAGTCTCTTTATATGGTGGATTACACTTACTAATTTATGCATATTGAAACATCCCTGCATCTTTGGGATGAAGCCAAGTTAATCATGGTAGATCATCTTTTTGATGTGTTCTTGGATTTGATTTGCAAGTATTTTATTGAGAAATTGTACATCACTGTTCTCATGGGAGAAACATTTTTTTCTCTTTTTTTGTTGCATGTGATTCAGGTGTCAGGGTGACTGTGGCCTCATAGAATGAGTTTGGCGATGTCCTTCTGTTTCTATTTTGTGCAATAATTTGAGGAGTATTGGCATTAACTCTTCATTGAATGTCTGGTAGGATTCTTCTGTGTTATTACCATCTAACCCTGGGCTTATTGTTGATGTTGTTGTTGTTGTTTTGAAACTTTTAATGACTGCTTGTATTTTACTAGAGATTATAAGTAGTGACACTTCTTCTAACAAGGCCACACCTACTTCAAGGGCCATATTTCCTAATCTTTCTCAAGTAGTGCCACTCTCTGATGATGAAGTATTCAAATATATGAGCCTATGGGGGCATTCATATTCAACTACCCTCAATAGGTTTTTAAATTATATCCGTATGATCTGCAGATCCATTTTCATCTCTAATCTTTTAAATTATTTTCTTGCCACCTTTCTGTTAGTTTGGATAAGGCTTTGTGAATCTTACTGATTTTCTCTAACCAGTTCTTTGTTCCACAGATTCTTTCTGTTGTGTTTGTCATTGTTGTTTCTGTTTTATTGGTGTCAGCCCTGACTTCATTACTTACCATCTACTTTTTTGGGGTGTGATTTCTTCTTTCGGTTCTAGAGCTTTCAGGTGTGCTATTAAGTTACTAGCATGAGATCTCCCCAAGTTTTCTACATAAAACCTCCTAGAGCTGCCTTTCGAGTGCCCCATCAGTTTGCATTTGCCGTGTATTCATTTTCATTCAGTTCCAGAAGGTCTTCAGTTTCTTTCTTGACCCTTTTTTGTTCAGTAGAGAGTTTTCTGTTTCCATGAGTTTGTGAGCTTTCTGTTGTTGTTGTCAATGATGACATACAGCTCTAACCCATGGTGGCCAGATAGGATGCATGGAGTTATTTCAGTTTTCTTGTATCTGTTGAGACTCACCTTGTATTCAAGTTTATTGTCAGTTTTGGAGACAGATCCTTGAGGTGCTTACAAAGGACAGCCTGAGAAAGAAATCAGAGAGACAACACCTTTCACAACAGCCTCAAATAATACAAAACATCTTGGGGCATAATAAAACAAAATTTAAAAACACTTTAAGACACTGAAGAAATAAATTGAAGAAGCTATCAGAAGATGATTGGAAAGATCTCCCATGCCCATGGATCAATAGGATTGATATAGTAAAAAAGGGCATCCTACCAAAAGCAATCCCATCAAAATTCTAACATAAGATCATCATAGATCTTGAAAAGACAATTTTCAACTTCATATGGAAACACACACACTAGCAAAAGAATCCTGGGTAATAAAATAAATTCAGGAGACATTATTATTCCTTACCTCAAATTGTACTACAGAGCTATAAGAATAGAAACAGCATGGCATTACCACAAAAACAAACATTTTGAATGATAGAATGAATTTGAAAACCCAGCCACAAACTCAAAGATCAATGGATTCCTAAATTTTTATAAAGAAGCCAGATAAACATGTTAAGAAAAAAGACAGCGTCTTTAACAAATATCAAACTAGATGGGTGCATCAGAAGAATCTAAACAGATCCATACTTATCACCCTGAACAAAACTCAACTACAAATGGATCAAAGACTCCAACATAAAAACTGAACCTGATAGAAGAGAAAGTGGGAAACAGCCTTGAATTCCTTGATACAGGAAAAAAAAAAAAAAAAGAACCCAACCTTTCTGAACAAAACGCCATTAGTACAGGCAGTAAGATTAAAATTAATAAATGAAACCTCATGAAACAGCAAAAGACACCATCATTTGGACAAAGTGGCAGCCTACAAAATGGGAACCTATATTTACCAACTATACATTCAATAGATAGCTAATATCCAGTATAAAGAACTTTTAAAACTAGATATTAAGAGAAATAACCCAATTATAAACTTGGGTACAGATCTAAACTGAAAACTCTCAAAAGAGGAAACTTAAATGGCTGAGAAACACTTAAATGTTCAACATCCTTAGCCACCAAGGAAATGCAAATCTAAACAACCCTGAGATTCCATCTCACACCTGTCAACACAGCTATGATCAATAAAATAAGTGACAGATTGAACTGATGAGAATTTGGAATAAGTGGAACACTCATCTATTGTAAGCAGGAGTGCAAACTTGTAAGCCACTGTGGAAATCAGTGTGGCAGTTCTTCTGGAAGATGAGAATCAATGTACATCAAGATCCATCCACACCACTCTTTGGCATAAACTCAAAGGCCACTTCATCCTTCCACAGAGAGTCTTCCTCAACTATGTTCACTGCTGCTCTATTCATAATAGCCAGAAATAGAAAACACATAGGTACCCCTCAACAGAAGAATGAATAGCGAAGATGTATATATTTACACAATGGAATATTACTTAGCTATTAAAAATGAAATTTGCAAATAAGTGCATTGAACCCAAAAAGACAAATATAGTTCCCTTATATGTGGATATGAGTTGTTAAGTCAATGGTAACCAAGCTACATTTCTTAGAACCACAGAGGATAGGTATAGAATTCTATTATAATATGTTCTATGTCTTTAGTACAGGAAAGCACACTACTGAAAGAGAAATGCAAGAATCAATCTAACCACAAACTCTTTGATCTACAACGCTACTTTGTCTACTGCAAGATATGCTCAAGCAATGGCGACACAAAGCTTGTGGGAGTAGCCAGTCAATATCTGATCTGACTTAAGGCCGACTCCAGGAGATGAAACCCACACCCACAAAAACCTGAGACTAGATAGCCCAAAGACCTGGGCTAAAACCAAATACTGGTAGTGTTCCAAAAAGGAAAAACAAAGAGAGCAATAAAATGACTCCTAATCACATTCTGCTATACTCATAAGCATTCCTTGCTCAACCATCAACCAGGGATGCTTCCTCCTCCTCATTCTAGCTAGGAACAAATACAGAGACACCCCCCCAGTCAGACATTATGCAGAGTGAGAGACCTTGGAATGCTCAGCCCTAAACAGGATGTCACTACCAAATCTCTTCCCTCAGGAATCAGAGAATCCTGCAAAAGAAGCAGTGTAAGAGCCAGAGAAGATGGAGGATGCTAAGAAGACAGGGCTAAGTCAACGTGGTCAATGTAGATAAGAGCTCACAGAGACTGAGGCAGCATGCGTGGGGCCTGCATGGGTCTGTACCAGGTCCTCTGCATATATATTATGGCTTCCAATTTAGTATTTTTATGGCATTCCTTAGTGTGCAAATAAATGGGCATGTGTTTCTTTTTTATATAAAAATTTTAATTTTTATCTTTAAACTATAGACTATGCATGATTTGCAAAGGAGACTGTACCAGATAATGACCACAGGAGAATCATCTGCTCTATGCCTTTTCTCCTGTCTGGTCACTCAGAAACATAATGCTATGAGCTATGATTGTTGTTTCTTCACGCCTCACATTGTTCCTATCCATGCATTCACCATAGTCCACTTTGCCTTCCACAAATACACGAGCCCCCTTTCTCACATACTGATATGCCACAACTCTGAGGCCTGGTCGAAACACTCATATTCTGTGCCAATCATCTTTTGACTGATGTCACCATTTGGTATACTTCAGTGTCCCCTGATTGCCACATCTCATTTGTTGATAGTGAAAATGTTGTGACTGGGTTTTTTCCTTCCACCTGTCTCATGACAGGGTCTTGACCTACTCATCCAAGTAACTGAACACAATTCAGAGATCGTTCAAGAACCAAACTGCTGGCTACTTCAGACTCATGTCTCACAAACTGATGAAATACCTGTAGCACAGCTCTTTGAAACATGGCTTCAGTTTTTCTTACAACCTTTAGGCTTTTCCTGGCACGCGGGACCAGACGGCCAGTGATTCACTTCCAGCGCCTGGGTCTGCGTTTCTTGTGCCTTCTCTCACACCCGTTTCCTTTTGTTTGCCTTTGGTCCAATTGCATTGTGTTAGTTTTTGTTTTATCTTATTACCTTTTATTTTATTATTATTACCCATTACTAGCCTCTTTTTAAAACTAAGAAACAGAAAGGAGGTAGATCTGGAGGGGACGTGAGGAGGAACTGGGAAGAGAAGGGGAATTTAAAGCAGGATATATTATGTAAGAAAAAAAAATCTATTTTCAATAAAAAGGAAAACATCATGACCAAGAAGCTACTTGGGGTTATCTGGCTTTCCTCTTCCAGGTAGACTCCATCCCTCACATCAACTATCAGTCAGGAAGACATGCCACAAGCCAACATGATGGAGACATTTTCTCAGTTTTGTGTCAATTTGACATAGAACTAGCCAGTACTAGCTGCTCTCTGAGAAGAGAATTATGCTGCTGTAGTTAGGTCACAGATATCAGAAATAATCCCTGAGCTTGCTCCACATCCTGTATAAAAATAACTCGGAATGCATACAGGACCAACCGAAATGCAAAACCAAAAACTTCAGGATCACTTGAATGCCTGTCTTTAATCCCAACACATATAAGGATTTAGGCCAGCCTAGCCCAGTGACATAGAGAGTTACAAGCCAATGTGGGCAATGACTACCCCATCACAGACACATGTGCACACACGTGCACACACACACATATACACACGCTCACATGCATACACAATAAATAAATATATAACATAAATAAAAAGAAAACAATTGTAGAAGTATAAAATGTTAAGTAAGCATAATGTTTTATAACTAGTTTAGATTAAAAATTCTTAAAACAGAGAATGGGAGGAAACTGAACATTCCGATTTTTACATAAAAATGTAAAATCTTCAAGAGATGCTCTTTAATGTTGGCATTATCATGTGCCATGATGGACCATAACTGTCACCCTGGCATTCAAGTACCCAGAAGACTGAGGCAAGAGAACAGAAATTTCTAGGCCAAACTGGACTACTACAGACAGACCTGTCTCAAAGAGCAAGAATGAAAGAACACAATTTTTAAACATTATGATAAAATGACCACAGAATGGGAGGAGCCAATGCAAATTAATATTATACAGGGGTGGGGACATGACCCACCTTGCACCTGAAATATTAAAAGGACTCCACAATTCAATAAGAACACAAGCATCTCAATGTAAAAATAGGCATAGTGCTTTTTATCAGAGCAAAGATGCACATGGCTGACGAACCCTAGAAAGGATGTGTGCTAAGCCTCATTGGTCACCAGGAAAGAGGAGAGGAGCTGATGCTGCTGACCTACTGGATCCCTAAATACCAGCAAATCAGTCTTAGAGGGACTGGTCCATCTCTCCTGCTCATTCCCATCACTACCCAAGCCCTGAGTGCTTCTGCATAAAACAGTGTAGCATTTGAACACACCTGTGTCCCACTTGCTGATACTTTGATCCTGTCTGGATTGCTTATTGAACCTAGTGCTGGCTGACTGTATAGATGCCAGGTGAACAGCTATATTGCTCATGGAATGGGGGCAGGGGGAGACTCTGTAATACCCATGTGTGCTGCATAGGAATCTTTTTCAAGTTTGTTAGGGCCACGGATAAAAAGAAAGTGTGATGATCTGATGGCCGTTGGTGCTGTCAAGCGTGTTCTGAGCTCCCACTCTACTGTTGGGAATGCTCAACTGACAGTCCATCAGTCCTTGTTAAGTTAATGTGAAGCAGGAACTTACCCAGGAGACGAGAAGACAAGATGCATGAACACAAATGCTTTTGGAGGAGCTTCCTCACAATCCGCACTTGCCAACTACACCCAGATGTTTGTGTAATGGTGACACGATGAACAGTAAGTAGACAACCCATAAAGAGAATCGATCCTTCTCAGGAATGAAGATGAGTGAAGTGTATAAATTAGCACGAAGGAGGTTGTAGCCGGTGGGTTCTGGATTCTAGAGCAAACTGTGCTACATAACAAGACGTCTGAGACGGGGAGACAAGGAAGAAAACAGAGGTGGGGGTGGGGCTGGCTGCAAAGTCTGTCAAATCATATCCATCTGCAAACTGGAAGAGTCCAGTTTATAGAAAAGAGACCTCATTAAACATAGCTTTTCAAATCACTGTAAAACAGCGTTTGGAATACAGCTCAGTTGCCGAGCATGAGGCCCTGGGTTTGACTCCCCAGCATGGCTTAAATCAGACATGCTGACACATCCCTATAGTTCCAGCACTGAGGAGTGGAGGCAGGGAGATTAGAAGTTCAAGGGCATTCCGTTCATCTCTCCTAGCTCTCAATGGTACAGAAATCAGACAGGCTGGCCAGCGGTACAGCATGATGGTGGAGCTTGTTTTCAATATGCATAAAATCCTCAGTCCCATCCTCAACTCCAAAGGAAAAACTAAAATCATGACCCCTGGAGATAATTCTAAGTGGTAAAGTACCTGATCAGCATGTGTGAGACCCTATACCACACGCCAACATAATGCAGTTCCTTAAGTTCAAATTGTCTACAGGTAGGGAAAGATGCTTAAGGATGCTGACCATCCCTCCCACAAGTGTTTTCCCACACACCCCATCACTTGGTGGCTTCAGGTATTCTATGTTCCTTGGAACACAGTTTGAAAAGTAACCCTCCAGGTCAGATATGGCTGTTGTTCTAGTCAGGTTCCTGTTGCTATGACAAACACCGTGACTAAAAGTGATTTCAGGAGAAAGGGGCTTATTTAGCTTTTACTTCCCAGTCACAGTACATCACTGAGGGAAGTCAGGACAGGAACTCAAGCAGGAGCAGAGGCAGGAACCATGGGGAAAACTGCTTGCAGGCTTGCTTTCCCATGGCTGATCAGCTTGCTTCCTTACATAACACAGGACCATCTTCCTGGGATGATAATGGCCACAGAGGACCTTCCCACACTAATCATCGATCAAGAGACTCTGAGTTTGAGGTTAGCCTGGTCTACCAAGTAAGAACAATGTCTACAGAGGATAATGGGGAGAAGGGCAGTTTGAGAGAATCATACCTTTAAGAGCTTTTAAACCAATCACTGAGCAAATGTTCATGTATATCTGGTGAGTCCTAAATACTATTCCAGCCGCTGGGAGTTGGTATTATAAAGAACAAATCAGAAAGGTCTGATGTAGGGATAGCTAATTCCAGGTGTTCTTTTAAAGTCTTTTCGAAATCCTACTAACACAATGGTTAGCAGGAGCCACATTTTCCTGATGTGGAGACTAAGGCATAGGGAGATTATTTCTGTCAGGCTGACTAAGAAAGTCAGACGTGGAATTTTAGCCCAGAAATTCCAGCTCTAGGCATTTTCTCTTCAGACATCCTGCCAAGTTCTAACCTCTGCTGTGTGTGCCCTGAGGTACCTGAGAACCCAACTCAGAATGCCACCTCTCTGAGGTCAGTTGGATCCCCTCCAACTCTCAGCCCTAGTGAGGGTAAGGCTCCCAGATTGGACTCTCGGTGAAATAAGATCCCACATGGTTCAGAGCTGACGAAAGTGGCTGTCTCTACCTGTAGAGCTGCTGAAAAGCTAGCCTCTGGGGTGTGGAAGAATGTTCTGCCTGGCCCAAGTGCTGGGTTTTACTATGGCCACCCCTCCAAGGCTCTGCCCACTGCTGGGCAAACAGCCTGTCCGATAACTCTGCTAGTCTCAAGCTTGACAGAACGAAAGGAATATGTCTGTCTTCAAGACATAAGTTCCATTTCAGGAAGCAGTGTGGGGACTAAGCCAAGGGCATGCTGGGCTAGCAGGGACTGCTCAAACTGTTCCAGCAGAAGGCTGGGGAGGGGTCTGCAGGTCATGTGTGCCCAGGCCTCCCACTGTGCAAATACGAAAGCCAGGTCCAGACAAGGGAGGTGGCCTGCCTCCTCCTCAGGCTCCTGCCACTGCCTTGTGGGACATAGTAAGATGCCAGTCTTGGAAAGCTGTGCTCCAGCCCAAGCCTACCTATGCAACAAGTAACTTAGCATACAAATATTTTTTCCCTTTGTTGTTGTTCCCAAAGTGGCCTTGAACTCACTATCATCTCCAAGTTCCCAAAATCCTCCTGCTTTAGCCTCATGGATTCCAGGATTACAAGCATTCGACATCACACATGGATAGCATCCAGGGATCCCATCTGTAGGATGGAGATGATGACTACCCTGGAGAAGGCCACCAGTTTTGCTCAGGGGGCTGTGATTACAACAGTTCCTTTTTATGTGCTACCTCTCCTGGTATGTCCCAAATAGTCTGGGTTTGAAGAATTAACTTCTCTCCATGAAATGCAGCCTCTGTATCCCATTTCAACTCTTCCCTGAATGCTGGAGGTTCTCAAGTTGGCAGCAGCACCGGCCTCACCCAGGAGCTATCTGGAAAGGCAGAGGCTCAAGCGCCACCCAGCCCTGATAAACAGGCTCTGCCTCCTGACAAGGGCCCCCCATCCCACCTCCGAGAAGTCCTACCTATCTCTCTTTTCTTCCTTTCCTTCTTCCTCCCCACTGGTCTTTTATGTTTTATTTGATTTCTAGCCACGTACCCCAACTGGTCTCAAACTCTGAGACTTGCACAATGCATAGAGGCAAACACATGTGATCCCAGCGCTTCAGAGACTGATGCAGTGGGGTTGCCCCAAGTTCAAGGTTAGCTGCAGCTACATGTCAAGAACAGATCTCAAACCAAAAAAAGGATCCAGGGCTAGCTCTGATGGTCGAGAGCTTACTGAGCACACGCATAGCCCTAGCTTGCCCCTGCCACCACCTAAGCCCTGTGCCGATCCTGGGAAGCAGTAGGGTTATTCTGCTATTTGGGATTTTGAGTTCACCCTGGGCTAGAGACCCTGCCAATAAAAGAAAAGTCAGAAACACCTGGATTCAAAGCTCAAGAGCTTTCCCCTGCTTCAGCATTCCAAACAATGGGAACTGAAGCCCATGGACACATCTCACTGGACTATTTTGGTAGACTAAACACTGGGCTTTGGCAACCCATTACTGATAGGCAACATGAATTAAACCATGTTTTTTAACCATTTGGAAAAAAACTCTATGAATTCTTATTTCCCATTTCATGTATAAGGAGGTTAAACCTGAGGTGGGTGGTGGCATACCCCACACTGTGAACCTCTGTAGCCCAAGGCCTCTCTGCCTCAGTAGAACCTAAGGTTATGATGAGTCTGAACCCCACTCTTCTGATTTGCCCAAGGCCTCTGCTTGTGAATCATGAACCAGCTGAGCGTTGGGGACTCCACACTCCATCTTCTGCCAGAGGAAGGGTATATTCTGAGACAAAGAAAGTGCCAGTGAGGTCAGAAAAGCCAAGGGTACAGCTGCAGTCAGCAGGCCTGCAAGGGCTGAACAGTGGATCGTGGTGATCAATGGGCTCTACCCCCTGCCACAGCCATCCTTTCAGGTTAATGAAGACAGCCAGTACTTCAGATCTGGAAAGCTGAAAACTCAGGAGGAAAGAGCAAAAAGGGAGTGTGATAGTGACTATCCTCATCACCACACTCCCATCTTATAGTGATGAAGTTCAAAGAAGTGTTGCAACCTGTTGAAGGCCACAAAGCAAATAAGCATGTACCTGGGGTTCAAGTCTGTAGGTTGATGTCAAGGCAATATATGACTGGACAATAGAGAGGTAGGCATTTCTCTTGGCGCATCTCTAGATGGATAAGGTTGTTATAATTATTTCAAAGAGTCTCTATGGGTCTATTTATCTTATCCAGATGGGCAGTTTATATCTTTGTCCACTGGTTGTAAGCATATTGTGTAGAGGGTTTGTGAATTGAGAATTTAGCATATAAACCTGTTTGATAAGTTAATGATTGTGGAGTCATGTTTATACTGGATGGTGGAGGAAAGTGAGTGAAAGCAACACACAACTGTGCGTGGAGTGAACTGCACCTGAGTTCTTAGAGGCGGCTTGGAGCCATTAAGTTAGAGACGCTCCGCAGTGCCATGTGTCCTTATGGGTGCTGGCCCTAGCTCAGATTAAAAGGTTTCCACATTTTCATATTTACCGCAACACAAGTCCAAGTCTGCTTGTCTTCTAGCCTTGGGACTGTCTAAATTAGAGCCTGCCATTCAGATACTTCGATTGCAAATCTATTTCTATAACCTTCTAGGCACTCTCCTGCAGAAGAGACTTTTAAACTTGTGGCCCAGATACGTTGCATGACTTCTCCAGGTTTTGAAATCTGGGATTTGAAACCTACATTCTTTCTCTAACTCAAAAGATCAAGTACTTTCTTAATTTCCAATGTCAGGAGTGTCAAGTGCCTATACCCATGAGGCACCCCCTCAGAGAGGTCTGGTTTCTTGAACCAGGAGAATGCTAAGAGTTCAAGACCAGATAGAACTATATAGGGAATTCTAACAGATACAGTGATCTAGCTGCACTGTCAGACTGTGCGAGACAGAGGGAGTAGGGAAGAGGAGAGAGAGGATAGGAAGGATATGGAGAGTGAAAGTAAGAAAAATGAAAAAAAAAGGAAAAAAGGGCAGAAGGAAGAAGGGAGGGAGAAAAGAAAGGAGGGAAGAAGGGAGAAAGAAGGGAGGGGGAGAAAAGGAGGAAGGAAGGGAGAAGAGAAAACACACACACACACACACACACACACACACACACACACTGAGCTTTGGCTGGCTTCTCCAGTTGTATGTGTCCCTCCTTTGGCCCTAAAACTGGGAGTGTGCTCTATGATGCCATCGCTTCCTAGACACACAGCAAGCCTCAAACTGGAGTCACAGTGAGAAGAGCCTTTGAGCCCTCGCACCAGGCCCCTTCCTCCTCAATAAGGCAAGGCAGCTTAGGCCAGCTAATGAAGCAAGAATGAGTGTGCCCAGGGCTGGGCCAGGGCAGGGGCACGGTGACTAGAAAAGGACACAAGGAGTTATTACTGTAGTCACCAATCCAATCCAAAGGTCAGACCCAAGTGCTGTGTTCTGAGCAGAGAGCCTTCTGATACAGTGGAAGGAGGTGCCACCATCTCATTTGTTTCTAGACCCATTCAATCCAATGGCAACCCACCAGCCAGCGGCCCTTGAGACAGCCCAGGGGCAGGTCAGAAGCAGCTTGTACTTGGCTATGACTTCTAGAACTCAGGCCTTGGATTCCCCTGGCTGTAAGAGCAGGAACAGTGTAAGCTAAACCTTTTTAAAATTTTTTAATTTAAATTTTTAAAAATTTTTCCTTTGAGACGGGTTCTCACTTTATAGCTCTGACATCCTGGAGCTTACTATAAAAACACCAACAAAGCCAGCTGCTCAAAAAAAAAAAAAAAAAAAAAAAGGATGTGGTCTTGCTGGTCTAGCAAGTTAGAACCAACCAGAAAAGGGCAGAGTTCTCAAACCTGAAAGCCTGACCTGACATCTCACCATGTGAGATTCTAGCCAAGTGGTTCTCCACCTTCCTTTACTACAGAGCCTCCTCACTGTGAACCAATACCATAAAATCATTGCTGTTGCTACTTCATAACTGTGATTTTGTTACTGTTATGACTCATAATGTAAATATCTATGTTTTCCCATGGTCTTAGACAATCCCTGTGAAAGGCATCGACCCCAAGCGGGTCACAACTCACAGGTTGAGAACCTGTTCTAGCTTTTTTTCAGCCTTGGTCTCAGCACCACATCCCCTTGATCAGGCTCCATTGAGAAGACAAACCGGAACAATCTATCTGAAACAGCTAACAAAACAAATACCCAAGCAAGGGGGATTATTTCTTCTGATGCTGCTGCTTTCTCCTCCTCTACCTCTGCCTCCACCCCCCCTCCTCTTCTTCCTCCTTCTCTCCCACCATCATCTCCTCATTTTTATCTTATTTCTCATCATGTCTCTGCCTTTTGGCTAAGATCAAGTACAGTATCTTATTTTTCATACAAGCATGCACAATCATGTAGAGGAAGATGCTTTTAACCTTATTGTCTTGAAACAGGGTCTCCACTAAATGCGAAGCTTACCACTTTGGCTAGACTGGCTTGTGGTTGAGCTCCCAGGATCTGGTTATCTCCACCCCCACCCCACCCCCAAGGCTAGGGTTGCAGGAATGCACACTACGCCTGATTTTTTTTTTAATGTAGGTGCTGTGGCGTCAAGCCTGGTACTCCTGCTTATGTACCAAGTGTTCATACCCACTGAGCCTTCCTCCCAGCACTTTGTTTTATCTATTTGTACCATAAGAGCGGGCATGCATAAGTTGGTTGTCAATTTTCACCACCTTACTTTTGTTTCTTTGGTTCACTGTTTTGTTTTGTTTTTTTAATGTGCTCTTGTCCGAGACAGAGCCATTACTAAACTGGAAGTAGCTATGTGGCCCAGCTGCCTGCTTCCGCCTCTCTAATGCTGGGATTGAGCTCCACTTCTCAGTGCTAGGATTTAGGGCACAGGCCACCACATCCAACCGTCACCTTGCTTTTGGCAAAAGACCTCTCTCCTGTTTCTGCCAGTGTGCTGTGTACGCCAGGTTAGCCCACTCAGGAGCCTTCCAGAGGTTCTCCAGCCCCTACACCCTCCCCTTGCCATAGGCATACTTTGATTGCAGTATCCTGTTCTGCTTCTGGGGATCAGACTGGAGTCGTCAGGCTTGGAAAGCTATTGCTTTTGCCAGGAATCCATCTCTTTGTGACCCTCTTCTCTGCCACCTTTATTTTTGAAACAGGGTTCTCATGCATCCCAAGCTGTCCTTGAACATCTTAGTGTTAGTTTGATACACAATCATCACCATGCCCAAGTTGCACAGCACTAGGGACCAAACCCAGGGAATCACGCTTTCTCTTCTCCTTCCTCTTCCAGCAATTATGAAGTCACTTCGCCTGAGATCATTAAGGAATGACCTGAGGTCTGTAGTGCTGGTTCCCAGGGGTTGGCGCTGGGACCTGCCCCCCTTTGCTTGCTTGTTTGTTTACTTTCTGGGAGGAGTGGATGGTTAAGTATGCACTTGTCCTTCCTTTCCCAGCCAAAGCCATGTTGAAAAGCCAATTCCATCACCTTCAATTGCTACAGCATCTTTCCTCATTCAGGAGGAAATTAGGCAAGGAAACCATCGCATGGCCTGGGTCTAGCTTTGAAAGGAAGCACAGGGCAGTTCTCACAGTATCTTTGGGAAGGTGTAAGACCTGTTTCCAATAGAATCTCAAAACAATAGCAGACAAACCATGTCACTGCTGCTTAGAAGACAGTAGGAACAGCAGACTGTTCAGACCCGGGATGAGACCACAGACCAAGAGCTCTTCTTTCATGTTCATGGTTCTCTGACATGGAGACCCATTAGGCTCTGGGCTGCCCAAGGGTCTCCATCCATCCACCTCCCAGTCCACCCATCCACTCATCCATCCGTGGCATTTGCTCTTTCCCTTCAGTAGGCACTGTGGTAAGTGCCAGGAGAGAGCAAGGCTTCAGCCATCCTTGGCTACTTGGAGTTCTCCCAACAAGCCAGCACCAAGTCTTGGCCAGGTTTTCCTAAGGTTAACCACAGTGCCTAGGTCAAGATAAGTATAAAACATGCTTGTTGATTGAATGACAGAACCCTCATTTTTGCTAATGCTTCAGTGTTTATTGGTTAAATATACTAGGTCATTTTAAAGGTAAAGATTCCACATTTGGAGAAGTGTTTCAAAGACTTCTCATTGTCATTTCTTCTCAGCAGACAGTATAGGGCATGCAGACTTAGGACATTACATATGGAGTCTAAAGAGCCAAGTTCATGTGCCAGCCATGGGCTGGCTCCTCCTGAGCAGCTACTGAAAGACACACCATTTTCTCAATCTCAAGATGGAGAAATATTTGACTTGCCTAGTTTACTCGACTGGTGTGCATACCAAAGGAGAGAAACTTCTAGAAAGTACACTGTGAATAAAAGTGATGTGAAAGAAGAAAATGTCTAGAAAATGTCTTGAAATTCCAGATGTTGTGGCACACACCTGTGAATTACAGGGCCGAAGCCAGAAGGCTGGGTATAGTGACACACAAACACACACACACACACACACACACACACACACACACACACACCCCATTCCAGGACTTATATAAAGTATGATTTAGTGATGTTGCTACCTATCCAAGTGTCAGATATATAAAGGACACAAGAGAAAATAAAAGAGAGTGGCCCAGCCAAGTTCCCCCAGCTAGCTGGGTGCAGTTACTCCTGGTCTAAGGAGTTGAAATGTATGTGTCTGTGGTATCACATGTCAGCCTGGCCAATCATGACCCACATTTCTCTCCATCTGATACATGTAACAACAGTACAAAGGGGTGTTGTAACCTTAATTGCTTGCAGTATTTTGAAACCCTCAGATTAAAGCTAAGGAAGTCCAAAGTATTCTCTGTGTGCGCCCAAGGAATTGCACCGAGCCAGCTTGGGTTCACTGGAGCAGGGCAGCATTGCAGCACAGATCCTGGGCTTCGCTGGGAACTTCAGGGTTGAAGGTCCTGTTTGTAGAAAGGCCAGGACCAGCCCTTCTCCTGGTTTTATTTTTGGTTTTCTGGATTTTTTATTTTGGGAAGTTGATCCCAGGGTCTCTGGTAGCTCAGGCTGGTCTCAGACTTGCTGTGAAGCTGAGACTGGCCTTGAACCCTGATCCTCTTGCCTCAGCCTCTGAAGTGCTGAGATTGTGTTACCACACTTGGTCATCTCTCCAGCCATTTGCTTGTTTCCCACAAAATGCTTCTTGTGCCCTCTGTCCTTTGTGCTTCCTGAGCCACATGGCCGGTGCAGTGATGACTGATACCATGGTCTGCTTCTCTAAGTTACCTCTAGCTGAAGGTTCTAGCAAAGGACAAAAAAGTGTTACCTGGCATTTCTGCCCAATTTTTCTTGTGGGCACAAACCTGACATTTAAGCTTCGTGGTTATGTTGATTTAAAATTTTATCTCACTAGAAAATCAGTCTCTCCAGGGCTATCCAATCCCAAGTGGTCAGTCCTAAACAAATGCACAGCGGAGGAAAGCTATAGGAGCTCATCGGGTGGCTTGTGTGTGTGTGTGTGTGTGTGTGTGTGTGTGTGTGTGTGTGCTCGAGTGTGGTAACAACGGTTAAAGAAAGGCCATGGATTTGAGAAGAGGGAGGTGCACTCGAGAGGAATTGGGGGTCAATGACAGATAGAAATGATGTGAATACGGTAGTCATGTATAAAATTCTCACAAAAAAATTATTTAAAAATGCATCTCATGAACCAGGCATTTGGAAGCTGAGGTAGGACTGAGTTTGAGAGCAGCCTGGGCTACAACAGTAGTACCCTGTAGCAAACAAGTAAATAACTAAAACAAAACAAAAATAACAGTGTATTCCATATTGGTTGCCTTGGAAACTGGTGCCAAGCAGGGATGGAGAAATCCTATTTTATGCTCTAGATCCGATGTTGTCTTCATGAAAACTCACTGTACTTGCAGCATACTGTGGTGGCTCCTGCCACCGTAGCATATGGAGGGCAGTTCCCTTCTCACTAGGTGGGTCCTGGGAACCAAACTAAGCCCGGTCAGGCTCTGAGACAGGCATCTATGGTCAGATAGCCATTTCCCCAGCCCTACGGCTTTATTTACTTTTTAAAATGTATATTAACTTTTTTGAGAATTTCATACTCACGTTGAACACATTCTGATCTTATGCACTTCCCACACCTTCCTGTAACATTTCTTGGATCTCCCCTCAAACAACTACCTCTCTCTTCTAATAGCCCAGATTCCAGTTCTGATGGGCCTCAGCCTGGGGCAGAGACATAGAAGCCCCTCCCCACTCCTTGCATGCATACCATTTTATTCTGTCTGGTTTGCTTTGTTTAGAAGAGGTTCTCAAGACAGAGCGAAGATAGAAACAGACCACAGCACCCAACCAGTTTTTAGGTGAGTCCTGCCCACTAAAGTGCACATGCTCACTGGCACTTTGCCACTCTTTATAAAGCAGATTCCAGGTGGGCATACTTACACGTCTTTAATTCTAGAGGCACGAAGAGCTCTGTGAGTTCAAGGCCAGCCTGGTTGGTCTACATATCGATTCCAAGCCAAGCAGGACTATATAGTAAGACCTATTCAAGGGGAAAAAGTAGCAAACCACCTTTGTCTGACTCTTCTGTCTCCTGGAGACACTACAGCCAGAAAGTCAAAGGCCATCTCACTGTGGCCAGGAGAGGCACAGGAAGACAGAGTGTACACAAAGGAAACTCACCATATTTCTTTATGAAACAATATTTATTAAAAGTTCTCTACAAGTCAGCAACAGCGTGCTACTATTACCTTTCCACACACGCACAGGAGACCTAGTGTTTCCAGCTGTCCTGGTGAGCCCAGGCTAGCCCCAAGTCCTCAGACAGGGAATGTATCACTGATACAGGAGCTGAGCAAAACCAACAGAGGTGTGTCCCGCTCCTCCCCAGTCCCGCCATCCAGTCAAGATTCTATTGCCAACAATCATTCACATTTCACGTGGCTCTGGACACACAGGTTCCTCAGACAGACATGGACAACAAAAAAAGCCTCAGAGCCAAATGACAACAATCGGACATATGTATAAAAGGTAAAATGTATATACAAATATAAAGCACACAGTACGTGAGGTATACACGGCATTCTCAGAATGTTAGTAGTCTGCCTAGGCATAGCCCTTAAAGACGCCTGCCGGCTTCTGTGCATTTCTCAGAATACAGTATTTTTGTTACCCGTTTAACCACCTGGTTTCAGCACTGTCCCAGACAGTGACAGCGATTTCATGTTTTTTTTTTTTTTTTTTTTTTTAATGCAATTTTGGACAGTTTCTCTGAGAAGCTTCATTTCCTGTGGGGAGTAAGTTTCCGTCTCCAGAAGCGTTCAGGCAGAGGCTAGGTCCCCAGCTGGGGGAGCTGAAGCAGGAAGTAGGCAGCTAGGAGAATCTGCATCAGGTGAGTTGTAAAGTCCTTTCCAGCTACATTTTCTGTCACTCCAGAGCCAGCTTCACAACAACAAACACATGAACCCCAGAGCCCAGCATGGGAAACTGAAGACCTGGGATGCCAGAGGCACCACAAACTCATGGAAAGACGGTTTCCTTCTGGAAATGGGTCTGAGAATCTGGCAAGACTTTCTCAAACTCACTTCCCATGAAGCACAGCGACGGTTCACACATGCTCCCGAGAGCAGGCTGGAGCGTCTCCTCACCCTTGTCTGCACACACAAAACGTTCCACCCAAAGATGGTCCTAAGGGTGGGCGTGGGGAATACAGGCTAAATGCTGCCATATTTGAGGAGAGCCCTAAGAGCTAACAGATCCCACATGATCAAATTAACTTCTTTAAAAACATTACTGTCTGACTGAGCTCAAGAGTTCTGAAACAGCCAAGAATTTGAATCTCCCAATACTTTTCCACAATTAGCTGGTGACTGCTTTCACAGCTGCAGGGGACAGGTCCCAAGGTAAGGAGGGTTAACATTGCATAGGAGGTCTTGGCAAGCTCTTGGGGAGGGTCTGGGTTCGGGCAGGCTCTAAGGTTTCTCAACTCTGTTCAATGCTAGAACAGAATCATGGGTGAGTATGTAGCAAGAGTAAGGGTTAAAAAAAAAAAAAAAAAGAGTTTCTGGTAGGAGAAACTGCAGCAGCAAGGAGAGCCTTCAAAGACAAGTTCAAAGACGACAGGTTTGTCACTCCAACCGACTGCCATGTTCAAATGCCACTGTGTGAAGTGCTTCCCACTCAAATGTTCACATTCACTACCCTGACCACAGGGGTGCCCATTAGCCTTAAAAGGCACCCTTGCATCCGACACCGAGACAGTCATGGTTCGTAGAAAAGGGGACGCCTCTGTCAAGCAGCTAATCTGAGTGCATGCTGGTCAAATCAAGTCACTCAGCCCAGAGAAGCAGCACCACACTGAGCCCCACAGGGACAATGGCGCTCTGTCCCCAAATCTGACTGGCACCATGTAAGAGGGCCTGCCCGTCACTAGAAATGCCATGTGTGAGAGTTATGAGGTTTCTGAGGTTTTTTTGGGATTAGCAGAAGAAGGAACTAATGTCACTGTCCTCTTGGTACTCGGGAACAATCTGGTCTGAAGTTCCTATTTCTGAGTCAACATACCCCGGTTCCAAGACATATTCGAACCAGGGATGGAGTAAGATCTCAGGAGCCGTGAGTCTCTCAGAAGGTTCTCGTCTCAGGAGGCTTCGGATGAGGCACCTGGCTTTGGGGGAAACATGCTCAGGAATGCAGAACTGCCCACGGCGGATTTTGGAGAAAAGAGCACTCGGGTCTGAGTCATGAAAGGGGTATCGTCCAACCAAAAGTGTGTAGAGCATCACCCCAAGGCTCCAAACATCCGCTGCCTTTCCAGAGTAGGTCCCAGTAGTGTTGAGGATCTCAGGGCTCACATAGGCTGGGCAGCCATGTTTATCTGACAGCGCATCATCTTCGCCCTTAATTATGTGTGTATCTTCCAGGCTTTCCAGTCTAAGCTGGGTTCTGTGGGAGAGAGAATCGGAGCTATTATTTTCAGACCAACTGCTATGGAAAAAACAAGGTCTTCCCAATAACAATGCCCACAGGCACTAACAGCCAAGGCCATTGGAATGTCATTTACCCCTTCATCTAGTAAGCACTGCCCTGCAAACACGAGGGACGAGAGATTTCACAAACCAATACGAAGTGCAATAAATGTTTGCAAAGTATGGAGAGAGAGCCCGGGGCAGAGAGTATGATGCAAAGTCTCAAATAATATTCACGATGCTGGAGCTTATGAGAGATATCCTAATCTGTTTCACAACTGACAAAGTCCACATTGCAGCACGGGGAGCTGGTTCAGGGGAAGACTGCATGTTCTACAAAGTTGTCAGGGGACACTGGGGGTATGGTCCTCCTTCCTCAGGGACTGTGTATCCTACAGGCCACGAATCCCACTATGACACAGACGGACCAGGCCCTGTCCCAGCTGTAATCACCAGAGTGGGACCATGACAAGGAATATTTAATTACATTTACTGGCCTGTTTGTTTCACAGAAAAGAACACGGAGCCCTGGTAGAGAAGTGATGTGAACAAGCGCAAGTGCTTGAAAGTAGGGAGGACTACGGGTCCTTAAACACCCAGGACTGCAGCTCCAGGACACGAGCACCTCTGCTCCATAGATAACTATTTGAAGAAGTCATGGAAGAACATGAAAGGTAAAGAAACCATAGTCTAGAAGACCTTTGGCCAAAGGAACGCTTACGAAGCTGCAGGTGCCTCCTTACACAGAGCCAGCCACCCACATCTTCAGGATTCCCCCCACACACACAACCACGTGGGGCACCTCTAATATCCAGTGCCTGCTTCTCTGAAACAGGCCTATTTTAATAAGTTACTTGTTGTGAAGTTACATGCAAACGTTCAGTCAGTTCCTTTTCCTATCAAAGGTCTGGTAGTTTCTTTTTTTTCCCCAGCCTTCCTGTTCCCCCGGAGTGTAGTATGCATGTGCTAACTTCGGTATGTCCTCAGCATGACCTCCCTGTTATGTAAAATACCCATTGGTTCTGTAAACGGAAAATATGACTCAACCATAGTGTCTGCCCCTGATTGGCTCCTGTAGCACTAAAACCCTGCACCTGTGCTGGCTACATGAATAGCGTCAGCCTGCCGTTGCTTAACCCTCGGGTTACCAAACCCTATGCCCATGACATTGGCCTGTGCAATGCAGATTTCAAAAGCCGATGAGGAGGTGTAGCTCATGTTTCAAAAATAGGCATCACCATTATCAAAGAAGTGCACATTCCAGGAACTGGACACTTCACAGCAAGAGTTTGTGTCTCTCTGCAAGTTGGTATGCTGCCATAGTCAGTACAAGGTCAGACAGCAACGCACTTTCAGGACTTCTGTGACTTTAGGGGCCCTGGCATAACAGGTAAAGTGCAGAACTGTAGGGTGAGGCCTGTGTAACCACCTTCAGAAAGTGACTCACTCCCAAGACAGTTCTACAGACAATCTATCCATCTTCCCACCACGGATGTAGTCTGCAGAATGAAGTGTGGTATATTTTGTGCGGCTTCCTGGTGAAGCCTCCGCTTCAAATCTTAATGTCTCCTTACTCCCTTATCAAGCACATCTTGTCCTGCATGAGGTAAGCCAGGAGCTATATTTAGCAGTGTATGCTAGCCAACTTCCATTTATTATTCACTGTGGTTATTTTCTGAAGATGGAGCGATGAGATGTCTTAAAACTCACCAGAGAATGTGAGCAAACTACTGAGTGGGGGAGGGGGTACGGCCCCGGCTGAAATAGAGCAGGAGTTCAGTGAGACAGGGAAGGTTGGAATTCTGCAAACACAACCCCATAACTAACTCTGGAATGCCTCCTGACTACAGCAGAGCCAGTGAGGGGAGCTCGGAGTCAGTACTGTCGAGGACAGGTAAACACACCTTCTCCCCAAAAGACTGACCTTTCTGACAAGAGGAAATAGACCTGAGCCTTGGGACAGGAGCAGGAAGGGCATCAGGTAGCAGCCGCAGAAGTATAATGGTACCTCTAGGCTTCTCTATACTCTGTCCAGTGGAGCAGAGAATAAGCCCAGCATGGCTCCCAGATGCAGGACTTAAGACTGAGAGCCGGGAAGACCTGAGCCCTCGAGGTTACCTTGTACCTAACTGCACAACCTGTACCTTTGAGAGTTTTATTTGGTTTGTTTGTTTTGTTGGTTTGGGGTGTTGTTGTTGTTCCAAAAGACCACAAGAGGTGCTGTGGCTGCTGCCTACCTCTCCTCCGTGGAGAAGACAAATTTCCTAAGCTTCAGGTCCCCCAGCACAATGGCTGACTGGTGGCAGTGGGCAACAGCGGAAACAATTTGCTTGAAGAGCCGAGCGGCCTCCTCTTCCCGAAGCCTTTTCCGGCTTCGTACATAGGAGTGCATGTCTCCAAAGTCCTTCTCAAAGAAGACATAGGCTTTGCTCTCCCCGAGGATCACTTCTACGATGCCAGTAATGTTTCTGTGAGACGGCAGCTGGATGTAAGGCCTGATTTTATCTTGGTAGTGTTTAATGGGAAATACCTGTAGAAAGAAAGGGACCTGTTTAAGGGACTAGAAATCAGGGGGCTGCCTCCCAGGTCCTATATGACGCTGGGCTGGAGTTCTCAGTCTCTGGGCTTTCAGTGGCAATAAGCCCCATTCATATATTCTATTCTCTCTACCCCTCTCAAAGCTCCATCTAAGATAATCCCCTGAAAACCAGCTACACCTTGGGATCAGGGCTAGCACATTCCCAAAGCCTAACCCTCCCATAGGATGACTGGAAAAACTGCCTTCTGCACACACTTTTGTCTTCTAAGGGCCATCAGCTCCAGGAAGCCAGGCCTAGCTCTTAGATGTAGCTCTTCCTAGCAGGCAGTAAGTAGCGAGTGGAATGTATACCACTAAAGGTGAAAAGGTGACAGCTAACCATGCATGTGTCTCCTGCAAACCCAGGAGGCTCAGGGGAGCACAGTCAAGGAATCTGGTGACTTTGCAGCCTCCACGGGGCAGCTGAGGCAGCAAACACGCAGAGCTGTCATTAGTCAGAAGGCACCGATGACTTGGAAGGGGAGACAATGACTTGGAAGGGGAGTCTGACGAGGCAGCCTTATGCAGCCTGCTTATGGCTGTGATTCAGGTGGAAGCACCCCGGAGTTACCTTAACAGGAAGGGATAGGCACCTCTACAGGGTCTCTCTCTCTCTCTCTCTTTTTTTTCATCTATTGTTTACTCGACCCCCACCCACCCTGGTTGCCCCCAGAATGGGTAGCAAATCCTCTAAGAAGCTGGCTGGTCTCTTTAAAGGCCTTTTGTTCAGTCCGGTTACTCATATCCTAGACGCAACTGGAAATGGTGACACACGGGCTGTCACCATCTGGATTCAGCTATTATCTGCTCTGAGGAACTGGAAGGGGTTGCACAATGACCCAGACCCACCCCACCTCTGAGGTGGCTTGCTCTAATACCAACTGGAAAAAAATGGCTCCGCTGCCCTCCCCTCCCGCCCCATCTGTTTCTTTCCCAAAACTGTTCTCATTCACCAAGAAAAGAGTTTTCTCTGGGCTTGACCACAAATCTGAGATTTCACACGGGTGGACAGTAGGTGGCAGCAGCAAACGGGGAGGTGGGGCGCGGGGGAGGGGCGGGGGGAGGTTTTCAGGTGAGTTGTTGGAAACCCAGATGCCCACTTTTAACTCCAGGAGAATGAAAGTAGTCGGTGGGGAATCTCAAAGCGCAGACTGCGTTGCCGTCCTTGGCTACGCGCTCTCCCTGTATCTAGTCTTACTCCTCCTGATGTTGCAATGAAAATTGTCGGCCTCAGACTAAAGCGAGTGGAAGTGAGTCCCTGGAAGTTTTCCAACACTCTGACGCTGGCCAGAAGCCCTCCCAGGCTTAAGACCACCTCCTCCCAACACTTCCTGGGGTGGGCTGAATTCTGGTCCCAACCCGAGTTCAGGTCCAGAATCCCCTAAGTAGAAGCCCGACTCCGTCTGTGCAGAACCCATGCCGCGAACCTCGGGCAAAAAGCTTGCCAGTTGCTTCAAGTCCCGAGGAGGCACCCACTGCAGGGCTTCCTTCCAGGACAGGGGGAGGAGGGGAATGAGAACAGGGCAATGGCATGGCCCTGGAATCCACTGCAATTCCAAACTTAAATGGAAGCCACGCGCCAGCTACACAGAGCGCCAAAGGAAAAAAAAACTGAACCCTGCACTTCTCTAGACCGCCGAACCCTCACCATAACACTCCACAGGAAACCCCTCAACCTCCAAAAAGACGAAGCTGACCAAAATACCCTTCTTATCCGACTCAATGTCCTTATCTTCTCTGCCAAACCCAAGCGCTGGCGGGAGAGTGACACGGGTGGGCCGGAACCAAAGCACTTGGGTGGACTATCCAGACCCGCAACCTCCGCCCCAGGATGCTTACCTTGCAGCGCAGCTCGCGGCCGGTGTGGATGCACAGTGCCCGGGACACATGCTCGCGTTCAGCTAGGGGTAGCAGCAGGTAGTCGGCGATTCGGCTGGGCCCGGGTGCGCTCACACAGCTGCTGCCGGTTCCCTGCGCGGAGGGCGGAGGCTGAGGGCTGCAAGGCGAGCCAGGGGGACTGAGGTAGTCGGGGGGACTCGAGCACTCAGAGAGGCGCGGACACTTGGCCGCCACAGCCGCCGCGTCGTCCGTGTCCAGCAGGCGTTTGGCCGGAGTGCCCCGGGCAGCCGGGAACAGTAAAGCCGGACTGCGGGGCTGCGAGGCGCCGTTCAGGGCAAAACGCACGGGACCGACCCGCATCGCGGCCCTGGCCGGAGCGGCCCCGGTTTTGTAAATCCCTGGATCCGCGCTGCGACTTCTTCCAGTCCGCGGGATGGAGTTTGCAGATAGAGCTTGGATCGGTCCCCAATAGGAGCAAAACGAGAGCCTTTTCAGAACACTGGAGTTGTACTCGAGAACCACGCTGGCCACGCGTCCAAGGGTGGGAGGCCGGCTAAGGTTCCCGGACCCCGCAGGCACCAAGTCTGGGCGCCTCGCTGGCGGTGGCAGCCGCTATTGTTGCCGAGGCTGTGGATAGTCCCGGACTTGGAGGCGGCCCGAGTTCCCGGGTGCTGAGCCTAGAGGACAGGATTCCGCAGGCTCCTTGCCTTCACGGAGCAAACGCACTTCCCAAAGCAATTAGTCTTGAGTAAAAGCCGGTGCAACTTTTCCGCGCCGCTCAGGATTCTGCGCGCTCCTGGGCTCCAGGCGTATGAGCGAGACGCGCTCAGAAAGAGTGACTGAACATGAGTGTGTGCACTGCACTGGTCCCGGCCAGTGCACTCCTTCTCCTTTTCCTCCACCTCCTCCGCCTCCCGGTGACTCACGCTGTATACACACACACACACACACACACACACACACACACACACACACACACACACATACACTCACAGCCCGGGCTGTGTAAACAGTTGGGAAGCCGGGTTGTGCAATGCGGTGGCTGCGATGACTCCGGCCCGGTCGCCCGGCTTGCAGTTACCGGAGCGGAGGGAGGAGCCTAGGGGGAGGGGAGGTGGAGTTGAAGGCTGGGACTGTAGGGGTGGCCGGAGGCCTGAGGATGCTCCCGACAGCGCGCGCCTAGGCGCAGGTGAAAACGTCCTGGGACGCCTTGGGCGCGCGCACACGCCCCCCGGGTTGGGCTGGGCAGCAGGCTGCGCGCGCTCTACCGCAGGCCCGCGGGCTGGTAGCCCAGGGAGGGGGCGGAGGAAACGCTCCCGTGACGTCAGTCTCCCGGGGAAGTGGGCGGGCGGGGCGGGGCAGCGGGGGCGAAACGACTGCTGATTGGTGCGCGCGCATCATTCACACAACACAATGGATCGCGAACTCCAGGCGGCGGCGCGCACCTCCGGGCTCCGCACCGGCAGCTGGCTGGGTCACGCCTTTACCCCGTGTGTTCTCCCCGCCGTTCTGCACTTTGGGGAGCCCCCGGTGGAGTTGTGGGCGCCGCCTAGTCGCGGCTGCAGCCGGAGGAAGGGGCGAGAGGAAAGGTGATGAATCCCATTATCAGTCATTCACCCCCACGCGGTAGTTCCGGGGAAGACCTGTGCGTGGTAGTGAATGTGGCTTTTCCCCCCACTCTTTTCCTGCCCCCTCCCAACTCTAATCCCCAGCGTCTGTTCGCTTCCACAAATAGAACCTTCTGTTGGATGAAATAAAAGCAAACACTGGGCCTTCTGCTCTGCCTCCACTTCCACGCCCCTCCCGCGCCTGCCGCCCGCCGGGATTGCACGGAAATAGCCTCTCCAAGCTCCTGGGCGGCCCCTTCGCGGTGACTCGCTGAGCTTCCTGAGCTCCGGCCGGTGGGAAACAAAGGATGTGAGGAACTGGCGGAAGGAGCCCACGTGGCTGCCGCCAAATTCCTGTCCCCTCCGGTCTGCGTACGCGCCTGAGGGTCTAGGGCGCCATGCGGACGGGGGTATTGGGTACTGCGGTACCGGTCATTCTATCCACTGCCAGGGATACTAGGTCGCGTGTATACGTTCATGCAGTTTGAATTGTGTGCTCTTGAAACTGGCTGATCCTGCTCCCTGGAAATGGCTTGCAATCGCATTTTGGGTTGCTGGTTTTTGTTTTTGTTTTCCTCCCTCCACTTCTTTCGAAAACCAGGTCAGTTAGGAGTCTCTGAATCCTCACTAAGCATAGATACCTATTATCAAAATCCTTTCTTGCATTTATGCTGAGTAATTAATTTTTCTAAAACCAGGTCAAGCCCAAGAATAAATCCTTTTCATTATTAATTCTCCAGCCATTCAACAAACGCTAATTAAGCATCTCCAAGGGTTAGGCGCTGGGGATTAGTAGACTTAAATTGAACCAGTAATGATAATTGGCATTAGTTGTGGTGGGGAGGGGATGCAGGCTCCTTGTTTTCAGCATTTTGTACACGGCATGCACTTTAGTCCTCACACTCACTTTATAGGGTTACATTTTGCTCCATTTGGTTAAAAAGAAAAAAAAAAAAAAAAAAGCCTAGAACCCTTAACCTCTTTGCTGTGGTTCAAAGGCTACCAGCAGCAGTCTTGTACTTTGTAGACTCCGAGGAGAGAGAGGGATGCACAGAAGGACAGGGCGGCTCTCCCAGAGGGAGCTGAATCTTGACAGGTTGTTGGGACCAAGTATGTTTAGGAAGTTGCACTAGATCCTGAGGTTTGCGACCTGGCAAGATTCTGTCCTGATCTGGAGCTGCCAGCGAGGCCTGTGACTGGGTGATGGCTTTAACCTGAATACTGTACCTCCCCTTTAGCCTCTTCTGGGGGACAGGCGCCACAGACCAGTGTTGCCATGACACCTCAGCTAAACACGTGCCCTGCTCAGCTCCCTGGGATGGCATTCACAAACTCTAGGCTTTTTTTTTTTTTTTTTTTTTTTTTTTTTGCCCAGTATGACCAGTGGGAGGCTCTGGAAGACCATGAGCAGTTGGGAGACACTCTTCTCCCTGCTTGGGCATCCACTAGAGCAACCTGTCTGTGATGACTCCCTGGACAGCCGCGCTTCTCTGTGATTGTTTTCTCCCAGACTCACTGCTGAGACTGAACAAAGCTGAGCCGCCTTCACAGGAGGTCCACATCCAATGGCTGTATCGTGGAAGGAAAAGGCCCATCCTCTTGCCAGGACCTGTACCCCTTCTGCATTTCCAGTTTCCAAGCTCTCAGCTGGAGGCAACCAGAACCTTATTAAATTGCTATGAGCCTAGATATTTCTTCTTCCCTATCCTCCTTTCCTGCCTTCCCTAGCTGGGCACCACATCCTCTAATCCGTTTCTCATTTCCAACAGAGTGCACCTCCTGGAGAGCCTAGCCTTCAGCATCCTCCTGGGATCAGGTTACACCATCCTGTCCTCTAGTCCTGAGGTCATAGCAGCTTCCTGATGCTAAATCCTGAGTCACCCTCAGGATTCTTTGTTCATTGATTTCTGCTCTTCCAATTTAGCTAGTTTCCCATAGAAAATTCATCTTGGTAAATTTGTTGACCTGAATCCTGTTCCCTCGTCTAGCCCCTTCTGGACCAATCCCCAACTCAGTGCAAGACTATATACCGGACTCCTGCAGTGAGCTTTGAACCCTAAAAACATCCTTTCAGCCAACAGCTAATACCCGACATGTATCAGGTTACCTACTAAGTGCGATGCCTCCTTCAGTTCCTATTTGCACAGTAAGAGAGGAACGCTTAAAACTTGAAGCTGATTGCATCAGGCTCTGGCCTAAGGACTTAGAGAGAAAATCCACAGGAGTGTCAGAAAAGTAGGCCTTCCTTCAGCTCTCACTTCAGCTTTCAGACTCATCTTTTTCTTCTCCTGGTCTCTGTCCTATTCATGCCAGATCCTGGCAGGGCCCCAAACACACCTGCCAAT
This sequence comes from Micromys minutus, assembly GCF_963924665.1. Lineage (NCBI taxonomy): Eukaryota > Metazoa > Chordata > Mammalia > Rodentia > Muridae > Micromys > Micromys minutus. The sequence goes on along the minus strand of NC_137962.1, from coordinate 2,857,292 downwards.
TCACACCTCTGAGCAGTTGCCCGAAATGTTCCCTCCTACAAGAATCTTTCTTCTTCCTCCGCCAAGCTAATGAGCTCTTACTCATCCTGCAGAACACCTTCTATATTTTCCCCGCACCTGCAGCCAGGTGTAAATTGCATCCAACGGCGAGGACGCCCCATCTCCTGTGACTCTTTCCACTGGACTACATTTTCAGGAAAGAAGAGTTGGATCATATTCACTCTAGCCCCAAGCTCAAGGTCTATCACAAAAGAGGGGTTCAGCAAGTACCCGTGGGATGAGGGTCACCCACAAGGACTGCTGGTGGTAAGGGGTTGTTGGAAAAAACATTTGGGGAGAGACAGGACTGGAAACTCCATGACACATATCCAAGTTAAACACAGAATCCTGCCTAGAAGATGATAGGATACGGATGCCCTAAGAGAACAGGAGTTTCAGCTTTGAGGATGTGAGCAGTAATGGGTGTATGGGCCACTGGCAGAGCCTCCCAGTCACAAGAACAAGGGAGAGAGTTGCCTTGATTTTGGTCCCGGGGATTTCGTTGCTGCTAAATGTGGGCTGAAATTCCCTCAGGCTTCTCAGGTACTGACCTGGCAGCCAACTCTCTTTCTGGACCTTGGTTGTCTTACCTGTGTATAGGGTATAAGAAAGACCTGCTATTCTTTCCCTGGAAAAGAAACAAGTAACTATAATATTGGAAAGCGCTTTGGGGAAATTGGCTCGTACATGAATGTGGCCAGGATTGTGAAGGTTTGCTATAGCCCAAAATTGAAAAAAGGCCTTTACATGAAAACCCAAGACAATGAATAAAACCTATTAGTCAGTAGGATGCAGGCAGGAAGTAATTGTTCCTGGTGAAATGGTGATGTTGGCCCTATGACAATGTCTATCACATAGTACCACCTGTCAGCTCTTCTGGTACATTGGCAATATGATTAGAAGCCCAAATTCTCCCCACCCCCACCCGCGCGCGCGCGCGCGCGCGTGTGTGTGTGTGTGTGTGTGTGTGTGTGTGTGGTCTATAAATGTGAGCTCATGTCCTGCATAGATAGCCTTAGCACCATGCTGAGTTGAAAGCAGATGTTCAATACTGGTTGAGTTGGAGAGGGGAGATTGACTTAGCACTGACTTTTCAGGAACTCACACATTGCACAACACAGGGAAGCCCTTATTGATTTCTCTGGGTGAGGCTGAGCTACTGAGGAGCTCGAGCTTCATTCATTCTGGTGAGAGCCAAGGTAGGAACACAGCAGCAATGCCGGGAGTTCTGCATGTTCCCCTCACTGCATAGAGCAGGACCATGGTGCCACTTGGGTACCATTTCCACCTCTCTGCTTTTCTACACAGGAGGCTTCCCAGCCACACAGCAGAGCAGACCTGGGCTGACTCATTATATTCTCTAAACTAGAATTCTAAAGGATGAATCCAAAACTTTGGAACTGTTTGGGGAAGACAATATTTCAAAAGCTGGGACAGAAATAGACATGTATTGCATTGCTACCGTGCATCAGACCCTTTTCAATTGTTTGATGTTCAAAGCAATCTTAGAAAACATTAGCACTCTCTGAATGGAAGCAGGAACAGGCTAAAAGAAGGTAACCTGTGTGACATGTATTTGGAAGGTGGCCATGATAGATTTAGACTCTGGCTGCGAGGCCCCAGCCATGCTTTCTTTACCTGTTCCTCTCTCCAAATGAAGAGAGACTTCATTGTTTTCAGACATCGTCTTATGTTGTCTGTATTGGCCTTTAACTTCTAGGCTCATGTGATCTAGCCTGAGTATCTGGGACCGTGAGTGTGCACCAGTGTGACCAATTGATAAAAAACAAACAAACAAACCCAAACTTTGTCCAAACAGTTCTTTTATTCTGCGAGCAGGGATCTTCACAGGCTTTCCCTGGCTGCTGTGGGGAGTAGCTGTACACAAGAAAACAAGTGGAACTCCTGATCTCTGACCATTTCTTCTCTTCTTCCTGCCTGTGCTCCAGCCACCACCAACAAAGGCCTCCGAGGCCAGCCCTGGATACTGAAGCTGACAAGTCCAATGTCCAGTTGTACAAATCCCATTGCCTGTCGGCTCTTCCTCATTCTCCCTCTAGGCCAGACTGACACATTTTCAGTGACAACAGGTCACCTAAGGCCAGACAACTCCCATGGCTGAGGACGGTGGTCCATCTTGCAATGATAACACTCTGGAGTCCGAGGCAGAAGCACAAATCCAATCTGCCTGGTCTATAATGGCCAAAAGCTTTCTCAAAAAGAAAAAATAAAACCAAAACCCTCCTAGTTGGAGTTGTGTAGCTTAGTGATAGAGTACCTGCCTGCCATGCCTGAGGCTCCAGGTTTAAATCCCCATACTCACGCTTACACCTGTGAGACACAGAAGCAAGATCAGAAGGTCAAAGTTACTCAGCTACATAGCAGGTTCTAGGCCATGCAAAGATTGATTAAACTGGCAATCAGTATTAAGCATCGTGGTCAATATTTCATGTAGCTGGTATATATTTTAGGTATATACTACGGCCACAAAGTCAAACTAAGTCTTTCTCTGAGTGTCGTAAGTCAACAGGTGGGAGCCTGCAGGCTAAGAGTGTGTGTCACGTATTGTGATCCCATCCCAGTACCAGGGACCCCTTGGGCCATGAGGCATGACTGCTACACTTTTTATTGTTTCTGTCTCACATCCACTACTCTGAGTTTGTTTCCCCAGAAAGGCTCCCCTGAGACACTCTTCCTTTTCGAAGGTCTCAAGAGCAGAAAAGTTGAGGATAATAGATGTGCCCCAACTATGGGAAGAGACGGAAAGAAAGTGGTCCAGGGGAAAGGGTTTCCCTGACTCCCTTCTGTCTGCCTAGCCCAAACCACTGCTCAGCTTTTTGTCACTTTCCCCTTTGAGAGACAGAGCTCCTTGAGTCTAGCCCTCCCACGACTACGTTGGCCAATGCAGTCCAAGGAAAGCATGCTTTCAGAGTCCCCTGGGTAGGTCACTAGGAGCCACACAACTTGTCCCTTGTTCACCAGAACAATGGGACTTATAGCCTCAAGCAGGCAGGTAAGAGTCCCACAGCCCTTGAGAATACCAGGCCCTAAAAGGTCACAGGAGACTAACCTGCTGTGGCCCTGTCCTGTTGCTGCCAAGACAGGCAGCAGGAAGGGGAAAAAAGGAAAACACCTTAGGAGGGAAGGTCCGCCTTGAAATACAGCAGAGCCTCACCCCACCATAGGTCTTGCCTGCTCTGTCTCCTCAAACCTCCCCACTTTGGGGGTGGTTTGCTCCCTAGCAATGGACACCTGGAACAAAGTTCCAGAACTTTCTGGAATAATAAGAAAGCATAACAAAAAGGTGCTAGGACACTGGTCTACACTGGTATAGTCTGAATGTGACCTTCTCCTGTTTGGAAACTTGGGTTTATGGCTTGGATAGCAGGAGTGAGTCACTGGAAATTGGTCTTTGTTCTACCACCTGGTTCACCAAGATGGCAAGATGCTTACAGCTGCTTCCTCTTCGCATGCAGCATAGCGCCCAACACAACCCACCTGCCCTGCTGGGCCTTACCCTCAAAACCATGAGCTGAAATAGATTCCTCCCCATTTAAATCAGTTCCATCAGCCGTCATGGCAATGAAGACAGGTGACAGATGTTTGCTAGGACATGCACCCTTTGCTGTGAATGGTACCAGAGAGCCCAGGCCAGCAGAATGAAGGCTGGGTTGTTCCCTGATACGCACAGCCACGTGAGAGGGGCTTACTAGCCACAGCCACCTTCTCTTGTCCTGCCAGGATCCAGGCCCTGGTAGCCCCTTGAACAAATCCAGAACCTGGAAAGGCTCCATTTCAGACCTTAGAAGCTGCCCCAGCACACCGCTGAGTCATCTTGACACATAAAGCATTTGTCAAACGCAGGTATAGAAACACACCCATGGGCTACTTTTTACTTTTTCTTATGAGAGATAGAGAGCTAGAGTTAGACAGAGATAGACAGAGATAGATAGAGAGCCTAACTCACAGTAATGTGATCTGAGGTCTGTCATCCATCTTGCCTAAGCCAGAGTCATTTGTCATCTGTTCCATGTTGATTGCATTGATGGCAATAATTCGCCTTATGGTACCAAGCACTGTGTTGGACACAAAGCACAGAGCAGGAGGCCAGTTGTACTGGAAGCCTTCACCGACCTACCTCTGCAACCAAAGGCTGAGCTCGTTGGCAGTGGGAGTGTCAGAGGTGCCTGGTTTTGAAGCTGGTCCTGGAATTTGATATGGGAGCATCTGGCTGTTAAAGGCAGCCTTCCATCCGGCACAGCAGGATGTGTGCATCAGCAGATCAATGAAAACATTACTGTGTCCAGATGAGCCAGGTCACAGGAAGCCACTTTATCACAAAGTGACTTATGCAGATGGAATCTACAAACAGAGCAGGTATTAAGAAGGGTCTGCCAGCCAGTGACTCAAAGTTATCTCTGCCCCGGTGAGAGAAACCATCTCAAGGATTCCGTTCTGACCAAGTTTTTCACTGAGCCGGGTCTGTTAGGACAGAATGCTTCTTGAGCCTGTGTCCTTTGGAGAGAGCCATTCCTGGTGCATAGAATTTCCTCCCACTATAGCTTCAGCCCTTCATCAGCAGGGTCAAGGTCAGCTCTCAGAAACATTAGGGGTCTGGCTGGCTGGCAGGAACTGGGACTCGGGAGTACTGACACTCAGCTGAGAATACATGTACAGTAGTTGTCGTTCACCCATAGATTGTTCCCTGCCATCAAAATCCAATTATATTGTATGAAATGACTCACAACATTCACTCTTCTTACAATAGTTCTATTTTTTATTTGTGTGTGGGAGAGTGCAGGTATACACGAATGTGTGTGTGTGTGTGTGTGTGTGTGTGTGTGTGTGTGTAGGCCAGAGGTCAACCTTTCTCAGGTGTTACTGTTTGCTTTAAAACAAATGTATTACATTTTAATTAATTAACTAGTTCATATTGTTTATTTGTGTAGATGTTTGATTATACAGATGCTGTGGCACATGTGTGGAGGGCAGAAGACAACTTTTTGGTGTTTGCTTTTTACTTCTACCATGTGGGTTCGAGGGATTAAACGCAGGTCTTCAGGCTTAGCAGCAAGTGCCTTTGTCCTCTAAGGCATTTCATGGGCCACATTTTAATCTGTTTATGTGAACACAAACGTGCCAAAGCTTATCAGTTATCAATGTGTGGAGGTCAAAAAACAACTTTCAAGAGTTGGCTCTCTCTTACCATGACAGTCCTGGAGATCAAACTCAAGTCATCAGACTTGGTGGCAAAAATCTTAATTTACTGAGTCATCTCCATGGCCCCAGTTTGTTTTCTGAGACAGAGTCTCTCATGGGACTAGATCGTGTGTATCAGGGTAGCCTAGCTAGCCAGCATCGATCCCCAGAGACTTGCTTGCGTATTTCAATCTCCCCAGAACTGGGGTTATAAATCCACACTACCATGCATGGGTTTTGTACATGGGGCCTGAATGTTGGACTCAGGTCGCTGTGCTTGAAAGGCAAGCACTTTATCAACAGTGCTGTCTCCTTGGCCCAATTTTGATGATTTAAGACTGGGTCTCCTGTAGCCCAGACTAGTCTCACACTCACTATGTAGCTGAGATTGACCTTGAACTTCTGATCTTCCCACCTCAGTGCCGGGGAACTGTGCCCATCTGAATTGTTCCATTTTATTAATACCAGTAAATGCCAGTCTCTTAGAGCATTTAATTTATAAAGGAAACTTTATCATAGATCTGCTTGAATGGGGGAAGAGTATGGTGTATATAGGGTTCTATAATTTCAAACACCCATTGAAAGTTTGAAATGTAGCTTCAGTGGATAAAGGAGACCACTCAATGGTCCCTACTTGTTTCCACATTACCTCACAGGATGGAGCATTGTCACATGGCTTTCTCAAACTACAGGCTTGCCAGGATGATGGCTATGCGCCCTAAACCCACTCAGATTGAAATGGCTAATAGACTGTTTTCTTGTGTACCTGTCCACTACGCCAGCCAAAGATGTGGCCTCAAGAGACACTGCTCTGCCCATGTCTGGACTGTGATCTCCAAATGCAGACCTGTGAGAAAATACAGGTCTCATGCCTCCTCTGCCTGTCTCTCTCTGATGCCCACTGAGGCAGTTTTCACAGACCACCAGCAGCAACAGATCAGCCCGGCCCCTGGAGCTGTGGGGGCACAGGAGAGAACTGGAGGAAGGGCCATGCCAGCTGTTGGTGTGTAGACATCACCACCCAGCTCTTTCTGCCCTTGCCAGACTTCTTTTCTGTCTTTCTCCATACAAACAAGAGGATACTATGTGAGTTGCTTTCTGCTCCCTGAACCTCCTTACTCCCCAAATTTTGCTCCAGCTTACCTTCTTAGGATAGAAGGTGCTATCCCCCTAACCCTTCCCTCACACCTGATCTCCTGCACAGGAAACCAATCTGATGCCCTAAGTGGGGTGTTCAGGACCAAGTCATCATTCCCAGTTCCTTGGGGACAGTCATTGTGCTGATAAATGCTTCAGCAGCTTGTCCTGGGCTATGGCATTGGCCTGTTTCCATGGTGTGAATTCTCCCACGGTGGTTATGGTCAAGAGGTCACAGAATGAGGAGCACCCAATTCTCATCTCTAGGAAGGCACTGCTGGAGGGACCTCCCCCATTACCTTCAGCAATGACAATAAACAGTCTCTTATCTGTTCTGAGTCCACATCACAAATGCTGTTTATGAGACAATAGTTCGTAGAGTGGAAGATGGTTAAAACTGTAGCGAGCAAATCCAGGGCATGGGAAAATCTGGCAAGTGCTAGGTCCTGGTAGAGTCTCCTCCATTGACTCCCAGGCTGATGGGCTAATGCCACTACAAATAATGAAGTAGGGCCAGCAAGGGTTTGGCGGGTGAGGGCTCTTGCTGCTCTCTTCAGGGAGCACCCCCTTCGTACAATAGCTCCCTCTGTTCCAAGCGCCAGCTCCCTCCCAGTCCCATCCGAGGCCAGCCACTATAAAGGCCACCATTGACAGCCACTTCCCCCTGAAGGAGGCTCTGGGCTAGGTCCTCCTAGTCTCTTTCACACTGCGTTCACATCACTGCCCTGTGGACTAGAAGGGCGTGGTCTCACCCTATAGCTGAAGTGCAGGATCAGGAGAATGGGTAGAGGAGGTAGAGCAGTGGTTTCTCCAGGATGCTGCTGAGTCTCACCGAGCCACCCAGAGGGCAGAATCAAGTGGCAGCAGTGACCAGTACCTTATAGTCACTAAACATTCCATGCAAAGTGTCGCTGGGGGGAAAAAACCAACAAAACATCATGGAAAACAACAACAATAAAAGAAACAAGAAAGTGGGATGAAGCTGTAGCTCAGCCCATAGGAAGCTTGAGTGGAAGGTTGACTACTGTCCCATAAAATAGGCTGAGCAGGCACATGACTGCAATCTCGGAACTCTGGAGGCTGGGGGGAAAGGACAAGTTCAAGGTTATCCCTGGCATCATGAAACACTTTTTAAAAAAGGGGTGGGGGGAATAGTGTGTAGTTTAAGTTGTCTTCTTGAATCCACCCCACCCCACCCCCGCCCTGGGTGGTAGGGTAAAATTCCACCTCCTCACTTCTGCACTCCCCAAGTTCAGAGAAGGTGTGCAGCACTGCTGGGGCCCCAGCTTCTCTTCCTCCACTCCCCAAGGGGCTGGCTTTGGCTTCCTGCTTCCCCCTATCGTGGCTCTGAAAAGGAGTACTTTCCGGGGCATTTGGGATCCATCCAAGATCCCAGTGTCCTTGCCAGTAGCACTGTCTGGGTGGTGGGAAAGGAAATATCTAGCCTTCCCTCCAGCCAACCTCCGGCTGGCCGAGCTGGCACCTGGGCGGGGAAGAGAGGAGAATACTGCCATTCAGACCTTTCCTGCTGCAATCACAGATTGCAAAATCCTGGCATCCTTCTGTGCTTTATGGAGGGTGGTGACTTGGGGAGCCATGCAAGGGAGCCCCACACTTGCCCAGGTGCCAGAACCAGGCCCCTCGGGTCACATGCACGTTTAGTAGAACCATCTCAGGCTGGTATGCTTTAAAATTCTCTGGAGACCACGGTCACCCACACTTCACTCATCTGATTAGCAGATGGTCCTGAGTGCGAGGAGCCAAGACAAGTATCAATTTACAACTGGAGATTGATTTGTCCAAGGTCAAGGGAGGCTGACCCCGAAGAACAGTGCCAATCTGACTTCCAGACTCCAAGTCTGGTGCTCATTTTTCATTGCTGGGGTTACAAAAGGGCGATGGGGAGAGTGCAGCCAGGAATATTCAGAGCAAGCAGAAGTCCAAAGAGAACAAGAACAAGAGGCCAGTAGTCAGACAAACAAGTATACATCAGGGCTTTGCACTGTCAGGCAAGCCTCCTAACCTCTCTGAGCTTTCTTTTCTCCTTTCAGATTAAGGAAAGGCTATTCCTGAGCACTTGAGGCTGGTCTTGGTGCCACAGACTTGTAATTCTAGTTACTCAGGAGACTTAAGTTCAAGTCCTGCTGTACTACCAAGTGTATTTAAAGGCAGTCCAGGCAACTTAGTAAAAAGGCCTGACTCAGAACTTTCAGAAGTGCTGAGGCTAGAGAAATGACTCAGCAATTAAGAGAACTGACTGCTTGTCCAGAGGGCCAGAGTTCAATTCCCAGTACTCAGAGGCTCACAACCACGGGCAGCCCTCACTGCAGGACATTCGGAGCACGGACACATATGCAGGCAAAATACCCACATCTCAGTGGTGGAGTGCTTGCTGAGTGTGTGTGAGGCCCTGGGTTCAATCCCCTATACTGCAAACACAGAAATAGTTCTACCACTTGAAATGCCTGGGATTTGATCCTGGCAGAATAGCTTGTAGGTTGCATGACTTTGGACAAGTTACTTAACAGTTTCCTCATCTGTGAAATGAGCAGTTAAACCCCCAGTTAAAAGTGTGCTATGAGAGCTGGAGGGATGGCTCAGTGGTTGGGAGCACATGCTGCTCTTCCAGAGGTCCTGGGTTCAATTCCCAGCAACCATATGGCAGCTCACAGCTGTAACTTCTGTTCCACAGATGGATGCAGGCAAAATACTATTGCCCATAAAATAAAAGTAAATAAATCTTTTTTAAAAGTATGCTATAAAGATTTCCTTAGCTAATGGGAATAGGGTTTTCAGCACAGGCCTGACATATTAGCCATTGTACTGGGTACTGTAGCACGTGTCTGGAATCCTGGCCCTTGAGAGGCCAAGGCAGGGGAGGATTCTGCATTCAAGAGCAATTTAGAATTTATAGTGAGACCCCAGTTCTTGGGATGTAGTTCAGTAATTAAATACTTGCTGAGCATGTACAGGATCCTGGGTTTGACCTCTAGCACTATAATACATTCGTGTATACATACAAACACGAAGTACACTTTGCCAATAAGTAAAGATGAGGAAAGTGTTTAGAAATTACAGGAAATGTGTGTGTGTGTGTGTGTGTGTGTGTGTGTGTTACGTATAAATACAGGAGGCTTCTCTGTCCCCATAATATCTTAGAATCTTTCAAAAAGAAGCAGTAGATGGGAAACCTTAGGATGTTTTCTTCTAAAGTGGGGCCTTCTGCCTCCCCCCCCCCCTATTTGTGCTTCCCAAGTAAAACCCTCTGCCTCCATTCCTAGTGGTGGGCCAGGGCTCATGAGGGGAACAGTCATCGACTTGAATTTCCAGAGCTGTCAGAGGACACTGCAGGCCCTTTGACCCCAGGCTTTCCTTTTTTTTTTTTAAAGCATAAATAAAGGCTTTATTGATCAGTTCAGATGAATGACAGACTGGCATGAGCTCAACTAACTGTTTCATATATGTAAGAGCCCAGGATGACAGAAAAGGCTACTCTTATTGGCAATGAGCAACAGGAAGGGAGTGGGAAGGACCTGAAGGCTTCTGAAGTTTAGGCACTGAGGGTGATTGGGAAGGGGAGCACCTTCATGGAAGCAAGTTGAAAGGGAGGAGGGAGGGGAGTGGGGGGAAAGGGTATAACATTTGAAATGTAAATACAGAGAATATCCAATAAAATTGAAGAAAGAAAGAAAGAAAGGGAGAGAAAGAAGGAAAGGAAGGAAGGAAGGAGGAAGCTATTGGACTGAAACCAGCATCCTAGAAGCAAGTCCAGGATGGAAAATCATCCTGGATCATCCAAAGCTGAAGATCTCTGAGAGTCTGGATCACTTCTGGAACTCTCATGGGCTTCTTGATGCACATGATCTCTCTCCAGCCCTCAGTGTCTTCCAGAGTGCTGTGTTCCTTCTCTGTCCCATCTGGGCACATGATCTCTCTCCAGCCCTCAGTGTCTTCCAGAGTGCTGTGTTCCTTCTCTGTCCCATCTGGCTTAGTGATCTTGGTCACAGAGATGCTTTTGAAATACAGTTTAGGGTGGGGTTGAAGAAGTGGACCCAGACCTTCCTGAGAAACCTGGGAGTCAAGATCATTGTCCTCTCTGGCTCAAGAATGGGGACTCACAGGCCGTGTATCATCAGACCTATGAAAAGGTCCCTGGGACCCCCAGTCTGTAGCTGTTTTGGAGGATTCAGGTTTTGCATGACTCTCCAAGACCCCCTCAACGATCCTGCCTGGTGACTATCTGGGTACTTAAGCATTGAGTCTTGTAGTGTCTGTCCCTCCTGCAATCAGGACCAGGAGAGGGGGAAGGCAAGGTCCAGGCCCCCATCTTTCTGAAGATGCTATTAAAATCTCGTACTAGATCATCAAAGCCAAAGTTGCCTTGGAATTGCATCCGTCCTCTGGGGCTGAAACTAAAACCAAATTCTTCTGTTGGCCAAGAACCATCAAGCGTATAGCTCTCTCGGCCCCATGAGACTCTGTCTTCCTCCTCTTCATCGTCACCATCTCGAGTCATTCCTCCAAAAAAAAAAAAAAAAAAAAAAAAAAAAAAAAAAAAGTTCAAAAAAAGGTTCTCCGTGCTCTGTGGCTCCAAGATCCAGGGAAGCTGCCTCGGAAAAGATCAAAGATGTTCATTCCCCTAGGAGTACTAGAAACTTCAAACCTCTGCAGCCCATGGGCAACACGAGACCACCAACTTACACTACCCTCTGGCCTCAGTCTTTTCTAACAACCAGCTGTCATGCCCCTTCACAAAAGACTGGTCAGGAGCTGTGTTGGTTCAGCAGGGCAGACTCCAGAGGCAGCCCAGGCTGCCCCAGGTAAGGCTTGCCCAGGTGGTGTTGTCTGGTGGTGTTTGCTGAGCCCATATCAATGTTCAGAAGGGAGCAGATACAATGGGACCCCACTCCCAGTCTTCCCCAACTGAGATAATTTGTCTACTTAGTTTCTCCCCATCCTATAACCTTCCCCAGCTGCCTCAGAGACTGACAACCTGCCACTGTATAGTTCAGTTTACATTTGTCAGGTAAGAGTTAATTGGAGTTCATATTCTCTCATTAAAGAAAAAACATTGAAGGGGCTGGCAAGATGGCTTAGTCAATAAATGCACAATGCTCATACATGATCACCTAAGTCTGATCCTTGGGACCCACATGGTAAAAAGAGACAACCAACTACCACAGGTTGTCTCTGGCCTCCACACATGAACCATGATACACATGTGTCTCGTTCCACATAAATAAAGAAATGCCTTTTAAGATGAAGAATACAGAGATAATGAGATCCTGTGTCAGAAATGAATAGATAGAAGAAGAGGAGAAGGAGGAAGAAAAATAATTTTAGACCTGAACACGGGTGCTTAGGTTTTTCTGGTTTCCCTCGCTGGGGCTTGGGGGCTTGGTGATCTGGGGGGTTGGCAGCAAAATGATGACAAGGCCAAGCGTATGATTCCATTGGTCTTTTTTATTATTACACAGTGATTACTGTCAAAGAGAAGAGTTGATGCTGCTGATCCTAATTCCTACCCTGGCCAGTTACTATTGTTAGCTTTCTCTACAAAACTCGTGGCTTTAAAACCTGAGTCAGACTACAAAGCCTGAGCTCCGAATATTTGAGTTCCTGTGTGTGCTACGGTCTCATGGCAGGCAGGGCCAGGCTGGAGCCCTCACACGGCCGGAAGGGCTGGAGGGTTGGAGCTGGGTCCTCTGTGGGGCCGCCCCGCCCTGCCCCGGACTCCAGCTCTTGGCCAGCTTCTCTCAGGGAACACCAAACTGCTTGTCGCTTTCACAGAAGAAACCGGCCTGAGTAACAGGAAGCTGGGAAGCCGGGAGACCAGATGGGGCTGTTAAGGAAGTTTGCAAGCTCACTTGCAAAGGCGCAGCCAGGGGAGCCGCTCCTAGGGAATCTACGAAGTCCCTATGCAAAGCCACAAGGTCCTCTTTCCAGCATTGAAGATATCTAGTATTCTGAATGTGTTCCATGCATAGGGCGTGGGGGACATGAGTGACACAGTCCTTGTCAGGGCTGTGGGAACTTGGAGTACAGAAAGCACAGGGTGCCATGCCCAGTGGGACACAAGAGAAAGGAAGGGGACACAGTTCAGTGGCATGGCCAAATGCTAATTCCCAGAGTACAGGCCAAAATGTAAAGCCTCCTCAAGTACACAAGTACAAAAACTAACAAATGACCACCTCGTTGCTGGGTGACACTGCTGGAACTCTCTCACTTCAAATGATGCCTCTGTACCAGGACCCTTGCCTTTCCCTTCTTCTTTCAGAATATGCCATCTTCCCACTTTCTCCAGAGAGATTTCCTAAGCCACCAAACTGAGCTAGCTTGGTCAACTGGTTATCTCAGCCATCAAAGCCATAGTTTACCCTTCTGTATCACTGGCAAGAGTAAGAAATAACATGCATCAGTACCCAGTGCTATCAGACTGATAGCCACAGCTTCCCCATTACTTGATGCGTCCTCGTTTGTTTTTGGGTTTTTTTGTTTGTTTGTTTTTGTTTTTTGTTTTATTTGCTGTAGATGGGACTCTGTTACTGAGTTATAGTATACTCACAGTCTTTGAGGTCTCACTCTGTAGTCCAGGCTAGCCTCAAACTCACGATCCTTCCCCGTCTTCTGAATGATGATGTCACAGTGTGTTCCATTACACCCAGCCTCCGTCCATCTTTGATGACTGAGGAGAAGGGAAGAAGGGATGCCCAAACACTGGATGAGAAGAAAAAGGGAGGAGGGGCAATTAATGGAGCTGAGTTTGTAGAACTGTCTTGAACATTCAATGAGTTGCTGTTTACAAAGGACTTAGAACAGTGTTAAGGCTGGAGAGATGGCTCAGCAGTTAAGAGCACCGACTGTTCTTACAGAGGTCCTGAGTTCAATTCCCAGCAACCACATTACAACCATCTGTAATGGGATCTGGTGTGTCTGAAGACAGCTACAGTGTATTTGTATACATAAAATAATTAAATAAATCTTTAAAAAGAACAGTCTGGCACAGTTACATTGTTACATTGCTATAGTGACTAACATAATAACAATAGCATTTGCCTACTGAACTTGCTCCTTCCTCACTGTGGATTAGCATTTTCGTATAACAATGCCATATTTCTGAAAACCTCAGGGCTGAGGGGTATGCTTTATTCAAAGTCTGTCAGCCAGGGACAGAGGCTGCTCCCAGAGGCTCATGGGATCAGAGTCAAGGAGACCTCGATCCATCGATGGACTAAGCCATGGGGGCCCGAGTGAAGGCTGCCTCCTCTCTCACAGAAGGGAAAAGCAGCTAGTGTGCCTGAGCCACAGCCACATAGAGAACTGTCACTGTGGGTATTCGTGTGTTATGTGAGGATAGAAAGATCTGATGCTTCCTTTCCTTCTGTTCAGGGGACCTGACCTTTCATTCCCGGCTTTATGAACCCTGGGAAGCCCAGGGTCTCTCACTGCCTCCCCTCTGAATAAGTAGGGGCCAGGCATGGCTGGGGCAGTCTGAACCGAACCTCAGTGGAGATATGGCACTGACTCGCATCCACCTCTTGGGCTCAGTTTGCTGATCAGTCTGTAGATCCCGAGGGTTACAGTTTGTCATGCTAACTAGCACTGCTTCTAGTGAGGGTGGCAGGGGCTATTTAGACATTGTGGTGCCTGTCCACCCTAGAGACTCAGAGGCCATCATTTCGGACTGGGGGTCAAGAGAGAGCTATATACACACATTACTTCATAAGTAGCTGAAGAGTTTGATAAGTCTGTGCTATATGCAGTTGACTCAAGACCCCAGGACAGCTGTGGCTCCGATTTCTGCTCAAATCTGAAGGCCTGAGATGCAGAGTGGCCCTGTCACACACTGTCACACAGCCCAGTATAGAGGCCATTTGCCTCAGGCTCAGAGAGACTTGAAGGTTCCTTTGAGTCTGATGGCAAGAGAAAAACCCCTAAAATCTTAGCCCCAGGAATAAGTTCCCCTGAAGTGTGGGAAAGTGGTCTACACAAGCCATCCCTGATTGGATGAGGCCCACCACAGAGGCAAGCCTGATCTACTTTGTTTAGTCTGTGGCTTTAAACTTTCAAACGCCCCCTTGCAGAAACTCCCACAATACTGTTTGACCAAATAATCTGGGCACTCCATCTCCCAGGAGAGGTGAACTTTAAAACTGTCACCTTTGGAGCTTCTTCCAGATGATTCTAAGAGCTGTTGGACAACGCCTGCAAGAGTAGTGGGGTTTCTCTCCCCAGCAAATGAGAAAAACAAGAGGGTTTTCCTTAGAATGAAATGCCTTCAATTCAAATGTTTCTTTTTTTTTTTTTTGCTTGTTTGGTTGGTTGGTTTTTGTTTTTTGGTTTGGGGGCTGCTAAATAGTCCTTTCCTTTCATGGAAATAGTTCTCCCCAATCTGATTAATTTACATTTTTAAACATTTTTAAAAAACATTCTCTAAAAGCCCCTTTAGTCCTCAGAGTATGGCATTGGAACATGGTAGAACTATTCAGAGATAGGGCCTCTTGGCAGGTGTTCAGAATGTTGCCTTCTGCTTCTGCCCTGATGTGCAGCCTTAGCACAGGTCCAAAACAATAAGGCAGAAGGACTGGGCTAGGTCCCTCTAAGAGTAGGGGCCAGGACAAACCTTTTTTTCTTTCTCAGTTCATTGTCTCAGGTATTTTGTAAACAAGGATGAAAACCTGATTAACAGTGTTCTTTTGCTGAAACAAAATAGAGATTTATCAATACTAGCCCCCACATTTGAAGGGAAATGTTCCTAATAATCAAAATGCAAGCATTCACAAGCCTGAGTGTATATCATTCAATAGAAGGCCACATCTGAGATGGATTTAGTTCAGTTGTAAATGTAAGCTTTTATGTTGCATTTCAAAGCTTCAGTATGAATGAAAGGATATAAACTATCTATTTAAAAAACCAACTACTTTTATATTGATTACATGTTGAAATGTTAATATTTTGGAATGTATGTTGGGTTGAATAAAGTAATTCATTGAAGTTAATTTCCTCTTCTTTCTTTTTAAAAAATATGGTACTAGGCAATTTGAAACTATGTGCCTTTGTGGGATGTGTTACATTTCTGCTGGAGAGCATCCGGCTGGTCCTTATCTTTCCCAAGTCCTTCCTCAGGGTAGCTGGCAGTGACATCTGTAAGGCTTTTGTGGTATAGAAAACCATCCCCAAATGTAGTGGGTGATTAAACATCAGGCACATATTTAGCTAACAGTCGGGCTGGGCTAACCTAGGCAGTCCTGCTGCCCAATTTACCTTGTCCCACTCAGCCTCAATGCTCAGTTACCTGGTTCTGCTTCAGGCAATTGGCTGCTGGTTGCTAGGGTGACAGCAATGACTCCATGGCGAATGCCTATCCTTAACATCCACAAAGTCAGCCAGAACTGAAGCTCAGAGCTCTATGGAGAAGAGAATAGACTACAACAGTGTTGCTCGCCAGGCTTGGGGTGTCATTTCTAGCATTTTAGCTGTCCAGTACAGGTCAAAGAAGCATTTAGACTCAAGATCTGGGCAAAATGTCTCTAGTGAGAAGTGCGGCAATGAATTGCAATCATTGTTATGTTCTCCTTATGCCAACCCAGTGGCCACAAACATCTCCTTCGAGGATGAAATATTCCCTGTCCTCTGGACCCTGTTCTTTGCTAGGCACTCTTTATGATTAGAATGTACATGTCTGCCCCCAAGTAACAGAGACCTCAGACTAATGCAGAAGCACTAGGCGCTAAAGATGATCAGGAATCTACTCTTTCACCTGGAATGTGTACAGAAGGGCTGGAGAGAACCAGCTTAGGCCGGCCTGACACTCCACTGTTCACTGTGCCAGAAAGCAGTGTTCGAAAAATGTATCAACAAAGTACCATCTTGGACAAAGAGAAAAGTCTCCCAGGAGACTCCATACCTGCTAGCACCTTGACCTTTGACTTCTCAGCTTCCAGAACACTGAAAGAACAAATTTCTGTTCTTTATGAATTACCCTGTGTAATGTATTTTACCTAGGAGAGCAAACAGACTAACACAGGCCTTTACCTTCATGAAATAAAGTATTAAACTTATTTTACAAGCCAGGCATGGTGACACACACCATTAATCCCAGGCAGCAAAGGCAGGTGGATCTCTGAGTTTGAGGTCAATCTGGTGTACAAAGCGAGATCCGGGACAGTCGGCTACACAGAGAAAACCTGTCTCCAAAACCCAAATAGAATAGATTAGTTTCCAGCGCTGTTGTAACAAGGAATGGACCTGGCCTGGCTTCACCACTACTCCACCACTGTGTTTCCTGCATTTATTTTTTTTTTCTGCCTTTTCAAGAAAATAAAATCTAAAGCCTCCCAAAGGAAGCACCAAGCCTTCTTCACCTACTGGAGAGGTCAGGGCAGCTCTGTGTGGCTGAGCAGACACAGACCTTTAGCAATGGCTTAGCCACCTTTCTAGGAACTTTTTCAGGAGACAGAGGTCAGAACAGCTATCCATTGAGTGGGTTGCTTGTTCTCCCTATGAGCTGCATTTTGATTATCTTCCAAAGAGATCCTGGACTCTACCTGGTGAAAGCACAATTAGTGCTCCACATAGTGCTAACAGCACCCATACCTCTCCTGCATCTGCTGCCTGCTGGAGTCTGAGGGTGGCTTTTCCACTTCCCAGCCTTTCTGAAGGAGATGGGTTGGATGTGTTTCTCTGAAGTGTGAAGTTCACACAGATGCAGCGGCTGAGGCTTCAGGATGTCCAGGGCTTCTGAGAGAGCATGACAAGCTGCTTTCCCGGCTCCACACAAGTCCTAACACTGAGGACATGGTTCTGAGGAATGCTGTCCACAGCTACTGAAACAATAGTACCAGGCTTCCTACGTGACATCTGTGAGAGGCCAGCTCAGTGGACACATCAAGGCCAATGAGAGACATTTCTGAGAGGCCACAGGGATAATGGAGGACTGATGTGGGCCTTTTAGACCCCCAACTTTGTGAATGACAGCCGTTCAGAATTAAATCACTCTTGGATTCTTCCCACACAGGGTAGGTGTTATGTTCCATTCTGTCCCCTTCACGGTCTGTCTAGAAGGCATATCAGCCTTAGAGCCTTAAAGTTATGGAGCTCCACCTCTTCTACACCTTCTGGGAGAGTGCCCAGCCGGGGGAGGAAGGGCTTCCAGTCTTTCTCTGCCAACTGGTTTCTCTGTGACCTGGTTTCCAGAAATTTGGCATAGGATCCCTGAGCTCAGAGGGTTGGTTAGTGAGGACTGTCAAGGAAAAACCACGCTTTTGATCATCTTTTAAAGAGGTGCTCTGGGCCTAGAAGTACACAGGAAGGAGGACTCCGATATTTATGTTTGGTTTGCCCAAAGGCCCAGTGTCTCAGGTTATGTTGACCCAATAGCAGGACCCCAAGCAAAGGTTGGGAAGCCTTTAAGCTCAGGAATTGGAAATAAACCCTTGGGGACCAGAGAGGGTTTGTCATTGACCTGGGTCTTGACCTCCAATGTCTCTGTGTCTCCTGGTTCCCAGGAAGGAGGAGCCCTCTTCTCAGTCGAAAACCACACAGGCCATGTTAGAGTCAGCAACGATCTCCCAGGCCCTGCCTTGTGCTAAGTAAACAACCTGCAGTGTGTCACCACACAAGGATTAGTGACATAAGTGTGAGCTCTGACTTCCCTTGAGTAAGCCAGACAGACGGGTGACTGAGGCCTCCAGGAGTTGTCACCAGGTCAGGGAAAGAAGGTGGCGTCAGACCCCTCCCAGAAAGGCCTAACCCCGTGGGAACCCACAGGAAGCCCAACCAGGCTCCCACGAAGGTGGCACACCCCCTAACACAACCAGTTAGGTGAACGTGAGGTCAGCAGCCAGCACGGTCTTGCACACCACCCCACCTGGAGTGCACACTACTTACAGCTGTGGAGCTCTGTTCTCCAGGGCCTAAGAGTAGTCCTACTAGGGCCAAAGTGAGTCTTTCTGCACCCTCTACATGCTGTTCCGAGGAGTACTGGGAAGGACAGGCAAGAGTATCTGTACAGGAGTGTACAGGGGAGGCCAAGGGTACCACGTGTGCGGCAGGTTCAGGAACTGTGGCTTTGGGTCAACCTCAACCCACACTTCCCATCTCCCCCACCCCCACCCACTTCCCCACCAGGAGCCACTGCACATTTTAGGGTGTTTAGAAATGAGTCTGGGAATGGAGACAACTGAGCAAGGAGACGGCCTACAAGAAAGGGAGAAAATCTATACCAACTCTACATCTGACACAGACAATATCTACAGTGTGCAAAGAACTAAAGCAAACAAATCAGTTTACAATGGGCTAATGAAATGAACAGACCTCAAAACCGGACATGCAAATGTCTAATAAGTATATGACAGACAGTCAACTTCATAAGCATTCAGAGAAATGCATATAGAATCTACATGGGGCTACCTTATCCAGTCCAGCTCAGAATGGCAGCCGTAAAGAAAACAAGTAATAAACGATGCTGGTGGGAATGTGGGTAAGAGAGAACCCTAAGTCATTGCTGGTGGGACTATAAAAGAAGCTGACTATGGAAGTCAGCACATCATTTCTCAAAACACAAGAATAGGTATTCCATATGGGCAGCTATCTCACTTCTTGGTATTTACCCAGAAGTGTCTCTATCAGCCAATCATAGAGGCATTTGCAAATCAATGTGTATTGCAACATTGTAGGAACAATAGAATGGGTGAGGAAAATGAGGCTCATACGCACAATAGATGTTTTCAGGCATAAGCAGGAGCTGTGGAAATGGCTCAGGAGGTAGAGATGCTTGCCACAAAAGCCTGCCAAACTGTCCTTGGAACTTACAGAACTTACAGAAAAAAAAAGCCAGACGTGGTGGTGACATCCTCTGCTGAGATGGAAGGAGGAGCAGGCCAGCTAGATCAGGGCACACATCATGGTAGAAACAGACCCTGCTAGGTGGGCACTCTCCCAGCTGAGGTCTAACTCGGAGCTTGAGAGAAACGTGCCTTTGAACTGCATGTCTGTGTGTCTTTCCTCCGGCCTCTCTCCTTTCTCTCTTTTTCTCCCTTCCCTTTCTTTTCCACTGCCAGGACCTCATCTACACTAGACAAGGACCCTGTGTAGTATGTGGCAAGGCTAGCAACCCCTTTGTCTGATAGGGGAAGCTAAGGATTACAAAGGCTGTGATGAGCCGCCACCAACACCCAGCATTTATGTGAGCTCTATCTAACAATCTAAACTCTGGTTCTTATCTTTGGGTTCGCAGAGTGAGCTCTTTAACCATTGAGTTCGAGATGGCTTTCTCTCAGCCCCTTGGCTTTTTGAAGGCAGGGTTTCTCTTTCTATGTAGCCCAGGCTGGTCTCAAACTCACAATCCCTCTGCCTCAGCCTCTTGAGTGTAGGGAATTTTGAGTGTGTGCCGTGGTAGGTCCACAGCTGATGTCTGGCAGAAATAAGACTTTGGACGGAGGGTGTAGAATGGGTTCTTCCAATGTGGCTCTGACCACGTTCAAGTGACCGTCACTACCTGACCCCTGCCGAGTAGCTGAGACGCCAGGCATGTACCACCGTATGCAGCTCAGAAATAAGTCTGTACCCACTCGTTGTAATAAACCAGACCTGGGGTCTTCGGTATTCTCCTGCCTCTACCTCTCTGTAGAGGGGTCTCCAGGACATTCTAAATATTTCAAAAATGTAACAAGCAGGACAAAAGAGAACTCTCATTGTTTTTGGTAAGCTTTTTTAAAAAAAAACAGCCTACAAAACGAGTGTCACATAAGCGTATTTCTGTTGCCCTCATTCAAACACTCCCCTCTGGCTCCCCTAGCACGTGGGCGTCAGTCTTAATAGGAAAACCATATGCCTTTGTTCCTTTTCAACTTTCTTTGCTGCCAAGAACACAGCCACATGAGGAAAAGGGGAAAGGAAGTGGGGACACATTAAGGAAGGAGGGATTGTGGCTTTGAAGTAGGAAGAGTTTCCGGATGGTGAGAGCTGCTCACAGTGTCTGGAAATGCCAAAAAGGATGTGTTTCAAATCTGGAAATCCTGGGATGCCCTCCTCCGCACAGGCTAGCGATGGCCTCTGGCTAGTTTCTAATGCATCCCCCAGGTGCAAGACAACAAGCACAGCGTTTCCAGGCTGGTCTGCTCTTCCCACGGGACCCTAGTGGTACTGACGTAGAGCAGACATAGCAGTTATGAAAGACCGATTCTCCTTGTGTTCGTTTCCCTGGAAACAGTTCCTGAGATGGGGGTGTTTATGTGGGAGGTGTGAGGAGCTCTTGGGAACAACATCCATGGGGTGAAGGAAGTAGACTGGGTTAACGCAACTGTGACAGAGACCTCAGCAGAGGAGTTGGACCCTTTGCTACTTCTTTACCAAACTTCTCCAGTAAAACTAAGAGCCTCCAGCAGCACTCCTCAAAGTTGGGGGGCAGACACCCTCTCCCTCCCTCGCACCGCGCTCTGCAGTGTGCTCCACCGGCTGGCTGCCTGTACCCTCTTCTCGGGCACAACCTGGCTTATGCTTTGCTTGCCAGGACAGGTTCCTTACTGCTTTACCTAGGAAGAGCTGGTGAAGAAGGTATTGCTACACTAATATTAACAGGTCTCAGACTTGTCTTTGGTCCTTCACAAGACCAACTACACCCAGATGTATCCCTGCTTATGACCCCTGCTAGACTGCGAGCTTGAGGAAGAGAACTTAGGTCTGTGTAGAGGCAGGGCCCTGGTCTCTGATTTAGGATGGCTGGGTCTACCCTACCGGCTCACTTTCCTATCATTCCAAAGTGATATGCTATACTTCAACAACTTGTGGTTTTTCCCTGCGCTACCATGGGTCCTCTTTAGCGGTGCTGGGCAGTTCTTCATCAGCCCCATCATCACAACTGGAGGCCAGGTGTAGTGGGGGCTAAGACCAAGGCAGGACAACGGATACAAATCTGAGGCAAGTCTGGTCTATGTAGAAGTCTCCGGACAGGAAAAGCTACATAGTGAGACACTGTCTCAGAAAGCCAAAAATAAAATAAAATAAAAAATAAATGGAAGATGGAAGAGATGACTCAGTAAAGTTCTTGTGAGGTAACCATGGGGACCTGACTCCTATTCCCCAGCACACACATTAAGAAAAAGTCAAGCATGTCTGTACACCAGTACTGTGGGCAGGGGTCAACCAGGTTGGTGGAGAAGGAAGAGGTGGAGGTGGGAGAAGGAGGAGGAGGAGGCAATGGTGGTGTGTGTCTCTGTGTATGTGTCTGTGTCTGTGTGTGTGTGTGTGTGTCTGTGTATGTCTCTATGTGTGTGTCTGTGTCTCTCTGTGTGTGTCTGTGTATGTGCATGTCTGTGTGTGTGTCTGTGTCTCTGTGTATGTCTCTATGTGTGTGTCTGTGTCTCTCTGTGTGTGTCTGTGTATGTGCATGTCTGTGTGTGTGTCTGTGTCTCTCTGTGTGTGCCTGTGTCTCTGTATGTGACTGTGTCTCTGTGTGTGTGTCTGTGTCTCTGTATGTGACTGTGTGTCTGTGTCTCTCTGTGTGTGTCTGTGTATGTGCATGTCTCTGTGTGTGTCTGTGTCTGTGTCTCTGTGTCTCTCTGTGTGTGTCTGTGTATGTGCATGTCTGTGTGTGTGTCGTGTCTGCGTCTCTGTGTATGTCTCTGTGTGTGTGCCCGTGTCTCTGTATGTGTATATAAAGAACATGGAAGAGCTTAGTTGAGAAAACCAGACTCGAGGGCTTTAGCTTCTGAGACTGTTGGTGAAAGGTGGGAGGCTACAGAACAGGACAGAACGGATAGAAAGAAATGACTGGGGAAGGGAGCAGTTGGGAGCAGGCCATCAACAAGAACACCAGTCTGGAGGCAGTGGTGGAGGCGCGGCCACGGGAGTGATGGCTGCAGCGGCAGCAGGCGGTGACCTCACCTCCCAAAGTCTGATGGCTGGAGCCTTCCTCAATCTTTTCAGGACTTTGCCCATTTTGTTTTTTATTTGTAACATTTTGTGGTTTTTAACTGAGCACCCACACTGTCATTACAGAATGTAACTCCCAGTGAGCCTTTCTTGAAATTCAGGTCCTACTGCGCCATTTGCCACTCTGTCTTCCTCAGATGGTCTACACTCTTTACACAGTTCTCAAAACTACCATCACCTTTTAACCTAGAAGCTGGCCCAAGGCTGGGATGAGCCAGTGAGATCAAGTAAAGGGCTTTCCACTCAGTCATTTCTGTGGAATTCTCTCTTCCTCCATTGTTTTCTTTCTTGTTTTTTTCTGGCCTGCTTTTCAGCTCTTCGTGTCTTGACTCTGAAGAGGAAGTTGTGTGTTCTCAGGTTGGGCGATCCCTCCCACCTCCCACTGAACTGAACACTGAGCCTCCCCAAGAGTCTGGGGAAGCAGAATGCGGGCTGCTGGTGGGGCCTGGCAGTGGACATGCACTTCGTCCCTAGGAGCCACTCCCAGGTTTTAAGCTCTTATTTTGCTCTACAAGAGCTTGACAGGGTGGTGGTGGCCTTGAACCATCTGACTCCATGGACCTTTCACTTTTACTCCAGAACTGCTAAGTTTCAAACAAAGTGTACCCAGCTTCTAGGTTCTCCCAGCATGCCTTAGTTCCTACCTGTTACAGGGTATGGCTGGCCCCACCCTCTACCCTGAACTCTCCAGCCCAGGGGCTGAGATGCCCTTCCCCCAGAGGCTCTTCCATATATAATGCAGACATTTTGGTTACCTGCCCCTTGTGTACCTTTGACCTCCAGTTGTTATACTTGGTTCCCTCTCTCCGTTTGCCTCCCCATCTCTCCACATGACTCAGGACCATGAGCACTCTGGATTCTCCCAGATGTGCCTGTCTCTGGCTATGCTTTCTCTCATATCTACAAAAAACTTTCTCTTTCTCCATATGCAGGAGCAGTCATGTCCTTTCTTTTGCTTTTTATTTCTTTTCCTTTCCTTTCCCTTTTTACTTTCTTCCTTTCTTCCTTCCTTCCTTTCTTTCCTTCCTTCCTTCCTTCCTTTCTTTCTTTCTTTCTTTCTTTCTTTCTTTCTTTCTTTCTTTCTTTCTTTCTTTCTATTCAAGAGCTGCAGTTCAGATTGTTTGCCCTCTAGATGTCTGGGATGGTAAGAAACTGTTAGCAGGTGTCAGCAAACATGTTTTCTGAAGATTGTGCATGCCTTGGTGCTATTGTCTCCTTCCTGCAGAAAAAGAATCCGACTGCCTCCCTTGCTGCCGGTACCACCGTCCCTCTTTTCCCATCTGCCACAGAACTGAGCTCACAGTGGCTTTTTTGTTGTGCTCCTTGGATAGAAAAGGACACTATGTAAAATATTGTCACATGGTGGCTCTTAGAATCACCGTAGAAACAGACTTTGAGGCACATGTGAGGGGTTTTCCAGATTCAGCTAATGAAGATGGAAAGACCTACCTGGGGTATGGTTGGCATCATTCCATGGTTGGGGCTCTGGAGTGACTCAGAAGGTGTGGAGCAATGGAGAGCCCTTGTTTCTCTTCTCAGTTTCCTGACTGTAGGTGCAATGTCCCCAGCTGCCTCACAGGCCTGTAGCCACACCTTCCCATAAGAGCCCTGAGTCAAAGTAAACCCTTCCTTCCTTGAGTTCTTCTGTCAGGTGCTTAGGTAACTAAGATGGCGCAGCTGAGTCTGTCCATCCCCCGCCCAGCCACCCGGTCTACCCCCTGCTGGCCTTTTTCAGACTTGGAAATGTTATTAACTCTCAGTGCAGCTTCCTTCCAGATTTTTGGTGGCTTACCTGTCCCTAGGTCCTTTTCCTTACCCTTTGGCCCTTTTCTCATCTCTTCTCTTCTTTCCCTTCTTTTTCTCTTTCTATTTCTTGAAAACTGAGTTTCCTCCTCACAGCTGTTTCCTAAATGAGCCATTGGATGAATGTAAGCTTTCTACAGATCCTGAAGACTCAGACAGAAATTGCGTATTCCCTGTTATCTCTGGGTCCCTCTGCTGAAACCCCCAGTAAGAATGGTGTCTGCTAATTTATCTGATCTTTGTCCTTCTAATCCTTTGTTCTGGGGTGCAGCTTCTGGGCTTATGTTGGCTGTTCCCATTTCTCCAAGTCAGCCCTTTTTCATTGCCAAGTTAAGCAATAAAGTATTTCTGGAATACTACACACTGAAGAGTTTCACTGACTTGAAACACAATTTGACCTTTCATAATAAGCCTGAAAAAGATCACATTTTGTGGAAAAACGCATCTTTATATTATTTTATATATACATTTGTAAAATCTATTAAAATATTTTATATATACAATTAACCTGCCCATTTACTTTTCTTTACTACAACAAAATACCTCAGACAAGCTAATTTTATAGGCAAAGAAGTTGATTTAGTTCACAGTTCTTGACACTAAAAGAATGATCATAATGGGTCCTGCTCCCTCCTTGGCTGTGACACCTCAGTGTGGATAACAGGAGGAGGAGGACATCACATCTTAGAGCATGGAAGGCAGAAATAGATGAGGTATCCACAGCTGATTCTAAGAGCTAAGGACCTCTTCAAGGCCCCATCCCTCACTACCGTAAAGTACAGGAGAACCATACTACAACCCACAGACCCAAAGCCAAAGAAGGAGAGACCAGGGAGGATGCTTGAGTCCTCCTCAGAAGGGGAATTAAAATAGACATCGAAGGAGGACAGAGAAGGGGAACTGGGTGGGAGAGGGGTTGGGGAGGGGAACAGGGAAGGGGGTCAGGTGTAGGGAGAGCAGAGAGAGAACAGAAATCAGAGTGGGGGCATCTCTAAGACAGTGGTGGGGAGGCCCCAGGATGCTATGTGGGTGACTCTAGCTGAGATTCCTAGCAGTGGGGGATGTGGATACTGAAGTGGCCACTTTCTAAAGCTGAGCGAGACTCCCAGAGGAGGGATAAGGACAGCAACCCACCCACAAAACCATCTACCCAAAATGTGTCCTGTCTACAAGATGTACAGGGACAAAGAGAGCAGATACAGAGAGTGTCCAAGCAATGACTCACCAAATTTGAGACCCACCCCATGGGCAAGAACTAATCCCTGACACTTGATGATATTATGTTATGCTTGCAGATAGAAGCCTAGCATAACTGTCCTCTGAGAGACTCTACCTAGCAGTTGATGGAAACAGATACAGAGACCCCAAAACCAGACATTAGTTGGAACTGGGGAGTCTTATGGAAGACTTGGGGAAAGAAAGGACTGAGGGACCTGAGGGAGACAGGGACTCTGAGGAACATCAACAGAATCAACTAACCTAATCCTTGGGGGCTCCCAGAGACTGAATCACCAGCATGGGCTGGACCTAGGCCCCACGAACATGTGTAGCAGATGTGCAGCTTGGTCTTCATGTGGGTCCCAAACAACTAAAATGGTGCTGTCCCTCAATCTATTGCCTGCCTGTGGATCCCATTGGCATAGCTGGGCCACCTTGTCTGGCCTCAGTGGAAGAGAATGCACCTAGTCCTGCTGGGACTGATGTGCTGGGACACACACACACAGACACACCACACATACACACACTCACACATATACATACCACACACATACACAGACACACACATACCACATACACACACACCACACATACACACACTCACAGAGAGAGACACACACACATACCACATATACACACCCCACACATACACACACTCACACAGAGAGACACACACCCCACACATACACACACCACACACACACACATCACACATACATTCATAGAGAGAGGCACACATATACACACACCACATACACACACAGACACACACCACACATACACACACTCACAGAGAGGCACACACACACACACACCACCAGCACACACCACACACAGCACACACACCACACATGCACACACTACAGAGACACACACACACACACACACTACCAGCACACACCACACACACACACACACACACACACACACACACACACACACACATGACCAGGGGACTCCCACTTCTCAGAGGTGAAGGGGAATTGGGGAGGATCTCTGTGAGGGAGTACTGGAAGGAGAAGGGGGGCTGATATTAGAATATAAAGTGAATAATTAAAAAAAAAAATCCACCGCTTACCAGAAAGCCGCTCTGAGAATCTAGCCTACAGCCTGTGTGTCTTTGGGGTGGGGATGGGGGATGCTGAATTAATGCACAAGACAAAGTGCTCCACTCCAGTCTTGGTTCCTCCCTGCCTAGTACTGGAAGGAACCTAAGGTAAGTGCTGTACCAAGCCCTTAAGTCGTTTTTGACTAACATTATCCTGGCTATTTTGAAGCAAGATGGTACTTTGCATGGAATTCATACATCCTCAGAACTCAGGCTCAGGATACCTTCGTTCTGAAAATCCCAGCTAAACGTGCTCCCACCCGATATCATAGCAGTGCTCCCTAGGTGCTGTCTCTATACACATACACAGTGTTTGTCAACCTGGCTCAATACATTTCCAAGAGGCAAGCAGCGTAGAGGGCGACTCCTCCATGCACAGCTGAGGGCTTGTGGGTGAGAAGCTAATGGAAGGCAGCTCAGGTCCCCTCCAGTCAGAAACCGAAACTGGCACCTGCCCTCCGAACACTCCACTTCCCCAAACCTTGCTTCTGAGTGCCCATCTCCACAGAGCTGAAGGGAGTGAGAGCATGTGGCAACCCCAAGTCTCTCAGGGAACAGCCCATCTGTGGCTTGAATGCACCTTCTGTGGCAGCCCCTCAAAATGTGCCTGTTTTCAGTTTGTCTTCAGGTGAATCATAAACTGCCAGGCAGCTGTCAGCACACCTTAGCTTGTTTTCTTTGGCTGGCATTATACAGCCTCCCCTGACATGTGTTCAGTACAAATCACAAGTTACTTCAAAGAAAAACAGACCCATGGGGAAAACAGATCTGTAGCTACGAGGGCTCCTGAGACTCAAGCTGTCTTTGAGAAGTGCCCAAGGCTGGCCGGGGATGTTACCTGCTTCGACACAGGCAGACAGGGATATGCTAGTGAGCCCATGTTTATTGATTGGGGGGTTGTCTGGAACTCACAACGGAGCTCTGGTGATGTGACCCAGAGCAGCCAACACTTGGAGCCCCGACATGGCATTTGTCCGGCTCAGACTTCTCGTGTGAAACTCAGATGCAGTGGTCAGCACAAACCACTCTTTGTGGAAGTCAGTGCTGTTGGCCGGCCGCAGTGGGGGCGGGCTAGCACGCCTTGATGGCCAGCCAACGCTTCCTTCCTGCTGGCATCGGTGCCCTGCCAAGGGACTCCTTATTCAGTGTTGGATAGGGCATAGAGGAAGGGTCGTGGGAGAGTAAGTAGACAAGGCTTGGGCCCCCAGCCCTGCAAGAACCCTCCAGCAAACAGCCAGAGGATATTAAATACCTCAAAAATGCCTGACTGGAACTAGAATTTGGTAAAATACTTAGCGTTTGTGAAGCCTTGGGTTCCTGCTGGTGCTCCCAGCAACCAACAGTGGAGATTTCATGTTATTAGTTTGGGGGAGGCTTTTTAAAAGTTAATTTCTTTCTTTTTTTTTAAGACTTATTTATTTGTTAAATATAAGTACACTGTAGCTGTCTTCAGACACACCAGATGAGGGCATCAGATCCCATTACAGATGGTTGTGAGCCACCATATGGTTGCTGGGAATTGAACTCAGGACCTCTGGCAGTCAGTGCTCTTAACCACTGAGCCATCTCTCCAGCCTAGTTAATGTCTTTCAAAACAAGCCAATAGGGCACAAACAGTGGCAGAAGTCTGGTGGGAACTTGAACAACTGGGGGTCAGGAAGCTCAGTCTTGGAGACTTCAACACACACAAGAGCTTCGCTCTGAGTGGAGTGTGGAACACCGGGTGGGTGACTGGAGGCTTCTGTCAAACCCTGAGCATTACTGGGTGAGAGCTTCATCGGGAAGTTATCTGTACCCCATGGCCAGGAAGGCATCACACCTGGGAAGGAATCAAGACCATGTGACAGTGACTCCTACTACCCATGCTGGATCGGGAAGTAGGAAGCACAGGAGGAACCAGAAGACACAGACTTCTTCCGGCCAGTGAGAACCAAGTGTTCCAACTCCAGTGTGTGCATGAGACATTTTACATTCAAACCATGATACTTTGTGCTTCCATACTTCTGACGCACACGACACCACGGTTGGTATGGAAAGATGGAAGGTGTTTCTATTCCTTTGTCTTCACTGAGACCTCAGGCTAAGCCCTGAGAGATGTGAAAAGATGCTCTCAGGAGAACCAGCAAGTCCAAGCCACACAGTGAAATCTCACCTGGCCAAGAGAGGGTCATCAATCAAATGGGAGAGGGAGTCTTTCAACTCATCTGGGTGTTGAAGGAAGGAAGGAAGAAGTAGAAGTTAAATGAAGACAGGGTATCCAATACTTCATATTTATCTAAGGATCTTCAAAAAGCTGGGTGTGGTGGCACACACATTTAATTCCAGCACTAGGGAGACATACAGATCTCTGAGTTCCAGGCCAGCCAAGGCTACTGTGCCAGATCCTGTCTCAAATCAACAAGAAAAGATTATTTTATTTTATGGGTGTGCTTTGTTTGCAAAAGTAAGGACACTGTGTAAATTCTTCATGTCCTCAGAGGTCATAAGATGGTGTCAGATCCTTTGGATCTGGAGTTACAGGTGTTTGTGAGCTACCATGTGGTTGCTGGGAGCCAAACCTAGATCCATTGCAAGCAATAACTGCCCCTAACCAATGGACAATTGCTCTGTAACCCTGCTACTTTTCTTTCAACGAAGCCTCACAATATAGACCTGACTGGTTTGGAACTCTTAGAGATCTACCATCCTCTGCCTTCTAAATGCCAGGTAGGATTAAAGGAGTGTGTCACTGTAAAGCCTTTTGTGCCTTTCACTTAGAACATCTATCTATCTGTCTATCTATGTAATGATAATTTTGTAAAGAAGCTGATAACTTGAGGCATGGGAGTGGTTGGAGGGACAAAAAGAGAAGGAAATGACACAATAATATTTTAATTAAAAATAAAATAGACTTGAGAAAATAATACAATGTTTAGTAAGCTTCGAATGGCTGTCTGTATATTTGTGTTCTGTTTGGCTCTATCAACCAAACATGAGTCTACCCAGGCACACCCCGACATCATCTGGGAAGTGTGCAGAGCTCTGGTCCCTATCCCAGGAGTCTAGCTACTGGGCTTAGGGTGGGTGTGGAGTCTGCATTCTAACCAACACTTCAAGTGGCTCAAGAAAAGATCCTGTGAAAAACCTTAATGTGTTGGTAACACACATGACTTAGATGGGAGACCACAGCAAAGCCTCAGGAGTTCATAGGGAAGGCTGCATCTAGCAACATGAGCTTCTCACATTGTTCTAAGAATGAGAGCTTCGTTACTTTGTGGCACCAGGGAGTCTTTTCAGGGTAGGGCCTGGGATGCTTGTATCTACCTCAGAACTGGGACTTCTAGAGGTTCTAACCTTGGGTTGGCTGGGACTGATACAGGCAGCTAGAGAAAGATAAGGGAAAAGATTTCAATAAAGACCATATTTGTACAATCCAGTGGGTCTCTGGGAGGTTGTAGTAAGGGGCTGGTGCTTTGGTTTTTCTGTAGTCCATGAAACTTGCATCATGTAGTCATGGTTTTGCTCTGACATCTGGCAGAAGGAACCTATCATTGGTTCTGGTCACTCTCTCCCCTTTGGTGATGGAGAGGTTCCCTTTCTTGTCTAGGAGATGACAGTCAAGTACGGATAGCAAAGAAATTCAGTTCGGAGCCTAAAACATACAGAGTCACACTCTCAACTCATCAAAGAACCAAGACAAAGGTCCAGAGGGCACTCCAGAGGCTAAGGAAGGCATTGAGCTGTCAAGGGTAGCCCGGATAACACAGAAAGACCATCAAATAAGAAAGTAAACAAACAAGATTCTAGGATCTGAATAATTATTGGCAAATACAGGACAGAGGGCTGGGATGTGTCTTTCTGTCTTCCATTCCTCACCACCTATGGCTCTTCCTAAGGCACCATAGACTGAATCCACCTTTAAAAAAAAAAAAGGAAGTAGTCAGAGAAGCTGGGGACTCCCTCCATGAAAGGACCAGAGTTGCTGGGGATGGCTGTTCCCTTATGGGATTTCCACATTTGTTCTGTGGCCTGTCCCACCCAATTAGTTCTTTCTTCTACATCAACTTGATGGTTCCTGCTTTAAAGAGTGGGTGTAGGTGGGTGTGGGTGGTCCTAGCTCAGTCTCTTGGTTGACTTTGGGAAAGATCAGATTGTCACCAGGCATCC
This sequence comes from Micromys minutus, assembly GCF_963924665.1. Lineage (NCBI taxonomy): Eukaryota > Metazoa > Chordata > Mammalia > Rodentia > Muridae > Micromys > Micromys minutus. Next base: position 2,826,709 of record NC_137962.1, on the reverse strand, counting down.
GTACCCAGAGCTGTTGGAGGAATCAACTACTGGACATAAAATGTGTCAGATGAGTTCTCACTGATGCCAAATACTAAAGGTCTGGAAGGAATTTTACCCATGTTAGTTACCTTTTTTTTTTTCTGGTATAACCTTCCAAGGGGCTACCACTGTGTGAACAAACTCTTCCTGGGGAAATGCAACAAGACACATGGACTCACCCCAGGTAGGGATCCCACACAGATGCCACCAAAGTTCACTAGGTGAACCAATGAGCTTTCTTGGGGTTACTCATAGGAATAGGGGTGAGGGTTCACTCCCAAGTCCAGAAATGACTCAAAGACAACCAAGGTCCACCCCAGCATGGGTGACAGGCTCACAAAAGCTGGGAACCTGGAACATGCCCCACAGCCTACAGATCTCTAAAGATTGGAGAGTCCTTTCCAAGAGACTCTGGTCTAGATCTCTTCCACGCACATGGTCTGGACTCAGAGTCATCTTTTGCAGCCTTTTCTCCTTCAGTAGCTCAGCTTGTCTGAGAATCTTCTTTACAGCTTAACTTCCTTCTGTCTGAGAGGGACTCTCTGCTTTTATTGCTGACTCCGGCAGGAAGGAGCCTGGTGAATCTGGTTAATTTCAGGGACTTGCAGAAGCTATTTTGTGCTACTTACCTTCCCAAGTAAGGGGCTTCCTGAAGATGGAATATTTTAAACTCAGAAGAAACAGTTGGGCTGGAGGGATGGCTCAGCAGTTTAGGTGCTGAGTTCAATTCCCAGCAACCACATGGTGGCTCACAACCATCTGTAATAGGGTCTGATGCCCTCTTCTGGTGTGTTTCAAACAGTGATAGTGTATTTATATACAACAAATAAATCTTAAAAAAAGAAACTGTTGACCACCATATACACATAAAACTTATCTCCCCTACGCATCTTGTCTTGCTTCTTTTTCTTTTGCCATGATAAAATACTCAACAAATGCAGTTTAAGGAAATAGGGCTTGCTTTGGCTCCTAGTTTGACAGTATAGCCCTTCATGACAGGGAAGGCATCAGCAGGGGCATTAGGATTGCCTGGGCTTCATGAGATACTGTTTAAAAATAAATAAACAAAAATGTTAAAACACTTGCTTCCAATGGAATAGGTTACATTGGAGATGCATTCATGAAACACTGATGTGAAAATGATTGATAGGCAAGTTTTTGTTAACAGTAAGAGCTGGTGGCAGCTTTAAATAAACACTTTTTTATTTCCTCACACATTTTTCTCCTGTTTTTCTGTGTTCTCTGAGAAGTCCAAGTGTATGTAGAGTAAATAGGCTTCCCGGAGCATCAGGGTTCAAGGACGCTCAGCTCTTTTCTACACTCCTGTCCAGTCCCCACTCCTATCCCCCTGCTCTCCCACCCGTTCCCCTCTACTGCTTTTCAATGGGCATTTCCATTACTACACCTTCCATTGCATTCCTCTTTCTACCTTGGGATTTAATCTCCTGCCCAAATGGCTCACAATTTTAGGTTACAGTCTATCCCAGGCAGGAGCTTGAAGCAGCTAGTCCTGTAAGTGTGTGCCTGCTCAGATAGCTTTCTCCCAGAGGAACCAGGATCCCCTGAATAGCACAGACCACAAGTGGGCCGGTCCTCCTTCCTCAGTTAATGTAATCAAACTAAGTCCTTCAGACTTGTTCAAAGGTCAAGCACTTGCAGAGATGTTCTTCCTGTGTTACGACAAGTTGACAAGACTAACCAACCAATACATCCATCCTAGGTGGTTTTTAATGTCAAAGTCCTTTTTAGTTCTAAAGGCTTGAATTGAGTCAATTTCTCCCTCTCCGTGGAGCTTCTCTACATTCTCTTGCTTTCTCTACCTCTATGATATTTGATGACTGCACTCAATACCTTTTTGATGTGCCTATTGAATAATTCCATCAATTCTGTTATTTCTGGGTCTGTTTCTATTGCATTTTCTTTTCCTTATCATGGACAATGTTTTTCTGTTTCTTTACATACCTCGTTGGCGTCCTTCTTGTTGCCGAGGCAGGGTTCTATGTCTCCACCATTGGCCTTGAACTTGATGTGTAGCAGAGGATGGCCCTGGACTTCAGTTCCTCCCATCCCTACCTTCCAAATTTGGGAACTACAGGCATTTACCTCTATGCTCATTTTCTACAGTGCTGGGGATGGAACCCAGGGGCTCATGAATGCTAGGCAAGCTGAGCTACACCCAGCCTTAGGCTTAGCATTTGTGTGCGCCTTGTTCTGTTACACTTAATTTTAAATATTGATTTTTTTTAAAAAAATCAAAAGTAATCAAACCCCCTAGTACACATCCAAAGCTTCCCTGCCATCTCTTTTTCTAAGGTTTATGATCTTTATATTTTAAACAGTAAGAAATAGCAGAAAAATAATATTTTGTGATTGTGGAAATTAAAGTGTATATAAAGACAATGTCTATACACTATATATACCATACACAGGAGAGGAAGAATCACATACTCTGTATGGGCACTTGCCTGCTACAGCTTCTGCAACTCCTCCAGGGCCATGACTAACTGGCTGGCCCCCGACACAGTTTGTTCTTTCCTGCCTTTGAGGTCATTGGCAACTCTTTTAATAAACACAAGAATGTCCTTTATTCTAGGGCTCACTTTGCTCCACTCTACCAGAGGACACATGGTAATACAGTTTTCCTCTCAGACAGGAGGAGAAGGAACTATTCTGGGGGGAGAAAAAGTCTATCTTTGATTCCTGGACTCTCTTCTTGTCTTCATCTGCAGCACAGGGACTTTCCTCAGAGGCCAAGCTGATGACTCACCAGGACTGTATCAGACCCACCACCATCTCTAGAGCTGGTCCTCTTCCAACATCTCTCTTGTTCCCTACCCTGGGAGTTTTGGCCTCTTGACTCCTCAACTAGACAACACAATTCACGCAGTAAGTGACCATGGAGCCCCAAAGGTTTGTGTCTTCTGTCGCTTGTGACTGACTGACTGAAAACTGTTACTTGGATATTTGAATAAAGAACAGGAGAAGGACATGGGTGTGGTGGCGCATACCTTTAATCTCAACACCCAGGAGGCAGAAGCAGGCATATTTTTGAGTTCAAGGCCAGCCTGGTCTACAGAATGAGTTTCAGGACAGCCAGGGCTACACAGAGAAACTCTGTCTAAAAAAAAAAAAAAAAAAAAAAAAAAAAAAAGCCAAAAAACAAAAGCAAACAAAAGACAGGAGAGGAAAATCACTGTTTGTCTGTGGTTGTCAGAGCAAATTAAGTGCTGTATTTATTGTATTGTGTGTGTGTGTGTGTGCGTGTGCTGGGGACTGAGCCCAGGGAATCATGCAAGTACTCTTCTACAGCTAAATCACTGAGTCCCTAACTGATTATTTTAAAGAAGCAATCCTTGTAAATGTATCTTCATAGCAGCAGGACGTAGTATCACAATATTTGTAATTTTGGTGGTTACTAAGGTGATAAGCATTGCTGAAGTCACACCTTGTCTTTGTAGGGAAGGTGAAAGCCCAGTTCCCAGTTACTGAAGTGGAGTATTTTCCCATATCAACATGAGTTCCAAAATCTTATCACAATCCTCTGGAACCACCCAAGGTCCCTGCCATTGTGCAATTACCAACTCTTCCCTATAAATATTGATCATCCCTTAGCCAGTCCTTTCAGGGATCTCACTGTTATTTTGCACAAAATAAGCTGTTTTTCTCCCCTTTAGAGGAAAAATCAACCAACTAACTAAACAAAACATAGCCCCATTTCCTCTAGCATAGCATCCACACGTCATTACCCCAAGCCTTGTTTATGTAGTTCTCTGGCCTAATCGATATCTTTGGATTCTTTGTGAGCTGGTAAGCATGAACAGCCAGCTGCCCAGCTTGGGCCTCGTGCAGACCCAAAGGCAGATTCTCTCGGGCCTGGAGCACTGGCCTTCCCAGACATGCAGAGCTCTTTCCTAACAGCGCCGTGCTATTTATGACAAAAGATGACCCAAGTCGCTTCCTTGAAAACTGTACTAGTTTTGGTTTTAAAGCCAATTCTGAGGCTGGGAATGTAGCTCAGTGGCCCTATATAACTGGGTATGGTGAGTTCAAGGTCATTCAAGGCCAGACTGAGTTAGGAGACACGGATTCAAACAAATAGACAAACTTCCCACCAGTTCTGGATATGTTCGGGAAATTAGTCCCCACTAGTAAGTAGTTCCTATCTTGAGTTCTGGATGCTCTGCCATCTGCTGAATGATGAAGCTGTCCCCTGGGTCTCAGTTCCAGCTTCCTAAATGACATTAGGAGCACAGAAGAGCCTGTCAGGTTGTTACTTCATTCTGTAAAAGCAAGCAAGCAAACAAACAAACCCAAACTACTGAAACAAAAAAAAACAGCTGGGCTGTGGTAGCATCTTGATTCCAGTATTCGGGAGGCAGAGGCAGGTGGTTTGAGTTTGATGCCAACTTGTCTACAGAAAGAATTCCAGGACTGCCAGGGTCACACAGGGAAACCCTGTCATGAACAAAACAAACAAAACCATATAAAACAAAAACTAAGCAATCAGAATAAAAGAAGCAGGGAAGATTGTTTTATTTCCTTTTGAGGCAGGGTTTCATATAGACCTGGCTGGTCTCAAACTCAGTATAAAACTAGAATTTGTCTTGGACTTCTGAACCTCCTAAGTTCTGGGATCACAAGCGTGCACTGTCACAAGAGGTATACTCGGCTGGCTGGAGACAGAGCCTAGATCCTGGTATGGCGGAGAGTGTTGTCAGGTGAGCTCCATGCTCAGCCCTCCTCCCTACATTCCACCTTTACTCCTGCTGGGGATCAGATGTAGGATTTTGAACATGGTAGGCACTACCACTGTGCTGCTGGAGTCTGATTGCTTTAGTGTCTGCTCCAGCTAAGCCCTTCAGAAGAAGGAATTTAAGTGCCGTACCAGACCTAGAGCAAGGATTCAATGAACACATCTGCTTCAAACGTACAATACTAGAGTCCCTGTTAGCCTGCTTTCCTTCAAAAAGGCCTGAGGTATCAGACGACTGACCCATTGTAAGTATGACACAGATCCTTAGAGCTGTTAAAAAGAAGTTAGGGAGATGTCAAATCTTCAGTGTATATGGAAAATCTGTACAGTGAATCGATTTGCTCTAGGTTCCCTGTGCATGTTAGTGGGGAAGGAGTATTGAGGGTTAATACACACACACACACACACACACACACACACAAGTGCACGCCCCATGCCCCTTAAAAGAATCTACAGTAGGGGGGGGGGGAGCTGGAATGTTGGGAGCACAATAGAGCTGGAGAGCAGCTGATCTGCAGGAAGAAGATGCAGATATGCCAGTATCCAATGGGGATTCACAAGACCAACATGGGTGGGGCAAGATTAGAGTCAGGAGACAGTGGAAGGCTGATGAATGTCATGTGAGAGGCAAGGATGGAGGGCCTGAATTGGTAGTCTGTACAGAACAGATAGGACAATATCTTGAGGGCACAAGCCTGGGGGTGGGGGTTGGGGTGCTGGTTTCAGAAACCACAGTGAGGGAGAAGAGGGAGATACTGGCTGATGATGGCTCTGGAGGTAGAGGATGGTTTGTTCCAGTTCAAAGAAAATCAGCCTCCAGTGATGTGATGCATTGAAGACAGAGGCTTCCAACTCTCTGGAGGAAGTCTGCAAGTTCAAGTCCAGCCAAAGCTACATTGTGAAACCGGGGTGGGGGTGGGGCAGACAGAGACAGAGAGACCAGTGTAAATTCTACATCCACAACTGGAAATGCTGAACTCTTGCCAGGATATATACTACTGCCCCTGTTCACAGAGAAAGTATTAAATAAATGGTGTTATTTAGCATTTCCCCCAGGCTGACAAAGTATCTGTAGCAATATACCAGAATTCTCTCTGGAAAGAACTGGGAAGATGAAAATCAAATTTTGGGCAAGCCTCCTGTGCTGGCTCCTATCTGTTAAACCCAGTATTGCATGAAAGGTCCACATTCCAAGAGAAGTGTGTTTGCTCTGCCTTAAACATAATCCTTTCCTCAGGAAAGCCTGATTCAGATAAAGACTATTAGGAAACTCTCAATCTCTCAGCTTGCAGAAAATGGAATGTCTTTACTTATTTTGAATCCTAAGAAAAGGCATTAAATGTTAGCTGCTGCCAGTCAGACACGCTTTTAAATGCAAAAGCAGGTTCTGGGTTCCGGGCCTGCCCTTGAGGAACCCACACCTTTACAGTGTGCTTTTTAATCAGGCTTATTTTCACACGTGCACTCATTTATTTACAGAGGTTTTACTTTTAAATGTAGCTTTGGATATTTTTATTTATTGATCTCTTATCAGGATGCAAAATCATGGAATGTTCATACGTGTGTCATCATACTTCATTTCTCTCTCCACTATCTCCCCCACCCCCAGTCTTTCTTCCTGTGAAAATATCTTCAGACACTAAGTAAATATTTAAGGAAGATAGGGGCATGAGGAGTGCAGACCTCATTCAGCCCCTCTGGGCTGCCACCATTTTTTTTTTTTTTTTTTTTTGAGACAGGGTTTCTCTGTGTAGCCCTGGCTGTCGCGGAACTCTGTAGAAGAGGCTGGTCTTGAACTAATAGAGATTCGCTTTCACCTCTGTCTCCTGAGTGCCAGCACTGCGCCTGGCTCTGAGTGGACACTCTTTGACAGTGACTTTGCATCTTGGTGCTGGAAACTGGGAACAGTGGCTATTCATTAGATTATTGCAGTTGATATATACATAAAGGATTAGGGCTTGGTACACAGTCGGTACTCAATAAATGTCAGTCACTGTTCATTATTCTTGGTTCCCTGGTACAGTCAGTGTGTGCTTCCCTTGGCTCAATTAAGCAATCTGATTGATAAAGAGGTTTCTGTGGAGTCAGCAGATTAGCACTCTATGCAATCAGAGTGAAGAGTCTGAATGTCTCTCATTTATGCTTTCAAGACTCTTGCTATGCAGCCTAGGCTGGTCTTTAGCAGCAAATTTCCTGTCTCCTGGGATCACTCATGTGTATCCCGAGCCCAGATCTCGGCAAGACAGTTAAGTACAGGTCCCTTGCTGATCACTGTTGGACTACAGGGCTGGGACAGGATCTCCTCTATAAATATTTTTTAAATAAAATACAATTATACCATTTCCTCTCCTCCCTTAAATCCTTTCCATGTACCCCTGCATTGTCTTTTCTCGAATTCAAGACTTCTATATTTATGATATAATATACTTGTGTGTGTATATGTACTCATGAGTCTGTAAGTACAATGCACTTAGTTCATGTATTATTAACTATATGTGTATGATACCAGTTGGTATTAGACAACCGGGGGACTCGTCCCAGGGAAGACTATTTCTCCTACTCTTATTATTCTTTATTGAGTAGATTTCTTGATTTTTTTTTTTTTTTTTTTTTTTTTTTTTGTCTAGCGTTGAGGCCTCTTGAGCTCTCCCCCTTCCATGTTAACATGTCTGTTAGTGTCAACCTTATTCAGGTCTTGTTTAGGCAGCCACCTTGGTGAGACTTCATGGGTGTAGGAAATGCAATCACAACAAATTGGTGTGATCTGGCTTTTACAATTCTTTTGCCCTCCTCTCTCTACCTAAAAATACATGTAAGTCTGTGTATACATATATAGTTTAAATGAAAAATTTATATCTGGGCTAAAAATGCTTCCCACAAAAGCCATAAGCTATCTAAGAAGATCACAACATCAGGTATAAGAAAGCTTTTGAATTCTTAGGCTATGAGGACACTATAGGCTATTGTCATTGCCCTTGGTTGTCCCCAGAAGTTGAAGGTTAAGTCCCTGTTGCTGAAGACACCATGTGCTGTGGACACAGGACCCAGAGGATGAAGTCATCTGCTGGGAGCATCCTATGTGATACCTGAGGCCCTCCTTCCTGGGGCATTCTACCCCACTCAGAAAACCATTTCTGCATTCTCGTACCCAGCAAAGTCAACCATTACAAGTAAACAGAGGTGTCCACTGGCTTTGCTGTATAACCAGATACTGCCATTTGCTTCCCTTACAGAAACGGCTGCTCGGCTGGGAGAGGTCTCTGCTTTTTTATCTTAATTATCACTCCAGAGACACTTTTCAGTTGAACTATTAAAAACTATTTAGAAGTATAAGGGAGAGAGGGAGGGAGGAAGAACACTAGAGAGAGAGAGAGCCTGAGCGATTTGCACCCTGGGAACCCTTTACACACTGGGAGAGTACAGACAGGACCATGCTGAGTATTATAAAAGCTTTATTTAAAATTTCAGAGCATTTGAAAATAAAGAATATAATGTATTTGTGTTTTTATTGGGTAACTTAAAAACTGCTTTCGATTACAATTAGCTGTCAAGGGTAACTGCAAACAGTCTTGCTCCACCAGGCCTATTGCTGCGGACCCTCACTCTGGTGGCTGCGGCGAGGTAGGCTACTGACATCCCTGTGGGCAGGCGGCTTGGTCCTACTCGGAGTGGCGTTTGTTCTTCTTGTTGTGGCTCTCAATTGCCCTTCTCAGGGCTTCATCTGGAATGAGATCTGACCTTCTCATGTCTGTGTGACTACAGCCAATTTTTGGGCAACTGTGAGGGGGAAAAAACAAACAAAAAGCAGACCATCAGCCCATCCCACTGCCATGCCTTAAGCATTACCTCCTCTCAGCCAGGCACTGGGATGAGAACACTTTACAAAAACCCCCAAAACAAAACAAAACAAGACAAAAACTCAAAACAACAGCAGCAGCAGCAGCAGCAACAACAACACAACAACAACAGCACCAAAAATCCAAGAACAAAGCCAAACCCCTCTCAAACCCAGAGTCATGCACACATACCCATTTTCCCGCCAAAGGCAGCTTGGTTTGGGGCTGGGAAAGCAAGCAATGCAGGACCAGCACCTACACTAGGGGCTTGCTTTCTAACGGGAGGCAGGCAGTCACCAAGTAGCCAAATACCATGCCACATTAGCAGTGAAGCAATGCAGGACAGAGGAAACATGGGGTGGGGGCAGGGAAGGGATGGGGAGACAGGCTTGCATGTGGTCTAGGCTGCCCAGAAGGCTTGGCCAGGTGCTTTGCAGTGAGAGCAAAGGAGGTGAGGCCAGGGCCAAGGTGACCCTCTGAATTATTATTTTGTTATTGTCTTTTTATTTTGTTCTGAGTCACGGTCTCATGTAGCCCAGGTTGTCTTTCAAGTGACTATGTATCTGGAGATGAACTACCTGTTGATTCCATTACTTCAGTGCTAGGATTACAGGCACACACCACCAACACCTGATTTTATGCTGTGCTGGGGCTGGGTATGTGTGTGTGTCAAACCCAGGGCTTTAAGCATGATGGGCTAAAACTCTACCAAGTTACTTCCTTAGCCCTGGGAATCATTTTAAATATGAAAACACACCCCCTCTCTGGAAGTTTTATAGGTAGAGATAGGATTAAATTCAGTGTCTTTTTAAAAACACACTCTAGCTACTTATAGAGGACAAAAGGCTAAAGGGCAAAGGGTGAAGCAGAGGAAATAGTTGGGGTCCCACAGAAGTACAGGAAGGGCCAGGCAGTCTGCCTGAGTGGCAGAGACAGGCTTCAGCACACACTGGGACAAGGGACCTGCAGACCTATGAATGAAAGGCAAGTGAACACAAAGAAGAGGGCAGAGCCAAGCAGTGGACAACTGCAGGCACTGTGCTGTGATGGGAAGGGACCACTAGCCCTCTGAAGGCCACTGACCGCTCAGTGGAGACACTGAGTGCTACTGGGCACTGGCCAGAAGCCCAAGGTGAGTGAATTAACAATGTGAATCACCAGGACAGGGTGGAACTCAAGGCCTCGCTCAGTTAGCCATCTCATTTGAGGGAGTGTTTGGACTGAATCACCTGATTTCTTTTTATTGTGAACAAGGTCTGGGCAGGGCTAAGTGCCCAGTGTTTGGAGTCAAGCTCATGCAGGTCTTGAAATCTCTCAACCCTTATCTGGTGGCTGAGATAAACTTTCTGAGCCTGGGCTTCCATGCTATAAAATGGGGCAGGGTCTCATTGCACAGACAACGGGCCCCACAGTGCTCTATCGTGTTCCTTGACTTCACCATCTCCTAGGTCACCGTTCTCCTGGGGAGTTTTAAGTTATCTGTCCTGTGTACACACACACCATTCTTGCATTCACAGTCTTCTGTGTGGTCAGCTCTGGGCTAGGTTCTATTCACATAACCCTCAGTACAAACATGGCTCTGACCCACGACTGGAGACAGCTCTTCAAAGGGCACAGCAAACACAGGGGAAAGGATAAAGGCCTAGGGCAGGGAACCTAGTCCTAGGAAATGCAGGACAAGGTAGAAAAAAGGGGGTGTCTCTGGCTTTGATCTTGGGGGTCAAGGAGTGTTTACAGCACAGGGGCTTTCCCGGGACAGTGCACAGCCCATGTGCAACAAAGCAAGCTTGAGTACAGGAATTCATTTTGAAAGGCTAAATTTATCTTGTGTATTCAGGCACATGAGCTCTCCTCTCCTTCCCTTCACCCCTCCTTCCTTCCTTCTTCCTGAAGTCTTGCTGTGCAGTCTCACCTGCCCACCCCAGCCTGACCGGAGTACTCTGAAATCCCTAACATGAGAACATGAAGACCTGCACACATTCAGGGCTTAGAAATGGAGACTGTAATCCTTTAGGCTTCCCTGACATGGAAATGCAGAACAGAAGGTTTCTGGCGTGAACTTCCCTGAAAGGCAAGCATTTAGCCCTGTTTCTGACTACCAGGCCTTGGGTGCAGGGGACTCCTGAGAACCATGTCTACCTCCATCTGCCAGACAGTGAATAAGCAGTGGAGAGGGAAGTGGAGAACTAGGGGGGAGGACTTCCTGATGACATCAGTGGCTTTAGTCAGTAAATGAGGGCATTCTGAGAATGGCTGACGGAATTAACCACACCACTGGGCTGCAGAGGAGGCGCCCACACTCCTCTTGATGGGACGGAGCCCAGTGAGGTCTGTGTCATGCAGAGACAGGCTCTGGGGACAGGGATATAAATCAAGTATCTGAGGGGAACGAGGTGACCTGACCTGACCACGAAGATACAAACTGAAAAAGGGAAGAGTCAAGACAAGTAGTGTGTGCCTATAACCCCAGGACCTGGGAGGCTGAGGCGAGACTGAGCTACAGAGAAAGTTCTAGGCTAGTCTGGGCTATACAGTGAGACCACCTCCAAAAGAGTGGCAAAGACCTAGTGGTTATGTCCTAGTGCTGACACTGTCCAAGTGAGTGCAAACAGATGAAGGTGGAGCTCTTGCCTGTCTGCAGGCCCTGGTACAGTGGGAATCAAGGCTGCTGACGGCCACGGTTAACCAGTCCTGTCTCCTCAACAAGGGACAGACTGAGCATAACACTGAAAAGCATCAGTGAGTCTCTGGGGAGACTTCCTGGAGGAGAGGCTGCACAGGAACCAGGCCACAGCCTTGTTTCCCACCCCACCCCACAGAAACAAACACGTTTTTAAATTAAAAAGGATAAAAAAGGCCATGATGCCACAGGCTTGAATCAGGGCATTCCTGCTCTAAGAAACAACACTACCCAAGCATTAGGCCATAATCCCCAGGACATCCTGGTGAGCAAGTAAGGTGTGGCAACACCTTCAACATCATCAAATCATCCCCAGGAAGGGCTCAGACGCACAGGCCTGGAAGGAGAGGCTGGTCCTGTGCCTGGGTCAGCCACAGGGCAGAGCATTCCTAAGCAGTGCGGAGCAAATTTAAGGGAAGGTCTCAGGGTGCAGAGGGTCCCAGAATACCGATAAGCTCCAGGAGGCAGCTGTACAGATGCCTCTGGCATTAGAGTTGGGCAGAGAGATTCCTGACATACCTACATGCAGACAGTGACTTTATCCCATGCCCTCCAAGTCCAGGGTGATGTGTCAAAGCAGTGAGGTAAGCGTGATGACTGTTTGCTGGAAGGGCCCCACAGCTGTGTGTCCACACTGACAGCAGCAAGCTTTCCGTCAGGTCTCTGCTTCTGCCATGTGCATACACAGCCGTGTGTATGTGTAGGTGCTGTAGAACTCCGAGGACAGAGGGCATCCTTCGCTGTCCTCCTTAGGTACCATCACACTTACTTACTAATTTTGGAGCGACTCTTTCACTGGCCTAGAACTTGCTAAATATCCACTAGGCCGGCCAGCCAGTGAGTCTCTGGGACCTGCCTGTCTTTCATCCCCCTCCCCCTCCCAGTGCTGGGGATTACAAGTGAACTCTCACACTTGGTACTTTTGTGTGAATTTTGGGGCCCAAGAGCTTAAGAATCACTGAACTGTCTTCTCCACGGCCAAGGAACGGGCTAGTATAGATCTGGAAGGAATTCCCCATTAGCTCCAGGGTCCCTGGAATCTCCACATTAGATTACATAAAGAACCGGGCTGAGAGGTTCAGTTCAGTTATTTGTTGGTAAGTGACGTGCTTTGATGTCACACACATCTTTTCACTTCATCTGCTTTGAATGCCTGTTAAAGATCCAGAAACACAAGACAATGGGCTGGGGGAAATCAGCCATAGTTCATTAACATGAAAATCAGCAGGCAGCTTTATTTGTGAGATAACAGCTTTATGATTAAGAGCTCTATTTTAGGAAATGACTCTGTTTACTTGGGGTGAAAAGCTCCCACATTCCACCTCAATCCAGTGGAGAGTCTCCAGGGTCTGAAGCATGCTGGGAAAGCTCAGATGGTACCCAGTAACACTGTGTGCCTGGGACTCAAGTAACATAACATAATTGGAACAGGAGAAAGAAACAGTTCTCTAACAGGATGTGTCACACACATTTTTTAAGCAGTGCTTCATGGGAAATGACACTGCTTCATACTGAATCAGAAACCCATGGAGTAAGCTCTGAGTCTAGTCTGCTTCCATGTGTGCTTTGTATTTGACACTGGCGATGTGACTGGGTGTGGTTTAGGCTGCTTCCCATAGGGTCTTCTACCTTGAATGCAGTACCTGCTCAACAAGAAGCTTGGAGCTGACTGCAACAGGCTCTGAGTTGAATGCTGAAGCTTCATGGTGAGGAGAGCTTATGCAGGGCCAAGGCTGTCTTGCTTGCCTCTACAGAGCTGTGCCAGTGAGAGTTGCCCACCTCTATACGCAGAGCTACACAATCCTCAAGGCTGGCACAGCCGTCACCTTCTAAGGGCAAAGCCATTGGCCTGTACCTCTGCTGTTTTCAAGTGGCTGTACTGCTGTGATCTCAGACTCCCAGAACTCCTGCTGGCCACTTCCCTCTCTTCCACACCCCCTAGACCAACGACGGATAGCAGCTGCTTCTGGACACTCATCAGAATTAGCAGTCATCTTGCCCCTGCCCCTCCTCAGCTGCCACCTTCTGTTGGGCACCTGCAAACACCTTGCCTCCCGTGTGTGCTCACTCTCTGTACAGAACACACATGCGGGGAGCTTGGGTCCTCTCCCTGCTGCCCACACTCCCCGTGGGGCACCACACCCTTCTCTGCAGCTCTCCACCCCAGCACACACGGTGGGCATTTCTACACTGGGACTGCGGCTACACCTCTTTTAGATCCGAGACAACCGTACCTTATAAACTCCTGTACATGGTTCCTGCTTGTATGGAAACAATGGTTTGATGGTAGAGAAGACAGTATTTTCTTCCTGTCATTCCTTAGACTGTAGTAAATCACTGTATCTTTGCAATGTAATATAGTAGAATGTTTGATTTTAGAAATTCCGGTGAGTTACTGACTTAGGTTTCATATTGGCTTGGGGTTAGGATAAAAGCCCAATAGTTTCTAAAATAACTGTAAAGACAGTTCTGTCCTTTTGTACTATATATTTAAGGTATTCTTCGCATTGACAACTCGAAAATCAAATGTTTCAATCAACTGAAAAACACTGAAGGTACGCTATCCTTCAGCATCCCATATTCAGTTGATATTTAATTCTTTATACAAAATTAAGCATATTCACTCATTAGTACGTAAATTTACCCTCATCTTTAATAAACAGTAAAATATAATTGTTGAAGAACTGTCTTTGAATAAGTCTTTACAATTTATTATTAGTAGATGCTTAGCTTATATACCTATTTTATATAGCACTATACTCCGGGCTGTATAAATAATGCATTAGGTGAGGGAACTGGGGAAACGGTGCAGTGGTTAAAGTGTTTGCTGTGCAAATAAGAGGGCCAGATGTCAGATCCCTGGAGCCTGTGGTGCCCCACCTATAATGTGAGCCTCAGAAGGCAGAGACAGGGATCTCTGAAGGACACGTTACCTGGTGAGACTAGCCTCATCTGAGAGCTTGAGTTTTTGCAAGATCTTACCTCTAATCAAGGAAGATCCTGACAACACTGGGTTTCTACATGTATGAGCACATGTGTATGCATATGGGTATATTCACAAGTACACTCATGCAACATGAAAACATCATACAAACACATCATACACACATACACGTGAAAAGAAGAAGGGGGGAAATTTGACCTAGTAAAAAGAGGTTCCAATGCAGAACTTCAAGAGGCCTGGCTCCTAAAGCCCTTCACCATTCTCTGGCATCTTTATTTCTTAAGGCCTGATAACAATGTTATCTTTGTAAACCTCTAGCCTCCTCCCTAAGACTTATTGGTTATTATTAGTCTGTGAACATTTTCAGGTATCTGCCCCCACGTTGGAGAAGCATGGCAGGGAGAGGAGGCTTCCTTGGATGACAAGTGCCACAGAAATGCCTGCCAGTACTGTGTGTAGTTCGAAATAGGCAATGGGCATTAGAAAGTCAGAGCTGTGTTTGATGAGGTGTCTCATGTGGGGACACCCTGCACAGACCTGGGACTGCTGGTAGGAAACTGAAACACGGTTGTATTAGTCCCTGCCCTTTCCACCCCACTTCAGGAGAGTACCACACACTGTCAGAAAGAGGAGCTGCCAGAGACAGTGAACTGAGAGGCTCTCTTAGCAATTATGTTGACCCTGTCTGATTTGTCAGAGAAGAAACACAGGGAAAAGTTAGCAGAGAAGGAAAGCTTGGAAGTCCAGAAACAAAATGATGTCTGTTGGTAAAATGTCAAGGTCATTAGGGAAACACAGTATTTGGACTCTAAGGAGAAAATGCAAAACAGATAGAAGTGAACTCATGGTTTACATTTGTAGTAGCCAATGGCTGCAAACCCAGTTGTCTTCTAGAGTAAATACAAGGAGCTCTAGCTCTAGTCTTCAGTTGCTATCTCTCAGCCCACACCCACATGGGGAGGGGAGGGGAATTCCAGTTCTTGGTCTGGATGATGCAGAAGCAAAGCACACATCAAAGGGGCTGCTATCAGCCTGAGAACGGTCACACCTGCCATTCCATTCCTGCGATAAGAGTTCAGGAGATGCCAAACCCAGTCAGCTTCAGTGTGGCCCACTGAGGACTCTCGGCACAGGCACAGAACCATGTTCCTGGGGTTGGAGGTAG
Source organism: Micromys minutus (assembly GCF_963924665.1). Taxonomy (NCBI): domain Eukaryota; kingdom Metazoa; phylum Chordata; class Mammalia; order Rodentia; family Muridae; genus Micromys; species Micromys minutus. The sequence continues at coordinate 2,811,310 of NC_137962.1, read as the reverse complement.
GGAGAGAAGGGATGGAAGATTTGGAGTTAAAAAAATTCTCATTGGTGAGTTAGCCATGGATTAACTGAAACCATTTGGGAAGTTATTTGCATTATTAAATAAAAGCATTTCTGTGATAATGCAGTCTTCCTCACCAAGACCACTGGATATGAATTCTTGTCTTAGAATGTTTATTTTTAAACCAAAGCCCTGTTGCAGAAAGCAAAGAATAAAGTAATTTCCTCTTGGTTAAGTAGACATTGAAAAAGGGTATATCTCAGATCACAGTTCTGTTGACCTCAGTTTTGTGTGCGTGTAAGACAGACAGACAGACAGAGAGAGAGAGAGAGAGAGAGAGAGAGAGAGAGAGAGAGAGAGAAAGTGTGTGTTCATCTCATGTAGCCCAGGCTGTCCTCAAATTCTCGGTGTGGTTGAGGATGGCCTCCTGTCTTTGCCTCACTGTGTGCCGCCTTGGACTGAAAGCAAGACTTTCTGTGTGGCAGATAAGCTCTCTATGAACTGAGCTAGCCCCTGGCTATCTACCTTGCAAACATCACAAGTCCTCTAGTCCTGTAATCTAATACTATGGTCCCACCCGGTCTCTTCCTTCTGCGTGGATGGTGTAGTGCCTTTAGTGTCTTCTGACACTGCTCTTCCCAGATGGCCAGCTTCCTGTTGATTGTCTGGGCAGATCCACAACTCGGGAAGAGTATGAGTGGCTTGCACTGGTATGTACTGAGGACCACCAGGGCGCTGGTCCCCCAGCACCCACTTACCAGGCCTTCTTCTTCCTCTTATGCTTGGATTCGATCATGCGAACAATGGCTTCCTCTTCGTAGGTGTGACCACACACTTTATTTTTCACTGGCTTCTTCATTTCCAACTATGATTATGGAGACAACAGGCTTTCAGGAATAATAACCTGAAATAACACACTTCCTAGTTCCCCTAGAGGCTAACTTCTGGCCGACATGGCTGTAAGTATCAGCTTGCATTCAGGAAATTCGGGGCTACAGGAGATGCAGCTTTACTTGGTCTCTGGGCTGTAACTTTTCCCCAGGTCCTAAAGTATATGAGTAAAATGAAAGTGCTTTTAGCCACAAACTTCCCAAGTATACAGTCTGATCTCATCACTTTTCTTTGCTTCCTCCCTCCCAGTGGGATATCAGAAAGCAAACAGGGAACCCTTCTGTCTCTGTGAAACTAACCTAACTTCATTTTCTTTGAGGGGAAAGAGGAAGCCATACCTGTGTTATGGGGCAGATGAAATTGGTTTGGCTCTGGGTCACAATCATATCTTCATCAATTCCTTCTGTCCCATCATTCTCTCTGTCTGCATGAATACCATCTACAGGAAGAAAGGGGGCTGGTGAGCAGTATGCCAGGGAGAAGAAGAAAGGGCAGGAAGTTCCTCAGGACCCATCTGACCTCAGTCCCCGAACTAGATAGGCACTTGGATGGATGCAGGTCAAGTCTTCTGTTTTTCATTGAATCCCAAGGGGTCCCCAGTTCTGTCTACTTTTGATAAGGAACCCAAGGCCCCAGGGCAGTAAAATAAGATTTTACAATGTTCAGGTAATTATTTCGCAAGAGAATACTGCTTGGTAACAAATGATGTGGTTGAAGAAATCAGAGGAACTGGTCTCTTCTGGGTCCAGTCACAGGCTTTCGGCTAGCAAGGTGCCCTGTTTCATTGCTTTGGTATCAAGACAAATGGAGAAAACAAACAAACAAACAAACAAAGCTCCCGCCTCAAGAAACCATCTGTAGACAAGGCCTTCTTGTGGGCAGTACAGAAACAGTCACTTTGGAGCATATGCTTTGAACTTCTTTGAGGTCTTAGATATTACTGAGGACTCCAGGAACTTTTTACAATTATGGGTTGTACATATCAGTATTTACCACAGTAGATATTAAGACTGAGGAATTTAAAAACCAGACTTATTGTGGTATTTAAAGATAATAGTAACACCCCCACTGTATGTCAATATACATACTATTTTTATTTATCTTTAAAATGTACATTGGTGTTTTGTCTGTATGTATGTTAGTGTGAGGGTGTCAGAAGCCCTGGAACCGGAGTTACAGACAGTTGTGAGCTACCATGTGGTTGCTGGGAGTTGAACCCAGGACCTCTGGAAGAGCAGCCAGTGCTCTTAACTACTGAGCCCCACCTTATTTTTTTTAAAAGACAGGGTTTCTCTTTGTAACAGCCTAGGTGTGAGCCACCATACCCAGTTCATATAAATAAAATTTTAAAATTTAAAAGTAACTATATTTCCCAGAATAAACCAGAGAATGGTGTCATTTTTGGGGGGAGGGGGTTTGTAAATATCTTAAATGTTTGGTTTCATAGAAGGCAGCTTCTAGAGACAGCTAGATTTAAGTATCTTTCTGGCATCTAATTCTTCACAATACCATGTTGGGGAATCTCAAGGAGCTCACATGAAAAGGCCAAGATTTCTGCTATGAAGGCAGCTGACCGGGGGTACCTCAGCTCCTAGCCTGCACCGAGAGCTGCACAGTGATGTGAGGCTGTGAACAGCCATTTGCTTTTAAAATGTCCTTCCTCTCACTGTGTTACACCCTCTCTTTACTGAGGAAAACAGGTGACAGGTGACTTCTCAATGGGATGATAAGGCTGAGCTTTTTTCTGAAGACAGGTTACAGGCTGAGTCTCCCTAACCTGTAAGTCTGAAATCTGCAATATTCTAAATCTTACAACATTTTGCATAATGACAAGACATCAAACATGGACAATGCCACTGTGAGACTTTGCTTTATAGATACAGTGAAAATACTGTATGAAATCAGAGTCTGTTTCAGCTCAGGTGGCTGTTTTCTGGGGAGGAGGGTCATCTATCTAACGCTTGTATCCTAACCTCAAGATATCTCATATGTATATGCAAATGTTTTAAAAATCTCAAACCAGAAATACTGTGGTCTCAAGCATTAAGGATAAGAGATATTCAGTCTATACTTGTCGATTGTCTATTAACGGCCTATTCTTTTCTCCTTTTCTCTCTTTTCTTCCTTCTTTCATGTTGGTAGGATAATATAGATCTAAAATTGCTTTCCTGTCAAGGTGTGGGAGAAAAATTCTTGACAGTCAGACAGAAACCCCAACAGGGTCAGAGGGCTTTGTAAACTTTGTGTTATAAAACTACTTTGAGCCTCCCCTTAGACCAGGTGTCTGTCTGTCTGTCAGAGAGATAGTACTAAGGCAGGACAAGGGAATGGAGTTCTTGTTCAAGGCAATCTGGCTGGAGGCCAAGATTCTTCCCCAACTGCTCTTTTAGAGGGTCCTCTTTCTTTATTGGACCCTTTCTTTATCATCTGTATGGCAATTCCATGTCTTTAGGCCAGTGCTCATTCCATAGAAAGGTGAGAATAAAAATGCTGGACTCCCAAAGACAACTCATGAAACTACATACATTACAGTGTCTGTGATCTTAGCCCCTTTCCAGGATCTAGAAAAGTAACCTTTCATTATTTCAAAATCATAAATCTTTTTGAGTGTCAACACAATGACTCCAAAGTTTCAGATTTCGGAGCGTTTCCGACTTCAGCTATCTGAACTGGGGGATGCTCAACTGTGTTTTTCTGCGCACAAGCTCCCACAGCCCCGGGATGCTCAACCGCGTTTGTCTGCGCACATGCTCCCACAGCCCCTGCCAGCCGTGCTTCTTCTGGCCAAAGGCACTACTTTAGTCTAAGCAAGCTAGCTGTCGAGTTAAAATCAATTTATGTTAAAGACCCACAAATTATATTATTTACTTATCCTTAGTAATTATTTATTTAGTAATTAACAATATTTCATTTGGAATCAATATACAGGATGACTATTATTTAATAAAGTATGCAAAAGATAACTGCTTAGACAATAACAGACAATGAAAAATCAGTTATTTTCAGCTACTTTATTTTCAAAGCAAAATTGCAAAAAGTTTAAAACACCTGTCAGCAATAACATATTTTGTACATGTTTGGTACATGTCTGTTTACTGTGATACGGGGATAGGTGTGAGCTTCTGCAAACAGTGCTCACACTGATGGAGGTCTGCATGTTTTCTGAGTCCTGGGCTTAGCATTCACAGTATAAGAAGCTCCTTAAAGAGGGCTCAGAAAACTGGGCAGGCAATGTAAGAAGGTAAGGGAGGCTGGGAGCCATGCTGCCTCTGGGGTCCACTTTGCAAAGTCTCCTCCTGAAGGCTGCTGACTCCTAGTTCTGATTTTGTGTCTGATAGTCATAACAAAAGTAGCTCCTTGTACATTTCTTACAGAGCTTATTCTGAACTGATGACATATTTCAGACTATAAATATTACAGTGTGGAATTTACTGGAAAATCTGTTAGATGTATCAACAGAGTTCAGCCCATGTGAAAAACTGTGGGTTTGCTGGTTATTTTCTATTTTTAAATTTCAAAAGGTGGAGGAAGCAAGAAAGCACAACTCAGATGCAATGTCAACCGCTAAGGAGGCTGAGTGGGGAGCTAAGAGATGGCAGAGATCACAAACAGGGAGGTAACAGAGAGAAGTGAACGCCAGCAGTGAGTAATAGCCCACAGACCGAGAGAGTCTAAAAGGGGAAAGAGTGCAACACTGGCACTTCTCTAGAGAGCATTTCCTCACCCTACACCTGTATTTATAGAAAGTGACATTAATGCTGGGATTCTACAAGGTGCTCACAGAAGGTCCATCTGGCAATACATATCATTTACGGTGTTTTCCCTGATCTTGAGGACAAAGCTGCATGGTGCATGTGGTAAAAGGCAGGCTGGAGAGAAAGGTACAGATCTGCCAGAACCACAGACATTTAAAAAGTGGGGTTAGCTGCTCCCCAAAGTCTCACCTATCCCAGAACACCAAGAGGCAGACAAAGTGTAGATTTTGCTTAAAAGTGTCCAGGGCATCCGCAGGGTGCATGTCAGTGCATGTTCTCCAGCTGCATCCTCTGAGCACTGTGAACAGTGTGCAGTGCTCCACTGCCAAGGTGTCTCCATACGAATAGCTCACTTACTGAAGACTGCTCCAGTGACTTTATAATACTCACACAATACCCACGGCGGACTATATTGTTATGTCTAGTATATAGGCGAGAATCCACTTTAAGCCCCATGGTATTTGAAGGAGCAGCTAGATGAAGCCAATGTAGTCTTTATTAAAGAATCACAAACATCCCTGATTACGCATATGGAAGCAGCAGGCAAATGAGATGCCCTGTACCCACATTCCCGGGTTCTGCAAACATGAACTAAACCATGCACACATAGGAAATGTTTGAGAAGCAACTGTCTGTACTGAGCATGCACAGACCGTTTCTTGTTACTGCTCCCTAAGTGCAGTGCCTCTTTCATAGCATTTACACCAAACTGGGTATGGTGAGTAACCTGGAGATGACTGTGCTAAAAACAACAACAAACGGGTTGGGGATCTAGCTCAGTGATAGAGCGCTTGCTTGCCTGGCTCTCAGCTCTGAAGAACAAAGTGTGTGCTCTATGCAAACTCTCTACCATTGTGTCTAACCAATGGACAGCTCTCGGAACCCCTACCCCACATCTAGATGCCTGGGCTCAGGGACCAAGCACCACGCTGAGGAGGGAAGCTTGCAAAACCTAAGACTGCAGTGGAGGCTGTACAGGGTAGTATACAGCACAGGATCTTATATATTAAAGGATGCTCTCAGGTTTACTATGTAGCTGAGAATGACCCTGAACTTTTGATTTACTGTTTCTATTTCCTGAGTGATTACGGTTATGAATGCACCTTGTCTAGGGTATGTGGTGCAGAGCTTTCTGCAAGGCAGGCAAGCTATATCCCTAAGCCCTGGATTTTGTTATATGTTTATTACTTGTTGGATATGTGTCAGTGTATGCCACATGTGTATGTGGGTTCTCAGAGGCTAGAAGAGGACACCAGAGTCCCTGGAGCTGGAGTTATAGGCAGCTGTGAGTCAGCTAAGCTCAGATCCTCTGTAAAAACAAGAAATGCTTTTAAGCAGTGAACCACCTTTCCTGGAGGACACGGCAGGACACGGCACTCCACAGTGAGGTGGGCACTCCACAGACTGAGATGTCAGTTTCCACTGCTAAAGCGGAGGCCTTTGGTCTCTCTCATCCTCTTCACTACCAGTTGCTCAAAGCTGAAGCCACAGGATGTGCGCTGAATACTGTTTCTTTCACATCTCACACCAGTCCACTGGAAACTTCTCTGACTCTGGGTCTCATCCACATTCCCAATGTCAGCCCTCTGGCTGGATCTCTACTGTACCTCATTTCAAGCCCTGACTACCTTCTGTCTACATAGCTGCAGTTTCTTCTGGCATGTACTGAGGGCCATGCCACACACCACACTTCAACCTACTAACATTGGTCACCCATCACCTGGTCTGTTTGCAAGCATGGCAGATTCCTTCTTGTCTCTGGGTCCTTCCATTAATCTGCTGGGAACATTTTTCTTGCCCTTGGCTTGTTCTACTCTTTCTTGTCATTTAAAATGTTATACAGGGAATATCCAATTAAAAAAAAAAAAGGAAAAAAGAAAAAAACTGTCGTCTTGGAGAGGCCTCTTCTGATGTACCAAGCTGAAGAAGTCACTGGTGCCTAGCACCGTAAGGTGCCCGGAGGACAACACCTATGTGCACGGCAGTTGTACATGTCTTCTTTCCTCCTCCCACACCCTCATCTTCTCCAGGAAGACAAGGCCTTTGTGGTCTTATTATGGTTCCTAAAGTCTAAAACAGTCCTTGGCAGACAGTAGTGTTCAATAAACATTAGATTGGTAACGTGCTTCACCCAATAAGGCAGGAGCTATTTCCGCACAAGATTGTAGTTGCATATTTAACAGATGTGGACACACACACCCCCTCTCATTCAATAATTGTACACATTGTAATCAAATAAGAGAGAACTTCACTGTAGGTCTGGGTGCAGCCCTAAACCCTGGACTACATGTCAAAGGCAGGAAGTAAATATAAGTTTTACAATTACAGTAGGCAGTGTGGTAATTACAAAGGAGAATCCAGACATGGTCTTGTGGTCACAAAATACATTTGGTTCTGGCCACACACAACCCTAGCATTAGTCACTTGTCTGTCTTCAGGCATCCCAAATTTGGCCACTAGTTAGACAGTTTTAAGCTAGTGGGGAATAAATGTTGATTGCTATGTCCTTTTTCAATTAGGTCTGAACATTTTCTAAATGCACTTTTCTCTCAAAAATAGTAGTGTACTCAAGAAATGCTATACAAATATTTGCTGCCTGCTAGGATTCTCACTGTGCTATTCTGGGACAGCATATTTAGACAGGGTGAGCTGGTGCACAGATGTAGGGGCTCCCAAAGCTTACTGATTTAAGTCTGACACTTTGCAGTTCCAATGGGTTGTCTTTGTACCAGCTATGCCAGGGCTTTCGGGTACTACCTGGATACTCAGCCTCAGATCCTAATGGGAAACTGTTATGACTATGTGGTGGTGGTGGGGGGAATCAGGGTCCTCCTATGACTTTGGGGCACCTAATTCTATACCCCAATTTCTTCTTGGGACTGGTGGGCTAAGCTGACATTTTCCTTCAGCAGAGAACTTAGTCCTGGCTTCCAAAACTTTCTGTGTCAGCACAGTGCCTGCTGTGTGAACAGCATTTCAGAATAAAAATGTGCACCATGTTCAGAGAGGGCTCGTGGAACAGAGGATTTCCTATATGTGATAACTTTCACAGGATGGCAAACCTCCCCTGTGAATGGCTGTGTAGCTTGGTGTTCTTGTGGGACTCCTAACAGTGGGAGTGGAAGTGTCTCCAACCCTCTGTCTACACTTGGGACTTTTTCCTTCCTAGTGGGCTGCCTTGTCCAGCATTGATATGAAGGTGTGTTCCTGGACTCACTGTAATGTGTTATGCCGTGTTCTATTGATACCCTAGGATGCTTGCCTTTTTTTTTTTTTTAAGGGAAATGGAGGAGTAGATCTGGGGTAGAGGGGGAGGGAAAATTGGTCAGTATGTATGTAAAAAATAAAAAATAAATAACCTACATTTCAACTAAAATATTCAGCAAACAGAGGGTAACACAATGAAATTTAGCACAACTATAATGTAAGATGGATCCAACAACTATTTATCAGGTATCTGTACATCTGTATATATAATACTATAGAATGCTAACACTGCAACTTTCATTCGTTACTGCTATTATGATTATGATGAGATTACTGTTGAGACAGGGTCTTTCTTCCTAAACTGCCCAGGCTACTTTCCACCTCTCTATTCTGCCCCACCCTCCTGAGTGCTGGGATCACAGCCATTTCACATGGCTAGTCATTACCACTACCTTTATCACTACTGTCACTGTGTACCGGGCATTGTCCTTATATTAGAAAAAATAAAAATCCTAAACCGGGTGGTGGTGGCATATGCCTTCAGTTCTTGCATTCAGGGGGTAGAGGTAGGTAGATGCCTGTGAGTTAGAGGCTACCCCAATCCACAGAGCTAGTTTTAGGACAGCCAAGGCTACACAAAGAAATTCTGTCTCAAAAACCAAGACCAAAAACATGGTGGGGAGATCCTTTTATGGGGTGTAGTCTTATAGGACACACACACACACAGACACACACACACAGACACACACACAGACACACAGACACACACACACACACACACACACACACACACACACACACACACACACACACAAACACACACACACAGAGCCACGTGGCTTTGTAAAAGCTGCAGAGCTCTGGAAAGCAGATCCCAAGAGAGAGCAGGGAGAGCCTCTCAGGAGAGTGGTTTCCTTATAAACTTCAATGATAAAGACCTTTCAACAAGAATACATGCTTTGGTTTTGAAGCAGAACTTCCATACAATTCAATTCTCCAATTTACAATTCCCCTGACTCCACTTTGCAAGTGCTAGGATTATAGATGTTCATCACCATGCCTCTTATCCCCAGGTGTTCACAACTCTACTCCGTCCTCAAAAGTGAGCGTTTCCTGTACTACCGACTCAGCTCAGCACACTGATGAGCTCTCCTGCTCGGCACATAGCCATAATCTATAGCCATCTCTGCTCTCTGGAATTGGGGAAGCCATCTCTACCCACCCACCGCATCCTACCCCAGCTCGCCCAGTCCTCAGTAGCCAATGGCCTTTCTTTGCCTTCCATACCACACTCCTTTAGCTTTAACTTCCTCCTTTATGTGGTTTTTATAGGACCACAGCGTCTCATCAGAGACCCTGAGGGTTCCCTGTGGATAGTCACAAGATGGGACCTTGCACAAATACTTCTGTCACTCCTGTACTGAGGCATCCCTCGAGCTGAGGAGAGGAGAGCTGTGTAGGTGAACTACCTCATGAAGACGGTGACTAAGCCACACTCCCCAGGAAGGTGTGATAAGTGGGAAGGATGCCAGGCAACAAGAATTACAGTACTTAAGAACATGGGATCTGGAAAGAGCCTGCTTGGACCTGTCTTGATCAATTAGCTAGTAGTGCTCCTCTGCAGGTTATCTCAACTTTCTTTGCCTCAGTTTCCTTAGCCATAAGATGGGCTAACAGTGGTGTTTATTTCATGGAACTATACAAGCAGTGGGCATGGAAAAAGCTTTTGTGTTGCTGGTATGTAGTTTTTGTGATGAGATAGTCTCAGGTAGCCTGGGTTAGGGCTAGCTTTGAATTCTTACATTTGTTTTTAGATTTACTGTGTTTGTGTATATATACATGTATACACACACACACACACACACACACACACACACACACACACACACACACACACACACAGTATGTGTGTATGTCAAAGGACAACTTGTAGAATTTGTTTTTCTTCCATCATGTGGGCTCTGGGGATTGAACTCAGGTCATCAGGCCTGGAGGAGCCTTTACCTGCTGAGCCACCTCACTGACTCTACCTTGAACTTGATCCTCCTGCCTCCATATTTCAAATGCTGACATTACAGGTGTGGAACATCATGCCTGACTACGAAAGGATCTCAGAATGGTGCCTGGCAAAAACCAAGTGACTATTACAGTGCTTATTAACTCCAATTCTCATGAAGTGAGCACTGAGTGTGTACCTACAACATATACAAGGTCAGTTAAGTCATTCCAAAGAACCTGCAAGATGAGCTGGCCTGGGGTTCTACACAAACCGAACCTTTCCATGCCCTCGGCAACAAGGAGGCTTAAATTAGCCTTAAATTGCTGACACAGCATTGTCAACATCTTTAATCTGTTGCCTGCTTTTCCTTCCCTGGCTCTTTCGACATATGGTTGATTATCCTACAGGAAGAGAGTAAGGAGCCAACATCTTAATACTATGTACTTTCCATTTACTATTGTATCTACTGATGGGTATTTTGTCCTTAGCTGGTATCCTATATTATTTTGCTTTCATCTATTGAATATGGTCCAAACAGAGCTTTTTTTTTAAAAAAAAAAAAAAAACCAAAAAAACAAAAAAACATCAAAACCCAGTGCATTTAACGGATGTGTGTGTGTGTGTGTGGGGGGGGGGGAGACATCCAGATGAGACTTGGCTATGCTGTCTCATGGCAGGAAGAACCAAAAATCATCACCAAACATAGTGTTTGTATTTGTACTTCTTAAAAGAGAGGTGTGGTGCTAATCCCCAGATCACCAACCAAAAGTAGGAAATCCAATGTACACATTCAAATTCCTTATGTAGTTTTACAGAAAAGTCTACTGAAAGGAAAGACTGGAAGAAATCCCCTTTAGGTTCACAGTTAACTGTGTTTTGGAGACAGTCTTGTTGTGTAGCTCAGACTGGCTGCCTGCTTACTATATATTTGTAGCCCAGGATTGTCCTAAGCTTACTGTGATCTTCAGCCTTCTGACTGTTGGGACTGCAGGCATGTACCACCACAAACAGCTTCATCTTTCTATCTGTTCTTATATTAGAGGCTGGTAAGTACCGAGTGCAGGTATGAGGACAGTACACACCCCACTGATGTCATCTACTCTTTTAAAACTGTCGGTTCTAGCTCATCCTCCTCTCACTCAGCGCTGCTCTCCCAAGTCAAGCCCCTCACAGGCTGTTGCTCTACACAACAATCTTTATCACCCGTTTTTCCAGTCTGCTCTTTCTACCTCAGCTAGATCGTGCTAAAGGACAAGGTACTGCCTTGGCGCCTAGAAAACCCTGATCTCCCACACTTTCAAGGCCAGCTTGGGTAACATAGCGAGTCCCAGGCAAGCCAGTACTACAGTATGGGCCTGCCTTAAAACAAGCAACAAATCGAGCCTTCTTGGGTCTGTGGGCATGTGGCTAAGTGATGAGCACTTGCCTTGCATTCTGAGGCTCTGGGTTTGATCTCTGCAGGGGTTAAGGAGCCTCAGTTTACACATAGCTGTACTGAAAGCAGCGCCTGCTCCAGCAGCCAGGCCTTCATGAACCCTCATGCAGCTCCTGCCTTCTTTCCTGACATGGTGATAGCATGAGGATGAAGGAGGCAGAGGCCCCTCCCTAACGGACTCTACAGCCTGGTGGAGAACTGACAAAGTGGGTACTTCTGCAGGACCACACAAAGGGAAAACTTGAACTGAGTCTTGAGGAATGTCAGGAAATGGTGTGAAAAGATAGTGAAGGAAAGAATGTGGCAAATTTGGACAGAATACTCTGGGCCTTGAAAGTGTGGCTCCTGACTGCTATACTTACAGTATAAGCTTTATTCTGAAGGCCATTAGAGGCTATCAGTTTGGTCTTGTCAGAGAGCCATATAACTATCCAGGTCTATCACTATACATTCCTCATGACAAGTCACTGCCAGAATCAAATGCCCAAAGTCAACAACACTAGAGTATGGACTTACACAAATTCTGATTCTCTTCCTTTGCCCCAAAGTATCCATATCCAGAGAAACATAAAATTATGCTGACTGCGTTAACCTTGTTCAGTTTACCAAGGTAGAGAAAAGTCCAACTGAAGAAACTTAATGATAGTAGCATGTATAAAAGCACCAAAAATGGATAATTGATAGACTGAGAATTTTTAAAAAGTATTTATTTTAAATTATGTACATATGTATATGTAGGTTTGTGCAAGAAGAGGGCATCATCAGCCCTCCTAGAACTGGAGTTTTAGGGGATTCTGAGTTGCCCAATACAGGCACTGGGCAATAACCCTGGGCGCCCTGCAAAAGAAGTCTGCATTCTTAACCACTGAGCCATCTCTTCAGTTTCCAGATTGAGGATTTTTGTTCTTTGCAGAGCCAGCTAAGTGTTCTAACCCTGAATCCTACCCCAATCAAAGACTCAAGTTCAGTAACTTGTAACTTTTTTCCTTTTTGAGGCTACAGCTTGAATATCTGAGTCAATTCCTGGAAACCTGGTAGAAGAGGAGAGCTAGCCCCACAAGCTAGCCCCACAAGTTGTCCTCTGGCATCAACATGTATGCCACGGAGTGCATATGACCGTCCCACTCCAAAGCACTTGAAAATGCATATTAAAATATTAAAAATGTAAAAAGATTAAATGTCAGAGGAAAATATAAAGAAAATATGAAACGTGTGGTCCACCACGGGCAGATGACATGATTACTGTAAATGTGACCATCAGTAGGACAATTGACAACTGCTCGAATTTCTCCGGAGTCTTCAGAAGACCAAGCAATAAATAGTTAGGAGGCTGGTAGGAGCGATGGTGGCAGTGGTCACATTCATCCATTTGTCAAACTGAAACAGGATGAAAGAAAGTCCAAAGATCAAACTGTTTAGAAAAGAAACCAAGATCTATAAACTCTCCACTTTACAAATTTGTATTTACAAAATACAAACACAAATTAAAAGTGTTTTAATTTTTAGAAGGACTAGGTTATGACATATCTGAACCCCTACTATTTTCTATCCTATAAGATATAAGATAGTACATTGAAGTTTTATCCATATCACTGAATGGATGAATTATTTGAATGAATCAATTTACCCACATCTTAGTTTCTGCCCTGCTGCTGTGAAGAGACACAAAGAAAAGGTATTTAATCAGGGTCATCATCATCATGGTGGGGAGGGAGCATGGTGGAAGGCAAGGTGCTGGAGAAGCAGTTGAGATCTACATCCTGATGTAAAAGCAAAGAAGATGGCTGACTTGGGCAAGCACTTCTGAACACCTAAGCCCACCCCCAAGGACACACTTCTTCCAACAAGGTCACACCTTCTGATTCTATCCAACAAGAAGGGAATACAGCTAGCCTTAATACCATGGTTTGTTTTATAAAGCTTCTTAGAGTGAAAGATGAGTTGAAATCCTTAAGGTGGCTATTTTAGGAAACAGGCAGCAAGGGCAGAAGCTGTGTTAAGAGGAGGACAGTGGCAGAGCCAGTCATATCTGCCAGTGTTCAGTGCAGCTCTGAGGCTAGCAAGACAGGCACACATTTCCTTGCAGATCCCAGATTTACTCGAGCATCATCAGAAATACTTGGGAAATACCACAGATCTTTAGTAGTAACTATATATGCTTATATTTCCTTTACAATGCTACTGTGATTGCTGTTACTCTGCCCTTGCGCATGCCCACACATGCCTGTGCACAGAGGTTGGAGAGTGCTGGAACCCTGCCACTGGGGTTATGGATAGTTGTTAGCTGCCATGTGGGTGCTGGGATTGGACCCAGGTGCTATGTAAAAGTGACTAGCCATCTCTCCAGCCCCCTTTATGTCATGTTTCCTTTTTTAATACCTTTTTGCTAAAGAGTGTGAAGACTGATTTTTGAGTCAGACGTGGTGGCTCACACCTATAACCCAGCACTCTGAAAGCCGAAGCAGGAGGGCTATGGGTCTGAGGTCAGACTGGGCTACTGTATGAGACACTATTTCAAAAAACATTCCTGTAATCCCAGCATTCACTAGGCCTAGGCAGGAAGACCAAGAGTTCAAGACAAAAGGCTGGGGAGATGGGTCAACATTGAGAACATTTGTTGCTTTTACAAATGACCCAGGTTGGACCCAGAACCCACATGATGATTTAAAACCATCCTTAACTACAGTTCCAGGAGAAGCCAATGTCCCTTTACGACCTCCAGATATATACATATTTAAAATACACTTAAAAAAAAAAAGAGTTCAAGGTTAGCCTGGGCTACATAGTACAGTTGTCTCAAAACCGCCTCTCATAAAATATAAATAGAATAAGTAAAACCAAAACAAACCACCAAACAAAAACTCCAACTTCCTTATTGTATAACAATGTAATTACATCTTTTTCTTACTAAAGCCAGATCAACTCCCAAATTATATCATGGAAGAAAGTTTTCACTTTTATATTTTTAGCCAAGTCCTGCCTGCTTTTGCCATTGAGAGTGCTGGGATTGGCTAGCCCAGGAAGACAATTTCAAAGGTCAAAGCTTGAGAGTACAAATCTATTGAAGCTTGACAACACTGTCACTGTAATGTCAGCAAAGCTACCTACAGAGTAGCTTGGCTCCTGATGACCAAAAGGCCAGGTCATCAGGGCAGACGTCCTAAACTAATGTAACACCCACAGACTATGCCTTCAGTTTGCACGGCTCTGTCTGAAGTTAGTCTAACAAGACCCCCCCCCCGGGGGGGGGGATTTGGCTGCTAGAATGGAAGAAATAAAATGAAAGTCAGAGAGCAAAAGGAGAAGGAGAAAAAAGGAAGATGGAAGGTGCATATGAGGATGACTGAAGAACTCATGAAAGGACCCACAGATGAATCTTCCTAAACTAAGCCCTTGTCCCTAATACTTCTCTGCCCCCCCCCCCAGCCTCTTTGAAACCTTCCTCTCATGCACAGGAAGACACAGGACTTCACAGTAAGGATCAGCTAAGGACACAGCTCTAGTGAATGTATAAAATAGACGTGAGTCATTTGTTCATTTTGTAAACATGAAGAAGTCACACTCAAAACTTCATGACATTCACCAGGCTTCCTAACATGCTTAGCATAAAGCATTCCATCTTTTTAGAACTCATTCTGAGAAACAACAGAAGAGCAAATTTTCTTGACCACCGAAAGCCTACACATTCCAGGCAGGTGATGATAGTGAGGGCAAGCATGGTAACGTGGCAGCAGCATCATCAGAGGCTATGATGTGACCTGTGCCACTCAGAAGAAAAGTCTGCTTTCTCTGCAGAAGTCACCCAGGAGTCCTCTAGAGACCCTGATATGGTACCTGGACAGGAGCTCTGTAGCAGCATGTGGACTGTACCCTGATGGGGTCCTTGGTGGCTTCCAGATGCTCTGCTCCTTCTATAGGTCTTGTGCAGAAAGGGGAGTCACATTTCCTGTAGGCATAGACGTGTGCGTGGGGGTGAAGGTGGCGAGTCCAGGCCCCAGAACCACTGGCTGCCTCTGCCGTCATCGCTGGACGGGTGTTTCCTGTGTGTGCTTTCTTTTGCATCTTATTAGGCTGCTATGAAGACAAAGTAATACAGCGTACCCTCTAATAAGGAGTGTGGGACCCAGTAAGTGGATGAAGGCAGTAGCAAAGCCAGAAAAACAAAATAAAACATGAGGATACTGGAAATGGTTTCTCAAAAACAAGAGAGGCTGCTTTTTTTTTTTTTTATTATTTTTGTGGGTGTCTGACTCTTAAATCTGGGTGCCCGTGGTCCTACGCCACAGAAGACAGTATTGCTGTTGAGTCAACAGCCTACTGGTAAGAAAATGGAAGTAAGGAAAGAGAAAGTGAGAGAAAAAAGCTCCCAAGTACTCCATGCAGATCCCAGATAATTGTCACCCTGAGGCTATCATGGTGCAGGCGAGTGATTCCTACGTGGGGTGTTGGGCCAGATCCATCATTCTGATGCTGTAATGCATACATTTCCCCCACAGGGTAGAGGGACAAGGCTATATCACAGCTCTCAAGTTCCCCAGACTGCAGTTCTCTTTGTCAATAATAACATGTGGTGTTCATGACAAAAAAAAACAAAGAAATCTAGAGGGGCAATTGGAGCCGATGGGGCAAGCTTCCCTTACTCTGAGCCCTGAGCTACAAGCCCTATGGGGGACAGGTAGGCAGGGGCTTCAGAAACAAAGAGAAGAGGAGCACTAAAAATAAATGAAGGGTGAACATCAAGGAGGCAGCGAAATTGCTCAGGGGATGTAATCAGCACACTAATTACAGGGTCATAATTAGGAGCGTTGGAATGAAATTAAGAAGAGGGAAATTTTAATTGTCAGGAAGAAATCTAAGGGAGAGATGACTTCTCACACAGCATAGACTGAAGGCCATTCATCTTAACAAAGTTGGTCCAAACAAGCTGGCAAGTATTTAAGGCGAATTTATTTTTGTTACCCAAAGTAGGCTAGGTTACTTGATGACACAGAGGCCTCTTGTATCTAATTTTATCATCTTGTTCTAATTCTAAATTAAATAGTTAAAAAAAAAAGAACTAATGATAAAGAAGCCCATGACTGTTTTATTCCAAAAGTCTGATTCAGCTGCTAAGGAGATGAAAGCAGAAAGAATGCAACAGTCAAACACGCTTCTGGACGGCAGAGTGGCAGATGAGGGGGTCCTAAAGTACAGTTTTATTTTCAAGAATTAATACTGAGATGCAATTACAACTCAATCAGCCACGCTGAGAGGCGGTCGAGTATCAGTTTTCTCTGTCTTCATTTCTTCCTTCGTGAGACAAGGTCTTGTTGAGACTGGTTGTGAATTCACCACCTATCTGAGGCTGACCTGAACTCCTGCCTCAGTTTCCCCAGTACTGAAATTATAAGCATGTGGCATCATGCCTGGTTCTACCTTTAGTGTAATTTTATAATGGAGCCTTGGAGTATTCTCCCCATGAACCAATAACCAAGATTCAATACCCAAGGTCAAGTTTTATGTGTTAAAGATGTTGGACGTTTTAAGATCATGAGTAAAATTTAAAGAAAATTGATTTTATCTTCCTCTTTTAGGAACTCAAGATATGATTCATGCAACTTTCATTTAGCAACTGTCTAGGTGCAGAAGGTGGGGCTGAGGTGACGCAGGGAAGTCATCCTGTGATGTGGCACAGTATGGGGAGGACAGACAGTGGTGAGCTCTGAGATGAGGGAGCACTCAGGAGGTCTCAGATAATGATGACAGAGGGACAGTGATGCATGCTGGGAGTAACCCAAGGGGAAGGAGGTGAGCCCAGTGAGTTCAGGGAAACCTGTGGGGCAGGCACTGCCACCCTTCCAGTTTCCATGAAGGGTGCAGGGGCAGTCATTCCCTCGTGTCCATTACATCAGCAACCAAAGTAGAGCGGAGGTTTTCGCATCATTGATTATTCAAATGCCCTTAGAACAGAAACATGCTAGCTTCCTTCCTCACACACTTCCTACTGAGGAGTTCCTGCCACTCTTGGGAGGCCCTGCAAACACTAAGGTAAGAGTTCACTGCCTTGTGCTGGGACAGAAAGTGCCATGACAACATGTGGCATGTGTCTTGTGAACTCTTGTAAGTTCCTCTGGGGGGAAAGGCCACTCTAAGCACTGTAGGGAGCTCAAGGGAAAGCAAGGGCACTGGAGACAGGTGAGGCTGGAGGAGACAAGCCGTGGCATGGAAAAACAGTAGGCAAACCAGAAGGAAACCAGACACTGCTGGAGACTCCACAGCAGCTGGGCACCAGGTGCAGTCTGAAATGTACCTCTGCCTGGGAGTTACACAGAACATTCCGACGAGATTTCCCCAGGGTCAGTCCAATCTTGTGATGAGGTACGTTGTGTTCTCCCAGCCAGTCTGTTTATCCTTGACCTTCATGTCAATTGTGAATCTCAGTCTAGAGCTTTCATTACCTTTTGTGGGAATCTTTGTAAAACCCTTTTTTGTAATTCAAATCCCAAGGTGTCTAAAGCTACATGATGCCCTGACTTAGGACAAACATTTCCATGGTCCTCACTTTTCATCACGTTCCACTTCTTACTGCTGAAGTCCAGTTCATTAAAAACCACTGACGAAAGGACAGGCTGTCTGCAGGCAGATGCACAAGTCTGCAGCACTCAGGGTATTATAACGCAAACTTTGATCTCATACCATGTTAACCATGTAACTATGCAATTGCTAACTTGCCCCTTCACCATTTTGACTCTATAGCTCTGGTAGAATGCTCACTGCCACTGCTAATGAAGTCAGAAGTGGGTCATCGCTGGGCTTTTGCTCTACTTGGGAGTTTTGATGCAATAGGTGTTTACAGGCTACACTTAGAACAAGCAAGGCTTTATTCTAAATGAAAAGGGAACCTGGCTTTTCAAAAGAAAAGTAAGGAGAAAATTCAAGCTCAGGGGACTTTGGGAGCTCCTGTAGTAGGAAACTTGTATTCTGTTGACCTTAGTGTTTAAAAAAATATGTTCTCAAAAGCTTTTACCTTACAAGCAGGGTTTGCTTCTTTCTCTCTGTCCAAACAACAACAACAGAGAGCCTCTGGGTCTGGCAGCCTTCACTGGCTAGAGGAGAGCAGCAATTTGGTGGGACAAGCACAAGGACCTGAAGGCCTGTTCTTGCCTTTGTGACCTGGGAAGGGATGCCACATGCACGCTTCTTTTGATCCTGTTTCTTCTCCAATGTGAAAAGTAAGGCATGAGACCAGGGAGGGGGCCAGATCCAGACTCCCAAACCCACTCCAATCTTAAATCCTTTATAATCTCCATCAGACCATCTTTAAAAATAAAAGCAGACAAAAGTTTTTGTGGGTATTTGGCTAAGTCAAGCCAAACAACTCCTGTCACAGTGAGTCCATGGGAAGCCCGGGACTTCAAGAGTCAACCTGCTTGTAAGCCAAACTTGCACAACATCCTAATTTATATTACAGAAATAAATGGCCATTAGTAACCTGGCAAATAAAATTTGGATTTCAAGTGATGAAAACATGTTTCACTGTGACCAATATTAAGTAGATTGAGCAACAGAGGTGGTTACCCAAGCACAGCATGTAGGTGCAATGTGGTTATTCCAAACACTGGAAACTGTGGCACAAGTGTCAGTGGACTATAGAGAGGAATTATGTTTAGACCTGTCACATACTTAGAGGGGAGCAGGGTTGAAAGTCAGGAGCAGTAAGAGCACAGCTTAGCGCGGGGGCTGAAATGTATGTTCCCAGTGAGATGAAGCACGTGTGCCTACTCTCAGAGCCAAGCCTCTGCCTCAAGAGTCCAAAGATCTTACACAGGCAACCCAGTTTTGTCAAATGTAATTGTTTTCTGCCAATTAGTTGTGATTCACACTAAGTCACAGTCCATCAAAAGTAGGCAGCAATGTCACTGGAAAGGGTGAACAGAAGTTGTCACGTGGGGACACTCCCAGACACAATGGCTACACAGTTTGTGGAAAGGAGTTCCCAGGTAGCTAAGATTCACTCTTCCATACACTGGGCAGAAAAATGCCACACACAGCAAAGGAACATGAGGCCAAGCATGTGAGTTTCCTTGTGGCTAGTTTGAGCCACTTCAACTCTGCGGTATTAAAACCTCAGTTCCCACTGGTTTTCAGAATTCTGCTCCTACCCTGGACTTTTCACAACTTCGGGCTCTGTACTTGTCAAGTCTTCTTTACTCTTCTCCAAAGTTTAGCTGAGGCCGTGGGGACACGGAAGCTGTGGTAAATCCCACCTCTCCCCTGCCATCACCCCACTGTAAGGCTGGCATGGTAACACAGCCTCCCTGAGCTGGACTTCCCCATTCCTAGTTGTATCCTCTCACATCCATGTTCTAGCGTTTCATTCCGGTGCGCAGTGCACACAGGCCGGTGGCAGATTTTGTGAGGATCTAGGTCACAGGATTCTGTGTTATCATCTATTGAGACGACACATCAACATATTAATCTGCTTTTACATTTCCCCTTTGGTTGGGCATTGCCTATTCTCAATGTTAAATACCCCGATTCACCAGTACAGTTTATTATATGACACCTTCCTTCTTCTTGAGGAACCTTCCTTTTTTCTATCTTGATGGGTCAAGTCACCATGTCAGTCACTGCCAAGTAAGCAGCCTCTGGTCAATTTGTTCTTTCTTAAGCACTGGTAAGACACTGGAAAGAACGTGCATTATTTTCCTGCTCTTTCTAAACAGTATGACCCCACCCACAGCTACCATTTTATTTCCCTCTTTGTTTGCAGGCCTACAAAGAAGCTTCCAGTGACCTCCTATCTGGCTCTCCCTAAAATCTCCCCTCAATACCCAGAGAGAGGACTTAAGGAAGGAACCATCAAGTGTGAACACTGCCTCTGGAAGGCCCTGAGCTTTTGAGTAAGCTACCCAAGTCTGAGTGGGCATTCACTGGTATGGGACACTGGCTTGGAGGAATCCATCTGTCTGAAGAGCTGTTCTGAGGAAAATGACATTCTATGCAACATGCTAGACATGGCTTGAAATGGCTATCCAGAAATGGTGGCAAGTGACTTTAACACTCCTGAACCACTTCCAACCACCCAATCATGTCATCATGATCCATCAGAATCCTGTCATTGACAACTACTTGGTGACTTCTGGCTTCTTCAGAGTCCTACTCTGATTTCCTCCCATGGTATAAATCAGATATATATATACACTACAACTAGGTTAATGTATATTTTTCTTTTTTCCTTTGTACGTCATTTTTCTCCAGCACATGCCCATGGCTACCTGTGCTTTGGACTGGATTCTCAGACCTCATTTCCAGATGTCCTTGAAATGACAACTCTTAATGAAAGCCTTCCTAGTTGAACAGAGGAAACCCATACTCCCTTGAGGAAACCAATTCTGTTCTGCTGTGTCCTGCCACCTGCTCCCTAATTCCCATGTGACTTGAGCAAGGAACTTCCCTTCTCCATACTAGCTGGGCAGGAAGGATGCATTCCAGCTCCTCCTGGCTAAGAGACAGATTGTTGGTGCTAAAATGTGTCTCCATGTCTTCTCCTGCCCTGAGAGAAACTCATAAGCCTTTGGCCTTCCTTGATGTCCTTAAGGGTAGAGCCCATTATCTGAGTAAGCCCCTTAGCATAGCCCAACACACTGCTGCCCAGGACTAATGTGTACATTTAGACAACAATGATCAAAGTACCTACAGCAAGGCACCGACAGCTGCCACTAGATGACTCAGACCTCTCTGAAAAATGGCTTAATTTAGCAGCCTTTCAGTTGTCTGCAGAACAGATTGTCAGTAAAGGACACAGAACAAAACATCTTTTAACTAGCTTAACTGCAGTAGCCCTTTAAGGTCAGGAGGCTCTCCATAACACAGAGAAGCATTTGCCCCTGCTCTTCAACCAGAAGAGCACCAGGGGACTGGGGAAGCCTGGAGAAGACCCTGCGTTGGTTATCATCGGAACCTAAAGCTGGCATTCATCACTGATTAGCCCTGGGAGTAACATTGGGGAGCTGCTTCTCTTCTTGGGCCTGTATTTCTCACCTGAAAAATGGCTGTGGCAGTGTCCCCAAACCTGGTAAAATGAATTACAAAGAAGTCTCCATTCCACACTCCTGGGGATCCTAATTATGTTGGCCTGGCATGTGCACAGGCTCCCTCTTAGAAACAAGTGCTGGCAGCAATGTGTATGACACTGGATTCTCCATTTGGTGTTCCCCTCAGACAATCCAATTATATCGCATGATCTGCCACTTTCTTCTTCCTTTCTCTCTTTAAAACCAAACCGGACGGTTTCTAAGTACATTGCATGGTAGCTCACCACACTCATAAGACCTCAAAGAAAATTTGAGATCAAGGACTGTTTCTTAAGTCTCAATAGTTACTCAAGGGTTCACTGAAGAGGCAATCTCATTTTGATAAAAACCCGCACTTAAGAGCAGTAGCTCTGTCCTGAACACACATCTCTTACCAAACAGAAATGCAGAAAGGACAGAGCAGAAGGACAGGCCTGTTCTAGAACACCTGGGGATTCTCCTAAAATAAACACTGCAGCTGCATGTGTTTGAGGCCAGGGTGGGCTACAAAGAACATACCAGGCCAGCCAAGATTACACAGCAAGACCCCATCTCAAACAAAAACAGGACTGGTGAGATGCTCACCAAGCTTCGTAAACTATGTTTGAACCATAGGATTCCAATTTACAAGGAGACAACTGAGTCCTGCAAGTGGTCTTCTAAACTCCTATATGTATCCTGGTGTGCACAAGCCTCCTCCAAGGAAGAATAAATGTAAAACCAACCAACTAACCAACAACAAAACACCACCAGAATCCAGACTCATCTGGATTCTCTTACCAAGAGCTTAGCTGCTCAGTGGCAGTCTAAGCACAGTAAGAGCCTGTTCTGTAATGGGAGCCATGATGCCCTGAAGGCCAGCCCTCTGCTACGTATGTTCTGAAAGTTATGTAGTCAGTGGGGCAACTCTGACGGTGCTTTCTCTCATATTTTCTTGAAAACTGGAAACCTCGGAGCCAGCCAAACCTAAGCATATTTAATCCTACAAACCATACAATCCTATTACTATGACCTTAATAGCCGATGCACTTATGATAGATATTTATAGAATATCTGTGAATATGAAGGCATATAGCAAATCTGCCAATTTCCTAAGCATATATAAATTGGACACAGAAATATCCTTTCCAGAAATTACAAGTTGTTTTACTTTGGAGAATGTGGACACACTGGAAGAGAAACTAAAATGCAGACTCCAGCTCCTATTCTTGATGATTAATTTCCTCCTCTGTGTGATTTTGCAATTAATTTTTTTATCCATTGTCGGGAAAATTAAGTGATTAAGTCCACAAAGCAGCTTTGATCTTCTTATAGTAAAGTGCCCAACAAAATCTGCAACTCTGATTTGCCCACAGTGTGACTGACTGAAGTTATAAGCAGCCGAGTCTAGCGTTCTGTGTAGGGCTCTGACCTGGGCTCTTCTGCTCTACTGCAATCACATGCTGGTGACTGGAACTGGAGATGAAATAAGTTTGTCTCAAGTTCTTTGCAAAAAGAGGTGGGTTGGAAACAATGAGATGACTTCTAGCATCAAACTCTGATGCTGGAGGCACTGTCCCAAATTATGTTGAGCAGTTCCAATTAACAGGAAAATATGGATCAACAAGATTAGTCTCTGTTAAAAATCTAGAACGGTCTTTCCGCTAACGCTTTCCTGCCCTGAGTCGTTGCTCTGTTCTATGGCATTTGAGATTTACAGTGTTTTACAATCTTTTTATTACCTACTCTTTCCAGTATGCCATGAATGAGGGCCTGAGGACAGGTAACCACTCGGCAGGTAAGGAAATAGCCACAGCAGTCTGTCGAGCTGCTCAATGCTAGGACATTGTTTTTCTTCCTGAATGCATGGCTGTACTTCCACAGTGCACAGCACAGACGTAAGAGCCTAATGTGTAAAGGGAACAGATAGACTTTTTCTTTAAAGTGGACTTGGTATTATATTCAAACTGAAAAGGCTGTGGTCACCTAGTCCAAGTCCTATTTACAGCTGAGCCATTGGAGAAGCAAGATCTCTAGTCCATGTGTCCCTTCCATGATTTCCCTCTCCTTTGCTGCTATGTTCTAAAGTTTCTTTTATTTAGCACCCGATGAACATGCAAGGCTTAAGGAATGACTCTTATTGCACGTCTAGGATATGCTGATCTTTCCAGGGGTGAGCTTATGGTCTCCGAGGGTAGCTTCCTTCCTGAGGAGGGGAGTGGAGTGAATCTTCACTTCTTCATGGTATATTCTACACTGAGTGCCGTTTTCACCTGGTCAGAGGTGTCTTACTTCCTCTTCCCCTCAAAGCCACTCCTTCCCACTCACTCCGAGGTCATCACATCCTGTCCTTTGGCTCAACTGTCTGGTTTAAACTCTCACCTCAGCAGTTTGATGGTTAGGGGCTCTAGAAAAATGGTAATTCACAGGGGTTTGGTTTAAACCCCCCACCTCAGTGGTCCTGATGGTTACTGGGTTCTAGGTAAATGGTGGCTTTTCAGGAGGTTCTTCAGTAAGAGTAACAATTACTCTTACTAATACCACTCTTCCCAGCACCCTGCAAGTGAGAGACTGGTGACCAACAATCACAACAGCCACAGGAGTCTGCTGAGCTGCTCAATGCTGTTACACTCCCACCCACCTACTTTTGTTGTGTTGCCCTGGCAGGCATGGAACTCACATTCTACAGGTTCTTGCTTCTGCCTGGAAAGTAATGAGACTACAGACGGATGCCGTTATCCAGCATCCGTCCACTTTGCTGAGTGCTGATCGGGTGCCAGGCCGTGAGCTGAATTAATGCTGCGTACACACCTCAGTTGATGAGGTGTTACACAATTCTCTGAGGCAGGCACCACATCTTTCCCATTATAGATAAGAGAAATGGGGCACAGAGAGGTGAATTTGCCTGATGCCACACGGCTAATCAGTTCACCCGTATCTGCTACCATCCTCTCAATCCTGTAAATAGGAGCAGCAGATTCCCAAACTTGGTTTAGCTTACCTGGGTGTGTTGCAAGAATTATGATAATCATAGTAACCAAGGTAGATGTGGATTTCTACTGGATAGAAACTCCAACACCTACTTCTGGTTATGAATAAGACAAGACATTCATCTGAAAGGAAATTTGGGGAACAATGCAAACCAAACATCTAAGACAGTGGCAGATTACACTCTGCAGCTGCTTCTAGAGAAGGTGTAGCTGAAGTAGTTAGCCCTTCTCTCAGCTGAGGCTTCTGCTGTACCAGGCCAGACAGCTTCAGGTCACAAGGCCTTTAACTCTTCTCAGAACATGCTTTTTACAACTTGTAAGGAGAGGGTTCTTGCCAGTGTGGACAGAGGCCAGGGGCCTTGCCCCAGTTCAGACCAGGACTTTACCAATCTTCCAGGTCTCACCGTAGTGATTCAAGAGTGGCTACCTTTGTATTAGAAGTAGTGAAATGTTCCTAGGTGATTCTGTATACAGCCATACCTAGTTCTATGGCCTGCAGATGGGCAGGAGGATTGATACATTGTGGAAATTGGCTCATGGAAGCAGTATGCAGACACTTCTCCTGTGCTGGGGCTAGATGATCTCAGGCACTATTTCCAGGTATAACATGCTAAGACCACCACTCCCTTGGCACTAGAAAGTGGAAATATGTCTGACCTAAATTAGAGCACAGGCCAATAGTGCTGCTGACCACCAAGTCACTCATTCATGCTCAAGACTCAACCCATAACCTGGCCTGGGACCAACCATCTCTGAAAAACTGTGGTCAGGTTCTTAAGGAGAACTGCCTCTGGCATGGTATTGAGTTCCCAAAGCAGCAGGGCTGAGCAGCCAAGCTCAGTAATGTGCATAAGATACTTGCTACACTGCCACAAACCCCAACCCAGACTCTCAGAGTGCTCAAGTCTTTACAGTAAATTCAGAGTACCCTACCTCATTTTAACAGTTATTCTCCTCCTGCTGGAATTTGATGAGACAGTTGTGAAACAAATCTATTTCACTTAGCCCCACCTTTCTTTCACTGATGACAAAATCTTGTGAAAAACTGAGTAATCTCCTCCAAAGATGGAGGCAACATGAGGTTTCATGAATCAGGGTTACAATATTGCTACTGATGGACACTGTTTTGATTTCTCCCTATGAGAAAAGAGGAATTGCACAGAACTGAAGAGTTTCTCCCATCTCTTCCAACAAGGCTATCCCGGAACTTACTATGTAGACCAGGTTAGCCTCAAACTCAGAGAACCTCTTGCTTCTGCCTCCCAAGTGCTGTGATTAAAGGTGTGTGCTGCCACTGTAGAATAGGCTGGCCTTGAGCTCACAGAGATCTACCTGCCTCTGCCTCCCAGGTGCCAAGACGAAAGGCATGTGCCACCACCACCCACTACAATGTTACCACTTAAATGTGTCTACCCACTACAATATGAAAAATGGCCAGTATGATTCCCTCAAAGGTTAAGTTTCATTAAAGCAAGCACCTTGGCTGTTTTATGGTAGTGGAGATTGAATGAAAGCCTTGGACATCCTAAGCCGGTGTTCTACCACCAAGTTACTCTCCTAGTCTCTATCTATCTATCTATCTATCTATCTATCTATCTATCTATCTATCTATCTATCTATCTACCTACCTACCTACCTACCTACCTACCTTTGGTAGAG
The DNA here is from genome assembly GCF_963924665.1 of Micromys minutus. Taxonomy (NCBI): domain Eukaryota; kingdom Metazoa; phylum Chordata; class Mammalia; order Rodentia; family Muridae; genus Micromys; species Micromys minutus. Next base: position 2,785,343 of record NC_137962.1, on the reverse strand, counting down.
ATGGTGTCCTGCTATGTAGCCTAGGCTTGCCTCAGGGTCAGACCTTCCTGCTTTAGCCTTCCTGATGCTGAATGAAATTCCAAGTTTGTTTTACTACAAGATAAATAAGGTCAATTATATTTGTTTAAAAAAAATCCTTTACATGTATTTGTCTGTGTATGCCATGTTTGTGGGTGGACCTGGAGTTAAAGGCAGCTGTGGGCCTCAACATGGTAGAGTCATCTCTCAGACCTGGCTTATACTTCAATTATATATTTTTTCAATTGACAGTTACAATTGAATTGAAAACTCCCATTTTGCTTTCTTTTTTTCCTCTTTCTTTATGTTTGTAATCAGTTTTCTTTTTGCATGTATAAAAGAACATACATATGTAACATATACTCACATGTGTGTGGTATAAACATGTGTTTGTAGTTTACAAATACCTACAGGTAACCTTGTGTTGAGGGTCTAGGTTAGTGGCAGTGCTCCTGTCTGGCAGGCAAGCTCTTGTACTTGATTCTTAGCATATCAGGAAAAAAAAATCAAAGTGAATGGAACAGCCTTAACCCAAGGGGGGAAAAATCCTACTTTAAGCTGTAAATGCATCCCTTACACACACTGTTATGTATATCATACACATATAATCCACATGTACATACAAAATCATTTTTACTCAAAAGTTAACATAATGCTTTGAGACAGTCTATGTAGCTAGCACAGGATGGCTTTGAACCGTGAGCCTCTCGCTTCGGCCTTAAATCCTGGGTGACATGCCTAGCTCAACACACACTGTTTTGCACCTTTGCATTTCACAACTATTAATCTATTTGTGGGATCATATTTTATACTGGACACACAGATTAACTTCCCTTTAAAACTCAGTTGCATAATATTCTGTTCTGTAGCCTTCTGGAATTCATTGAGTTAATCCCTAACAATGCACATCTAAGCAGCTGCTCTCCTCCCCTTTAATGAGGCATAGCTGATATACAATGACTGAGCTTGGTAAGGCTGACAGGTGTGTACAGCCATGCAACCATCACTACAATCAACACAAGGAGCAAAGCCATCACCCAGAATTCCCTTGTGTCCTTTGTAATTGCCTACTTCTGCACCTCTGGCTCCCCCTCTCCTCCCAAGGCAGCAACTGACTTCAGTTCTTTAGACCAATTTGCATGGCAAAGAATTTTACTGAAGTAGAATCACACAGCATGTGTTCTCCTTTGGTCTTTGCTGCATGTATCCAAGCCTGGTCATTGTTGTTCTCTGGGCAGCACTACATTCTATCCAGTGGGCATTAGTTATAGGATGTCTGGGTTTTCAGACTGAACAATTACAGTCAAAGCTGCTGCGGACATAAGTGCAGAAGTCTTCATATAACACATGCTTCCAATGCTCTTAACTAAACACTCTGGAGAGGGATGACTTGCTCGTATAGTCTACAATATGGCTAACTTTGAAAGACACTGTTGAATTGCTTCACAAAGCATCCACATCATCTGACGTTTTTATCCCCAGGCAAGAGGAAGTCTCCCTACCCCCACTGCTTTGCCAACACTTGCTATGATCAAAGCTTATGCCACTCTAGTGTGTGTGAATTGGTTTTAATCTGCATTTCTCTACTGACCAAAGAGCTATAGGCTTATCACCTATACATCTGCTTTTGAAATATATGTTGAATATTTTTGTATATTTCAAGACCTTTTGAAAAATCTGTCTGGAAAAAAAACTTTTTATATTGTTTTCTTATTGAGTTTTCAGAGTTCCTTTTATGTTTTTATGTTGTTGATGCAAAATGTTTTATTTTTGTCTTGAAGATTAGAATTCTCCAGTTCAACATTAGTTCTTACACACACACACACACACACACACACACACACACACACACACACACACACACAATTTTCCTGCTTCCTTCTAGGACTTCTATAGTTTCAGGTTTTATATTTTTGAGACATAACCCATTTTAAATTAATGGTATGTAGTATGAAATATAAAGCATGTAAACTACAGGTGTGTGTATGCACATGTGTATGCATACCCCAGCACACCTAGGAGGTTGGAGGACAACTTGTAGCTGCTGTTTTTCTCATTCACTTCATTCTATCATGTGGGATGTAGGGATTGAACTCAGGTTGGCTGCAAGCGCCTTTCTTTACCCACTGAACTAACTTACTAGCTCTCAAACTTTATTTTCTGTGTATGTGTGTGTATCCAGTTGGTATACAAACATTTGTTGAAAGATCTATTTCTTTCTCAGTGAGCTATGTCTGTACAACTTGTGAAAAATCCTTGCGCTCTCCTTACGCATTTGTGGAAGATTAGCTGGCCGCCTCTGAATGTCTACTTTGGATTTGATCATGCTCCGCAGGCCTTTTGAATGTTGCTTCTTTTACTATACTGTTGTGGTTATTACTGCTTCATAAGTCTCACAGCTGGGTAAGAGTCTAACTTTGTTCTCTGTTGGTTACATTTACCCCCTCAGATCCTCTGTGTTTCCATATCAATTTCAGAATAAACTTTTGTTTCTTTTGTTCTTTGAAACAGGGCTTTTCTGTGCAGCTCTAGCTGTCTGGGAACTAGCTTTGTAGAGGAGGATGGCTTTGGACTCACAGAGATCTGCCAGCATCACCTCCATTTGCATTTATGAATTTAAAACTGTGACGAATAAACCCTCAGATGAGGAGGGGATCGGACTATTTTCCAAGTATGAAGAAATTCCAGATAGCTTTCTGTTAACTTCAAGTGTAATTCCACTGTAGCAATCAGCTGTTGAAGTCTGTGTGCCTATTTATCTCTTCCATGTTGTTACGCTCCTTTAACCCGTGTTGTATATTTCATAGAGACTCCCTAAATAGTATATAGGAGGATAACTGTCTTGTAACTCCTTACATAGGTCTGCTATAACAGGGCTGGGGCCAAGCACGCCATTTCTCTTTCTTTTTAAATTGGTTCCCTTTCTTCACCCCCCTCACTTTAGCCTTGGTTGGCCTGAAGCTCACTATATAGATCAGGCTGGCCCCAAACCTGATCTGCCCATTGAGGCTTTTCTGAGAATTAGAATACTTTTAGACGTCTGCCACCATGCCTGACCTTGTTCTCATTTTTTATTCTCCTTTCTTAAAGTGATGTTTGATTTAAGTATTTCTTGATTCCATTTAATTTTCCCTATAGGGTTACTAGAAGGAATATTTTCCTGTGGCATTCAGTGGTACAGTTTATAATATCCATTTTTAACACAATTTGTGTAGAGCTGGTTGTCCTGGAACTCATTCTGTAGACCAGGCTGGCCTCCAACTCACCAAGATCCACCTGCTCTGACTCTGGAGTGCTGGGATTAACACCACTGCCTGGCTACACACATTATTTTTCATAAAAAACGAGAATGTCTAAGTTGTCATTAATTTTACGCAGTGGTTTGCCATATTTTCCTTTGTGTGTGTGCTGTGTGTGTGTATGTGTGTGTGTTGTGTGCCCCTGAGTGTATCACTGGAGGTCAGAAGATGGTACTGGATACCCTGGAGCTGAAGTTGGACATGGGTGCTGGGAACCAAACTTAGGTCCTTCGGAAGAGCAGTATGTGCTTTTAACCAAAGAGCGTCTCCAGTCCCTGTTCGATTTTAAATTATATAATTAAGTTATACTTTATAACTGTAGTCATGTTGGTTTTAGTTCTAGTTTAATTTGGGTTGGCTACCTATCTATCTTTCAGGCTCCTGTTTAATATGTAACATAGGTAATCTCTTCTCTCGGTGAAATAGGAGGAATGCTTTGTGTGCGGTGTCTGCGTGTACATATGTGTCCCTGTGTGTGCATACATATGTATGTGTCTGAGTACATATGCTTGCTTTGGATGTAAAGGTCAGAAAACAGATCTGGGTGGTAGGGAAGGCCTTACCGTCTACCTTGCTTGGGACAGGGTTTCTCTTTTGTTCCTGGCTGCATACACCAGGCTAGTTGGCTCTTAATTGTCTGTGGCCTCTTTCTCCGTCTCCCCATAGCAGCACAGGGATCTGCCTGGTTCAGCAGCATGTCACTACTGAACTGCATGTGCAGCGTCATTCTTAGTTTTTATTCTGAGACAGGCCAGCCCTTGAACTTAGATCCTGTGTGGCTGGGAGTACAGGCCTGAGTGACCAGCTCTCCTAAGAATGATTAATGAATTTTATCTGTCCTTCTTCCCCATCTGGCTGAAAGAGGTGCAACACTCATCCATCACTACGAGCACCAGGCACAGCTCTACATGGGCAATTCTGTTCCTGTTTTCTGGTTTGTTTTCCCTTTAGTGCTGAGCTTCAATAAACATGCGACCTACACTTGAACTCCTCCCTGGCTCTCTCCACTTGTCCCTGACATGTTCTGCTCTTGGCTTTGGGAGGTCTCCTCACATGAATGTGTTCCTCGGTTCTTCACTGAATGCTCAGGGGGATCCCTCTGGATATCTAGATTTGTGTCTTGGGTATTTCTCTAATACTAGTTTAACCACCTTTGTTTCCAAATCATTTCCACCCAAGGACAACACTGCAGCTGCTTAGCTCTCCTGTCTTCCCGGCACCTCGAAGCTCTCAGGACGATGCAGCAGGGTTTCACATGACTCAGTGCACTGTACTCTGACTTGTGCTGAGGTTCATGTCAGTTCATCCCGAACAGAAGATTCTGGCTTCTAGTTGGCTGATACAACGAATGCTGAAATCAACACCACTGAATACACACTTGGGGTTTCATGACTTATGTATGTATCTGTTGACTCAATCACTTGTCTTGCTCATTTAGTTTTCATACAGCCTTGATAAGACTTGAACTCACTATATAGCTGAGGTTGGCCTTGAACTCCTGATCCTCTTGTACCTTTGTCCCAAGTTTTGGGAATACAGGCACATACTAGCACACCTGGCTGAATTATTTAACCTGCTATTGTAGTTTTAAAGGACAGGTGTGTTTTAATTTACAAGTGCTTTAACATCCATATATTTACTGATGATTGGTGTTGCCTTTTCTAGAAGAGCCTATTTATGTTTTTTGACTTGTATAAGTTGGTTTGTCATATTTGAACTGATTTCTAAGGTGTGTGCAAGAAATAAACAATGCACATGAATCATAATCCCCTGCCTCTCCAGCTTATAGCTCTTCTGACATTCTTCAGGTTGTTGGTTTTTGTAATGAATACCTTTAAAATTGTCATAGTACCCATCTTTCTCTATATGGCTTCTGGGCTTTCCACAGCTTGGATGCATATGTGTGTATGAATCAATAGGGGCTTATTCTCAAAATTATAATAAAACAGCCTTCCTTCTTGTTCTTTTTCTATCAACAGGAATCAATAGTGCTATTAGGCTGCATTCGGGCGAATACGTGGATCAGTGTCTCTGATGGGCAGCTGACATAGGTTTAATAAAACAAGGACCATCAGAGTTTTTCCTCAGGTATTTATAGAGTTTGATAGGATGGTAGAGGCAGTGTGCCAAGTTAAGAAAAGACAGTTTCTAAGACCTGATTGCTGTTCCTAACTAATCTGTAGTTAGTTCCTGAAGCCTGAGCTCCCGGAACACTTTGCTGCCCTGTCCCTGGACAAACAACCCACTCATCTTCAGTGCCATAAATATATTGAGAACAGACTTTCTACTTAGCCATATACTGTCTTCATATTATTGCCCGGCTGTTTTTTTTTTTTTTTTTAAAATTAGTATTGTTTGCCCAAGCATTACATTATACTGAGCCTAGGTGTCTGCTATTGAAGACTAGAGTCTGAGGGAAGTGCACCATTCACCTGCTTGTCTGAAAACAATGATGGCATTTGTCATCGTCAGCCCTGGATGTCAAAAGAGCCAGGATGAAGGGAAGTGAGTCCATGCAGTTGAGCTTGAAGGGCACACTCTCCCAGGGAAATGCAGCTTAGCAAAGGGACAATGACTAAACGACATGGGCCCAAAATTTGTACTGTAGCATCCCCTTGGGCCTGTGCAATGTTCGGATCAGCTCTGCAATATGTATTGAGAAAGGAGGTAGGAAGCTAATAGCATGGTACCGATGACACGGCCCAACACTACGCCACCAAGCACCTTTGAAGTGTTAGCTGAGTTCTGGAATGTCCAAAGAGGAGATTGATTCCTTCATTGTATAGATGGGAATACAGAGCTTCTGACTGCAAAATGACTTGGCTAACACATGCAAGTAAGGTGATGTGAAAACAGGACTAGTCAAAATTCCATACGTGGTCACATGACTGAATGTGGGGGCTACTAAGACAACTGACAACAGTGATTACCACCACCTCCTCAACATTCCACACACAGTGAGTTTGCAGGTTTGGCAGTGCTTGCTGTGTGACTCCTATGACTTCACGGCAGCCTGGGTTGTAACGCTGTGACACGCTAAGTCTGTACTGGGCACTGCTGTCATACTGCACAATGCCAACGACGCTGCTGCTGCAGCGCCCTGACTCACATTCAACATGACTCTGTGCTAGCAGCTGCTTTGTTTTTCTGCTCCTTAAGGAAACACAATGGTTTCATTACTGACAACAAAGGTTTTGCCTATTTTCCCACTGTCATTCCTCAGCATGTGAGTATCAAGTTAGCACTATGTTGGAATGTTTGATTCAGCTCTGAAAAATGCTAAAGGTGTTCTACACTCAGCCAAGACCCCATTCTTTATGTAATAGTGAACAAGCATATCCATCTGGTCCAGTATGCAAATTTATTTTCATCTTTAATAAGTGGTAAGATTGTATGTGTACTGAGGAACTAAGAAGAAAGTCTTTGGTTTATGACCTGTGAATGATTTGCATACCTATTTTACATACCTATATACTACCTGGCTTTGACTTAAACTCTCTCAAGAGGAAACGAGTCTCAAGTGGAAAAGTTGAAGCAGCCCTGGACTGTGACTCATAACTCAGCCCCTGACTATGCTATACACAGTTCATGTCATCCTGGAGCATTAAAGAAGATGTTGTCTCACCTTGACAATAGACATTGGACTTGGAGGAAGAGGAAATGCCTGAGGCCATGTAGCTCCTTGTAAATCTAGAGCTTAAACAGGATTTCTCTGCCACCAAGAGCCTCACATTCCCCAATCCTCCACAGTGCCATCTATCCCTAGGCCTTGAATCCTACACGTGCCATTCCTTCCCTCGGCAACCCACACATACAGGAAATGAGAGAGTAAAGAAAGCTAGAGATGAGGTCTTCTGCATATCATAGCTTCTGTGGCTGCCTGTGCCTAACCCTAACTTCTTCCACAAAACTCCTTCATCAGAGGCCTTCCTTCCCCTCCTTGGACCGAGCTACTCCCCTGCCATTTATTTATTCCTTCTGCTTCTCTCATACCTCTGCTATGACAGCCTTCTCATCCTTCGCCATGCCCTGAGCCTTAGTTGACTGCTGTATCACCAACAGCTGGCAAAACTGCTAGGCAGTGATGCACAGCAAAAGAAGTCCATGTGTGGAATGAATGCATGTCTGTGGGCCAAGACATAGCATTTACCATGGGAAAACAATCTCACTTCCAAAATCACCAACCCAACTTCTGGAGGTGGAGAAAACCAGACTGGCACACCACCATCACTTGCCTTGGTTATTTTCAGGGAGTAGTCATGAGTCTAAAAATGCAAAGCTCCCAAAAAGGAAGCTGCAAGTCTAAAAAGCACATTTCTGATTTATGGGCTTTGCATAAGCTTTTAATGGTGGGGAGGAATTGGCCCAATGCTCCCATATCCACTTAGGCATTAAAGACTTTGCTTCTGGTTGCTAAATTATTTTGAACAAATTATCACCTTCATCCATGCAATTCCCATCTCTGCATGTTTCTACCTTCTTTGATTACCGGTCTTTGAAGACCGAAAGCTATTCTTACTTTCCATTATCTCAGGTCGCTACCGTGCAATCCCTGTATAGTCTTTACTTGCTCACTCTGGGGCCCCGAAGGATTTGGGGGTTGGAAGCGAAGAGAAAGTGTGTATCAGGAGCATCACTGCTATTGGACAGTAGCCTGCATCTCACCCCCATTAGCTAGCTGACTTTCTCTGACTCTTCAATTTATTCTGCAAAGCCAACTTCTACTCACCGAGCAGAAAGAAAGAACTTTCACTATACATTCTCCTTCATCACCACGTCTTTTTTGTCCACAGAGGAACGTGGGCCCCAGGGAAGCTCTTGGGGGCTAGTCTAACACACAGGAGTCGAGAATGGGGTGAAGAGATGTCTCTCCATTTGTGTGGTGCTGGGGATGTGGACAAGAGAAGTTGCTGGCAAGGCTGAGCTTTCACTAAAGGCTCAGATTGGGCGCATAAGCTTTTGTTCAGGGTTTTATACATGTAGGACTGTATTGCCAGCACTCAGGAGGCTGAGACAGGAGGATCATGAGTTTGAAGCAGCAGCCTGGGATATGCAATGAAACTTTACTACATACTAAAAGGGAAAGGCAATTGGGCTGAAAGTCCATGTCACTGGTAGAATCTCTCTGTACTGGGGTTCCATTCCCAGTACCCAAAAGAAGAAACAGGAGGAATAATAGAGAACTGGGTTAATTCTGAAAAATCATAAATAAAACCAATTCCTTATTGTTTTCTCCCTGCAACTGACTTTTTACCAGAGCTTGGCTTTCCTACCAAGGGCTTAGCTCTTCTTCTCCCCATGCCCCAGCTCCAGCTGCCTTCTTACTGCTGCTTAAACACCAAATTCAGTCCAGCCCCAGGGCCTTTACACATGCTTCACTCTGTTCTTTGCACTCGTTGGGCTCTTTGCATTTTATTTGTGTTGCTCTCTTCTGGTTCAGCTGGAAGTCACTTCCTAAGAGATTTTTCTCCCACCCTTTAACAGGCCCCCCATTCTTCATTACACACATCAGCAGTCTCCTGACTGTCCCAACAATCTGGCCACCAGGCAGAAAGCTACTGTATCCTCCTTGCCCTGAGAACAGATCTTTTGCCTTTGCCCTACCTAGCATACCTTCTACCACCCAAGGTGTCACTGATGTGTGTGCTGGCACCATGGTTGCAGCAGGGGCTCAGAAGAGAGCGTTCCGTTGGCCCAGGGTAATTCACGGCACTCAGTTGCAAAGCCCCATCAGAAACATCTGCAATGTCTTATGTATTAGTCAGGGTTCTCTGAGGTATGGAACAACGTGCCCAGCTCCTGAGACAGAACAAAATCCTTTGCAAATCAAGGGGCAGGGACATGAGTGTCCGTTAACCATTTCAGGGAGCTTTTAGAAAGGTTCAGAGTATTCCTTCTGTGGTTCTATCATTATCTTATTTTCAAGATCATAACCGTTTCTTGATTCAATTTTACCATTTGGGTTCCCATGAACAGTTCCAAATTTCTTAATTTCCAAGTAACACATTCAGCTCTTCAGATTGTTTCCAAAGCAGGCAGGGAACTCCCTCAAGACTGCAGCTGACAATCCCATAACCAGGAAAAGACAATGAACGCTAATCACCAGAAAAGCTGCACTTTACAGGAAAGAAACGGGAAGTGCTGACATATTGCACAACACCCCCGAATGAAGCAGAGCTTAGTAACAGAACGGTACACACAGGCTGATAGCCTTATCAAGAATCCCTGGTGACATCACAAACTATGTGGAACAAGTTTTGTTTTAAAGGTTATTTTTAATTATGTGTGTGTGCAAGCATGGGCATGGCCGAGTGCTGACGCCGGCGTGTGCACAAGTGGGTCTCAGAGCACCCGGAGCTAGAGTGCCCGTGGCCGTGAGCTGCCTCTCTCAGCAGCGTGTGCTCTTAACTCATAAAACTATCTTTCTGGCCCCACATTGATGTTTTTATTGTCTGTGTATTTTCCAAAGACTGGGGGGGGGGGTACGGGACAGTGGGACCCCTTTCTTTGGAGATCTGCATAAGAAAAAATAAATTCCCAAATTTTACATAGAGATTTTAGGCTTTGTTTTAATTTCTTCTCTCCCCCCCCCATCTCTCTCAAAACACAGGGTCTCACCATGTAACTGTCTTGGAACTCCCTATGTAGACCAGGCTAGCCTCAAACTTACAGAGAATACCTGACTGTCTCTCCATTGCTGGGATTAAAGGTGTGAGCTGGTCCCAACTGCCCCGGGCCTTATTGTTTACTTATATGTATTCTGCATACATGTACATGCTCATGTACTGGTACACATATGTGTGAGGGTGAAGAATACATGTCTGCAGAGGCCAGAGGATGGATTGGGGTGGTTTTATTGGAGGTAGGGAAGCCTGGCTTTTGAGCCTGAGAGATGTTTCCTTCTACCTCTTCACCTGGGACCCTATGCTTGTACCACCATGTCTGACTTCTACTACTTAGGAGCTGGGGACCTGACGCTGATCTATGCATTTGCCAAGTAAGTACTTCACTGACTGAGATTTCTTTTCCTTCTTCCCAGCCTGGGTTTTAAGTAAAACAATTAAATGAGCTAAAGGGATTTTTCTCTGGTGTCTGATCCCACCCAGCACTGAGGACAGTAATTTCCTTAGCTGACAGCGACTTAGAGAAAAGAAACTGCCTGCTTTTGCTGCTACCGATGGGAATTAGATCCAAGTCCTCTGCCAGGGGACAAACACAAATGCCTCAGTGGTTCCCAGAACACACCTCTCCCCAGTACACAAAGACAGTAAGGGGGAAGTAAGCAAAATGTCTGAGTGGACCTCCAGCTCCTCTGTCAGTCAACCCAGCTTCCACTGTGGGATCACTCTAACAAGCTGAGAGACGGCAGGGGCTTTCCCCATACTCAATATAAAGCCCTCACTAAGCCACACCCTTTGTTCTGTTTTATTGTGACTGCACATAGGCACTGTATAAACATGCCTGGTTAATGGTTACACTGCAATCCAGCAGTAGCTGTGATGCAGATATTCAGTGCCTTAATAGCTGAACAGGGAAATTTAAGAAGTGGCCTTCAGGAGACCAAAGTGAGGTACAGTGACTCGTTCCCAGGACCATCCTGACCTGAGCCTTCACTGAGATGTGCTCTTGAGAAGAACCCTGGCACAGAGAACAAGAAGTTTACCTTTTTCCTCTAGTGAGCAGCCACAAAGAGCAGTGTTATCGGAATGCACACGCACACTGGCCCAGCACCTACCAGCCACCACTCTACGCATTAGCCACATATTCCTTTTATCTCCCATGACACTCTTAGAATGTCCCAATTCTCATTTCAGGATGAAAAGACCAAGCTGCAGAAAACATTACATAACATGCCGCCTCTCACGGCTGGGAGGCCGGAGAAGGAGCTCCTGCTCTGACTGTAGTCTGAGTGACACATCGTCTCTGTTTGACATTTCGGGGCTCTGTCCCAAGTAAGCACACTGTAGGGTCCTAACAAAATGCCTCACATATTTTCCTGATGTTTCACACAGCTAATTACACAACCAATTAGTTTCCCAACCGGAAGATATTATCTACAAGAGGAAGATATCTGCCTCTGCTCCAGTCTGCTTAAGTTCATGTGAGAGATGAAAATGAACTCGGCCCCCAGCCTACATGTTTATCATCTTTTGGAGGTTCTCACAGGACAAATTTCCTGCCTAAAAACCTTTTAGCCACAGACTGCTGCTTCTTGTTTTGACAGTCCAATCTTATTAGATCATGTTCTAGCACAATGTGGGCCTTGCTCAATACTCTGAAATTTCAGACCTACCAAAGCTATGAGCAACGTTTTGATTGAGAAGTCCACGACCTCATGTGAAATCGGAGTCATGGGAATTTGAAGAAATGCACAAAACCCTTGTGACGGTAAAGTGAACTATGACGACAGTGGAATGGTGTGACCCGCAGCTCTAGGAGACATGCTTCCTCATGGTCGTGACATGTCAGCACCTCCAAGGATTCCATGTGCTGCCTGCTTTCAGCAGTGTTCAAATCGCCCTCACGTGGTTGGCAGGTGGCCAGAGAATAATGAAGTGGTAGGAAAAGGGCAGATTTTGCCAACTGAGGTTAGGCAGCCAGAATGGAACCAAGAGAGGGGCTGTCCTTATAATGGGTGAAAAAGGTGTGTGTAAGGGCGGGGGCAAATAGCTTATTGATCCAGTGATTTGCAAAGACGTGTTCATACTACCTTTGTGTGGACTCATGACTCAGTTTTCAAGTCCGTGGAAGGGAAACAGGTATCTTGTTTCCCCTCTGTGGCTCCACACTCCCTTCCTTCCCCACACACAGCCTAGAGCCTCAAACCATTAGTGGCCAAAAGAGGATGATTAAGGACTGAGGGTCAAACACTGGTTAGCCTATACAGCTAACAGGAACCACGGGGCAGAAAATGGTACCCTGAAAAGGTCAAAGGGAAAAGAGCTGTGACACAGAAACACCAGCAGGTAGGGATTGTCTTTAACTGTGTGACTTTAGAAGAGAAACGACCAAAGAATGCTTCCCCTAGGATTTTATATCTTAAATCACACTGCAGGCCAGAGACTCATTGTTTGGCACCCTGTTAAAATTAGGTCAGGAGTGTGATGAGGAAAATTTGTGCTTTCCATATTGTAGGGAAATGGCACACGGCTCTATGGGAACACGGCTAAACCTGCACACAAGAAGTAGGCCAGGCTGAAGCTACTTCAAGGTGGAAGGGCCAATGAGGGCTCTCCATAGCATTTAGGCAGACAGCTTCTACATGTCCAGCCTGTGTTGTCAGAGACGGTACTGAAAGAAGCTGGAAATGCCGATTCTGATGTAAATCCTTCTAACTAGTGTATGTTGCAACCAACAGACACATGTGTACACAACTCCCCTGGCCAACCCAAACGTTTACATCTGTGGCTGGAACCAGCACACTGAGAACTGGTGTCTGACCTTGGTGACCACAGTGATGACTCTTAACCCTTACAGCGCGGAAAGGAAACAACAAGCACGGGCTTGTTTTCTGTAAAGTCACTTATACTGCTGCTGGTCAAAAGACTCTTTGTAAATCTAGCCTGTGGGACCTTCAGAGAGGTCCAAGAAGGTAACAGGCCTCTTTCGCTAACAATGCCAAGCCTGTAGCTGTTTCGAGACTTAGGTATTCTGAGGTGAAGTCTTTGGGGGGAATTTAGAAAGGTGTCAGTCAGGAAGATGAGGTGTTTGGTGGCTTCATACCGAGTTATGGCCACCTGCTCTGAGCTCTCCAACTACTTATTTAAAACTGCAGGGTTTGTTTCTTGTTGCCATGAGTGCCAAGGGAGCCTAACAGACATGTCATATGGGGCTGTCAACTTGCAGCTCATAAGGTCTCCTGGAAAATCTCACTCAGTTACAGAGAGAAAACTGCATTCCCCTACAATGGCTGCTTGCTTGTCCATTGTGTCTGTGATAAACAAGACATTTGCTACAGCCATACTTTGAAAGCCCTATCTCTTGGCTGTCAGCCTTCTTTTTTTAAAAGTCATTTTTTAAATTTATGTGTATGTTTTTGTATGAATATATTCAGGTGGCTGTAGAGGCCTGAAAAGGGTGTCAGATGCCCTGGAGCTGGAGTTACAGACCATTTGATGTCAGAGATGGAAACTGAACTCAGGCTTTTGCAAGAGCAGCTCTTAACTGCTGAGCAATTTCTTCAGTCCTCGAGACTGGCAGGCTTTGAAATCGACCATATTGTGTGGGACTAGAAGGAAGGGGTGGGTGGTGTTTCTAATGTGTGTGTGTGAGAGAGAGAGAGAGAGAGAGAAAGGGGGGGGGGGGAGAAGAGAGAGAGAGAAAAAATTAAGGTATTACTATACAGCTCCATCCTGGTTCTGCCACTTGAGTACTGTGATTACAAGTGTGTGTCACCAAGCTCGCTTGGAGGCCTCCATTTTAAGAAGTAGAGAGCTTCTCTTCTCTGGCATGGAAGTGATGGACTAGATGCTCACAAAGTGGAGCCAGACGGTATATTCTTTCTTCACGTTAGGTGAGAGCTGGAGAGATCTGGGCTGGGAAACCCTCACCAACAGTGGCTGCGTTGTTAAGAGCCCTGCCTTGTGTATACGAATGATAGTACTGATCCTTACCAGGCCCTGTGGACTGTGGGCACTATTAACACCTCGCTGAGGGCTGACACAGAGGCTAAGTGTGCTGACCAGCATCCTACAGAGACTAGTGAAGCAAGAATTCAAACCGACATATTCAAACCCTAGGGCCTCTGCTTTTCTACGAATTTCCTTTCTTTCAATTTTTGTTTGTTTGTTTGTTTGTGTTTTTGAAAAGGGTTTCCCTGTATGGCCTTGGCTGTCTTGGAACTCACTCTGTAGACCAGGTTGGCCTCAAACTGGACATCTGCCTGCCTCAGACTCCCAAGTGCTGCATTAAAAGGTGTGTGCCAATACTACCTGGCTCTCTTTTGTGAATTTTTAAAAGGTTCATTTTATGTGCATGCTTCTCTATGTGAGCTTATACACATAAACATGTACATGCAGGAGCCTATGGCAGCCAGGAGAGGGCTTCAGCTCCCCTGAGAGTGAAGTTACAGCTGGCTGGCAACCTTCATGTGGGTGCTGGGGACTGAACCAGCGTTGTCCACAAGAACAGTGAACTCTCTTAACTGCTTAGCCATCCTTTTAGCACCCTAGACCTCTGTGATAACAAGGTTTAACACAAGAAAAACCTCTTAAAGTGAAGAGTGCCTATCAAAGTAAAGGCTATTATAATGGAAAATCAGACTATTTCTTATGAACCTAAGGCCCAAAGCTTTCTGATTTGATGCTTGGCGGAAAAGGCATGTGCTGCTTTCCTGTTTTACTGGTTTCTGTGGGTCTCACAGAAAAATATGCATCCCGGGAAAAGATATACAAAATTTCAGAGTACATGTTTGATCTAATATGTGTGGAAAAGGGACAGAGTTTCAGTGGGGCTGTGAGGTTCCAAAAGAGGAAGGGGATGGGAGGGGAGACCAAAACTCCCTGTAGTGTTGCTTTCAAAATGGAAAGAGTCTAATTCCTTGGCTTTAGCTTTTGAGCCTGGCTTTGGGACTAAACTTATGTAGAACTCTCTAAGAATGCCTCATAACAACAATTGGGGTAAGCTCTAACTGATAATGCCTTGTCAGCACTGTCTAATAGCTTTTGTACTGATGGCTCCCCCAGAGTCTATTTACTCTGGGACTAAGCTCTAACAATAACTATACACTGAACAGTTCAATACAGTGCTGATGAAAAGTCTACACACTAAAGAACAATGCCAAAACTTGGCCAGAAAAAGCTTACACTTCTCATTAGCATGTGCATCCCTAAAGTCCAAAACTAGTTGAGTCCTCCCTCGCCTGCTTGAGCTATGCTTCTCTCCAATCAATTACTCTGAGCCCGGCACAGGGGCCTCATGCATGCCTCATAGCACAGGCTCCTATCTTCCCATCACCCCCACCTCTACCCTAACCCCCTCTCTCTCGAACTTCCAGTCTGATTTCCCAGCCACTTTCAAGAGACCTCTGCCCAACACCAGCAATTCCAGTATAGCTTTTTCTGAACCAGAATTCCCCCTCTGCTCAGTCTGGTGGCTCACACCTGCAACCCCAGCACTTGGGAAGCTGATGTGGGAGTACTGTTGTGAGTTTGCAGCCAGATCGGACTATATACTAAGTTTCAGGCCACTGTAAGCTGCAGAGTGAGTTTACTTAAAGTGGTTTAAAGGTAGCCTTTGCTGTCCCACATGTCTATCCTCATGTCTTACCTCATGGCATTGGGTTCCCCTGAGCTTACATTTCCACAGTGGTAAAATGGAAAAGCCACTGCTTACCCCTGCAGACTTGTTGTGATGACTAAACTAAGTAGTACATTAGTTCCTTAGCTCCATGCCAGGCATATAATCTCTGCCAGTAGTGCAGCAGTACCTTTTATTACTCTCTGCCCCAGGTGGCTAAACCTTTCCACCCTTCTACCCTGAGCTGCAGAACTGAAACTCTTCCCATGCTCCCTTAGCCAAGTGGTCCGTATGTCCTGTCCACGGTACTGTGAAAACTGACAAGCCTTGGGCCAGTGAAGTGGCAGGTGAACGTGCTCGCCCTCAGACTGAGCTGAGTCTGATTCCTTTGAACTCCATGCGTATTACTGCCATTTTCTTTTACTCAGGCCCTCATTTCTGTAATACACCAGTGCCTCCTTATTCCAAATTTGCTATGGTTTAGCCAGACAACAAAGAGACACCAAAGCAATCTCTATTTTCTGTGTGCACTTGTGAATAGGCTAGAAGCTGACATTGGGTATCTTCCTACATCCATCTCCACCTTATTATCCTTTTCCCCTAAGATGTCAAACTCTCATCAAGTCTGGAACTCACCAACTGGACTAGATTTACTGGCCAGAAAGTCCCAGGCGTCTTCCTGTCTGCACCTTTCAAGCCTTGGGATCACTTACAGACCTGGGCCGGCCAGCATGCTTGACTTTTTCACATGGGTACAGATGATCTGAACACAGGTCCCCATGCTAGTACAGCAAGCGCTGAACTAACAGAGACACCTCTCCAGTCCCACGGCCATCTTTTCTAAAACCATATAGATGATGTCATCTCTCTACCTATACCCTGTGCACACCCATACTTACTGTGGGGATTATGACACTGGACATTATCTCCATGTGCTTGTCGGGATCTTAATTATTCATTTAAACATCACCATGCCAATTATGTAAATATCACTGTCTGTTTTACAGATTTGAAAAACTGCAGACAGAAGTCCAATAACTGGCCTAAGATTTCAATTTGTCAGATTCTGGAATTTACAGAAGGTTTGACTTAGGCCGGTACATCTATCACTACAATGACTTGTATCTCTTTTAGAAGGTAAACTTTATAGCCAAAGAACACGATGAAAATATCATAGGAGTTAAAGGAAAACTGAGCCCTTGGTAAGACCAAGCACAGCTGATGTTTCTTGTAATAATGGAAAGACTGCTAATTCTCTGCTCACAGCAAGCAGATATAGCATTAGGGCTATGCTGTTATGAAAATGTTATATGTAAGCAGCAGATACAATGAAATCTTACACTGGGAGACAGGAGAAAGCAATAGGAAGCTGAGGTCAACTGAGAGGAACAGTCGGCTGAGCTCTCTGGAAATTTGGATAGAATTACCCTCACTGTCCACACTATTCTTTGTTTTAGTCTCTTCTCTCTCTCTCTCTCTCTCTTTTTTTTTTTTGGCTGGGTAAGTTGAAATTGGTTCTGTGTATAGCAGCTGGAATCAGGACACAGCCCAGGGTAGTTACATTACACCCTAAGTACTTAGAAATTACCTACAGGCAGAGGGGTAGAAGCCAGTGGTCACTTATATCTGCACCGTTGGTGGCAGCACTAATAAATAATAGGCAGCTAAATAGTAAGACTGATTTATCTTCTCATCATCTTCATTATCTTCATCATCATCATCAAATACTTTAATGGCTCAGCTCCTTCAATGGTCTCATAAATTTCAAATCAGTAGAGTAAGAATTAAGATTGTCAGGCAGGTTTTCATTTTGTGCTGCAAATAAGTCTGTCCTTCATATTTTACCTTGAGGTTTGGTCTTAAACAAGCAACTTGACTTTGGGGGGTGTCCCCTGGGAACAACATCTTGTAGAACAAGGAGTCTGCTAGTTTCCACAGGCTACTACTGTGACTCACAGCTGAAGTGCAGGTCCACGGGTCACCACAGCTGCTCTGAAAGCCACCTTGGTTTCTGGTCTGGCATAACCAGGAATAGGAAAATGGAATCTTCTGAATTTTAGTTTTTGCCTCTGCCCTTAACAAGCACTCAGCAATGCTGAGGTCTTGAAAAATGGGCAGGGAAGCTGCAGCTGGACTGTGGACCTGTGTGGTGCTCCTGGAAAAACACCCACATAGTGATTACTGTGAGGCTGGAGTCTTTGTCCAGGCCTTCTGGAAGCAAAGGTTCCAAACTGCTACCTAGTTCCTAAACAAGGGGCTAACTCAGAGGCCACATGCAGTCTTGTGACACATACATCCTTCTACCAAGGTACATTTCAAAACCATAGAACCCTGGGCTCATCCACTGTCTTTGCAAGCTTGGAGACATTGTCATCTGCTTTATGTAAAGGCTTTATCTGCTAATTTCAAATAAAACAGAAAACCCCAGTGTCTAGTATCACCTACAAGCTTAATAGTCATTAGTAGTTGTTCATTCTGCCCTCAAGTGTGCCATCTGGGCCTTGTAAGCTCTGTTCTGATCTCTTTTTCTTCCTCTCTCTCCAGTCATAAAATGTGCCAGGCTGACTCCCCCAGCAGAGCTCAGACTCTGTGTGGACTGATTCCCGAGTTTATCCCAGGTGCTGAGAACAGTGTCTGGCACATAGCAGACTGGCACTGGCCATGTAAGGGACACACTGGCATGAGTGATAATGTAGTATCTGTAGAAAATGGAGCTCTGGACTGCAGAAGTCCTTGTATGTGTTTTAGTCCCACATGGAAGAAACTGGGACTCTGTCCCTTAACAACTAACAAATTGTTCCTGCTGCCACCAGGAGTGAGCTCATTCAGTGTCAGACTCCACCCCCATGTCCACAGGGTAGTGTGGTATAGTAAGGAGCTATTACTATTCCTTGAGAAGAGAGCCAAATCTAGAGAGGTTAGTCTGCAAAAGGGCACTGACATGGACATCAGGAGTCCGGTCATCATCAATTCCAATGACATTGGGGATAAGGTTTACTGCAGCTGGTGAGTGTACCATGGGTCCCCTTTCCCAGTGGCCTAACTGCTGAGGGTGTAGACTGTTCCAACGTACTCATGTCATGTGGTGAATGGAGGAGAGTAGGTGACAAACACCAGAGGCCAAATGGAAAGTCCCAAATATCTTATTCCTTTTAGATCACTCTGACATCTAAAAAGGCCGTCTAAGACTGAAGCCAGTAGGTCTTAGCAGGCATTACCTGCAGCTGGGGTGATGTTGGTTAGGCAGGATGCTTTCACTGTCCATGAGTGACCATCTGGAAGGTTCTTTCTTTCACAGTAACCTGTCCTCTAGGGATTACTATAGCTGTTTCTCCTGCAGGAAGCTTTGTAGCTCAACCCTATCCCTTCCCCTGTTCTACTCCTGGCTCGGTCCAGGGCCCTTCCTGCCTATTTATATTTTCCTCCACCATTAGCACCAGCTGAACATCATTGCCTCCCTCTCCCATGTCCTTAAGTGTTGGGACAGTATCCTTTGAACATGTGAATCAAAGTGTCTTATAAGCACTCAATAAATGACTGTCAAATGGGACAGTACCACCCTGTTGAGATAACACAGCCACTCAGGTCACTAATTTGCCTTGTCACCTTTGATTTGGCTTAGCCTGAGATGTAAATGGCATGGCCTTGAAGTTAGTCAGGTCCTGCAAAAGAAAACTAAAATCATATGCTCAGATAACAGCCTTCAAGTTGTGTGACATTTTCTTAAATGAATGCTTGCTTTATAAATCAAAAGTGCTTCAGTCCCAACACAGCAATTACCTCAAACTCTCATTATATAAAACACTGCATGGATAACTGTTCTTTTGGGGAGCTCCTCTCTCTTTTGGAAAGCAGTATGCTGACAAGTGCCTCCTCCTCTGAGTAAGGGACCTGGTGATGAGATGCCTGTATCATTCAGAATATTTAAGCCCTCTTGAGGTCTACTGTTTGCAGACCTAAAAATGTAAAATGTTTGTGGGCAACACTCTAAGTATTTTAAAGGTTTACTTTTGTGATAGTTCACTGGGTCACAACAGAGAAGCCATCAAATGGAAGGGGGACCAACAGATTCCTTTTCTGTTGTGTTGATTATTCATAAAATATGCTATCTTTTAGCATCATATGTATGTGAGGAACAACTGACACAGGATATGAGGCTGGCCCTTTACCATTACCCTGTCTTAGTCCAGGCTGACTAACACTGAACCGAGGTGTACAGTCATCAAGAAGAGTCATTTAAAAAGCCACTCTGCTTACTCTGAAGTGATTCTAACAGGGATCTTAAATTGGTCACAAGAGACCACAAACCACGGGTTATTAAAATGAATCATGAGTTCTCTGGGTGGGGCCTAAACTAAAACAAAAAACAAAAAGAAACCCACAAATGAGTTAGGTATAGAGTCACCATTAAGAATCTCTGGTCATGCTTGATAAGTACGCCATTTAATTTGAAAGAAACGATGTATTTACTTTAAATTCTGTGCATGTCCCTGTGTGTGCTGTGCAGGCATGGGTGCAGGTAACCATGGAAGCTAGGAGGCAGCACAGATCCCCTAAGCACGAGTTACAGGAACAACAGAGTGAGTTGTCTGACAACGGGAACTAAACCCAGAGCCTCTGCAAGAGCAATGTTTGCTCTCCTTTTAATTCTTCAAAGAGCCTTGCCCATTTTTATGGGTGAACAAAGTACTGTGAGGACAGTTTAGCTACTAGGGCTACCTGGCGAATGAAATGTAGCACCGGAACTGGAAGCCTGGACCCAGACAAGACACTTGATTTCAACTGCTGGTTCCCACACTCACAACAGCGTTCTCAATCCCACCTCAGGCGCCCTCCTATCCATGAAATGGGCATATTAATAGAGTACTCTTAGAGGGCCAAGGTAAGAGTGAGTGAACTAACTTATAAAGGTGCTTGCAACAGGGCCTGGCACCCAGTCAGCATCATTTTTGCAATTACCTGACTTCAAAGCCCAGGCTACTTCTTCCACATCAAGGGTTAATATTACAAAGCATACATATTCAGATTCCGATACACTGCATAATTGCTTTACTTATTGGAAGCAATCAACGAAAGCCTCCTAATTAAGGCACCCCACCCTCATTTTCACTGTGTGTCACCCTAGAAGGAATACTTTTAAGGACAAGACTCAAAGAACCTACGATTTCTCCAAACTCAGGAGTTTCTACTAGAAAATGGAACAAGGTGCCAGACTCAGAGCATGCTCTACCTCAGGGGTCATTTAGGGGCAGATGAAAGAATTGCTTCTGTGAGTGTGTGGTGGGGAGGAATGGGTGAGGGAAGGTCCGGGGCAATGCTGACTCCAAGAGAGGTGTTACAGGAGGGCAGCGTTAGTCACAGCACATGCAGACACTCACCTTAACTGGAGAGAACACAAATCAGAATGGAGCAAGCGATTGTTAAAAGTGTGTGTGTGTGTGTGTGTGTGTGTGTGTGTGTGTGTGTGTGTGTGAGTGAGAGAGAGAGAGAGAGAGAGAGAGAGAGAGAGAGAGAGAGAGAGAGAGAGAGAGAGAGAGAGGGAGAGATTTTTTAGAACCCTCATAGAACAGTGGTCCAGTAAAGAGATAACAACTTCACTGAGCCAGTGACTGTGGATAACAATGTCTGCAGCAGGAGAGGAAACAAGATACTCGCTCAGGCTCTAAACATATTCTTATTTTCCATGTGAAATAAGAAAATCAGTACAGGTAACATTCCTTCTTTTATTTCAATTTCATAATAGAAAAGAACAAGCAAAATCTCAAATCCATTTTTGTTCCACAGAAGCACATTCATTAATTTTGTTACAGGAACAAATTAATCTACTTTCCTCGGCCATCATCCCCTTCTGTGTGGGAATGTGAGGGAAGGAGCTTGAAGCTTCCTGTAAAAATTGCTGCAAGAAAACTCAAAGTCCAACCAACAATAAGCTCTAGCACAGGCAAACCCATCTGTTGGCTTCCTAATGTGGGCAAGCTCTTGCTGGACAGCCCTCTGTAGCCCCTCCTCTCCACTAGGACCTGGGAGCAGGGAGCCACATTCACTAGTCAGGTCACAGACAGATGGTGTGGGATATGGCAGGCAGGTCCTGACCATGGAGTCTGCACTGGAGCTGGCACAGCTATGTACAACCTCAGCACACAGGAGGCCTGCCATCCTTTATCTCTCTCTTACTTGAGGGCTCGTCATTTACAAAAGTCAAAACCAAACCACCATTCCTACTAACATAACATGATTACTATCCAGTTCCTCTGTAATTGTTCTGAAGGCACATGGTCCAGGGTTATCCAGTCGTTCAGAATCTTTAGCAGCCATGATGTGCTTGCTTCACCCAGAGCGGTATTTCAATCAAGAAGAAAGTGTCAAAAGAGGATTCACAAAGGCTTACAGCAGCTTAAGTCTTTAAAGTTGCAGCCTCCCATTACTTTTGGGGTGGCAGAATTCAAGCCTCCCCAGCTGAGCTTCAGGCCCACATTAAGTTGAGTAACAGATAAGGCAGAGGCAGAAACTAGGAAGGGAGGAACTATCTACTCTTAATTTCTCTTCTCTCCATGGTCCCCTGCAGGCCTTCTGCAAACAGTGCCAGATGCAGTCAGGAATGCACAGCACACAGGAAGCTTAGCTCTGGGTGAGGCTCTCTATGTGCCAGAGGGGAGGACTGGTCTCCTGTGAAGTTATCTGTCCTGGGGGAGCTTTCGGAGGCATCCTGAGAAAGCAACTTCTGACTATGGTTGGAGATTATTTTTCTCCTCCACCAGCCCCCTCCTTATCCTGTACATATCTAAGCCTAGTGAGACTCACACACTGCCAAGCTGCACATGGTGTTCTTTCCTTGACAGAGACAATTATGACCAGACTAGGAATTCCACAGTGTGAGAGACAGACAGTGCTCTTGGTGTAGAAAACATCTGAGAACCAGACAAAGGTAAGGGCTGAAAAGGGCAGTGTTCTTAACTGGAGACAAAGAACAAGGAGTCAAGCGACTCAGAGAAATGTCCTTTTCTCCCTCTGCAGTCTGATCCTGATGTCATCACAGCAACAGGACAGTCAAGAAAGCCCAACCTATTTTAAGTAGTTTCAGGTGACAGATTATTGGCCCACACTGAGATACAGAGTGGTGGAGAAAAGGTTTCCTATGCAATAAACCACCTTTAATCTCAACTGATAAAACCAGAAGAGACACACATTTCCATTTTCAAGTGTTTACCTAGTGACACCATACTGTGGATTTAACCAAAGTGCTGTCTGGATTATCCAGCAAATGTCATATAATAGTCCTTTAGTAGCTCTGATAAGGAACACAGCAGATGAATTCATACTGAAAAAGAAATGTCCCAGGTAAGTGTGTTGTCTTCATCCCAAGTTATTTTACCTTGTGTCTTTTTTTCCAAGTATAACTTCAAGAACAACATTTATCTCATACAGAACTATGGTGTTGCTTCAGAAAAACCAATCCAGTGGGTTCCATATCAAAGAATCAGATTTAAACTTCTGCCCTATATTAGTAATATAAATACCATAAAATCAATCCATCAGAGACATTTAAGGCAAAACAATGAGACACCACTTCACACCCACTACAGTGGCTACAGTAAGAAGGACAGGCAGTAACGAGTGCTGGAGAGGACGTGGAGCAATTGGAACCCTCACACATTGGTGGTGGAAATGTAAAATGGCGCCCTCGCTGTGGGGAAACAGCCTGGCAGTTCCTAAAAAGGATAAACATAGAGTTACCACATGACCCAGTAGTTGTGCTCTGAGATAAACACCACGAGAAGTGAAAACAAAAACTCATGTCCACCTGTACACAAATGTTCAAGCAGCATTATTCAACACAGGCAAACGAAAAACAAGCAGAATGATCACCAGCTTGTGAGTCAATAATGTAACATGTCCATACAATAGATTCAAAGGCATAAAAAGAAATGTGTGGACACATGCTTCTACATGGATGAAACAGGAAAGCATCATGCTGAGTCAAGGAAGCCAAACAAACCAGACCACATCAACATATTTGTATGTGATATTCCAAACAGTAAGTCTACAGAAATAGAAAGTCCATTTGCAGTTGCTAGGGCTGGGGAGCCTAAAATAAAACAGGAAGTGAATACTAACAGAGGGTTTCCTGCTATGAGTGATGTCGAGATGGTTGCACGGCTTTGAGAATTTCTGAAATTCAGGGAACACTCTGAATAGGTAAGTTATATGGTACATAGTTCTATCAATAAAGCTGACACAAAAGATACCACGTAATGCAGGGTTCCAGCATCACTGTCTCCTTTTCGGCTCACCAGCTCCAGACCTGAGGGATGGGATCCATTATCATGGTGTCCTGTCATGTTGAAGATAATCCTGTTTCTATTGCTCATCATCTGTGAGCTGGATGAGTGTACTTTCTTTACTAGGTTATTTAAAAGAATTTGTGTGGAGTTTTGCACAGGGCAGATGCCCAGTCATCTTTTGGTGAGCTGTTACATGTCCAGCTCAAATACAACTAATCTGCAAAACTGATTCTGTGCTATATGGGAGTAGGAAAGAGCTACTCAGAACCAGCACAAGACCCTAAAAATGGAGGCAGTTTTGCTTACAATAGGATTCCTGGTCTTAAACTGCCTAGTCTGAAGCTCTCCATATAAACCTCTGGATGGTTTTTTTTTTAATTATTATTTTCTGATGTAGATTAATGGACTAGATCCCAGAGAACTTACGATGAAATAGCATTCTATTTCCCCACTATTTAAAGTTAGAACTCCACCCCCAAGCCCTTGTGATGTTTGTCTCTTTGATGTCTTAATTTCTGCATTGCAGCTTGATGCTTAGGAGGTCACAGTTAGATTTAAGTTCAGTTAGACTCTGTCCTAGGAACAACAGCTCCATAGGACAGAGTCTAACTGTGAACTTAAATAGCTGTTCAAACTCTGGCAAGTTGTTTGATAGCTCCATATCAAACATATTGATTGAGTTTATTTGTAAAATAAGACCAATACACAGGGGTTGTATGAGCTCAAACAAACTTTGGATGGCACATGGATGCAGGTAGGAGCTCAGTGCTCTAAGCTAGTGTGGAGGGAGAATTAACTTCCATGGGAAGCCTTTGAGTCCCTGAAGATACGCCCACAGAAGACTGCCTGTAAGACCTGGGTCTTTTCTCTTCCTCTTTCTCATTTCCTGGGCACAGGCAGGAGTTTGCTCTGCCACACACTGCTACCATAATGTGCTGCCTTGCAGCAGTTCCTAAGCAACAGGGCTCAGCAGTCATCAGGGACTGGGACCTCCACAACTCAGACATACGTACTTTCCTCCTATAAGTGACTGTCTCAGGTTCTTGTTACAGTAACAGAAAACACACACAGGCATGTGCACACTACCCCCTATGTGTCAGACTATGGGGGTATTCAACAAGTGTTCACTCATCAATCTTCTAAGCGAGTTTGCTGTGGTGTAGAACACATCTGCAGAACACTCTGTGCAGTGGGTGGTGCAGAGAGGGAAAGCCTATCAGGCTTCTGACTAGAGCTGAGCACTTTCCAGCCTGTATAAACTCTCATCTCCATATTTCTCAGTGAGGAGAGAACTAGGGAGTTACAGGTGGTCTGTGGAAACCATTAATACTACCGGTAGTACTAGAGAGGTAAGATGATCGGCTGAATTTCAACTATTATTTTTTATTGACTAGTAACTTTGAAACCATTATTATTTTTCAATAAAATTCTTTTGAAGACAAAAAGGACCCTTGCCCCATTTTTTTTTAAACAGTATTTCCCTTTCCTCATGTTTCCATAGCCTCTCAGATCTCCATTCTCAGAGTATGGCAAATAGCAAAGCTACTACTGCCATTTTCCTTCTGGGTTCTGACTATACACTTCTCTAGCCTCCTTAGAGACAAGTGTGGTATGTGTGACTCAGTCACAACCACAACAATACATTTCAATGGGGCAATGGGTGCTTTCGGGAACTGTCCTGGCTCAAGCTCACCCTTGTCCCTTGAACTAGCTTGGACGGAGGGGATTCAGGACAGTAGAGTCATAGATGGAAGGTGCCCAGGATTCCAGATAACCTCATGGAACTACACTGAAATATACACTGAACTACACTAAATGCAAACCTCGGTGTTTATGTATATGCTCAAATTATAAATAGATGAAGTGTAAACAGAATCTTATGATTACCATTACCCCCTTGGTTTTAACACCTGTAGAAAGGTTTTGTTCTAATTGTATGTCTGCCTCTCTCCTCCCTTTCCTCCCCACTTTAACTTTCTTTGTACACTGCAATTTTGCTTTGGATTTATTCAGACATTCACTGCTTACGTGTATCACTGGGAAGGCAGAGCTCGTATTTTCTTCTGCTTACTGAATAGAAACACAGTGAGTGCCTGTAGCGGGCACATTTCTATGCTCTCTATGTTCTACAGGATGAAGCATGAGCACCTGGCATCACGCTGAGTCACTGCTGGAAGACATTGCCAATCAGGCTATAAATCCATTGCCCGATGAATGCTACTACAGAGGACTTTTCACTTCATACTTCCTTGGAGTCTGGTAGTGAGAGGGTAGTCAGTCTAGTACATAACCACCCATCTTGTCTGAGAACTGCCTCCTGTGAATCTGGGTGGACGAGATGGTATCACATTTCCATCACATGGCCCTGTCTGTCTCCTTGGCTACATACAGTAGTTGGGACTGCAGCAGATTCCTGACTTATGCCACACGAACCAACTTCTCTTCTGAGAGGTTGACATTGGAACTGAGACTCTAATTCAGGGAAGATCCTTTAGTTGAACTGAAAGAGGACACAGAACCTTCAGTGGTAAGAGGAAGCCATCTTCTGCCAGATGGCCAGGGAGGGTTAGAGAAAAAATAAAGAGGTACTTTGTGGGGAAAATACAGGTATTCTAGAAAGACTGATGACATCTATTGGTAATGTTTGCTTTAGACCCTTTTCTCATAACAAAACACCATTTTTTTACAATGTTTAAATTTGTAATTTTACTGTTTTGCTAAAGCTACTCTGTGTTAGTATCTTTTTACTTCTAATAATAACTTTGAGATGGGTCTAATTGTTTTGAATATTAAGTCCTAATCCACATTTTAATAAGGTTGATTAGCAGATAATGAAACTTTTCTCAATGTCATGAGAAAAATCTGTTGGCTTTCATAATCAAGGCATCTGATAATGCTTCTCAGGTACTTGTCTAGAATTTAGTAATTTTTATAATACTGCCTCATTTCATTCAAAGGCACATCAAAACCCAATACTCTTTAAATTTCACACAGACACAAAATACTATCACAGGTATACAGCAGCTTTTGTGGCTAGTTTGCATTCAAGGTAGAAACTAATTCCTCTTCTAAACATCAATGGCATATTTGACTCATAAACAAGAAGGCTTTGATAACACATGCTTTGATTGAGACACAGTAATTGGGCAGCTAGTCTAATTAACAACGGTTAACTGAAGCAGGTAGAACTTGAATTCACCTCAAATACAAAAATGGCTCCCAGGTTGAACTCAAGAAACTCAAACTGTATATTCAGGGGGTTAGGTGGGTGGGAAGACATCTACTCTACAGAGAGCTGTAATTTTGATGTATACCCCCTCATTATTCATTAACAGCTAGAAGGTAAAGCTAGGTTAGGCACTATGAACATAGGAGTACAGTTTAGTTTTTGTCTTGAATGAGCTTGCAGTTAACCTTGGAAGCCAATTAAAGGACCCAGGAAACCACACCGACTGATAGGTACCATGCCAGGGACATCTACTTGGATGGGAGGCACCTAAATCCACCTTCTAGTAGGACAGAGAATTGAGTATAAGAGAGTAATCAGGAATAGTCAAGAGTAAGAATAAAGGTAGAGAAGGGACCCAGGGATGAAATGGTTTACATGCTAATATATAGTGGTTTCCAAACAACTGCCCTCCGACACACTGGATAAGAACCTGTAGGTTTTCCCGAAGGACACCCCCAACCCCATCTAATTTCCAATACTTTTCATGAACTCTTGATTATTCTAGAAAGTCCCATCCTTTTAAACAAATATTTACTGGAGACATGGTAAGCACTAGGTACTGCTGTAGATAGAGAAATACAGCAAACGAGGGAAGTATTGCAGACACAAAGGATAGATGCCTGAGAAAGGACTATGGCACCGTGAGAGGACATCTAAGAGCAACAGAATTGAGCTGTGCTTATAGGCAGCAGAGGACAAAGGCTGGATTCATATTGATGGTGGTGCTCTGTGGAGTGGATGGTGACCTACTAACTGATGTGGGGCCTGAAGGAAGAGAAGGGACCACACCGACACTAGAATGCTCCTGAAAGATCCTAAAGGAGAGAGAAAGGAATGATGAGGTTAAGATCATAGAAAGAGACTCCATTTAGCAGTATGAAGGTGGAATGGGAGCTGTAGCCATGGTAACTCCAGACATGAACAGTCAGAGACAGTACAGAAGGGTAAATGTCCAGGAAGACAATCCTGATCCAACTGTACTTGAAGTGCAGATGTAGGAGTTAAGAAGGAACCTACAGCAGAAACCACAAAGGGGAGTGAGAAGATTAAGTCATCAAATGAACCAGTGCAGTGGAGCACACCTTTGGTTTTGAAAACTTAGAAGACCAAGAAAAAATATATCTTTTTTTTTTTTTAAAAAGATTTATTTATTTAATGTATATAAGTACACTGTAGCTGTCTTCAGACATGCCAGAAGAGGGCATCGGATCTCATTACAGATGGTTGTGAGCCACCATGGGGTTGCTGGGAATTGAACTCAGAACCTCTAGAAGAGCAGTCAGTGCTCTTAACCATGGAGCCATCTCTCTGGCTGAAAAAATATATCTTAAGCCCAGGAGTTAGATGCCCATCTGGGCAATATAATAAGGCTCTACCTTAAAACAACACCAATACCACCACCAACAAACTCAAAAACAGTTGACTGGAAACATTTAAGAGATGGAGAGAGGCTTCATTAAGATAGAATGGAAGCTTGGGCTGACCGTAGCCATGAACACTTTCTCAGAGAGAAGGGTGGAGGTACTTAGGATACTGTGTTTATTTAAGAGTAAACCACAGTAGTGGGAGATCTCTGGGTAGTAAGACCTTTCCTTTGAGCAGAAGAAAGAGGGACAGTCTCAGCCACACAGAGAATAGCCTCTGTTTCCTTTTCTTTCTGAAGGCGAGACTCGAGTGAACATGTAGGCTGAGAGTAAAGGAAGCAAGGCTGATGATTCAGTGAGAAGGAACTGTGGGAAAAGGTCCTGGAGAAGAGTTCTTTCCTAGTTAGGGCATCTATTTGAACAAAGATTGTCTCTCACTGGGAGAGCTGTAGAAAGACATAGGTCCCAAGACAGCTATTTGTGGAAGTCAGCAGCAACAGGTACCTGGCAATGTGACATGGAATTCACAGTAAAACCATAGATGCAAATTCTGTATGGTATTAATCCCAAGGTTTCTTACATGACTGGTAAATCCTACAGATGAAGGGCATGTGTGGTGGGATTAGAGGAAGGTCACTCAACACCTAAAGTTCTGAGATAAATAATCACCAGACAGACAAGCCTTTCTTAGGGTACAAGGGAATGAGAAATGCATCTGAATCCCAGCTTTGCTAGAAATAGATTCTTGGCTTTGAGCAATGTCTTTTGGGAACTGACATTCTAGCAAGACTTAGTGAGTGTGGCCCCTTCAGAGATTTAAAAGTGTCAGAACACTTGGAAAC
The DNA here is from genome assembly GCF_963924665.1 of Micromys minutus. Classification (NCBI taxonomy): domain Eukaryota; kingdom Metazoa; phylum Chordata; class Mammalia; order Rodentia; family Muridae; genus Micromys; species Micromys minutus. The sequence continues at coordinate 2,756,072 of NC_137962.1, read as the reverse complement.
AAACTAGGCAGACACTATAGACTCAACCTTCCCTCTCCCTCCCTTACCTCCAACTACTACTAACCATCAGTGCGATCATTAACCTTCTATCAGCAGGACAACTTCCAGAGTGACGGGTAACTTCCTTTAGGTTTCTCAAAGTTTTGTGACCCCAAGAAAGGCGAGAAAGTTACATGTTCACAGTAGACTTAGTTAAAGTAGTTTTCCCAGGCACTGAACACAGGAAAAACATGTAGCAAGTAGCACTGTCCTTGGAGGAAGTTAGGGGACAATGGGAAATGGAGACTGTGGGAAGAGACGTTGAGGACCATTCCAATGGTTAAAGACTCAAGTTGTAGTTAAGACACTGTTGCCATATGTGTAACCTTGGACAACTCCAGGTTGTCCTCAAATTCAGCCAGATCATCTATGGATTGGGACTAGCTGGGACAATATCCTATACCTATAGGATGATGCTAACGATTAAACACAATTTTGTATGCATGTGTATACAAAAATTTTCTAGAATATTGCCAAGTGCTCTATAAATGACAGCTATTACCAACTAAACATGTGTATGTGATCGTACACTGAGTACTTGATACCTACTGTATACCAGACAATAAATCTACTGTAAATCAGAGCTTTAAAGGCAGACTATTACCTGAAATAAAATATGTATCACATTACTTAGTCTCTAAAAGAAAGCAGATATTGTCTACTCTCTTCTCTTAATTCTCAGAGTATGAAACCATTCTCAGCAAAGTATGGTCACTTAGTAACTATTGAGAGGGACAAAAAAGGAAGGACAGAGATTGCCTCAGTCCCCAAAGCTCATGTGTTAGAAACACAACTCCCAGTGTAACAGTAACTGTGTCAACAGATCAGGTGTTCAACAATTTTCTAGACCAGGACGGCCCTGTCGCCATGAGTGGATCAACCTTCTTGAGAGCAGACTGTTACAAAAGTGAGTTCAGCAGCTGAGTGTATTGCTTAGTGGTAGAAAGTTTGTCTGACGTTCATAAGAACATGGATTTAATGCCCAGTCATACCACCCCAAAAACCAAAACCCAAGAACAACAAACAAACAAACAAGGAAATAAACAAACAAAACCCCTCCAGCCACCAGCAGCAGCAACAACACAACAGCAAAGCAACTGTGTCTGGCCCCCTTTTATTTCTCGTTCTTCTGAATCCTACCTTTAGATGACACAATGTAATGGCTCTTGCCAGTTTCTAGTCCTTGATACTAGGTTTCCCAGCAGCCACAACAATGAGGAATAAATTGCTTTATCAATTACCCAGCAATGGAATTCTGCTACAGGAACACAAAACAGACTAAGAGATGGTGAGAGTTGCTAACTTGGTTGCTAGGAATGTCAAAATAGAAACGGCATCCTGGGAATATTGGGTGTAATGAAGGTGTCCTACAAAAGCCCACTGTGCTGTATCACTTAACACTTCACTTTTGTTGAGACAGGGTCCCCTGCAGCTCAAGTTGGCCTCTGCAGCAGAATCCTTCTGCGGCGGAGGATAACCTTGAGTCTTCTGTTTCTGCCTCCCAAATACTGGGAGTGTAGGAGTACATGGTGGTGCTGGGGACCTTACACGGGGCTTCACACATGTATGTGAGCACTCTATCAAGTGAGCTACACTGTCAACCTACCCCACATCCTCCAATGGCTCTCTGCACCCGGGAAGTGGCAATGGACTAGCTGTGTTTTGAGTTTGCTAACAAAGATTACTCAAGGCAAACATCTGTTGCTTTCCAGAACAAAACATATCCACTCTAGGTTCAGGTTATTTGAATGACAAGCTCTCTCTGATCTAGTTCAATTGATACTTGAGAGTACTGCTCTGAAAGTTCATTTGTCTTATGTTCTAATTATATTTAGAACTCTTTTCACACTGCATTATTCAAGTAGATGCCTGGACAGCAGTTGTAATTTTTTTTCCCTAGAGTTTCACTAAGATGTAGATTTCAGTAAGGTTTTTGAAAATAAACGACACAGGTGTTATCTATGAGTCAATCAACACAGCAGCTATAAAAATAATGATGTAAGGGAAATGGGGTTTTCAGTGTTTTGACCAATCTATTGTCATTTGGTTGTATTCCCTACCCCACGCCCAAATAAAAACCAACTTCTCCTGGGGCTCAGATACCATAGTCTTGGTTATTGCTATAAGAGTGTCCCAGAATAAAATGATTCAACAAGGCCTTTCCAGATACTGCAATCCCAGCAACACCAACTGGGCACTGTACACACAGCACACAGGTGCTTTCGTGCTCAGTGTGTTTTCTTTAAGGAAGTTTAAAGACACCAAAGGCAACGTGAATAACGTCTCAAATGTCAGAAGCGACAGAGACAGCTGAAATTCCTCAACACACATGAATGATTTCTCATGTTTGAAACAAGGCTACACATGAAACAATACTTTGCATTCGTGAAACCTTTATACACATTTATGTGTAATTACATTTTTATTTTTGGGTTTCCTTACCCATATTGATCTTCACAGAGATCCACCAAGCAGTCTCTAGTGGGCACAGTTACTAACAGGCACAGCAGTGGTTAGACTTAGGCCTTCTAAGTTCAGGCCTTTTTAAATTAAAAACAGTAGCAGCAGCAGCAGCACTTAATAATTGGAATGTATTTGCCATGTGTAAGGTCCTAAATATTTTAAATTATTCGAATTATTAAAAATATTGCATAAAATTATCTTTAGCCCACACGTACAGGGTATATATTGAAAACAATGTTAATGAATTTTAAGTTGAAACCTGGGTCCTGTCATTAATTTACCATGTTATGTACATGCAAAAATGATGATATCTGAAAAATCCCCCAACACTGTGGTTCTGAGTCCTTTGGATAACAGATACTTAACCTGTATGATTGCTACTTAGAGAAGCAGAATGCAGGATCACAGAGAGACAAAGTAATATGGCCACAAAAACACTGTTGCCATGCAGCATGCCAAGGTTTAAGGCAGGCACAAGCTTTATGCTCTTTCAGTGTTTCTGCTGGACTGACCTCCTAAACAGCACAGCTGTGCTCATCAAAATCTCTCCGCTTCTATCCATGACTCAGGCAAAATTACTTGTAAGAAACCAGAGTCCAGGGCTGCCCAAGAGTGTGCAGCACAGGTCCCCGATGCTGTGGCCTCCTGCTCCTGCACAGTGGAAGACACTTTGAAGCCATGGGCTGGTTAGTATTCTTACTGCCTAAGCTCTGGGTGTCACACAGCTGCTGTACTGAAGCGGACTCTGGAAATGACCAAGTCTTCATGAGCACAGAGCACAGTACTGACTTTCTCTGGGTCATACCTCTCTAAAAATTAAAACACAAAATCAACAATTTGAAGAGTTAAATACTGACTCTGAAATTAGGGAAATAAGCACACCATATAAGACCTACCAATCGTATATAACCTGTAATTTATAAATATGTTTTGTTTAGCTACAGTGCTTTGAAAAATTTAATCAGTAGTGAATATTGAAAAAGCAAAATTCCAATTTTTATTTTCTTTAGAAAAACTATCATTGAGAGCAGTAGACAGGGCAGGGTATCTGTTTCAGCACCCCAGACACGGCAGTGCAGAGCCACTCAGAGGACGACCTGGAAGTGTATCAGAGCCCTTGGAGATTCCTACTTTCCCCTCAGTACACTTTGCCAGCCTTGCTGTGTAATGCAGTGAGTGATTTTTTTTTTAGTGAGACTTTTAGTGTCTGTGATTGTTAATCTTCACATGATTTAGAATCACCATGGAAACATGCCTTTGAGTACGTCTATGAGGGTATTTCCAGAAAGGTTCAACTTAGAAGGGAAGACTTACCCTTGAATGTGGACAACTGTCCATGGCTTTAGGGTGAATGATCTATCCTGCTATGTTGCACACTATGCAACTTGATGGAAACTAGTTAAATCATACCCACAGACTTTAAGGAAGAAAGTTGATTGGTCACTGGCCAAAAGCTCAGAGTCCTTTAAAGCCATTTTAATTTATGATTGTCACACAGAGTATAGACAAGGAGAAAAGCTGAGACTGCATTCACTGACCCATTCTGGAGATTCCATTAGGTTCCTTCCTGGAAAATGACTAAGGTCTTCTGCATGTACAGTGACTGTGAGAAAGATTATACCTTTAGTCAGGCAGGGTCAGGATGCAAGCATGCACTTGAGAAATTATTAAATTTAAACATAACAGTCACAAATGAACTACACCTATAATAAAATGTCCTTCACCAAATAGGATGTTCTGATGTTTCTAATTATTTCTAAGTAACAGTGTTTCCTCAATTAGTCAACGAGTTGCTACTAAATCAGTGCCTGAAATAAGTAATCTACATAATTTAAGGGCTTTCTCTTGTCTGGGTCCCAAACAACTCCTAAAAGCACATGTGGGGGTAAAAGTACAGCTAGAATGAGTCATCGGAACTGGTTTATACTATAACCAGCTGAACTTTAAATAGAACCTTTTAATTTGAAAGTGAGGTTAGCATAGCCATTTCTAAACTATTTTTTTTTGTCTTAATACTGTGCACAATGAGAGGCAATGTGTAATGTTCGAATTGTTAAAAAGAAAATCCTGATTGGTAGATTGGCTGCAGTCAATCCAGCTGGACTGCTTCAAATAAGCAGATGGCACAAAGGCTAATGAGGCGTTCAGTGAAGGAGCACAACAGGCTAGCAGACACTGCACGCACAGGACACCTCCAGGAACCTAGAAACGGCTCTGGGAATACAGACCCACCTGTCCTCAGAAGCCGAAGAACTCGCACCAAGAGTGGGAAGGGTTCACCCTTGGCTAGCTCACAGTATCCATGTTCCTGCCTGTGCTACGAACAAGGAAGTGCTAAGAAAATGACCATTGCCATGCGTTAACAGATGGCTTGAGGTTTACAGAAACAGGTCTCAGCTATGTGACTTTAACAAGTCACCAACAACTACTAGATGAGAACAGAAAGGTGGTTTCTGCTCTTGGGGAACTTACCCTGGACAGAAAATAAAAAGTGACAAATGACTGGGTGTGGTAACTCATACCTGTAAAACAGCATTTAAGGGGCTGAGTCAGGATTGGTTTGAGTTTCAGGCCAGCCTGGGCTACACAGTGAGACATTCTTAACAAACCAAACCAAAACAGGCAAATGACACCAACAAACATGGTACCTGTCCTGTGACCCTACAGCTGCCACTAACTTGTGGACAGACAGATGGCTAGACAGAGTCTACCAGGCCATTTGTCTCCTAAGACGTTACTTTCACAAGGACAGATACTTTTATGGCTGATGAAAGATCACTTTCCTCAAAGGGGAAAGTGTCAGAATTATAAAACGTCCTTTAACAAGAGAGCTGTCTACTGAAATGGCAGGTGAGCCCAGAGAGCAGCCAGAGCTGAACACGCGTACACTCACTTCCTGACAAGGCTGGATGACGCACTAGACTATTTTTAAAAATTATATGCTTGATTTCAATCTGACTAGTGATTCAACTCAACCAGAAAAGGAGGAAGCTTGCAGCAGTTTATGTGGTTAAGCTTCTGCTGTCACTGTCAGTCAGACAGGCCCTAAGCCTAGACCTTTGCACTTGCTGCAAATTTAAGCAGCCCTGATATGACTTAATCCTGCCTACAGACTTCATTCTCTCTCTTAAAATGTTTGTATCACCACAGACCTCATTATACATTTACTTGAGAGAAGACCTAGTCTTCCGTAACTCTTCCCAGAACTCTTCCGTAATGAGGCCTTTCCATAAGGAAGCTACTTTTCTCCATCAGCATGGAGAAAGTTAAAGTTCCTGCTGGCCCACCAGTCATGTGCTTGCACAGGGGAAAACCCAAGCCTTGAGGTATCTCAGAGCTCCATCTGTTCTAACTGCCTCAAGCTACGGCTCGGCTCCCAGGTGCACCGAACCACATCTATCAAAATATTTACCCCTAAAATAGCTTTGTAATAAGAGCGGAATGTCCTTTTTGATGATTTCCTTTGAAAAATACATACGTACTTAACTGGCAACTCCAAACGTTCAGAGAGGGCAGATCCCATGAATCTACTTAATAAAAGCCCCCTTCACACTGCTCACAGTTGCTCTACTGTGGAGATTTACAAGCACAGAGCTTAGCATGGCTTACAGTTCCACATTCGTCTGTTCTGACTCCAGTTCCATCTTGGCCTCCATGTGATGGGAAATGACACACTAATGCTACGAGCTGCCTGCCAGTGAACGCTACAAGATCTCTCACCAGTTTTTGGACATGTTCAGGTGAACTGCCACATCTAGAACTGCGATCTGTTATTACAGATGGAAAAGAGATCCTCCCGACTGAAGCAAAAGCATACCACAATCTACCCACCTTCCAGCCTCAGCACAGTGCGGAGGAAATACCTCTACCATACTGTCAAGGTATAATCAGTTTCTAAAACAATGGCTCAGTGTTTGAGTCACCCAGAGCGTGAAGGGCAAGTAAAAGGTCAGTTCCGGCATGCTCCCCAATAGCAAACAAGGAGCGGGAGGAGCTTGAACCAGCACCATACAGGCCTTGGCTCCGTTACTGCCAGCGCTTGGCAAACTGGCAAACGCAGATCTCAGCTTCAGGCTTCGCCAAACTCCCACAACTTCCTCTCCAAAGGAACCAGGGAAGAGTGGGAACGAACCTGAGAGGAGGGCCAGGAAGACTGCTCAAAACCCCCCCATGCCACTGGAGAACCCGGAGATGGTGACTGCTCGGAACCCCCCCCCCGCCACTGGAGAACCCGGAGATGGTGACTGCTCGGAACCCCCCCCCCCCCCCCCCCCCCCGCCACTGGAGAACCCGGAGAAGGTGCAGTGTCTCCAGAACAAGTGGTACTAGTTCCCAGGAGCTTCGGGAATTCCCTCACTAGTACTTACTAGAACACCTCTGCTTTTCCCCTCCACAAACCGTTATCATCTTACTATAATCAATTAAAATCTATACACATGGTGGACCCTGACAATTTGCTTTTAAGACCCCAAGTATGCTTATTTTTTAGATTCTCTGCCACTGGCATTATATTTAACATCAACAGTTGCACTAAAAATTAAATTAAAATAATTTTCTAGCCAAAAAAACGTTCAAAGATTTTTTTTTTTTTTGGCTTTTTTTTCTTGGAATTACTTGGTGGCTGATTATTCATTTAATTTATAGTCTGCAGAGATTTCTTAGTAATCGCTTGTGAGTTGAGCACTTAAAGAAGATAACAAAATCTTTGTTTATATGCAAACATATGCATGTATTTATATGCAAACACACATTTAAACCTGTGCTTGCTTTTGAGGTCTTTACAAAGTGGCTTCTCAATCAGCATATTCCTCATGCCTAAGGACTATCAGTGCTTGACTGGAAGAGACAGACAGGTCACTGGAGAAGGGGAGGCCCTCTGACTCTTTGCAGGGAACAACAGAAAGATACCAAGTGAAGACTGAGGGAAAGCCTAGTGGATGAAGAAGTTACCAGACCCACATCAAACTCGGCAGACAGGAACTGTACAACAATCCCTTATTATGTCCAACAAGGGTCACATAAAAGAAGAAACACTTCTATCCATCTGAGGAACTCATAACCTGTTTGAGGTTGTAAGAGCTAGGGACTGACATATAGAGTGTGAGACAGAAAATGAAAACTGTCAAACCCCCCCAAAACCGGAAGCCCTCATGCAAATAAGCAGAGGCAAGAAGTTATAACAGGACATAGTGCACCTGCCACAGGAGCCACTCACAATGTCATTTCTGTAGGTAGATGCTCAGAAGCAAACAGTGCCATGGAAGGCTAAGGGCATACTATGGCTTTTCATAAGTGATGGTCATCGAGCAGGTTTGTGAAAGACAGGAAGTTCTTCCCCTTATAAGAGTGACTCCTAAGAGTTTTCTTTGCACATACGTAATAGGGATGGCAGCACTAACTTTACTGGGTTTCTCGGAGCGAATATACACAATGAATATGTAAAAATAGAAATGCACACACGTGTACAGAACAGCAGCAGTGTACAATCTACTCTCCTTTCTCTTTCGGCTTCTTCTCTGTTCAAATGTTCATGGACTTTCCATCACGTCAGACACTGTACAAGGCACTGTGTACATCATCAGGGAAATACATGAAAAGTCTTTGTGCATTCTCATCTAAGTGATAGTCTGTAGCCAGAGACAGGAGGACAGTGGAATGAGAAAAAGATTCAGAATGACTTAAAACAACCAGTTCGTCACTTGGCAGAAGCAAGGGAGAAGGACTTGATGCAAGAGGGACTCATGGAGGTTGTTGGACAGCAGGAAACAGGTTCAGCAGCAGCATGGTAACAGGGAAGATGTGAACTAGTTCAGTTCTGCTCAGCTGGTGAGGGTTTCCTGGAAGACTGTATAATGAAGCCGTGCCTAGCAATGGTAGTTTGCTCATAGAGCTGGGAGACGGACAGATTAAGTGATTTCTATCTGAGCAGTCAGTCTGTAGACAGCTTGAATCTGGAAGAGCCTGTGTTTCAGATACAGTTCTGGAGCACTGGAGCAGAACAAAAGACAGAAGCTGGCTGGACTGATGGCACAGTGGGAGGTGAGTTGATCAAAGGAGCACACAGTGCTGGTGACCACTCTAGTAAATGTGCCAAGTATGCAGTGTAGGTTGGGCTGAATCACCAAGAGAGCAAGTAGTAGAAGTCTAATAAATAATACCTCCTTTCTTTCCTCCTTCCATACACTGGAGGTCCATATACTGAACATTTTGGAAGCCTAGGAAAGGAAGGGAAAACTGGGAGAGTTAGGAAGAGGAACACCTATTGTGGCAGAGCTTGGACAATAAAATGGACACAGAAATGAATAAAATTCAGGAGGTCAGGAGGTAGTGAGGTAAGGCTAGCCCACTGATTTGCTTGGCTGAAATCTGGTCATAGTCTATGGAGAAACAGGGAGTAGTATCTTTTTCCTGGAGTTCACAGTCCACAGGCAACAGTGTTTTAACCTTCAACTGTGATGTATGAGGATAATCGTGGCCAAGAGTCAGGTATGGGATACCTGTGGCATGACTAGGGAGCAGGGGATGAGGGAAAGCGAGAGAAATTTCACAGAAGCTTCAGTGAAGGCTGTATCAACAAATCATCCTGAAAATCTTCAACAGCAAGAACAGGGACAAGTAAGTTCTTAACAGAATTCTGCAATGGTTAGTGAAACCAAAAATAAATTCATCATAAACAGAAGCCAATAGCCTTATTCTCAAAACTGAAAATGTTCTGTTTTTATGCAAGGAAAATTTTCCTCAACTGAAAACTGGCAGGCAACTGGAAGTTAAATGAAGGAAAAAAAAAAAAAAAAAAACTCATGAGAAACTTGGAAAGTTTTTAAAAGCTAGTATTGTGCATATATCACTGAGCTGAGCTAATAGGGAATAAAATGACATACAAAGAAACATTTAGTGAACTTAAAGTTTTATTTTTATCATTTCTAATGTGTAGGTGTAAGGCCAGGGATGTTGGGATTCCCTTGGAGCTGGAGTTACTGGCAGTTGTGGCCTGTCCCACCTGTGTGCTAGGAACCCAACTCAGGTCCTCTGGAAAACAACAAGTGCCCTTAAACTGAGGAACAATCTTTCTAACCCCATTTGCTGAATTAGAAAAAAAAGTTATAGTAATACACTCTGGAACATCCTCCTCTTTCCAGTTTATTTTCATGAGTTTTGATTTGAAATCTTGAATGCTTGACACTGTTTCTTGTGCCCCCTTTCACTCCTGCAAGTGGAGTAATGGAGGGTGGGAAAGGCAAAAAGTTTGAGGGCCCCAGTCTCAAGAAGAAGAAAGAAAGAAAAGAAAGAAAGGAAGGAAGGAAGAAAAGGAAGAAAGAAGAAGGAGAAAGAGGAGGAGGAGGAGAAGTCCTCCAAGGATGACATTACCACCTGCATGAATCACCTGCATGCAGAAAGAGGAAGGAGCACATCCCATGTCCCCAGGAGCATGGCAAGAGCATTTGAGGTGTGTGAGTCTCAGCAAAGCCAGACAGTGACCACCAGCTTCAGGTCCCATGACAGATTGTTAAGAAAGTAACACACGTGATCTGGGGGCTGCAACACTCATGGTACAGTAACCCAATAGCACAGGGACTATAAGACACTTCAACCACACTGTTCATCTCCCAGGGCACTCTTCTACACTGAAACTCAAGAGGACGAACCAATGAATCATACCACACTGTAGCATATAAATAGAGGATTAAATTAAAAAGTTATGACTTCAAATAATGGTCACAAACCGAAAGTTGGAAAGGTAGTTTTAAAATACACTTTCTAATTCTTTTGAACTAAAATCAAATTTAGGATGCTGTAGGAAGACAGTTCAAACAAAAGCTAATTTTGTTTAATGAACTAACCAGGAAGGCATTGTGAAAAGTATTGAGCAACCAAATGCTCAGCTAATTACTATGAGATCAAATAACTGTTGCCATAGTTACTGCACACTGTTTTCCATAATAACTTTTATCACTTCAATAAATCTTTGTGATGCAACAAACATAAAAAATTTACTGTAACATGACCATAATGTTTTGGAAGGCACACACTGACAGCTGACCTACCGAAGTCACCTTCCCATATTTGTCCATGAATAAGGGGTGGGACCAGCACCTTAATGGCTCAAGACTGAAATGCTTCACTGGCTTCTTTAATAGGCTGTAACACTTCAACAGTTGAGTTTACCAGGGCCTGTCGTACAACAGAAAAGTCAATGACCACTTCAGCATGATTACACTTTGTCTCTGAAGTTATGAAGCAGGGACTTGTGGAACCATGCAGGGTAGTTGTGATATATAAGACCTAAACCTTCCCATGATTCTGGAGGTTTAAGTTTCTGCCCAGTGTCGCCCAGTTCCTTCTTGGGAGGAATTTCAGCCAAGATTTTACTCTAAAGTCAATTTTTCTGTATATTTCTCTGCATAGCCTTATTATATGCATTTACATACACACAAACAAAAACATACAACACACACACATATGGCAATTCCCATGACTGCTTAAGGTGGGTGCACGAAGTGTTAAAGTCATATTAGAATATCAAAGGTGACAATGGTAAATGACTAGCTGATCTGTTAGTTGAAATGATGTCACAGCTTCACTGGAAAGTGAGTACCCTTTAATATATATATTAGGATAAGTCCTGGCTGTATTTCTGTCCCTTCCCTACTATTTCCAGGGCTTAGTCAGCTGCTTTCCTTCACTCTTCTGGTATCTTGCTCACCTACTTCAAGATCTTATTGCTGAGATTTATAAGCAAGTAAATTGGAAATCCTGATATAATAAGCTAAGACTGGTGATAAAGTTCTAATTTGAGTTTGATTAGCTAAAGAAAACCACAGATTTAAAAGCAGTCTGTTAAAGTAAACGCTGTATTGCCTGGGCAAGTAACTGTGTATCTCTGGGTTTTTCCCAACTTAAAAAAAAAAAAAAAAAAAAAAAGCAAGAATCCCCACCTACTAACTCCCAGGGATATTATGCAGATCAATTACTTTGAGATCTTTGAAGATATAAAGTTCTAGGGATAGTAATCATTTATCAAGATGAAACATAAAACATACATATGATTATAGAGCTATTAAAGACTAGTCTCAAAAGCCAGTATCAAAAGGGTATCTAAGTGTAATAAATGCAAGCATGCATGCTACACAACCCTGAGGTGGGGACCTAGGTGCTTACTAAAGAAACCTGATTCATACCTATGCAGTATTGTTCCAAAGGTCTCAAAGATGAACAGTGAGGGTTCCTGTTAGTGACTGAATCAACCTTTGATTACCCCTGTTGCAATCCTTCACCTTAGAGAGCCCAAGGCTAGCACCAGTCACAGGTACCCCCAATGCCTAGGCTAGAAACTTATCCTTGACTTTGACCCTTCCATTCAACTTGTTATTGTTTCAATGTTCCATTCTTCTTCTCTATGTCCAGATGGATAACAAACACTTCCATTTAAAGCCTTCTTACTTTCCTGCTTCTAGTTTACCTCTCCCCTAAATCTCTCCTTCATCCTTTCCAGGTCATGACACAATGCCAACCATGACAATTCAACTGGGCTGAAGACATGGCTCAGAGGTTAAGAGTGGGTCCCAAAACCTATATAAAAGCCAGGTTTCTACTGTAGCTTTAGCACTGTGGGGGGCTGAGCCAGAAAACCAGGGTCCACTGGCCACCAGCCTAGCTCTCCACATTCAGTGAACACGGTTCAAGGGGATAAGGCAGAGAATGAAAAGAAATATCTAGATCTTCTGTACATTTTGGGTCAGAAGCTGTTTGGTTTTTGCATCTTCTCTGACTGTTTTCTATGTTGTCTTCAGCCCCTGAGATTCTCTCTTCCATCTCTTGTAGTCTGTTGGTGACTCCTGATTTCTTTTTTAGGTTTTCCATCTCCAGGGTTGTCTCTTTTTGTGCTTTCTTTATTATTTCTATTTCCATTTTCAATTCCTTCATCTGTTTGATTGTGTTTTCCTGTATTTCTTTGAGTGTTCTTTGTGTTTCCTCTTTAAAAGCGTCTACTTATTTATGTGTGTGTCCTTCAGTGCTTGTTTAAAGGAGTTATTAAAAAAAAAGTATCTGCCATGTCCACACACACACACACACACACACACACACACACACGCACGCACGCGCACACACACACACGCACAAGCACACGTGCATACACACACAGAGAAGGAGAGAATATGAGAGTTGATATAGATGACTGTCTTCAGGATAAGATTCAGATTCCTATTGCCTACATTGTATACTGTCTCAACTTCATGTTTTCTGAGTGTTTGTGCAAGTTTGTGTGTGTGTGTGTGTGTGTGTGTGTGTATGTGTGTGTGTGTGTGAAGAAGCCACAGGTCAGTTGCAGGTATTGCCCTTCAGTGCTGTACTGTCTACCTTGTTTTTTTGAGGATTAATTTTTTTTCCTGGCCTGGAGCTCACCGACTAGGCAAAGGCTGTCTGGCCACTGAGTCACCACATCCAGCTTCTTATGCTGATGGACCTCAGTTCTTCTTTGGAATTATCCCTTCATCTCCTACACCCCTATATGTTTGTACACACTTCTCTCTCTCTAGTCATCCCTGTCCACTCCACAGTTCCCTTCACTTGCAGCTAGTGCACCCACCATGCTGTGCTGAGTTCTGCTGTGTGAGGTACGTGTAACTTAGGAAACCATGAGGCAGCAACAGTGACAGCTTGGCACAAAGTATGTCTGTACATAGTAAATGCTGAATGAATGAATGAATGAATCCTTCCAGAGGACAAGGCAACTTGTTAACCTAACAACTTATTCTTGTTATATTTTCAGCCTGGAGCGGGCTCATTGGTTTTATAGATGACAATGACTTTAGATGTCTTGTTATTGAGACTAACTGATCTGAGCTGCTCTTTGTTACAGACCCAAGTCACTTGAGTTCACCTTTTAAGCTTTTGAATTCTATCAGATTTCAAGAACTCTTGTCAAGCAGCAAGTGCTGAAAGCCGAAGAGACAGGATGATCTTGCAGGGAGCTGTGCTATCTGCCTGTTCCCATCTGTAAGAACCACTGCCGTAAAAAAATCTTTGCACCCAAGCCATGGCAGGCCCAGGAAATCACATGGAACCCATGCACAGAGAACTAAGTTCTTCACACTTGGAGCTGTCTCCTCAGCTCCCACCTCTGAATGCAGAAGGTATCATTTTATATTAGCATGTTGTTTGTGCCACAGATGAATCGGAAAAAGGAAAGATGCAGTATATTATTATACTTCCTTGTTCTAGGATGCGACTAAACACATAAAATCCATCAGCTATACATGACTTAGTTCCTTGAAGTCTAGTGGATACTGGTCCTTTGTGAGTAACGACAATGATACAGCTATGCAAGAGAAGCTAGTGTTCTGTAGACGTAAAAAGAAAAAGGGAACTATAAAACATGAAAATACACTAACAAGTGACAATTTCTCTTTCAGTCTCTGCCAATCAAAAGGAAATTCTTTTAATCAAGTTATCAAAACACGAGGCCATTAAATATCCAACAAGTGTATAGAAAAAAGCAGTCTTTATCTTACAAAGGTAAAGAACCTCCTTTTGTTTTAGCTACTCTGGTGGACCTGCACTGTTCTTTCCTGAGTTCAAGCCCACTCCTGGGATTGCTCCGAAGTTTTGTCTTCAGTCTGCTGTCCATGCAAATCTCTCTGAAACTGCTCTCTCAAGCCCCCAGCACTAGTCTAGGCTCTGGCACTGTCTCCACCACAGACTGATCTTATTTATCTTCCCGGTAAATGGCAGTGTGCACATCTAGCCTTTCTGTTCCCTCTGCATCTCCAACAATCTAAGTAGCATTTTCACTGTGTATACACCACTTGGAAAGGCCACCTTTCCCTCTAGCTTCCAAACTGTTTCATTCATAGCCACTCTTGCTGGAACACATAAGTCTACTCCTACTTCCTATTAACAGACTAATGCTAATTTCTCCACCATTTATCTTACAGCAGAGGAAAGTGTCTTTCCTTTCTAATCTCATTAACCAAATGTTGGCAGACACAAAAAAGTATCCACACAACCAACTGGTCTTCTGGCCCGTTTTCTACTCTGTATTAAACTTTCTCCCCCCCCCCCCCCCCCGAAAACCATTCACTCACCCTGAGTCAGGTCTTCTATAGTTTGGTGTGACCTGTAAGACAAGCACTAACTTCTTTAGCCCTGTATTCAGCTCCTCTGCAGTGTGGCTCAGACCCCTAGGCTCCATCCTCCCAGTTACTCTAAGAACTCCATAAAAATGAAAGTCCTATGGTCTCAGTATTAAAGCAGGGGAAATGCATGCTTGGGAATGAGACCCCTCTTCCTTCTTTGTGTGATTCTCAAACCAGATGTTCGATGTCTGTAGCTGTGAGTCAGTTTCTATCCTGTGCTACTCTCAGGGATGCTGAAACTCTTCACATCTCTTTCACAAGAGACACTGCAGCACTCCAAAATAATGTTCCTTTGCCTTCAATTTCATTTACCTCTACTAAGATTTAATTGCAAAGGAAAACAATTTATTCCCATTTTTGTCTTCTATTTCTAATCTCGGACTTCCAGTATTTGCCCAACAGATGTACTAGACCTGAAATTCCCAGGTAACTAAAAACGATCATCTGGAAAGTTGTCTGTGCTTTCCAATGTACTGCAGGACTAACCAATACACACTTTAAAAAACAAAACTGTAACAGGAGATCAGCATCTCCGCAGACTCAGATGTATGTCCTCCGTACAAATAACAATGATGTTAATGGGCTTGACTACTTTTATTATTCAAGAAAATGCTCACACCTGTAATCCCAAATGACAATATTCAGGAGGCTGAAACAAGAGGATTATATCAAGTTCAAGGCCACCCTAAAGAGTAAAGAGTGATATCCTCCCCCTAAGGAACCCCTCCCCTAAAAACAAACAAACACCTTATTAAAAGAATGGTCTGTAGAAATTTCTACCTTATAGTTTCAACGTTTATGTGTGTTTAGTTTATTTTTGAACTTGGGATCCTCTATTCCCAGAAGTCAAGACTCCAAGCAGGCACTGTTCCCACCTGACTTCATAAAACATGCCCCTGAATTCAGCTGCTCTTCTGCTGTACACTGTCTTAGTGATTAAGAGAACGCATCTCCTCTTCCACAGCTCAGAGTGGGCTCTTTTCTGTTTGGTTTAGGTGGTCGGCTTTGATGTAGCCTAGGTTGGGCTCACAATCTCCTAAGTGCTGGTCTCACAGGCATACACCACATCAGACTTCCTAACTCAGGCCACAAAATCTCCGGCTCAAAGTGGACGTCTTGTAATGTGCCCTTGGCAGACACACTCGCAAATCACAAATCAAAAGATATGAAAGCGCAGAAGGCACATGATTTAAATTCATAGAATGAAAATAAATAAAGGTCAAAGGAGTTAAGGGTATTTTTGAGTAATGGAGCTGAAAAGAAATTAACAACGAAGACAATCAGGCATTTTAAATGAAATGATGAGAAGACCATGTGATCTGGACTCAAATGCAGGCTCTGCCACTTCAGGCCATGTGACCAGGCCACTCAGTCTCCAAGGCAGTGTGGCACCAGCGTGACCTGAGGGAAACACTGGCCTTAGAAGCGAAAAATTAAAGAGTATGCAAAACAAAGTAACATAGCCTGAACTAATCAGGGTGAGTAATGATTTAATGCAATAATCTAGAAGCCAATGTAAAGTAACTATGGTGAATATTATCATTTGAAATAAATTTCAGGTTCTGACTACGTACCTGAACAATTTTACCTCACCTTAATCCACACAGTGTCAGATCCTGTCAGAATTGAACTTCTCAATGCATACGATATTGTTTGCCTGAATTACCGAGCTTTTGGCACAGCTTTTGGCCCTTAAATCCAGCACCTGAAGGGAATGCCTCACTCTAGTTCCAACTGTCCTACAAACAGTAACAATGAAAACAAGACAACAACAAAAACACCATGTACTCAGGGCAGCCGTGAAGATTAAATGGCACATCTACATGTGTCAAGCAATACACCGAAAGAGGTAACCACAGTTTTAACTGGCAGGATTCTCTTAATAGCTGAGGGGAAAGAGGAAAGGTCAATGATTGTTCTGAAAATGCTCTGGAAAACAACCAGCACTCTGCCCTACTTTTGCTCTAGTATCCTGTGCTCATTTTCATAGGCAGGACCTGCGGGAGTCTTAAATGGTCTGCAGCAGCTTCCTGAGCAGCCTACTCTGTGCTGGACAGTGCTCTCACACAGTGGACCCACAGAAGTCTCACAAGTTATCTCAGCATAATCAATTTAACCACTCTTTTGGGGGTTATTTTTTGACAGGTACTAGAAAAGAATAAAAAACAAACAAAAGGAAATGCTTAGGTGAAAAAACAAAAAACGAAGCCCCGGATTGTGACAGGCTGCTGTGGGATACATCTCAGACTTTCTGAGAGCAAGCTCTTCTGTTTCTTTCTGGGTCTGCAAAGTTCTGACCTTGGCCTCCATCACAGCAATGGTTATATTTGCATGCTCACTGGAGAGTCAGGCAAGCACTGGATACCTTTGGCAGCAGAGCTCAAACCAAACTCTCAGTGAGATGCTGATGCTTTTACTCATTCAAGCCAGGCATTGAGTGTTGTTCCAAGCACTGAAGAGAACTGGTGTTTGAAAGTGATTATTATTGGTTCGCGGTGTTTTTTTTTTTTTTTTTTTTTTTCCTTTTCTCCTTTGAGACAGGGTCTCTCTGTGTAGCCCTCGGTGCCCTGGAACTCATAGAGATATGCCTGCTTCTGCTTTCCAGATGCTGGGGTTAAAGGTGTGCACTACCATGCTGGCCAGGTTACGATCTTTCTGCTTTGGACTCCTGAGTACTAGGATTATGCTGTGACCTATCATCTTAGCTGTGACAGGGATTCTTGAGCTTCGATATGATGAAGTTTAACGTTATGGCAGAACACTCAAAAAACAAAACAAAACAAAAAAACAGTGTGTGTGTACACTCGTGTTTATATACATAGGTGCAGGAACGCCACCCTCCTCCCTTGGAGCCAGGTCTCTCACTGGCCTACAGGTAAGAGAGTGCCAGGGACCTTGCTGTCCCTGCTTTCCCAGTGCGGGGTCACATGTACATACCACCATGCCTGCTGGCGCTCTTTGTTGTTGTTGTTGTTGTTGTTTGTTGTGGGTTCTGGGAGTCAAATTGAATGAGCTGTCTCTCTATACAGATCACGCTCCTACCTCACTCTAAAATATTAGCACAGCAGGCATGAAAGCTAATAAAATATGAAATTGGAACTAACATCTTATTACCATATTCCAGCAGGTACTCTGATGTCTATCAGAAGATTTTTAGAAACATTTAAGGGACAAATGAATAGCTCTGATCCCTGGGAAACTGTCATTAAGTTCAGGGTTTACATTTGGTCACTGAGTTTTCATACACAAACCTATGTTTCCTGAGGTCAGAGGCCAACTCTCGTCTTATCCCTTCTCTGCCCCTTCACCTGAGCACTCTATACCTAATACATCTGCTGACTAAGATGTAGGATCATTTTTCCTGTGAGTCTTACTTACTGCAGTTATTATTCCTCGGTCTGAAATCTCCACCCCATGGGCAGGAAGTGGCAGTTATACATTTAAATGTACAACAAGCACACACCCTTGACACTTTTCACAGAGGCAATGAAATGACCCAAACTCTGGTCAGTTACAAGATTACTGGTTGTCTCTGTATAAGCAAGGCCCGATGCTTTCCAAAGCTCTTTCAAAATGGCTATTTCATCTGATACTTACATCAATGCTATGAAGTAAACAGATCGAGCAACAGCATTTCAGAGAGGAGGAAACTGGCACTGAATGTGTCTCCCCTTAAGCCACAGAGCCAGTCGGTGAGTTCTGGGGAAAACTGACGTCTAGTCTAACATTTACCTCGGTACATCAGATTGTGAAGCTGAAAGCAGCTGGTTCCAAGTTCCCAAGTGCCTGGCACAGACCTGCACATTGTACTGTCTTATTCAGTGTTGTTACCTAGTATCTAGAGCAATACTTGGCAGAATGAAGAATGACAGGATGGGGAATATGAACGGGTGAATCAGTGAGTGACAAGACAAAGGGAAGCCGTGACTCACGGCCTTTAGCTATCCAGACAGGAGTTTTCAGAAAACTGGACAGAATTGGCTTTGTGAGCTTGTCAATGTTTCCACACTGTTTTTGTACTTCCTTATCTGGCTACCTTTAAAACTACAGTAAATGTTTTCTCCTGACCTAGTTTCAAAGTTAACCTTTAAAACTCTTGGTTATGAAATCTTAAGGATTAAATATTGTTCTGTTGAAAACATATAATGGCTCAGACAAGGAAATGCAAAACCAAGTATAAATACATTATTTAAATTTCTAGGATTCAAGTCGCCAATATCGAAAGGCTACTCAAGATGAAATGTACCAAAGTAGTAAAGTACTTGCACAACATGTGCAAGGGCCTGGGTTCAATCTCCTCCACCACCTAAAAAACCCCTCGCATCATAACAGCCGCACACATAAACAGAACTCAACAGTAGGAAAAAACCCACCAGATACTTTGATAGACAGCACAGTCCTTATGATACTGACTATGGGCCAGATTTGAGCATGTGACTAGTTCTCTGAGAGAACACCAGAGCTTTAGTGCTTCTAACATAAATTGACCACTCTCCCATTTCTTGCCCCAGATGAACAAAGATGGAGTTTGCTGGCATGAGCTTGCTGTATGCTGTAGCAACACCTAGAGTGACTGTCAATGTTGGGTGATGAGCTCTGGACCTTACACACAAAAATTAGTACTAAGTCAGTGACCAGTTCCTGGTCAGCCTTTCTCTCCTCCTTCACTGCAATGTAAACATAATTTCAAAGCCACTGGACACTCTTCTTGTATGCTTCTGGCTCTGTGTAATGCAGTCATGTTCTGACTGATAATATACAGGCAACAGGGAATTCTTGAAACTAAACTGTGACGGAATAGCAAAAGGACTGGCTAGATTCAAGCTCTCATATGAGAAGATGGTCAGGCGTAAAGTTCAACATGCAGCAAGCCAAGAAAGCCCCAGAACTGGAGAAGCAGTTATGTTTAACCTGTGAACCAAAGCCTGCCATACAGTGCCGTCACCCTTCAGCTTGCTGCCATCTTGGAAGAGTGCTATGACTTCATGTTTATCATCTGGGTCCATTCTGAAAAACACATTGTCACAAAGGCTGACACTGGTGACTGAGCCAGTCTCTCGCAAGTCACTCCCTCCTGCTACACTGATTGACCACAGGAACATACATCCAGATGCTTAGACCAACAACTCAACCTGAGGGGAGCAGCAGATGTAGTCCAACTCTGGCTCTGACACTGACTCTGGCCTCTAAGATATCAGTAAACCCATTTGGAACATTTAAGCATTGAAAAGAAACGTGTTGAGCAATGTTCGTGGACAAGAGAATCTAGCACTGAAAGAAGACACGTCACACACAATATAGCAAGTCTTAAAGAACTGACAGGTGCTGTAGAGACTCCATGCTTACATAGGGCCTTCTAACCATGAGGACAGGATGGATACTTTTTCTATCTCACAATTCAGAAGCAAAGTCCCAGTTAGTTGTCATAGAGCTTTTCCAATTTCATAGTACAGGATCTCGGAGGTTACTTGGCATATCTATTTTCTGAGCTGCTGAAATGTGCCAGTGATAGCCTAGGCTAAAAACCTATAGCTAGTTGACCCCAAAGTCCATACAGTAGATACTAAGCTCCAAATTGCAGCCTGGCATATCTGAAGAAACCTGTAACCAGAAGATCTCATTTCTATTTGTATCCGATCCCTTTTATGACCTGAAAGTCCTAGATTCACACTGCACTTCCTGGTCTATAAATGGGGTACCATCATCTGGCCTGACTTTCTTTCAGAAGTACTAGAAGTATCAGATTAGAAGGCATGAAACACTTGTAAATGTGAGCTACTCCTTTTAGGATTATTCCTGTTATCTGTGTGGGGGCTGCAGGAACAGGAGGCCAGCAAGGTAGGGTGCTCCAGAGTTGTTTGGGGGAACCCACTCAAGCATTCTTGTATATCTGGGTAATCCTGGTCTACCAGTAGATCTGACTGATACGGGACTATTCTTTGAGAGGGTCCATGGACAGGCCACTATACCAATGCGCAGCATACTACAGTGCGTTATACCTAAGAAATTTCAGGCTATCTCCTCCAGTCACATCCTTTCTACATGAAATCTTGCCTGTTCCTGTACCTCCCTGCCTCCTTCCTCTTTTCATTTGGTTTTCGGTGATTTCTCTCATCCTTGACTACCTTCTTAAATTTTACGCTCTTGTCTTTTGGGATTTTTATGGCATTACTTTAAAACAAAAAATATTTTATATGAATGGGCATTCTGCACGCATGAGTACCATGTATACCACTGGTATGCCTGGGGCCTGTGGAGACTAGAGCAGGGCATTGGATTCCAAGAATGGAGTTACAGATGGCTGTGATTCACCACAGGAGTGCTTGGAATTAAACCTGACTCCACTGGAAGAATAGCCAGTGTTCTTCGCCAGTGAGCCATCTCTCTAGTCCTTGTGTTACATTAAAAACAAATACAACCAACTATCTTCTAGTTTTATTATGTACACATTGTCTTAAAGAAGACTCTGCTGTTATACAAGCTCTGCTCTGTTACTTCTGAGGATAGCCCATTTTTTTCCACAGTGAGGCCTGGAGGGGTTGTGCTGCTTGAACAAGAGCATTTAGCTCAGCACACTACTCAGGCAGGTACTGGTACAAAACTGGACCTCCAATATCAACAAGATCTTCTGGGTAACCTATTGATCCTTCTTTCTTGCCTATTAGGAGTGCACACTCATTGCTACTTCCTTAAAGGATTATTTTAAAGGGCACCTCTTTCTTCAACACAGATACAAAGTCCCACTTTATTCTTTTCTCTCACTGGACAATTTGTGTCCTGTTTCATAGACAACAATTAAGTCCAACAACCATGATCTCCAATTTCCTGCCATGTTCTAAAACTGTTTGTATTTATACCCATCGGTAATAGAGGCTCCTGACCTCCAAGGATCCCAATTCTTGGCCTTTCTGCTTTCAGCGAGAGATTCCTTCGTTTCTCTTTTCATTTCAGTATTTTTTCTTTCAATCACTTCTTCTTGAATGGCATAAGCTCCTTGGGTCATCTAAGTATTTAATTGCTTCCAATCTCTTCTTTCCCATCCCTCTCATGGCACGTGTTCTCCAGTTTTTCTGTTGGCCCTTGGTTTTATCATTGGTGTCTCAGTTCCTCCTTTTCCCAGCCTGAATAACAGTACCAGAATGGCCTTCTGCTTGTCCTCACTAGTCCAGGAGACTAGCCCCGACTCCCAACACAGTCTCCTGGAACTTCATTTTGCCCCATTTCTTTGGTAGGCTCATTTTCCTTGAACCATCTTTTCAAGGTCAGGGTGGCTACAGTGCACAATTCTATCCTCATATCTCTCTTTTTCACTGAATATGAATTGATTTGCTGAAGATATCAACCACTACCTCTGTGACTTTGACTACCAAATCTATTTGCAGCATAAGTCTCCTTTGACTTCTGACTTACATTTCTAACTGCAGAGCTGACATCACCAGAAAGCTGCCACAGATTTTAGTCCAGCATGGTACAGCTGAACACTTAGGTCTGCCCTTTATCTACACTCCCCACATTCTCCTTTCTCCATTTTTCGTGGCAGCAGAATCTGGAGGGGAGTCTTCCTTTATCATTCCTGCTGACAATCAGTTACCAGGAGCTAACTTTTCCAAAGCCAAACAAATAAGAAGCTCTCTAATGAAACAACAACACACCCCATTAGGTATTTAAAGTCTACTCCTTCCTCTCTATCCTCACTGCAGTCTTAGCCCAGGCCCTTGTTGTCTTTGCCTGGATACCTTAAGGGAGAACTGTCAGAACTGCTCTAACCTTCCAGTTTGTATGTGTGCTTCCTTGAGACCTCACACTGGTCTGAAACTTGTAACATTCTTGCTAGCCACACTCTCCCAAGTGCTGGGATTATAGGTTGATGCCACCAAGCCCAGATTTTAACTCCCTCAAATCCACCTTTCTTATTGCTGACAGAGCGTTGGTTTAATACACACTCTATATCATACTGCTCTGTTGCTTAAACAACAAAACCCCAAAACTGTCTACAACACTGCCTTCAGTTGGCAGATAAGGTCTCCTTGATTCAACCTTTGTCTGGTTGCATCTTCGTAAATGGCTTGTTACTTCAGGAATAACTAAGGGCTCCTAACGCCACTGCATGGCATTCGGTTTTGTGCCTTATTGCTGCTGAGCACCACTGTCTGCTGAGTACACTCCACCTTTTTCTCCTACCCAACGAACCATTCAGTTGTCATCTTCCTCAATAATGAAGAAAAAAGGATTAATTCAGACATCATCACAGCATGGCAGCTGGGTGCCAGGAATGAGGACTCCATGAAACAGGAGCAGAAGCTGACAGTTTTTCAAGTCTGGGCTTGGCAATGTCACATTTTGTCACTTCTGTCCTGTTCTACTGGTGTAGTCACAGAGCCCAGGATCAAGAGGAAGTGGCAAATTCTTATAACCAAACACAAGTCTAAGAATATCAGATGGGAAGAAGGTTTGTTTTTAAAGCCCCAAATGTTCTTCCTTGAGGCTGTGAGTTCTAGGACTCAGCTGACATGGCGTGGGTCTGATGCATGAATGGATTCATTACCAAACTGATTTGCCCCCAAAGAGCTTTCTAGCATCAATCAGCATCAATGGAGCTTATTCTAGCCACATCAATTAGTAACAGGCACAAGGCGAGAGGTAATCAGGCTTCAAAAATTTTACCAGAAACCTTACACATGGGAAGAATCCACAAGCTAATTAAATGACCTTTTTTTTTTTTCAAAGAGCAGCTGAGGTGCATAGCTGAAAGAATGCAGCACAGAAACTGGCCAAGGTGGTTGTTTTCATATATGGAAGCCAGTGGTTCAGGATTTGCTACATATAGGAAATACATTATTTACTACTGACTTTCCTTCAGTCAGTCACAACAAACTAAGCATTGGAATCTGCAATTCATATTTTTAGTTTCTTTCCTGTAAAGGGGGCGTGACTCGTGTACAATCTGGGTCCCACTGACAGTCATCACTGTGGCTCAGTTACATGATGAGGAGTTGGGTTTGGGGAAATGTTCTGCAGCATACTGATGATTCAAATACTGTACACAGCCATCATAAACCATTGCGCTTACTCTGAAGGGATACATCAGACACTGTTTTCAGGCCTCCTCAAAGGAGGAAAGCTGTTGCCAGCAGCAAAGGCATCAGAGTTTGAACTATTGTGTATAAATATTGATGTCAAAGCAAAAGTAACCAAATAACTAGAAGAATTAACTGCTCAGAGCAACTGTAAGAGAAAAGGGCTTCCGGTTTTGAGACAGAAATTCAACATGTAGCCCAGGCTGGCCTTAAGCTCTGGATCCTCCTGCTTCTGCCTCTAAAGGGCAGTGCTTAAATGCCTACATAAACCTGAGTTGTGGGTGATGCCTAGCCACCGCCATGAGAAACAAATACACCTCAAGGCAGAAAGCATTTTCCTCTAGTCTTTCTGAGGTGGTTATCAGATACCAGAAAAATCATGGAGGTTATGACAATTCTGACTACAAGAACAAAACTTGACTGTAACTGCCAACTAAAGGAGTGCAGAAAACATTTTCTCAGGGAAATGCAATGAGCCTGTAGATTGCCTTAGGCAAGATGGCCATTTTTACAATGTTGATCTTCCCAATCCATGAACATGAAAGATCATTCCATCTTCTGAGGTCTTCTTCAATTTCCTTCTTCAGAGACTTGAAGTTCTTGTTGTACAGATCTTTTACTTGCTTGATTAGTGTCACCCCAAGGTATGTTATAGTCTTTGTGACTATTGTGAAGGGTGATGATTCCCTAATTTCTTTCTCAGCCTGTTTATCCTCTGAGTAGAGGAAGGTTACTGATTTGTTTGAATAAATTTTATATCCAGCCACTTTGCTAAAGTTGTTTATCAGCTGTAAAAGTTCTCTGGTGGAATTTTTGGGGTCACTTAAGTGTCATGTCATCGGAAAATAGTGATATTTTGACTTCTTCCCTTCCGATTTGTATCCCTTTGACCTCTTTTTGCTGTCTAATTGCTCTGGCCAGGATTTCCAGTTCTATGTTAAACAGCTAGGGGGAGAGTGGGCAGCCTTGTCTAGTCCCTGATTTCAGTGGGATTGCTTCAAGTTTCCCACCGTTAAGTTTGATGTTGGCTGTTGGTTTGCTGTATATTAATTTTAGTGTGTTTAAGTATGAACCCTGAATTCCTGATCTTTCCAGGACTTTTGACATGAACGGTTGCTGAATTTTGTCAAATGTTTTTTCAGCATCTAAAGAGATGATCATGTGGTTTTCTTTGTGTTTCTTTATATCGTGGATTACATTGATGGATTTTTGTTTATTGAACCATCCTTGCATCCCTGGGATGAAGCCTACTTGATCATGGTGAATGACTGTTTTGATGTATTCTTGGATTAGTCATTATGTCTAAGGCAATCTACAGATTCAATGCAATCCCCATCAAAATTCCAACTCAATTCTTCATAGAGTTAGAAAGAACAACTTGCAAATTCATCTGGAATAATAAAAACCCAGGATAGCAAAAAGTATTCTCAACAATGAAAGAAAGAACTTCCAGGGGTAAGGTGGGGGTGGGGTGGGAATCATCATCCCTGACCTCAGTTGTATTACAGATCAATTGTGATAAAAGCTGCATGGTACT
Organism: Micromys minutus; assembly: GCF_963924665.1. Lineage (NCBI taxonomy): Eukaryota > Metazoa > Chordata > Mammalia > Rodentia > Muridae > Micromys > Micromys minutus. The sequence goes on along the minus strand of NC_137962.1, from coordinate 2,730,819 downwards.
GGTACAAAGACAGGCACATAGATCAAATCAAAGACCCAGAAATGAACCCACACACCTATGGTCACTTGATCTTTGACAAAGGAGATAAAAACATTCAATGGAAAAAGGACAGCCTCTTCAACAAATGGTGCTGGTTGAACTGGCACTCAGCATGCAGAAGAATGCAAATCAATCCTTTCTTATCTCCTTGCACAAAGCTCAAGACCAAGTGGATCAAAGACCTCCACATAAAACCAAGTACACTGAAACTAATAGAACAGAAAGTGGGGAAGAGCTTAGAACACATAGGCACAGGAAAAAATTTCCTGAGCAGAACACCAATGGCTCATGCTCTAAGAGCAAGAATCGACAAATGGGACCTCATGAAATTGCAAAGCTTCTGTAAGGCCAAGGACACTGTCAGAAGGACAAAAGGGCAACCAACAGACTGGGAAAAGATGTTACCAATCCTACATCTGATAGAGGGCTAGTATCCAAAATATACAAAGAACTCAAGAAGTTAAGACTCCAGAGAATCAAACAGTCCTATTAAAAAATGGGGTACAGAGCTAAACAAAGAATTCTCAACTGAGGATTATCGAATGGTTGAGAAGCACCTAAAGAAATGCTCAACATCCCTAATCATCAGGGAAATGCAAATCAAAACAATTTTGAGATTTCACCTCATAGCAGTCAGAATGGCTAAGATCAAAAACTCAGGTGACAGCACATGCTGGCAAGGATGTGGAGAAAGAGGAACACTCCTCCACTGTTGGTGGGGTTGTAAGCTGGTGCAACCACCCTGGAAATCAGTCTGGCTGTTCCTCAGAAAATTGGACATAGTGCTACCTGAGGACCCAGCTATACCACTCCTGGGCATGTACCCAAAAGAAGCTCCAACATCTAACAAGGACACATGCTCCACCATGTTCATAGCAGCCTCATTTATAACAGCCAGAAGCTGGAAAGAACCCAGATGTCCTTTAACAGAGGAATGGATGCAGAAATTGTGGTACATATACACAATGGAGTACGACTCAGCTGCTAATAAAAACAATGAGTTCATGAAATTCCTAGGCAAATGGATGGAACTTGAAGCTGTCATCCTGAGTGAGGTAACCCAGTCACAAAAGAACACTCATGGTATGTACTCACTTATAAGCAGATACTAACCCAAAAAGTCTGAATACCCAAGAAACAACTCATAGAACTTATGAAGCTCAAAGAGAAGGAATGTCAGAAGGTTGATGTCTCAGTCCTTCTTAGAAGGGAGAACAAAGCACTCATGGGAGTAAATAAAGGGACAAATAGAGGAGCAGGGATTGGAGAAAAGATCATCCAGAGACTGTCTCACCTTGGGATCCACCCCATATGCAGCCCACCAAACCCAAGCAGTATTGCTGATGCCAAGAAGTGCTTACTGGCAGGAATCTGATATGGATGCCTCCTCAGAGGCTCTGCCAGAGCCATACTGATTCAGAAGAGGATGCTTGAAGCTAACCATCAGACTAAACACAGGGACCCCAATGAAGAAGCTAGAGAAAGGACTGAAGGAACTGACAGGGTCTGCAACCCCATGGGAAGAACAAAATGATCAACTAACCAAACCCACCACAGATCTCAGGGACTAAAACACCAACCAATGAGTTCGCATGGAGAGACCCATGGCCCCAGGTGCATATGCAGCAGAGGATAGGATCGGAGGAAGTGGATAACATCTGAAATGTAAATTCAGAATATCCGATTTTTAAAAATGTAATAAAAAAAAAAAAAAAAAACAAAGCAAAATCAGTTTCCCTGAAGAAAAATTTCTTCTTCTTTGGTCACTTCTTGCATGGTGGGGCAGTTAGGAAATGTAATAGTTATCTCTAAAACAGACTGCCTATATGACCTGACACTCTCTAGAGGAAAGGCACACTACTAACTCAGGGACAGTACAGATAAGTCATAGGAGCTTGCACACCAAGTAGGACTTTTATCTACAGTTTCTGACCTGCATTTCCCAAGCTATGGTTTGCTGCCCATAGCCCAACCGAGCAACTTACAAAATCCCCTGACTACATTAAAGTTAAAAGTAGAAAGTGAAGAAACAAAGTCTCTCAGTCTATCTGAGAGATTCTTCAGGAATTTCCCAAACCCTATCCATAAAGATTGTATCATTTTTGCTCAAAGCAAAAGGAAAAAAAGAAAGAAAGGAAGGAAGGGAGGGAGGGAGGGTAGGGGGAGAGAACAAACAAACACACCCTTCCCTCACAGAGCAGTCAGTACTTCACTGTGGATCCAGTGTGTGCAAGGTTTTGTTTGAGGATGTGAAGTTCAGAATCTGATTCTACTTAAATTATCCGTAACAAAATGACAGTTTAGTATCTTTCAAGATCTGGTAACAGGCAGCCTATACAAACAAAAGTGAGTTCCCATCATACTCACCTACTCTGTTTGTGAAAGCTATATTTACTTGGAGACAAATGTAGACCAGGCACCAAGGCCAATTTGGGCTACTGAGCAAATACTAGGCCAGTTACTACACAGCAAGACCTGCTTTCTTTTTCAAAGCAAAACATAACAACACACAAATAGCAATGACATGGTCCAGAATTTCTATCTAAAATATCCACACAGAACAGGTGTCACTGATAACTTATCTGCAAATCACAGCCTTTAGAACTTTATATGTATAAACATTATCTCACTTAATCTCTACAAAATCTTTGTGTTTGTGTGGTATATACAAAGTGGTGCATGCAGAGCCCAGAGAACACTGGACATCTAGTTCTATCAGTCTCTGCCTTAGTCATTTGAGACAGGGTCTATCACTGGTCGTGACTAGGCTAGGGCCAGCAGGGTCCAGCAATCCTCCTGTCTTTGTCCCTGCCTGCATCCACCCCATGGAGTTTCAGAGGTGCACTTGCTCCCAGCTGGGCCCAGGTCTGTATCTCTTAACCTTGAGAGTCATCTTTCCAGCACTTATTGACACAATCTTAAAACATGTTTATCATCAAACATGTTCTGCAGAAAGTTAACCTGGGCTTAATGGATGATGAAATTTACCAGATGTTCCTATGGGGTAAGGATGCTTGGAATGGCTCCTAGATACTCCCCTGATTCCTTAACTCCTGGCATGCCCAGTATTTTACCCTACTTCCTGTTAAAATGGATTATAAAAATTAAATATAAGCACTTATTAATAAGGTAATTTAAAAATGAATAACACAATGATTTAAACCATTAAATGTCTAATTAAAAAGCTTGTTATTTTATGCACAACTAAGATGGCAAATGCTATCATTATTCAATATAAACTTAGACCAAGATTAGAGATACTCAAATATCAGAAAAGCATACATGATTTATTTTTTCAAGTATATTTTTAATTAGGTGCTGTGTGTACTTAGAAGGTAGAGGCATTAGGTCTCCCTGAAGCTGCAGTCACAGGAGGTTGTGCCACCCAAATTGTCCTGGGACCCATGCTCAGGTCGTCTGCCTGAGAAGTTGTGCTCTCAGCTGCTGAGCCATCTCCAGCCCTGAGAATGTAGACCTCTAAGCTGGTGACACAGCATGTGTGTGGTTACCCTACTTGCTCCCTTTTTCTCCTTTCTCCTTCCCTTCCCAGGGAATTACTTCAGCTTCCTCCCCAGCCTCCTGCAAGCTGCTGTCCACACTGTTGCATCTACCTTCTTCCTGCTCAGGCTTTACCTGCCTCCACACACTTCCTTCAGTATGTCTTAAAGGCTGGTTTCTTTCTTCAGACCCACCCCAGCCTCCAAAGTTACACTGTGTGAGTTTTTAAATGTAGGACATTAGGAAAACTAACAGTAATGTCCCTCTTACTGGGCTCCAAGTCTTCTGGTGGCAGCAGAGGGCAAAGACTTAAGACAAAGATTGTGACCTAAGGGCTAAGTTGCACCTGCTCTGAAATTTAGTTCCCTTGGACAACTGATTTCACATTGCTTACAAAGCCAGTTTCAAGAAGATGTGGTGGCACACACTGGCAATCTCTGCAACTGGAGTCTCATGGGCTTTACCAAGAAAAATGACTAGTGTGTTCCCTAAAACATACTAGGCACGAATTTAATAGCTACTACTTTTATGAGAGCCTCTTCTGAGCAGGAACTTAAGCTGGATCTGGCAACATCAATATACTCACCTCTCAAATTCTTTATCTATACGATGCACTAGAATACACTGACTTTCCTCAGAGGAAGACCTTGTCTTATAGTAAATATATAAAATTTAACTTTCTTACCCTTTTCATTAACATATGTGTAGCAACCCAAATGCAAGTCTCTCCCACTTAAGAAAAGAAAAATCACAGTGTGGCCCATGAGAAAATTTCCTACTACGTGTATACGCCTCCCTATACTTAAAATTTTTGAAATTTACTTTTTGAAAAGATGTAACATTTCTTTGGCTCATTCTTAGGCATTTTATGTCATATGTTCACATCACTAATGCAGTTTTGTTTGCTTGTTTATTCTGATCCCCCTCAAACCCAACCTCACCTCCCTATTTTACTTCCTCTCTCTCTCTTTTTAAAAAAAGATTTATTTATTTTATATACGTGAGTACACTGCTGCTGTCTTCAGACACAGCAGAAGAGGGCATCGGGTCCCAGTACAGATGGTTGTGAGCCACCATGTGGTTGCTGGGAATTGAACTCAGGACCTCTGGAAGAGCAGTCAGTGCCCTTAATCACTGAGCCATCTCTCCAGCCCCGACTCCCTTTATTTCTCAATAGGTATGGGTGCCATGAGCTTGCCTATGAACACGCCTACTGCTCTTGGAGGGATCTTACTGCTTTACTGGACATGTACTTTAACTATAGATATGTTGCATATGTACATGTAAGCACAATGTCAAATCACTGTAGTTCTACAATCAAATAAAACTATTTTTAATAGGTGTGTATATTCTTTTAGATTTCCTATATAGCACAAAATAAAGTAATTTGTGAAACCTAGATTTTATCATGTATGCTGTTCTGTGGCCAGGCTAATATTAATTCATAATTAACATTGTTATCAACTATCAGTATCACTATGATTGATAGAAAACACAAGGACTATCTATGGCTTCACGGGTAGTTCAGTTTTTAGAGTACTTGCCTGAAAGAAGCAGAAGTAGATAAAGTTTTAAAAAAGGTTCAGAGAGGCATATAACAAAACAGAAATGAGACTTAGGAAATTATGGCTACTCAGTTGTCTGTGGGGTGCAAGCCTGTAGTATATAATCCCAGAGCATGGCAAAGACAGGCAGGAAACCATCTTTATCTCTACTGCAAGTCTGAGGCCACCCTTGGCTACAGGTAACTCTGTCTTAAAACCAAAACAGGACAAAAGAAATTGTTAGCCACAATAATTTCAGATATATCTGAAAGAGAATAAAGTAAAACAAAAAGCTGTTTGTAGTTAGTAAATGTTTATCTGTAATAAGAAATAACCCTTTTGTGCTAAAAACATTTTGTCTGTAGAGATTCACTAACCTCCTTAGATTCTAACAGTCAGTAAGAAGACAGAAAAAAGATAAGGAAAACATGATAGAATGGGAAAAACACGGTACTGACAACTTCAACCACTATCTTTGACTTCCATATCCCAAAGATTACAAACAAATAAATAATAGGGTTTGCAATGATTCTAAATTTCCATGACACCTTAAATGATCTTACACACCTTAAGAGTTGACTTGGAATTTTTTAAAAAATTCCAGACAAAATTTAAAGTGATGTCAGAATGTGGGAATTTTTTGCCTATAATCTTTAATTGTGATTCCAATGTGAGCACTGCACTAATCTTGGTAGACTACACACTTCTCAGCCTGTGATGCAGGAAAGAGAGAACCCTGTGGGCTGGGTGGGATCACATTGCGTGTTGTAGTGACAAATGGAGTAAAGCTGGTTGTGCAAATCAGCATGAGGATGTGAGCAGGGGCACGCCAAACCCTTCACTAGAGCTGCAAGTAAACAGGGAGCTGTCTTCTGTTACTTTCTGGAGGAACTGTGACCTCAGTAAAAATCAGCTCTAAACACTGTGGAGGCCTGTGGCAAAGACTCCACAGCCACAGGCAGGTGAGGAGGACAGCAAAGCTGTCCAGGTTGGAGGCCAACATCTAGGCTTAAACACAGATGTGGCTGAATGTTCCCACCCAACTTGCCCTCAGAGTTTATTAGTTTGTAGTATTGGGAAGGGACTCTGGGCCTTGCAAATGTTAGGCTAGCACTCACTATGCACCTGAAACTCTAGCTTTGGACTTGTAAACTGTTTTTGAGAGCTTTGAGGGGCATGCTTAGTAGAACTGATTGGCTAGAAAGTGGATTCTAGCATCAGACTACTCTTGAATCCTGGCTGTCAGTTATCAGCTGGGTGCTTGGCAAGTTGCTTGATTCTCCTGTGTTTTTATCCCTCCCAGTACAACATATAAAAAACAAACTGTCTCTACGATTGCACAAGCCCTGTAATGCACAGAACAGTATCTGGAGGCATTTAGTGAATTGAGACACCTGGAGCTGGGCTATGAAAAGTCACAACGTAAGGGGTAATGATGCTGGGTGTACACCTTGAATATCCAGCTTTGTATAGAAAAGTTTCAAGTACACTGTGCAAACATGCTTAGCTCCATCAGGTCCATTAGTTGTCTTCATCTTTACTGTCACAGAGGAAAGACAACGTTGTCCTTCTCTTTATAAACTGCTCCAAGTACCATGTCTTTAGATATGACTGGAAGGCTCTAACAGAATATAAGGTAATATTACATAATGCTTCTTTTCATAGTTTGGTTTAAAATTTTTTTTTTGGTCTTTCATGTGATTTTATTTTCTTCCTTTAACCATAATAATATGATATCCAAATTCTGTCTTAACTGGTGGGTCTGTAAACACAGGCTTATCCATCCCACTTACAGGAAAGGCAAATGCTGCTTCCTGAAATGACCCCACCATGGATCCTCTGGTCATCTAACCCAAGTCACCCCCATGTCTGGCTTTTCATTCACTGTATTGTGTGGCCACATCACTGAATCTCGGCCCAGACTAACTTTTCCATGGCTTCCATGATTTTCACATGTTTTCCCATACAGAATGTGTCTGACCTTTACTGAATTGCCACCACCTTTAGGACCTTGACACTTCTTGTCAGCACTACCACTCCCAGAGGCTGCACCTCCTTTCCCTCCTTTTCCAGAACAACCTTTCCACTTCGGCGGCATCTCTTAAGCTCGCAGTTGAAATCTCCCTGGTTTTAAATTTTAACATTAAAATCTTAAATAAAAAAACCTCATCAGAATATACCTAAATATAAATTTGGGGTTTAAAATTTTTCTATCAGAACACTGATGAAGTATTTTTATTGAGTGAGCCACGATTTCCCCACTGACTTGGAAATCTATCACACACTAAGATCTCAAACGTGCTCATTACATGGTTGCCTACTTCTCTCATTCTCCCTTAGGAAATGAGGTTCACAAAAGAAAGCATAGCCACTTGGGTCCTAGCTGGTTCCCTTTAGGACAAGTAGAGTACTAATGTAGACATAACACATGCTGAGAAGCCCCTTCCCAAACTCTCCACTGGCAGTATGGGGATTATCATAGCAGGGGCTCTACAATGAGGAATGACCAACACACTCTTGCCTGACTCTCAGGGGAACAGTTTCAGGGGTGCTCTCAAAGTGTTGCCAGAGCTATTTGCTAATGCCTACGACTTCCTACCTGCCATCACTGCTTGTGACTACGTTTACTTTTCTTTATGTTTTAAAATTTATTGGATATTCTCTGTATTTACATTTCAAATGTTATACTCTTCCCATCCCACTCCCCTCCCTCTTCCCCCTCAATTTGATTTCATTAAAGCTCTCCCTCTCCCAATCACCCTCTCCACCTCAGTGCCCTTGCTGATGATGATGTTGTTCTTCCCATGAGGGTACAAATCTTTCAGCTATTTCTAGCTCTTTCATTGGAGTCCCTGTGTTCAGTCTGACGTTTAGCTGCAAGTATCCTCATCTGTATCTGTGTGACTCTGGGAGAGCCTGAGGAGACATCCATGTCTGGTTCCTGCCAGTAAACACTTCTTGGCATCAGTAATAGTGCTTGTGTTTGGTGGCTGCATATGTGGTAGTTCTTCGGGTGAAACAGCCCCTGTAGATCTTTCTTCAATCCCTACTCCTTTATTTGACCTTGTATTTCCTCCCCTGTTTTGTTTTCCCTTCTAAGAAGGACTGAGGCATCCACATTCTGGTCTTTATGAGCTTGGTAAGTTCTGTGGATGGTTTCTTGGGTATTCTGAGCTCTTTTTTTTTTTCTCAAGGGTAGGGGTAGTATCCCCTTATAAATGAATACATACCATGAGTGTTCTTTTGTGACTGGGTTACCTCACTCAGGATGACAGCTTCAAGTTCCATCCATTTGCCTAGGAATTTCATGAACTCATTGTTTTTATTAGCAGCTGAGTCGTACTCCATTGTGTATATGTACCACAATTTCTGCATCCATTCCTCTGTTAAAGGACATCTGGGTTCTTTCCAGCTTCTGGCTGTTATAAATGAGGCTGCTATGAACATGGTGGAGCATGTGTCCTTGTTAGATGTTGGAGCTTCTTTTGGGTACATGCCCAGGAGTGGTATAGCTGGGTCCTCAGGTAGCACTATGTCCAATTTTCTGAGGAACAGCCAGACTGATTTCCAGGGTGGTTGCACCAGCTTACAACCCCACCAACAGTGGAGGAGTGTTCCTCTTTCTCCACATCCTTGCCAGCATGTGCTGTCACCTGAGTTTTTGATCTTAGCCATTCTGACTGCTATGAGGTGAAATCTCAAAATTGTTTTGATTTGCATTTCCCTGATGATTAGGGATGTTGAGCATTTCTTTAGGTGCTTCTCAACCATTCGATAATCCTCAGTTGAGAATTCTTTGTTTAGCTCTGTACCCCATTTTTTAATAGGACTGTTTGATTCTCTGGAGTCTTAACTTCTTGAGTTCTTTGTATATTTTGGATACTAGCCCTCTATCAGATGTAGGATTGGTAACATCTTTTCCCAGTCTGTTGGTTGCCCTTTTGTCCTTCTGACAGTGTCCTTGGCCTTACAGAAGCTTTGCAATTTTATGAGGTCCCATTTGTCGATTCTTGCTCTTAGAGCATGAGCCATTGGTGTTCTGCTCAGGAAATTTTTTCCTGTGCCTATGTGTTCTAAGCTCTTCCCCACTTTCTGTTCTATTAGTTTCAGTGTACCTGGTTTTATGTGGAGGTCTTTGATCCACTTGGTCTTGAGCTTTGTGCAAGGAGATAAGAAAGGATTGATTTGCATTCTTCTGCATGCTGAGTGCCAGTTCAACCAGCACCATTTGTTGAAGAGGCTGTCCTTTTTCCATTGAATGTTTTTATCTCCTTTGTCAAAGATCAAGTGACCATAGGTGTGTGGGTTCATTTCTGGGTCTTTGATTTGATCTATGTGCCTGTCTTTGTACCAGTACCATGCAGCTTTTATCACAATTGATCTGTAATACAACTGAGGTCAGGGATGATGATTCCCACCCCACCCCCACCTTACCCCTGGAAGTTCTTTCTTTCATTGTTGAGAATACTTTTTGCTATCCTGGGTTTTTATTATTCCAGATGAATTTGCAAGTTGTTCTTTCTAACTCTATGAAGAATTGAGTTGGAATTTTGATGGGGATTGCATTGAATCTGTAGATTGCCTTAGGCCAGAAGGCCATTTTTACTATGTTGATCCTACCAATCCATGAGCATGGGAGATCTTTCCATCTTTTGAGGTCTTCTTCAATTTCCTTCTTCAGAGTCTTGAAGTTCTTGTCATACAGATCCTTCACTTGCTTGGTTAAGGTCACACCAAGGTATTTTATATTCTTTGTGGCTATTGGGATGGGTGTGGATTCTTTAATTTCTTTCTCAGTCTGTTTGTTCTTTGAGTAGAGGAAAGCTATTGATTTTCGTGAATTTATTTTATATTCAGCCACTTTGCTGAAATTGTTTATCAGCTGTAAAAGTTCCCTGGTAGAATTTTTCGGGTCACTTAAGTATACTATCATATCATCTGCAAATAGTGATATTTGAGCTTCTTCATTTCCAATTTGTATGCCTTTAACCTCTTTTGTTGTTTTATTGCTCTAGCTAGTAGTTCAAGTACTGTATTGAATAGGTAGGGACAGAGTGGACAGTCTTGTCTAGTCTCTGATTTTAGTGGGATTGCTTTAAGTTTCTCACCACTTATTTTGATGCTGGCTACTGGTTTGCTGCATATTGCTTTTACTAGGTTTATGTCTGTGCTTTGAATAACTTAACTTTCCAGGTCTTTTAGCATAAAGGGGTGTTGAATTTTGTCAAATGCTCTTTCAGAATCTAGATAGATGTTTATATCATAGATTACATTGATGGATTTCAGTATATTGAACTATCCTTGCATCCCTGGGATGAAGCCCACCTGCTCACAGTGAATGATTGATTTGATGTGGTCTCTGATTCGGTTTACAAGAATTTTGTTGAGTATTTTTCATCAATATTCATGAGAGAAACTGGTTTAAAGTTCTCTTTCTTTGTAGGATCTTTATGTGGTTTAGGAATGAGTGTAATTGTGGCTTTAAAGAATGAGTTGGGTAGTATTCCCTCAGTTTCTATTTTGTGGAATAGTTTGGAAAGTATTGGTTTTAGGTCTTCTATGATGGTCTGACAGAATTCTGCACTAAATCCATTAGTTCCTGTGCTTTTTTTTTTTTTTTTTTTTTTGGTTGGGAGGTTTTTGATGACTGCTTCTACTTCCTTAGGGGTTATGGGGTTGTATAGATGGTTTATCTGATCCTGATTTAACTTTGGTACCTGTTATCTGTCTAGAAAATTGTCCATTTCCTCTAGATTTTCTACTTTTGTTGAGTATAGGCTTTTGTAATAGGATCTGATGGTTTCTTGAATTTCTTCAGTTTCTGTTGTTATGTCTCCCCCTTCATTTCTGATTTTGTCAATTTGGATACTCTCTCTGCACCGTCTGGTTAGTCTGCCTAAGGGTTTGTCAATCTTGTTGATTTTCTCAAAGATCCAGCTCTTTGTTTTGTTGATTCTTTGTATAGCTTTTTGCTTCTATTTGGTTGATTTCAGCTATGAGTTTGATTATTTCCTGCCACCGACTCCTCTTGGGTGTATGTGCTCCTTTTTGTTCTAGAGCTTTCAGTTGTGCTGTCAAGTTGTTGGTGTATGCTCTCTCCAGTTTCTTTTTGAAGGCACTCATTGCTATAAGTTTTCTTCTTAGCACTGCTTTCATTGTATCCCATAAGTTTGGGTATGTTTTCCCCTTCATTTTCATTAAATTCTACAAAGTCTTTAATTTATTTCTCTCTTTCTTCCTTGACCAAGCTGTCATTGAGAAGAGCATTGTTCAGCTTCCATGTGTATGTGGCCTTTTTGTTGTTGTTGTTATTGAAGACCAACCTTAGTCCATGGTGATCTGACAGAATGCATGGGATTATTTCGATCTTCTTGTATCTGTTGTGGCCTGTTTTGTGACCAATAATATGGTCAATTTAGAAGGTGCCATGAGGTGCTGAAAAAGATGGTATATTCTCTTGTTTTGGGATGAAATATTCTATAGATATCTGTTAAATCCATTTGGTTCATAACTTGTTAGTTTCCCTGTGTCTCTGTTCAGTTTCTGGATCCTTGATTTGTCCATTGAGGAGAGGGGGGTGTTGAAGTCTCCCACTATTATTGTGTGTGGCGCAATATATGCTTTGAGCTTTAGTAGGGTTTCTTTTATGAATGTGGGTGCTCTTGCATTGGAGTATAGATGTTCAGGATTGAGAATTCAACTTGGTAGATTTTCCCTGTGGTGAGTAAAAAGTGTTCTTCCTTATCTTTTTTGATGACTTTTGGTTGAAAATCAATTTTATTCGATATTAGGATGGCTACTCCAGCTTGTTTTTTAGGACCATTTGCTTGGACTGTTTCTTCCCAACCTTTATCTCTGAGGTTGTGCCTGTCTTTGTTGCTGAGTTTCCTGTATGCAGCAAAATGCTGGATCCTGTTTGCGTATCCAGTTTGATAGTCTATGTCTTTTTATTGGAGAATTGAGTCCATTGACGTTAAGGGATATTAAGGAATAGTGATTGTTGTTTCCTATTTTTGTTGTTATAGGTAGAGTTATGTTTGTGTGCTTTTCTTCTTTGGTGTTTGCTGCAAAAAATTTAGTTTATTGATTTTCTTAGGGTGAAGTTTCCCTCTTTGTGGAGGGGTTTTTCATCTATTATCCTTTGTAGGGCTGGATTTTTGGACAGATATTGTGTAAATTTGTATTTGTCCTGGAACAACTTGGTTTTTCCATCTGTGGTGATTGAGAGTTTTGCTTGATATAATAACTTGGACTGGAACTTGTTTTCCCTTAGGGTCTGTATAATATCTGTCCAGGATCTTCTAGCTTTCATATTCTCTGTTGAAAAGTCTGGTGTAATTCTGATCAGTGTGCCTTTATATGTTACCTGTCCTTTTTCTCTTACTGCTTTTAGTATTCTTTCTTTGTTTTGACTATTATGTGTCAGAAAGAATTTCTTTTCTGGTCCAGTCTATTTGGGGTTCTGTAGGCTTCTTGTATGCTCGTGGTCATCTCTTTTTTTTAGGTTAGGGAAGCTTTCTTCTATAATTTTGTTGAAGATATTTACTGTGCCTTTCAGTTGATATTCTTCACCCTCTTCTACATCTAGTATCCTTAAGATTGGTCTTCTCATTGTGTTCTGGATTTCCTGAATGTTTTTGGCTTAGAATCTTTTTAATTTTTGCATTTTCTCTGACTGTTGTGTCAATGATTTCTGTGTCATCTTCTGCTCCTGAGATTCTCTCCTCCATCTCTTGCATTCTGTTGGTGATGGTAGCATTGCCTCCCTGTGTCTTTCCTAGGTTTTTCAACTTCAGGGTTGTCTCCTTTAGTTTTTTCTTCATTGTTTCTATTTCTGTTTTCCCTTTCTTTACCTGGTTGTTTGGGCTTTCCTTTAGCTCTTTAAGTGATTTTTTTTGTGTTTCCTCTTTAAGGGCTTCAACTTGTTTTTGTGTATTTTCCTGGTTTTTCTGTACTTCTTTAAGTGTGTTATTTATGCACTCGTCAATGATTTCCATCATCATTGTGAAGTATGATTTTAAGTCTAAATCTTGTTTTTTCTGGTGAGTTGGGATATCCACTATTTGCGGTGGTGGGAGAACTGGGTTCTGATGTTGCCAGGTTGTCTTGGTTTCTGCTTCTTAGAGTCTTACGCTTGCCTCTTGACATCTTGTTATAGGTGATGCTAGGTAATCTTGTTGTCTCTTATTGGAGCTTGTCTCTCTTGTGGGTCTGTGGGCCTATGGTCTCCAGAGGAAGATTGTTTCTAGGTGTTCCTCTTTCTGGATAGGCTGTGAGTTCCGATGGTAGAGCAGAGTCCTGATGTTCCTGGGACTAGTCTGGCCTTGGGCTGGAAGTGTGCACTCCCAGGGAGTACCTCTGTCTGTGCCATTAGAGTTCTGGGCGGCCTCTCCCGGGGTAGAATGTGGGCAGAAGTTGACTCACCCTTCCACTTAGAATGGAAAGTGCTCCTGCAGCTCTTCCAAGCTTCCAGGGATCTGTGAGTGGACAGGACACTGGTCCTGATGAATCTGGGCCGGGTTTTCTGTAACTAAGTTTAAATGAAGGTTTCATATATAAAGAACCAGTTTTTAACTTTTGAGAAAATTAAAAAACAATTGATTGTAATAAAGAAATTTGACTCTAGTTAATGACTGTACTACTCAGTACTGCCAATTCACTCTGTCTCTCTCTTAAACATAGCAAATAAAGTGGTGAACATATTAATAATCTTGAGTAGGATCATTTCTTTACACATACACATTCTCTTTCCAGCTTATACCTTAAATATATGTAAGTTTTATAAAGTGTGCCTTAATGGAGAAGGAAGAGGACAAATCATTTGGTTAAGACATTCTATTTAACATAAAATAAGCCAGGAAGTTCTTCATATTTTCCCATGTTTTGAAATAGGGTAGACAGCACAGAAAGAAGTTGTTTCTTCTTTTTTAAAAAAGATTTATTTACTATATACAAGTATACTCTAGCTGTCTTCAGACACACCAGAAGAGGGCATCAGATCCCATTAAAGATGGTTGTGAGCCACCATGTGGTAGCTGGACCTTTGAAAGAGCAGTCAGTGCTCTTGACCACTGAGCCATCTTGCTAGGCCCCCAGAAGTTGTTTATTTAATGTCCAACAGAATTTACAGATAAACATGTCTCAACTTTTCATTTTGGTAGAGAGAAGGTCTTTATATTTTTTGAAATGTGTCTTGGTATTTTGCTTGTGTGTATGTGTGTGTGAGGGTGTTAGATCACCTGGAACAGCAGTCACAGACAGCTGTGAACTGCATGTGGGTGCTGGGACCCCCTGGCAGAACAGCCATGCTCTTAACCACTGAGCCATCTTTCCAGACCCTTTAAATTCTACTCCCATCAATATACCATTCATAGCCATTTTGGGTAAATTTTTGGTTGTTAAGATTATTTTTGGTTATTTTGACTTATGACTTATCTTTTTAAAATGTATAGAAGTACATGTTGTTTTCTTTCTGATGTTAGAGGATCCGACCCTTGGCAACAGCTTACACTGAGCTCTAACCACCTGACTTCTAATTGTCTTCCCATGTTTTTTTTTAATCTTTTTTTTCTTTTTATAAAGTCTACCCTTGAGTCTTCTCTTAGTAAAATGCCCCTAGGCTTATCATGCCCCTGCCTGGCTTCTCTACACTCACGCTCACTGCTTTTCTATTTTCCCTGTCCTTTCACTTCCAATTTTGCCTCTGCACTGCTTAACTCACAATTTTCTCTCGATTTTAATAAAGGAATTATTTCCTTTCACGAAATGGGTTTAGTAAACCCTTGTCCTACCTATACATTTTGATAAATCATGTACATTCTTTCAATATATCTTCGACTTGAGTTATGATTTTTTTTTAAATTACAAGTGACTTTTAACTTTGGTTGCTATTTGACACAACAGTGGATTTTCCTGCATTAAGGTGAGATCATTTGTTAAGTACACTTTCAATGTTTTAAATGGTCCTAAATTTTTCTTTGTGATGTAGCATGATTTTAGTGTGCTGAAATGGTAAGTTACACACTTTTGTAGGTTACAAAGCACACTACACAGCTAATTAAATTAAGCTTAGTGCATCTTTACGTTTGTGGATGCCCATTTGCTCTGAAAGGAGTGAGCTCCAAGTTGCAACATTGCTGTGATTTTGCCAATTCTGCTACTTCTGCAACAGGCTTTGATGAAAAACAAGTTTCAAGATTGTCACTTTGCAAGCATCCATCAAATTCTCAAGAGTTAAAAAAGCCTTACATTCTGCTTTAAATTCTCTAACAATATACCCCAACTTTCCCCATCTGTTGTTGCCTGTGACATATTTCTAGTGCTGTCCATATTTTTTTTTAAGTGCCTTTGGATTAGATACAGTTGGCTAGAAAGGAGCTTTGGATCCCAGTCTTTTAACAGAGCAGGATATCCAACAGGTGGTAATGAGGATGGTTGGTTTTAATTTAAAACTACATTCTGTTTTTCATGCTTATAAATGGCTTCTCTTCCCTGCTCCTTTTTTTCAGAGTAAATAGGAAACACCCTTCAATTCCTGTATTAAACTAATTTTTGTCTCTTTTGCTAAAAGGGACAAAAACTCTCAGCGTGAACATCACATCTTTCTATGTCAAGTTCCTATTGTATTCCTGCCAGTTCCGCAATAGCCTGAGGAGTCCCTTGCAGTTTTCTGTCATTGGCCGAAACCCTGGAACAGCAGACAGATAGATCCCTGTTATCTGCTCTTTTGAGACAATTTGCCAGGAGCATCACTGCTTGCTGC
The DNA here is from genome assembly GCF_963924665.1 of Micromys minutus. Lineage (NCBI taxonomy): Eukaryota > Metazoa > Chordata > Mammalia > Rodentia > Muridae > Micromys > Micromys minutus. Next base: position 2,714,976 of record NC_137962.1, on the reverse strand, counting down.
TATATTGACAGCTGATAGTCACAGTTCTCTGACACTTACACTGAGTCTATGAAATGGTCTCACGGTTGGTATTCTCCCTACACCCTAATACATTTCTTTTTTAAGTTCTGGTTCACTACAAGTGAGATACTGTATGTAGCTCTCAAAGTCATAGATGATCTTTTCGTTTCTCTGTAAAGCAGAGAGGTCTTGTAACAACCTTCCATTATTTTCTCTCCAGATACTCTCTGTTCCCTCCCTTTGCCCTATTCCACTTCCACAGAGAAATACACTGCTTTACTAGTCTCATGAACAGAGATGGTATCAACTGTTCACCAGCTTATCTAGTGCAGAGTCTAGCACTGTAGCACAAGTATCTGTTGAAATAATGAATTCATCTAGTCACTAAATTTTATGGTTTTCAGTTTGTATCTTTTACTCCTCTCCCTTCCCAAACTTCCCAGTACTCTTATAGCTGTCTATGTGTCCAAGAAGCACGTTCTTGCGGTTGGCAGGCTCTCCTCCAGCCCCTTTCCCATGCTGCAGCCAGCCTTTCATTTCCAGGTAAGGATCAATTTCTGTCACTCCTCAACTTACTGCCCTCAAAATAAAATTCAAGGCCCAAAAGACGGTTCATGCTCCTTGATGAGCTTGATGACCCAAACTTAATCCACAGTACAATAGACTCTCAGAAGTCCTCTGATTTCTACGGGTACCAAGCTTACCTCCAATAATAGCTTTGTACATGACATAAAAGTCACTTCCTCGTGTGTATATGTGTGCATGTTTTCAGACAAGGTTTCATGTAGCCTAGGCTGACTCGGACTCTTCCTGCCTTCACTCCCTCCGTGCTGGAATTACAACCATACACTACAGTATCAGCTTCTATAAGAACTGACTTTGTATCCAGCACTCCTCTTTAAGCTGGAACAATTCAGACGACACTGTAAGAAATTCTTGATATTTAAAAGACACACTAAGAACTTATGTGACATTTTCCTCAAGGTATTTTACAGCTCCCCTATTACTGAATCTAGCCTACATAATAACTGCACACTTATCTGTTTCCGCAGCTACACTAAGAAGATTCATGGATAGGCTAGCAGCTCCTCCCAGCCCCGCCCCTAGTTATGGCTCAGCATTATACAGAGTTCCTGCAGAGTATCCATTCAGTATACATCTGGTAGGCGACTGATTCCAAATGTTAGTGACCATGGGAACATAGACACCGTTGGGATTGTCACAGCCCAGGAATCTGAATGCAGTTCAGATCCACAGTGTTATGCAGGCTCACTGCACTCAACATTTTGTGTACATAAATATTTTTTTAAGTTTTATTTTCAGATTGTCAAAATTTGCTAATCCTAAAAATTTAAAATGTTACTGCTGGAAGGTATTTGGTTGAAAGAGAAGATTCAAAGTAACTTAAAACTATTACATATATATACACACACATATGCACACAACACAAACAAGTACATAGGGGTTTGCTTAATGACTTTACAAGTAAAACCTCTACCAAAAAGGAGCGGAATCAGAGGAGACAGAAAGCTGTGGGAGACTGAAGAAAAACAGATGTCAAAAAGAATTCAGAAACCCAGATGAGCTGAGACACCCTCTGCTACTCTGGCACTGTGGAAGTCCTGGTGTAGCCAGTGCATACCAGGTTGGACTCAGGACATAGGATGTCAGTCTAAAGATATCAGTACCATTCTACACTTGAGCTGTCCTCAGTCCAGGGAATTCCTCTTTAGACCCTAATCTTCAACAGAAGGAAAGAGACACAGGAAAAGACAAATAGCTGCCTGGGCCATAGGATGGAAGGAGCAGAGACCAGAGTGGCATGTGCTGACATGCATGTATCACATACATGAGACCTCTCAGTTGACCTTTCTCTGGCTCTTTTTACTCCTCGGTCTTTTACTTATGGCATAGCTTATGTACTTTCCTACTTGCAGGATCTGGACCATATATATGCACCTTAACAAAAAGAAGAAATACAAGTTCTAAAAAATGCTTTCAAGAGTTTCAAGAGTCTTATGCAAGTAAATACAGTGTATTCATTTTCTCATTTACTTAAACTATAATTTTTCTTTTCAAACAACAGTAGTATTTCTCCTATTATTACATAACATAATTCATTGCCTAGTTTGCTTTTAATGGTGCTAAAGTCTGTATTGTAAAGTAATGCACTAACCACTCTGAGTGGTACTGAGAGACTGACGTGGAGTGCATGCATGCTCCCTGGCTTGCTGTGCTCAACAGTCCAGATGTCTTGCTGTGAAACAAACTTTGCTACAAATGATCCAAACTAGACCTGTCTTCTTAGTTCCATTATTTATCCAAGAGAAACAGGAAGCCGCAAAGTGAGGAATTTGGTCAAAGGGCATAGAGTGGCTAATTATCACCTAAGTAATCAAGAATGGTTCATAACAATCTGGCAGCAATTCAACCAGTACCCCAAAACAGCTTTCTAACTAACCATGGGGACAGAGACAGAGTTCAGCAGCTCCTTACACCCATTAACAGCCCTGCAGGGTCTCTTTTGTTGCAAGGTTCCAACTGTATCAATACCACTGTGGTTGTTAGAAACAAGTACAGTTTGAAGAAGTTACTTTGTAAGAAGTCACTTCACAGGTAACCCTCACCTCATGCACAGCTGAGACATCTGGAAGGTGTGAGGGAAAAGCTGACCTAGGTGTGCTTCTGACAAATCCATAGTGAAATTTAACGAGTCATTTCAGTTGGGCATTATGGGGAGAGGGAATGTAGAGGAGGACAATGACACTTAACATCTTAGACAATAACAGTTACTGGCTATGACAACCACTTTAAAAGCCATGGCCTGTTGTCTATATTGGTGCCATTTTGGCAAGAAATTGCTGTTGAAGATCTGTCAAAATCTGGCTTAAGTTCCACTATACTCAAAGATAAATTGAGCGAGTTATAGAGACCTTGTGCTTAATTTTCTTCCATAAGGGTACATAGAACTCAATCCCTTTTAAATGCTGTTGGTGCTCTTCTGAGGAAAGAGAGACAGATGAGAGAGTGAAAGAAAAAAATCTATAACCTCGTCCATTGCCTGCTCTACTGGAATCCTTATCCGGGTCGAATTCATTGTATCTTCCATCTTCTTTGGGTTTCACTACTGAAAGACAGACGAGGTTAGGAAGTGACTTGACCATAACACCAGGGTCAATGTTGACAATGAAATGAGAGCCAGGGAAACGATGAAATGGGAACTGGAATAATCACTGAAGTCTTCATGGGGTGACATGTACAATAAATGATCCATGCACAGGTGTGGAATTCGAAACTCTGAACAAATACTCACCCAGAAGAGCTACTGTCACGAAGACAATGACTTAGTAATTGCTCAAACGTATACACTATTTTACGTTGCTGTCATTTTGAGAGTCTTGTTAACTTTCCCAGGCTGGTGATCTTGATTGGGACCAGCAAGTGTTGATTCCATTTGCTGGGATTACAGATGGGTGTCACTACACCAAAATTTACAAGTTCTTAACATTTTTGTATTTGGAAAAAAACTATTCTGATAAAGTGTAGGATGGAAGAGAATCAGTGCTCAAGTCAACGGTGATGACACATCTAGCAGGCTGTACCAAGAGATTCCTACAAGGAAATGTTTGCCTCAAAAAAACCTTGCAGATTCTGTTTCCCATATTACTCACTGGACCCAGGAATGCAGAATTACTCTAACAAAACTCACAGAGACACTGATACATCAGAAGAATAAGAAAGGGGGTTTTATTAATTTATAGTGAACAGAGAATCGGGCACATCTGTATCAGCTGTGGGGAGCTATCTTCTTGGGAAGACAAATAACCAGAGCAAGGTTTGGTATGCACAGAAGCAAAGCAAGTGCAATGAATTAGGAGGAATTACGGTGCATGCGAAGCACTAGGCTCTGAGAAACGGGGCTCTGCACCGGCTTGGCCAACTGAATGCTTCCCTCCAGCTGGCAGATGCTGATAAAAACAGATGATGGTCATGCTGTTAAAAACTCAATAGCCTTTCTTTGTTTTCAGTTTGGAGATAGTAAGCACTCTTCTGACGAACACTCTACATACATGAGACTAAGTGTACATGTGTGTGATTCAAATGTTAACATCTTCAGTTTGAGTGTAGTCAAATGTTGCCACTCACAGTGACACACATCTTCTATGACCACTTCACTGCACAGCTGATGATATAGCTGCCTGGCAGAGTGCCTGCACCACATATACGAGCATCAGCCAAAACAACCAACCAAGCTCAGACCATATCATCTCTCTGCAATCTGTGAGGTATTTGCTTCAGTCCAGTCATTTCCAGTGCACACTTTCAGTTTGCTGTATTCTGGGAGAAAGAGGGTTAACCCATGGTGGATTCTGCATTGCCTACAGTTCCACAAAGTGCTGATTCAATCCAAAGCAAACAGTATTTACTGTGTCAGTTTATTACCCCTGCTGTGCCAAAGCAATGTAACATTTCAACATGTTCTAAACTAGAACCGAAAAAGTAGTAAACATTCATGATTATTTATAGCATGCTACAGATAGTTTTTCCTTTCTCCTTTATAGTTTTAAGAATAGCTTCCATTAGTAGTTCATCAGTTCTAGGTATTTTTCTATGTACATGTAGCACAAACATCTTTTTATGTAAATACAAACATAAATTTATATACTTACATAAATGCACATTATTCATATACTACACACTCCACTTATAGAAACATAAAGTTATCATCTATATAAAATACATAAAATAACTCACATTATATCCATATTTTTGGTAACTTCTTTCATATAAAATTATTTATTTGTTAATTATAATAATCAAGATAATAAATATATACGGAGAAGCATACAGAAAGTATTTATTTAGTTTAAAAGAGAATTATTTATATAGCTGCTATCAGGTCAATAAACAGAAAATTTTAGCACTCAGAGATTCTTTGCTAACACCTTAAATGCCTGACCTGAATTTTAGGAAGATCCTTTGCTGGCTTTCTGTGTGGTCTTCTCATCCTCAGGCAAAGAAAGTCAACATCTGCCTGCATGTCCTTAGGCTGAAAGCAGCTTTATTTATTTATTCCTCTGAGTGTTCTCTTTCTCTTAGAAAAGATTCTTACTTTCCCAAGATAAGAGTGGGAATGGGATTGACTTTAAATAACAAGACATCTTTGCACATACTGTACTCCTAAGCAGGCAGGACTTGGAGCTGTGAACAACAGGAAGATGGAAGGGATGAGGGTGCTTACTTGTTGAGGGCATTTTCATAAACATACATTTAATAATTTCAGTGCTTTCAAAAGATGTTGGCTCAAATACCCTATATGTGGAATCTCCAGGAAAAAACTACTACTCTTTGAATTTCGTCCACTGTGCCAGAATTATGGAATAATGAACGTTCTTGCCCATGTGATTCCAGCTGCTAAGGAGTTATGAGAGATAAGCAGTGTAATGTCCCACAGTACGGACAGTGAGCACGTAATAGAGACACAAAGCAAGGAGAGTGGGTGCCCATTAGTCAGTCACTGTGAGAGTTTCACTGCCTCTGCGCATAGAAAACGTGAGGAGTCTGAGGTAATAAAAAGATAAACTTAAATTCTTCCACATAAATTTCTAACACACCATCAAGTAACAAAATAAGGCTATGTACTATATAACCTACTTACAGAAACATAAATTTATCATGTATATAAAACACAGGAAATACCTCACATTATATTCATATTCTGGTAACTTTTTATATTGAATTACTTATTGTTAATTATAATAATAAAGATATAAATATATACAGAAAAGTGTATGTTGTAAAATGGTGTGCATATATAAAATACCAGTTTGCCTATGTTCCCACCCTTTTTCTACCATGTACGTAGACAAGTTTATATGCACACAGCAGTCACTACAATTATGAACTGGATTTGGGAAAGTCTACTTTGAAATATTCTGTATTCACATATCGTGTTAGAAATGTGTACTGGCAGGTGTAGTAGCACATGTCTTTAATCCAGTGCTTGGGAGGCTGAGGCAGGCAGGTCTCTGAGTCTGAGACAAGTCTGATCTACACAGTGAGTTCCAGGACTGCCTGAGTTACATGGTGAAACTTGAAACACCACTCCTCAAAGTCTATAGTTAGGAAAAATAACCACACACACACACACACACACACACACACACACACACACACACAAGAACCAGAAAATAGAAAATATTGGGGCTTTTGAGGGAAAGTAGGGCTGTGCAACTGTGTGACTAGCAGAGGTGAAATGAGAAGAGGAGGCAAGGAGCAGACATTAGGGAGGAAATGGAAATGGTACCTGAACAGCTACATAAAGTAGTTGCTTAGAAACCAAAGCATTCCCAAAGAATCCCCAGTACCACAACCAACCAACCAACCAACCAACCAACCAACCAACCAACCAATCAATACTGAAGATGCCCATCTGGTTCATGCTAACTCCAATTTGTACCAAGAACATGATGAAGAGGATTTAACAGAGTCACAACATAAGATGTGAATCCTATTAAGAGTTTTATAATCAGTTAAAGAAAACTAGAGATGACTACAAGGGAGTAACAGGATATAACAGGAATGGTAAGGAGTAGTTTAGATAGAAAATGCTAAAATGTAATTTCTCAGGCCATTAAAGTGGTAAAGAATTCCAGACATCAAAAAGCTCAAGAACTGTGACATGGAAGTGACCCACCACACTGCAGGGTCTGTACTTTTCTGTAAGGTCACATTCTTCTGGAAAATTCATCAAGGAACAGAAATGTGGGAGCACATCTCAAGCACCCAGTGATTTCTAAAATCTTACCTCAACCTTTGCAGTGCAACGCAACATGGACTTCAGATCTAGGCTTGGGTTTTAGTCCTGCCTCATAAGCTTTCTGACTTACTCTTCCAAGCTTGTCTCCATCTGAGTGAAATGTGAACAGCTCAAAGACTGTTAGGTAACCTCAGAGATTATATAAAAGAGGGAGCGTAGCATGGAGCCAGGTACACACTGACTGGTAATCATGCTGTCGGTCACCTGCCACAACTGACCTGCTGCTCCCCTCAGATCTGCCCCATGACTGACAAAGATAACATATGTTCTCAGCTCTCTTTGGCTGACTACATACACCATTTCCTTAGCCTCGAATGCCCTTTCTAGCTTTCTACCGTGAAATCCTATCCAGGTTCTGAGGACCAGCTCAATGTGTCAATGCCTCCAGGAAGTCTTCCCTTTACCCTCTGACCAAAACTCCATCCTGGACCTGCGTCTTCACTTTCACGCCTGCCACACATTACCTGCACTGAGCTGTAAGCACTGCTAAGGCAGGAGCCATGCTTTTCCTAGTTTTACTCTCAGTAATTAGACTAAAGGATATCATAAATGTCAACTGTTTGAGTACATAAATGTTTAATAAAAAATTTCCAAAAGGAATAAAATTTCACCAAAGTAAAATACCAATTACTTATATCAAGCTTTAAAATAATTTTTAGAAAAAAATCTAAAAATATTGTTTCATTTAATTTTAACAATACATAAAACGAAGAAATTATCTAAAATTTTTCAATGTTTGACAATAAGACTCTATGCATAAAACAATATTTTGTTTTAAAACTATGAAAATGACTCAAAGAAACTGGTGATATCTGTTGTTACCATAAATGACCAGCAAATGAATAAGATATTATGCTGACACCAACTTTCCAAATACACACTTCCTAGAAACAGACTCAAGAAATACGCAAGAAATTAATATTGCTGTTTTTAAGTAAAGAGATTATAGGCATCTTTTTGCCTTCTTTTCTTAACTAAATTTTTTATAATAGACATCTTATAGCCACAAAAGTAATTCAAGAAAGATCTGATTAAAGCTTAGTTGGATTTGAAAACATCAAAGGGTTGGTAGCAAAGCAGAGGCTTCTAGATTCTTAGCATTATTCTTAGTGCCCTGTGCGGCCAAAGTGAAGTATCTGAAATGCAGAGCTAAAGCTGAGTGTGGACAAGGCATTAAGGCAAGTGGTCCCCACTCCAAGTAGACAGCGCTGTGAACAGACTTCTGGTGGTAACCTGGCAGCTCTGGACTGGGTGAGCTGCTGGAATCCTAGCTTTGTACGTCTTCTACCTGTTGAGTGACGACCTCTCTGACAGGCAAGTTCCACGCCCACAGATTGAGGAGCATGTCCGTTCTCTATTGTTTGAGGAAGCAACACAGATACTCTTTTATCAAATGTCTACCACAAGCAGGCATGGTAGTACCTGGTACACACCAGGAATCCTGGCACCATGTGGAAGCAGCGAACTGTTGTGGATTTGAGAATAAATATCAAAACCCAATCTCAAAACACTAACGTAGCAAAACAAAGCAAAACAAAACCTCTCTACACTGGCATGAGTATGGCAGGCCCTTCTCTCACATATCTGGATTTTGCTTCCAGTTTGTGACTCAGATCTGTAGACTAATGCCCACCCTCACCTCATTTTAAGGATGGACATGCTAAATCAGAGGAGTTTACGCTAACTTGAAGGGAACTTACAAATCTGGTTAGGCTGTTGGAAGAGTCCTCAGTAATTCCAGCCTCTACAGAGAGTGTCTGTGGCACTTTCTGTTATAGTCCTCTCTAAATAGAGTGGGATCACTAAAGGAAGCTCTGAGAGATGGCGAGGAGAGGGATAGGAAGGGAACAGAGATGAGGGAGGAGGGAGCAGGCCTGAGAACCGTGAAGAGAGGAAGAAAATAAAAGAGAACAGACAGTCAAAGAGGAAGAAATTCCTTTCTTTTCTTCCTGCCCAGCACCATACCAAATTCACTCTCTATCTCTGCTTCCCACACCTGCCTTCTGTACTTGACCATGTGCTCCTACCTTAAGTTACACACTATTCACGTGAAGGCAAACTCACAGCCACTGACCTTTCTTTTCTGGGGATTTTAAAAATGTTCTTTTAAAGCTCCAGGACTGGACCACAAAATCTGAGCTCTCTTTACACAAGGCCTCTGGGCAGGAACATGTTTCTAGAGTGCATTATCTCAGTTTCCAGCAGGCCAACTTAACATGTCAACCAAAAAAAAAAAAAAAAAAAAGCCAGGACAAAATTCCAGATTCTCAATTATTTATATTTTTGAAGAAAACTACATTCAGTTTTTTATAAACATAAAACATTGACTAGAGCCCAAATATACTTGGGCATATTATATAAAGATAACCCCAAAACCAGAGGATATATCAGCTAATGAAAAGTCTATCAAAACTCATATTTTGAAAATTATTACTTGAAAAATAAAAAACCAGTAATAATCTGGAAATACCTTCAGATAAAGTGTGTTATTTTACACCTATCAAACAGTATGATGATGTCTACAATTGTCAAAAGCCACACTCACTGTCTGAGGTAGAAAAGTAAAATGTCTTTGCAGACAGTTTTGCTCAGCAAATAAGTTTAATTTGCTACCATGTACAATATTTCTTGGAAATTAACCTGAGGAAAAAGAAGTGAGTCCCTTGCTAAACAGAACAAACAGACTCTGAAAGATGACCCAGTAACAAGTTGCTGGGGATGGACTGTCCTTGTCAGAACTGACTTTCTCTTCTCTACCTCTTCTGCAGCTCTCAGGAATCCTGTCAGCTAACAGTGAGCCAGGTTAAACGCAGCTTCTTAATAGCTAGTCAGTGGTGCTGACTACCAGAACAGCTGGGTTGGAGGTAAGAGACTCAGGATGGAAAGAAGTTCTTAGAGAACTTAAAATAATGCAACAGTAGACAGAGGACCATTGCTGTTCACGGAAGCAAACCTTTCCATTGGCTAATTTGCTTCCTAAAACTGGTCCCTGAGCTTCTTCAAGTGAAAAAGCACAACAAGTAATAAAACCTGACGTCACACTTGGAGAAAAAAATGTAAGAACATCAAATTCTTAGACTCACCGCAGGATCAACAGATACAGCCTACTAAAGACATGCTGCCTGTGAGGTAAACCATACTATTTACCTCTCTGGATAGGGTCACTCTGTTTTACCTGCTTTTAATCCCAGCACCCAGGAGGCAGAGGCAGGCAGAATTCTATGAGTTCAAGGTCAGCCTGCTCTACATACATAGTTAATTGCAGGACAGCCAGGATTCATGTACAGAGACCTTGTCTGTAATTAAGTACGTAAATAAAATGAAAAATAAAATAAAATTTAAGAGGGTGTCTGAGGACATAGCTCGGTGGAGAATATTACAGTGCACGGGTAAAGCCCTAGTACCAGGAAACAACAGTGGAATAGTTTTTAAACCCTATAACAAATAAAATCCTATCATTTGTACAGTGTTGGTAGATCTTTAGGCTGAATGAAACAAGGACACAGAAAGACAAATACCGCCTTATGACTCATTTATGAAAACCAGGAAGTCAGTCTTGTATGATGGTACAGAGATCATCAGAGCTGCAGAAGTTAAAGGATTTACAGGGAAAACTAAGAATGAAGGGTGCTAGAAGAAGGCTAGACAGTAGAAGGGACTGGTGTATGACCTATATCTGGAAGTAGACCAAGAAAACGCATTAAGCTACATAACAGTATATGTTAAGCACTAGATGTTCTTCTAGAAGACCCATGTTTGATTTCTTGAACCCACATGGCAGTTCACAACCATCCGTAACTCCAGTTTCAGAGACTCTAACTCTTCTAGAGAAGCCCTCTTTTAAACTTTGTGTTTATCAGGTATCCAAGGAGTACACAAACATACATGTAGGTGAAACGTCCTTAACACAGAAAAAATGGTGCAAATACGCTTCTCCAATTAAAGTATCTATAATGAAGGGGTTTACCTTCAATAACAAATGGGCAAAGGACTCTAACAAATGTTTTTTTGTAAAACACAGGAATGAGCAAGAAATGTATGAAAATACCATGACAGAAATGCAAAGGCAAATCACAAGAGGATGTCACCTTGTTCCACTTAGAGCAGCCATTATCAAAGGCAAAAAGTAGCCAGTATTTGTCAGCATATGGGTCAAAGGATACTCTTGGACACTGTTCATAGAAGTGAGAATTAGTACAGTCATTATAGAGGACAATACGGAGCTTCCTAAAAGAGTAAGACAGGCCCAAAGGTAGAATTACTACATAGTAATCTCATCTCTATGTTCAAATAGCCAAAGGAATAAAAATCAGGGTCACCTGTTCTCCCAGGTCCAACACATTATCTGCAATAGCCAGCATATCAAGTGACATATGTAATCTTCCAATAGGTGATCACACACCCACACAGACACGGGGGGAGGGGAGGGGAGGGAGAGAGGGGGGGGAGGGAGAGAACCTGAAGCACTATCCAGTCTCAAACAGAGGAAGGCCTGTCATTTGCAGCAACATGGATGAGCCTGGGGTGCATTTACATCAGTACTGAAAGATAAACAAAGTATAGACTCATTCCCGTGTCAGACCTAAAAAAGTTGACTTCAAGGTAGTCAGGGCTACAATTTACCAAAACTGTGTCCGTGACAGGAAGCCTGTCAAGGGTGGGATGGGTTTGAGTGATGATGGAATGGACGTTGAAGCACAGTTCAGAGCTTACACGTAGATTCTGGATGTTTCACCATTAAAGTATATGAAGTGCTGAGCGTGTCAATTACATTGACTTAGTCATTCCACACTGCAGAATCTAAAATTTTATCCAAAAATTACCACATGCCCACATAAATAGTTATTTCTTTGGAAAAATTAGAAACATTAAAAATAGTTACTAGAACAAAATTATGACATGGTTGTTACTGGCTCTTTAAAACATATAGACAGTTTAATAATTTGCTTGGCTGCCTTCTAATTTAAGGCGCTGAGTTTTTAAAAAAATTCTAATTTTTGGCATAAAGGGTTCAATAAATGACTACTACATAAATGAACAAAAGCAGCTTACACCTGAGACCTCTTCTACACACACACACACACAAACACACACACACACACACACACACACACACACACACACACACACACACGGTGGGTGAGGGAGAGGGATGTGTCTGATATGCAGTAATAAAGTACTACTGGGCTATGCTGAGACTCAACTAGGCCAAACCTTTCAGTTTACAATCTGGAAAGACACTTTAAAGACAAGCCGAAAATTCATATGCCTCCAAAACACAGGTATCAGCAGAATATACATAACCATGGGTCAGGAGAATGCTATGGTAAAACCCATATTTCCTTCTCTAGCTCCAAGGCACAGACGGTATCCTTTGGAGACAAAACACCTCAGCGATATTCCTGGCAGCCACAGGCTAAAGTCAGAAAGTTGGCTATAAGGGATCTCTGAATGCAAATAAGGAACTGTGTATTATATCCAACCCTCAGTAGCAGCTGCATCTCCAAGCATTACCTCTCATGCAGTCCTCACATATCTCCTGGAGTTCGTATAGATCCCCAATCTTTACTGGGAAGAAACCTGAATAAAGAGATTTAAAGCCTCTGAAAGGGTTTTGGGTGTGGTTGACTTTGAAAACTTAGCAACACAGAATATCCTATGAGTAAGTACTTAAAAGAAAAAGAAAAAGAAAAAAAAAAAAAAAAAAAAAAAACAAAAAAAACAAAGCTAACTCACCAGATCTTTCTGAAAGAGTTCTTTTATTAATTTCAGTGAAGTCAAGCAGAGAACAAGTTGTAATATGAAACACAATTTATGCAACTATGTTGAAATTCTCTACCAGAGTTGCATCTTCTAATGTAAGATTTTTATGGTAAAATAATTTCAAAATACTATCAAGAGTTAGGCTAGGCTCCTTTTGGTTTTAAGTTTTCACAGAAAAACCCTTTTTTATATAAGTCACTGAAATTCTAAGACAAAATGATAATGTCTTTAAATTAGAAAAATAATTAATGAGCTGGAACTAAACTTCAATTGAAATTATACTGTTAAGCAACTCCAAAAGCTAAACAAAAACATGTTAAAATAGAAATTGCAACATCAAGGGAAAACCATTCTCATATAGAGTTCTAGACTCAGCCCTGGCTGATTATGGATAAGAGGAGTTGATCCCTCCTAGGTTTTCCCACAGTCAGCCAACAGGCTACTCTTAATTTAACAGTCACTTGGGTTTACTCGGGGAAAGGCATGTGAGGCCTTTAAAGAGCCAACAGAGATCCTCTGGGTGGGTCTGGTCTGCCTCTCAAAACCCATGAATTTCCCATTATATAATCTCAAATAAGGAAAGCATTTCCTAAGCTGAATACCCAGCTGAGTGCTGCAGGCTGCAGTACTGCTGCCTCCCACACTAAGAAAGAAAGGAAAGAGCTTTGTGAATGGCACAATCACCTTGTCTGGTAATGACAGAAGATTAATGAATCCTGCTTCCAGAAGTCCAAATATCTACACTAAAATGTCCATATTTTATTAATCTCTTGTAAAATAACCACAGAATTCTGAGAAGCTTGCTTTTCCAGAAAGCCCAAGAAAAATACTTTAGTTTCGCCATTCTCAAATTCATTTGACTTAGAAACAAAGCAAACATATTACTCTATTTAATATCATTGCACAAGCAAATTCACAAGAATGAAATGTGTTCAGAGTTCCTAGAAAAAATGTAGCAATGCAGGCTGCCAGCTTGTTCAATGGCAAGCTCTAGGCAGCGCAGCAGCACCAGCAGTGACTCAGAATGAATCACGCTTAAGCTATTTTTGCTTTTAAAGTCCTGCCAGGAGCTGTGTTAATATTCAACCCAGAGTAAATTTAGCTCAACAAGAAAACAAGTGTTTCCATGGTTGCTTCTTCACAGTGTTTATGGTATATGTGCAACCATTCAGCCTAGAAGCCCAGCTAGATCATGGAAGTTGAAATGCTCATCTCTCATTTACATGCAGGCATCGGAACACGGGAAATATCAAATGTAATTCAGGCTAGTGTTCTGTCTGCCGTCTACCTGCCTTCATGGATCCCAAACAGCAACATGGCAGGCAGTGCATCATTAAAGGCTTCTCTTCAAGTCTGTGCCACTGAAGGAGCTCTAGTAGACTGCAGCTGGTCATAGGTTTTACTTGGTTTGTGTTCCAAGTCAAAATTACATTTTCTCTGGTGGTGGAGGTATAACAGACTAAGTAAAGTGCTTGAAGGACTTAGCAAAACAGTAGAAAATTTGAAAGACAGATATCACGTGGAATCTTTATATAGGATCAGACAGTGACAGTCTGGTTATGTGGCTGGTACTCAGGTTTTAAAATAAATTAGTTACAGGCAAAGAGTAAGTAAGATCTGATTGTCTTCATGTTAAAAAAAATTCTACTTAACATAAAATTTATCAAACCCCCTTAATGTTTTTTTGCACAGAAAGAAAACTTACTCACTACACTAGACAGGGCATCAGGACAGGAGAGCGACTAGCAACCCATCTTAACCTTCATTAGTGCTGTAGTTTCAATTCTAAGTGTTCCTCACAGGTCAGTAACACAAAAGCTTGCCTAGAACATGGTGCTGCAGTGAGGTATAGTGTTTATAATGTGGAATCTAGTGGAAGAACGCTAAGTCATCTGGGGGCTGGGAGAGTAACCTTAAAGGGGAATCTAAGCCAATTCCTATCTTTCTCCTTGCCCCTGGCTGCCATGAGGTAAACAGGCCGGCCCTTTCATGTGTTTCAGTCATAGTACACCGTGTTACCACTGATCCAAACCAAATAGTGTTAAGTGACCATGGAGTGAGGCCTCCGAAACCAAGAGCCAAAATACACTTACCAAAAGTTGACTGTCAGGTATTGTATTATAGTGTCAGAAAACCAACACATTTAGTATTAAATACAATCACGTAATTATAAAAACAATTCTCTAGGACTTTTTATCTTGTAAAATTAAAAAATCTACCGAGTGATTCTTTAAAAACCCCTATTTTCAGAATATACTATTTAATTCTAAACACGCATAGGACTTTTGTGCTTGAGTAGCAAATGAATTGGGAAGATGGGAGGAACAGATGCTAGAGCACTCCCTAACTAAATCTACCCATCACAGAAACTCCTAGCACCATCTCTCAAAATTATGCTACAGTCATACATAGTGGCTAGCAAAAATAATGTTAACTTTTCCAGCAGAGGTATTTAAGGTACATTGCACACACCTTAGAATATATACAAAATCATGTAACCATTTTTCATAATTAACTTTTATCCAGGAAAGAGAAAAGGTTAGTTTCATTACCAATGCAAACACTGACATTACCTACGGCATATATACAGATGAATCAACAAAATATAATCAATATGCAGTGAACAACAGAAAAGGCATGGAGATCCTTTGCTCTAAAGGTTACAATTCCCAAGAAGCAGGACACCTGTTTCTTATCTTCCTTCTCAGTGCAATGTTCTATTCATGCAGATGGCCACTACTGCAAAGGCAATGAAGTGGAAAAGACCGAAAAGGACAGAGAAACTAACCATGTAAAGCAAGTATGTAGAACAGCCAACAGTCACACAAGCAGCCTCACTGAAGAGTTATGTTCCAAGGAAAATATTCATCTTTAGACAAATAGGACGTCAATTATTGATGGTGGTTCAATATTTCTAAGACGCTTTGCAAGTTTTTGAAATCCATGACCTAAAGGAACAACCACCAAAAAGTACTTTGGTGATAGAAAAGGTAGAAACTCCTAAAACTCACTAGAATGGATTCTTTAATTCCTATGTTAAGTATCTAGGCCAGGTCTTGGCATATAGCACAGGTGCTTAAAAGAACTATGGGGATGAAAAGGAATGTATCACACTTAAAGCCTGCAAAACACTTTACTTGAAACCCATACTTTCTAAATGTGTAGTTACCTATATATTAACTGTGTATATAACTTTCAAAATCTCAAGGCCCTGGGGATTAGCAGTAATTTATAATTTATAAAATAATGACCTTCTGATTCACTTAATTAACTCAACTCTACCTGAAAGTTTTGGGTTAGAGGAATAGTTAGATGTCTACAAAAAGAATATACTAGAAGTTAAGCAGAAATATGTGAGAGAAAGAGAAACAGGTGAAGAGTGAGTTTTAAGGAGAGTAGAAACATTCTTTACGATACTACACAGCATGAAATTGTCAAAGCTATTTTACTCAACTATTCTAGCTCTGGACACATACACAGAAGAACCGAAGGATGAACTCAAACAGACAGAGCCCAACAGTCACTGACTGATTCACATGATAGCTGAAAAGCAGAAACTCAAAGATTCACCAGATGAATGCTTGAACAAGATGTGGTACAAACTGGAAAACTACCTGCCCTTGGTAACACATGAAGTTGTGATATAGCTGGGGGATAAACATTCCAGCCAGTGTGGAGCATGTGTGGAGCATGCCCTTGTACACATGCATAGACTGGTCAAATGCATCCAGACAGTAGGGCAGTGGAAACCAATGAGGAGGGGATGAAGAATTACCATTTAACCAGTATCAGATCCCTGTTTGAGATGCTGAAAAAGTCCCAGCCTGGGGTGCTGGTGACAACTGCACAGTGTGAACATACTAAATGCCAGTAAGCTGTATACATAACAATGTTAAAGTGGTAAATTTTAGATAACATAAAATTCACCAAACATATTAAAATGCACAGCACAATAGGCCCTAGTGAAAATGCATGTTCGTAGCAATGGCTTATCTTCTGTAATATGCCCTGTCAGTGCTCGACTTAAAAAAGAGGGGAGTAATGCTTGAGGGTAGGAAACATGAACTCTGCACTGTGTGCTTAGTTCTAGAACTCTAGTACTGTTCTTAAAAATAAAAAAGAGCCTATTAATTAAATAAAGATCCCAAGAAAAGCAAAAGGGGTTAATCTGTGTCCAAGTCCTGTCTGTTGTGCAGTGTCTTATACTGACGCCAACCAATCCATTTCCTCTTAAACACCGAGTCTCCACAATGCAGCCTTCTTGCTTACTTTCAGCTTCCCTTATCTCTAATATCCACATATCTCCTAGTTCTGGAGGCTAGGGTTCCAGATTTTTCTGCTTCTCCGAGCCCTTGATGTTCCTATTGCTCCCTAGGTTGCTTACCTTGCTCTGACCTGTAACTTCTCTTGACTTCCGCCTTGTGTTTATTTTGGCTTGATGGTAATGGCTTACTACTGGCCTTTGGTACTCTAAACCCAGACACTGTTCCCTAATTCCAGCTTCTAACCTCATATTTATCTTGTTGTAAGACACATTCATCCTGGCAATAATTAAATAGGAAGAACAGTTAGATAGATGATATTGGCTCAAAATGGTAATATTCTAGACACGTCCTAATACTACTCCTAAGATTTTTGTTCAGTGTAAATTTCTTCTTTGCAAAGTTCTCAAAACTGCCCTTTATTTTACCTTCTAATTTTCTGACATAATCAGATGTTCAGAGTAGTCTAGATATAAAGAATGGTAAACATGGATGTCTACAAGGAAAGGCAAAAAGAAATGGATACAAAAGGAAATGTTTCAAGTGGAATCTAACGGAGAGGTGGCACTTATCCACACATATTCAAAAATAACCAGCCCTATCTCTGTGTAAGCCAATATAAACTGTTCAGGCTCCATGTTACATTTGTACAGCACAGTGTGGAGAGGGGAGGAAGACAGAGAAGAACAGAAGGAGACTGTGTGCTCTTCCATGAAGGCAATACATTTGAGCAGAATCACCCTATAGAAATGGGTATTCACTAAAACACCCAAAGAAAAGCTTAGGCATAGCAAGGTCTGGGCAGTGAAGCAACCCTGAGAATGGCTAACCCTTACATGCCTCATGAGGGTTTGATTGTACTAAGAGACAGGGATAACCTAAGGATCAAGAGGATGACTTCAGTGGCATGACTCCTTCCTGCTTTGGTACCCTCAAGGGGAAAGCACAAGGTAGAGAATAAAAATTTAGGGAGGAAAAAGAGCACAAATGTTCAAGATTTATTTTTCATATTATGCTCTTTAAAACACAAATAGCTAAACGCTTCTTCCCCATTCTTAAATGGGAATTTAAGCTCTGACCAATCTACTATGAATATAATTTTTGGATCAGAAAATATGACAGCACATGGACCCTAAGATTTGTGACTGGAAGGGAGAATAGCTTTTCTTTGTACCAGGTCTACTGTGTAAAGGAGAATGCAAGGCTCTACAGGGTGGACTCAGAACACTTCTACTAAGTACCACCAGGAAACATGTCAGAACACCCAACCAATACCCTAAACTGTTTTTGGGTTAGCATGTACAACAATGTAAAAGTCAGTACCAAAGAGGCTGATACATGTTTATGTGGTATGATAAGGTTAAATACAATCTAGCAACAAAGGCAGGAACTAGTAAAATCTTTGGATGATCAACCCAAGAATATCCACACAATAGTCTAATGTGCAAGTTTCTGAGACGACACAGATGACTGATACACTGACCATTCTTCACACCACAAGCTGGGATACAAGTACAAGCCAACAGTGCGGAATACTAGAAGCTAGAACTGAGGAACAACAGGGCTGCCAGCGTCACTGATGGAGATGAGGGAGACAGCAGGAATATGCTGACGGTGAACAAATACCTCAAAGCTGGGTCAGAACAGCTTACAAAGATGTACATGTCAAAAACCAGAAGGATAGCTATGTATGACAGAGTATACCCACGATCCCATTAGGGGGCTGAGGCAGGAGAGTTGCAAGTTCAAAGCTAGACTACCTGCACAGTTAAGATATAGTCTTAGAAACAAGCAAAAGATTGTATAGAAATTCCTTACATTACACTAAGGAATATATATTTTATGCATAATTATGCATAAATTATGATCTTATGTTTTATTATTAATTTTATAGTTGTGTTTGGCACACTGCCATTGATGAATGGCTAAGCACCTTGCTATGTACTATGAAAACTGCACTAAATAAGATGTATCTTTATGGAGTCATCTCCAAAAAGTTTAAATTATTCAGTAAGGACCAGTTAGAAAAGAAAGTTTATGGAGCAGACTTATCTTGCAAACTTAGAAAATTCCCCAATTATTTCTACCTGCCTAGGCATTACCTAGATCTGGATATACTTGTAAAAAGTACCACCTGCCATTACTCAGTGGGGGTTTCCTAACTTTTGATCACTTTGGGTTTCCATGTCAGAAACATCTGTTTCTATTTTTCCCCCAAGCAAAACCTGGGGAAGGTGAGTGCTATTCACTGACAATGAGATGGGTTCTTTATCTGTATAAAGAACACTCTTTTCTAATGCTCCAAAGGGCACACATACACCAGAGGAGAGAAAATGAAGTGTGGGTGGGTACCACGGAAGGAAACAACTCGCTAAGCACGCTCCTAGCACTGTGTTGCTGCAGGGTTGTTGCAGCTGTATATCTCAGGCTCTTTAATAGGTGTCACTGAAGACTATCTTTAATTAAATCATTACCTTCTTGAGAAAACAGGATTCCATTCTAAATTAAGCAGGATTCTTACCTCTCTAGTTATTCAAACTTTAGTTCTTCTAAGTCTTACCCAAAACTCACTTTCTCTAAAAAGTCATCACTCTGGTTTCAAAGATGGCTTGTTTTCAGGTGGTGGTCACATGAGTCACACGTGCTAGCACCCCAGTGCTGGCCTCCTACTGTCCTGTCCTAGCAACACTACACTATTGGTTCTTTCCCAAAATTACTATTATACTTGTATTCATTAAATATCTTAGTTACTCTGTTTAAAGGTCTATATCATATTCAATATGCCCTAGTTTCTATTGAAGCATTAGTAAGCACTTGCTGGATATAAACTCTGCCTATTGTGAAAGAATAAAAATCTTTTGCAAATAAGGAATATGCTAACACTTTTTATTTTACTAAATACCTGGATTTTACTCAAGTATGAGAGAGATACTTGAAAATAGCCAGCAAAAGGGAAGCAACAGAAGCTAAATTCTACTTGAGTCACATTCTCAGTTCATGCTGCTGTGATATCTGAATGAACAGCATGACCCAGACTTAGCAGATGAGTATCAAGAGTCCTTTAAAGACCCTGGCTCTTCAGGGGTAAGATACGAGGGGGAGGATGCAGTTAAAAACAGGTATTAGAGTAAAATACTAATTTTTTAAAATGTACTAATACACATGAGACGCTGGGGTAGACTAAAGACTTCAAATTTGTTATGCAACTTTATTTCCTAATCCAATCCAACTAGGGGCAGGCTATATTTATAGCATCTGAATGCACAGATTACCATGTGATTCTAGGAGCCCAATTAAGACAAAGCATTAGAGCCAATCTCTAACACAAGCACTACCAGATCTATACTGTGCAACCATCAGTCATCCTGGTAGACTGCAAGCTGGAGCCGAGAGTATATATGGTTAGTAGCGAAAGGAAGAGGAAAAACAGGAAAGAAGTTTCCAGCAACAAAATTAGATAACGTGTGTGTATGTGTGTGTGTGTGTGTGTGTGTGTGTGTGTGTGTGTGTGTGAGAGAGAGAGAGAGAGAGAGAGAGAGAGAGAGAGAGAGAGAGAGAGAGAGAGAGAGAGAGAGAGAGAGAGAGAATGAGAATCCAAGCCTGAGGTGGGGGATCAATGCCTGTGAAGGTTAGAAGACAATGTTAAATTCTACAGAGCTGACGTTATAGACAGTTGTGAGCTGCTCCATGTGGGTGCTGGGAACTGAACTCAAGTCCACTAACACTCTTAACTGATGATCCATCTCGCCAGTCCCTTTACTCTTGTAGGAAAGATTGTTTTCTCCCCCCCCCCCACCCCTTTGGTACATGTAAAACACAACGACTGTGTTTAAAGCAGAAAGAAAATATAAATGAATAAGCTACTGCAGTTTCTTGGCTGTAATTCTACCAAATGTAAGAACCATCACCAGTTTGATGTTCTGGAGGGGAGACAGATCACTGCCACAACATAACAGAAACTGGACAATGTCAATCAAGGCTAATGGTGAAGGAAGAAACAAAAAGTCTTGAACCTAAGTTATAAGTTTTCTATTTTATACAATTGAAATCAAGTCAAAGTTTAGTGATACCTAAGAGAAGGAGAAAGAATCTTCTACCAAGAAGGACTTAGTCAAACTGGATGAAGTTAGTCAGAAAAGTCTGGCATCTCCAGCCAACTGGCAGCCACATACTGTACTGAAAGATGACTGCTGCCCAGATCTGCCAAGGTGACCTTGATGAAAAGGGACAGAAGGCCATGTCTTATCTTCTCATGCTCAGAATGAGGATGTGTCAAAACATTTACCATGGAAGTAGGGCAATGGAGAGCATCCTCAAATTTACAAACACACAATCCCCTCCAGGTCTTTATTCCTCAAATAAATACTGGTCCTAATTCTCCACCTAGGGGTTCAGAATACCAAGGGAGACAAGTCTGTTCTCACTTACCTAGTATTTCAACCAAATATAAACTGCTCACCAAAGATGAAGAAAGGAATCTCACAGAAGAGAGGACTGACAGATTTATCTGAACCTGAAATATGATTGATTGTTTTACTTACTTATAATAATCTAGTAATACTTAATTTTGGAAAGCTACTGAAGATCTTTTAGCTATCCAATCCCTTAGATTTTAAATACTGTCTCTGGATTTTTGTTTTATTTTGTTTGAGATCAGTTCTCATGTAGCTCAGGCTGGCTTCAAACTTGTGTAGTTGAGGCTAGCCTCAAGTCCTGATCCTCCTGCTCTAGCTTCCTGAGCGCTAGGATTAGAAGAATACGTTACTATACCCAGCTTTTTCCCAACATATTTTACATGTCAGGTTCTAAGACTCCAAAATTTCATCCAAACAACCTCCTTTCTCCCGCACAGGAGAGCCGTCGGTTACCTACTCCTCTTTTTGGCCCAATGCCATACAGAGCCCATTCCTGAAAAGCAAAACAAAACACCTCCCACCCCAAAAAACAAAAAACAAGGAAGCCATGCACATGAGGTGTGAGAGTCAAGGGAAATATGGGCACCTCTGTACCTCAAATTAATTCTTCTATAAACCCAAGTGAGCTGTCAATCTTCCCTAAAAGAGGAAGCATTAGGGCTGTACCTGTCACAAGGTATGCTGCTAGGCAGACTGTGGAGGCCATGTAAGCTTGTTTCTCAGCAAAAGCCACTTTTCCAGAAAGACATTTTGTCTCCTTTCCCTCTCTAGTCTAGATCTTACTACACAGGGTCCCTGGGGGAGATATAGTCTGGAGAGCAGATTAGCAGGAGATATGGGCTAGAGACAGCTCAGGATGTAACACCTGTCTAATAAAAACTGGGTCCTTGGCGAATGTGTGTACAACACACACACACACACACACACACACACACACACATAACCACACACACACACACACAGTGCTCATGTGTGTATATCAAAGTATTTTACTAAGCCATATTTTCTTTAAAAAGAAGTTCATTAAATAATCAGGCTCTGACAGTAAGCCTGTTCCTCAGTCCAATCTAATGTGTATGTTCCAAAGCAACCGTGAGAGACTGAAGACTCATACAGCACACAGCAGTGAGGCAGCTCAACAGCAGTTGTTATAATCATGTTTCATGTTGAGCACAGACTACCTCGCTATGTGAACAGACTCCTCCTTTTCTTCTCAGCTCTTAAAGGCAGATCTCACGGTGCAGCCTGGGCTGACTTGAAACTTACAACATTATATAGTCCAATTGGACTTGAGGTCACAGTGATCCTCCTGCCTTACCTTCGACATGGTGGGATTATGGGAGAGGTTCACCAAGCCTACTTAAGAATACTGTTAACCACTCAGTCTCTGCTTCCCTATCAAGAAAAGGCTGCCAACACCAATATTAAGTGAAAATCTCTTCCCTTATCAACATTTTTTGTTCACGTCCCACTAATTACAGTGTTCCTCACTACTTTACAGTCTAACATCTACCCTTCATTGAACTTTGCCAGCAATTTAAGAAAATGACTGACCCATTCCCAGTTTGTTACTTTGAACTTAAGAATTCTCGCCAATGATAAAACTTCTTAAAATGTTTATCCTTCTGTATTTTAGATATGAATAAAAATCAAAGTAAATAAACTAGAAAACTAGTATTTAGGGAGTCTGTTACAGGTTGTAAAGTCCTTTCATGCACAGTGTCTTGGTTAATTCTTCCACATCTCTATGGGCTAGTTAGTAGCATTCTTATTAGTGTTATTATCATAAACATATATTTTCCAGGAATAAAATTCCAACATTTAATAAAAAATACAAACTACTACTTGGTTGGACACTGTCTCAACTTACATTTTCTCATTTCAAATTTTCTGGTGGTTGCTAGCCTTAGCCATGTAACTCACATATGTAAATTATGAGATGAGTTGAAATAATTATTCAGAAACAATATAAATTTCAACAAATATGAAAATAGGTAATTCTAAAGGGCAGTACTTAAGCATAACAAATAAAGAAATCATTCCTTAGGACTATAAAAGGAGCTAGAAAATGCCCCAGCAAAAAAGTGCTTACTGCACAAGCAGGGAGAATGGCACTTGGATCTCAGCACCTACCTAGAAGCCATGTGTGCACCCATGGACTTCTGTAACCCTAAGACTGAATGAGGAGGGAGTAAAGGAGGATCCAACGGATCTGCTAGATACCAGTCTAGCTGAAGATCACGCCAAGTCTGACGAGAAGCCCTACTTCAAAAGAACAAGGCAGAGAAAGTAATAAACAAGGACACTAAGTCCTGCCGTGGCCTCCATGAGTATATCCACATACAAGTATGTACAAACATCCCAATATAAATAATGCATACAAATAAACACATGTGCTTTAGAATTTAAAAATAACCTAGTGTATTGTCAAAAGTACTACCTAATGAGTCAGGCTAACTAAATACCAAAGACAGAATGAAGGTTCTATAATCACAGAAACTTTTATTTAGCCATGATGTTTCTCAGCATTCTTAAGAAATAGCTGTTGAATGGCTGAATGCTAAGTGCAACATGCAGCATAAAAATAAGGCTCTCTGATATAGGTGTATAGGCAGTTTTTCACTCAGGATGCTTAGGTAGGAAGACTGTCAAGTTTAAGGTCACCCAGGGCTACAGAGTGAGACAAAAGAGTTAAAGAGTTTATAATCAAAACCACAATGCCAGTTGTAGCTGTTCATGGAGGGAAAGCCAAGTAACCAGCAAGTGATTCTAACTACACCAAGATACTCTTGGATGAATCTTCCCTTAGGTCTGGAACTGGTGTCAGATTTGGACGGACATTTAAGAAAGCTTTATGACTATTTTTAGCCTGACTGTATCAACATCACCCAAAGAACGTAACCAATGGCTACAGGCCTACCAAACACCAGCTAAATCTGAGTCTGAATCTCCAAACTGGGAACTGAGGCCTGGATTTTTGTTGGTTTTGTTTCATGTTCACAGTTACTACTAATGTCTAGTGAGCACTTCTACTGTAGATGGTGGTTCTCAAACTTTGAATACAGAGGAATCACTGAATGGCTTGTTAAGATCCATTCTCTCTCCCAAATTCAGACTCAGGTAGCCTGCAGAAGAATGTAGCAGCTCATACTTAAAAGACATTTCCAGGTAGCACTTAACACCACTGGTATTTGTGGTTATTTTGTTAATTTTTTTTTGAGACAGGATCTCATGTAGCCCAGACTGGCCTCAACCTAGCTATGAAGATGAGAATGACCCTAAATTCCTGATCTTTATCCTTCCACTTCCCATTGCTAGGGTTACAAGACTACCACACGTGACTTCTGCTGGTGTTTGTGAACTAAATGAAGAGTAATTGCAATAGATGACTTGAGAAATGTCACTACATGAAAAACTAAAATATAAAACAATCAGAAAGAAAAATTTAAACTCTAAGATACCATCATGTACTAGTTAGAATGGCTAAATTTAAAACAGAGCCAGACTAGCTCATGTGCTAGTGGGGTGCATAACAGCCAGAACCCTCCTATGCTATACACTGGAGAGCATTTCATCACTTTCTTGTAAGCAAAACACCATGTACTTAACATAAAAGTCAGCAACACCATGCCTAGGTACCTACCCAAGGGAAATGCAAACCTACCCCCACATCAAAGACTGTATGTGGATGCTCAAAGCAGTTTTGCTCACAAAAGCCACAAGCGATAGCCACAGAAACACTCTTCGATGAGTAGATGGATAAATACACTACCCATATGGCTCGTGACTACTCAGAAATCACCAACAAGCTGCTGATGTCAACAGCATCAGTGGTCCATTTCTACAAATTTTGGTAAACAAAATATGCTACTTAAAAGGCTGCAGGCTACATGGTTCTGTTTATACAGTACTGTGAAAGAGTGAAAATTAACTGTAGTTGCCAGGGATATTGGAAGTATAAATTATAATGGGACAAAAAAAAAATCTGGTAGATGATAGAAATTGATCTTGCAGAATCTCATCTGTTATACAGGACTATAAGTCTACCCACTCCTTCATATTGCTGTTAAGTAATAGAACACACGTTTTAAAGATAAAACATGCCTTATACAGAAGTTGCAAACACTGTATCCCTTCTTTCACCATACACAGTGTTAACACTGGTTTATGTTTTCTGCTCCTTCCAGAACAATGTGACAAGGCACTGACAAAGACACCAATAGCAACAAACAAATACTGACTAGGTGACAGGCAGGCACAGCAGGACCATGCTCAGTTGAGTCTGCAGGCCAGCACAAGGTTAAGAGGATACCTTGATTCTTATATTGCCTTTGAAATTTTGGGAAAGAAACCCACCTTTCGTTCTACTTTATACTTGCACCCCTCAACCCTTTGCGTGGCGGAGGCTCAAAGCCCAGGGCCTGAACATGTTAGCCAAACACTCCAGTCCTAAGCTTCATCCCCAGACTTTATCTTTTCTAAGAAAACAACCTCCCCAGAATTCTTGTCATTCCTAGCTTGTAGCAGTGTTTAGTGATTGTTTTGTGTTGGCATTGTGCAGAGTCACTTAGAAGGTGGAACACAGGTGCATATACACTTTCTGAAATGCAAGACAGAGGTTGGAATAGACCACAATGCCACCCAGCAGTGCTTCTGCCAAGGTGGGCTTTGCAAGAATCGTCTGTGCACACTAATATTTCTGTATATTACTTTATCAAGTCTTCAAGTCACTCCTAGATTTTGCATTGAAGTCTTTCTTCCTATTACACTATTGTTCCTTATCCACCCTGGATGTCCTTTAGCCTTTGTAAGACAATTGGCCTGTCAATACTCTACACCAGTCTGCTTACTCAATTTCTCTCCCCTCCACCCTCCAACATAACCCTGGCTGTCCTGGTCCTCAATCTAGCTCTGTAGACCAGGCTGTCCTTGCAATTCAGAGAGAACTGCCTTCCAAGTGCTAGACTAATGGTGTGTGCCACCACACCTGACTGCTTACTCATTTTTTAAAATTGATTTCTCTGTCTTTAAATAATTCAAATGTTTTAAAATTTGACAAATTTTACATTTTGTTTTTTGAGACAGGCTGTCATTACTTAGCTCAAGCAGATTTCAACCCTATATTAATTCTCTTTCCTCAGCCTCCAGAGACAGGCCTCACACTGTAGTGCGTGCTAGCCTGGAACTCATTATATAGCTCAAAATGGTTTAAAACTGGTACTCCTCCTGCCTCCATCTCCCAAGTATCGGCATCCCAGAATGAGCTGACAGGCCCAGAGCTAATACTGAACATTGTGTCCTACTTCTAAAAACTCTTAATACCATATGTACATTAAAAACATACATTATGTATATTTTTAAACATAAATATTCTGCATTATCAGTGCAGAGTATTTCATTTAGCTACTGTTAGTCATTTATATTGTTATTTATATATTAATTATAAATAATATTTTAAAGAGTATCACTGAACCAACTTTGCTTCTCTGTTTTTGAACTTCTGCCTAGGGAAGATAATCAGATACAGAGTTTCTAAGAAAATATATTCAAATGGTGATGTGTACTGACAACTGAGCATGTCACACTCCATCATTTCGAAGAAGAAAGTGTTCAAGAAGTGAAAACACCAGATCCAGAAATAGAAAGTGAGTGGCCAGAGGGGACACAGCAGTTTTTTAAAACTCTCAATAGCATGTCTTCATTATTGTATCACGTGAATAAATGCTCTAAAACCTTAAATTGAAATCAATGTAGCAAGTCACTATTATTCTGAATGTGCAAGATTATACCATTTGACTTGACTTCAAATGTTGTCACATCACTAGCAACACACTTTGTCTCCATGCCCTCCTCCTGACCTGCATGACTGCTACCACATGCCTACTGTATACATATGACAACACTCAATTACAGGTGCTTTTCTAAGCCAAATTGCAATTATTAATTTGAAAGATTTTGCTTGATTATCAGTTTCAGATTAACTGAATGTTCTTATCCACTTGCTGTATGCAAACGCAGTAACATGCCCCACACTGAGCTGCCACGTTCTAAATCTTTCTGAAGCACAAACATATGCACGTCTTAAATAATCCCAACACACTAGAAATGCTTACTGATTTGCTTGACATTTTAATTACATAGATTACAAAATTTAAATCTTTCTAATTTCTGAAATTACAATGTGACAATATAAGTATTTTCTTAAGTATAACATCTGTCAGCTCTGGAGCACTGAGGCTTTGGACTGACCACTTAGGTTCAGCTGCCTTCTAGCATGAATAACAGAACCCTCATCAGTCACAACGAGAGAAACACCCACAGTTCAGTTGTTCAAACCTGTGGCTGACTCATCTGTACCTTGACAAGGGGCCTTCCTCTAGTGACTGTAGTCATAGCCATCTCGGAGTCTAAGATTTCTCTCTCCTTGTGAATGTATTTGGCAGCTTTGTGGCCTCCTGCCTAAGACACTGGGTGAATGTGTCACCCCATGGCTCTATTACATGATGTTAGGTCTGTGGCTACTGTCAAGACTGAGATGATGAGACATGTGCCTGGTTACTGTTTGTTATGCTTGAAATAAATTTCACAGAATTTGCTGGAAACTTGTGATGGGATGAATATCCCATTCCTCCTCCAAAACACAGCAACTATTCACAAAGGAAATGCCAGGCCCAGGTACTGTGTATTGAATGTACTGTCAAGATCAGACGCCCAAGAAAAGAAGAAGAATATACAATGTTTGTGGCATCCTGCCTCCCTGCTTTCTAAATACCACTGCTAGGAATAGTTTCCTATCCACCGGACACGTTCCTCTCAGAGTCATCAGAATACATCAGTTCAGTTCCACAATCTGGTAACCCACATGAATTACTACTTGACAGTTTATAGTCCATATCTCAAGAAATGGAAGGAAGTACTTAAGAGAAAGGAAAATAGATATTTAAGGGTCAGTATAATTGGAGATTAACAAGAGCAACAAACAAACGACATAAGCCAAAAATACCCTCCAGGCTTTGGTGTCATCCAGCACTGGAACTCACCCTGTGAGTCAAAAGGAACTTGCATTGCCTCTCTCCAATCCTCTTCAAGAGAGGTAAGAAATCAACAGCCATGTATATATAGTGCCCATGCATATGTGGGCATTCAAATGATGGCATTTGTTAGTTCACAAGTGCAAAGAACTTCATATACCGGGTATAATACAGAGACTGGCCACGACTTTTATTATAGTAAAAGGAAGAAGACAAACCTCAGATGAGTGCAGAGTACATAGGCTATCAAAAAGGAACCATATAAAAGTTAATTTGTCAGCGCTGGGATGTAGCTTGAGTTCTGGCTGTTAATTAAGATTGTATTCTTTCTGCTGTGCCCTATACTGGGCTCTTTCAATAACAAATGTAAGCAAGTTTGAGACTTTGCAAGGAACCAGTACCCGCCATAACCTGGGTGACAAGCCTAAGAAATAAACTGGGGTAGACATAATTTTCTCTAGTATGCAAGCATTATGGATTAAGTATGGAATTTTCTCAAAAGGCTCATTTGTTGAACTCTAATGCCCTCATCTTTTTGTGAGGTTCTGGAAACCTCAGAAGGTGGGGCCTAGCTTGAAGAAGTAAGTCACCAGGGTCAGATCTGCAGGTGTATCTTGTCTGTGGTTTTTCCTGCCATGCATCTCCCTATCAGCCGACAAGCCTTCTCCATATGCTGCTCCTGGCATGATTTCTACGTGCATGAGCGTGAACTCCAACCTCTGATACTGTGAACCTAATAAATCTTTACTCTCTGAGGTTAGTTCTGCCAGGTGCTTTTATCACAACGATGAATAGGTGTCCAAGGGGTAAAAATAATGTCTTCAAAGAAGCTGGATTTGATGTTGTCACTACAGATTAGATGCAAACAAAGCATGTTATCACTGGAGAAATGCTACCCTTAAACAAGCACAGCTCATCCAGTTGGTTTCTACTCTAGGAATGGTAAACGCTGGCACCTGCACTGCCTCCTCTTTCCCACTCTAACACATTAGATCTTCTTTTCTACTCAGCCTAAGCCCAACCTCAGAAAGCTTCTGAATACTCTGGTCCTCAGAGCCTCTACTGATAACAGGACCGACGAGCAAACCAGATAAACTGTTCTGACGTTCCTCACGTTACATAATTCATAATAAACATGACATTGTCTTCTCCAAGTACTGAGTTTCTTATTTGTATTCATTTAAGACTATCATCGACACGAATGTAGAACGCAGAAGAGGTTTAAAAGTGTTCTGAGTGTATATAAGATAAAGGTATGGTATTTAAGGGCATAGAGAATCTAGAGTTAAAACAAACAAACACAAAAACCCCAACCAAACACACAAACAAAAAAACCCAAGAAACTCTGTATGTAGTTTAGATCAGGACCAATAGCCTTCCCTGTGAAGCAGATGGTGACTATTCTAAGTTCTGTGGACCAGTGTTTGTGACGCAGCAGGGCTCTGCAATGACACCCTGAGAGCTGCCACAGACAGTGAGCATCTATCTGGCTCTAACCAACCTAGTTACAGACAGTGAAAGCAGATGTTCATGTTATCTTTACAGCACTAAGTATTGTCTCTGTTTTGATCCCAATGACTGAACACTCCCCACCCATTTTATAAAAAATATTCCTAATCTGTAAACTGAATTTGTACCATAGACAGCCCAGATATGGTGTTTTCAAAATGGGAATTTCTGGTGGTCTAAAAATGTGACAACTATACCAGCATATGAGACTTTCCTTCAGCAAAAACAAGGTATAGCTAAAGAACAATGCAGAAGCAAGAAAGATGGTTCATCTGCTTTTTGGGCCAGAAGTTGAGATTTGCAAAATAAAAAGCAATGATACCTAATCTCAGTACATTTTCCTTATGTTTGGAGAACAGTTACATTTCATGTCAAATGTCTATACTTAACACAAAATGAACATAGTTTTAAAGATAGATTATTATTAATTTTTAATCCTCTGTTCTGGTTTCCAATAGGATAAGTACTAAAAGGCACACAGCATGTGACCTAAGACCCGAGAAGTGCATTTTTAGCAGTTAAAAGGCCATGGGATTACAAAGCTCAAGAAGCAGCTGCTTAGCTAGGGCAGCAGTACTGTGAGTACAGTAAAGAATACCTAGTCCTGCCCACTAGACTCAACCACCTTCACCTCCACCTTGATCTAACCTCATTCAAGAACTACCTGACATTTCTTTGATTGAATTATGATTTGATAAATTAAATGCCCTGCAATTATACCTCAAGTGAGGACTATGGAGAAAATACCATGGTTATTTACATTAAAAAAAAAAGCAACCCTTTATGTACATACTTCAGTTGTTTTTAATCTTTTAAGACGGAGTCGTATCGTATGGCCCTCGGTATGCCTGGAACTCACTATGGAGTCCAACAGCAGTGACCCTTCGGCCTCTGCTTCTGAGGACGGGGATTATAGGTGCATGTCATAACGTCTGCAGGGCTCTCACTGCATTTACTTCAGCAAAACAGGCAACTGCAAGTGAGGGTCTTGGTCAGTCAGTCAGTCTGTCTGTCTGTCTGTCTCTGTCCTACCCTCCCTCTCACTTCTATCTTTCAATTTTTAGAAACAAAACATTATTACTACAAATTACAACAACTCCTTAACTCTAGAACATATTTCAAAGCAGATCCATGAGCCCCTTTAAGAAGTCACAGTGTACCTCAGGTCGGGACACACAATCACTGCGCAAACTTGGTCCACCAGGACCGTCACCACAGAATGAAATCTAAAGAACAAAATCTATCAGACATGATACAAGTGTAACTGTCAGTGCTCAAAACACTAAGCTAAGAATTACATTTTGCAAGCACCACAAAAGCATCTTATATTGCACTTTAAAAGAGTATTGATATTCTGTTTGCTCTGCTATTTAAGATCAGGAACTTTTAAAATAACATTTCAGGGGAAATTAAAGGGAAACTTCTGTCAATCCCAGTGTTGCAATGCATGGGGAACGCTTACATAAGGAAGTGCTCTTTTCAAAATAAATTCAATTTGTCATGAGATTAACTATCCAAATGATGTGTATGGCTGGGCTGGGGAAACACATCTCTCTTTTCTCCCCTCTCTCTTTCTCTCTACCCAGATTAAAAAAAATAATAATCACAATCCAAACATTAGTTTCATTAAGTTACATTATATGTTCCTGATTAGGAATTTCCTCAAGAACATGTTATTCTAAAATTCACCATAGTTTCTTTAATGGAACAATAACTTTGTGAATAAGTAACAAAGGAGGAAGAAACATACTTTTTATAAATTTATCCCTCAGTTTTATTATAAAGTACCTTTAAAGTAAGAGATGAGGCATTAGCCGTCATCTGCAAGAACAAGTCCGCTATGACACACAGAGAAAATGAAAGCCCCATCATCTTCATTCTGGGGATTACGCTCTATTTGGAGGAACAGTATAAAATTAATTAAGAAAGATTTTGATAGTGACAGTATTCAGTAAAGAACCAAACAGAGGGAAAATGCTTACTGTTTAAATCTACAGAACAGCAATCACCTCATCATGATTGCAAAACATTCTCCATTGTGAAACAAGTTATTTGTAAGATGAGGAAAAGTGAAGCAGCTTCTTCTGAGCTCTCAGCACCAACTAAAAAATACTTTTACTTAAAAGAAGGCCAACTTCAAAATATGAATTGCTACACTGAGTACATAGGATACGAAACGAATTATGTCTCGCATACATTCCTGCTCTGTCAGTATACAAACACGTGTGAAAGAAGACTCATGTTTAAAAGGGGGAAAAAGCTATTCACTTTTCTCTACAAGTCTTTAAGGAACAAATGAGTCTCAATCCTAAACCAAAACAAGCAAAAAAACAAAAAATCCCTACACAGCTAAACTGCCGAAATCAAAAAACAAAAACAAAAAAAAAAAAAAAAAAAAAAAAAAAAGAAAAAGGAAAAAAAATCCAATTCACCTCTATCTATAAGGTGTGTGTGTGTGTGTGTGTGTGTGTGTGTGATGAACTATTTTCCTCACTTTCAAGTCAAAACCCTAAATATAACAGTCATTTAAGCCAATTTAAAACTCCCAGGGAACAGTTTCAGAGGGACTTTGATGGGATTTGGGAGGAGTCCCTGAGGAAGCCTTACCAACGCTGCTCCAATAGCAGCAAATAGGAATAAGTGTACTTTAGAGCTTGGCACAGCAGCTTATATTTTAAAAGAATTACCAGTATTATCTTAATAAAATGGATTTTAGTTTTATTTTGTTTTCCCAATTCCCATCCCCAGCAGTGAGACACTTTGTGGAAACTGTTGGCTTTCAGAAACAGACAGGCAATTGGAAACAGTATTAGACGAACAGGAAACTGCAACAAAACAAGCCGTTCAGCAGAAGATGGAGCAAGCAGAGAAGCTGACACTACAGAACCGTGTTCCGGGCTGCTCAGAGGCCAGGCCCCTCATCTCAAGAAGCCAAAGCAAAGCAGCTGACTTACATTGTTTCTTCAGCTCCCTCAGCTGCTGCTTAAACTGCAGGAACTTTTCATTCTCTTTAAAGTCAGCATCAGAGTTCTTATCCTGTAAAGCCAAAAATTTCTTCTCCACCAGTACTTTTAAATCTGGTACTTTTTCTGGACGGTCTTCTTTTACCTAAAAAGAAAATAAATTCATGTTCATTAGCGATAATGAGTACCAACAAGGAATATAAAACTGTCTTCAACTCATTTAATTCAAAAGACAGTATGAGAGAAAATATCTTCCCAGGAGACCACTCAGAAACAGCGATGACTTCACCTTCTCCACACAGCCCGTCACTGTGTCCACCGCTAAGTCCTGCAGAAGAGGCGGCTGGCCGAGACCTGGGCATAGCCGTTCTCCCTTCACCTAGGCCTGTTCAGCCTGTTCATGCAACAGTGATTACTCCATTTTTAGTCTCAGCATCCCTTCTAGCCCTTGCCCAGATGGTGACAACGATTCCCACATTAACAAGAGAAAACAAAGTTTTGACTTTCCACAGTTCCCTGGTCTAACAAGGAGCTGTGTGTCCCGCTTGCTCTGTTCAAAGCCACTCAATAGTTCAGCCACGCAGAACTATTGAAGGTATTGGGCTGTGGGCACCACGGACACGCTCACTGCTGCCACCACATCTCTTCCCACCTCCTTCAGAACACAGACAGCAGCATGAACGATGCTCTATTAGAAGCCTGCAACTTCTTTCCAGGCACTTGCTTCTTGAGTGTAGCCCACACCTTTGTGGTTTCCACTCTGTTTTTATGGAATGGCTGACAGCACTTGAATTAAACAGTTTGTCCCACATCAACAGGGCAGGTGGAGACCTCTGAAGTTGTTCCTCTTGTACAAAGTAATATAAATTTTGCTTGATGTCTTAAATGTTTTCACTACCTAAACTCTCACTCATTCCTCACCAAGTTCTGACTGTAAAAGCTTTTTAAAACCAAACAATTCCATCTAAACAGTAGGATTTCTACTGAGGAGAAAACAATATGCAATTTAGCCTTTACTTATCCAGACCTCTGAGAATACTGTAGGACAACAAAACAGGGAGGATGGCTGGAAAAGCAGCTGCCTGGCTCGTGAAGAGTAAACCTGCAAAACTCCCTGATGCCAAACTCATGGAGCTGCGGCCAGAACAAGCTAGCTATTCTCAAGTGTTAGGGGGAGCTGTTACAGCCCTTTGGGAAGTCTGGGAGGAGCTGTCCAGTGGAGCTCCTCAGGGGTGGCCCTTGGCCACTCACACAGTGCAGTCTAGGGGTGGAGCCTGATGGTCAGAGGGCTGCAAAGGCAGGGTCTACAAAGGGAAGGTTGGTGTGAATAGCCAACACTTTATCTTCTCAGAACCCAATAGAGATGATGTAACCTTCCGTATTACAGATGTGGACATGAAAAATCAGACCTAATAGGCCCTGTACACAGCACTGGGAGCTGTGGTTTCATTATTGTAGTGAAGGTCGGGCCTGTTTCATGTTAAACATATGCCACACCACTAGTTATACCCCAGACTCTGCTGGAGAATCTTAAACTATCAGTGATGTGCATGTAATCTGATTTTAGAAAAAGAGAAAGGTCTTGATACCCAGTTTCACAACACTCTTATCTCCTTTCTTGGATCTTTATTACTTTAAATATGTGCATGCACGTCTGTCTCTGTGTGGGTATGTGCATATGAGTAAAGGTGCCCATGGAGGCTACAGATGCTGGACAGTCTCCCTAACCCCCACCTGTCCCAGCACTGGAACCACAGGCAGCTGTGAGCCACCTACTATGGGTCCTCTGGGAGAGCAGCCACCTCTCAGGCTTACGTTTTATTCTTCACCCTCAGCTTCTAGCTGCTTCCTTACCACATCTCTGCTTCTCCTGCTTTGCTCTCCATTGTGCTGATACTCTCTAAACATGCTCAAGACATCATCTTTTTCTCCAAATAAGACAGAAAGTCTTTGAACAATGTTTCATATATAAAAAACCAAAACAAGACAGATAGGAGGCATTACTCTAAATATTTCAAATTAATCATAACAGAATCAAACACTTAATCTAACAGTCAAAATTATCAACCTGCTATTAATTAGTGGAATTTATAACTTCTACACTAGAAGACAGCTTATAGAACAGCCAAACTTGCTCTTTTTAATCAGTTTAAAAAGTTAAGAATATAAAAATAAGTTAAAGGGCTCATCTACCCTCTAATCAGAGAAATTTTTTGGTTTTAATTCAAACTAATGAGATGTCTTTCTAATTTCTCAGAACCTACTAATCACATCCAAGCAAAAGGATGTGTTCTGTGTGATCACCTTTTGTCAGGGGGAAGAAACTTTTCTTTGTTTAATCACTATGATATTGGTTAGCTGGGAAAAATAAAAATGTAAGCAGGACTCTTAAAATGCCCCAAACGCATTCTTATGTGACAGAGTGAAGGAAGTGAGTGTCTTAGACTGATATCACTTAGGCCACTGCTGGTTGATACAGAAAATAACCAGCAAAAAAGGCAGAGACAGGGGGATGCAGAGAAAGAAAGGCCATGTTAAATAGCTGTGAGAGTCTGACAGCCCTTGAGTCTGGCCCTCAGAACCTGGGCTCAGGTAAGCTGAATTTGAGGATGAAGAAATGACTGTAAGTTGGTAACCAGGTGAGAGCTGAAGATGGAGGTTTGCTCATCATGCAGAGTGAAAGAGAACCAAGGAGGAGATATAGCCTGCCTCTTAAGGAATGTGAGGAGGGGGCAGCCACATGAAAGGGGTCTGAAGAAAACCTGGGAATAATGCACAGTGTGGAGACTGAGAAAGGATAGTGCTTCTGGGACCAGGAAGTCATAAACAACCTCAATTTACTTCCAGCCAACGTCAAGACTGTTCTTTCTCCACTAGCTGTCTGTTTTCCTAGGGTTTCCTCAAAGTACACCCCTCCACACATCTGTCACTTCACCACCAACTGCCACCATGAATACGGACCTCTCACTATATTTGGTCATCTTCTCTGGAACTATTTTTTGGCCCTCCCATTACGTGAGATAGTCTTCTATCATGACGTGTCTTCCTCCCACAGGAGGTTACTTTTTCTGTGCCACTCCACGGTCTCCTGATGTAAACACTGTCTTTTCTCACACCAACACACAGCCCTCCCAGCAGATGTGCCTATGTATTAATCTCCTCTCCAGTTATTAGTCATGTTGGACTAAGGTCTACTAAATGGCCATAGTAAGCTTAAGTTATCTCTTTATTCTTTTTTTATTTTTGTGGAAATAAAATCATGTTTATAACTCTTGACTGATAATGAAAAAAAATAACTCATCTATTTATTAACTTATCGTTAATGGTATTCCACAAGTTTGAGTATGGGTTTGTACATATGAGTGCAACACCCTCAGAAGCCAGCAGAGACGATTAGATCCCCTGCTAGAGGTGAACTACATGTGGTTTTAAGCTGCCAAGTATGGGTGCTGGAAACTTAACTCGGGTCCTCTGAAAGTGTAGCAAGCACTCTTAACTGCTGATCCAGTCTCCAGCCTCTCATATGGATTCTCCAACATGTCATATCAACAAGTTCCTTGAGTGATATTCAGGTTAAAGTTGAACTTTAATTAAAAATGAAGACAAAATTGAATGGTGGTAGAAATAACTTCTTTACAGAAGGAAACTTTCTTAAAATCCTGAAGCTTGGGCTGGAGCTGTATGCAGCAGAGCACTTGCCTAGACAGTACAAGGTCCACTCCACAGCACTGCACAGAAGCAGTCTTATTTCTGGTTCAATTGATTGGCACACGTGCAATCCCAGTACTTGGAAGACTAAGACAAGAGGATAGATAGCCTCAAGTTTGGATAACCTTAGGGCTCACAGTAAGTTGAAGGCCAGCTTGAGCTAAAGTAAGACTGATTTAAAACAATGAATGAATGAATAAAGAAAAACAAATACTTTGTAAAAATAAACTGTTCTACTCTTTCAGAGCTAAGCAAAATTATCAAAACTGATTATATTCATTTTATTGGTATTTATTAAACTTGTCAAATATTAAAAACAGTACATTTTCATCCATCTCTATCATCTAGCTTCATCCTTTCATTCATCTCTCCATCCATCCTAAAATATTCTATATATAAAATATATAAATATAAAACATATATATGTATGTATATATATATATGTATGTATATATATATATATATATATATATATATATATATATATATATATGAGATACAACAAAAATATATAGCAAAAGGCAGTAGAGCTTTACTTATGCTTCCTTTTCTTTTCCCATTTGTGGTACTAGATGAACCATCCAGGGTCTCATACATGCTAGACCAGCTTCACCACTGAGCTACATTCTAAGCCTTTTTAATACTTTTTATTATAAAGCAGGGCTTCACTAAATGGCCCAGGCTGGCCTTGAACTCCCTCTGAAGCCTAGGCAGACCTTAAACTTGGAATCTTCTTGCTTCAGCTTCCCAAGTAGCAGAGGTTACATGCCTACATCAGACCATCTTCCCCCTCTGCAGAAACATGGTCTTGATAAATAGTGTGGCTGGTTTGGCACAGATTACTTCCCTGGCACTGGTTGAGTACCCTGTATGAAGGAAGGTCCTGGGCCAGCAGGTTAGGCAGTCAGTAGCTCTCTGTAGTATACAAGTGCCTGGCATGGACACCCAGGGTTGGCTTTAATGATTTCTAACTTGAGCTTTCTTTCCCTTTTGCTAAGTCAAACACTACCATAAGCACTGTTCCTTTCTTCTGTGGCATTCTTCACTCCTGGTCCTTTCCTTCCCTTCTACCTTTTTCTAGCTAGCCAGAACTAAGAGAGTTCTGAGACTGTAGTGGCAAGGAGGAGCAAAGCAGCAGGACCCAAACCATGGGAAGCAGAGGCAGCCGCGGTGTCATCTGACGGGCAGCGGATGATGTGATGGGTAACATGAGCACGGACTTGGAACAGACCTGCTTCTACTTCAGGATGTGATTTCACACAATCCCCTGGAAAGCTTTAGATTTTTGTCATTCATTTCTGTATTAGGAACCAGGAGTATATTCTTCATGATGTTGAGACAACAAAACTTTACTTAAACTTTGGATGATCAAAAGGTGTATCTCTTTTCTGTCAGCAAGAGCACAGATACTTTAGCATGCTTGAAGATGGAAAAAGAAGCAACAGGGAAATAAATGAAAACACCAAGAGCAAGCAACAGATCTCACTTGAAAAAAAAAAAAAAATCAGGAACCATAAAGAAATGAGCTGGAAACACAGGAACTTGTTCTATAAACTAGGCTGGCTTTGAACTCACAGATCCACCCACCTTTGCCTTCTGAGTGCTGGCTGGGATTAAAGGTGAGTGCCACTGCTGCCCAGCTGTGAACAGTAGTCTTTACCAGGCACTAGAGTACACAGAACTGGGTGAGCAAAGATCTGAAAAGCATCTCAGGAAATGGCCGTGACAGTGCAAACTGATGTAAGAGAGCTGCTACTTTGGTCCATATGACTGCTGCACATATGCTGTCCACAGCTTTTAAATTAGAAATTAAACTTATAAGGAACATTTTCTGCCTTTTAAAACAACGTACCTTCGTGTGTGTGTGTGTGTGTGTGTGTGTGTGTGTGTGTGTGTGTGTGTGTGTGTGTAGAAGACAATACAGAATCTGCCTAGACATGCTAATCTAAGGTGTTAAGATTAGGAATTTGGAATATAGGACTGCTATCTTAGAAAAGGCACTGTTATACATCCAACTCTGATTTCCACTCATAGCAGTTAAAAACAACAGTATTAATTTTCACAGTCTGAAAAGGAATGGAACAAAGCAGTAGAGCCCTTGGCCAGGGACAGAGTGTTCTATAGTAAGAAGCTGTTACTGTTGTCAGGATCACTGCTGTGATTATCACTGTACAGGCAGATCTGCAGGGAGGCTGGATCACAGGTCTACACTCAAAAGACTGGAGACACCCACACGGATGCCTCCACAAATAGATTTTAATGGAAACCATGGAAATGAATGAGATCACCCAGGAGACTTAGTAAATGTAAACACAAAAAGAACCAAGACAGAACTTTGGAGAATATTACATTTAACAGGCAGCTAGAAGAGTTAAAAAAGAAAACTTTGTAAGAGTTAACAAGACAACCAAAAAAAGTGCCCCAAAATTTGGGGAAGAAAGTTTAAGATGTGTCAAATGGCTTAGAGAGACTGAGCTAAACACAGACTGAGAAGTGCCCATCCGACTCAGTCTGAGTCACCTGGGGCTCTGGCAAGAGTATTGCAAAGCACAAAAGCACATGCATGCCACATACCCAGACCGTATTCAATGAATCCTTTCAAAAGGATGAGGCAGTAACACAGCAAACACATCACCAGACACTCTTCAATGAGCTGCTCCATTTAGGCTCAAAACTCAACTGCGAATATTTAGCTGCCTTTTATTTATTTTTTATTATTTATTTGTAGGTATGTGGGCATGTTTATGTTACACTGAACATGTAGAGTGGCCAAAGGACAACTTTTGGGGCACTGTTTCCTTCCTTCCATGGTGTGGATCTGGGAGACTGAACTCAAGTTGTCAGGCATGGTAGCAAGTACCCTGACTGCTGAACCCTCGGACCACTTAGCTACATTTTAACTAACCCAATCCTAGCTACTTGTGACTGCAGTGTTTCCTCTGTGTCAGCAAGGGACAGCCATACAATGAGCTGACTTACTTATTCTGCTGGCAAGTCCTTCCACTGAACAAAAGCCAGTTTGTTTGCTTTTTTGGGGACAAGCGGGGAAGACGTAGAAACGAAGGGTGGAACTTAATCATAACCTATACTGAAACTGCACACTACTTTCACAATGTACAAATACAAATATTAATATAGTTATAAAATGATAATATAACTCATTTCTTCTGTAAAATACTGTATGCATATGTAATTACTCAAAAGTGTGTCATTTTATTGCCATGGGGCAAAGTCAAGATCTCCTCCTCCTGCAATTACCATTACTGCCTTACTGGCATCATTTCACAGAGGGGAGATCACAGGAGTGAAAGATATTAATGGTCTGAGTCATTCACACACTTCTTGAATCATGTGAGAATCTGATATAAAATTAGTCATTCCTGTAACTGAACTGAGAGTCTCAGATAAATTGACTGACTTTCAAACAACCAGTTAGATATCTGGCTTCCAAATAAAAAACACCCAATGCTTTCCAGTCTTCCTTTAAAAGTTCAGCACACTTGGCATACATTACTGAAACAGTTTGCTTTTATTCTGCTTAGTAACAAGATGTCAGTATTCTAATTTCTAATTTGTGGTCAGCTGGATAAGAAAGCTATGGGACCTGGCTCATACTAGAAATCTACAGAGAATTAGCTCAATTGTCCTCAGAATAATATTTCAACAAATATTTACCAAGTCCCAACTGAATGTTAGGCATTAGGTTAAGCACTGAAGCATTTATGAATGCTAGCCCACATTTATGACACACCACCAACCCACCAACTGGTCATACACAGGGTGCATTAATATAAGCCAACACTGTCTCCACCTATATGTAGCAAAAGGACTTGGTAAAAATGTTATCAAAAGGTGTCAACAGAGAATCACTATGCTTTCACTGTAGATGCCCTTATTACATGTACATACGGGAGATATGATATACTTTTTACTAGTCATATACTTCTTCCATGCTTAAGAAATACTCATGCATTCCTAACAATGGCCAGCACAGATATTCCATTCCCGTCATCTCATGCCAACTTCTGTTGTGTTGTACAATTTAAACTAACTTCTACTGGACCAAATTATTTGTAGTTTGATATGTTTTCTAGCATCATTATTTAACAAGAGTCTGATTTTAACTAAACACTGGAGAGAAAATACTTCCTTGTGGTTCATTAGGACACACCACGTGGACTTTACAGTTTGCCAAGGTGTTGTAACACCACCATTGAACAGTTCCAATCAGAGATGAAACACCTTTCTTCCTTCAAGATGCTTAGATAAAAATTGAGAAAGAGTAAGATGACATATGTATTGATCTGGTTCTAATGATCAGTCCTATTAGAACACACCCAAAAGATGGTGGTCAAATATGGCAGCTTGCCACCTTCAGGCATCTGCTACTCAGTACATATAAGCACTCATGATGCTGAAAAAAAATCACCCTAGTACCTTGCTCACGGTACCATGCCCACAACTGGATCACTCAGAATACAGCTTGAGGATTCTCATTTCCCTGAGAGAACAACTGAAAATGCTGATCTCACCTCTCCTAATTCATTTGCTTGTTTGTTTTGGAGGAATTCTTTCTGACAACATTTAAAGAAACATATATGGTTTATTTATTCATGTATTCATCCACTCAATAATTTCCCAATTCACTGAATAAGTGATACACATGATCTTGTATCCTGTACGAAGCACTGGAAGATTTATGGATTAACAAGTCAACTGCTCGCTAGTACTATCATAGGGTTTGAGATCTAGAGAGGGAAATGCGCATTCTTTAGTCAGAAGAGCTTATGACACACTATGGCAAGCACTTGGAAGAATGCTTATGAGATGTTAGGGGACCATCTAATGAAGTAAATGTTGAGGGTACTATTTCAAAGTTCATGCCTAAGGTAGTGGAATGAACATGCATTTTTAATTCCAAGTGGCCCAAAGCCTCAATGTTTGCTTGTTTGTTTGTTTTTTTAATCTTTATCTCAATTTCACAGACATAAGATAGCTCACAATAGTTAAACATCTTGCATAAGGTCAAAGTGGGGCAGTGGCAGAAAGAAGCAAATCATTTAAGTCTCCTTTTCACATCAACAAAACGGGGAAAGTATGAAGGAACCAGAAGTATCCAAATCACTGTGAGCTGGAACTGTCTTTGCCATCCACCATACCTCTATCATCCTGAACCAACGCCTTATCAGTCAGCTGATACCTCACTGAGAACAGTGAAGCCATGGAGGTGCAGGTTGATACTAATAGGGCTTAGGAACTATTGGTTAGGAACAAAGTATCATCAGCTGAAGCCATCTCCCACAGACTCAGTTCTAGCACCTCATGAGATTGCATTAGGTGGAATTCTGTTGATACTGCAAACCAGAGAGTAACATATATTGTTTCTCCTAGAGCCAGAGTGAACAGGCAGAGGAGAAAAGAATTAGTTTCACAACTCTTCCCCTCTGTAATAACTGAAGACCAGTTTACACCCCCACCTCACCCTACCCAACTTTATGGCAGCTCTAGTTCTTTCTACTGGCTGGACAGTCTCAGAACCCAAGCAAAGAATGATTGTCCAAGGATTCAACAATACCTCTACTGATTTAGAAGTTCAAGTTAGAAGCCTAGTAATTCTGAGTCCCTCATGGCAGACAGAAAGAAGGCTAGAAAACTGATAATTGGTTGAGGCAATGAGTTGTGACTATCAAGGGTAATCAGGATTGCTACTCAGGTTAAGAAAGGACCGGTGGGATTCTGGTGGATCTATTAGTTTTGCCGTTATCTAATGGTAAAAGATAACGAATGACAGCCATACATACAGACAGAGCAACCAGGCTTTATGTGTGGAAACAAAGTGTCATCCGCTGTGAGATGGCAAAAGAACATGAAATGATCGATGGAGAGAAGAACCATGGGTGAGGATCAAGGGCAAATTACAGTAGATAGATGTGGTCGGGTCCTGTTGTCACAATAGGCCAGCATGAAACTTGTGTTAGTTTTGCCTCAGCATCTGGAACACTGGGATTCTAGATAAATGCTACCAAGGCCAACTCTATTCATATTTTGTGTGTGTGTGTGTGTGTGTGTGTGTGTGTGTGTGTGTGTGTGTGTGTGTATTAAGGTGTGTTTAATTTCTTACATTTTCTCACTCTACTTTTTTCCTAATAGTTTATAAAATAAGTTGATAGTTTAGCAGTTACTGAGTACCCAAGGAATGTGAACAAAAGAAGCTCAGAGCTGAAATTCAATTTGGAACTGAAAAAAGTGGTTGGCATTTTATTTCCCTCTCCCTTGTTGAGGAGAGAACAGAACAGACCCTTTCACAGAAGAAAGCCAACATGTGTTAAGAGGAAGCATTTTACTGTTGCTGCTACTCTTTCTACAAATTTAAGCCTCAAAGAAAAGTTTAGAAGTCCAGAGAATGAGCAGTTGAACTCACCTGTCTGGAATTCCTAAACAATCTTAGGTTTGATAAGCTTCTTATCTTGGTAGTGATACTTCACTTGGGAACACCATAAATTCTTCCCAGCAAAAATACCAATGTCGCCCTGGCCCTTACTTGTCGCACTTAAATTACTGAGAAAAAAAAAAAAAAATAGTTGTGGTGGTTTGAATAGAAATGTCTCCAATAGATCCACAAGGAGGAGCACTATCAGGATTTGCTGGAGCAGGTATGGTATTGCTGGAGGAAGTGTGTCACCTTCCTGCTATATGCAGACCCAGATGCAGAACTCTGAGCTTCCGCTCCAGCTGCCTGGATGCTGCCACACTTTCTGCCACGATAAACCTCTGAAACCATAAGGCAGCAATTAAATGTTTCACTTTATAAGAGTT
This sequence comes from Micromys minutus, assembly GCF_963924665.1. Lineage (NCBI taxonomy): Eukaryota > Metazoa > Chordata > Mammalia > Rodentia > Muridae > Micromys > Micromys minutus. Next base: position 2,671,689 of record NC_137962.1, on the reverse strand, counting down.
GCCATGGTCATGGAACCTCTTTACAGCAATAGAACCCTAACTAAGAAAGAAGTTGGTACCAGGGACTGGATTATTGCTGTGACAAGCCTGACCACGCTTTTGTTTGGAGAAATACAGACTTTGGCATTGAGGATTAGAAAATTAAGTAGAAAGACAGAGCTTGAAAGACTTGGTAATGGCAATGGGTTTGTCAGAGCACCATAACATGGTGTGGGAAGTAAAGACAAACCAGATGCCCAATGCAGTACAGAAATTCCTGCTGATAACAGACAAGAGGGCTTCAGAAGTGAGGGATTCGCTGGAACTGATGCAGTGTAATGAGAATTTGCCATCTTCTCCAGGATACAACAACTCCTGTGATGAGCACATAAAGCTTGATGACTTTCCTGAACTTCAGGTTGTTCAAAGTGAGGCTAACCCATCTGCCATATACCAGCTAAGTTCAGATGTATCTCATCAAGAATATCAAAAACCATCTTGGAGCCAGAATACCTCAAAAAGACTGGAAAATACTCACTGTGAAAATTTAGCAAATATTGCCACTAGTCCACAGAGTCGAGTTATGTAGTACTCATTTTATAACAGATCATTTCCTGTACACATCATAGTTACTAGCAAAGTTTACATTACATAAAAGAAACTACTAAAGCTCAAAGCATATATTATACCACACGCAATAATAGTGGGAGACTTCAACAGCCCACTCTCATCAATGGAAAGATCATGGAAGCAGAAACTGAACAAGGACACAGTAAAACTAACAAAAAATATGAACCAAATGGAGTTAACAGACACATATAAAATATTTCATCCTAAAACCAAAAAATATACCTTCTTCTCAGCAACTCAAGGCACCTTCTCCAAAACCGACCATAAAATCGGCCACACAACAGGCCTCAACAGATATAAAAACACTGAAATAATACCATGCATCCTATCAGATCACCATGGACTAAGGCTGGTTTTCAATAGCAACAAAAACAACAAAAAGCTCACATACACACGGAAGCTGAACAATGCTATTCAATAATAGCTTGGTCAAGGAAGAAAGAGAGAAAGAAAGACTTTTTAGAATTTAACCCCCCCCCAAAAAAAAAGGCACAACATACCAAAAATTTATGGCATACAATGAAAGCAGTACTAAGAAGAAAACTCATAGCTCTGAGCACCTCCAAAAAGAAACTGGAGAGCACACACTAACAGTTTGACAGCACACCTGAAAGCTCTAGAACAAAAAGAAGCAGTTGCACCCAAGAGGAGTAGATGGTAGGAAACAAATTCAGAGCAGAAATTAACCAAATAGAGACAAAGGAACTATACAAAGAATCAATAAAACCAAGAGCTGGTTCTTTGAGAAAATCAAGAAGACTGATAAACCCTCAACCAGACTAACCAGAGGGCACAGAGAGAGAATCCAAATTGACAAAATCAGAAATGAAACGGGAGACATAATAACAGAAACTGGGGAAATTCAAGAAATCACCAGTGCCTACTATAAAAGCCTATACTCAAAAAAGAAAAGAAAAAAAAAAAAACTGGAAAATCCAGAGGAAATGGACAATTTTCTAAACAGCCCCATAACTCGTAAAGAAATAGAAGCAGTCATCAAAAGCCTCCCAAGTAAAAACAAAACAAAAACAAAACAAAACAAAACAAAAAAATCACACAGGACCTGATGGGTTTAGTGCAGAATTCTATCAGACCTTCATAGAAGACCTAATACCAATGCTCTCCAAACTATTCAACAAAATAGAAACAAAGGTAAAAACTACCCAACTCATTCTTTGAAGCCACAACCACACAAAAGACCCTACAAAGAAAGAGAATGCTAGACCAATTTCTTTCATGAACATTGATGTAAAAATACCCAATAAAATTCTGGCAAACTGAATCCAAGAACACATCAAAATGATCATTCACCATGATCAAGTAGGCTTCATCCCAGGGATGAAATCCATCAATGTAATCCAGGATATAAAGAAACTCAGAGAAAAAAACAAAACAAAACGAAATACATGATCATGTCATTAGACTCTGAGAAAGCATACGACAAAATTCAACACCCCTTCATGTCAAAAGCTTGGAAAAATCAGGAATTCAAGACTTATACTTAAACATACTAAAAGCAATATACATCAAACCAGTACCCAACATCAAACTAAATGGTGAGAAAATTGAAGCAATCCCACTAAAATCAGGGACTAGACAAGGCTGTCTATTCTCTCCCTACATATTTAATATAGTACTGGAAGTACTAGCCAGAGCAATCAAACAGCAAAAAGAAGTCCAGGGAAATACAAATTGCAAAGGAAGAAGTAAAAAAAAAAAAAAAAATCACTAATTTCAGATGATATGAGAGTATATTTAAGTGGCCCCAAAAATTCCACCAGGGAACTTTTACAGCTGATAAACAACTTCAGCAAAGTGGCTGGATATAAAATTAACTAAAACAAATCAGTAGACCTCCTCCAAGGAAAGGATAAACAGGCTGAGAAAGAAATTAGGAAAAAGACACCCTCCCCAACAGTCACAAAGAATATAAAATACTTTGGGGTGACCCTAACCAAGCAAGTGAAAGATCTGTACAACAAGAACTTCAATTTTCTGAAGAAGAAAATTGAAGAAGACCTCAGAAGATGGAAAGATCACCCATGCTCATGGATTGGAAGGATCGGCATAGTAAAAATGGCCATCTTGCCTAAGGCAATCTACAGATTCAATGCAATCTTCATCAAAACACTAACTCAATTCTTCATAGAGTTAGAAAGAGCAACTTGCAAATTCATTTGGAATAATAAAAACCCAGGATAGCAAAAAGTATTTTCAACAACAAAAGAACTTCCAGGGGGCGGGGAATCACCAACTCTGACCTCAAGCTGTATTACAGATCAATTATGATAATAACTGCATGGTATTGGTACAGAGACAGACACGTAGATCAATGGAATAGAATCGAAGACCCAGAAATGAACCCACACACCTATGGTCACTTGATCTTTGACAAAGGAGATAAAAACATTCAACAGAAAAAGGACAGTCTCTTCAACAAATGGTGCTGGTTCAACTGCAGAAGAATACAAATCAATCCTATCTTATCTTCTTGTACAAAGCTCAAGACTGAGTGGATCAAAGACCTTCACATAAAACCAGGTACACTGAAATTATTAGAAAAGAATGTAGGGAAGAGCTTATAACACATAGGCACAGGGGAAGATTTCCTGAACAGAACACCAATGGCATATCTCTAAGATCAAGAATCAACAAATGGGACTTTATGAAACCACAAAGCTTCTGTAAGGCAATGGATACTGTCAAAAGGACAAACCGGCAACCAACAGACTGGAAAAAAATCTGATACTACATCTGATCCTACATCTGATAGAGGGTTAGTATCCAATATATACAAAGAACTCTTGAAGTTAAACTCTATAGAGTCGAAGAATCCTATTTAAAAAGGGGGTACAGAGCTAAACAAAGAATTCTCAACTGAGGAATTTCGAATGGCTGAGAAGCACCTAAAGAAATGCTCAACATCCCTAATCATCAAGGAAATGTAAATCAAAACCACCCTAAGATTGCACCTCATACCAGTCAAAATGGCTAAGATCAAAAACTCAGATAACAGTAGATGCTGGCAAGGATGTGGAGAAAGTGAAACATTCTTCCACTGTTGGTGGGATTGTAAACAGGTATAACCATCTGGAAATCAGTCTGGCTGTTCCTCAGAAAATTGGACATAGTACTACCTGAGGACCCAGCTACAGTACTCCTGGGCATGTACCCAAAAGAAGCTCCAACATCTAACAAGGACACATGCTCCACCATGTTCATAGCAGCCTCATTTATAATAGCCAGAAGCTGGAAAGAACCCAGATGTCCTTCAACAGAGGAATGGATGCAGAAATTGTGGTACATATACACAATGGAGTACGACTCAGCTAATACAAACAATGAGTTCATGAAATTCCTAGGCAAATGGATGGAACTTGAAGCTATCATCCTGAGTGAGGTAACCCAGTCACAAAAGAACACTCATGGTATGTACTCACTTATAAGCAGATACTAACCCAAAAAGTTTGAATATCCAAGAAACAAGTCATACAACTTATGAAGCTCAAAGAGAAGGAATGTCAGAAGGTGGATGCCTCAGTCCTTCTTAGAAGGGAGAACAAAACACTCATGGGAGGAAATAGAGGGACAAATAGAGGAGCAGGGATTGGAGAAAAGATCATCCAGAGACTGTCTCACCTGGGGATCCACCCCATATGCAGCCACTAAACCCGTGCACTATTGCTGATGCCAAGAAGTGCTCACTGGCAGGAACATGATATGGATGCCTCCTCAGAGGCTCTGCCAGAGCCATACTGATACAGAGGAGGATGCTTGCAGTTAACCATGAGACTGAACACAAGGACCCCATGAAGGAACTAGAGAAAGGACTGAAGGAGCTGGCAGGGTCTTCCCATGGGAAGAACAAAATGATCAACTAACCAAACCCACCACAGCTCCCAGGGACTAAAACACCAACCAATGAGTTTGCATGGAGAGACCCATGGCCCCAGGTGCATATGCAGCAGAGGATAGCATTCTCTGTCATCAATGGGAGAAGAGGCCTTTGGTCCAGCGAAGGATCATCTTCCTAGTATAGGGGAATGCCCATGTGCTGAGGTGGAAGAGGGTGGTTGGGAGAGGGAGCACCCTCATGGAGGCAACAGTGGGGGTGAGGGGGGATGGAATTGGAGGCAGGGGATAACATCTGAAATGTAAATGCAGAAAATATACAATAAAAAACATAAAGGTACATTTGATGGGGAAAAAGAATGAGAATATTAGTAGAACTCTTTAAGTGGAGCTCATTGCGCCATCCTAGTAAGAACATGAAAGGCGGTGGCACTGACGGTGATTTGAACTGTGGGGGTCTGGCTCAAGATGTTTCAGAGGAGAACATTAGCATGTGGTCTAGAATGTATTCTTCTGATATTTCGGTGAAAAAAGTAGCTGCTTTCTGCCCTTGTCCAAAAAATCTACCTGAGGCTAAGTTGTAGAGTTTTGGATTAATCACTTAGGCAGAGAAAACTCTCAAAACAGCCTAGTATTGATTCTGTCATGTAGTTATTAATATCCATTCTTAAAAAGATCAATAATATAAAGGAACAAGATGAGCAAGAAAAAATACAAAATGTACAACTTGAGAAGGGGTTCCAGTGTTTAAGGAGATGAACTAATAAAGAAAATCCTGGTGTTAAATAAAATAAAGAGAATGGGTGAGATCCCAACCAGTTAAGCTCCAACTTAAAAAAAAAAAAAAAAAGCTTAGGCCCAGTTGTGGTGTTACATGCTTTTAATTCCAGAACTAGGGAGGTGGGGGCAGGGTCTCTCTTAAGTTTGAGGCCAGCAGGGTCTACAGAGCAAGTTTCAGCACAGCCAAGCTTAGACAATGAAGATAGAAAGTGGATAAAGATCTATTTGAATGAGGGAGCCATGTTCCAGCCCCAGGAAGCAGAAAAACTTGGCAGCTTCAGCCACATGGTTCTAGCCTTAGATTTTTTTTTCCATCTATACTGTACTGAGATATGAAGGCACTTCATAGTCATTGTCCCAAAAGTAAGCACCATACCAACACCTAGTTCAGGGTAAGAAGACAGGACTAAGGGGTACCTAAGTGCAAGTACCCAAAGAGTTCAATGTTGCTGGTGGGGTTCCTCAGTTTGGAAGATATGCTAAATCACTAAGGTTAAAACTTAACTTCTACTATGAACTATCCCAACTATGTCCCAACAGCCTAGTAGGGACCATAACAGCTTAAGATATGTTAAAGATACGATGGGGAGACCAAGCCCATGGCCTAGTGGAGTTTATACTCTGGTTGACTAGAAAATAATATATCAAACAAGGTGGAAACAGGTAAGCTCTTCTGTGATGGATGGTCAGAGATAGCTTCAAAATAATATTCAACAGGTTTCTAAAGAAATTTGGGTGGCGAGCCTGGAGTCTTAGCAGGTACAGAGACAGACAGGAAGTAAGGTCAGAGTGTGGGATACAGCAGATAATGGAACGTATCAGCCTTTACTAGGGAGCCAAGGAGTGAGCAGATCTGCTTCTCACTCTGGTGATTAGCATGACTTTACGAACGCTTGCAGAAGGCAGCCACTGTAAGGGCTGTGAGAGTTGTCTGCGCAGAAGGTGATGGTGATGAAGGCACGGTTTAGGGTGACACAGTAAGAGGTAGTCAGAGTCCAGTTATGCATTTGAAAAGAAATAACTAAGCATAGAAATAACTATGTGTTGAGGAAAGACCAACTTACACTGTTGATGGTTTAGATATGGGTTAAGAAACTGAACAATTCTGGTGCTTTGCTTGATTAAACAGATGTTAGAGTCTGAGAAATAGATAATCTAGAAAATATTTAAATTTGGTTCTGGAAAATTATACGCCCAATGATGTGAAAATGAAAAGAACAGAATTACACATGTGAGAGATGGTTTTGAAAAAGCAGTAGGCTCCACTACAAATGATGAAACAGGGTTAGGAAAGCATATAGGGAAATAAATCCCTTTGTTCAGAGAAATCAGATGACTTCAGGGAGGTCTGCCAAAAAAGACTGAATTCAACAGGAAGGGTGACAAAGAACGATCTGAAAGAAAGCTCCAAGAGGCACTTGCTGCGGCAAGCAGAGTGAGTTCATCTCAAGAAGTGACCACATAGGTAAGCAACAGAAGCCACACAAAGGAGTTTGAGATGAAGCCTAGGAAATAAGGAATAAATGAAGACAAGACATCATGGGCAAGACAGACAAATTTTCAAATGTCCATAGAATTCTTGGGCTGCTAGAAAAAAACAAGCTTATCCTGGGAGCTGCACACCTGTGAAAGCAGGGTCCAAGGTGGGTGAACCAGCTTAGGGAGGTAGAAAGTAAGATATGAGAAATACCTACTCATTAGAAGGTACTACCTACTGAAAGATACCCCCACAAAAGAAAAACCAATGAGGAATTTTTAAATCTTCAATGTTGACAATAAGAAGCCTATGGCTCCATAGAATAGAAAATGTCGACTATGTATTAGTAACCATGCATGCAGAAATAATTGGAATAGAGATTAGGATGGGGCACTCGACAACATAAAGATACCAATGTTAGTTATGAGCAAGACATCACCTTCAGGAAACATGCCCAGTGTAAAATATAAGAGACTAAGGAAAAATACTAAGAACTGATGGGTCTGGAGAGATGCAGTAGAAGTGGGTTTAAAGGGCTAAAGACATGGCTCGGTGGTAAAAAACACTGGCTTCTAGAGGACCTACCAGAGGACCCGAATTCAATTCCCAGCACACATATGACAGCTCACAACTGTCTGTAACTCCAGTTCCAAGAAATCTGACACCCTCACACCAATGCACATAAAAATTGGAAACAGAGAAGCAGGGGAGTAAGAGGGAGCAGCAAGAGAGAGAGAGAGAGAGAGAAAGAGAGGTGGGGGGGGGGGGTTGAAGGAGTGGCCAGAAGCTAGGCAACAAAGTCAGGTTTATACCATGAAAGTTAAAGGAATGGAATGCAGGGAAATGACAGCAATCAACAGTGACATGTCACATAAAGGGGTGTCAGACCACAGCTTATGCATGTGTCACTAGGTGTGTAACCCTGGGAAATCAAGGTGACTGTTAGCCTCGGACTTCTCATTGGCATCAGAAAGCTTGCTCTTCCATCTGCTGTACTCTTGAGGTGAGGTTACATGCTGAAGTGTATGTAGCACTCTACAAAGCCATTTAGACATAGAAGGAAACACAAAACACTGTCATGTTAGTATCATATCCCTTATTTATAAGAGACAAGGAAGCCCAACTAACAAGGATAACTAAGGTAGAAATCACAGCACGACAAGGAACTGCTGTTGCCACTCTGGATGTTTGTGACCTTTACAGGTGTCTGCTGAGATTCTATCCTCCACCTCTGGAAAACTGAGGCACGATCAGATTTGTGTCCTTAGAGAAGGAATCAGATCTAGTAGGAGCCTGACTGGCCTTCTACCTTATGAACAGACACTGACATGCTGGTGTCCTAAGCTTAACTTGTGGGCCTCCAAAGCCATGGAGCACACATCTGCTGTGCACGAGGACCACCTGTAGCAGTTTGTTAGAGCATCTCAAAAGAACTGAGATTAACATCCATGGAATATGGCAGGAACTTTGAAGAGGAACAGCTGGAAGCAACGGACAAGTCCCTTCCCTCTTCTCCTTCCTCCCATGGTCTAAGTGCAGCCTAAACTGTAGAAATTCTCCAGTGCCTGTCAAGGGGATGCACTTAAGCAGAGCTCAGCGTACACAGAGAACTGTGCTGCCACTGTTTTCCACTCATCGTGAACTTGTCATGTAGGTATTTTAAGAAGCAGCTTTAAACCCACAAGCTATTCAGACAAAACATGTTGCACACAAATTAGACTCATCAACCAGTGATTTAAAACATTCTTCTAAGTCTTCTTAAATGATAAGACAGGTACTGCTTATCAAATGAAATATTCTAAATACATAACTAAGGAAACCTTTGAACAACGATACTGACTTCCAGCTTAGTTTCAGCAGATACTTCCTAGGTGGCACTCAGCACACACATTTCTATCAAGGACTAAAGTCTCTCCTGTCCTTCCTTGATCCCAGTTCCTCAAGGATACCAAAATGTGCTAGAAAACATCCTCTGGTGCTTCCATTTCTACTGTAGAAAAGAAACCATGCTTCCTCAAATGAAGTATTTGTCTGTTGTGGTTTGAATGTGAAATGTTGCCCACAGGCTCATGTTGTGTGAACACTTGGTCCTCAGTTAGTGGGGCGGTTTGGAGACGTAGCCTTGGGGAAGTGGGTCACTGAGGGCAGGCCTGGTCTTAATAGCCTGGCCTCTTTTCCTGTCTGCTCTCTGCCTCCTGACCACACACACATGTGCCAGCCTCCTGCCTCACTTTTTTTTTTTTTTTTTTTTTTTTTTTTGCTGCCCTGCCTTCCTTGCCATGGTAGATAACATCCCTCCTTAAACTGAGCCAAAAGAAACCCTTCCTCCCTTAAGTTGCTTCCTATGAGGCACAGTCACAATAAAGAGAAAAATAACTGGTATAAGTCCTGAAAAGGAAAGAAAATCATTCCGCTCTTCTCATACCTAGTATTTTCCTATCTCTTTAGCATAATTTCCTTTACAGTGTTATTGTTTTAAGACGGACTCTATCATAGTCAGGGTTTCTATTGCTGTAATGAAACACCAGGCCAAAAGCAAGTTTTAAAGAAAAGGTTTGTTTGGCTTACATTTCCACATTGCTATTTATTATTGAAGGAAGTCAGGACAGGGCAAGAACCTGGAAATAGAAGCTGATGCAGAGGCCATACAGCAGTGCTGCTTACTGGACTGCTCAGCCTGCTTTCTTATAAAAGCCAGAACCACCATCCCAGGAATGGCACCATCCACAATGGGCTGGGCCCTCCCCAATCAATTATTACTGTAAAAATGCCTTACAGCCAGATCTATCTTATGGAGGCATTTTCACATGAGTTCCCTCCTTTCAGATAACTTTAGTATGTGTGTCCAGTTGACAGGAGATTAGACAGTACACCTGTCTAACTTTTCCCATTACACTATTAGTACACATGCACCATGTTTCCTTCCTTTCCTCTAGACTACATCAAAATGAATGTTCTTCGAATTCAAAGTTCCAACTATGAAAGACCTCAAAGTCACACATATTTAGATAAGCTTCTCTTGTCTCTGTAACTCAGCAATGGCTGGTGACACTGATGTTGATGTGGTGGTGAAGAACCATCTTGTATCAGGATCTACAAATAAAGCACGGAGGGCATGAAGAAGAGTCTCACGTTCGTCAGGAACAGACTTGCAATCCCAGCACGTGGTGCATGGAGTCTGGGAGAAGTCTGAGAAGGCCAGTCTGGGCTACACAACAGAATCCCAACTCAAAAACAAGACAAATACATAAGCGTGTCTTCCTCCAGTCTGTGTCTAAGAGTGCATAAAGGGACATGAGGTGAGTGACGTGACTGTGTGTGGAGGGAGTGGGATGGAAGAGGTCAGAGTGTGAAAGACATCTGAGAGTACACAGGGAATATGGGGGTCATAGTGTATGCCTGGAGGGGCATGCAGTAAGAAATGTCAGAGCGCACACCAGGGCGTGCACCGAAAAGCATGAGCAGTGGACCTGGGGATACACACTTTTGTGCTCCATCTACCGAGGAAGCAGAAAGTTGGAAGAAAGGACTAGTACTGAACCTCAAGAAAGCATATTCTTTCTGGAAGCCCAGTCTGGGGAGTACTAATGGGATCATCTTCCTTGTCTCCCTTGGATCTCAGCCACAAGTCAGGAGTCTTAACCAGAAGAACTAACACCATTGCTATTATGACCCAAACTAAAAGGAAATGATGTTTTGCCTCTTCCTATTGTTGCTAAGGTGAACCTACTTAGTACACTAGAATAACTAAAAAGCCAAGAAAACTTATTGATCAGGTAATTTACCATTCTTCCTTGAATCTAAATCATGTGATACACAATTTCTAATTGCTAAGTCTGACTGCAGTCTGGTCTGTATCTAATGCCTCACATGGCAACAGAGCAATGGATGAAGGGCTGGTGCTCCTGCAGTTCTCCTGTTCCCGCCTGCGCAGTCGCCCTGATGGTGTCCACTACACAATGAACACAGCTTCCTTGAAGTAAAATTACTTTCCACTAGCAGATCTATCAAATTGCCCTTTGCTTTCTAAGCCTCTCCTGTCAGGGATACAGTAACAGCTGTGCAATGGGAAAATTAAAACACTAAACAAAGCTCTCTCCACCTGTGGAGTACCTTTCAGAATAATGCATGCACTGTGTCTCATTACTTAGGAGTTAAATAACGCCACTGAGGTAAACACTGAGACTACAGAATGGTTGAGCATTCCTATTCCTGAAAGTCAGTTTCCAAATACTTCAAAATCTGAATCTTTTGGGCACCAACATGATGCCAAGGTAGGAAACTGAAACTGCACAACCAACTTTATACAGTAGATCAAAGTCAAAAGGCAGGCATAACGGAAGTTTTATTAAAATAATGTATGGTTTCTTTAGCCTTTGTTATAAGGTCTATATGAAACATAAATGACTTTGTATCCAGATCTAGGTCCTATTCCTGAAATGCCTCACTATGAATGTAGGTACTTCAACTCTAAAACATTCTGAAGTCTGGAATACTTCTGTATATCCTAATGCACTGTAAGACCAGATTCTTAAATCCCTAAATTCCCAGACTTGTGCTGGTAATCACAGACATTTGTGAGCTCATGCACACACATGCATACGCACCCACACAAGCACACATCCCAGCACTCAGGAGGTAGAAGCAGACAGATCTCTATGAGTTCATGACCCACCTGACTGACCTACAGCAACTTCTTGGCCAGCCAAGGATACATAGTTACCATTATCATGATGATCCTTATCCTCATTTTCCAGGTCCTCTAGCTAAAATGTATTTGCCTCTGATTATTTTACTCTAAATGTGGTTCAAGACAGTGGCAAAAAAAAAAAAAAAAAAAAAAAAAAAAAAAGGCCACCTGATATTACAACAGTTTCCAAACCAGTTTTTTATTTGTTTTATTTTTTTTTTAATTTCATTTCACAAAATCCTTAGGTTCAGAGATTTTAAAAAAACAATTACTATCTTCTCAATGTCTATCATTAAAGTCCATGACCCTCATTTAACTCTTGAAGCCACCTTTTGAGGTACCATTATCCTCCTGACAAATAAAGAAATGCAAAATGCTTGTGAGGACAGATGGCTGAGTGTCACAGGATCAGGTAGTGGGAAAGCAGCAGTAAGGCTTGTCCTTCAGACATCAACTCAGTGTTCTTTCCCCTACCAGACAACCACTCTCACATGTTTTCACACAGACAACACTGCAATCGTCTGCCATGACAGGCTCCATCCCTACTGCTTCTAGACAGATCAGGAACAAGCCTCCAGGCTGCCATGACAAGAGGAAGTGATTTCTCAGGAAGAGGGAGACAGCTCCAGGAGAGAGCATGCGTAGCATGTGTGAGGCCCTGGACTTAATCCCCAGTACCAAAGGGAAAAGCAAATTCGGCCTCAGTTAACAAAAGCCAATCCTTTGTAGCACACGCTGGAGGAACGTCAGCCAGGAATGTTTTAATAAAGTCAGGAATAAAGCATCTCACAAAGTAGGGAATGTCAGCCTCAGTTTTATTTGACTTTAAATCCCTAAAATCCTCTTATATTCACCAGACTACTATTTCAAAATAGAACATAAGTAGTTTTAGAAGAGTTAATTATAAGTGTTTTATTTTAGTATACAAGCTGCACATATACAACAATATTTTCCACAAACAGATAACACCAATGGGATCCATCTTTTACAGACGACAAATCCGTGTGAGGGCCACTTTCGTGGAGATTGAATTTCTTTAACCTTTACTTCTGAGAGCTTTAGGCAAGACTCTAATTACACTTTATAACTAAGATATCTTCTCTCGGCTGACAGCTACATCCCATATGAATTTAACGAACCACATCTATCTCGAACCCAGAAACATCATGAGAAAGCCTTGACTGGTCAGCAGAAAGAAAAGGGAAGCTTTAGTGCTAACCCTTGAGAGCAGCAAGGTGACCTGGATGTGTCCATCAGCCTTGCCACAGTGCAGAGCCAATAGTGCCCACTGTGTCTAATGGCATAAGGTTACCAGGCTCACTAATAAGAAGGCTGGAGAGCCAAAAGGGTATCTATCTCATTCCAGGTAAAGAAATCTGCTTTCAGACTCTTACTCATATACAAATCTAAGGAAGCACAAAAAACCAAGGAGAAGTACTTCTGTTATCTCTCACCTGGCTAAGTCCTCTAAATCACTCCACAAACTGACACCCATACAACCAATTGGGTTTTTCACTGCTTAATAGAAAGTAGGCCGAAATAAACTTCTTATGCTTAATGTTCCTTAAGAGACCAGTCTGGAAACTCAGCTACTGAATTTATTTTTGTGAGAAATTTTACTCCATGATTCTATCAAAAAAAAAAAAAAGTCAAACAGTAGGACGTAGCTTTCTCTCCCCAGTTCCAAGAGCTCAGAAACCCTCTCTGTGTCCTCTGGGGAAAGTCAGAAAGGCTCTTGGACTCTTCAGCTCCGTACCATTTGCACACTCACCGTTGGTGTCCAGCAGCTACATGACCGCCCTTCAGTTGTTTTTGGCAGGGGTGGGAGGATGGGGATGTGACTGTGTCAAACTATACTGTTGCTTTATGGACAATGGCTCACTGAGCTACTTAGGGCAAATAGTATGAATGTCCCATGTTAGAAATGAGGAGACCAAAGTGCAAAAGTTGAGAGACTGGCCTAAAGTTACAGCCTGGCAGGGCTAGGATACAAAACCAGATTTTTATTTCTCAGCCTAATCTCCCTTATCAGTCAGATAGCAACTAGTTAGGAAAAAAAACAAGGACAAAAAGGTGACCGACTGTGTTCTATTCAATTTATTTTTAGACTAATTATGTATGGCTTTATGAATTTTCACTAACTCCATTATTTATTGTTTAACTTAATCACTGTCTCTCCTTGTCACCCAGAGATGCTCACTTCAAAGTTTCACAATCCTTTGAATCAATGACTGAGCAAGCTGATCTGCATTAGACATGTTTTAACTGTTAAATGAGATTCTCACAAAACTTCTCATGGTAGGCAGGTGGACAGAAATAAACCTTTACCAAAAGACAACAGCGCTGAAGGCAAAAGGTAAATGTGGGTCTTACACATTCCTTCCTTTCAGCATAGCTGTGAAGTAGGAAAACCGGTACAGGGAAGTGATCCGCTGCCATTTAATACAGCTCAGGTGGCTTAAAGGAGAAACTCACTGACTTAAAGCTCACATGGTAGGTACTTTTGTCAGGAAGAGAAAAAAGTTAAGGACTGGAGCTACAGCCTGCCTGGCTAGCACGCACGATGCTCTGTGCTCGAATACAAAAATAAAGGAAAATGCGGGTGCAGTAAAAACTAGCTGGCCAGAACAGTGAGTTGCACTTTCACCTCTACGGACTTTCACAAGTTATCTCATTCTAAAAATCAAGATACCACTATCAGATAGGTGAGGGCAGCTATTACAAAGCTGAGTTTGCAAATGAGCATAAAGTCTAAGAAACTTGCTGAAGGTCACACATTACACTGATCATTAAGGGCAAAATCTGTTACTAGCATAACAGCATTGTGTATGCCATGATACAATGGAAAGGAAAACAGTTATAACATATAAACATGTTCTCATTTCATTAAGTCATATTATATGCTACCATATTATTTGCAGGTGCTCCAAGTAGCACCTCAAGAGTTTCTGCCAAGGAATGAGCAGATAATGTTTTTTGGCATTTTTTAAAATATGGTTTAATTACACCTTATATATCAAATTCATTTCTGATTTTGTAAGGGACCTAGGATTCAGTTCAATCCAAGGTGCCATTTAGTATTTTATGGACCACCAGGTTTCTGTTTCCAATCATGGGCTAATGAAACTCAACCTTAGGGACCATGGGTGGCCCAGGGCTTGTTTCCCAGTGTCAACATCATTGCAAAAACCACAAGTGGTTGAAGTGACTGAAAGATGGGCTTGAGAGCACGTGTGATTTTACAGGTACCAGCTGATAGAAAAGTAAAAAGCAAGTGTATCCAGACGTCTGGGAATTATTTGTGTGTGCAGCCACATTCAACTATTTCTGACTATTGTTTCCAATTACAAGAACAAGAATCAGACCTTCCTAACAAACACTTTCTTGTCAAATATAATTAAATGACTATTTTAAGATAAAAAAGAAGAAATAATTTTTAAAACCATTCATAAATGGCACAAAAAGTGAAACGCAAAAATATCTAGTGCTTAAATTATCAGGTTGGTCATGAAACAAAGGGAAAAATTCCTTCTTTGGCAGAAACTCAATGGTCTGAGGGCAAAACAGAGAGACGCCCTTTCTAGACCTGAGTGAGTTTGCTGAGCACTGGCTCCACCTCACAAAGTTTTGTAGAGCCATGGAAACTCACCAGAGCCTGGGAATGTACCACCCTATACTCTTTCTATTATTTTGTTGCTTGTAATGGCTTACAGAGATTCTATCTGAAATGAAATTAACATAATACACAAGTAAATGTTCATATAAATAATAAGTCCATAAACCCTACACATTTTTCTGGCTAATACAATACCACTACCAAAAAGCTGCTGATATAGTTTTTCGAAGTTTTACAAACAAAATAAGATTTAAAGATGAAACTTACAGCTCAAAATAGAGAATGATTCAATAGTTCTGTATACACAGAAAAACATATTTAGGCTCTCATTTCTGGTACCTATATAAAATATCTAAGAATACCACACATTATTCTTAGACTAGAAATCATGTTTTATCTTAGAACAACCCTCATTACCATACTCTAGCTTACCCGGGATTCCATGATAAAAATAAGCACAGCTACTACCAGGCAACTTCAGCTACAACTGGCCAGATGCTGCACCAGCCCAGACCCTGGTTCCTACCCAATCCTTCTGGGTTACAACACTGACAAGAGCAGCAAGCTCAACCTCAGCCAGCCCTCCACTCTAACTTCTGGAGACACCCTTCCATAGAAAGGGGAGAGAACACAGCTTCCCACTGCCTACTTCAGACTCACATGTAAGCGAAAATTCCCTTCAGGATGCTGTCTGACTCTGGCCAAGGGAGATGATGACTCTTCTTTGAGGAAGTTCCTGACAGCCTGATGACAGTGTGTCAGAGTGTTTAGGTGCTTTCAGGATGTCACTTCTCATCCTTCCCAGAAGACCTGCATTGCTATCGCCATACCCATTAAAACTGAAGGCTCAATTTACTAAGTCTGTCCTCAGTACAGACTTCATGGGCATGTTCCTATCATCTCTATCAAATTAGATCACTGCGAAAATTATTTTGTAGCTGTCTTGGGAACAAATCAATAGGCTTTTGTATCTTAAGTAGTTAAAGTACATCATGATCATTAACTGAACAACTTCATTATGAGACCAATAAAGAACTGCTTTCAACTCGCCAGGTCAGATGTATTCATCTTACAGTGAACTACCGAGGTGACTCACTCCTCAGGCCGTTCGCCTCGCCTGCCTTCCTCTGTCACTCACTCACCACCACTGCCAGATGGTAAGAAAAAACTTGAATCTTAGGCTTAGTTCTTGTCACTTATAGAGAAAAAACGATTTTGGAAGTAGATTAAAGTGATTACTCATGCTGTAAGTAGGTCCAGGTGTGTCTGGTCCATGGTCCACAGGCTGTGTGTACCCTATGATAGCTATAAATTCAACCTAAAAACAAATTTGTCAACTTACTTAAAACAGGAGATTCTTTGATATGGATTTTTTTTCTGTAATTTGATCATAGAGGTCTCAAATATGAACTTTATATATGACCAAATTGTGTCACAATGTCACAAAGTTGGCTATGTCAGACAGACAACAGAGACTGCTATCTTACAGTCTGCCATGTGGGTAGCTCATGCTGCTATGGGCAGGGTCATCCATCACTACCAAGACTCTAAGGTTCCCTGCGCCATACCTGTACCCCAGCACTTAGCCTGGTCGTTCAAAGGTCCGTCTCCCATGCCCTGCCTGCCAATTTGATAATCCCTGTATTAAATTTGTCTGTTGTTACAGTGACCAAATCCTTGGCAAGAAATGAAAGAAAAATGTTGTATTCTGGCCCTTAGTTCACCGGATACAGTCCATCCTGGAGGGGAAGGTAAGGCAGGCAAGTCAGAGTGACCCCCAGCTGTGGCAGAAGAGCAGGAGGCGGCTGATCACATCCGGACCTCCTCTGGATCTACAGGCAGGCCTCACCTCTTAATTTGTACAATCTCTCCAAAGAGCACTGTCAGGGAGGCTCAAAGATTCAAATCCATGGGCCTTTGAGGTTACCTTCCACATTCCATCCTTCACTCTTACTGAAAGCTGTTCTCTGGCCTGCTCTGTAACTCCCTCATTTTCCTGTCCACTGTCACTTTTCCTTCTTTCCACGCCCCCTGCCCCCAATAAGTCACAGAGGGGTCTTGAGTGTTTCCAGCAGACTCTGACAGATACAGTCTGGATATCTTTAAAAGCTTCTTCATTCCTCCTTCACTGATGGAATAGCATACCATTTTCCCTCAAAGCATGGCCCTTTCCCCTCACTTCACAGAATAATCACTAAGGGCCACCTCCTGCAGTGAATTTCGTGGGACGTCCCAGTTCCCTAGAGAATACAAAACCTCTAGATGAGCTGCTGGATCCAGCCCTTAACTTCCTTGGTAAAATTAGGGAATGGCCGGGAATGAAAAGATGGCTCAGCAGTGAACAGAACATAATGCTCTTGCCGAGGATCCGGGTTCAGTTCCCAGCACCATTTGGCAGCTAGAGTTACCTGTGACTCCAGTTCCAGAGGATCCAATACCCTGTTCTGGCCTCCATGGGCATTGTATACCTGTGATATACACATATAAAATCAGACAAAACACTGGTGCACATATTTTAAATCTTATTTAAAAAGATGAAGAGGCTGTGACGACAGAAGCATTTAACAAAATGGATTCTTGGATGTGTCAGCCCTCCCCAAAGTGTTTTCTAATTCTAAATATCCTTTTCCTCTGGAGAATCACATTGCATAAAAGCACATTTAAGACTTTGGAGTATTTAAAGAAATTCTTTTATTAAGCATTCTCAAAGCTTACTTGACCACAAAATCCTATTCTTCTATTATACTTATTCACATCCCAATTAATTCATATTATAGAGCAACTTTTGAAAATACTTCAATAGAGCACAAGGCCTACTAGAGTATTAAGTATTTTATAATTCTGATTAAAATTCAACACTTAATACCTAATAAAACACTAAGATGAATTTCTGTAAACTATACAAATGAATCTCAGTATAAGAACATTCACCTCTAGCAGCCATATCCCTTAATAACTAAAAGATTTATCTAAAGCCTTTCCTATAGACCGTCTCATTAGTGACTTGTACAGGCCTAATTCCACGTATAAAACAGAGTCCCAAACACAAATGCAACTTGAAGATGTCTACAGAGGAAGTTCTAAAGGATCGACACAGGAACCAGTAGGCACAGAAATAGATACATTGGGAGCAGAAAGAATATGGCGTCCCCTACTCGTTCTATCCAAAAGCTGCGGAACTGTGCGTCTGGGCAAGACCTGCAGGCGAAGCTGCAGCTGCGCTACCAGGAAGGAGACCGCCAAGCGGACTCAGCCACCCCCTAAGCTCCCAGTGGACCCCAGTCTCAAGCTGTCCAACAATTACTACTGTACTTGTGATGGCCGCCCGGAAATGGTGCCTCCCTCAATCATCATGTCCTCACAAAAGACCCTGGTGTTGGGCAAGACAGCTGAGAGTTCTGCTGTGGCAGCCACTGAGAAGAAGGCAGTGACACCTGCTCCTCCCTTGAAGAGGTGGGAGCTGTCCAAGGACCAGCCATACCCGTGTGCCCCTGCCCTAGGCTACCTTGCTGTGTTTCCAGGGCCACATGACTGCTTTTCCTCCTTGGATTCCCTCTGGGGAGAGTATGACCTAACTTATAACAAATACATAGAGTGCCACATTAAATAAAAAGAAAGAAAAAAATAGATACATCCCAAGGCCAAGTAGCTGATGAGTAAATTCCCAAAGTTGGTGCTTTCCCCCACTTGAAATTGCTGCTCTGGGGCAATGTTCTACAGAAGAAGAAAAATCACATACGCTATGATTCATCAAAAGCTTTCGAACTGAACTGTTAAGAGGCAGCATCTCATTCTGGGGAGTTCAGTGTGGGACACAGGAAAGAGAAAAGAGGGTGAGCTCCCAGGGCTTGGTCACTCAGTTCCAACAGCTTCTTAGTTGCTTCTCTCTTCTGTCATCCTTGCTAGTCCACAGCCTAGTTTCTTCCATGCTTAGGAATTTTTACCTTTAGGCTTTATAACCACAAGATGTAACCTTCCTTTAGTGGGGAAGCACAAAAGACGACCCATGGATTTACTTCATCAGTCTAACTCTAGGGGTAGCATCTACTTAAGAAATAGAAGGACCAGTAATGAAACTATCCTTAAATTTACTATTGCTGTGATGTACACTATCAGGCACAGTAGCAGGTATGGAGTAAGCACTCAAAAAATCTGCTGGCAACTCAATAACTGACCAAACTCTGGGAGTTAAGCTACCACTGTACTTCAGGCTCTTACCTACGAAAGCAGGTATTTTCCTCTGCTTTTCTGATATTAAGAATTTGGAATAATCAAGGGGCTCTAAACTTTGACAAGGGAAGAAAGAGATGGCCTAGTGAAGGTCAAGAGTAGTTAATGCTCTTGCAGAGAATGGCTCACAAATGCCAGTCCCAGGGGATCTGAGGCCCTCTTTTGGCTTCTGTGGCACCTGCATGTATGTGGTACACACACAAAAACTTTTGATCACAAAACTTAACTACCCATAAAACTTAACTACATAAACTACCCATAAAACCTTTGATCAAATACAAAAAATGCAGGGACAGCAACGGAACAGAGACTGAGGGCCAACCAATAACCAGCCCAACTTGAGACCCATCCCATGAGCAAGCACCAGTCCCTGTCCTATTAATGATATTCTACTGTGCTTGCACACAGGAGCCAGGACTGTCCACTGAGAGGCTCCACCAAGCAGCTGATGGAAACAGAGGCTGAGACCACAGCAAAACACTAGACAGAGCTTGGGAACTGTTATGGAAGAGTTGGTGGGGGAAGGACGGAGTCCTGAAGGAGATAGGAACTCCTCAGGAAGACCAACAGAGTCAACTAACTTGACCTTTGCAGGCTCTCAATGACTGAACCGCCAACCAAAGAGCACACACAGGCTAAACCTAGGCTTCCACCCCACATATGCAGCAGATGTGCAACTCGGCCGGTCTTCATGTGCATCCCCCAACAACTGGAGAGGGGCTGTCCCTAACGCTACTGCCTGTCTGTGGAATACGTTCCCCTAACTGGGCTGCCTTGTCTGGCCTCAGTGTGAGAAGATGTGCCGAACCCTGCAGAGACTCGATGTGCTAGGGTTGGAAGACACCCAGAGAGGCCTCTACCTTCTCAGAGAAGGGGATATGGAGATGGAGATGTGTGCAGACACTGTCTGTGGGGCAAAACCAATGGAAGGGGGCAGTGGATGTGATATAAAGTGAATAAAATACGTGAAAAAAGATAGGTTAAATAAACAAACAGAGTATCAGAAAATGTAGCTCAATTACTAGAGTGCTTGCCTAGCATGCATGAAAAAGTCCTGGGTTCAATCCCACCATCCCATAAAAGTGGGCATAGTAGCACACATTTGTAATCTTGCACACTGCAAATTCAAATGTCCTGGGCTACATTAGACTATCTCAATTAAATTAAAAAAATTAAAGACCATCACAAATAAGGTGGCCTCATTTCTGACAGAAGTCACATAAAACAACCTTTCATTCTCCATATGAAGACTCACTTTACTCTTACCAGTAATTTTTCTTCTTCAGGAAGTAGTCTTCTAACCAGCAATCAAAGATACTATGCTTGGAGTGATTAAATGGCCCAGAGTAACAGTAATAAGATAGCAACTATTGCTCATTAAATGTCTGTGTTCTTCACAGACTTCAGAAATCAGAGGTAAAGTCATGTGGGTCTTGATCAATGACTTCCTATGACCTACACGAGTGTTTGTCACATAGGTATGCAATACATGTCTATTCAGCAGACATCCGGAAGAGAGTTATCTAACAGAGTTCTCAGAAAGCAAGAGAAGGTGTGGCAGGGCCACTGAAATCTAAGGTTCAGAACATCTCTCTGTCTCCACATAAGATCATTTTCCAAGGCAGTTAAGTGTGATAAAGGAAGTGACTTTACCACTTAGGTGTCACTCTCAGTGTACCCTCTTACTTTCCACACACTTTTATGACATGTGCTCTCATGACTGAAAAGTCTCCATCCAAATAGGCATTAAACTCACTCATTCTGAAAGTATTTAGAAATGTTCTGGGAATTAGTCATTTTGTAGTACACAATACATAACATTTTATCTACAAACAAACTTGCTTAAAACCAGGTTCCCTTTTCCCTTTAGGTTTCAGAATACTGGTTCCGAATTAAACTTTCAGACCTATGGGATACAGTAGTACTAATTTCTCACAAGACAAAGGGTGGCAATCTAAAAGCTTCTGTTAACTGTTAAAAGGGAATGCCCGGGAAACTACTGGTAAATTAATCCAGATTATCTAAATCCAAAGTAAACTTCCCAACATAAGCTTCAAAGTCTAAGGGAGGAGTAGAAGAGAGAGCTGTTTGTTCAAATAGTAACTACTTCAATGACTGAAATAACATGTTTTGTTAAAAGAGAGAGAGAGAGAGAGAGAGGAAGGTTCCTTGGCTATGTAAAAGGCCATGGGGAGCATTTGGCACAAGCTCCTAAGTGAGAGTACTTTATCTTCAGAATTCTATGACAAAAGAAGATTAGATGGGACACAGGGTTTCCCATCATTTACCCTGACTTACAACTTCATTTTCCATCACGAACGCTTACATATTACCTTAATGAGCTTAAAGCTAATCCTGCAGGACATAAATTTTAAAGTAAGCCAAGGTCATCAAAAGTATCCAATACTATAGTGAACAAATCAAAGTACTGGTGTTTTAGAAAGTGTGTATTCCATCTTTCCAAGTTATGTTTAGGAATCTAGGTTTGTAGCAATCCAGTGTCTGCATCAACAGCTATGGATGCCCAACTGTTTTGATACATATTATCTAATCTGGTTCACATAACAGTTGTGAAATTGACAGATCAATGTTTTTATGATGAAACAAAGAATATAAGGTTCCAAGAGTAACTTTTGTAACAAAGGATGTGGGAGAACAATGCCATTTCCATCCTCAGACTGCTGCTATTTCTACAGCACTGGCTGCTCCGCCGATCCCCAACTGCTACATAATGACTATAATGACATTCTTTATACCCCAGCACAAGCGATAAGGCAGTGTAGCTTCAAGAACAGAAAATCTTATCAAAACATTTCCCTCCAAATCACAGTTCTGCCCTCTGAGTCCCTGACTGAATGTCTCAAAAACCTTTATAGGCTGTGACTACATTGGTCTTGTTTGTGACACTTGCATTTACAATGTAATTTGGTACGAGAAAAGGGAAAGACAGTTTTCTCCTCTGTGAAAGCCTGGGAATACTGTAACAAGCATCAGAATTTCTAAATTCATCCACTCCACAAGCAGCAAAGTGTTGAAGAAACTCAAGTGTAATGGCGTGGGGGGGGGGGTGAGGGGAGCATCTCCAGATCACAGACCTGCTGGTCACTACTGATACATATAAGTTGTGGGGTTTGCTTTGAGTTCAACTTTTTCCTTAAGAGTCCGTGAGGCCAGGCATTGTGGTACATACCTTTATTCTCAGCACTCAAGAAGCAGAAGCAGTAAGTTCTAGGCCAGCCAGTGTTGTATAGTGAGGCTGTCTCAAAACAATGACAAGTACTGGGAGGGATACGAGATCTAGTTTTCTCTTAGCAATGCATCAAGTATCTATGAAAAACCTAAATTTAGGGAAAAACCTAAATTCTTTGCCTTTAAATTTTTTTCTTCTCAGTACTGTAAGCCACGTGGATATACTTGCACATGGGAAAGCTAAAGGTCATTATCAATAACACCTATAGAAAGTACAATCAAAGCAGGATTGATCCTTTCCCTTCAGCAGCAAACACACCAAAGTC
The DNA here is from genome assembly GCF_963924665.1 of Micromys minutus. NCBI lineage: Eukaryota > Metazoa > Chordata > Mammalia > Rodentia > Muridae > Micromys > Micromys minutus. Next base: position 2,648,920 of record NC_137962.1, on the reverse strand, counting down.
TTTAAAATCAGCTGAGTTCGTATAGTGGTTTTTCAACTGTGGATATATATTAGTAAAAGAATCATAAAAAAAAAAAAAAAAAAAAAAAAAAAAAAAAAACCCTGGCATCCGACCCTGCCCCAGACATGGCGGGAGGAGGAACTAACTGGCTGGTTCTAGAACTAAGGACCTTTGGTCTAGCTGGTGTGGTGGCGAATGCCTATACTGCTGGCTGAGGACAGAGGAGGTGAGACTGGCGCTGTCTCAAGGTGGGGAAAGGAAGAAAGAAAGGAAATACTTCTGGTCTGGTGCCTTCTAGTCCACTGCCTTATTACCCATTTTCAAATTTGATACCACCAAAATGTATTTTCATACCAAAAACTTATCAAGAGAACTAGAATTAAAAGTCACAATAGCCAAAAACACTGGAATTTTACAATTTGAGTTTATTATGTAGCTATAAAGCACTTCTTAATCAGTTATATCACACAAAAGGCTAGGCATTCCAAAGCAGGAAAACATCTATATTTAATACTCATAGCAGTGGCTTAAGTATTAGACAACATAAAATTTTATCTTCATCTGAACAGTGGCTGGTCTTATTAAATATTTGCTTTTTGGATTTTTCCCACAGCTGTAAGAATAAAAACAAATAAAGAAACCAGAAGTGCCAGGCACCCTATTACACAGGTATCCAAAGTCACTTCAAAAGGGAGTTTCCATGGCTCAGAGACAAGGCATTTCTCAGAACCATTACTGCAACCTTATTGCTTACTTCTTACTCAACACAGCACTACTAAAGAGGATGTTGCTACCTCCCCACCTTAACTGCCTTATGTGTTGTTCCTGAGACAGCTGGAGTCAACAGAGATAAGTTTGGCTTCTGGGACAACTGAAATGCCAACTTTATTTTTAAAGTTACTATAAATGCTTCTACATTATCTAATTCTAAAAATTTTGCAAGAGATGCAGTTAAAGCTAGAGAAGGAGTGACTAACTAAGGCTGCTCTAAGCTATATGCTTAAGCAAATATGACAACAGAAACAAACTGTACATACTTTTAACAGTCCAATGAAAATCTACTCATTTGAGGAGGCTTACACTAAACTCTTCAGGCAAAAATAAAAGACAATCTAAAATTCTTTTCAAATGCTAATTAGCCAAATGCCTAGCTGGGAAAATATCTCAGAGATATCCGTTGCTCCATGAGAGGGCTGATCCACATCTGCTTCAGTAAGGACAAAGAGATATTAAAGAGTAGAAAATAATTTAGATTTTGTTTCCATTTCTAGATCACTGAGCTGTAAGCACACTACTCAGGGAAGTGGAATAAACTTACGTGATTTATTGTAGACTGGACAGCCTTAATATAATGGTTTAGTTCTCGATCCATTTTAGCAAATTCAACCATGGCCTTGTCCATACTGTACTCACTACTCACTTCAGCTGAAAAAGAAAAAGAAGCCATGATTATTGTTTTCCACTTCAAATGCCACATCTAGAAAAAGTTCAAACAACATAATCATCCGAAGGCTAATTTGTAAAAGCACTGCACTTTTCTTCAAACCCCTCAACAATCAACTTTGTCTATTTGCCTGTCCTTCCTTTCCAGAGCCTTCCAGGTGAGAGCCATTTATGGGTATTTTCCTTTTTCATATGACATCCTGTTCTTTTTTCCTTTCCTTACCTCTGTTCTTTCATAGAGTGAGACAAATTCCTATGTCTTTCTTGTCCCCATTTTGCCCATTTCTCCATAGACAAGAATGGTGTGCTAGCATTCTAAGATCCAACAGTTGTAGAATTAATATTTCCTCTATATTTTTCTAGGCTCATTATTTCCTAAATCTGGAAGTGTCCTATATGACATTCTGTTGAATGAAAATAAAGAAAACATATGGCACATACTCATTTGTCTACTCTACATTCTATAGTCACTGTGATCTTTTTTTTTTTTTTTTTATTAGAAAAAAAGAAATACCAATGCTGGGTGGGGGTAGGAGGCAGAGTCACACAAAGATACTAAACTCCTGAGAATGAGCAACCAAGAGAGGAAGAGGGCTTCAAGGCACCCTTCTCTGCAGGACCAGCACTAGAGAGGTCAGGAAGTAATGACCATGGGGGACAGAACACACATGTACAGTAATGCTAACAGCTGTAAGAGTTAACAAATGCTTCATCAGGCACCAGTCCTATACAGCATATTGTATTTATGGTACAACCTACAGCTCCGTATCTGGCGAAGTGAGACAGATGGTTGGTTGTTTTGTTTTTTCAATACTAGGGATTAAATCAGGACCTCATACATACTAGGCAAGAATTTTATCACTGGGCTACATCTCCAGCCCTTTCAAATTGCCCTGACTGGTCTTGAGTTCACTATGTAGCCCAAATGGGTCTTAAATTAGGGTTCTTCTTGCCTTGGCTTACAACATAGCAGGTATTACAGGCTCACCAGACTAATCAAAGAGATGGGTAGCTTTTACTTACTTTTTACAAAGAAGAAAGCTGAAATACCATATTCTAAGCAACAAAACTGGTACCAATCAACAACAGTACCAAGCTTCCAACTCTGACTTTCTAATGGAAAAACAAAGATGCTATTCTGTTGGACAAAACACAATTTGAATATGATAAAGACGCCAACTCCTTCAAAAGTATTTAAGGCAATCTTCATGTCAGCTCAGTTTCCAATTTAGACCGTTAGAACACTAAGTAGGCCACTGGGAATTTGACTCAGGCTTAGTGGACCTGCTCTGGAAGGCTCTTTCTAAATGCCTCAAATAGAAGAAATGAGTAAGAAAAAAAAATGCTTCTCTCGGGTTAGAAGTACACTAAGTTTTAACACAGGGAAATCATCTTTTCCCACTCACAGGCAGTCTGAAATGCTATGCCAACAGTCACATCACCCACTGAATGCTGGCAGAACACCAGCCAAGTCCAGATGCTGAAAAGCCAAAGGAACACAAGTCTAAGAGCACTAGCAACCAAGCACACGGACAGAAGCTGCTACAAACGTCTTGTAAGGTCACTAAGAGAAATGGTGGGGGGGGGGTCCTACAAAACAACTAGTAGTCAGAAATAACTTTTATTATACATATATTTTATTATACATATATCTAGCTGTTCTTCCCCAGCTAAACATGGTTTGAGAGGGGTGGGAATATTGAAATTTCTTCAATATGTCATCCTACATACAATGATTTATTAGACTCAACCCTTTCTTTCAGTAATTGAATGATCCTACATGAAATACATGAACATTGATTTCAAAACCAATGCACACATGAAGAAGACCCATGGGGATAACTCATGGCCTCTGGGAGACATGTCATCTGGCACATTAACTAATAAATTGTCCCAAGAAGTTAAAGTTAGTACAATAACTAGCTGAAATTTGTCCCCCTACCTCCACCCAGCAAACCAAGTCCGCAGGGCTCAAATAATCCCTGCTTTGCATTGTAAAATTCTAGCTGTTTGTAAGCATGCAAGCATTAGGCTGTTCTACAAACAGCCTACCCAACAAAGCCAATCAGAGCTATTTCTAACACTATGCAGAACCACTTGCAGCCTGCAGGACCTCATGTACATTTTAAGTGTAACTTGAACCAGAAAGAGCCACAAAATAACTCATCCCTTGAAGACAGTTTCTATTTTGTTTTTGTTTTTCCTACTCAGGGGCAAAGTCCAAAAAACATAACAAAATGAAACAAAAATCCCCCAAAACAAAGAATAACAGAATCACTGGAAGAGGGCTTCATTTTAGAGTGAAATAACTCCGATGCTTACATTGGAGAAGTCTCTAACTAGATGAAGCTGGCCTGCTTATGGTTTTCCTAAAGGCAGACAAACCTATAATTATGCAATCTCAGCAGCCACGCTATTCATTAGACACGTCATCTGTTACTCAATGCTAAAATGCACCAACAGCAGTAACTCTTACTACTCTCTGTTTGAAGCACTGGAAGAGCATTGAAGATATATTAAGCAGAAATGGGTCATTTAGTGCTAGAATCAAACCCAACTTCAAACAAAATTTATAGGCTTTAATGAGAAGATAATGGGCTGAGGCAGGAACAAATATGAACGTATGAGGATGAAACAGTAGCCACTGAGCCAGCTGTCCTGGGTATGAAAGAGCATGGCAAAATTAGAGACAGATCTAAGAAAGGAGGAAGAAGAGGCAAATAAGTTGCTTTTACGGACATGGACTCTCAAGGAGGAATAACTCCCAAGTTGTGGCTAAAAACTGTAGGTGACAAACATAGCAATATGGTGTCCTTATGTGGCACAGTGTGGGAGCACGAGATTTTTCCCCATTCAGCTGCAGTACTGTCCAGGGTTGATTCACACCTGTTTCTAGGCCACAGGTTTAAAAGCAGAAGCAGGTGGGGAAAGCAGTTCGTTATCGTGGCATATTTGAGTCTACCTGGTCATGATCAACAGACCAACCCAACTGCCATTCCAGACCAGCAACAAAGTTATTGAGGGAGAGAGGGAGGGAGGGAGGGAGGGAGGGAAGAGACACAGTTCTGGACCTACTTTTTCTAAATAGGGCCTTCCATAACCTGTGTGTGCTGTGCCTGCCGCTTACGGTACACACTGGAGAGAAATGAACTTCCCTGAGGCCCAGCTCTGGGGTTTGGGAAACAGAGTTGAAAGTCTCTCGGTCTTTACTAGACCCGCCTTCACTGAAACAAACATGAAAATGTAGGCTTGCCCTCCTTGCGTCTCTAAGCAAACCACATACACAGACCCAGAACATCACTACACCTCACGTCTTTTTGAGGTGCTCCCGTTGAAAGCTTCCTATGATTTCAGCTATAAGATCCCCTCTACTTGATCCACCCAGAAAAGGACCAAGTTTCCCATCCCTGGTCAATCCATAAACTCTCTTTACCTTTACAAGTAGGACATGTGTATACACGCACTAGGGAGACACCCCCTCAAGACAAATGTTACCTACTTATTCTTTCCACCTGCATATCTTATTCAATTGAACAGCTTTGTCCATGATCAAGCTGTTTTCTGAAATTTTGTCCTAAACAAATAACAAGAAAACAGTGGGATCAGGTTAATTTTTTCCATTCTACAAAGCTACACACAAGCATGTCTGAACAGAAACACAACCAATTACATGGAGTTGATTAAATTCAACAGCATGTATTTTATTAGTGAATTACCAAGCTAAGACAAAGCAGACATTTAGTGTTGCTAAGGATTGCTGACTATGAGTCAACATGACTCATATACTCAGAAGAATCTGATAAACTCTAAATGTCATAAAATACACATACCATTTTGGCAAGGAAGAGGGAGGGTGGCAAAGGGTTGCCTGACTTTATTTTAAATTTCTTAGAATAAGTGGCACACATAGTCAGAAGATTTTATTTTCTAAAAACTGTAGATAAGTATTTCCAGATCTTTTCATATGAGAACTTGATTCTTCCTTATTTTCTATAAAAGGCATTTACTTTTTTTGAGAAATGCAAACAGATGACAGTATAAACAATACTGTCAGCTTCTGTGTCAAAATCAACCCAAAATCTGAGTTGTCTGTAAAATCAGCCCCAATTACCTATCTCTATAGTGACATGTATTTACGTGTCTCTGACAGACAGATATTAAGCAATCTACATTCATCAGGAGTTGAATTTAATGACTTACTCACTGCTTGAGCAATCTTTAATAGAAACTTGGTTACTTCTCACTGCACTGAACTTCAAAGTTGCGATTATTCCTCCACACAGATATTAGAGTGGTAAAATTAAAACTGAATCCCCATGCTATGACTGCCTCCCACTGAAGTAAGCGTTCAGTATCAGGTGTGTGATATAAACTAGTCAGCAGCTGGTTTCTTCCCAAATTCTAGAAGGCCTGGAGGACTTTCTACCTTTCTGCCATCTGCCTACCCACAGCCCTCCCATCATAATTTAATACTGATGTGGGAAGCTTCAAACCACAAAACTGAAAGAACAGTCTGCAATCCAGGTTCAAGACAATCTTGATTACTTTCTTGCAGACTGTGTAGTCTTTGGAAAGACTGTTTCCACACCTCTATATTGGGTATCAGAACAGTATTGCGGCTGAAGAGATGGCTGAGTAGTTAAAAGCACTTGTGATTCTTACAGGGGACCAGGGTTCAATTCCCACCACCCATATGAGCCTGTAACTCCTGATACAGGAAATTTGATACCCTTTTTGGCCTCCAATAGCACCAGAAATGCAAGTGTACACTCATTCATGTAGGCAAATACTCATACACATAAAATGAAATACAAATCATTTGAAACAAGAAAAAGATAAAGAATAGTACCAAATTCATAAAGCTGTTACCATGTTATCCAAGAGCCTAGCTTGGAGTGAGCACTAACCAGCCATATCTTTAACTAAAATCATTACAGAGTAGATAGTTAATCTAAAAATATATTTAGTCCAAATCCTAAAAGCATTCTGCCTTCAGAACTAGAAAGAATCAAGTATGTATTAACTTGCAAAGCAACAAGATGAACCATGGACTTCAAACCTCAATGAGAAGTATTGCAGACACTCCTTTCCAAGTTCAGAAACTCCTTTACCTTGAAAACAGTTACTGAGCACTTACTAAACATCAGGCAGGGGAAATGCTTTAAAAGAAGAGGAACAGCAGCAGCTACGGCTACACGAGACAAAGAAATTTAGCAGATGGCCACGGCTGTTCACCGCACTGAGATAGAGGCTAAACAAATGGTTTCACTGTTCCCCATGGAGACTGATTCAGAATTATAATAGCCAAAGAAAAACACTGATGATGAATATAAAAAGCCATAAATGGAAAAAATGAACAACCTTGAATGGGTACTGGCTACGTATGAGGATCTGTGAACACACTACCTCCTGATCCAACATAAATCCGGTACTATTAAGCAAATAATAGAGATAAGGAAATTAACTCCCAGAAAGGTGAAGTCATCTGGCAGGTCATGGGGTTAATAAATGGTAAGAGTTATGACTTGAAGTCAGCACCAGAGGCACAACCACTGTGTGTGAAGTACCACAGACTACAGACAGACATACTTGGTACAGAAGCCATAGAGTAATGAATGTGTTGTTCCTTATCTAAAGGCTTTTTGTTACATCGTCTTCCTGTGAGAGGAAAGGACACAGGAGAAAAAGACGAGTTTAGTTTACTGTGCTCTTCCTCACACTCGGTTTCCCCTCACTATATAGACAGCTACTTTCATGAAACATTTGCTGGCACTCCATAAACTGCCGTGGCAAAGGTATCACAAAATTACAGAAACGAATTCTGCCATTACTATAGGCTCCTCTGATCTTAAATCACACCCTTAGATTCTCTCTTGGTTCCCAGAGTTTTGAGGGTCAAACACATTCTCCACATCTCAACCATCGATTTCTTCCTACTAGACTGGAAAGAAGTGGAGAGTTCAAGGCAGAAAGCAATATTCACAGCAGCACTTCCCAACTAACAACGTTTCTGCCTATGCCAAGTCTTATCTACTCTGAGACTCGCAGACCCAGGAAGGAGGCTTAAGGAACAGAATTTGGCTTCAATTCTGGTCCAACACCAAAGCTCCTGCATGAATTTCTGGCAATAAAGACAAAAAGGAATCTCTTCTGAATAAGCCTGCAATGGTTACTGAGGAACTTAAAGAGGATACTGCTAAACCATCCAACATGATACCTCAAACAGAAGACCTGTGAAAACTGAAGGTTATTTTTCTTTATTAATCATACTTTCTAATATTCTCAATATAAATGTATCTCACTTAAGCTAGTAAGAGCTGAATCATATGATTTACCCACATATAGACGTTTCAACAGCAGCCGACCTGCAGCTTGAGAGCCCCGCACCGACTTTCATAGAAGTCTGAGCCGGCCCTGCAGCTTTCCTCCTTGTTCCTGCAACCATGTCCACCAAGGAGAATGCTGATTCAACAGCTGCCTGGCTCAACAGATTCAAGAACAAGGGGAAAGACAGTACAGAAATGCAGCACCGCCGGATAGAAGTTAATGTGGAACTTAGGAAAACAAAAAAAGATGACCAGATGCTGAAAAGGAGAAACGTCAGCTCATTTCCTGATGCTACTTCTCAGGGTACTGTAAATCAGTCTGTTGAGGACATTATTAAAGACATAAACAGTAACAATTTGGAAAGCCAGCTCCAAGCTACTCAAGCTGCTCAAGCTGCTCGGAAACTGGTTTCTAGAGAGAAACAGCCTCCTATAGACATCCGGGCTGGTTTGATCCCAAAATTTGTGTCCTTCTTGGGCAAAACTGACTGTAGTCCCATTCAGTTTGAATCTGCTTGGGTGATCACCAACATTGCTTCTGGAACATCTGAACAGACCAAAGCTGTGGTGGACGGAGGTGCTATCCCAGCATTCATTTCTCTCCTGGCATCTCCCCATGCTCCCATCAGTGAGCAAGCTGTGTGGGCTCTTGGAACACTGCAGGGGATGGTTCAGCTTTCCGAGACTTAGTTATCAAACATGGTGCAACTGACCTACTGTTGGCACTTCTTGCAGTTCCTGATCTCTCATCCTTGGCATGTGGTTACTTACATAATCTTACCTGGACGCTTTCAAACCTTCATTGAAACAAGAACCCTGCACCTCCCTTAGATGCTGTTGAGCAAATTCTTCCTACTTTAGCTTGACTCCTACACCACAATGATCCAGAAGTATTAGCAGATTCCTGCTGGGCTATTTACTACCTGACTGATGGTCCGAATGAATGCATTGAGATGGTTGTGAAGAAAGGAGTTGTTCCTCAATGTGTGAAGCTTCTAGGAGCCACTGAATTGCCCATAGGGAATATTGTCACTGGAACAGATGAACAGACTCAGAAAGTGATAGATGCAGGAGCACTCACAGTCTTTCCCAGCCTGCTGACAAACCCCAAAACTAATATTCAGAAGGAAGCCACATGGACAATGTCGAACATTTCAGCCGGACGCCAAGACCAGACACAGCAAGTTGTGAGTCACGGCCGAGTCCCGTTTCTTGTTGGGTGTCCTCTCTACGGCAGGCTTTAAGACACAGAAGGAGGCTGCGTGGGCTATAACCAACTATACCAGTGGTGGGACTGTGGAACAGATTGTGTATCTTGTTCATTGTGGGATAACAGAACCTTTGATGAACCTCTTGAGTGCAAAGGATACCAAAATTATTCAGGTTATTCTTGGTGCCATTTCAAATATCTTTCAGGCTGCTGAGAAACTAGGTAAGACAAAAAACTCAGTATAACGATTGAAGAGTGTGAAGGCTTGGATAAAATTGAAGCACTACAGAGCCATGAAAACGGGTCTGTATACAAGGCTTATTAAACTTAACTAAGAAGTACTTCTCAGTGGAGGAAGAGGAAGATCAAAATGTGGTACCAGAAACTACCTCTGAAGGCTCTGCCTTCCAAGTTCAGGATGGAGCTCCCGGGATCTTTAACTTCTAATGTCCAGCCAAGGCACCAAGTGGTTAGCTATGTGCTGTGCTATGCTGTATTCTCATAAATTTGTCTTACTGTTTGTTTCTCTACTAAGAACTCTTTTTAAATGTGGTTTGTTATTATAGCACTTTTTACAAAAGAAACTATACTTGAGCAGTTATAAACTGTACATACTCTATGAAGCTGTCCTCTGAGTTTATTTCTATGTGGAATTTCCTACCCTGTCGTGTCCTATAAATAAAGATTAAGTTCCAGTCTTTAAAGAAAAAAAAAAAAAAGCAATGTAAAGCATACAGCTGAAAACTGATGCTATGCTAATGTGGTGTCCACAGCCCATGAAGCTGTCTAGAGTCAACCCTGCTATGAGGTTCCTGACTGTAAACTCAGAGCTGATCTGTGTATTACATGCCACCTTCTAAAGATGACTACAGACACATCAAAATAGTCTAAGACAGAAGGGAAATAAGGACTCAAAGCATGATGTGTTAGGAAAAGTGACCTTCATGTCTCCTCGTAAAGTCATAGTGTTCTTTAGCTGCCTAGTCTTCATGTACAGGAACACAAAGACTGAGAACATGGCCTCTTTTAACTCCAGGATATCTATCTACTCTACAGTATCAACATAAATGCAAACAAAACCAAGTTCTACAGAACAGCAAGGATAGTGCTGCTAGACGAGGGACAGAAGTTTAGTAACTGAGCTAAGCAAGCTCAGAGTGTAGTAATGGAGTTCCACTCAGTCACCCAACACTGATTACTTCCAAGCATGGTCTCCATGTCTGGTATCTGCTGTATCCTGAAGAGCAATCAACAGGGCAGTACTGTATCTTCTTACAAAGAGTGCTGACAGATTTTTACCCCATTCGGAATGTTCTCCAAAGCACTGGTACTGCCACGAGGACTCTGTCTGACTGTGATGAGAAAGTCTGTTCCACAGCTGAACTACTCTAATGACGAGTCCTCCCAGAAAAGTCTAGTTTAGCACCAGGCAAAGATAATAAATCTGACCTCTCCACACATTAAATTATTTACACCTTAAGCCCTTTAGTAGAGTGGTTTTATTCTTGCTCTATGTGGTTCATGAAACTACTACAGGTACATTAATTTGTTCTCAATGTATAGTAGCCCTAAATCAGCAATGATATCCAAGACTATTTGTCTTCCCTTCTTTAAAAGTCTTGTATCAAACAATGAATATAGATACTTAAACCTACTAAAAACTGGTCACAAAACTGTTGGTAAGTGAAATAAACTCCTAAAATAATATGACCACCTACTACGGTATCTAGTTTGGGGAAATAATTATAATCAAATCCAAAATAAGAAACAAAGAGCTATTAATACTCACTGAGCGAGTAGTTCTGAGCTCCAAGGTACCAATTATAACACTGCAGCAGTATTTATAAGTGGGAGGATGTAGTACATCACAACCCAAGCAAGCACCCAGCTACAGCACCAAACTGAACAAAAGCGATTTCAAGGCCTAAACCTTGGTGTTGCCGTGGCTGCTCCATCTTAGCATCCTTCACTTCTCACTAGCTAAGCCATTCTTCCAGCTTTGCCCACCACCAGCAACAGGCATCCCATCTGTAACTGGAGCTGCTACCTGCTGTCTTGATTGTTTCTTCCAGCCACTGTTGTACTTCCTGTGTGATATACTTTGCTAATATCATTTCTCTCTAATCCTTTTTCCAACTAACCAATTCTTTTCTTTGATGTTACACTCCTGTTTATCAAAAATCTGCTACAATACTCTGACTTCTTACTAATGGGTGAGCAGGTTATTCTCTGGTCCGAAGTCACCAAATTTTAAAAAAGTACAACAAAGAGTTGTGAAGGTGTATAAGACACTGATCGTGTGCAAAGAGAAAGAAAAGAGAGTGGTTAAAGGCCTATGATAGACTAGTAGACCGTAGTCTCTTGAGGAAGCTTCCAGGCTGCAGAAACGGGAAACCAACCAAAATCTCAGCTTGCTTTTGTATAAAGTGTTGATTATAAAATCCTCAGGATACGCAGAGGACCCACTGGAGGCCGAATACTACCTGACTGGAGGTACAATATAAGGGTTCGATATCAGGACGATCAGTAACAGACAGAGTCCAGAAGCAGAGGTGCACATACATGGACAACTGACCTAACAGGTACAAAGGCAAGTCACCAGAGAAAAACTTCAGCAAGTGGCACTGGAACCATGGGCTACTAAAAGGAAAAGAGAAGAATTAAGAGAAGTGGGAGGAAAGGGGATGGGGTGGGGAAGGACAAAGACGAAAAGAGGGGACAGAGGACAGAAAGAAGAAAATAAAACAGATGCACATCTCATACCTTATACAAAGTACAGAGCATAAAACTTTCAGAAAAAAATTATGGAAGAAAACCTTTAGACTTAGATATGTTACCCAAAGCACTCTTCATGAGAACAAATTGGTAAACTGCATGTCATCAAAGTAAAACTGCATGTCATTAATAATCTGTTGGGAACATAGACTGGAAGAAAATACAGATTATATATCTGTTGGAGAATCCATCCTCGGAACATACAGTATCTTTAAAGTGAATTAAAGAAAAAAGACAATAACAAATAGGGACAAAATACAAGAGCAACATCACCAGAGATGAATGTCAGTGAAGCACATGAAAGGATCTCTAATCTTATTAAAGACCAGAGAATACAGAATAGCAAGCCACCACTGACCAGCCACTAAGGTAGCTAACCACTGGAGGTCTGCCTGGACCTGGCTTTGCAGAGGGAACAGGAATTACAGTTCAACTCTGTTCCACAAAACCATTATTAACCCCTATGCAACTATCTTACCCCCAAACCACATTTAATATAATTTACATGTATCACAATGATTCCCACAGGCTTTAGAATACAACGTCTCAGTGTTATCACAGAGTCTCAATAAGCACTATAAGCTGTTCTCACACTCAGGATCCTCCAGCCTTGGCCTCCTATGTGGTGGGATTACAGGTGTACATGCCTGACACTCACCCATTACAACTTTTATGTAAAATGTAGAAACATTCCCTTTAACTGAATGATTTATTTATTCATAAACACATAAAATATAAAGAATCTATAGTATCATATATATTTATTAGTCATTAACAAATGATTTGTTAATAAAACAAGTATCATCACTCCCACACACACACACAAAAGCAAACAAAGAAATAAAGATGTAAACAAAAGCCAGCAGTTAAGAGTCTCTTGTCTGCTGGTGTGTGACTGCTTTCTATTTCCGGTTTTCTGTAGTTCAGTGGTTCCGAGTACCGACAGCTCAGGAGCACCTGCCTATGAAATTGTTAAAAACAACAATCACAGAGCCCTAAACCAGAGACTGACAGCAATCCTGGGGTACAGTCTAAGAGTAGACAGGGGCAAGAAGCAATCTGTATCTTTACAAGTCCTACAGGCAGTCTGTCCTAATGCATGGAAAATGTGCGGGCCATTGTTCTAACCTGTGATTGAGAGTTAGAGTCACAGACCGCCTTTTGTCTTAGATTCTTTTCTCAATAGAATATAAGGCAAAGAAATAAAACCACTGTTTTTAACAAATCTAGAACTCAATCAGCTGTTTCTCTATTTTTATGCTTCTAACTTAGTTTAGGCCTTTATTAAACTAGAAAACTAAGATTGGATGTGAAAACCCATAAATAATGCATTCTACAAAAGTGTTTGTTTTAAATAAGCTTTGCTCCTAAATATCCTAGCCATTCACTCATTCTATTTTTGAAACTGCACCCTGCATTCTTCTAAAGTCTCTAGATTTGCTTCTCGTTTTAGCTACAAATTGTCACTTTCCAGTGAACATCTGTGAGGCTTTTAATTAGCCTCTCACAAATGGATACATTTTAAAAAATCTAGTTGATTTTTGAAGCTTTTCATAAAGATAGTATAAAAACAATGAGAATGAGGAAACACAGGAAGCTAAATTCGGAAATTTGTCTCTCAGTGATGTCCTCTGAGACTGTGGGTTAAACAATGAGTCTTTCTGGGGCTCAGTACCCTCATTTAAAAAGAGGGAAATGAAATAAGTGGCCTAAAAAGTTCATTTCAAGCTGAAATATTAAAAAGCTGCAATCTTACTCTAATGTTCTATAGCTGTTGCACTTCTACATTGATGAGCTATTGTAAAATTGTTTTCTTAAACTATTTATCTATACTTTAAATTTTTTTAAATTATTTTAAGATACATGCATCTTTCGGGAGTTCAAGAACCTCTTGATACTACTTCCTAAAGAGTGGAACATTGAAGAAAATGAATACACATATTAGTTGATGTAGCACCAGATTTTAAGCTTCTTATTTTTTATTGGGCTGATTAATTTATATAATTTCCTCACCAAAGCTTTGCTTTCACACTGTTGCTAACAACCTATACGCTAGAAGAAGGCTGTCTGTGTTAGAATTCTGTGCCCAGCACCAAAGACATTTTTGCAATCCCAAATTATAATCGAAACTTTAATTTTACCTATTTTGTTTTTAGAAAATTCTTATACAAAGAAAAGCATAAAGCACAGAACCCAGAAGATACTAGCTAGCTCACTAATATTACCCAAGTACAGTACTGGTCTTTTAACCAGGCTGTTACCGGAAGTGACCTGCAATTCAATTTAGTACACTACTTTGGCCAGCTACACACCCAAAGTCAGGGGCTGTAAATTGTCCTGAAGCTGTTTGTATTTTAATATTAATTCCACTTCCCCAAGAAGGGCTGCCCAGTCTCACACTCAAGAGGTGATTTCATCTGAACCCTCCCATTTTAATTAGTAAAATAAAGGAAAGCCAGTGACTGGGCAGGGCGAGGGAGGTGGAGAGAGGAGAGGTTGGAGAGAGGAGAGGTTGGAGAGGTGAAGATGAGGATGAGGTCACAACATGGAGGTTCCCAAGGACCAGCTAGAACCAGGTGGGGTTGATTGGCGTTAAATAGCTATGAACATTAAGGATTTTACGGGTCTAATAACTCGTATAGAAGGGCAGTTTGTATCATTGTCTATTTGATCTTGTTATTTAGAGGGTTTGTGGATTGAGGGTTGAACACATAACCTGTATGAAAAGCTGTAGAGTTGTGTTTGTGTGGGATTTTGGGGTACAGAAACACCCCGCATGGAGGTGAAAAACAGGTGGTAGAAAACCACCAGGGAAGGGAGTTGTGCTAACAGAGTGAGATCCGGGTGGCAGCTTGGACCAGGCGACAGGTGCGCAAGGCTCTGTACAAAAATTGGGCCTGAGGAGTGAGACCTCAGGGCCGATAAAGAGATAGACCAGATATATATTTTAATATTTACTGCATCAAGGGGCTAGGATTCTTAAATGTCAGAAATGCTTATGAAACTTGTTTCAATCACAGATTACTGAGCTCTACTTAAAGTAAATATCCCAAGTGCTTTCCTACAGCCTGCTAACACCACAGTCTAAGGCATTTTTCTACAGCAATTTCAAAGAGAATCTCTCTCCTCAAAAATGCTCAACATTCTTAGTTATCAGGGAAATACAAATCACAATGACCCTGAGATTCCACCTTACACCAATCAGAATAGCTAAGATGAAAAACTCAAGAGACAGCACATACTGGCAAGGATATGAAGAAAGAGGAAGATTCCTCCATTGCTGGTAGGATTGCAAATTGCCACGACCACTCTGGAAATCAAACTGGAGGTTCATCAGAAAACTGCAAATAGATCTACCTGAAAACCCAGATACACCATTTCTGGGCATATTCCCCCAAAAGATGTTCCACCATGCCACAGGGACATGTGATCCACTATGTTCAGAGCAGCCTTATTTGTAATAGCCAGAAGCTGGAAACAACCCAAATGTCCCTCAACCAAAGAATGGATACATTTATATAATGGAATACTCAGCTATTAAAAACGAGGGCGTTATGAATTTTGCAGGCAAATGGATGGAACTAGAATAAATACACCATGATGAGGTAACCCAGATCCAAAAGGATGTTCAAAAGGATGTACTCACTGATGAGTGGATATTAGTCAAAAAGTTCAGAATACCCACAATACAATTCACTGACCATATGAATCTTAATGAGAAGGAAGGCCTGAGTGTGGATATCACAATCCCATTTAGAATGGGAAACAAAATAATCATGGGAAGCAGAGGGAGGGAGGGAGGGACCTTGGTGGGATAGGGGAGGGGTAGGGAAAGAGAGAAGCAGGATCAGGTATGGGGAAGACAGGAGAGAAGCCCAGAGTGCCAGGATAATGAATAGAAATATGCAGCAGTATGGGGTGGGTACCCTAGAAAGTCCCAGACACCAGAAATGTAAGAGGCTCCCAGGACCCAATGGGCATGACCTTAGCCAAAATGCTCAAAAGTAGTGGGAAGATGAAACCTAAAGAGGCCACCTCCTATAGAAAGACATGGCCCCTATTTGAGGCATGGGACCACCTTCCCACCTTCAAATTTTTTTCATCCAAAATTGTTCCTGTCTAAAGAGAATGCAGGGGCAAAAATGGAGCAAAGACTGAGGGAAAAGCCAGGATTAGCTCAACTTGGGATCCATCCCATACACAGGCACCAAACCCTGACACTATTGCTGATGCCATGTTGTGCTTGCAGACAGGAGCCTGATATGGCTGTCCTCTGAGAGGCTCTACCAGCACCCGACTGAGATAGAGGCAAATACTTACAGCCAACCATTTGACTGAGGTTGGAAACCTCTATGGAAGTTAGGGGAAGGACTGAAGGAGATGAAGGAGATTGCAACCTCATAGGAAGAGCAACAATATCAATTAACCCAGATCCTCCAAAGCTCCCAGAGACTAAGCTACTATTACATATGTAGGAGAATACTGCCTTGTCTGGTCTCAGTGGGAAAGGATGTGCTTAATCCTGTAGAAACTCGATGCCCAAAGGAAGGGGGGGTGTTAGTGGGGTAAAGTGGGAGTGGGTAGATGAGTAGGGGAGCACCCTCTCAGAAGCAAGAGGGGGGGGGGATGGGGTAAAAAACTTGTGGATGGAAGAACCAAGAAGAGGTCATTTGAAATATAAATAAATAAAATAATAATTTTTTAAAAAGAACTTAAAAAAAAAAAACCTCCAAGTCTTTGTTCTTTTCACTTCAGAGCTCACTGTAGCTTCCACAGTGTAGCCAGTGTTGGCTAAGTCCCATGCATATCTTATACAGCCTTATATCTGGATTCTATTTGCCAGCACTAGAGACATTCCATTTGCCAGAATTCCATCCTAACACAAAGGCATAACTCTTTTACCTTATATTTGAGAACCCTGAGCACCTCTGTTCCCCATTTCTAAAGGTTCTTAACATAAGGGCCAATCCCAATCTCTAAAAACAGAAAGTTCTTTATGCTCATCACTGACTGGGAAGCTGACCATAGCCTCATTAGCAGTCCTAGACTCAGCTTTATACCCATGACCCTGCTACTGGAAAACAGCAGAACCTTAACATATGCACTATCGAAAAGAGACTGCAATCTGTCCAAACACAGAGATTTCAGCCATGAAGAACTTCAGTCAGAGTTCTCTAGAGGAACAGATCTTATAGAATGAGTTGAGGGGGGGAGAAGAAGGCGAGAGGGAGACAGAGAGGGAGAGGAGAGGGAGAAGGAGAGGGAGAGGGAGGAGAGGGAGATTTATTACAATGCCTTACAGGCTGTGGTCCAATTAATTCAAAAATAGCTGTCTACCAACAGAAGGTCCAAAACTCCAGCAGTTCTTTCGTGTGTACTGTTGATATCTGAGCTGGTCTTTAGCATACATGGGAATCCCAAAAAAGCAGGTGCCAATGCCAGTGAAGAAATGGACTTGGTATGAAGGACAAGAGCAAGAAGGCGAAGCAAATGCCATGTCCTTTATGTAGGCTGCTAGCAGACGGCGTGGCTCAGATTAAAGATGTATCTTCCCCTCAAAAGATCTCAACTAAAGGTGAATCTTCCTACCTCCAAGACCCAGATGACACGTGTGTCCTCAAGCTTCTAATCACTTAAGAAATATCCCTCACAGGTGTGCCTAGCCATTTGAGTTTTAGTTGATTCTAGAAGTAGTCAAGTTGACAATTAAGAACAGCCACCATAGTGCCTATAAAGCATGAAGAACAACAAGATGGCAGCAATCAGAAATGAGAAGATCCTTGAAGACCTGACTATGGCAAAACCTTTTAATCATTTTACCAATGTATGAGCCAAGGACAGCTCAGTACTTGGCTAATGTGGGATACACTCAGGGTTTGATCACCAGCACTGCAAAACCAGAAAGAAAACAAGAAACAAAAATCATAAAAACATGACAAATCTTTTTGAAAGAAATAGGGAGACAGGAATTGACCTACATATTACATACAATGGTGTTTGAAACTGTAAGAATAAGGGCAAAAAAAATCAAACAAATCCTGTGAGCTAGTTCAAGTTGTTGTCACAGAAGAATGTTAATGACTCTGAAGCTGATCTACTTTATTACAGTGGAACTAAACAAATAAATGGGTGGGAGCCATGTTTTTAATGTTAGTAGAGTGATGTGGCAGTCCGTTAAGAGAGTACAGCACTCAGCCATGGAACCCTACAGTTGACAATGGAAGCCTGCAGGATGGCAGGTGGGTGAACACGGGACGTCAGCCTACAAGCATGCTCTTTAGCTCTGCTCAAAGTTGTGTGTTGGTAGAAGAAAACCCAGGGCCCAGATCTTAGTTTCAAAGCATCAATTTCCAATAAAGAGAACTAGGACTCTTTCTTTGGAGATGCCATTGATAATGTCCCTAGAGTATGGAGAAGACAATACCCCTGTGCCCTTTTATTAAACATACAATATAATAATCTGAATATAGTTTCCCCTCCCTCTACTCTTCCCAGTTCCTCCACACCTCCTTTCCTATTCAGATCCACTTCCTTTTTGTCTCTCACTGGAAGAAAAACAAAACAGGCTTCTAAGAGATAACAAAACATAGCAATATAAAATGTAGTAAGAAAAAACAAACACAAGAGAAGGCACAAGAAGACCTATTCGTTCACACATCCAGGACTCCCATAAAAGTACTAAACTGGAAGCTGTCATATGTGATGCAGAGGACCTGGTGCAGAACCACGTAGGCCTTGTGCTTGCTGTTCAGTCTAAGTTCCCATGAGCTTTGCTCAGTTGTTTCAGAGAACCTTCTCCTGTGTCCTCTGTCTTGTCTCCCCACTCCTTCAGTCTCCTCTTGGCAAGATTCCCTAAGCTCTGAAGAGAGGGATTTGATGAAGGCATCTTGTTTAAAGCCGTTAAGGTCTTAGAAAAAAACAATTTAAAGAATTTCAACCAACTGTGTAGACATTCACCCTTTCAGGAGATAGGACTTGGAGTGTGGGCCGAGTTGGCTGACTTGCTTCCAAAAGGCAGTACAGACAGAAAGCCACAAAAACACTACGCATGTAGTAAAGACACCTGGCAAAACACTGCCAGGGTCTAGTGGTGTAGGGTAGCATGATGGGTCCCTCAAAGGATGTGATTAGGTGTTTGGTTTCTGACATCTTCTTCTAAAAACATCTTCTTCTGTGGTCAACTCATAAGAAAAACATTAAACTCCAAGTGAGGGACATTCACATGAAGCTCCTTAAAGCAGTCAAATATCTTTAAGGAAGTTTTTAGCTGGTAAGAGCATGCTCGTAGGCTGACGCCCAGTCTTCGTCCACCTGCCATCCTGCAGGCTTCCATTGTCAAATGTGGTTCCATGGCTGAGTGCTGTACACAACACAACAAAGGACTAAATGCAATGTGGAAGCCAAGACTGAATCCTGCACAATGTACTGAAAAGGGTACTAAAAAAAAAAAAAAGAAAGTTACTAAAACTAGAGTTTAGTCTGTAGTAACCCAATGTTTTATGTAGCTCTGATAAATATACTATGCACTAAGGTCTGAACAAGTAAGGGCACTGAGTCAGGACATTTGGGACTCTCATTCCAAGTGTTTATAAGTCTACTATTATTCCAAAAGTTAAAAAGCATACTTTAAAAAAAGGAAAATCTAAAAACTGGGACAAAAGAGACTGCTGTTATTTAATATAATTTTTGTTTGCATGTAAGACACTGGTTAGAAAGTATCCAGTGATTTTCCTTTAGTATTCAGAATACCAATGAAACACATACATATGTAGCCAAAGTATTTGCCCAGTGCTACCTTAAAAGTGGAGAGGTTAAGACAGCAGAGTAGCATGTGTCTGTACTCCAGCTGGGTAGCTGAGAAAGAAGATCACTTGAGCCCACATAGCTGTGCAGGCAGGCTAACCTGGGCAACACAGCAAGACCACAGAGTTCAAAGTAAATCCTGCACAACAGAGAGAACAATTGTTTCAAACCCAGAATAACCACAAAAAGGCAGTCACTTCAAGTCTTCACGTTCAGGAAAAAGCATGCTCCGAGAGATGAAACAATCATCTCAGGCTAGTAGACAGAGAATCTGCATTTTAATTCAGAGCTGTATTTTTGTACAAAATCAATTCTGACCATAAGGCTGTACAAGATCCATCTTTTCAAATGTAAAAGGCTCAAATAATTATAGCAAAAATAAAATAACTGGCCAATGAAATGTGAATAGTACGTGCCAGCTCAGTAAAGAGCAGTTTAGATACAGTTCTTAATACTTTACAGCAGCTCCAAATAAGGCAGGGATTAGGATGTATATGAGTGTATGGTTAAGGACCCAACAGACATTCACTGCTAGTTAACAATATTATCACTATTTATAAAGAAAAAACCCACAAAAGTTAAAAGTCACAATGATACTAAAATGCACAGGGCTGAGTTTGAAACCAGTACATGATTCTGTGGTTCTAAAAGTCCAACATTATTCCACCCAGCCAACCTCTGGGGATGGGGAGGACCCTCCCTCTTCATCTCACCTGGGCTCTCCTGCATCTTGGACAAAGTTCATTTCTGAAGAAAAGTGCTGAAGCTTTCACCACTGGTGGTGGCAACAGCCTAGAAAGGCCCAAGCTGAAGTTAATCTTCAACCTGAATGTGTAGTTCCCAAATCTGCCAAGTACTAGAGAACAAGTCTCTATGGTTCTCACTTATTCTGCATATCTTGGGGCAAAGGTACCATGTGCCCTTCTGTTCCAGATCATCTCTGCAAGGATGCTTATGTAAGAACAAAACCTCACAAGACTTCCAAAATAATAGAGCTAATATCTTCTTTCAGGGCAAAGGACAAGCATGTTTACTGCCCACCACAAAAAGCTGAGTCCCCTGAGCCTGAGGTCCCTTAGCTATGACTTGAAGCTCCTGGGCTCTCCCATATCATCCCCATCGTACATGAGGCATGGAGTCAGGTAGGTACTAGGACAGGCATACTACTTGATGTACAATAATAAAACACCGCTGCTTCTGTCTTAAAGGTTTCTTACCTCTCTAGCAACCATGAAGCTTATAGGCAAATCTGTCAGCTTTCATATAGGGAACAATATTAATACATCTTTTCTAGTCTGTGTTTCCAGTACATCAAACAGCTACTCATCCTTAATGCTGCAATGGAATCACAGATTCCATGTGAATCTGTCCCAAAGGCTCTTACCTACAATTTCCCACCAACTCCGTGGTACCACATTGTTTCTGGGAAAAGGTTTGAATCACAGCACCTTAATAGAAATATTCCACCTGCTTATCGTATATGATGCTATTCACCAATCGAGCCCCAGCTCAAAACTCACACTCAGTGCACATGAATGGGACTGCTTTAAGCTTGATGCTAAGCTCTATCAAGAAAAGGTGCACCAGTGACAATAGCAAATCCACATAACTGGACTACTGCAAGATCACAACCTTGCATACTTCAATGAACACTATCAAAAAAGTAAAACGTAGCACACAACAGAAAAATACCTGCAAATCATGTCTCATACAGGACTTTTCTCTAGACTATATAAAGAACTTAGACACTGGATTTAGACGTGCACAGCATATGACTAGGCACTTCACCAAAGATTTCTTTAAGAGCCCCAAAGCATATGATGTCATTACAGAAATGTCAACTGAAACCATGCCGAGATACTAAAGTGAGAATGGACGCTTAGCAGCACAATTAATAGTTATGTTTGCTGCTGTGTGTGACAAAACATCATGTGACCAAAAGCTTATCTGGGCAATGGTCCCAGAGGATCTGAATCCATCATGGCTGGAGACATGCAAGCATGGTGCCAGGAAAGTGAGAGCTCACATTGCAAGAGAGAAGTAGAGAAAGCAAACTGGAATCAGGAATAGGCTATAAAATCTGGGAGCCCTATGACATACTTCCTCCAGCAAAGCTGCATCTCCTAAACCTCTCCAAACAGCACCACCTACTGGGGACCAAGCAATTCAAATACCTGAGCCTAGGGAGGGCATTTCTCATTCAAACCACGAACATTCAACAATAATTTAGTAATATTAACAACCCAGTGCCCACCAACTGGTAGATCTACAAAATGTGGTCTGGCTACATAATGGAGTATTGTTAAATTACAAAAATAAATGAGGTGCTAACTGATTAAATGCTGATGGGTGTAACAACACAGATGAACCGTGCTTGAAAACAAGAACACTCCAACCACAAAAACCCACATTTTATATAAAATTAATCTCTATATGAAATACCCACAACAGTTAACTCTACAGCTATAGAGCCATCATAGATTGGTGGCTCCTGAAGAGACTGGCTTGCAGGAGCTAAAAGATACGGGGTCTGCCTCCTTTCCTTCCCCTTCCTCATTTCCTTTCTTGTTGGTCTCCTCTCCTCCCATCATTATATAGCCTAGGCTGTCCTTGAACTTATAATACTCCTGCCTCAGCCTCTTGACTGCTAAAATTATAAGCATATACCACCACTCCTGGCCAGGAGCTGTGGTTTTGAATTAATGATTGTGGTAATGGTTATGTGTATCCATGAATATACTAAAAAAACACTACATTATACATTTTAGATGGGTACATAACAAAGTGGGTGAATTACAAAGTTACAAAAATTAGAAGGCTAATGGACTTTCAGAGCACTGGAGGAAAGACGAAAAGAAAATTAGATTGGTACAGTGGTTTGAATAGGAATGGCCCCACACTTGCATGTGTTTGAATACATGGCCTATAGGGAGTTGCAGTACTGGGAGGCATGGCCTTGGAGTAGGTATGGTCTTGGGGGAGTTGTGCTGCTGGGAGTGTGTTTGAGGTCTCAGGAGCTCAAGCTGTGCAGTAGATCACTGTACTTCCTGTTGCCTGCCAACTGGATGTAGAACTCTCAGCTCCTTCTCCAGCACCATGTCTGCAGCACGCTGCCATTTTCCTGCCATGATAGTAATGGACTAAACTTCTTAAACTGGAAGTCAATCCCAATTAAATGTTTTCCTTCATACGAGTTGCCATGGTAATGGGGTCTCTTCACAGCAATAAAGCCCTAATTGAGACAATTAAGAGCATGGAAAATTCCATTAAAACAAATTTTAAACAAACACTCTGCCCATAAAATCTCTTTTAAAAAAAAATCTATACCCCATACTTACAAGTTTATTATTTAACTTAAGTGTTACTCAGAAGCAATTAAGATTAATAAAGAATAAGCTGATATACAGACAGATACGTGTGTGTATTTGTTATACATTCAGTTTAGCACAACAGAAGCTAATGAGATATGAAAGTACTCTGTGGCTTAGGGCAAGCCACTTCAACCCTCTGGTTTTAGCTATGTCCTCTAACAAATGTCGGGCTACTGTAATAAAACTGTTAGGAGAGAACATGTCTGGCATGAGGTTTGTAAGCCGTGGAATTACTTTATATTACTAGCACAGCACTTGCCAGATAGACAGCGAACGAATGCAATGAAATTAACTTCAGAAAATGTAGCAGGGTTTTGCAAAATAAAGCATTAAAATACAAAAAAAAAAGATTCAGTATAGATATACCTGACTCTAATTTAACTTCAAAGTAAGATTTGTTAATAACCTATGGCGTGGTAATAGTTATAATGCTCTTTATAAAAAATATTTTCTATTAGAAATTAACAGACCAGTAAATCATACATATGAACATGGAAGAGTCTTCCTTTTTAAAAATAATCGTGTGGAGGTGTGTAGACGGCAGCTCGTCAGAACCGGTTCTCTCCTTCCACAATGGGAGTTCCAGAGATCAAACTCAGCTTGTCCGGCTTCATTTACCCATATGGCCATCTTGCTGGCCCACAGGAACATTTCTGCTAGTCTCTCCACAACTTCTTTGCAGATACTATTTTATATTTTCGGCCTACAAAATTTTAATCTGTTACAGATATGAGAAGAAACTATAACAGAAAACATTTATCTAGAAGAAGAATCAACAAAGCACAGCTCACTGCTGACTAACCATCATCTGTTTGTATGTTTGCAGGTTCTCCTCAGCTGAGTCAAGTACTTTGGAACACAGTGCCAAACCTGCAAAACTGGATGCAACTAAGTGGCCCTTTCTATGTTCCTGTCTGTCTAGTAGTGTGAATGGCCATGAGAAACAACTTGGAGAAAAAAAGTCCTCGGCTGCTTTACCAAATGAATGCACGGCACAGACAGAGGGAGCAAAGAGGAGAGATGGCACCGAGCCTGTGCTGTGAGTGATCAACAGGGAGAGAACGCCTCAGACACGGGACGTCATGCAAAGACAGGCAAGACGTTTACAGAACACAGTGTGCTTTAATAGGTCTCTATGACTGGGCTACATATGGAAGGATGTAGCCAGTGACACCACATTCCTGTAAGCTATAGTCAGCAGCTTAACACAGTTGGACAAATTAATAGCCAGCCTATTTGGAGAGGAAGTGCCAAGTGCTGTGTCACAGTAGAGAAATGATCAAACATGGACAATCTATGAAGACAACTATTGATAATTAAGATACATAAATACAGAGTCTAGAGAGGGGCTGCTAAGCAGTTAAAAGCACACACTGCTCCTGTAGAGGTCCTAAGTTTGGTTCCTGGCATTCATGTCAAGCATCTGACAATCACCTTACAGAGCTCCAGAGGGACAATGTTCATTCTGGAACGCTGCACATGTACTCACACATGTTCACATTCACACATACATACAAATAATTGTTATTCATAGGTCACCAACTACACAGAATATACAAAAGATGTGTGCATTCTGACACACATTTGGGAGTCCTGTCATAAAGAAAGAGAACTTCCTGATTCTTGATTTGGTCACATATACCAATAATCTACTAATTAAAAATACCTTGCTTACTACCATGTAGCTCTGCTAATCTTTGCATATATTCTAATTTGCCATAGCTATAAACTAACTTTTTCAAAGCATGGACTAAAAAATAATTGGTGATCAATCAAAAAAAAAAAAAAAACTATTAACAATTACCTAACAATGCAAATGAAACAAGTTCGAATAAACAATTTAAATTAGTTTTATATAATACTCTACAGTACTGTACTGTACAGTATAATGCTGTACTTTGCCTAAGCACTGTATCAGAACCCAGTCTCCAGATGCAGATGCTATAACTAAGAGCTGATAAGCCATATGCAGCCCCTAAAACTTCTTACCCTTACACAGCCCTAACAAAAAGCCAAATCTGCCCTTTTCCTGCTGCTAATCAAATTCTAAAACAATGTGACTGTGGTCCATGTCACTAGCTCAAGTCACATATTAACTAGGCCTCCTTCCCCACAGTATAGGACTTCCCTCATCTTTCTGAAAGCTTTAAGAACAGGCACCTTCCTTTGTCTGGCAGGACTAAAGCCTACAGCATCAGGCTGGGACCACAGGGTGTGGTGTTAATAAATACCCTATGCTAAAGACAACTGAACTCAATACTTCTCTTTCTTAAACACACCCATTCTCTTCTCACTCCCAAAAACATAACACATGGTCAAGAAGAAAAGTGAAATCTTCATCTTCAGGTTAAAGTGACCACTGCTGCCATTACCAGTTTGCAATGGCAATAATTGATTCAGAACTTAACAAATACTCTCAACCTCCCTACTCACGTATACACACTTCTAGAGCCCATGAAGAAGTAACTTCCCCGCTAGCACCCCCTTTTCCTCAATCATTCAGCTTATTCCGGACCAGACACTAAAGAACTGCAATGAACACGAAAGCACAGCAGGTGTGCATATGTATCCCTGTAATCTCAGCCTTCTGGAGGATGAAGTAGGAGGATAGTAACTTTGAGGGGAGTCTGGACTACATGGTAAGACCCTGTCAGTAAAAATCACAAAGCAGGAAGTGCTGACTCTTCTAGTAAGTTTAAGATGCACAATGAGCCCACAATGAGGAAAACTGTCACTTTTAAGTCACTCTACACCATGACAGATGAGGATTCTACTGAAGGGCAAGAATAGATCCAAAGGTAAAAGAAGCTGCCCTTTAACTTTGGTCTCTGGTTCCACAGGCCTTAAAAAAACATGCAAGACTATGCCTCTTGCAACTGTGGTCACATGCAAGAATGAAGCAAGAGGCACATCTGTTTGGAGCTGGCCTCAAATGCCTCTAGTTCTTCTCCAAACCAGGTTCAGAACTCCCACCCACAGAGTGAAAGCCAGGGCCTGAGGCAGCACCCAGGGACAAGCAAATTAGCATTCCCAAGGTCAACTGCTGACAGGCTTAATTGTTTACAGCAACTAGACTATGCCGGCTGCTGAAGTTAAGAGGCTTAACCTTCCAGCTTGCCCAACAGCATCTGAAACTGATTTACCACATCAGCTACAAAATATGAAGAACTGTGATGTAGATTCAAATGAACATATGACATTTTATACAGAAGCAAACATAACAGGATCCTCAGAAACAGTGCACTTTTTATTTTAAGCTGGCTAAACAATTTTGGGAAAACACTAAAACACTAGCTAAAGCTTCATCAGAGGAGAGACAAGTACAGGAGAAAATGAGATAGTGTCTCATCCTTCCAAATGGCTTAATTGGAAGACTCACCAGAACTGCTCAAGAGTTGCAGATCTCAAAAAGAAGGAAGACCAAAATGTAGAAGCCTCTGTCCTTCTTAGAAAAAGAAAAAAGTGCATAGCACCCTCTCAGAGTGTGGTACACCTGTGGCAATCCTTGGTATTTAAAAATCACTATGTTTAATCTTTACACACTAAAAGAACTAAAAGACTATTTACATGTTACATTTTGCTTTATATGTACTTTTTGCTCATTGTAACTAATAAGTTTTCAACTAATACTATCAGACCTTTAAAAAAAAGTCAAGTACTGACAAAAGAAATATATTCATATAGTACTATGCAAAACTGCTTTTAAAATCTGTACATTTATCTGTTTTTTAAAATAAAGTTGAAAAAGTCTCTAAAAAATTTTAAAAAGAGAGATTAGCTCTATAACCTCTTGTATAAGACCTATAATTTCTGGCAGTAAATTTTAAAATGTCACCATATGGCTTTATATAAAGAAAATAATTATCCAAAACAGAATAATCATAATAAGTGCTTAATAAAATTACAATATGGAAAAAATGAGTATTTAATAAATCTTACTTAAAAATGACTTTTAAACAAGTAGTTACAGAACTTACAATGGAATAAAAATCCTGAAAGAAAAAGTTGCAGATCTCCTTATTTGTTACCTTTCTCTGTCACAGAGACGTGAACTAGTCTGTGCCTTTGTCATCTCATCAAGTGTTCTATGTGGCCAATAAGCATAAGCAGTGTGGCTCGTCTGGTGTAGCACAGGACTGTGACTTTAGTGCCCATGTTGTGCCAGAAGAACTCCTTAGGAAGTTTCATATTTATGACATGTAAAAATAATATTTCACTTTACGTTTTAAATTTTATTTGTGTATATAGATGTTTTGGCTGCATGTATGTCTGTGGACACATTATGGACATGTCTAATGTCTGGTGTAGAAGCAGATGAGGCATCACCTAAGTTCTGGGAATTGAACCTAGAACCTCTGGAAAAGCAGCCAATCTTCTTAACCACAGAGCCATCTCTATGGCCCTGAAAAATAGTTCAGATACACTAGGTTAAATAAAACATTACAAATCTCGCCCTCCTCCATAGTTTATGAAAGAAGGGCAGTAGAAAATTTCAAATCACATATGGGGCAAACCCTACATTTTATCAGACTGCACGACACGTAAGTACATATACAGAAATACTTGGCATGGACACAGAATCTCACCTGTGACTACAGACAGAAGAACAGTGTGGGTGTCTCTAGACCAATCAAGCTGCTTTCGGCTATATCGTGTCATCCTCACAGAAGCTCCTTTCCTCTGACCACAAGACATTAAAATGTCATTAAAAGAGGACTACAGTGTCTCACAAAGGCTCCCACTGCCTGCTCCACTTCTGCCTCTGCTGTCATCTCTGCACAGCATTAAGCCAGCATCAGTCCTTGCCAATGGCCAGAGACACGATGTGGTGCTGGCCTGGCTTCTTAATCTGACTGAGTGACTCCTAGCTGTTTTTTTTTTTTTGTTGTTGTTTGTTTTTGTTTTGTTTTGTTTTGTTTCATTTTGGGCCTTTTCATCCCCAGTTTGTTCACTGAAATCTAACCAAAGCCCCAGCTCCAAAAGCCAAGAAAACAAAACAAAACAAAAAGAAACAAAAAATCTGAGACGAAAACAACAGAATCAATAGCAAAAGCATTGTCAAAAGTCTAGAAAATCCAAACAGTATTTGGGTACTATACATAATCTGTTAAAAGAAAAAAAAACAGAAAAGTTTTGCTATATCAAAATAAGACATGCTAATGTGATCAGAAGAGCTTAGCACACAGAACAGTGCAAGCCAGTACCTTTACACGTAACCACCACGTAGAAAATTATGCTGGCTCTGAGGTTGTTACATTGGTAGAACATCTGGAGGTGTGGAGACAGCTGGAAATGTATGGAGGCGAGACAAAGAGCAATTTAAAACAGTTCTCTCCAACAGCCCTTCAAAGGGAACTGCTCAACACTGAAGCCAACGGGTACCTTCGAAACTGTTCCAAATGGAACTGGAAAAAGGACTAAATTATGAATATGTATATGAACAAACATTTTAAAGTGATTATAAAAGTTAACAAATCAAAATTCACTAGAATTGAGAATAAACTCCACTTGTTTTTTGATACACGTGAGATGTACAATTGTTTTTATATATTTTTAAAAAGATGTTTATTTTTAAAGATTTCTTTTTTGTTGTTTTATGTGTGTGGTTTAAAATATTTGTTGCTTCTATGTATAAGCAAAACCTGTAAGTCTGGTGCTCCCGGGGGCCAGAAGAGGGCATGGGGTCCCCTAGACCCAGCAGACGGCTGTAGGTTGTAGGGCAGCCATCTCTCCTGCTCCTGTGTTTCTGGTTTGTAACATGTCCTGCAGTTATCCCTGAGAGATAAAATGCCACAACACAAATAACTGAAATGGAAGCCCTAGAGAAGGAAGCGGTGTGAAAGACTGGAGCGTCCATGCTTTGACAGAAACAGAGCATCTTTATTTCTATGTATATGGGACGGAACAGGCTCCAGAATGTTAAGTTCTAAGATATGATTCATCTTTTATATAACCTAAACTCTGATCAAGACACTTAGGTCAGTTGGGCAGATGACTGTGCTCTAAAAAGTATTCTGATGCCATCTAGTGGCAGGTCTCCTACAGCATGGGACTTAATGACTGATGTGGTCCCTGACCAACAGCATTAGCAGCACCTGGGTATTTGGAAATGCAAATTCCGACACTACTCAGAATCACTGAAACTATGAAGGTAAGTAAAAGTGATCTATTTTCACGAGGTCTCTCAGTAGTTCTGATGCACCCTCGAGTTAGACACTTCTGCTACAGACAATCCTTAAGTGCAGTCTCTAAAGTTACTTTTATGCATTAACAAATGAGTTCATTTTCTAACTGTAAACAGTAACTAATTTTTCATTATGAATCCAAATAAATCTTATGAAGGAACAACCTTAAAAGCCATCTACAAATCCAGTGTGGCAGTGCAGGAAGATCTTACTCAGTTCGAGACCAGCCTGGCTTACAGAGTGAGTTCCAGGGGAGCTAGAGTGTTCTTTCTCCCTCACCACCACCCCCGCCAAAACACACACACACACACACACACACACACACACACACACACACACAAAAAAAAAAAAAAAAAAAAAACCATAATTCTATCCCCACTATCTACCACTGTATTTCTATAGGTTTCAAACTCTGAAGATATCTAATGAACACCAGAGGGATTTGTCCCCAGAAAATTCATTTTAAGGGCTTTGCACCATTAAAATAACCAACAAACCTACAAAAAATAATTTAAATCAAAGAGCTAAAAAAAGGAACAAAAACAAAGCATTAACTGTTATAAGAAAGGATATATAACACATTACTGTGGCTAAAAACAGAAGGAACAAAGGTTGAAGATTTGGCTCAGAGGTTTAGAACACTGGTTGTTCTTCCATAGGTCCTGAGTTCAATTACTATCTGTAATGGTTTCTATATGCTTGGTCCAGGGAGTGGCACTATTTGGAGGTGTGGCCTTGTTGGAGTAGGTGTGTCACTGTGGGCATGGGCTTCCTTCCTCCAGGCTGCCTGGAAGCCGATATTCTCCTAGTAGCCTTCAGATGAAGATGTAGAACTCTCAGCTCCTCCTGCACCGTGCCTGCCTGGATGCTGCCATGTTCCCACCTTGATGATAATGGACTGAACCTCTGAACCTGTAAGCCAGCCACAATTAAATGTTGTCCTTATAAGAGTTGCCTTTGCCTTGGTCATGGTGTCGGTTCACAGCAGTAAAACCCTAAGACACCATCTATAATGAGATCTGGTGCCCTCTTCTGGCAAGCTGGCATACAAGAGGGTATACATAAAATAAATCTTCACAATTTAAAACAAAACAGAGAAGCTGGCGTCCTTAAATATCAACTTAGAAAACATCAAGGTTCAGTAAAACAAGTACACAGTGTACTTCAATGTTTCCACTGTTTCAATTCAGTTTGGTAAAATATCACTTGTATTAGAGAATAGCTGTGAAGAGTCATGTGGCTTATGGCCTATGCCTCAGATACAAGAGAGCAACACACAGACTTCCTTTCTACTTTTTCCATTTTGTCTTATCAATGTATAAACTTAGACATGCAGGAAACAGCTAGTTAAACCTAACACTGTAAGAACTGCCTATACTGATATTTCAAACAGCTTTTCTCTTTTCCTTTTCAAACCTTCTCTTAGCAATCTTTAACAACTCCCCCCATTGTCACTTGACCTTACAAGGTTCACAAAGGTTCTATGCTGTATAGTGTATGGACCTTTGCCATCTTTGCTAGCTCAAACACTTTAGCCCTTCATTAGACATTATGCCCATCAAAAAAATTAACATTTGACTTAGGTTTTCTCATTTTAACATAAAATTTAATACAAACTCCATAAACTGACTAAGAACTACAAAAAATACACCACACTATGCTGGGCATACCACTAACAGCAGTTGCTGCTGTTTGGATAATCAATGTCCCCCAAGGCTGCTGTGTTTTAGATAGGTTCACTTGGGAGGCATCATTGGCAGATGTGGAACCTTTGCAAGGAAGGGCTTTGTGGAAAGTGCTTAGGCATGACCTTGAATGGGAATTGAGATACAGACCCTTTCTTCCTCCACTCCTTTGCTGGCAGGGGCTGTGACCTCCTGTCACAACGTGTCCCAAGAGATCACAGATGGGAACCTCCAAAACAACAAAAAACCTTTTTAATTTAATTATCTCAGATATTCTGTAATGGTGACACAAAGCTGACTGACACGTCGTTAGGGCCACTGCTGTCCACCGACAATTACTAGAAGATTAAAGGGGGTGGGAAGTGTGTCTGAACTAGAGACTGGTAATTGGGTTCAAATTTAATTCCCTTAATTCATCCTAGTCATTTTCCTACCAATAGGTTGAGGATAAGGCTACTTCACTCAGTAATGGTCACTTCCTGAACTCTCATTTGGCGGGAGGGGCCTATCTTATCTATGGTGGCTCCCTATGCTTCTCTTCAGACAGAAGCTTTTAGAAATGGCTGCACCAGGAGGTATATCCCAGGTCAGGATTAAGAAAGATGCTAATGGCAATGACACAGTTAAAAGCACATCTCACACATTTCTAAGCCATACATTACAGTGTAGGGAAATTACACCAGCAAAGGAAGAAGGCAATCCTAATACTACACTAAACACTAGCTTTTTGGCCTTTTGCTGAATTTGGATAAAAAGTTACTATAGAATGGCCAAGTCTCAGGATAACTGCTCATCAGCCAGCTCTCAGCTTCCTGGGAAAAAAAAAAAAAACTTGTTGCCTGTATCCATAGGTGAAATCACTACTCCGATCACAGCTTTTGGACTCCAAATGCCTTAAATGCTTGACCGACTGAGTCACTCAATAGGCATTTATAGAGAACCTAAAACACATAAGTCCAGGGCTAGGCTCTGAGGCAGGAAGCACATGCCTCTACATGAATTCTACCCTCCAGCTACAGAACTGAGACCCTCTAAATACAAGAAAAGGCAGAGCAACAAAGGCTCGAATTTACATAAGGAAGCTTGAATATTGCTCGAGTTTACATAAGGAAGTCTGAATATTGCCTGTACTGTCTAATTTCCTAATCTTCCAAATCATTAACATGTGGACAAGTGCATGTAGGTATGAATGTGTGTGTGTACATACACACAGACCTCATGTGCATGTGGGTGTGAATATATGTATATGTATATATACACAAACACAGTGCCACACTAGTCTTTATTGTAGAGGACATGCACATCCATGTCATTATCTTGATTTAACTTTTACAATCACTTCAGAAATAATTATAATTTTGTCCTTTTATTAGGCAACCTCAGAGTACCCCAATAACATATACGTCCTCCAAAGAAGCATACCCTAATAAGACCACACCTCCTAATCTTTTCAAACAGTGCCACTCCCTGATTACCAAGCATTCCAATCTGTGCGCCTAAGAGAGACATTCTTATTGAAAGCACCACAAAGGCCATATTGGCAATAGAAGGTGGGGAGCACCTGACAATAGCCATGGAGCTTGGTTAGGACAGATACAGACAGTTCTATAGTACATAAATAGGCAGTATGAGTGACAGAAAGAAAAACAGAGCAGAAAGGGGAGTCAGGCAGTTCTGACAAGAGTAAGGTGAGGATTATGTTATAATCTTAAATTCTGAGGATTAAAAATACACCAAGCAAAACAATTAAGAGCATATTTTCAGAAAAAAATTGGGTGTTTGGGGGCTAGGGATGTACCACTGTTGCTTGAAGCTCTGGGCTTGATGACAGCAACACATAAAACTGGGCATAGTGATAAACACCAACTCAGAGACAAAGGACCAGAGGAACTGACAGGAGCTTCCTCTCCGCTAGCTAACTTTTACAGTGCTGAAACGGGCTATGTAAGCTGCTGGGGGAGAAGAGTTATCAGAAGCCCTGCTCAGTGGTAAACCCACATGCTAGGACAAGGTATGCCACTGGTGCAACAGCTCCAGGACTGTGATGGTAGGAGGCAACTGCACGCCGAGGACTGTACACCTGGTCAGAGTATAGCTAGCGAGGACCTATGCTTTGAGGGGAGAACGTACTACTACAGCTGCTTTGCTAGGTAGACATATTATCACACTCTTCTAAATATTTATCATTATACCTACACATTAGTGCTGCTCTCAATGTTGGCCAGAGAACACTGCCTATATCATGCCCTGCAAGGTCAGGCAACATCATGGAAGAAGGTGTGGCAAGAACATACGAGCTGGAGTGTGGGGTGCGATGCTTTGAAATGCTGTCTTCTGAACATGCAGCTGCTATACTCACAAAGCCACAGCACCTACAGTTACTGCACAAGCTCCATCTCCATATGAAGAGCTGCTGGCAACTGACGGCTGCCAACATAGGGTGACGTGGCCACTGGCAGGCTGCTCATGCCTCTGCAAACGGCAGCAACTGGGCTCTGGGTTTCATGGGGGTTTTTTTTGTTCTTATTTTAACAGAGAAGAAAAGTGTTGTGGGAGAGTGCCTAAAGAGTGGTACAAAGGAACTCAGGATAGATATAATCAAGACACACTGTATAGATGTATGAAATTGCCAAAGAATAAAAGATTAAAATAATTTTTTTTTCAAATTTACGCAACAAAAATCCTTACAAATCTTCAAAACATTGGTTGCTCAGGAACCAACAATGTATAAGTCTGAACACTGAAGCACTTCTATCAGTCAGGTCTGTCCCTGAAAAGGAAATCTGACAGCTGTCACTTAGCCAAGAAAAGATTTAGTCTCCTGCTATTTCAAGCTTAGACAGCGTAGGTCAGTGTAATGACATCAAAATGACCCAGCTGCTTCCCACAAGGACTAGATTCAACTGTATTTAAAAAATAGATTTATCTTTGTGTGTATGTGTGCCCAAGTATATAAAGATACACCACACCACGTGCATGCAGAAACTCTTGGACATCTGAAGAGGCACTGAAGTTTCAGACAGATGTGAGTGCTGGGAACTAAGCCCAGGTTCTCTGCAAAAACAGTAAATGCTCTTGGCTACTGAGCTCTTTCCAGTCTCTCTTTGTTGGCTCTGTCTCCTTTGTCTCCTCTCCTGCCCTCTCCTCTCCCCTCCCCTCTTGTCTCCTCCATCCATCCCCCACCCGGTCTCTGGTGTGAGAACAGTGTATACGTGGCAGGTTAAGAATTTCATGGGTTGGAAAGATGGCTCAGCTCTTCCAGAGGTCTTAAGTTCAATTCCCATGGTGGCTCACAACCATCTGTAATTCTAGCATGTCTAAAGACAGCTACAATGTACTAACATATATATAATAAGTAAATCTTTTTTAAAAAAAGGATTTCATTATCAGCTGTGGGAACTGTAGCTCAGTAGATAGAGTGGTTGTCTTGCAGTACAAAACTCGATGTTAATCTCCAGCACCAAATAAACAAGGCATGGTGGCTCATGCCTTCAATCCTAGCTCTAAGATGGAAGTAGGAAGAACAGAAATTCAAGTTCATCCTTGACTACATAATGAGTTTAAGGCAAGCATGGGCTACATATGACCCTGTCTCCAAAAATTAAATTAAAATAATTAATAGCTGCTTAATGTTATACTTTAGCCAGTTTGTTTGGTTCAGAATAGAAGAAATTATTCAGACACAGAAAAATACAAGATTTCTTTATTAGGACTTTTAGCTCAAGTGAGATGCAGAAACAGCTCTGAGCAAGAATAAGTCAAGCCAGTGTCTCCCCAAACAAAAAAAGGGGGTAGGGGTACCTAATAAAAGAAAAACTCTGCCCAACTCAATGTGAGTTCCTCCACACAAAAGATGATTCCAACTTTAGAATGTGAGGTCCTGTGTGTTCAAGGTCTAAGCTCAGGCGCAGAGTGTTCAGGGTCAACTCTGTGTATGGGGTAAGGCAAATGCCTATGAGGCCAACCAAGACTTACATGAGGGAAGCAGCTGCATTTTACCCACTAGGAGAATTTCATACGGTATGTTTTTATCACATATTTCTATTTTTCTGTTTTCTTTTAGACAGGGTCTTACTATATAGCCTTATATGGCCTAGAACTCTCTATATAAAATAGGCTGGCCTCAAATTCAGAGAAATTTGCCTGTCTACCTCCTGAGTGTTTGTACAACCAGAAAGCATTTATGACAAAATATAATGGTTCATTTTTCTATGCTCAAATCTGTACCACATTAATTTCTAATTCTGTGGCTTTAGAAACAGTATTTAACTTTTCTAAGCCAGACCTCTCTCATTCAAAAAGTTATGGTAGCTTTATCTCTACATCATGGGACTGCTGATGCAATCAAGTGAGAATCCAAGTAAAAACTTACTATAGCCAGCACACTGAAAGTCTAGCAAATCACTTATTGATCTTATCATTATGGCCATTATCATTAATACCATACTTGGACATAGATCAAAAAGAGTAACTATGATCTTTCTGCTCTGGAGCTTCAGAATCCTATGGAAACAGACAAAAATCAATAAATAAAATCAACCAAAGTATCTACCAACCTGATTATTTCATTCAAATACTATGCATTCCAGTTCAATCCATGTTCTCATAGTTAACAAGATTCTATCCTTTCTAATGTCTGGATGAATATATATTATACACATATACATATTCACTATATATATAGTATACATAATGCAATAAGTATCAGGTGATACTATGTTGTTTCAACCTGACAAGTTACAAGTAACCATCAAATGTGTAAAGTATGCATAAAATGGTTTGGATGTCGTACAGTGTAGGTCTGTAGCAAACCACATGATACCCCAAAAATATGTACTCTTATTTGCCAATTTTTAAAAGGAACTGAGAAAAAAAAGTCTCAAATTAAAACCTACATGAGGAACAATGTACAACAGACTATGACTTTTGTTTAGGGCTGTTATATAGACTTGAAAATTCCTGTGAAAATAGAAAGCTATACCAACAATTCAGAAATAAACCAAAAATTTCTTGAATTTTAGGTAACATTTTAATTGACAACATATGCTTTATATTTAATTATACTAAACCAAAATGTTCACTGATTTAAAAAACCAACCAGTCAATCAAAAGACTCTCCTGACAAACTTGTGATTGCCCGAGGTTTTGTGTCTGAAAAGACTCTGTCATGCCATCTACCTCTTGTTCATTAGTATCCAATGTCAGTTTCATAAGGCAGAGGTTCACAGGCTATGGCTTAGAAACCACAGGTCCACAAGTCAGAACCATGCTCATAATAATTTTAAGACGCATGTGAATGTATTTTAATCATGTGGAGAATTTGTACAAAATTTACAATTACACAAAATCCTTATAGGAAAATACTGGAAACGCATTAGCATAAAACACAGCAATGTCACCTAAGGTAACTAATATGAAAGTAACTGTGACATTCTTTCACAGAATGACCTCCGATGAACTACCAGCCTACTATATTTACTGTATCTTGACTGCTAGGTATATATGTCTTCATACTGTGTGGTCAGGTATTAAGTGTGGACATAAAACACGTCAATGCTGATGGCTGAAGAGGAATGGTGCTTTTGGTGTGCTATAGGCTAATCTACCTGTGTTTCCATGGTGCCTTTAATTGCAAAGAATAGCTAGAATAGGCAAACTAGGCTCACTGTACTGTGACCATTACTGAAAATGGAGACTGTGAGTCTGAACTGAAAGGACAACACCTAACAGCTTTGTTGCTAATAATAATTATTTTAAACAAAAATTCCAATCTTGAAGAATCAATCAACACCCTTATTGAGAGCTTGAGATTTTTTCATAAACTCACTAGTGATAGCAAATTACCTGTATCCCTGATGGAATTTTAATACATGTCTGTTTTCAAATTGAAACTGTAAACCCTGTGAAGGGTTTACTTAATACTCATCCATGTCCTTTTTAAATCAAAGCACTGAATTAGACACAGAATAGTTATTTGGTAAATGTCTATCAACTACTTTGGTATTAACTGAAGTATGAAGTGTGCTTTCATACAAATATACATTGAAAATTGGTACTCCAGACTACTCTTCACTCTGCATCTACCACGACTCTTCTGCTCACGTGTTTTTTCTATACAACTTAGTCATAATTTATCTTGTTTGCTTTTTTGAATTAAAAAACAAGTATCTGCTGCAAAATTAATTCAAATAAAAACAGATTTATTTGTGTGCATGAATGTTTTATCTACATCCATATATGTGTATGGCTGGTGCCCATGAAGGTTAGAAGAGAGGGTCAGATCTGAAACTGGAGTTATGGTTGCTTGTGAGTTACAATGTGGGTGCTGAGAATCAAATCTGGGTCCTGTACAAAAACAAAAGTTCTTATACACTAAGCCATTTCTCTAGCCCCCAAATAATTTTTAATCAACATTTAATAACCATGGCTCTAAGATTGGCAAGTTATAACCCAAACTGTTTTTTATAACCCCTGTTTTTGTAAATAAACGTTTTTAGAATACACTAATGCACTGGCTTTACACTGTAATATACTGTATTACAGTAAATAACATCCCTTCATGGGCTCTGCATCAGCTCCTGCTTCCTGACCTGTTTGAGTTCCAGTCCTGACTTCCTTTGGTGATGAACAGCGATATAGAAGTGTAAGCAACTTGCTTCTTGGCCGTGGTGTTTGTGCAGGAATGGAAACCCTGACTAAGGCATACACCATTCCCATTTATATTTGTTACTTGTCTATTATGACAAAACACCAAGACCAAGACAACTTATTGGCAAAAATGTACTGAGGACTCATTCCTCTAGAGGAATAATAGTCCACATGGCAGAATAAAAGAAAGTGGCAGGTGGCTGGAGCAAGAGCTGAGAGCACACATCTTGAACCACAAACAGAAAGCATACAGGGAGTGCACAAGTCTTTTGAAATTTCAAAGCCAAAGTCCAACTTCCTCCAACAAGGCCACATCTCTTAGCTTCCTAACAATTCTACCAAGTGAGGACCAAGTATTCAAATGAGCCTATGAAGGCCATTTTCATTCAGCCCTCCAAACCATCCACTTACGAACTGTCTACAATAGCGGACCTCATAGCTCATAAATATTTGAAAATATTTTCTATCTAGCCCATCATAAGATAAAACCAACAAGACCATGCTCCCAAGGGCTTTTCACTTAGCACATGCTCAGTAAATACTGGCTGGGTGGCTGCTGTATGGTGATGTGAACTTGTAAGCCACCATGTGGAAGAAGGGGTAAGAGGATAAGAGTTCATGGCCAGCCTCCCCCACAGAGGGAGTTCCAAGACAGACTTGGCAACAAAGAAACTCTTTGTCAAATGAAACAAAGCTGCAGAAACTATATTTTTATAGCAATACTATATTTCTTACTTAAGGCAAAATAAAGAATTCTGGCTAGGTGGTGGAGGTGCATACCTTTAATCCCAGCACTTGGGAAACAGAGGAAGGAGGAGCTCTGTGAATTTTAGGCCCGCCTTGTCTACAAAGTGAGGTCCAAGACAATCGGGGCTACACAGAGAAACCCTGTCTTGAAGAACCAGATGGGTGAATAGATAATTCTACAGTCAAAATATTTAGAAACTTTTAACTTAAATCTAGAAACTTTTTGATTTGATTCCAGCTTCCAGGGTTGTTGCTTAAGGTTCTATTATGACTTCAACAAAAGCCAAATAGCCATCATCACCAAGAACAGGTTCTAAATCAGATGAGGCAGGGTTAAGACACATAAAGACCATAGGTGACCGAAGACCATAGGCTTAGCCATGAATAAATAACTGGGATGGAGATGGTCATTTTGTCCAGAGTAATTACAACGCTGCAATGACTACTTTCAGACTATGTTACAATAGCCAGACCACAATGATTATAAGATAGACAACCAGGTCTTCCCAATTCCAATGATTTAATTAAAAAAAAAAAAAATCTCTCACTTGTGTGTACCCAGCCACTTCAGTTTTAGATAACTCCAGATGTAATCAAATTGATAACCAAGAATAGCAATCACAGCTACCCTTAACCAAGATTATCAATACTGGAATAGAGCCACCTGATCCACAAATTACTTGGCTTTACACCAAAACAAACTTCACCTCTCTTTAAAAAAAAATTGTTTGTTTTCTGTTGCTATGATAAATACCACAATCAAAAGCTACTCAGGAAGGAAAAGGGTTTATTTCATCTTACACGTTATAGTCCTATCAAGGGACACCAAAGCAGAAGCTAGAAGCAGAAACCAGGCAGTGAATAATGCTTACTGGCATGCTCTGTTACTTTTGCACTACAGCCCAGGCCTACCTGCCTACAGATGGTACCACCCACAATGGGCTGGGCCCTTCTACATTAGTTAGCAATTAAGAAAAAGCCTCAGAGACAAATCTGATCTGGACAATTCTTTAGTTGAGGCTGTATCTTCTAAGGTGAACCAAGTTTGTTTCAAGTTAACAGCTAAAGGAAGCCAACTGTGAAGGCAAAACTTAAACTGGCAACATAGTATCAATAAAGAAATGAGACTAGAATGACATTGAGGAAAAAAATAGTAATGACAGACAATGATTTTAAAACAACTACTAGAAACATGGCCCTTGTAATTGAGGAGGAAGGGGCCATCAAGATGCCTCAGGCAATAAAGCAGGCCTGATGATCTGTGTCTGATTCCCTAAAACCCACACAAAGGTGAAAGGAAAGAGTTGTTGTTTGAAGTAGTGTTGCAAGGCACGTGTGCACACATATACATCACACAGACACACACAGAGAGACTCGTACACCACACACACACACACACACACACACACACACACACACACACTTTTTTAAGAATGAAGAGGGAGGCTGAAAGACGTTTGGGGCATAAGAGCACATAGAGCCCTCACAACTGTAGCTGAAATCCTGAAAGGAAAGGAAACTGGAGAGAGGGTACTACGGGAACGAATAGTACAGAAATACTTCCAACTTGACATTAACTCTAACTCAAAAAAGCAAAGAACATTGTTCCCAATCTTGTGCTTGGAAAGTAAGAATTCATCAAAGCTGAATCCTTATTGTGGTTGAGGCTTTCCTTTGCTGGTATCCCTGGCATCTGTGGAGTCTATGTGCAGAGTAATCAAGCACGAACAAGATAGAGTTAACATAATGGAGAAGGATGTTGTCCCAACACATTTACAGACCTTCTGTTCACATGTATCACATACTTTAGATTGCATACTTTCAGTAAGGAAACATAAATTTCCAAGGCACTTCTGAGTGGAGGATAATTGCATTACAGGGCTATGAGATGTTACAGAATTAGGTGAGAAAATGTGTCCAGTGGAATTAAACAATTATCCCAAGAATGCTCAAAGGGCATCCTCACAGTAATACAACCATACTGTTACTTCAAAGTAGACACTGACACACACAAAATGTTTTAAGTATTACTTACTTTGAGTCTCCACAAGGTCCAAGGCAACACTAGAAACTGTGTCCATTCCAGAGCTGATACAGGACTGGAAGTTTTTTAAGGAGGAGAGAGCTGACTCTATACCACTGAAGGATATGTAATGAGTAGAACCTGAATTTGTACTGGAACGTCCTGGCATCTTGAAATTGTTACCTAAAATTTCAAACACAACAGTAAGAATTCAAAGTCAGAATAATTACTGTACAGGAAAAGAACAGAGCCATAACAGTCAAAAGTGACTGTACTCAATATCCAGTGCATTCAAAACTGTATGTGTGTTAATGCATGAAATACCCAAAGAACACCAAGGCACTGGACACCAAAAGCACATACTGTGACATGGGGAAGATAACGCTTTATTTTTTAAGGAGAATGCCCTCTTTATTGATGCTTCAACTCTACAAAACCCAGTTCTTAGAAGTTTAACACATATAGATTAAAAAAAGAGAGAAAAAATATATATAATATATATGAGCATTTTTAACTCTTAAAAAAGAAAAAAAAAAGGTTTCTGGTAGCCTCCCTGAATTCAAATAGATTTATACCTGTAGTTATCCTAGGTTAAGTAAAAACAAAACTTCTATGTAGACCTCTTGTTACAATGGTTTGTTTATCTATTATAATTGAAGTTATTTCTCTTATGTTAAACACTTCCTTATTTATACTTTTAAACATCAACTCTAAGCTTTG
The DNA here is from genome assembly GCF_963924665.1 of Micromys minutus. Taxonomy (NCBI): domain Eukaryota; kingdom Metazoa; phylum Chordata; class Mammalia; order Rodentia; family Muridae; genus Micromys; species Micromys minutus. The sequence continues at coordinate 2,607,984 of NC_137962.1, read as the reverse complement.
GACCCCTTGCCTATATTTGCTTAATTCAGAAAACTCCTGAAATTCAAACCATTGAAAGCAACTAGAAAAGTGCAGAGCTCGAAATGGTTCTAAAACAGACAATCAGACTGTTGTTAAAGTTGTGTGACACCATAAAGGAAAATGGATTTTTGGAATCAGAGAGATATAACATGAACCCAGGCTCATGAGACCACAAGCTCACTGGCAAGTCCTTCAGAACCTCTTTGGGAAGAAAGAAGCCATACTCTCGGTGCGGTCTAGATTCTGGTCCACAGTCTGCATTAGGCTCCTTCTCTTTCCCTTTCAGGAGCAGAGAGCCATGCCGGATCTCCAGTACTTCTTCCTCTCATGATACCAGCTTTATTGCACACCTGGGCTGCTACTGCAGTTTCTCTAGTATTGCTTTAGGTTAGAGATGTTCATTTTATCCACAAATACATATTGAATGTCTTACCATGTAAAGTATTAGGCTCATGAAAAACCACAGGATAGAAAAGGGCTAAGGCAACTTCTCTGAGCAACTTCTCACAAAAAACTCTCATATCCCAGGCAGTATTCTAAGTACCAGAAATATTCAGCCTCTGCTCCCCAGGAGCTCAGTAGTTGGTAGGAACTGGACATGCAAATATATCATTGAAGCAACATAGATTACTTGTAAAATGAAGGGGCTGATGAGATGTCTGACTCAGCCCTCAACATGAGGAAAAGGCGTATAAAAATACACAGCAACAGTACAAAAGAGCATACAACTCTCCAGGCAGCTACTTCTTGATTACAGAAAATGGGACCTTTTCTTCTTTTGCTGTTCTGATCTGATAGGGTCTCACTAGGTAGCCCACACTGGCCTCAAAATCATGGTGACCTTCGTACCACTCAAATGCTGAGACTACAGGATGACCCGCCCACCAAACCTAATTTAGAAATACTACAGACTCCTCACATTTCCTCATCCATTTGCACTAAAAACCTTCATTGCTATTTCACTGAGAAATCATCCCTCCTCACCCACCGGCCTCAGTTCCTGTGTTCTACTTTCTTCTCAGGCTGAATGAACTACCGGTGCCCACTGAGACCCTCCACTCCATAGTAGATCTTTCCTTCTCTCAGTATTCCTCCCTGATCTCCTCCATCAGCAGCTTTACCCCCACCCACACCACTCTCCAGTCCTCACCAGGGAGTCAGCCAGGCTCTCGCCTCTCTCATTTCATGGGACCAGCCTCAAGGCCACTGCTGCAGTCTTTATGCCTTCCTTTGGGAACAACATTTCTGTTTGTGTTCCTTCAGACTCAGCTCTTTCCATCTCTTCCAAGTGAGCTGTCTAGAGCCCCAATTCCCAACTGCTAGTCCTCCTACACCCTCATGGGTACATACTCTTCATTTCACCTCCCCCAATCTCATCTGTCTGCTTAGGTCTAAATGTTTGGGTCCTCATCCCCACTTTACATACTAAAATCCTAATGTCCAAAGCGGTGGTTTTAAAAGATACGGCCTTTTGAGAGGTGACTAGATCCACCCCCTCAAAATGGATGCTCTCTTGCTTTTCTGCCACACAAGAAAACAGTAAGCACACCAGACACTGAATCCAATGGTAAGTTGACCTCGGAATTCTCAGCCTCTATGACCAAAAGATGCTTTTAAAACTACTCGAATATAGTATTTTGTTTATGGACATTTGAACATTCTAACACTATTCCTTGGAGCTTAGTTTAACCTAGGGTTTGGAGGGGAACTAGGGTTCTCCCCCAGGGAACATTTAACATCATGTGCACACATTTTTTTACTGTGGCACTGGAGGGGAAGGGGTCCACAGACTAGAATCTATGCAGTAGAGGCCAGACACTGATAAAATTCTAGAAAATACAGTACAGTTTCTCACTACAAAAAAATCATCTAAAGACAAAAGGTAATCATCGAATTGGTTAAGAAACACTAATTTAAACCAACCTCTTCTTGGATCCTCTTCCCAGTCACATTGATCTTTTTGTTCCCAGTACCTAGAGCCTCCAAGATAATCTACAACAAAGTTGTGCATTTCCTGAACTCTCACAAAGCTATTGGACTCAGCACACTATTTGGCTTCCCTTACAGTCCTGAAAGAGTGGCTGTCAGTTAGGCCATATCTAATGTAAATAGAAAAACACTGCTTCACGTGCTTCTGCATAGCATTTCGGTAGGCACAGAGCAAACAAACAAAAACTTAGACCTCCTTTAAACCCAAGCTATTCTCATACAACTCCAACAGAGTCTCCTTTTTCAGCTCGCCAACACAGACACAGCCTTCTCTCTGAAGCTTTCCCATAACTATAGCTCCTTCGCTTTCACGCGCCTTCTCAGTTCCTAACATCTCTACTCTATAACTTAACGCGACTAATTGCTGACATCTGCCATTTCTTTATGCAGGGACCTTCTTAAACAGGAACATACAGTAGGAGATATAAAACATCTCCTCACGAAAATTAAATGATCATGACGAATTTGTTAAGTTACCAAATTAACAATAAAAACTACTACCATTTCCGGATCACAATCAGTATGCCCATGCCCAATAAGGTTGCCCCTACCCCACTTCCCCCCTTTTTTTCACACCGAGGCTACCACCTACCTCCATCTGCAGAAGTGAAATGGCACCTATGGCCTTGAGTACATCTGAGCTACCTGTTCATGCCTCTGTTTTTAAAGTCAGTTCAAAACAGGTTTTGGGGGCGGGGTGTTGTTTGTTTGTTTAATCGAGAAGAGGCAACCGTGAGCATAACCTGCCTCCGTCTAATTGCTGCGGGAGAAGAGGGCAGAGGGAGAAGACAACGCTCCCCAGACCCACATCGCCGATCCTCCTGGATCTTACCTGGCTGTCCCACCTGGCTCAGCGATCTCTAGCCGAACGTCGCACGCCCAGACCCCAATTCCTTTCCCTAGCCTACTTCTCCAGAGGCTGAAACGCCCCGCTCGCGCTCTACGTCATCACGTGGCGCCCGCGAGCGATCACATGATGCGCGGCCCCGGGCCACCGCCCCTCGGTCACGTGAGAGGCTGGGGCAGCTAGGACTGAAACCAGGGTCGGGGCAGCTGACTCCCTGCAATCTGGGACTCTGTGAAATCCCTGGTGCGGGAGAGGGGGACCCGGGTACCCAGTCCACGCGGCCAGTGTCAGACGGCTGACAGGTGAGTCGGAGGCGGGCCTTCGGGTTCGCGGCCCTTCCCTTCCTGCGTTGCCCACGTCCGGTACTGTCCCGGGAGCCACCGGAAAAAACCTAGGGCTTGCAGAGTTGGGGTTGCATGCCTGATGTTTACTTATGCCTTCATGGAAATCGCTCTTGCACTCTTTGAAATTTTAGAAGTGATGCTTATATACTTGATCCATAGCTGAGCTTGCAAGTTTCTCGGAGCGATGCCTTGCTAATGTAGCTGATCTTTCATTTACTCTCCAGAAAATCAAGTAGTCACTGACGTGAGGGTGGGTAACGGGGTTAAATAAAAGTCCTGCCATGCACTGTGAGTTTGTGTAAGTCATTCCTCTATACCCTAGACCCCCTCGCTCACGTGAGACATGGTTCTATAGTCCTTGTATTGCGGGCAGGTGTTTCCACTGGGTCCTGATTCTTCTATGATAGGAAAATTAAAAGTTGGACTCAATAAAAGTTGGACTCTTGATTTGTATATAGATTAGGAATAGTGAAGGAGTTTTATTGCCTCCGTCTACAACCAGGGACACTTTCCTTAAATTAGCTGTTCTCAACTTGTGGGTCCCATGACCCCTTTGGCAAACCTGTTTCCATAAACGTTTACATTATGATTCTTAATAGTAGCAAAAGTACAGTTACTAAGTAGCAACGAAAATAATTTTATGCTCAGGGTCACCACAACATGTATTAAAAGATCAGTCTTAGATGTTGTTAATGAATCAGTGCTGGAGAGATGGCTCAACTGCTGAGACTTACTGTTCAGTGGACTTCAGAGGTTCAATTCCAAGTACTCATATGGTGATTCACAACTGTCTCTAAACTAGTTCTGGTTATATCTACTACATCATAGTGCAAGTAGATGTGGTAATGTAGCTAATTGATTTATTCTTTCATTTGATATTGTTCAGTTGTTCATTTGATATTGATATTCTTCAAAAATGTAGCAAGACTCTTTCATTGCGAGCAATTTGTTTTAAACTCTGTGTTCTTCATGAGATAGGACAGATTGCAAGCAATGATATTTCACTAAAGAGGAAATTTGCAATTGGTGTTTTCTTTTATGTTAAAAAAATTGTTAAAACACTTGTTTTGATGCAGGTTTAGATAAGTCAATCGCCTTAGTTAAAGGCCCATGAGTTTGTGAAAGATTGCTAAATATGTTTGATTGTTTTCTTATGCCATTTTAGAGTAATCAGTCTCTTGTTTGTTTACCTAGAAGCCCATTATGAAGCTTTAGCTAGCCTGGGGCTCATTATGTACACAAGGGTGGCCTCAAACTCATAAGAATCTGCTTGCCTCTGTCTTTGGAGTGCTGGGATTAAAGGAGTTTGGTACCCAGCCTTGAAGTATGATCTTCAGGGTCAAGAGGTTAACAAGTCTTGATTTACATCATTATCTCAAGCCTGATCTTTCCTGAATGTGTACATGTAGGTGCTTGGTCTGTCTATCTGTCCCATGGGAGAGATGGGGATGAAGGTAGGTTATCACTGCTTTGCTGTAAGCTGTGTCCTCCAGAATCTAACTTTCTGCACTATTGTATGTATAACTAGGCAGCAGTTACGCCTCCTAATCATACCTTGGCTCTTGTTTTGTGGGGGTCTAGTTTTATTCTAACCTTGGGTGAGGTTGGTCTTAAGTGGAGTTCAATGTGTCATAATTTTACCCATCATGGATTCTTTTACTCCTTTCCTTCTCTCATTTCCCATGCTGGGACATATCAGTGCAGGAAAATGGAATTGTCTGAAAGCTCACCTTGTTACTTACTTAGCAGTGTAGTTTAAGAAGCAGATATCACTGAGAATACTAAAATCACTTGTTAAGAATGTATGCCATAATGTGTGTTACTGAGATTCCTAGTGAAAGAGTTCCAGAGAGCTCTAGTGACCTCGCAGCATCCTTTGCTTGCAGACTGGATCCAGACCACCTCCAGTAGCCCAATGTCTGCACCTTGTTCACTCTGCTTCAGATATCCTGGGCACCCTACTGTTCCTTTGCACCGTCTTTACTTTTCTGTTGTTCTGGAGAGATGGCATGACAACTTGTAGAAGAAAGAATTTATTTGGGGTTTATGGTTTCAGAGGGTGAGTCCATGATCACTGTGGCAGAGAGCATGACAGTAGGCAGGCATGGTGCTAGAGCAGGGCCTGAGAACTTACATCCTGATCCACAAGCACGAGGCAGGGAAAGAGAGTGCTAACTGGGTGTGTGGCGTTTTTAAACCTCAAACTTAGAACTGCCCGCCCCAGTGGCACAAAGGGCCACACTTTTTAATCATTCCCAAACAGCTCCACCACCTGGGACCAAGAATTCAAATCAATGGTGTCATCAGCCTTTCTATGTTCTAATTTTGCCTTCAGTGAAGGCCTCATTATTAAATTATTCATCTGTTTGTGAAAGTAGAAGTTATCATTGGCATTTTCCGGAACATTTTATTGATTCTTTGTTAATTTCACATCATGCATTCCAGTCCGACTCATCTCCTCAACCTCTCATATGTGTCTTTTGTTCTTACAGCCCCACCTCCAAACACACACACACACACACACACACACACCCCACACAGCATAGAATAGAAAAACATCTCACTGTGGAAGCTGTGGTGTGTCACAGTGTATTCCACAGTGTATCCCCTCTGTCCACACATCTTCACTTGCATTTGTTCACTGCAGTAAGTCATTGGTCTGCTTTGAGGTCTTTGATTTCTGTGACATCATCACTATTGAATTCTCACTGGAACTCCTCGAAGTTATTCTGATACCTGTGGTCACTGGCAAAATTTTAATGAGGTTCTTCACTCAGAAACCCCAGAAGTATCAAATACATTCAGTTTTTTATTTTATTCATTATCTCCTTAATTGTTGATATCAACACAAAGGTAAATACAGATTTGAGGACCAGTAGACTCTCCTGATGCTGAAAATGCAGCTGGCTGCCTAGAAGGCAATCAGTGATGATGTAACTAAATGGGTTACAGTTTGTGACTCACCCCTTTGCATTCCTTGCCCATCGTTCCGTTAGGTTCTTGCTTTCTTGATCTACTTTGAAGAGCTTTTGAAGATTTCTGACTCAATAATCCTCCTGTCCACCTTCTGCATTTCAAATCTGACTTCCAAATTACTTGTCATAGAACAGGTTTTAATTGTTATATTCTAAAATGTCTTTTTTTATAGCTTGTGGGTGACTTTCTCAGACTCTAACTTCCTAGAACTTGGACTTACCAAATACCATCCAGCATTATCTGAGCGATCTCCTAACAGTAGTCAGTATAGGGCCCAGACTGTCAAGTGAGTGGATCTAGACCACACTCTCAAGCACTCCATTTTACGGCTCTTTTCTCTGGGACTTTCTGCTCAGCTTACTGCAGGCTACTCATAGGGACAGAGGTCAGTTCTTACAGTCTTCATACTGACTCACTTTCCATGCAGATTCACATCATTAACCTCCTATATATTGACTGCAGATTTCCTCAAGACCAGTGTGGTGGTTTGAATAAAAGTGACCCCCATAGGCACATAGAGGGTGGCATTGTTAGGAAGTGTGGCCTTGTTGCAGGAAGTATGTCACTGCAGGCAGGCTTGGATGTTTCAGAAGCTTGATCTGTCTCTTCCTGCTGCCTGCAAATCCAGATGTAAAACTATCAGCTACCTCTTCTCTGCAGCACCATGCCTGCCTGTGTGTTGCCATGTTTCTTGCCATGGTAGCGGACTAAACCTCTAAGGTGTAAACCAGCTCCAGTTAAATGTTTTCCTTTATAAGAATTGCCATGGTCATAGAGTCTCTTCCCAGAAATAGAAACTCTGAGACAGCTAATCAACCTCCACTCTTTAATGTTTCTGGCTTCACGTCAAAATTATCTTGTAGACTTTTTATAAAAAAGATGTTTAAGGCTGCCTTCACCCTACACTTGCACAAACACTGAGATTCTTCGTGATTGTGTTACAGCACCAGACTTGTGAACCACTGTACTAGTAGGTGGGTTGTGTAAATATCTTTACCTCTAGGGCTAGAGTGATGGCTCAGTGGTTACAAGCACTAGACTATTCTGCAAAAGGTCCTGAGTTCAATTCCCAGAAACTACATTGTGGCTCACAACCATGTATAATAGAATCTGATTCCTTCTTCTCATGAGCATGAAGATGGAGCACTTATGCATAAAATATTTGAATAAGTAAATCTTTAAAGGAAATCTTCATTGCCATCATTGCAAAGAGGTGCTCAGAACAGAGTGCTTGGGTAAGAAGTCCTTGCCTTCAAGAACTTTCAGAAGAATGACCTGTTATCTACAGTTGCAATAGTTTATATGCTGGGTGACAAATTTGTTTACTGGAATAAAAGAGAAATGAGTACATAATTCTACTTACATTCCAGGTGCTTATGTGCTGAATTAGTATTTTTAGACCAACTTGGTTTAGTACTGATAAAACATCACCACAGACTATAGAAACTGGTGTCTAACGTTTTATTTGATTACTTCTTTATGCATATATGTGTGCACATCTGTATGTATGTTTCAGGGGTAGACACTACCCTTGGAAGCCAGAAGTTGGCATTGTGTCCCCTGGAGCTGGAGTTACAGGTGTGAGCCTGTGTAGGTGCTAGGGACTCTGCAAGAACAGTACGCGATGTGGAGCCATCTCTCCAGCCCACGAAATTTTAAAAGGAATGGTGGACATTGGATAAATGCCTTGAAATATGTGCAGGGGTGTGTTTTTGACTTGTCGTGTTTGCGATTACTTATGAACATATCAAATAGTAGTATGTGTTTGTGCACTTAGGTTATACAGAGCTGCATGTACCGGGTAGCCCCAGCTCTGGCTCATTTTTTATGAGAAACATGCAAAGGGCTGAGAAGGAGGCCAAGAGTGTGTTCTAGCAAAGGTCCTTGAGGTGGCTAATCATTATCCACATTTAACTGGCTTTGGACTCACCCAGGAGACACAACCTGGAGGTCTGCCTTTAGGGGTGCTTGCAGAAAGGTTTAACTGAGAAACTGGAATATGAATGAGATCATTCCACAGTCAGGGGTTCCAAAACTAAAGAAAACAGTAGTGGCCAAAGCAACACTCACCTCTCCCTGAATATTGGGGAATAGATACCTTCCTTGTACCGGAACTCACTGGTATGACTCTCATGAGCTATATATGTATTTCAAAAGAACATACACGTGTTTCTCTAAAAATTATTAACTTCTCTTTTTTCATACAGGTTTTTTGATGGAGCAGACATTTGTGCTACAGATCTGGCTTCACGTCATGGTCCACAGACCCCAGCTCTGAAGTCAGTCAGTCCCACCCTTCAGGTGTGGAATAGCCAGTCACTCTGACGATGTTGGACTTCCTGGCTGAGAATAATCTCTGTGGCCAAGCAATCCTGAGGATTGTTTCCTGTGGCAACGCCATCATTGCGGAGGTGCTGCGGCTCTCTGAGTTTATTCCTGCTGTATTCCTGCTGAAAGACCGGGCTGACCAGCAGAGATATGGAGACATCATCTTTGACTTCAGCTACTTTAAGGTGCTTTCCCTGTGGCCTCGGTAGTTCCTGGCCTTGGTATTCTCATCCTTTTTACAAGGAGCTTTTCTCTGGGAGCCATGAGGCTTGAAGTGGCCCAGTAATTATAGTGTTTAAAAGACAGCTTTTCAACCAAATTAACATGAAGTCCTAACTTGAAAATAAAGATGCGGGGACTGGAGAGATGGCTCAGCAGTGAAGAGAACTGCTCTTCCAGGGGATCTTGGTTCAATTCCCAGCACCCACGTCACAGCTCACAACTGTCTTTTAACTCAGAGATCTGACAGCCTCACACAGACATGTGTGCAAACAAAAACATACCAATGTGCATAAAAAGAAAATAATTTTAAAACAGAAAATAAAGAGGAGGAAAGGTAGTACTGTATAAAAAGTCCTGGTGGAATATAAACCAATTAAAGAAAACAACCTATAAATGCTATGCCTTCTATTTTAAAAACACATTTAAAAGTGTGCTAAGTTTGGTTGAGATTCTCCCAGAGGGATTTTGGTTTTAGGCTTTCATTACCATCTTACTATTTAAGAACCACAGAGCACAATTTTAAGATACCCTGAACATGTTTCCAGCAGATACACCATTACTGACTTTTAACACAGGTGTGTTTTCCTTCTCAGGGCCCAGAGTTCTGGGAAAGCAAACTGGAAGCCAAACCTGAGCTACAAGATCTAGATGAAGAATTTCGGGAAAACAACATAGAAATCGTGACCAGATTTTATTTAGCCTTTCAAAGTGTGCATAAATACATTGTAGACTTAAACAGGTATGGATGAGTTTTGTAACAGCTTACTCTGGTAAAATGGCAGAGAAGGGACCCAGCAGAACATGTCTGCCTTTCTCAGTTCTGAAGTTAACTCACCACTGCTGTGCACTGCTATAGCTTCATTGCAGTCTCCCATTCCTGTGAAGGGCCAGAATAAACTTCCTTGACTCTGTCATGCAGCCTTAAGTCCTTCCGTTTGTGATCCTACTCTAACACTTTAGATGGAAAGTTAATTTATAAACTGATATTTTTGTTTTGTTATGTTGTACTGTTTTGCGATAGGCTTTCACTGTGTTGCACAGACTAGTGTGGAATTTACAATCCCTCTGCCTCTGCCTCTGGAATAAGTGGGAAGACAAACTTGTTCCTCCATGCCAGGCTTGCTCATATGAGCACTTAAGAGTTTACCAATTCATTGGGCTTTAGCCATTGCTTTCCGTTCCTATGCCATTGCTTCTGAGCACCTTCTGTTTTGTAATTCAGGAGGAATTCCTTTGATTTGGACCAGTCATTAAGTGTGAACCTGTGGCCCAAATCACCATGAATTACAGGAGATAAGACAAACTTTTCTCCCTCAAAGATGTTACATCTGCTTATGTTGACACTTGGCATTTCACTTCTAGATACCTCGATGATCTCAATGAAGGAGTTTATATTCAGCAAACCTTAGAAACTGTGCTTCTCAATGAGGATGGAAAACAACTTCTAGTAAGTAATAGTGACCATAAAGAACGTATTCAAGAATATGAAACAGCTGGGTATTGGTGGCACTTGACATTAATGCCAGCACGTGGAAGGCAGAGGCAAGTGGATCTCTGAGTTTGAGACCAGCCTGATCTACACAGCAAGTTCCAGGACTGCCAGAGCTAAACAATAGAGAGACTTTGTTTCAGTAGTAAAATAATAATAGTCAACATCAATGTATACAGTACCATTCCTCAAAGGAAAAAAAAATAGCCTGAGTTTCAAATGTGTATTAAATGAATTTACTAATGAAGAGAGGGTCATGTTGGGTTATGATCTTCCTCTGTATAAGAAGTCCATCTTTTATTTGCATCTGAGGCATCAAACTGGTACCTCGTATATGTCAACCATTTAAGAATGTCTGTTAGAGCCAGTGTGGTGACCATGTCTATAATCCCAGCACTTTGGAGGTAGAGCTAAGAAGAGTAGTTCTAGGTCATCCTTATACATAGAATCGAGATTCTATTCTGGTATCTCAAACAAAATTATCACTGTGAATTAAGTTTTATTTGAGTTAATTTTTTAAAGCCTGTTCTGCACAATATAGTTAAGAGCTCTTTGCAGAAACACATACATTTACCTTGAAATCTAAATGCAGCTTTCAGTAGGAATGTGACCGGAGTGAATTTCACTCCTTGCTGACAGGTAGTCTTGTGAGTTTGGCCTGTGTCCTTTTTCTTCATAGTGTGAAGCCCTATACTTATACGGAGTTATGCTGCTTGTCATCGACCAGAAGATTGAGGGAGAAGTCAGAGAGCGAATGCTGGTTTCTTACTATCGATACAGGTATCCTGGCCTAGCCTGTACACCCACAAAATGCTGCTGTGGATGAAGTGTATTGCATGCTCCTGTCCTATTCCGAGTAGCGGTGGCTATGGTGAAGGATGCTAAGATCTTCTGAAGCCCGGAAAGAATATAGCTATTACCTGTTTATGTGTTCTCATTAACAGATTACATTTCATAAAAACCATATACTACATATGAAATGCTGTATCTAAGACTTGACAGTGGCCATGGCGATGATGAGGTTGCTTACAAAACAGGAGTCTGAACTTGGGATGTTTTAAGTTGAGGACAGATTAAAGAATTTACAAGTTCTTAACAAATGTCCTTTTGCTTTGGAAGTTTTCTTTTAGTTTTCAAAAAGACCCCTTGGCACATAAAACCTAAGGAGCTTTCTGTGACATCCTGATGTGGATGGCTGAAAGCGGTCCTTCTGGATTAGGCTGAAAGTGAACCCCCCCATACATGTATAGACACAGAAATAACATTGCAGGTCTTGTGTTACCTAAGTCTGGCAGAACTATGTGGCTGCAGGAGGCAGAGTCACAAGGAGCCACTTTGCCAGCTTTTTAATTTAGCACCTCCCATTCAATATTTCAGTCTTTTGAAGAAATGTGTTCAAAAAATAGATGGGACTTGAGATGTGGCTTAGCAATGGTTAAGAGTGTTTGCAAACTAATAGAAGACCCAAGTTCATTTCCCAGCCACCTGTCATTCTAGCTCCAGGGGATCCAGTACCCTCTTTGACCTTTACAATCACCTGCACACATGTGGACGTAACACAGGCACACACACACACACACACACACACAAATAATACAGTTAAGTCTAAAAAGAAACCCAAGTTGTGTTAAGTACAAAGTATATATACAAGGGAAACAAACAACCCTGAATAAAATTAAATGTATTGTACTGTCCGCTACACCTGCTAGCACCTCAAGCTGCTCATCTCGCCTGTTTCTTTATCACTATCGTTTCTGAAGGAATTGCCCACTGTTGCAGGTGAGTCCATTTGTCCACTTACTGCCCTGCATATGTGTAATGTGAGGAAGAAGAAAAGCGTTTACTTCTAGACCTTAGCTTTGAAAACTCGGACTTTGTCCCCTGGGATGTGAGCTCCACTGTCAATGAAGCACCCTTGGAACTCAGTGGTAGTGAAGGAGACCCTGAAATAAGGTATAAGGTTAGGTGTCCCAGATTTACTAGATCTCTATAGCTTACAGAGTGAAAGCCACATTAACATAATTTAAAATTCTAATTTGTAAAATATTAGCTGAGTTTCATATTCTTTATTCATAATTCTAAAATCTAAGAAACCTATAACTGCATAGCCTTGGGTGGGCTGATGCACACCTGTGATCTCAACACTTGGGAGGCAGAGGCAAGAGGACTGCTAGTGTTTGAGGCTATTCTGGGCTACATAGTCGGACCCTGTCTCAAGAAATCCAGGTATACACACACACACAATCTATACACACAATACATGCACATACACCTTTACACATGTTTTCTGCATAACTCATTGGACAGACCTGCATGTGAAATCATCTGGAGTCAAGACCTACCCAGACCAGATGTGGGCTTTCTGTCATCTTCATTTATCTTACTAATTTAAGATAATTTTACCTTATTTATTAATATCCATCGACCTTGAGACACCAACTCAAACCCTGATATTGTCTTGTGCAGTGTATTCCAAACATGGTATTGCTTGTTTCTATATTGGAAAGTGTTGTGAGACAGGTATAGCTCCAAGGACTTGGAGAGTGGGTTTGAGAGCCCATATGTTCCCTTCATGCTTGTTTGTAATGTGCGACTTCTTTGATTCTTTTGTCTCCCCTTGTGAACTTGACTCAGTGCTGCTCGATCCTCTGCTGACTCAAATATGGATGATATTTGTAAGCTACTGCGAAGCACAGGCTATTCCAGCCAGCCAGGAGCCAAAAGACCACCCAGCTATCCTGAGAGCTATTTCCAGAGAGTGCCTATCAACCAGACCTTCATCAGCATGGTCATCGGACGCCTGAGATCTGATGACATTTACAACCAGGTAGGAATCAGAGGGCCTTAATAACTTAAAAGACAGAATTTGCCTTTTTCCCCAGTTACTCTTTTTCTTTTTTCTTCCCTCCAGTGAGTCAAACAACAGGTAGAAACTATTCTTCAAAAGCTTTTGAATAGTGCTACACGGTCAGGGAAAGGAGCTATGAAGTTTGGGCGGATCAGAGGTTTCAGAGAGGAGATAGGATGTTAGCTCTTAGAGAGAAGGTGCATTCTTTTAAGTTATCTGTTCAAGAAACAGTTACTGAGAATGTGCATGATGTGTTCATTCATGAGCTAAGTGCTGGGGATTCATCACCAAAGAAGGAAGGTCTGCGCACCTGGAAAGACCATGCCGCATTTTAAAATTAACTCACATTCCTCATCAGTGTGGGCATCGCTAAGAAAAGCCCAAAGAGCATATCTGTGGCTTCTCTTCGGGTTGTGGAACTCTAATGACAGGGCTCACCATGTGACTTCATTCTGGGGGCAGAGCTGGGGGAACATGATTTCATATATATCTCTATCACTATAAGCTAGGATGTCAATGTCATAGAGCAAACCTGCCCTGGATCAGTTCGTGGCGACCAGTTCCTTTTTGTAAGATTATATTAAGTATAAGACTTTTGGATTCTTGGGATTTTTTTTTTAAATATTCAGAATCAGATACTATATGCAGACACGGGGGCTTTTTAATTTTTGTTGCCATTAGCTGAGAATTCAGTCTAAATCAGCTCCCAGGAGATTTGTTTACATACCGTTTTCTCTGTTGCACATGACAACCATGCAGAGTGGATATCACTATCTCTCTGTTATTGTGGAGGAAGCTAAGACTTGGACACCTTCAGCAGTCCTTTCTAAGTCACACCCTTAACAGCAGAGCCATGATTTGAATTTGGATGTGCATGAAATCAGAGCCTAGGCTGTTTGTCACCAACCCTCATCCTGCACCTCTCTTTCCTACTCAGTACATAATCTGATTCTTTACTGTTTCTTCTTCCCTCCTGACCTTCATTAACAGAGGGTTATGTTGTGTTTGTTCTGTGCATCACCTGCTCTGTCCTGCATTTCTCCACACATCCCTAGTTCTTGGTGTTTGGAAAAGGGCCTGAAAAATAATTTCTGCAAAATTTGAACTTTAGGAGACAGTTTCATCCAGCTAAGACAATCTGGGGAGAAAAGATTTGGGCAAACACATGTGGAGAAAGAAATAGGGTACACAGGCATGTACAGAAAATCAGGGATGAGATGAGTTGTGCACATTCTGATGGAGCCACACCCACACCACACAACAGCTGAGAACCTCAATGATTCTGTGTAGAGGACAGGCAGAGGGGTTAGATCAGTAGTTCTCAACCTGTGAGTCCCAACTCCTTTGTGGGCTGAATGACCCTTTCTCATCAGTTGCCTAATACCATCAGAAAACGCAGATATTTACAATATGATTCATAACAGAAGCAAAACTTCAGTAACAATGAAGCAACAATAAAAACAGTGTTATGGTTGGGAATCACCACAGCCTAAGGAACTATATTACAGTGTTACAGCACTAGGACGTTTGAGAACCACTGGATTAGATGGTCTGGATATGAGGTCTCTGTAGGTGAGCCATCTCTGGTTGATTTATCCAGGAGGAGGCTTTGCACACATTGCCAACATTTACACTCTGTTCAGAAGAAAACTTTGCCATCCTTCACAGCCTCATCTCTGGAGAAGGCTTTGCCATTTCCATGAGTCTCGGGTATTGGGTCCCTGACTTGGCTGTGTCTGTCTCCACAGGACACTTTTGCTTGGGGGCGTTCTCAGCTCCCTGCACACAACCATGCCACTTTCTTGCCTGCAGGATGCATATGGGCTCACTGCATCTGTCCTTCTGATAATTACTCCCCTCCCTGTCCTTGGTAGCTCACGTGGATAGGTGCTGTGTAGCCCAAGAGTCTTACTTGGTACGTAGGATATAGATGCCTTGGAAACACAGACATTGAAAAGACAGGTGGGAGAACTCAGCAAAGGGTGAGAACAGAGGATGGTTTTAAAATCACGGACGAGCGTTCTGTCCTGCATGAGCTTAAGTGAGAGTTCTAGAAGCAGTTGTTGAACTGGGTGAACAAGAAACTCAGTGGGATGATGGAGGAATTTCAGTAACTTGATGGGCAAATAGAAAGTGATTTTCTTTAGTTAACATCCATCAGTTCTAAGAGATTTTCCTTATGTAATAGGAAAGACAAAAATGGCATCAAGGATCCAGTGCAGGGTTGAAACTTTCTCTTTTTGGTAAAAAGATTACTGAGTTGCTGTAGTCAGGACATGACAGGAGAGAATGTTGTAGGACCTAGGTAAGGGGAAAGAACAAGTTCCACAGTTGCTCCCAGAGGTTATAATCTGAAAGCCAATGAGACTTTAGAAACTGGCTGTTGGCTTTAGACATGTGTTATACACTGGTGTTGTGTTGCAGGTCTCTGCCTATCCTTTGCCTGAGCACCGCAGCACTGCCCTGGCAAATCAAGCCGCCATGCTGTATGTGATTCTTTATTTTGAACCTTCCATTCTTCACACTCACCAAGCAAAAATGAGAGAAATCGTGGATAAGTACTTTCCGGATAACTGGGCAAGTATTATTCCTCTTCTGTAAGTGTGTCACATAACTACCTTCCTGGGCCAAGTGTATCACATGGTCAGACCAAAATGGGTGGGTACAGAGATGGGGAGCACGTGGGAGGAGTTGAGGAAGATAAAAACATAATCAAGTATACTGTTTGGAAAATTTTTGATTAAAACATTTTTAAACAGAAATAAACAGATTTTTTTTTTTGCCTTTTAAATCTTTTTCTTTTATTTATGTTTGGAAGAGAAACTAAAATTTTACCAGGCAAATGCCTTTAATCCCAGCACTCAGGAGGCAGAGGCAAGTTACTATCTGAGTTTGAGGCCTGCCTGGTCTATAGAATAAATTCCAGGACAGCCAGGGCTACACAGAGAAACCCTATCTTGAAAAGGGGGGTGTGGTGTTAAATGTTTAAGGAACACATACATAGCCAGGAGGCGTATTGTAAAAGAGAGAACCATATCAAAACAAGTAGAGTTTGCAATGGGAAGTGCTACACAACAAAGCTTGTGGGAAATGGTAAACCTGCTCTTAAAGGAAGTGACTATATGAAATTTACTTTCTGAAAAGCAAGATTAAAAGTTAATGAACCAGGGGCTGGACCAATGGCTTGATGGTTAAGAATATGGCTGCTTTAACAAAGGACCTGAGTTTAAGTCCCAGCACCCACATAGCAGCTCACGACCATTCATAATTGCGCTTCCAGGAGATCTGACACCCTTTATTGGTCTTAGTGAGCATCAGGCACACAAATGATACAATGACATAGCTACAGACAAAACACCTGTGCACATAAAATAATTAAAAATCACTCAATGTTGGTGTCTTAGTCAGGGTTTGTAGTCCTGCCCAAAACATCTTGACCAAGAAGCAAAATGGGGAAGAAAGGGTTTACTCAGCTTACACTTCCACATTGCTGTTCATCACCAAAGGAAGTCAGGTCTGGAACTTAAGCAGGTCAGGAAGCAGGAGCTGATGTAGAGGCCATAGATGGATGTTACTTGCTCAGTCTGCTTTCTTATAGAACCCAGGACCACCAGCCCAGGGATGGCACCACCCACAATGGGCTGCCCCCTGCCACCCCTACTCACTAGCTGATAAAATACCTTACAGCTGGATCTCATGGAAGCATTTCCTCAACTGAGGCTCCTTTTTCTGTGATAACTCCAGCTTGTGTCATGTTGACACACAAAACCAGCCAGCACAGTTGGTATCAGTCGATTTCTTTGAAAGCTCTCAAGAGTCCTTAATGACTTTAAAAATTCTTTGTGTAGTGTGTGAGTGTGGGTATGGTGTGTGTGTGTGTATAGTGTGAGGTATGTATATGGTGTTGGATGTGTGGGTGTTGGGTGTGGTGTGTGTGTGTGGTGTGTGGGTGTAGTATGTGCAGTGTGTATATGGTGTGTGGAGGGTGTAGTGAGTCATACACAAATGCCAGAGTTCAAGGGATCAAATTTAAATTGCCAGGCTTGCATTAAAAAATTCTTTTTCTCACTGAGTCATCTTGCCAGCTGACCTTTAAGGGCATAAAAACAACTGAGAAAACAGTGGGCATGATGGTATCATAGAGAGACCCCCATCTCAAAAGGAAGGAAGAGAAGAGGAAAAGGTGCTTTGTCTTATTAGTGAGTGCTTTTCTCCTTCCTGTAATTTCTTCATCTAGAAGTCTAACGCCCACCAGTTGGAGGAGTGTTTACTCAGATACTTTAACCTGTTGCTCCTCCTCCCGGGAGCTCGCCTTGTGTTTATCTGGAGAACCCTAGGCTTTACTGACAGGAATTAAAACTTTTAGTTTCCTTACGGCAGCAGATACTGGGCAAATACTGAGTGACTGTCTCTCTCCTCTCTCAGGTAATCAGCATTTATATGGGTATCACTGTTAATCTAGCCGATTCGTGGGAACCTTACAAAGCTGCGAAAACGGCTCTGAACAATACCCTTGACCTCTCAAATGTCAAAGAGCAGGTGAGTAATCAGGTGTCACAGCTGGCTTACAGGAAACAAGCTGTGTACACAGACGCTTACTGCAGAACTGGAAGGTAAAATGTGTACATCACAGCTAAGTACAGATTTTAACTTTGGGTCTTAGAGGAAAATAGAGACTCGGGCCCTAAGAAAGATTCAGTTCAACCGGGTCACAGTTGACTTTGTTTCCTTTGTATGAAGCCCATGTCCTATGAATCGAGCTGACTTGATATTTTAGAAGTAGGATGAATGCCGAGATGAAACTGTAATTTAAGTTATCCCTTTTGGTGTGCAGTTGGTTTATTTAAGCACAGACTGAGTTTCTGAGGACGAAAGTGCTTACTAATGTCACACTATTCATTTTCATTACTCATATCCCCCAAGTTTGCGTTTCTCATTTGTGACGTGGTAAGGAGTTTCTTTCGAGTGTTAAACCAGCTTGACTGGTTGACTGATTGTCAAGATTTAACATTGGACCCTTACTGAACTAAATTCAAATGGCAAGGAAAATCACATATGTCAAGGTGTATTTTTTATTAAGCTTCATATTCTCCTGTGCAAGTCTCATCCTTTGGGTGTGTTGATCCCAGTACTCAGAGGGCTAAACCAGAATTGCTGTGCGATTAGGGCTAGCCAATGCTGGACAGCAAGACTCTGATTAAAAGGCAGAACAAAAGTATGATCTTTTAAGTGTGTCTGCTTTGTTCTGCATTTGCCAACCACAATCAGAAGAACAGGCAGTTTGGCCTCTGTTTTTGTGCTTCTTCTCTATGCAAGTTAAAAGTTGAAAGAACTGAGCCAGCATAGTGATGTGCACCTATAATCCCAGCACTCAGGAGGCAGAGGCAGGTGGAGTTTGAGGCCAGCCTGGTCTACATAGTGAGTTCTAGGACAGCCAGGGCTATGGTGAGACCCTATCTCAGAAAGGAAAAAAAAATTGAAGGGATCCAAGAAACTACCCAGTCCAATTCAACCTTGGGTAAAGAAAACTATAGAAGAGGATAAAGCCAGCAGTGCTTAATCACTCCAAACTAAAGAAGCCTCAGAAGGCTAAATACAATATTCCTTTTTCAGTAGCTAATGAAACCAGTCTTGGTGGCACACACCTTTAATCTGAGCACTCTGGAGGCAGAAGCAGGTGGAGCTCTGTGAGGTCAAAGCTCAGCCTAATCTACATAGTACATTGGAAGCTATACAAGTGAGACTCCCGTCTCCCCCACCCCCAAAACCAGTTGCTCTTGACACTGCAACTATAATCCACATTATTACCTTATATAGAAATGACATTATTAAACTAGGGAGGGGGAAGGGAAGGAAGGAAGGGCTTGTACTTGTTGGGGGATTCAACTGAATGTAATTCATTTTTAAGATATCTCTCTTCCAGCTAATTCCACCTTGTTCATTTTTTAATTTTCAAAGGCAAGCCGATATGCTAGTGTCAGTGAAAGAGTTCGTGCTCAAGTACAGCAGTTTCTGAAAGAGGGATACTTGAGGGAGGAGGTGCTTCTGGACAATATCCCCAGGCTGCTGAACTGCCTGAGAGACTGCAATGTCACCATCCGCTGGCTGATGCTTCACACAGCCGACTCAGGTAATGCACACAAGGGCCCATTTACCCACCACATAAAGACCTGCGGAGGTGAGGTCTGGGCCAGGGTGCAGAGCATTAGCAGGGGGTGGGCTATTGCATGAGAGGCAAGCTTACTGCTTAAGCTACTGATTTTCCTATCAAGTTACAGAGGTCAGCATCCCACCGGAGCAGATGTCATCTGTCAGGCACTGGTGGGTAGCTGGGAAAAATGAAGACTGGGCTCCCATGTTGAAGAAGCTTGCTTGTCACTGATCACACTGGGTAGATAAGTGGTAAACACAGAAAAAAAAAGGAATAACGGCAGAACTATGGTGGACAGTGTAATGCATCTACCTCCCTCCTTGAAAGATGTCCATGCCCTCATCCCTAGAGTCTTACAGGGCTTGTGGAAGCATAAGTAAGACATTGTTAATCACCCTGAGAGCTCGGAAGAGCAGCAGGAACGCTTTCCATCCTAAGAGGAAGGGCCAGACCCAACCCAGCTGCATCTGGACAGGCAGCCCACCCACACACAGGTCCCTGGGAGCTTGGAAGAGCAGTGGGAACACTTTCCATCCTAAGCAGAAGGATCTATAGGAGAGAGGCTGCACGCAGAGACAAGTTCACCTATAATCACATATAACAAGATGACAAGAGGAGAGCTAAGGAACCTAAGCAATGGAAACGAAGACAACTTGGCAACATCAGAACCCAGCTCTCCCACCACAGGAAGTAGTGGATTGCCAAACATACCAGAAAAACAAGACTCAGACTTGAAATCATACTTCATAATGATGATGGAAATCTTGGAGAAGCGTATAAATAACTTCCTTAAACAATTACAGGAGAACCAGAAAAAATCACTCAAAGAACTACAGGAAAACACAACCAAACAGAAAAAGGAATTGAAAACAGAAATAGAAACAATAAAGAAAACACAAAAAGAAACAACCCTGGAGATGGAAAAGCAAAAAAAAGGAATCAGGAGTCACAGATGCTAGCATCGCCAACAGATTACGAGGGGCCAAAGACAACATAGAAAATATACACAAAACAGAGAAGATACAAAAACCAAAAAGCTCCTAACGCAAAATGTCCAGGAGATCTAGGACACAATGAGAAGGCCAAACCTAAGGTTAATATGTGTAGAAGAGGGGGAAGAATATCAACTAAAAGGCACAGTAAATATCTTCAACAAAATCATAGAAGAAAAATTTCTTGCCCTTAAGAACAAGATGACCATGAACATACAGGAAGCCTACAGAACTCCAAATAAATTGAACCAGAAAAGAAACTCCTCCTGTCACAACACTGAATATTTGAAACAAAGAAAGAATCCTAAAAGCTGTAAGAGAAAAAGGACATGTAATACATAAAGGCAGACCAATCAGAATTACACCAGATTTCTCAAAAGAGATTATGAAAGCTAGAAGATCCTGGATAGATGTCATACAAACCCTAAGAGAACACAAATGCCAACCCAGGTTACTATATCCAGCAAAACTCTCAATCACCATAGATGGAGAAACCAGAATATTCCAGGACAAAACCAAGTTTACACAATATCTCTCCACAAATCCAGCCCTACAAAGGATGATAACTGGAAAAACCCAACACAAAGAAGGAAACTACACCCAAGAAAAAAGCAAAAAAAAATAATCACACAAGGAAACCAAAAGAAGAAAAGCACACAAATGTGAATCTACCTCTAACAACAACAACAAAAAAAAAAAAAGGAAACAAAAATCACTATTTCATAATTTCTCTTAACATCAATGGACTCAATTCTCCAATAAAAAGACATAAACTATCAGACTGGATATGTAAGCAGGATCCAGCATTTTGCTGCCTACACCAAACTCATCTCAGAGACAAAGAAAGAGACTATCTCAGAGTAAAAGGCTCGGGGAAAAAACTTCCAAGCAAATGGGCCCAGGAAACAAGCAGGAGTACCTATTCTAATATCAAATAAAATAGATTTGCAACCAAAAGTTATCAAAAAGATAAAGAAGGACACTTTTTACTCATCACAGGAAAAATCTATCAAGATGAACTCTTAATCTTGAACATCTATGCTCCAAATACAAGGTACCCACATTTATAAAAGAAATCCTACTAAATAGTGGGAAACTTCAACACCCCACTCTCATCATTGGACAGATCATGAAGACAGAAACTGAACAGAGACACAGCGAAACTAGCAGAGGTTATGAACCAACTAGAATTAACAGACATCTACACGACATTTCATTCATAAACAAAAGAATATACTTCTCAGCACCTTACGGTACCTCCTCCAAAATTGACCATATAGTCGGTCACAAAACAGGCCTCAACAGGTACAAGAAGATCAAAATACTCCCATGCATCCTATCAGATCACCATGGACTAAGACTGGTCTTTAATAACAACAAAAGGCCCACATACACATGGAAGCTGAACAATGCTCTGCTCAATGATAGCTTGGTCAAGGAAGAAATAAAGAAATCAAGAATTTTTTAGAATTTAATGAAATGACACCACTACATACCCAAACTATGGGATGTAATGAAAGCATTACTGAGAGGAAAACTCTCTGAGTGCCTCCAAAAAGAAACTGGAGAGAGCATACACTAGCAGCTTGACAGCACAGCTGAAAGCTCTAGAACAAAAAGAAGCAGATACACCCAAGATGAGTAGATGGCAGGAAATAATCAAACTCAAAGCAGAAATCAACCAAATAGAGAAAAAAAAAACTATACAAAGAATCAACAAAACCAAGAGCTGGTTCTTTGAGAAAATTAACAAGATTGATTAACCCTTAGCCAGATTAACTAGAGGGCACAGAGAGAGTATCCAAATTAACAAAATCAGAAATGAAAAGGGAGACATAACAACAGAAACTGAGGAAATTCAAGAAATCATCAGGTCCTATTATAAAACCCTATGCTCAACAAAACTGTAAAATCTGGAGGAAATGGACAATTTTCTAGACAGATACCAGATACCAAAGTTAAATGAGGTTCAGATAAACCATCTAAACAGTTCCATAACCCCTAAAGACATAGAAGCAGTCATCAAAAGCCTCCCAACCAGAAAAATCCCAGGACCAGATGGGTTTAGTGGAGAATTCTATCAGACTTTTATAGAAGACCTGATACCTATACTCTCCAAACTATTCCACAAAATAGAAACAAAAGAAACACTGCCCAACTCATTCTTCAAGCCACAATTACTCTCATACCTAATCCACAGAGACACTACAAAGTAAGGGAACTTCAGAACAATTTCTCTCATGAACATCAATGCAAAAATACTCAAAAAAAATTCTTGCAAACTGCATCCAGGAACACATCAAAACAATCATTCATCATGACCAAGTAGGCTTTATCCCAGGAATGCAAGGATGGTTCAACATATTGAAATCCATCAACGTAATCCACCATATAAACAAACTTAAAGAAAAAAACCACATGATCCTCTCACTAGATACTGAGAAAGCATTTGACAAAATTCAACACTCCTTCATGATAAAACTCTTGGAAAGATCAGGAATCTAAAGCCCATACCTAAATATAGTAAAAGCAATATATAGCAAACCAGTAGCCAACATCAAACAATAGAGAGAAACTTGAAGCAATCCCATTAAAATCAGGGACTAGACAAGGCTGCCCACTCTCACCCTACCTATTCAATATAGTACTGGAAGTCCTGGCCAGAGCAATTAGACAGCAAAAAGAAATTAAAGGGACTCACATTGGAAAGGAAGAAGTCAAAATATCACTATTTGCAAATAATATGATAGTATACTTAAGTGACCCTAAAAAACTACCAGAGAACCTTTACTACTAATAAACACCTTCAGCAAAATGGCTGGCTATAAAATTAACTCAAACAAATCAACCACCTTCCTCCACTAGGATAAACAGGCTGAGAAAGAAATTAGAGAATGGACACCCTTCACAATAGTTACAAAGAATATAAAATACCTTGGGGTGACTAACTAAGCAAGTGAAGTATCTTTATGACAAGAACTTCAGATCTCTGAAGAAGAAAATTGAAGATGATCCCAGAAGATGGAAAGATCTCCCATGCTCATGAATTGGCAGGATCAACATTGTAAAAATGGCCATCTTGCCATAAGTAATCTTTAGATTCAGTGTAATCCCCATCAAAATTCCAACTCAATTCTTCATAGAGTTGAAAAAGGCAATTTGCAAATTCATCTGCAATAACAAAAAATCTAGAATATTGAGATCTATTGTCAAGAATAAAAACATTTCTGGGGGAATCACCATCCCTGATATCAAGCTATATTACAAAGCAATTATAATAAAAAACTGCATAGTATTGGTACAGAGATAGGCAGGTAGATCAATGGAACATGAGAGGAAATGCACGGTCAAATAGAGGAACAGGGATTGAAGAAAAGATTACTTAGAAGTCACCTCACCTGAGGATCCACCACGTATGTAGTTACCAAATTCAAGCACTAAATCTGATTCCAAGAAGTACTTACTGGCAGGAGCCAGACAGAGATGCCCTTTCAGGGACTATGCTAGAGTCATACAGATACAGCTGAACATGTTTGCAGCTAACAATTGGTCTGAATTCAGGGACTCCAATGAGGTTGCTAAAGAAAGTACCTAAGGAGCTGAAAGGGGTTACAACCTCATGGGAAGATAACAACATTATCAACCAACCAAAACTCCCTTGGAGTAAAGCACCAACCTCTGTGTGCACTTGGAGAGACCTATTGATCCAGTTGTGTATGTAGCTGAAGATAGCAGTGTCTGGCATCAGTGTAAGAAGAGGCTTTTGTTCCAGAGAGGGCACATTTTCCCAATGTAGGGGAATGACAAGGCAATGGGGTGGAGAGGGGGATCAGAAGGGAGTGCACCTTTGTGAAGGCAAATGGAGGGGATGGGAGCAGGGCAGGGTAAATGGATAACATCTCAAATGTAAATACAGAATATCTAATTTTTAAAAAAGACATTGTTAATCAGCTGACCTTACATTCAAGAAACTAATCCCAGTAGACTGTGTAATCACACAGGGCCTTAAATCGGGAGAGTGAGGTAGGCAGATTTGAGAAGGAGAAGCAGCACCAAGCATATGACTTTAACCAGCCAGTGCTGGCTTTAAAGGTAGAAAGAGCCCAAGCTGAGGCACACAGGCAGCCTTTAAAGGCTAAAGGGACAAGAAAGGGAATTCTCCCTAATTTAGGGCCATCTACCCTTTTAGTTGTGATATGATGCTGTCTTTAAATGTGTTGGGCCATAGTCATAGCTGTCCTGGGATGCCTGTGGCCCTCACACCACAGGTTGGAAATACTTTCAGCCATTGTGGAAAGTTAAGAAAAGCTGACCCTAAAATCTCTACAAAATGCTGTTCCTGGCTTTGTCTTTCTTATTCAGCAGTGAGTTGGGGACTGATAGCCACTGATGTCATGAGTAGTTACAAGTTTAATTATCACGCAGTTCTGTTGTGCTCCATGAAGTGCATATATGATATTTCCCAACCTACTGTGGGTAAACATTTTGCTTAATACTTCTTAAATACTTGAAATGAAGGGAGGTACTTAAGAATCTATCTTATTCTGGGGGTGTTTTATCCACATCTAACCAGTGGGAAATTCTTCTTCCTCTTTCTAGTCTGTGACCCAAACAATAAGCGCATTCGTCAAATCAAGGACCAGATTCTGGCAGACTCTAGGTACAACCCCAAGATCCTCTTCCAGTTGCTATTGGACACTGCACAATTCGAGTTTATACTCAAAGAGGTAAAAATAGTAAATGAAAAGCCTTAGTCTTTGGTAGCTTTTTGTGTTTAAGAAAATATTTCATAAAAGATTATGATTTAGTTATGTCTCTGATTCAAGCAACAGATTTTGTCTGTCAATGACTTTATAGAAACTTCTTTATATAGAAATGTTCTTTATAGAAAATGACAGAATTCAGCACTTAATGATTATTTAGTTACAGGACAAGTATACCAGATTGTGGAGGTTAATCTAATTAGGTGTACAGAAATTAATGAGATTCACACTTACGAAAATATGTAAGAACTGGGATTTGGGTCCGGGAGATGACTGAGGTGAGTGGCTTGCTGAGTGTCCTGTGGTGACTGTTGCTGTGATGAAACATCATGACAAAAGCGGCTTGGGGAGGAAAGGGCTTGTTTAGCTTACACATCTACATCACTGCTTTTCATGGAAGGAAGTCAGGACATGAAGGGTTCTTCCTACTGGCTTGCTCATCATGGCTTGTTCAGCTTGATTAGAAAACCCAGGACTACCAGTCCAGGGATGGTATCACACACAGTGGCCTGGGCCGCTTCATACAGGGCTGCCTATAGTTCTGTCTTACGGAGGCATTTTCTTAATTGAGGTTCCCTCTCAGATAACTTTAGCTTGTGTCAATTTGACATAAAACTATCCAGTGCACTGAGTAAATTGAGGACTAGAATTCAGATCCCTTGAACACACTTATGTGCCAGATGGGCACAGCAGGCTACTTTTATTAACAACTTCCTGATATAAGCTGGGATCCCAGAGCAAGTTGGTCAGTAAGACTAGCCATACCTGTAAGCTCTCAATTTGATTGACAGACCCATTTTCAATGAATAAAATTAAAGAGTGATCAAGGAAGATTCCCAATATCTAACTTGGACCTCCATGTTCATGTTGACCCACATACATAAACAAATGAACTTGCACACAGACATGCACACTATAGGCATGTAAAAAATGGGGGTGTGTGCTAAGATTTGTATTCTCAAGGAAAGAAACTTAAGACATCGACATCCCTGGGGACAGAAGCCAGAGCTTCTGAAGAGCCTTGGAAAAGGGTCTGCCATGGTGGTAAACAGAGTAGGGAGCATGCTAGAGAATACTTGAGAGGGATAATAATACAGCCTTGCTCCAGCTATGTCAGTTACATAGACAGCACTTGCAGAAAATATGAAATCCTGACCTGAGGTTTCTACCCACTTTAGATCATTGAGTTCCAGATAAAGGACACACTCACAACCTTTATATTTACAATAAGTTTTAACAGTACAATAGCTGGGAAGCTGCCTACCCTCCAAGCTGTTAGAATCTATTTTCTATTCATAACCCCTAGTGATTACATACTGTGTTCCATCTGGGATGCTCTTAACTCCAATTGGACAGCCCTCGGGACCATGCTCTCTTTACTCCTTAACCCTTGGCTCCTTCTCCTTGTTTGGGGTGGGGGCGTGCCAAATTAGCATTAGAATACAAGCAGCATCACTCAAACCCACTAAAAACACTGGTTCTTTAAGAATATATTATCTTGGCTACATGTGGTGCTGTTGATCCCAGTCAGGGCAGGCTTGAGCTGTCTGAGTAACAAGTCTGCATCTCCAGCAACAGTCCGCTCACTGGACTGTGTGGAAGCAGCTTACCTCTGTCAGTTCACACAGGGAGGAAAGTGAACAAAGACTGAAGAAGCTCAGTAGATTGTGAAAGGTACTGGACGGACAAAAGCTGGAGATTAAACCGAAGTGGACCTGACTTTCTGACATTGCAGCTTACTCTCTGGCTTGTTTTCCTGCTCCTTGAATGCTCTCACTGACCTAGAACTACTTCCCAGCCTTCTGAAAAGTACAGGGACTTGGCCTGTGACTCCTTTCCTCTTTGTGAATGGTGAACTACTTAATTCAGTGCCTGGGCTTGCAGTGCTTGAGTTCAATCCTGAGAACCCATGATAAAGGAGAACCAGCTCTTTGCCCTATCTACTGCAAGAATGAAGACCATTTTCAGCAATCAGGCATTCCATATAACGTCAACATCACTCTGAAGGGGCACACAGTCATTGTGAAGAGCCCCAGGGGAACTCTGCGGAGGGACTTCAAACACATCAATGTAGAGCTGAGTCTTCTTGGGAAGAAAAAGAAGAGGCTCCGTGTTGACAAATGATGGGGTAACAGAAAGGAACTGGCCACTGTCAGAACCCTCTGCAGTCATGATCAGAACATGATCAAGGGTGTTACGCTGGGCTTCTGTTACAAGATGAGGTCTGTGGATGCTCACTTCCCTATCAACGTCGTTATGCAGGAGAATGGGTCTTTGGTTGAAATCCGAAATTTCTTGGGTGAAAAATGCATCCGGAGGGTTCGGATGAGGACAGGTGTTGCTTGTTCGGTCTCTCAAGTCCAGAAGAATGAATTAATCCTTGAAGGAAATGATATTGAACTTGTTTCCAATTCAGCGGCTCTGATTCATCAAGCCACAACAGTTAAAAACAAGGACATCAGAAAGTGTTTGGATGGCGTCTGTGTGTCTGAGAAGGGAACCGTGCAGTGGGCTGATGAGTGAGACCTCAGGTTCCTAGCACTTGACCTTTAGCAAGTGTGTGAACTGTCACACATATATCACCTGTGTACACACAGAAAATACAATATGTTTTAAACAAATGAATGCAGAGGCCACACTTTATCCCCAGCCTGTCTTAGCAGACTCAGGAACCCCATGGGTTCAGTGAATAGCTTATGGGAGACCTGAAGCCACTCAGCTTGTAATCAAGGTTGTTTTGTGGTGTTGCTCTGCCACTGTTGAATGACATCAATTTCTCCCAGAAGTTCAGAAAGCCAGGATGGAGTCCATAAATATTTCTTGGTGCTCCTCTCTTACATGTGTTCATTGGCTAAGTGTTCTTTCTGGACGACTCACCTACCATTGTTCTCTTACCTGCAAGTGGAGTCTCACGGCCCGCTGTTTCTCTTCTCCCTTCCATTGTGATGCTGACCAATGCAGACTCTCTTAAGAGAAAATTAGTGTCTATGTTTGTTTATCTCATAAGAGCACAGTGTAAAAATCCTGTGCTTTTGTGTATTGTTTAATTAGATATCAGTATGGTTTTTGTAGTTTTGTTTCCCAGAGAGAGAAAAACAGCCTGGAGTTATGTTTTCTCCATGAACCAACTCTATCTGCATAGGTTTATATGTCATGGAGAAAATCAATAAATGGAGTTGCCGTCTAAAGGAATAAGGAGAAGCTTACGAAGGTCATTTAGTTCATTACCTGTCCTCTGCTAAGATAATAAGCAACCCTCCCAGGACTAAATTGAAATCATGGGAATTATTCTCTAGAAAAAGCCATAGGGCAGTGGTCATAAATTTCATTTCATTTTGAAGTGCTGATTCCCAGGCCTACTTAATACCTTTGAATTGAGTCTTTAAGACCTGGGAACTAGACACCTTCAAAGCACCAGCTCATGCAACCAGCCTGGGAACAGCTGTCTGGTTTTCCACTTCAGATTTGTAATGATGCTAAGAGATGGTGTTAGGCTCACTGGTAATTTCTTGTGAGTCTGTGTATGTACAAACTAATGTTTTGTAGGTGTCTCGAGTGTTGATACATAGCATGAGGGGTGCAGCTAGCTGGCTTACTCTGGGGATCCCCTATCTCTGCTGCATGCCTGCTCGTTTTTATGAGTTCTAGGAACCTGAACTCTGGTTCTTCCTTGCACTGAGCCACGTCTCCAGCCCGCTGTTACTTGTTCTTTAAATTGGAGTTCATCAGTATCTCTTTGTAAACTGTCTGACCTAAATTTTCTCTTAGGTAAATAAATCTTTTCATCTTGTCAACAGATGTTCAAGCAAATGCTTTCAGAGAAACAATCCAAATGGGAACATTATAAGAAGGAAGGCTCTGAGCGGATGACCGAGCTTGCTGATGTCTTTTCAGGGGTGAAACCACTAACCCGGGTGGAAAAAAATGGTAATTGCTGAAGAGGAGTTATGGGTGTGTTGGAGATAACTGTTTATATTATTGAAGCCTTAGAAGTTGACTATTAGAATACATGGCAGAACAAACTTAGGGAAGGAAGGGTTTATTGTGGGTCAGAGTTTGAGAGCACAGCCCACCATGGCAGAACATGTGGAGGCAGGGTGTGAGGCCTCTAGGGTCAGGAGAAGGAGTGGGTAAGTGCTGGTGCTCAGCTTATTTCTTTTTAGTAAGCCTGTCTCAGCCAGTGAGGCGGTGCTGCCCACATTGACAGTGAGTCTTCCCTCCTCAGTTAAACCCAGAGAGGTTTCATAGATATGCCCAGAGGTGTGGCTCAGAGGTTATTCCAAACCAGTCGGGTTGGTGATCAAAATTAACTAATCTAACCATTAAATCATAAGGACAATGGCAACCTTTAAACTGTCAGAATTCCCACAACTCTGCTCAAACCTCACGGTTCTAACATGTTGTTCTCCTCCTTTCCCAGAAGCCTCTGTGTTTGTCCTTCACTTGATAGATAACCTTCTTCATTCCCAAATCTTTATCTACCTTCACTTCTCCAGAAAATGCCTCAGTAACTCCGTATCCTGTCCAACAGTCAGTACCCTCCTGACCCCTCTCTGTGTCCATGAGCACCTTGGCGCTTACCATTTGCAACTGAAGTATGGGCCTTTAATCCTGTAGTGGTCAGTATCACAGACTAGGCTGCTCGTGCACATATTTAGCCTACTTTGTTGGGGCACATGCCTCCACATTGCTATTGATGGTGGGAGAATTGTTGGGAGTGATGTTAATTTCGTGGTAATGGTACTATAAAAACTACATTTGTTCAAAATGAGTTAAATCAAAGCTACAGGAATCTGGGTCTCAATATGCTTTTCTTGTTTCTATATTAATAGAAAATCTTCAAGCTTGGTTCAGAGAGATCTCAAAACAAATACTTTCTCTAAATTATGATGATTCTACTGCTGCAGGCAGGAAAACTGTACAGCTAATACAAGCTTTGGAAGAGGTAAGAAAGTCCTTTTAAACCACAGTACTTGGGCTGGAGAGTTGGCTCAGCAGTTAGGAGGGTGTGCTGCTCTGCTCTTTCAGAGGATGTAAGTTCCATTCCCAGCACCTGTGTCAGGCAGCTTACACCACTTGTACATCCAGGTCCTGAGAATCTGATGCCTCTGGCCTCTGTGAGCACCAACACTCATACACAGGCTCACATTCACACACATATATGCACACACACATATGCATGCATATACATGCACACACACACATCAAGAATAATTTTTAAAATCTTGAAACTGTTTTAGGTCAGAAGTTACACATTATGATCCACCAAATACATAGTTCATAAAATATATATCTAGCATGGTATTTCATCAGAGGCAACTCCTGTGGTATCACAGTATTAGGATAATAACTGGGTAGTCAGCATGTGTTGCAGTAAATTTTAAAAAATAAAAAAGGTATATTTCTTTATTGGCCCTGAGGTCTCACTCCTCAGGCCCGACCCTGATACGGAACCTCGCGCACCTCTGGCGCCCAGTCTGAGCCACCACCACGGCCCAACTTGTTCGCACAACTCCCTTCCATGGGGGTTTACTACCGCCTGTTCTCTGCCTCTGTCCCGGGGTGTTTCTCTACCTCAAAATCCCACATAAATACAACTCTACAGCCCAATAGCTTTTCATACAGGTTTATATATTCAACTCTCAATCCACAAACCTTCTACATAACAAGATTGCATCAAATACAAAGATCATTATGCTTAATCTATACTCACCAAGAAAACTGTTTCCATATTACGTTCTGTCCTACATGTACTTTATGCTTATGGTAACTAGTGGGATTTCAATGCATGCTATCAAACCTCTAAAAGAATTAAGCACTGACAAAAAATATTCATATAGTGTTATGCCAAAATGCCTTTAAAAATGTGTATATGTATCCCTCTTTTTTTTAAATAAAGTTGTAAGAGAAAAAAAATAGATTGCATCAAATAGACAAAGATGCAAACTGCCTTTCTATATGAGATATTAGACCTATAAAATCTTAATGTTCATAGCTTTTTAACACCAATCAATCCCACCTGGGTCCAGCTGGTCCTTGGGAAGCTCCATGTTGCCATCCTCCATCCTCTGACCTCCTTAGACCTCTCCTCCCTCCCCGCCTTTCTCTCTCTCCCTCTCTCTCTCCCTCTCTCTCTACCCCTCCCTCCCTCTCTCTCTCTCTCTCTCTCTCTCTCTCTCTCTCTCTCTCTCTCTCTTCTCTCTCTCTCCCTCTCGCCCCACCCACTCACTGGCTTTCCTTTATTTTACTAATTAAAATGGTCAGGTTCAGATGAAGTCACCTTCATGAGGATGTGACTAGGCAGCTCTTCTTGGGGGCGTGGAATTAACATTAAAATACAAACAGCTTCAGGACAGTCTACAAGCATGAGTAGAGCTGTAGCAAGAATCATGAATCTGGACTTGAATAAATATGTGTTTTGGAAACTAAATCATGAAAATAATCTGGAAATATTGAGGAAATTGTGATAAGGTGTAAAAACAAAACAAAAAAAAAAATTATAGATGTGTGCCATCTTCTAGATGTGTAAAATATGTGTGCCTTGGAAGGAAAATACTAGAGTAAACAGAAACTAAAAGTGGTTATGTAGTGATGTTATCGTTATAAATGGTCAACTTTCTTTCTGGAATGTTTAATATTTCTTTATATACTCAAAAATGACTGTTCCCAAAGAAGTTACTTCACCTCATCATTTTCAAACTTTTAATTGTCTGTTAATATGAAGTAATTATGTCAGACCACTCAAACTCATCATTTAAAACATCAACTATAGCCTATCTATTGGTATAATTAATATTTTCCATTTGCCAAAATTTCTTACTTCTTTTTCTATTTCTTTGAGATTATCCTGATGGTCACTAAACAACAACTTCATCTTATACCTCCTGCTAGCTCAGCGCATCTCACTCCAGAAACTTGTTTGGGGATTTCTTAATCTGTGGCACATAAACAGTTTCATACGCCTCTGCTGTTGTGTTGTTTGGCTGGGTTTGGATTTTTTGCCTTATTTATATAGACCTATAGCCCAGGCCTCTTGAGAGACACATGAATATTTGAGGACATTAAAGAAACCTTGGTTGTGCTGTAACTCACTATGGTCTTAGTGTGGGCACACAGGCAGGCAGAAAATTGTTTCCCAAGATGTGTTTATTTCTTCTAAAGTGGAAGAACAGCATGTGTACATATCATGGTCTCTGTGCATGGCGGAAGAGCAGGGGACTGTTCTCCAACCCTATATACTTAGAGCTTGCTTTATAGATTTCTGAAGCTTAATTTGAAATGGAAAGTTTGTTCAAGAAATTATTTGTGAGTCCTCTACTTTATTTGAAGTGTTTTTAAGGGAGAAGATGCACTGAATTGTTTCATTAAATGGGTTTTGTATAACATAGGTTCAGGAGTTTCACCAGTTGGAATCAAATCTGCAAGTTTGCCAGTTTCTTGCTGACACTCGAAAGTTTCTCCATCAAATGATCAGAACCATCAACATCAAGGAGGAAGTCCTGATCACAATGCAAATCGTCGGGGACCTTTCTTTTGCCTGGCAGTTAATTGACAGGTAATATGGACACACTAATGTTTACCCGTGATGAAGGAGGAGATGTGTCTGCTTACCATGTGTCCCTCTTTACAGTTTTACATCCATCATGCAAGAAAGCATAAGGGTAAATCCGTCCATGGTTACCAAACTCAGAGCCACGTTCCTAAAGGTAAGCAGGGGATGGTGACATCCATCCTCTGGCAGAAGGATCAGCTTTGCTCTATTGTCATTGGTCAGGCTACAGTGATATCCACCTTGCACTAAACATTTACAAAGCATTTCACCAGAGTCAGCATCAAATGTTCAGCCCAGGTTTAATTCTTTATGTAAAAATGAATCTTCATTTCATTAGTATGCACATTTGCTTTTGCCTTTCATAAATGGGGAAGTATTATGTATGTTTTAAAGTAAATCTATGGCTTGTTATCAGTACATGTTTGATCTGTATGCCTGTACTATAGACCTGTGTACTAGGCCACATAACAGTTTCTTTGGTAGAAAGGAGTCTTGAATGCAAAGGGCTTCCATGGAATAGCAGTTCTCCAGTTCCAGAGTTACTTAGCCTGGCAGCTTCTCCACCCGACTCCCAGCATTGCTAAGTCAGTCTGTCTGCCAGCAGTCGGTGGGAGGAATACTGCCACACTAGTAGATGGCTATGGGCTTTTGGTTTAGGTTTTATTTATTGTTTTTTGTTTGTTTGTTTGTTTTTCTTTTGTTTTTTAACGTATTGTAAGAACCTATTTGAGGCATTGCTGAGGCTTTCTAGTTGTTTCCTTCTATTGAGTGAAGCACAAATGTTGCATTGTAAATACCACTTTGGGAAAAGAGGTTTCTAGGGCATTTATGAAGCAAGAAACAGATATGTGTTGTTTTCTTCCAGCTTGCCTCTGCCCTTGATCTTCCCCTGCTACGTATTAATCAAGCCAATAGCCCTGACCTCCTCAGTGTGTCTCAGTATTATTCGGGAGAATTGGTGTCATATGTGAGGAAGGTAAGAAATGCCTGTGGCTTTGAGTTTTATTGACTAGCTGCTTCCTTAAATAAACAGTGCCCTGGTACAGCTTCATGTTCTTCAGGTTTCTTTCCAGAAATGTCCAATACTTCCCCCCCCCCAAAAAAAAAAAACATATTTTTACAGAAGCTGCAGACATGCAAGTGTGATTTGCTTTCTAAGGAGATCACGCTGGCTGAGCTCTCTGCCTCAGGGCTGCAGAAGCTGAGGAGCAGAGGTGATGTAGCCCACTCAGGGGCAGAGCTGGCTGCTCAGAAGCAGATCACAGCTCACATTCTCTTGAACCAGAATCTAGTTCAAGTCTTCAGGAGAATTTTGGTTCTTGCTCCAATCATTTGTGGTAGATCAAGGACACAGCCTTGTCTGAGTTCAAACTCAGTCTGTGTCATGCACTGGCTGAGACCTTCCCTACATGTTACTGACATCTTGGGCAGTGGTGGGAAGGCATGGGCTTGTGTTTTGTAGCTTTGCTTTGCTTTGGTCTGGTTTGGTTTGACGACAGCTTACTATGTAGTTCTGGCTGCCCTGGAACTTGCTGTGTGGACCAGGATGGCCTTGAACTCACAAAAAGTTTTCCTTCCCCCGCCTCCCTGGATATGAGATTAAAGGTGTATATCATATGTCCAGCACCCTTCTAACAGTTTTAGAGATAGTTCTTTTAAGTTTCTCAACATCTCTTCTTATGTAAACTGCCTTCCAACACACTGGTGCTTTCTTGCTTTTATCTTAATTATTCATCAGCTTAAAAAACAAAACAAAAACAGTATAGATACTCACTGTGTTTCTTCCTGGTCTTTTCATGAAAGGTTTTGCAGATCATTCCAGAAAGCATGTTCACATCTCTTCTGAAGATCATAAAGCTTCAGACCCATGACATCATTGAGGTGCCCACCCGCCTGGACAAGGACAAGCTGCGGGACTACGCTCAGCTGGGCCCACGATATGAGGTGCCATGTCACATGACCCTGTTGTCCCTGAGAGCCATATAAACGTGAGAAACAGAAGCCAGAGAGAGAGAGCTGCTGACAGCAGCCATCCCCCACAGAGCCTCACTTCCATCCAGGCACATGCACACATTTTTCCTGTTGCCTTTGCCTAGTGCAGAACTGTCAGCCAGTCATTTGGCCTTGCATAGGAGTGAGGACTCTTTCCTGTGACGTATTTTATCTCCCTCTCTCTCTGTTAAAGGTTGCCAAACTCACCCATGCCATCTCCATCTTTACTGAGGGCATCTTGATGATGAAAACGACCCTGGTGGGCATCATCAAGGTAAGGGTTGAACTGCTGCTCTGTGTGGCCTGTGGTGATGATTTGTTTGATTTTCTGGTAATTACGTGTGAAACAGGAAGGAATAGGGCCATCTTTTGCTGCGCAAAAACTTTATTTTTACCCATTTGTTGATGGAGAAACTAGAAACATTATAACCCTGATTACTCATAATTAAGAATGACCATATGACATGAACTTGGATTTCATCTCCTGTTGGCTGTAAGAAATGACACTTTATATTTAATAAAATGATTAAAATGTAAAGCAGTTAAAAACTGTCCATATCTGCCAGCTTGGTAATATGTTATAAAATTATCATGAAACTTACTGAGCTGAACAGAGTCCTGTAGAGGCAATAGAATTAACAATTTAGTCTATCCCTCTAAAGATGATTAGGAATAGAAATTTTAAAACTGTAAATCACTTGGAGATGTGGTAGGAAGATGTTGCCCTGCACAAAGAGATGAGGTCCTAGCCACGCCTGCCTTCTCCTTCTGCATCGAGCGCCTTTGATCTGAACTCAGGTGGATCCCAAGCAGTTGCTGGAAGATGGAATAAGGAAAGAGCTAGTTAAGCGCGTGGCTTTCGCTCTCCACCGGGGACTGATATTCAACCCTCGTGCCAAGGTACAAATGCCCAGAATGGACCTGTCCTTCAACTCCCAGTGTGCACGGGAACACCATTCTGAACAAGATAGGTCCTTCTCTCTCCTGCTTATCCAGTAGGTTTTGTGGTGACAACAACTTACATGCTTTTTGGTTCTTTCTGTAATCCACTCTTTAAAAAAAATCCCTTTTAAAGTGAATTCTCTCCTCTGTGCTCACCCTGAGTTTAAGAAATGAACTGGTGCTTATGACTCAGAGTTACTTACTGTCCAAAGTTTACATTATCTACTTGAAAGTATGATAATTTTTCTGAAGAGAAAAATGAATAGGCTAGAAACTTTTATGTGAAGAATATTTCACTTCAATAAGTTCAACATGTTAGGTATACAGTAGTAGATGTGCTCATAAACTGATACCATTGGAATCACTATTCATCTTTACATCCTTCATATGAGGTTTCCTTCCCAAATGAGTGATGGCTATTCTTGGTTGAATGTCTAACAGCACTGCAGAAGGAAACCCTTCTAAGGCTTTGTGTCTAGAACCATGACTATGGTCCCTAGAGTATCATTTAAGGTAAAGTAGGTGTTAATGTTGACAGCTCGCTCCTGCTGATACTTTCCTGTCCTCTTCTGTATAGCCAAGTGAGTTGATGGCCAAGCTGAGAGAGCTGGGCGCCACCATGGATGGATTCCATCGCTCCTTTGAGTATATACAGGACTATGTAAACATTTACGGTCTGAAGATTTGGCAGGAGGAAGTCTCTCGTATTATAAATTATAATGTGGAACAGGAATGTAATAACTTCTTAAGGACAAAGGTATTGAAGTTTTTTAAATTCTCTACTATGTCTATTATATCTCATATTTAAAATACACATGCACACCTCAGCCATAGCCAACAAGAGAGCTTTGTTGTTTTGTCTAAATAATGCTACTGAAAACCCTTAAGTCCTGAAGA
Source organism: Micromys minutus (assembly GCF_963924665.1). Classification (NCBI taxonomy): domain Eukaryota; kingdom Metazoa; phylum Chordata; class Mammalia; order Rodentia; family Muridae; genus Micromys; species Micromys minutus. The sequence continues at coordinate 2,571,631 of NC_137962.1, read as the reverse complement.
GCACCTTTTGGAGATGTGGGGGTAAAAGGAAAGTGGACATGGAACCTGGCCTCAGGGAACTGTCTGTGCCGAGGAAAAATTAGATGTCACTAAGTGGCCTTGGCAGCAGCTGCTCTGCTTGTCGTCCAGCCGTCCACAGGGCAGGGCATCCTGTCCCTCATGCCCCACCCCATTGCTGCCATTCACTTCTGAACTGTAGCTGACCTTGTGAGGCGTGGAGGAACCTGTTTTTTATGTGTTTCCCTAATGGGAAATATTCTTACATGATTATGGGCCATGTATATCTTCTTTGAAAAATGGCTGTGAAAGTTTTTTTGTTGTTTTTTCCCACGAATCACCAAATAGCAACAAACTCGGATGCCTCTGCTTTTACACAGCATTTAACAAGGCTGACATGTGTAAGTGATACTTTCAAAAGATTGTTTAAGTTGATAATATTTTATGTCTTTAGATTTCATTGTCCATCTCAACTTACAAGACAAAAAGCCATGAGTTTCTCCATCTCTCTTTATTTCTCAGTTTTCTTCAGCCCAGGCTAGCCTCTAAATTACTATCTAGCCAAGGATGACCTTGAGCCTTCTGTCCTCCCATCTCCACCTCCCTAGCACTGGGATTACAGGCCTGCATCACTGTACCTGGATGAGGTGCTGAGGTGGAACCCTGGGTTCATGCAGGGCCACACTCTACCCACTCAGCCAGACTTCTAGCCCTTACTTCCTTTTTCAGTAGTTGTTTCTTTCCCTTTGTATGTTCTGTGTAGCATTTGAGGAGGCCTTTGGTGGCGATTTAATTTTTTTTTTCTTCAAAACCAAGGGACACTTAATTGTTTCTCTTCATGCACTGCTTGAAAGGTTCTGTAAAGAAAAGATACCAGATTACACTTGTCAGAATTGAACTAGACATTTATAGTTTTTTTTTTTTCTAGATTCAAGACTGGCAGAGTATGTACCAGTCCACTCATATTCCAATTCCAAAGTTCGCACCTGTGGATGAGTCTATAACATTTATTGGTCGCCTCTGCAGAGAAATCTTGCGGATCACAGACCCAAAGTAAGTTTTTCTGAGTGTGGCTGACCAGAGACATTCATACCTTTGTCACTGAGGTGTGCTTCCCAGTCCCTAGCCCTAGTCTTGAACTTGCAGACTCCTTAGTCCAGCACCCAAGCACTTACTAAGAGCTATTATCTACTGAGCACTGGCCTATGTCCCCTTTGAGCGTGTTCCCCAAATCTGCGTACTCACTCCTTCCAGGCATCTTAGGTGACAGGCCTTGTTGCTGTTACCACTTTACAGATGAAGAAATTCAGGCACAAAAGCATGACATAGTTGGCAGGTAGTGTACCTAGATCATGCCACACCCCGGCCCCTAAAGCACTATGCTAGTCAACGCCACACCATACAGCTTTGTGTACAGTAAATCTGTTCCCTTGCCACGTGTGTTCGGCCTTCAGCAGATTCTGATCGAGAATCTCATGTAATTAAAACTTGCTGAGCAACACGGTGCCACTCAGTAAATCCAACTAAACCTATTTTCTCTTCCTTGGAGCCTCAGATGAAACAGTCAGTATGCTACAACCACCTGAGGAAAGTTCATGTCTTGTGACTCAATTTTACTCCTGGGTACATGCTCACAGAGGCTCATGATGGGTGAGCTTTTCCAGAGAGAAAGAAAGGTTCCTTTCTCTTCCCACCTACCCTTGTCTTGCTGAATACATGTGCTTTCCTTAAACACTCCATTCTGCCTTCTAGTCTCGGCTTCTTTCATTCCTCAAGATTTATGAAAGTTGGTCAACTACTGTTGGACTTTTTGAGATTTCTAGCAGATATATTTTCTTTCTGTCACAGGCAAGAAAACAAATACTCTTTTGTGTAGGTGGCTGGAATCCTGAGCCCTTGTAGAAATCTGCCCTACCTAGTAACCTGTTCATACTTTCAGCAGAGATTAGATGTGCTAGGAATTCATCATCAGAGCTAGGTTTCTTTCAAGAGTCACATTCAAAGTGCTAGCACCAGATAACAGGATACCCTGGCGCCTTAGCATAAAGGATGTGTCACATTTGCTTTCAGCTTCTTAAGCCCCACGTGTACAGTGTGTGGTGGTGTTTATCACATGAGGGCTACGTGTGTAGAGCTTGCCCGACCTGCAGAGGCTGGTTCACCCCACGCCTGCGGAGTCCAGTGATCTAGGAGTGGGATGAGAACGCCCATGCCTTCTACAGGATTCACTAGTTATTCAGGGCCCTTCAATGGTTTGAGAAGCAAAGGTTTGAAATTATATAATCTTGGGAGCAGGCCTCTCTGGCCCCCCATCATCTCCTCGCTGAGATGGAGGTAGGTGGCTGTTAGGAGGGTGACACGGGATAATCCTGAGTGCACTTTGCCACCACTGTTGTCACGCTGCATTCCCGAGACCAAGAAGAGTTGCTGAGAGGTGCATCTACCAGTGAATGAGCTTCATCTTCCCTCACGTGTCACCATTCAAAGACTCTCAGCCTCCTCTCTACCTAACTGCTGCTGGGTTCTCACTCGTCCCCAGCCTGTGAAGATTTTACAAACATCCTGTAGAAGGGCAGCTGGACCCGAGTCTTCCAACCTGGCAGCTGAGCTTCTGTGTCTGTTCAGTTTCCATTCCCAGTAGTAGCTCAGCTCAGTGAGATAAACAAAACCAAGGGAGGAAGATGCAGTGGGGAAAGGAGGCTTACCTGAGGTTTATTTACTTCCTGGGGCAGCAGGCAGTCTCAGGCAGACAAAATGGAGTGCCTAGCCAGAGTGAGAAAACATGAGTTAGAACCAGCAGTGCCTATTCACACCTGCAATCCCAGCACCAGGAGGCTGAGGGAGGACTGGTGCAAGTCCAGGTTACACCATACTACTTAGTAAGACTGTCTGAAACAGAAGTCACATAGCCAGTGCCCTGGGTTTTGTTGCCCAAGCTCCTATCCCATACCTCTGAGCTGCTGGGACTTGTGATTTCCCTTTTTCTTTAGAATGACATGTTACATAGACCAGCTGAACACTTGGTATGACATGAAAACTCATCAAGAAGTGACCAGCAGTCGCCTCTTCTCAGAAATCCAGACTACTTTGGGGACTTTTGGTCTAAATGGATTGGACAGGCTTCTGTGCTTCATGATTGTGAAAGAGTTACAGGTGAGCCTGGACCCCACATCAGTCGCTTCTCTCAGTGCTGTGGTAAAATACCTCACAAGAGCAGCTTAAGGAAGGAAGACTACATATTTGCCTTTCACTTTGAGAGCCTAGTCCACCATAGGAGGGAAGGCCTGGTATCCAGATTGACTTCCACTGTGGTCACAAGAGCATGAGGCACCTGGTCACACTGTTCCTATGTAGCTAGGAAACAGATATCGATGGACATCTGCTTGGCCCACTTTCTGCACTAATTCAGTCTGGAACCCCAGCTTTTAGGATGTGGTTGCCCTGTTTGGAGTGTTCTTCCCTTTCCTTTTAAGCTTCCTGCTTCAGACCTCATGTCTGCTTTGTACCTGGGAAGAATAGCAGGTCTCACCTGACAAATTAAACTTGCTGTCTTCTGTGACTTTTCATGCTATGTGGGGGAGGCATGAATGATTTTACTGGATAGATAAGAATTGAGAGTAAACTACAACTTCTTTGACCAGTATTATAATTTTATAAGTAGACTGATTTAGTTAATTTCAACTTGGGAAAGCAAGAGTTGTGTTTGAAGCTTTACCTCCACCTCATAGCCTCTGCCCTTAGTAGAAACCCGAGTACTTGCTACCTTTCCCTTTGGAGGCCATATGTCCTAGCATAAGATTTTACACAGCATCTGAGTTAGCAGGAGTATTGCTTTGTGGCATGCATTTTGATTATGACTTTCTTGTAGAATTTCCTCAGTATGTTTCAGAAAATTATCCTGAGAGAAAAAACTGTTCAAGAAACTTTAAAAACACTCATGAGTGCTGTCAGCCCCCTAAGAAGCATAGTAGGTAAGTGTCCTGAGATTCCCCAAGGCAGACAGAAAGGTAGTGTGGCCTTCCTGAATTGATTGGAATAAGATTATATTTTAACTTTCAGCAAATTCAAGTAAAGTTTATCTTTCTGCCATCACCAAAACACAGAAGATCTGGAACGCTTACCTGGAGGCTATAATGAAGGTATGCGATGTGGGCAGGATAATCAGTGCTAGGTAATAAAAGTATGCTTTGGAGAGCAGGGATAATCCACACTGTGGTTTGTAAATTATTCTTCTATGACTTTATGGTTTATGAAAACCTATTCTAGGGTGGAGAGGTGGCTTAGTGGTTAAGAGCACTGACCATTCTTCCAAAGGTCCTGAGTTCAAATCACAGCAACCACATAGTAGCCACAACCATCTGAAATGAGAGCTGATGCCCTCTTCTCGTGTGTCTGAAGACAGCTACAATGTATATATAATAAATAAATAAATCTTTAGAAAAAGAAAAAGAAAACCTATTACTTCCTTTTGAAGCTAAAGCTGAACTTCCACAATTCCTTATTTCCCACACTGTTCATACCTTTATCCTTTTTTCTGGAGCTGCTACTGACTAGGCTGTTCATAGATGGACCCACAGCTTCCCACATGTTCAAGAAAATGTGTTGTTTCTGAAATTCCTACAGTAAGAGGTGCTTCTGAGAAAGGAAATGGGAATTTTCCTCTAAGTTCATGTCATGCTCTGGTCTGTCGATTTACAGACCACGTCTGTTCCTCATAGCATTACAGCAGTGCATTTGCTCCTCTCCCCGCTGTGTCTGACTGCCTGTATATCAAGAAGCAGGAATCTTTGGGTGTATAAATTATCCATATGCTATGAATGAAACATTGGGTCTTTGGAAATGAGACAATTAATTAGTTAGATGAAAACCAGCTTATTTTAGAATCCACTCTCCTAGTGGATTTTTTGTGTTGGTGTGTGAGTGAGGGAGCCGTGAAACCCCTGAGTGAACTGTTCCCTGGTGTTAAAAGGGTTATTACAGATGTGAAACTGCTGTGTGGCTATTGCTCAGGTGGTGTAGAGAGGATAGCCAGAGGCATTAGAGGACACCTAAGTTGCCATGGCTACCTGGAGACAGTGTAGCAGACAGATGACAGTCAAAGGCACATCCCTGGAAGTCTCCAGGTTGGTTTGCACTGCTGATTGCTCTCAAGTGCCTTGTGTGCTACTTCTTCTCAGGTTGGACAGATGCAGATCCTGAGACAACAGATCGCCAATGAGCTCAACTCTTCCTGTCGATTTGATTCCAGACATCTGGCAGCTGCTCTCGATAATCTCAATAAGTAAGTGCCAGGGTTGAGACAGCCACCTGTGGACCCTGGCGGCCTACCTTCCCGGCACCCAGGTTCACACCTGTTCACTTAAGGTCTTTGGGTTTTTAACATGTGTTGCCCACATAATACACAGCAGCACTGTAGGCCCATGTCTCACTTAGCTGTTGATAGGATCTCCAAGAGGCAGATTGAAGAACTCAGTAGTGGTTACCCAGAGAGCAAGGGAGAGCAGGCCATCCTGGGATGCGCACATCCCCTCCCTCCAAGTTTCTTCATCCCAACGTCTACCTTCTAACAAAATAAGTCTTAGAAACAGTTTAACCAGTTCATAAAAACAAATAAGGAGGGGCTGGAGAGATGGCTGAGCAGTAAGAGCATTTGCTGCTCTTTTAGAGGACCAGTGTTTGGTTCCAGCATCCTGGCAGATGTCTAACAGCCACCTGGAACTCTAGCTCTAAGGGGTCAGAGACCCTACCCTGGCTTCCAGGGATACGCATACCCACACATGCATGCACACAGTAAGTTGTTTTTTATAACTCAGTAGTGAAACCACTTGGTATAGCTTGACTCCAAGAGATGAGTAAGGTAAGATTTCACATTGACACGCGTCAGAAGCCTGCAGATCTGGAGGCCGAAGGACAAGTTGGTTACAGATGTATGAACTCAGCTGCTCTTATCTCTGCTTCTCTCCCATTAGGGCTCTCCTGACCGACATCGAAGCCCACTATCGGGACCCTTCGCTTCCTTACCCCAAAGAAGATAACACCCTCTTATATGAAATCACAGCCTATCTGGAGGCAGCTGGCATTCACAACCCACTGAATAAGGTTAATGACTAAAATATAAAATTGGGTGGGGGTACAGGGCTATGTGGTACAAAAGGTGACTTTGTCTGTATAGCAGATCACTGTGAAAATGCTTTAGAAACCTACATTCAGCCCCCAGACCCTCATTCTGTCAGGTTCTGACCTCTTCTAAATGATATCAGCTCCTTGGCTGATGTGACAAAGGTCAGGGTTCTGGAAAAGTGAAAGTAGAGGTGAGTGCGGGGTCACCTGGGGCTTGAATGGTCAGACTCTGCCTTGCTTGCACTTCTGACGACCGTAAAGAATGGCAGTTCCAAGTACCAGGCTCCACACTGTTGTGCAGCTCCAAGTTCCAGAAAGCAACCGTGTTCTGCCAAGTCTCAAAGGGCAGCCCCTCTTCTGAACTGCACTTGCAATGAATCTTCCTTAGTATGAGTACTTAACATGTTGACGCAGAAACATGACCTCTTTAGATGGCTACCCTGGTTACTTTAGGAAATTTTAAATTGTAATGATAAGATTCTGTTGCAGAATAAAGCTAAAGGGCAGCTGACATCTGAGTGCTCTCTACTAAGGAGTCCTGTCAAAACAGCCATCTTTGGGCAGGGAGCCTGGGCGCTGACTCTTGTGCTTCCCTGTCTTCTGCAGACTGAAGGCCTGCTGAGGGATGGCATGACTTTGTTTGCCCTGAGTTTCCTGCCCTGGGAGGGAAACTGCCTGGGGGAAGCATATGACAAAGGAGGATGTGGCTTTCTCCTCAGCACTGTCACTCTGCTTTCTGAACCTGGATCTTTTCTCATTGCCTTTACATCTCCTTTACTACTCTTCTTTTTTAAGATGTATTTTATGTGTATAAGTATTTGACTCCCTGTACAGATGTGTACCACGTATGTGCCCGATACCCAAAGAGACCAGAAGATGGTGTATCAGGTCCCCTGGAACTAGTGTTAAGGACAGCTGTGAGTGCTGGGAACCAAACGAGTCCTCTGAAGAGCAGCCATGGTTAGCTGCTGAGCCCTATTTCCAGCCCCACAGCGCCACTGCTCTTGATTTTGCTGGCTCCTGTCACTCTTACTCATCACCTCTTGCCCCTCCCTTTACAAGTGACATTAACAGTATTGGAGGTGGAGGAACTGTAGTCTCTGAGCAAAGCTGTTCTGTCCAGGGAGAGCTAAGGGACTAAAGCATATAGGTGCACAGAGTGACAGGTAAGTAAATCTCCAAAGGCAGGAACTGTCCCAGTTGGAGGCAGTCAGAAAAGCAAACTGAGGCATATCAGAGCTTTGTGTTTGAAACTGGGTTCTGTGATATTCTTTAAGATAAAAAACTTCATCTTTCTTACCTTTCTCATTCCAGATTTACATAACAACGAAGCGCTTACCCTATTTCCCGATCGTCAACTTTCTATTTTTGATTGCACAGTTGCCAAAACTTCAGTATAACAAAAATCTAGGTACGGTGGGTGCCAAATTTTTGCTTTGCAACTAACAAGCAGTAGGTCAGTGTCTACAGACACAGTTCTGACTATACTGCTATGTCATATGTCAGACCTTTTTGTAACCCAGTACACGTGAATGAAATAGTGTCATTGCACCACTGCAGTAGAATACCACTGTGGAGTGTGCACCACTGTGGAGTGTGTACCACTGTGGAGTGTGCACCACTGTGGAGTGTGTACCACTGTGGAGTGTGCACCACTGTGGAGTGTGCACCACTGTGGAGTGTGCACCACTGTGGAGTGTGTACCACTGTGGAGTGTGCACCACTGTGGAGTGTGCACCACTGTGGAGTGTGTACCACTGTGGAGTGTGCACCACTGTGGAGTGTGCACCACTGTGGAGTGTGTACCACTGTGGAGTGTGCACCACTGTGGAGTGTGCACCACTGTGGAGTGTGCCTGCCTCCTACAGAATGTAAAGCATCTTTACTTGGTTCTCCTCTTTCAATGCCTATGTAGCTGACTATGGTATGAAAGAAACTTCTTTATGTGCATGTTTTGTTCACACAAGTGCCCCTGTGCTGTTGCCTGCCTGGACTATATCATAGGAGTTACAGTGTAGTTAAGGAGACAGGACTGATATGTGAGCATCTCAGACTGCAATGTGCACATGATTACATGCGGGAACATTTGCTACAAACATATTCAAAGCTTTCCAGGTGGGTGTCCTGGCTAATAATACAACTAATTTTTTGTTGACCAGTTTATTGTGTTTGTATAATTACCTAGGAAATTCTCAGGTTCATCCTGTGTCTCTAGACCTTACATCTAACTGAGCAGAGTTTTTGATGCTCTACAATATTGAACTGGTTTTGAAAGTTCCTAGCACTACAGCCATTCAATCAGTAGCACTATAAAAACGTATCTACAAACAAGATTGTATTACTATTTCCTTAGACACTAAATGATATATCTCTTCCTTATTTTCCTTGCTGTCTCCTAAAATGTTTTGGAAGTAAAATTGTGAATTCTGTTTAGGGCCTAACATTTAGGAGTTTTTGGTTTTTGGCTGTTTTTTGTTTGTTTGGTTGGTTTGGTTTTGTTGTTTTGGTTTTTATTCCTTTCATTAAAACAGTCACTAGCTCTAGGCCTTGTCCCTCTGACAGTTCTTATTAGTGCCACCTGTTGTCAAGTATGGCCTTTGATGAGTACTCACTATGGAAGGGATTGAATTCTACCTCGGCCTCTTCCTACCAAGTACTCGCCGGCACTGTATTCATCTGTTCATATCAGTAGAGCCAACTAAAGGCCATTCCCAGATAGTGAGACACTGATTCTTTGGATTCTGAAATGAGCATCACTCCAAGTTATTTTTGCCTCTGGTATAACATGAGGGCAGGCTCATCCTCTTCTCCTTCCCCTCCATGAAGCTATCCAATTTCAGTGTCATGTCAACAAGATTGCTCTTTCTCCATTAAATTGCTTGTTGTATTTGTAGAAAGTCCATGGGTCATCTGATGGTCAGACTGTCGGGACTCTGTCCTGATGCACTGACCTGCCTGTCTTCATGGCAGTACTGAGTGTAGCTTTATAACATCTAACATTTCCACATGTCGCTGAACCTCCAAAGGCCCTAAACTTCACCCGTTCCTCAGCATCGCCATGCAGGCAGGTTTGAGTGTCCAGATTTTACAGAAGTCCTGAGTGGGAGACCAGAGCCTGGTGCTCAAGCACATCTCAGCTGTCTGCCTTCCACTCACTTGGCTTTAGCAGATTCTATTCTTACCAACACTCAAAATTAATGTTAAACATAAGTTTTAAAGCATTTTAACCAGAATTTTAGCTGATTTTTGCTTAGTAAGATGCTTCTGAGTATCTAGTATGCCATGCTGCCATTAACTGAAGTCAGTTTGAGGTGATTTTCATCCTCATTTCCACTAATGTACATCTTAAGTCTCTTAATAGTGCAAAACAAAATAAACAGTAATGATAAAACCTAAACCATTCAGACCATTAGAATGTTCTACCAGCCCCATGGCTTGTTTACAAGGTAGCCCAGAATTACTGTTTCCTCAAATGGTGACATTGCTGAGGACTGATATTAGTGGACACTGTCAAAAGCAAATTGTTCACTGGGTGTTGTAACTTGTTCCCTCACAGGCATGGTCTGCCGGAAACCTGCCGACCCTGTCGACTGGCCGCCACTCGTCCTAGGTCTGCTCACTCTGCTGAAGCAGTTTCACTCCCGGTACACCGAACAGTTCCTGGCACTGACTGGCCAGTTTATTCGCTCCACAATGGAGCAGTGCACAAGGTACGGAGGGCCAGTCAGAAATAGTGCTCGCGGTGAATCTCTCTCATTCCTGTCCTGACAGGAATGGGGGTGGTGCTTCATCTCTACAAACAAGTCAGGACACCTCCCCATGGAGCTGGCACCCAAGTGTTTAGCCTTTATCCCCCGCCAGGAAATGCCCTATAGGTGTACTGCAGGGACTTAGTAAGGCTGGACCCTGATGGAGATTAGGGGACACCACGAGAAAGCACGTGCAGACCTGTGCCTCTGCCACATTGGCTCCAGCTCTCAGGGTTAGTGACCCCTGCATTCCTGCACCCCTACCACCAAGACATGGCCCCACAAACCCAAGGGGAGTCTGATTCCTCTGTGTCAAGGAAAATCTGCATTCGTAGTGTATGACAAAACATGAGTCACAAGTTGCTATTAGATAACAAAACGTATAAACCTTCAATTTCTTCTAGTTCTTTGCTCCTTTCTGTTCACTTGTGAGTTTTCTAGGATAGGACAAAGCAAATAAAAGTCCTGGCCCTAAGATGCTGCATTCCTAGCTCCCTTCTTTGCTGCCTGAAACGGTTGGCCTAGCTGAACATTAGTTCCCACATTGCCATTTGGTTGTTTGTGCCAGCATTCTGCTATGCTATTACCTTGTATGCGTCAGACAAGAGCTCTCTGAAGCTGAGCCACATCCCAGCTCTTCTTTTACTCCTCAAGACACTGTCACTGTTTCCCAGCCCAGCCCTGAATTCAGTCTATAACCCAGGTGGACATTATATTGGGGATTTTCCTGCACCTGCCTCCAGAGCAGGTGGGATTGCAGGTCTGGCACCACCAGTCCTGGATACTCATTTACTTCAAGTGGGTGTACAAACAAACGTAGCTGAAGGCTGAGACAGTGGTGAAGCATGGGACCTGACAGGCATTGATTGCCTCATGTAGTCGGAAGGACATCAAAGGGAGATAGCTCTATAGTATAGACCCACCTGTCTAGACGCTAGACAGACTGCAGGACCATATTATAAGCCAGAGTCAAAGTTAGGATTGATTTTGCTTTTCTTTAATTACATTTATCCACCTGTATGTGTACATGTGTGTTCATGTTCCACTCACTGCAAGTATTCGGAAGTTAGAAGACAGCCTTTGGGGAGTCAGTTCTGCTTCCTTTGTGGGTTCTGGGGATAGAGCTCAGGCCAGCATGCTTAAAGGTGGGTGCCTTTATCCCTGATCTACCATCTCCCGGTTAGCTTGTGTCCTGCAGAGCTGGTCCCTCAATAAGAGCAGGGTAATTAGTCATAGGAATCAAGAGGGTACCCTGTGGGATTGTTACAGACTTGGTATACTGCTTAAGTAAGGGCGTGTCAGCACACAAAGCAGCTAGCTGACCCAGACTTCTTTTACAGCCAGAAGATGCCTGAGATGCCTGCAGATGCTGTGGGTGCCCTTCTGTTTCTGGAAGATTATGTTCGGTACACAAGACTCCCCCGAAGGGTAAGCCACAGCAGTAAAAGGTGACAGTAGTGACCTGTCCACAAGCTGTAGGAACGGCAGCCTGGGTGTACTAGGACTGAAGTCCTGTAGGTCCTCAGCAGATGCCTTTCAGCCTTCGCCACTGCCACACCCCTGCTCTCCACTGTACACGTCTTCCATGCACAGTAGAAGGTCTCTGTCTCCCTCCTCCGTCTGCCCACTTCATGGACAGCTCAGTGAGGTGAGCAGGCAAGGAAGATTCCTAACTGGCCAGGGAAAGAAATGACGTGAGTGCCTCATTCTTTCTCTCCGTAACAACCAAGTGCCCACAGCATATGAAGGCCAGGCCACAGCCAACACTGTATATGGCTATGGCTTCTAGAAACCTGCGTTCTATCTTCTAGGAAGTTTCTTCTTTACTCTTCTTAATAGTATCAACCTTACGAAGTTTAAGCACAAAGGAAAGTTTGAGTTAAGAAATGTGAAGACCTGGGCTGGAGAGATGGCTCAGCAGTTAAGAGCACTGTCTGCTCTTTCAGAGGTCCTGAGTTCAATTCCCATTGCCATGTGGTGACTCACAGCCATCTGTAATGGGATCTGGTGTGTCCGAAAACAACTACAGTATACTCATACACATAAAACAAACAATTCTTTTAAAAAAAAAAAAAGGAAAAAAGAAATGTAAAGACCTGTAACAAATGCTGGGAAAAAGTATTTCTCGATTTTAAAAATTAATAGGTTAAGAGTAGCGTCCACCAAAATGGATTGTCAAGTAGAGGTACTTACCACCAAGCTGACAAGCCCAGTTCATTCCCCGAACCCTTGTAGTGGAAGAAAACTGGCTCCCACAAGATGTCTTCTGACCTCTGGTAGTATTTCATGACCTGTATACATAAATAAATACATCCTTTCTCAAAAGCCTTTTCTTAATTGAAGGCACTTTTTAATAACAAAAGCCAAAGATAACTTTTGAAAGTTGTGAATGTGCAGTACTTAGTGGAATGGTTTTGGAAGCATTCCGGCTAATTCAGGCCTGTAAGTCAAATGATGTTACTGTCACTTACTCCTGTTTCTGTTGTACAGATGGTAGATATTAAATGCAGGGTGGAGAGATGGCTCAGTGGTTAAGAGCACTGACTGCGCTCTTCCAGAGGTCATGAGTTCAAATCCCAGAACCACATATTGGCTCACAACCATCTGTAATGGGATCCTATGCCCTCTTCTGGTGTGTCTGAAGACAACTACAATGTATTCATACATAAAATAAGTAACTCTTAAAATAAAAGTAAAACCATACAACAGATTTGGGAATAAAACAAAACTTGTACGACTTATTAAGGATGTAATGAGCACCTAACAGAATCATGGAGATTTTTTACAATGAGCTCATGGGGTTAGGATTTAACTCAGGATAGAACGAGTCCTGAGTGAAAATAAAAAGTAGAATAAAAGTTAGATGTGGTGGTTCGCACCTTTAATCCCAGTGCTTGGGAGGCCGAAGAAGGTTGATCTCTGAGTTTGAAACCAGCCTGGTTTATATAGCAAGTTCCAGGCCAACCAAGGCTATGTAGTATAGATCTTGCCTGGAAAAAAATAAAATAAAATAAAAATAAGTTCAACAAATAAGCTACTTACGTAATAAAAGGACAAAATAAAAGAACTTAACACATGAGGAAAAGGTCCCATTCACAGACTTATGGAGTAAGGAGTGTAGTTAGTGATTGATGAGGAACCAGAGCAGTGGCTCAGTGGTTAAGGTCACATACTGTTGTCACATTGTTCACATTTTAGTACCCACATCAGCCAGTTCAAAACTGCCTATAACTTCAACTCCTAGGGATCTGACATGCCTATGACCTCCACAGACACATATGTACACACAAATAAATAATATTTAAAAAGTAAGAATAGACACTAGAAGAAATCTGAACAATTTAGGGAAAAGCTGTAAGATTTTGAAAGTCTGTTTCAAAGTTTATAATTTACTGTAATTATAATCAAAGCCCAGTTAATGTTTAACTTTTTTTTATTTGACTTTTTATAAAGGACTGTTGGACTGTTTCTTTAGAAAACAATTATTACATAGCACTATTAACACACAAAACTATAAAAATGTGAAACTAGTATGAGAATAGCAGGACCAGTGGATATATAAGTGTGTATATATTCTGTGTATATAATTGTGTGTAGGATGAGTGACTCCTTGAATCGGGAAAAACAGAGCAGAGCCATTCGGTGGCTCTGGGATAGATGACTTACAGTATGAGCTCAAAACAGCATCCATGTTATTAAGACCATGGCAGATAGGGTTAACGAGCTATGAAGCAGATGGGTTAGCAAACATTTAGACAAAGATGTATCAGCATTGTTTACTCAGCATAACTCAAAGAGAAGAAAATGAAAAGGTAGATTCAGATTTGATCTCTAATTAATGCTGTCAACTGCTTCTGTAAAAACCAAGAGATGGAAAAGGAACTATCTATGAACCAAAAAAGTGGCCATTTCCTTGACTCGTGTTCTGTTCAGTAAGATGAGTGAAGGATATTAACAAGCAGTTTTAGTGAAGTACAAGCAAGGCAGACATTTGGGAAAGGCTCGGCCCTACTCATATCCAGGGTGTAAACCAAACTAAACTTGGAAGGGTTTATTCTTCATGGTGTGAATAGGAAAGTAGCACCCTCAGCCTTTAAGGGGAATTTAGCTTTGTCCTTTAAAGCTTCGATGGTGTAATTTCCCCAGAGTACCAGAAATGCACTGCTAAGAATTTACCTGCTAGAGATTAACATACACAATACCTATGTGTGCAGATGTGATTGGACAGTAGAGAAGTAGGCAGGAAAAGGTCTAGGAAAGCGGAAGAAGAGGCAGTGGGCATATTGGCAGAGGAAGAAAATGGAAGCCAATGTGTATGTTTCTCTAGGCGTATATCTAGCTCCATGAGGTTGTCATGACTATTTCTAAGGGTTTCTGTGGGTCTAATTTATTTCATATAGATGGTTTGTCAGTGGTTGTAAGCTTATTGTGTAAAGGGTTTGTGAATTGAGAATTTAACATAAGTTTGATAAGTTAATGAATGTTGATTAACGTTTGTACCAGACGGTGGAGTTAAGTGAGTGAAGACACACCAAGGTGGTCATATCCACCTGGGACAGAAGCAGCAGGGGCAGTGGAGTACTGCGCCTGAGTGCTTAGAGGCAGCATGGAGCTGTCAAGTTTCCCACAGTGCCGTATGCCCCTCCCCCCAGGTGCCAGCACTAGTTTGGGATAAAAGGTTTCCACTTTTTCGTATTTACCACAACACAGATGTTCACCAATGTATGTGCAAGGGTATGCACAGATTTTGCAGAAGTATCATGAGATTGCAGGTCCATCAGCTGTATCCAGTTGGTTGTGTCTTGCTTCTGAGTACCCTTTTCTCCTAACCTCGTGCTTAAGTCTCTATTTAAATATCTTTAATACAATCTTTATGCTCATTCTCTCTCTCTCTCTCTCTTTCTCTCTCTCTCTCTCTCTCTCTCTCTCTCTCTCTCACACACACACACACACACACACACACACATCCAGCATTCCAGCAATGTTTTTCATACGTCTCTAGCTCACAGAGATTCCCCACCTCCATACCATCCTCCTTCTACTAAAAGCAGTTAAGGAATGCAGGCCTTTCAAACCCTTCCTGTTCTTCTCTAGCCTCGGGTTTCTCCTTTATTGTCTCTCATTGGCCTATTCCTAAATCCAAATGCCTTTAGGAGCCAAGCCTACTTCTGGGGGTGGTGGGCCTCCCCTTTCATGTGTTGTATTGTGGTGCACAGTAAGGAAACACTTAAGACCAGCTACCAGCACTGAAAGGGTTATCTTGTAGTTTACCTGTGACTTAGCTCATTCCAGTGCTTCGCCTTACTCCAACAGGTATTAGCTCATTCCAGTGCTTCGCCTTACTCCAACAGGTATTTTTATTCTTAAATTTTCATATGTAAAATTATGAATTTCATTAGCTACAATTTCTGCTTAATATTCCAGGTGGCTGAAGCGCATGTGCCTAACTTCATCTTCGACGAATTCCGAACAGTCCTTTGATTTCCTTCAGCTTCAGTGACAGGATGTTCTGTAACTAAAATGAATTTGGAGGTGAAAAGATACTTGACTCCTCATGCAACTTGCATTTCCGTCCTCTGTGGGAATCATCAGCCATTCTAAGGAAGATGGCTCTCAGTTTAATATATTGTTTAAATCATGGTATCATATGGAATTCTTATCATGTAAAAGCAGAACTGTTTCATACATGCCTCTCCAAAATGCTGATAGATGAATCTATTTCGTCTTATGTTCTAAAGAACTATTAGGGGGCTGGAGAGATGGCTCAGTAATTAAGAGCACTGGATGCTCTTTCAAAGGTCCTGAGTTCAATTCCCAGCAACCACATGGTGACTCACAACCATCTGTACTGGGATCTGATGTCCTCTTCTGGTGTCTGAAGACAGTGACAATGTACTCACATACATTAAATGACTAAGTCTTTAAAAAAAAAAAAAAAATTGTGCAACCCTAGATCTTCAGTAAAACAGCATTGTCAGTACTAAGTTGCCCTGCTTGTGATGAAAAACTGACACCTCATAAGAAACCCTGTGACAGTCTGGGGTTGGGGGCAATGCTCCATCCACTGTAGGTCAGTAAACTCAACTCGGGTCCTGTATGCTGTGTCGAGGCCCCGGGGCTCCAGCAGCTCCTCCTGTGCTCCTTTACCAGCTCTTCTTCCTGCTTCTGCCCAAGCCAGAGAACCAAGTTGCTAAGCCATAGGGTTTTCTATCAGGGAGGTGGTGGCCAGGGGCGGGGCTGTAACTTGGCTCTACATGAAAATCCCTCTGCCTGAACCTGTACCTAGTAGTACCCTGTGGTTAGAACAAGGAAAAAACACAAGCTGCTTAGAGCAAGAGACCTGCCTCGTATATACATGATGTGAATTGAGATTAAAGACACAGGATGTCAACCTCGGCCTTCACATGAACATTTGTATATCACACCCATGCATGCCTGAACACATGCATGCACACAAGGAATAAATATTTGACAGGTTAACAACCACACTTTCTATCCCTCTAGGGTTATCTTTCCTGTGACCATGAAGCTATATAAAGAAGTCCACAACAAAAACCAAAAGAACGTTCTGTAAGAGTTCATTCTTCATTTTATTGGCATGTCCCAATCACCCCAATACTGAAATCAAAAGAAAAACTTGAGTGTTAGCATTAATTTGTGAAACAATCATTCTCTTAAACATGTAGCTTCTTTGACCCTTCATTTTCAATTGTAAATTAAGGCATATATTTACATGCGTATACACAAGCTTGGTCCTTGAGTCGCCACTGTAAAAGTCACACACCGTCCTGTGCTATGTGCATCCTCTTCATGTCCCAGTGGACTTGGTTTCCCTTTCAGTGAACCATATACTTCATTTCTGAATAGATGAGAGGAAATATTACAGAGCACGCCTTGTACAGTACAGCACCACTAATGAAAAGGGCCCGAGGTTTTGTAGCCCACGGCTCTGATTTGAAGCAGAAATACGTGGCATAGACTGCAACGGAAAAGAAGTGTCGAATCAACAGGAGAGGGTGAGGAGACAATCTGTAATAGAAAAGAAACATTGTTAAAATTGGCCATAAAGGTACAAATTATGCATCACCAATAAAGCTTAACGCACTCTACATCCAGGGACTTAACAAACTCATTTGCTTGTTGCATTCAATGACAAGAATGAGAAGCTGGTGGCCATGCTCACTCTTCTGCCTTATTTTTCCTACTTTCTTTCACTAATCTTAAGATCCAAAATGAAGCCTGCTACGTCTGAGCTTGACATCAGAATTGATATTCTGATTGCAGATCTATAATAATAGGTGCCTTGAAGAATCTCCTTTCTCAAACTTCCAAGTATATGTCTGCATTAGCAAAACTACTACTTCATTTCATACCTATAAAATTAATATTTGAATTCAGTTTTGTTATCCTTGGCTCCTGTGGGTCAGACATGCAAGATATCACAGGTGAAAACCAATTGTCAAGTTTACTCCAAGGTCTAGCACCTCAGTCCAGCAATCCTCAGTGTGTCTGCATCCAGAGGACAGCACAATACTGTTACTCAGTGTTCATTTCCTGAGGCCACTTTTTAAATCCTTTCTTTTGTTTACTGTCCACACATGTACATAACAACTGGGGTTAGGGAGCACACTACTACATAACATACATGAAGGTCTGAGGACAGCTCTGTAGTCCATGGCCCACATGGGCTCTCGGGCTTGAACTAAGTTTGCCAAACTTGGGCAGCAAGCACTTTACCCACCGAGACCTCACACGGGCCTCTTGGAGCCACTTGTGACTAGGACATGAATATAACTAAAAATATCACTAAATGTCCATGGGATAAAGATTCACAGAAACTGAGTGTTTCCCTTTCACTCTGAGAACTTACATAGAAAGCAACCCAACAGGGCCAGCCACACATTCCCCACCAAGTTTAAAATACAGGAAGCAAGCTTTTCGGAGCTGATGCAAGGAATCTAAAATAAAACATAGAAATTAGTGTTAGTGACAATTTCTTAACAGTCCTAGAATTCCACAACCAGGAGTTCCTTCACATTTCCAGATCAATACTCTCAAGGTAAGAGTATGAATAATCTGTTTCTGTTGATTCTAATACTCAGAACTTATGAATTAAATTATGTATGGCTTTGTTCTAAGCTAAATGACATCAAATACTTTGTAAGCTCTTATTATATATAAAAGCACAATTCTAACAACAAACTCCCCAGGTTCTGAAATGTATAATCCATACTGCCACTAGTTTATCAAGACGTGAATCTCTGCATATAACGTTTCATTCCTATAATTTGAAGCCTCCAAAACAGCATAATAAATAACCATTTTAACAGTGTTCTTCAAGGTGCCCAGATTATTCTTTCTTTTTATTAAAGTCTTTATAAATAATTAACTAATTTTTGCTGTTGTTTGATTTGTTTTGTTTTGTTTGGAACAGGGTCTTTCTACATGTCCTGGAACTCACTCTGTAGATCAGGCTGGCCTCAAACTCACAGAGATCTGCCTGCCTCTGCCTCCTAAGCGCTGGTATTAATGAAGTGCTACCACATCTGGCTACCTTTTTTTTTTTTTTTCTGGTCATGTCTTACTAGTTTTCTTAAGTTGGATAAAGTAAGAGGTTCATTATGGCATTTCCATATATGTATAAAACATACTTTGTAGAATTTATAATAGTGATAGATTTTTTTTTCCTTGCAAGAATATTTGTAAGGATGAAACATGGTGATTTTTGTCCCATAAAGTTCTTTTCTCCCAGATCTGTCATTAACTTTGCCATGTTGTTGGCAGCTTTCATATGTAAGAATACAAGTGTTGAGTTTTGGTCTGTAGCTATGTGTTGTATGTTAAATTCTATATCCCAAGATCTAGATAAGTGAATTCTCACATAAGCCAGCTTACATTGAGCAATCCTTGCTCCTTAATTTAAAACTATTGGTTGAATAAAGATGCTTGCAGCGTGTAGCTGGGCAGTAGGAGGGTTGAGGCAGAGATCAGGGAGAGAGGAGGAAGAAATCACCATGGGGTATGTGAAAACTATAAGCGTATGGCCTTGAGGGCTGGCCAGTTGAAGTAGGAGTGGCCCAGGCAGTACATAGCAAGTAATAGTTCAGGGTTAATGACAGGGAAGTAGACAAAATAGCACAGAGGGTTGATAACTGCCCAGCTCTAGTGTTTTAAGGTTTATTATAAATAGAAAGGCTTTGTGCGTCATGCAGTCCAGACTAATCTTGCAAATCACAATGAATGCATTTAACAAGAGGTGGTGGATGGCTGTAGTCTATGAGAAACAGTCCCACCTTCTCTTCTAATGGGCACCAAGAAACTCAACCAAGGACCTTGAAGCATCTCAGATGTTTACCTTATTTTTGTCTGTTTCTTAAAATAAATTTTATTTATCATTGTGAGTGTAATACATGAATGGAGGTGGTGTGCAAATGTCGGAGTATCATTTGGTTTGAGATATACTATGTTGCTGTCATTTGTTTTGAAATACGGTCTTCTCAGGCTGCCCTCGAAATACTCCTGCCTTAGCTTCCTGGCTGCTAGGAGAGGAAGCATTCATTACCATATCTGCCTCAGAATTGCAAATTTTTATTATCACAAAAGTTCAACCAAGACAGAATGACCAACTTCTCCGTAATGTAGAAAACAAAACAATGCACATAGCTATTTGCAACGTGAGCCACTTGTGCACCGTAGCAGGAAAGAAGCTCCAACCTCAGCTTGAGGCACCTATTCATGTCGTAAATATTTCTTCAAAAGAAATTCAAGCCAATGTTAAAAAGCTAAAGGTCATACTGCTTTTCCGTCCCTGGCCAGAAAAGCTTTTCACCAACATTTTACATTGTGAGGATATATATACTCTCGTCTGGACCAGAGGACTTGAACAAATGTGTTCTTGAGATTCTAACTGCTATGGGTGTTCTCTAAGGAACACCAACAGCCCCCACACCAAGTGGTGGATACACATTGCTGAGACACCAAAAGACTACCACATGGCAGTGGGCAAAGTCAGGTGATGTGAGGCTAGACTAACTACTTTAGCTACTTAACTTTGGTAATTTAGTCCCTTATCTGAGAAAAATTAAGCATCTACAAGTCACTTCACTTAAAAGCATCTACACTTACCATCTGTAGCAGAAAATAATTCATACAAAGCTTGAGCCAGCACATTCACAACAAAGGAATGGGTCCTTTTTCTTGACCAAAAGAATGATTTTTTGGCCTAAAAACAAAGAATATCATTTACATTTACATTTACATAGTAAGTAGAGAAAAAGGCATATGCTAATGTTTCTCATCTCCTCAAAATGGTATCTGTCCCAAGGCCTATCTGCAGGTAATAAAACTCATTTTCAGAACAATGGGTCACATGAAGAGTGGGCTGGATCAATCTGCTGTACACAGACTAAACCTTAGACATTAAAAATACAGTTTGGAAGTCAAGCTTATTACACCTGAACGAGACTAAGGACCATTATGAAGCATGAGCTCCCACTGGGTCCCAGTCCTACCATCCAGAAACAGATGAGCCATTCTCAGGGAGGAAAACTCTAGATTCTTACCTGAAAAATGGCAGCATCGTCATAAAGGTCAGGAATGTCTTTTAACAGCTGTCTCCATAATTTTACATCTTTTAAAGCGACTGTCATTCCTCCACCAGTAAGAGGATGCCTCAGATTATACGCATCTCCTAGAAGAAGGACACCTGTGGAAAGAAAACCAAGTCTATGAAATCCTGAACAGCTCTGAGACAAAACATTAGTGCTAACAAACTTGTGATTGATGGAAGCTAAAATACCTAGTAAATTATAATTAAATCTGCTTTCTGTGGCTGAAATGGACAACTTACGATATTTTACCTCAACAAAGCTAATGTCAGAAATTTTAAAAAAGCAAAACAAAACAAAAAAAACCTTAAGTTCCATTGCCTATATAGGATAAAATTAAATATTAAAAATATTAAACACATACTCGGCCCTGCATGTGGTGTATGCCTATAATCTCAGTTCTTGAGACCTAGAGGCAGGACAGATGATCAAGGTCATCCTCAGCCATCTAGTTTCAGTCTGGGTAATAGAAGACCTTTTCTCAAAACAAAAAAAGGGTTGGGGGAGGCAGGAGAGATGGCTTAGCAGGTGAGAGTACTGGCTCCTCCAGAAGAACTAAGTGCGGCTCCCAGCACCCACATAAGGACCATCTGTAGCTCCAGTTCCAGGGCTTCTGATACCCTCTTCTAGTCTAGCTACACACACGGCAAACACACATGTAAAAAACAAAACATCTTTAGCCGGGCTTGGTCTTGCACAGCTCCAGCACTCGGAACACAGAGACCTCTGTAAACCTGAGGTCAGACTGATCTACAGAGCACGTTTCAGTCCAGGCAGGGCTGCACAGCGAGACCCTGTCTCCAAACAAGTAATAAACCGTTAGAATAGAAATATAAAACACAACTACACACCAGCTATCAATCACTATTGACACCTGCCAAAAATGTCAGTTACAGTGATCTACTGGCACTCCTGGAAATGCCACCATATCTCAAACAGCCTGGGAGCAGGCTTTGCAGACCCCATTCCTATTCCGTCCCTGCTCTCACTGTTCACCTTTCAGCACAGCTTTATACCCAAGCAATGTCCTCTCTAGTCACCCCCCACTTCAGAACCCTGCTCCCAGCCTTGGACACCCGGAGCAGTGACTGCGTGCAACCGTGAAGGCAGTCTTATTGGAACTGTTATCAACGCCACCTCCAGCCCCATAAACTCATCTTCACACTCCCAACTGCAACGGTTTCCCTCCAGGCTGGTGGATAACTTAACTCCTACAAAGCCAGAGCTAAAGAATAACCGTATCCCAACACTTCAATGTTCCTTCTCCTGCTCATTCGGGCCAAGGTAACCAACTCTCTGCTTCAACTTACTGCCAGATTACAAACTGAATCCTGTCATTTGAAAATAATGATAAAAGATACCTCGTTTGTTCACCGAGGAAGGAGGAAGAAAGCTGGCTGGCATGGTCCGCAAACGAGAATTCTGAGAGGCCTCCAGAAACGATTCCTTCAGGTGATCTGCAATTAGTCCCCATCCCCCCAAATACGTGTTTTGAGCATTTCAGTCTCACATTAGCACACAGCTTCTCGAGTATAAAAGAATTCTTTGCAGTATATGTGCGGTGGTTGTTCCATAGACCCTTGCGACAAATCACCAATTACCTACTTTATTAATAAAATTATCCATTAAGCACCTCCTTATACATGTTAAGGAATGACAAAGGAGTCTAAGGAAAACAGACATAAATAACACATACAACTGAACACAACAGAGAGATGAGAGGAAAACATGGGTCAAACTCATGAGACAGGAAAACCTTTACCTAGCTTTTACCATCTAAATGGTCTGGTATCAGGAAATACGCACTGTTCACAAACAGCTATGCCTATCTCTAAGCCTTATTTAGACCCTGTTTTCAGCAAAACTGGGAAGAGGCTTTTGTGAGACTATCTTTAGACTGTAAATTATAATAAGGGGGAAATCCTGCTTCTTACCAGGTATCTGTGGGTAAATTTGTTCAGCCATGTATTCTCTTAAGTTTCTTGGCAATTCTCCTCGAATATCGACAAGTACCCTGGTTTCGCTGGCTGAAATCTGGTAGATGAGAACTGGACTGGGATTGACCAGAACAAGCTCTGCAAAATTGGCTTTAAACTGTGGTGCATCCTAAAAAAGAAAAGAAAAGACTTTAGTGGCTTTCAAACTCCAGTTGCTTCTATTTTTTGACAGTCACACTGCTCCATACCTTCATAAGGAAGCCAACAAAGTGGGATGAAACAGAGACCTTACTGGAGGTGAGGTTCTTCCTGAACTTGGAAAAGAGCCCGTCTGCAACAACAGTGAGTGGGGCATGGAGCTCCTGCAAAAGAGGAACACTGGCGTCAGTTAATGCATGCACAGGCCCGTGCTTCTAAAGCCAAAAGTGTACAGGACATATCTAAACATAATACACTCTCAAAGACGTGGCTAAGCTTCCTGTGGATGGAAGAGGATGAAGGCTTAATCCCCAGTCTCTGGAGGTCTCTCCCTTTGTACTTCGGACATTAAAATGATCAAAACTTTCCACCATGATGAACAAGAAGAGCTTTAAGGCACTCATGGGCCACAGAAGACTGAACCTCATTACAAACTTCCAGAACCACCCAGATCCATGATAAATTTTCATTACTTCCCATGGTGCTGTTTAATGAGTGGCCAGACAGAAGCAGCATTTTTACACATGTAACAATGGGACACTCCTATGCTGTGAGCCAAGGAAACCAGGTAACCCTATCACACTCAAGTTCCTCGGAAGGGGCGACCCTGTACAGCACGAGGCCCGCCTCCTCTTTAATAGACCAGCATCAACACAGACTAGAAAGAAACTATTTTACTGTTAGTTGTTCTCAACATTCAACATTTTCAGTTGTGACTAGAACGTGCACAGTGACACAGCTTCAGGACAACCCTGGACACACTGGCCTCTGACTTCCCCACACACACTGTGGCACGCACAGTCACAAATATACAAGTTAATGCAGAATTTTAAAGGGGTAGGAAAGCCATCCTAGAAAGAGATGACACTGACTCTCACCTTGATATCCCCAGTCTCCTTGTCCTTGTACTGCACACCAATCACAGCATCGTCTTCCTCTAGTAACTGAAGCACAACACCTTCTATAAACTTTACACTAAAGGATGAACAGAAACACATTGCTAGAGCAGCACAAGTGAACGAGTCCCTACACACCAGCTGGGGATGTGGCCTGTCGCTGACCACGCTCGGGACAACCTCACACCATGACTACATAAGCAGTACAGTTGCACTCAGTAAGCCAGATGTAAAAACCAACAACCAACCAAACCCTGAAGGTGGGAGGAGATAAGGACATGGTGAGGTAGATCTGTTAGGAATTAGAATAGAAAAGATCAAATACACTATATGCATGTATGACATTCTGAAAAGAAGTTATTTTTTAAAAATAAAATGGCATAGGCAAATTTGAAAAGTAGTTATATCCATCAGAAAGATCATAATTTTTTCTATTTGAGGCATTTCCCACTCTGCTTCCATGAACACTGGACATCTCAGCCCTAAGGAAAAGTTCAGACTTTTTAACTTTGCCAACACATAGGTCTGTGTCAACAACATGAGTGCTCTCTTATTTAAAGCTTCCTTATTTATTGTTAAAGGACGAGAGACAAATACAAGTTAATAATCAAGACAAGCAGCCAGTCCTGTCAGACTGGGTCCTCAGGGAAAGTGGAACAGGGACGTCTTGTCTTCTGTTCTCTCTAGAAAAGGTATAATAGCCAAAAATACAAGAAAAACGGGCACATATGGGCATATGCCTTGGGTTACAGTACTTATGCAGCCCTCTAAATTCCAATTAAATAACAATCACCTAGCTCTTAAAGTAAAATTCTCTAATATTCTTTGCAGAGGCAGTGAGCACATCTGAACTATGGGTTATTTATTTATTTTATCATACTTATGCCATCTAGACCATGCCAAAACTGTCATGAATACTAATATGATTTCATCTGCATAAAACATGTTATACTTATTTATGAGTGCAGCCGTGTGAGCAAATGTACACACATCTGAGAAAGGCAGAGGAGAGCATGTGATCCTCTCAAACTGGCTCTAACTACCACCCTAAGGCCCAGGTTTGAGTTAGCATCATTTAAAGCTGGGGTCTTACTTGGGCTCTGCCATAGCTGCTCTCCGGAGACTCATGATGAATTTGCCATGGTGAAAAGCAACTCCACTCTGCACTTGGTTGTTTTCTGACACTGGGTATGGAATTTGAACTTCAGATCTGCTTTCAAAATCATGAACTATGTAGCCATGTATATGATGAGCATTAAGACCTTCTACCGTATCTGCAAAACAGTTCAATTCCAACAATGTTATTGATATGCTAAGAGTTACCAAGAAAGGTACCAAAAGAAGACACAGTGAAACTAAGGCTCCACTGTACAAAGCTGTAAACCAGTTGGAGTTGAAGTATCATGAATCATGTTTCCAGAACACAGAGCCACAGATACACTTCAGGTCAACAGTACAGTCACTTAGACCTGTGATATGAAACCAGCCAAAACCCAGTCCTGAGTGAGTCTGCTGTTCATTAAGACACAGAAAACAATCTGGTCCTCTTACCATGTATCCCAATGTAAAAACAAGTGTATTTGTCATAGGAAGGGAGGGGGGAAAAAAGGAAGGAGGTGAAAAGAGAAAATTCAATACTGTTAAAACTATTTTGAAGGTCCCAATTTATACATAAAAATTCAGTATCATAAAAAAGTAATTTCCCCAACCAATGAGTATATTTCCTAAATGCTGATGGTTCCCACTATATATGAACATTGATTAATGATACACTATAGAGTAGTTTTAGTAAATCAAACAGAAAAGCAAAAACCAGAATATGTATTGGGCCTGTGTAAAAATGGCCTTTTTATCTTTAAGACAATATAAGAAATATAGCAAAAATACAATGCAAAAGGAAACATTTTTAAAGAACCAATTAAAAATGTGAAAATTTAAAAAAAGAAAAATCAGTGACAATTAGCGTTTTAGGAAAAATATCCAAGAAAACAAAGTATTACTATTATATATAAAACTTACAAAGTAGGAGTATTAAAATAGAAGAAATAATGAGCAGAAAGTATAGCGATGATTCATACAGAGCAATACAGAGTCGGTGAACAAACTGGAACACGTCTGGCGTGGTAGCACATGTCTAAAAATTCAGTATAGGGCATGGAGACAAAACTTGACAGGGTTTGTTCCAGGATCAAAATAAATTCAAGTTTTACTATTTCATTTATTTTATATGTGTGAGTGTTTTGCCTACATGTATGTATGTTTGCCGTGTGCATGGCTCAAGAGCATGCTTTCCTCTGTTGCTCCTTTCATGCCCTGCTGGTTTCCCAACAGTCTTGGATTTTCTGCAAGTTCTACTGGCTTTCCCTTTCTCACACCTGACCTGATTCATCAGCAGGTCCTACGTACTCTTCCTGCAAAGCAGATTTCCTTTTATCCATTTCACTCGTCTGAACTACTGTGACTGTTCCAAGTCATCAGCTCTTACCGATCCTGTAATAGCATCCAGATAATTTCATGATGGCCTTACCCCTCCATGATCTTTTCTCTACTCAGAACATACTTTCAGATAATATTCTTGATTAAACTTTTAAAACATAAAATTTGACAGCTCCTTACATTTCCAGTGGCTTCCCTTCACTCCTTATGTGATCCCTTTTTTAGCTGACTTTTCCTCCAATGACAACATGAAGGTCAAGCAGGCTTAGTGGCTCTTCCCAGAGAGCAAAGCTAGGCCTGGACTTCAGACTCTCCTGGTCTCTCCAAGGCTTACTCTCCTCCATTTCTTTACTCAGGTAACTTCCCACTACTGAAAATTATCCCACTCCCAAACTCCAAACCCCATGCATTCTGATTTTACTCCAGTCTCTATAATCTTCACACATTTCATCTACTTTTTAAAAGAATATTTTGACCTTTAGCATATCCTCTTTAACATCTACTGAGATGTAGCCTCAAAAAGTAAAACAAAGCCCACTTGTCATTATTTTAAGTCTTTGTAGGACCATTCTCAGCCAGCCTCTGTGGTGATTAAAGTCAGTCTCCAAGCAATAGCACCCTGAGCTCTCCCTACCTTTCTCCTGTTTTCTCCTAATGGGGATGCCATTTCAGGAGAAAGCATGTTTATTTTTATACTTATCACTGACATACAACAATTGTTATGTGCTTATAGGTTATAATACGACAGCTGAACTCATGTACCTTGACAATAAAATTATAGAACTCAGCATATCTATAACCTTAAAAAAATATATTTGTCAGGCTGGAGAGATGGCTTAGCAGTTAAGAGCACTGACTGCTCTTCCAGAGGTCCTGAGTTCAATTCCCAGCAACCACGTAGTGGCTCACAACTATTTGTAATGGGATCCAATGCCCTCTTCTGGAGACAGCAACAGTGTATTCATAAACATAAAATAAATCTTTTTTAAAAATGTGTCTGTCACTGTTAGCCACACTATCAGCTTTTCCCTATCTACTTTATCATACATTACCATAAAAATACTCATGTATCAAATGCATCTGTTGTCCTCATATTTACCCTGTTTTCTGCCATTAAAATTTTTCTTAACAGATGTCTCAGCTGTCTGATCACTGGCTACTCCTCCAGAGGACCACAGTTCAGTGCTCCCTGCTCCCTGCCAGTAACTCCAGTTCCAAGGCACCCAACAACCTCTTGCGGCCTCCTCCAGCACCAGGCTCACCTTACAGCTAAGTGCCTTTTATACATCTTGGTACTCAGTGTAACACCTCATTCAAAGACAGCAGTAAATAAATATTTCCTACATGAATGGAACATGTACTTAAAAAGTACTGGCTGAGTGAATGACTCGCCCTTAAATAAAAGACCGGAGAGAATACCACCACCCCAGCAGCATATCACACACTGTATGGATGGCAGTTTGGTTAGTCGTCATTTTTGATGTTACTATTTTTGGGCATGTCATTATCTCATTATGTCTGGTTACCCTCCTCTTCTCGGATGATATGGTTCTTTTCTCCTTTGCTCTCATTTTCACATAAAGTTTGTAGTTCATATAAAGCTTAGAAGGAAGGAAGGGAAGGAGGAAGGGAAGGAGAGCAGGCAGGCTAAACAATCCAGAGCGAAGAGCACTTGCTTACACCAACTCCCTGAGATCAGACGAACCTACCTCCAAGGCCCAGCTCTTGAAGAACACGGTAGCCACCTGGCTGCAGAAGCTCTCCAACTATTCTGTCAGGCTCTTTTAAATCTCTCTCGATGACTGTCACCTTTCTTCCATCTCTGGAAAGAACTGTTGCCAAAGCAGATCCAAGCACACCAGATCCCACAATGATCACTTCTGGGTCCATCACAGAAGATGTCGATACTGAGGTAGCTGTTCCTGTTAATGTTGTTTCTGAAAGACTGATTCCTTTTCTGCACTGTTTAACAAAAACAATACCATTTTTCTAGATCTGTTGACATAAACCATGTGACTAGCACATAAACACACTGGACTTTTACATCTTGAGCAAAAGCTAGACCCCCCAACATTATTAAATCAAATCCACGGTATATTTTTAAATCTAAACCACATATAGTCAGAATCAAAATACTGGCTAAATAGCAATAAAACTAAATATATATTCCTTTTTGTTAGAAAATGTTATATGGACATATTTAGAAATCCACATGAGGCCAGATACTATACATGTCTACAATGAGATCTGAAGACAGAGCCTGGAACAAACCCTATAATTTAACTACTCAGCTCTACAGTGAACATCTACCGGTACAGGTCTCTCACAGCTTCTGACTTTTCTGTTATGTATGCAGCAGTGAGCACTCAGAACTCACTCTAGCAGCTCCCTGATTTCCAGGTAAGGAGAAAGCCTGAAGCAGTCACAAAATGAAACCAGCAGACCACCCTACCTACTGCTAACAGATATACCACCTTTGGACAAGTGACAACAGCTAGTTACTTATTAGATGGTTATGCACCAGGCACTCTACAAATAGGAAGTCACTTCATTCCCTGACTACCAGTGATGGTAGCGCCGTCCTCATCTTAAGAGAACAGAAACTGATTTTGACAGAAATCAAACCATACCCAAAGTATTACAGCAACAAGTGGCAGAGCCAAAAATCCAGAGCCAAGTTCTTTTCTCCTATCAACCTTGCTGACTTATACTATGGACATAATAAAATAAAGCAGATCCCAATGTCTCCATTGGTTTGGGGGGAACTCATTCTGGCCACACTGGGCACCTTTTACAGCCTCCCAGAAATATCCTTTTCTTTCACTGCTGCATAATGCAGTATAGTTCCCGAATAATATTTATTTGGATTTTTGTAAAAATCAAGCATTGTTACTCTCCCTCTTAAATCCTTCCAATGCTCTTAGGGGGAAAGTTCCCATATCCCTGGCCAATAGGTCCTACATGGTCTGACTTGTACTCCAATGGCCCCATCATCCCTCGAAGTAATAGCATGACAAGTATTTAAAGACCCAGCTTCAGCTACGACTGAGGCCCTGACTGCTCTGACTTATTCATTGCTTCAATAGCTAGCAGGAGGAGGGACTTTTGCCCAAGACTTTACAGTGCTGGGCATCTTCATTGCTTTTCAAATTGCTGTCACTTTCCCCTGTCAGCAGCAGTCACACTGATTAGTGGTGGCCTTACCTGCCACACAATTCTCTCTTCTCAGGTACAAAAATTATCATTACCCAGGGATTTAAATAAAAGTCACAATGAGTCTGTCTTCCAAGTGAAATTTTAACACATCTTACCAAATCAATACTCAACTCCTATCTGAAGATCAGACAACAAATGTTGATCTTCCCTAAGACTGGGGATTGTAGCCACAACACAGTACAGAACTTTAAAAAAAAAATTTTTTTTTATGAAGAAATGCAATTAAATAAGAATACGGACACTTCTAAGCCATCACTTTCTTGCCTTTTAAAGAAACTATAAACTTCAGTGACCTCGATCTTACGTTTAAAATAAGATCCCATTTATCTGCCCATTGTGAAGTCAGCCATACCCTCTTAGACTCCAGCTGTTCTTTCTTTTCTGATTCAGAGGGTGACTTGGCCCAGAAGAAGCCAATAAGCGGCAAAGCAGAGAGAATATCCGAGAAGGCAGCGAACTGGGAGCCGCTCTGATGGCGGCCGGGGAGGCCTCCGTTTCGATGGCGACAGCGGTAGGAGAGCACCAGGCCCAGCGACAGGAACACCAGTATGTACAGCAGGAGCTCCTTGTTGGCCAGGGTCACATCCCCGCATTTCTTATAAAAATAGGTGAAGGTAGCAATGCCAAGAAAAGTCCACATAGCTCAAAAGCTTCTTTGGTGGCACCAGCCAAGGCTGAGAATGTTTGTGTTTTGTAGTATTCGTTTGTTTGTTTGTGGGGGAGGGTTTCCTCGGAAGGGTCTCGGTGATTAAAATGTTGTACCCAAAATGTAGTTCTCAAAGGGGGTCCGGGACACGGGCCGGACTCCTTCTAGTCAATAGTTTCAGGATCACGAGTCAGATGAGATCAATTTTTAAAATCATTGAGAGTACAAATGTATCTTAAGTTGTCCAGATCTTAAAAAGCAGCATTTAAAGCCTGCCTACTCCAACGGCTCCTGATTACACACTTCTTCATTCAGCCAACCAATGGACAGGTAGGTCTCTCTCTACTGGACTGAGTGCGAATGTTGCTGTATACTAGTCTCCGCTCGTCCGGCTGTAAACGCTCTTTTGTCGCTAGCAGCAGGTGCTCGGTGGAAGGAACCGGGGGCGTAGAAGAACCTGGGTGCTGGGAAAGCTGCTCCTAGCAACACTGCCCCGGCAGCCTTCAACAAAAGATGGCCACAGCGTCCCGAAGCGCGGCCGGAGCCTGGCAGCTCAGCCCTTCCTGGAGATTTCTCCTCAGCAAGTCCCGAAGTCAACGCCCGGAACCTGTCCGACCGACACTTGCCTTCCTCGAGGATGAATGGGCTGTCGGGAACGAGCGTCCTTCAGAGCGCGGCGAAGGCTCCAGACCGCCGGGTCCCCAGCATCCCTCGCGGGCAGTAACCAGAGTAACCGCTGCGCGCCCCGCTCGCAGCCCGGCCCCACGCGCTTCAGCCGCCGAGCGGGCTCGGCCCAGCCGAGGAGCCGGGGGCGGGGTTCCGATCCGGCACCGCCCCTTGAGCAGACCCCACCTCCCACGCCGCTCCGAGCCAATGACAGCGCGCACCGCGCGGTAGGCTGAGATGGCGCTATAGAGCGTTTGTCCAATGGCAGGCGGCGTATTTCGCGCGGCGCCAGTCGCTGAGGCGCTAGGGCGATGTTGCGTGGTGCGGGGCGGGTGCGTGGGGTGGGCGCCCGTCGGGTGGGCGGATGGGGAGGTACCCGGTCCACACGGTCCCACCTGCGGAGGGTGGAGCTCGTTCTGGAGGAACTCCTGGCGGCGGTGTGGAGCTCGAACTTAACCGAGCTGCCTGAGCAGCCTGGGCGGACTGGATGAGCACGAGCTAGGAAAACGAGAAGGACGTGACACCGGCGAACCTAACGTAATTAGTGAACGAGGGCTAAAGAAAAAGAAATCAGTAGGTGGAGACTTTAATCCCAGAACTCTGGAGGCAGGAGGATCCCTGTGAGTTTAAGGCTAGCTTGTTCTGCATATAGTATGTTCCAGACCAGTCAAAGCTACATAGTGAAATCCTGCTCGGGTTTAAAAAGAGAGAGAAAGAAAGGGGGTGGGGGGGGGGGATGTTCTACTTAACAGCAATCCCAAAGGTGTTTAATAAGATCCTTTCACGTTTTAAGCACTATGCCAGAACTTTAAAACATTTATTCAACCCTGACAGCAACCTTCCAAGAATGGCCATTACCTTTGCGTTACAGAAATAACTGAGCAGTGTACCTGTCCTAGTTCACGAGACTGACTGATCATTTTATACTACCCACAGCTCTTGTAACCGGGTTTCTGCCTCAACACTACTGTTTGATTATCAAGCTTTCATTGAATTTTTAATTATCTGTGGTTTAGATCTCACCTTAAGCACTTCTCAAATATCTGATAGTTTCTGCAATCTTTTTTTAGTCATTCAAAAAGGTAGTTATTTAACCTACAGAATTATTCTTCCGTAGTGAAAGAAGTAAATCTCATGTAACTGTTACCCACCAACCTTTTACAGCAGGCACAACCAACCCTATCCAGCACTGCATTTCTTTTCTTCCTTCCTTCCTTCCTTCTCTTTCTTCCTTTTATTCATTCTTTCTTTCTTAGAATTTATTTACTTCTGTATTTTGTCTACATTTATGTGTATCTGCACTTCAGAAGAGGGCACTGGAGCCCATGAGACTACAGTGATAGACAGTTGTGAGCAGCCATGTGAGTGCTAGGACTTGAACTGGGGACCTCTGATGGATAGAGCAGCCATTGTCAATTTAACAGCTCAGCCATCTCTCTTGCCCTAGCTCCACATTCCTAGTGAGTGTCTTACCAGGTTCCCCAAACCAACAGCTGGAATTCTAGGCAGTTTAAAGGAGTCTTAACCTTCCTAAATGTCTACTCCCTTTGAGCACTAGTAAAAGAAGATAAGATGTATCTAATCCTTTCACAAAGCAGCATTTGCACAGAACATAGGGTAAGGTCTTGGTTGTCAGTTCCATAAGCCAAGCATACAAAGAGGCAAACTGAAGCTGTCAGTCCTGAAGCTAAAAAATCATGTCCGAAGGTGAATCACAGAATTAACTCAGGAAAAAGACTATGTCCACATTTAAAAACAGAAATCAGGATCCTTCCTATTATTCTAATTTTGGCCAAGACAATGAGACCATTACTAGATAATCCACTTGGTCAGACATAGACATGGCAGGCATTGAGTATCAGTCTCTTGACTCGGTGCTTTAAAACTCTAGTCCACTTCCACATTATAATTCCTCGGGAAAACAAAGTCACAGTATGTGAAGTGTCTATAAGCCTGTCAGGAATGAAGCTCTAGAAAGAACTTCAGTGACACAATGGCCACTAGTCACATGCTGCTCTTCAGAACCCAACAAGTAGCTGGTGCAACGAAGGGAACAGGTCTGAAGTTTCATTGCATCTGAGTCAATGTATGATTTGCATCTGTAGTACAGGAAAAAATTTAGTGAGGAAATTTTTAAATGAATCTTCTTTTTAGACACAGAAAACATTCAAGAAATCACATTATTTGCTGAAAATTATGCTTTCCAGGTAAACCCACAATGCCAATAGTGATCTATCTCAATTTGTTAAGATAAAATATAGCACTTTAATTGCAGCCATAATTCCCGGTTTTTATGTCTTTTCGCTTAGTCATATGAGTACTCTATATGAAGCTATTCTTATCTCAATTTGGAAATATATATGCATATATTATATATATGATTGGTTTTTGAGTCAGTGCTTCTCTATGTAGCCCTGGCATTTAGAGATCTGTCTGCCTCTACCTTGGGATTAAAGGCAAACACCACCACTACTTAGCTTTGAATTTTTTTAATTTATTTATTTACTGATTTATTTGTTGTGTATATAGAGTATTCTGCCTGCATGTATTCTTACATGTTGGAAGAGGCACCATATCTCATTACAGATGGTTGTGAGCCACCATGTGGTTGCTAAGAATTGAACTCAGCACCTCTGGGAGAGCAACCAGTGCTCTTAGCCTCTAAGCCATCTCCAGCCTCTTGAATTTTTTTTAATGGTTATAATGTCTACCTTTTTTTCAATCTTATCGGTGTCCTTCCCTGATGATTTCATACCAAAATGATCTGAGTCTTCCCATCCATTAAGTTGGGAAGTTGACTTTTTCTAAATCTTTTGGCAAACACAACAAAGATTCTTCAGAGGGCAGTGAGCATAAAACCCCTTAATTCTAACAGTCTAATAAGGAGAGGAAAACAAAAACAAAACAAAAAAAAAAAAAAAAAAAAAAAAAAAAAAAAAGCAGGCTCTGGAACCTGAGGCCAGAAATGAAAGGATCAGGACCATTTCCTCTGAACAAGTTTTTGTTTTTTGGAGGGGTCCACTCATGAAGAATATGCCCCACTTGCAGAGGCTGGAGAGATCTGAATGTATATTTTGCAGTGCTGAGTAAGGTAAGCATTTCATTTGTAAGGTTTCTCTCCTCCATGGGTTCTCTGGTGCCTGATCAGGTTAAACGTTTGACTAAAGGCCTTGCCACAGTCAAGACACCACTAAGGCTTCTCTCCCATGTGTATCCTCTGATGAGTCACCAGGGTAAGCTCTGACTAAACACCTTCCAACCAGTAAGACTTCTTCAGTGTATATCCTCTGCTAAGAAGGTAGGAGTTAAGGGCAAAATCTTCACATTTCCAGCACCTGTATGCTTTCTCTCCTGGCTGGACAGACTGCAATCCTCTGTCTCACTACAGCTCTAATTTCTTCACATTTCATATTTCCAGAGGATTTGTTTACTCTCATGCATCTTCTGGTGTGTTGAAAGGTTTGAACCTCGACTACTGGTCTTTGCACACTCTGGACAGTGGTGGGCTTTTCTCCTCTTTGTATCCTCTGATGCTTTGTTAAAGAACAATTACAACCAAAGCCTTTTCCTCGCCGGAGACTATTGCAGGGCTCTTTCACCTATGTGCACTCACTGCTGGGAATCAGGCTGGAATTCTGACTGAAGCTCTTCTATATTCTGGGCACCTGTAGGGTTTCTTTAATATGAGTCTGCCTGTGTTCTACTAGAACATGGCTGTGACTGAAGCCTTTTCCACACAGGGGACATTCGTATGGCCTTTCACCGGGATGTAATCTGTGATGCTGAATAAGGCAGGAGCTGCTGCTGAAATCCTTTCCACTCAAGACATGTAGAAGGCCTCTCTCCTATTTGAGTTCTCTCGTGAAGGATAAGGTGGGAAGTATTACTGAAGCTTTTCCCACACTCAAGACAGACTTCTCCACCGTCTGTGTTTTTAAATGCTGAATCGGGTGGAAACTGTTAGAAAAGCATTTCCCACATTCAGAGCATTTATATGGTTTGTTTTTCTGAGCGTGTCTTCTGGTTTATATGGAGGCGAGAGGCGAGAATCATTGCTAAAGCTTTTCCAGTTTTTAGAACATTCATGGAGCTTCTCTCCAAAAGATGAATTCTACTGGACAGGGGTGTTGACATGATCTTCAGGACCTTGATCTCCACAGTGAGGTCACCCCCACCTTTCTCTGTAGAGTCTTCCCATTTCTCTGACTTGACATCATTCTCATAAGAATCATGAAAACAGACCTCATCTCCAATGAGACCGTAACGGATGAATGCTTCTGTATCTTCATGCTTAGAATTCTGTGGTCCACATCTTTTAGACAGTTTTGGAGCTTTGTCTTGAAGTTCATCAGCCTTAGGTGTACTCCTTTGAGCAGTCCCTAAATTTTCCTTACTTTCATCTCCTGCAAGAATTTTTTTAAAAAAAGTAATAAATCTAACCATAGTCTCTTATCTTGCCTGACAAGAAAATTCTGAACTGAAGTGAGAGAGTAACAATGGAAACTCTCATACTGCATTATTACAAACTTAGTGTCTGTGTGTGCGTAGAGGGGCCTTACCTTTGGCTTCTGCTGCTAGGATAAACACCATGACCAAAAACAACTTGAGGAGGAAAGAGTTTATTTCATCTTCTATCACGGTAACTTTCCATTACTAAAGAAAGTCAGCGCAAGAACTTGAGGCAGGAGCTGAGACACCACCTTGCTCCCAACAGCTTGCTTAGCCAGGACCATCTGCCCAGGGAGCCACTGCCCACAACAGGCTTGGCCCTCCCACATAAATCACTACTTAGGGAAACACCCTACAGACTAATTTGATAGGCATCTTCTCAGTTGAGAAACAACTCTACCTTCTGTCGACTGACTAATAAAAAGTAACCAGGATGCTCAATCGTATTCCTGTCTTCGCTAAGTCTTGTTTTCACTTCATGACAGTCTACTTAGGTCCCTTTTTCCTTTTAAACCTCAAATAAAGGTTGGTACGTTTATTTCTAAGTTGGTATTAATTACCCGTGGGATTTGCATATTCAAAAACTCCATTTTGTGGTAGATAAGAGCAACAAAATCCACTAGTGAACACACAGAATTAAAAGTAAGACTAGCTTTAAAACATTTCTATAGAGGCTGGAGAGAAGGCTCAGTGGTTAAGAGAGCATACTGTTTCTGATTTTTTTAAATAATTATTTATTTTATTTGTATGAGTACACTGTAGCTATCTTCAGACCCACCAGAAAGGGCATCAGACACCATGTGGTTACAGGGAATTGAACTCAGAAACCAACAGTTCTGTTCCTTGCTCCGTCATAGTGACCACAGCAGGCTGAGGATGGACAGTCCTGTGGAAAACAACAGTGGTCAGTGAGTGGCATTTGTTGAATCTATTTTCTTACCCTTCCCAGCCATCACAACAAAATAATGGAAAGTCTTATCCTAGGTGCAAATGTTCTGGATTAAGAGTTGGTTTCCCATTCCTATTATAGCTAGAAAATATGAGGTTTATCCTGATTTTCTGTGTGTTGGTGTTTGGCCTCCATGTTTGTCTGCGCAGTGCCATGGAGAGCAGAAGAGGGTATTAGATCCCTTGAACTGGAGTTGCCAGTGTAGTGAGTCACCTGGTGGGTGTTGGGAACTGAACCTGCATCCTCTGGAAGAGCAGCCAGTGCTCTGCACTGCTAACCCATCTCTCCAGTCCCACAACTAAAAAGGTTTTTTTAAGAATTTATGATGATAACTTAGTTACTATTTATTGTCACTATCTCTGTACTAAAGCCTGAGGACCGAGTCTCGAGGATAGAGTGAATACTAATGTTCACTCGTGACTTGGAAACCCTCTCAACTGAAGAAGACAATGTGCTTTTTTAGGAAGAGCAGAATAATGAAGCATAAAGGCATTATGGAATCCATATGCATATGCAAAAGGCAGCTAAAGTAATGGACTTTGTTTAGGGTCTAAAGGGCCAGTTGGTTGTTGACAAGAGAAAAAAGCTTTTGACAGAAAAAAAAGTCACTTTCAAAAAAGAACACCTATATAAGTCATAATAATTCCTAAATACAAAAGAGGACAGTCTTCCACCCACCCCATTGCTCCTAGATTCTACATTATGCACGTCATAAACTATTTCTGGATCAGTGTAACCATCCAGTGTCACGTGGACGCAGTCCATTTCAGTATATAACAAGAGCATGATGGGGGACAGAACCCTGGAAGGATAGACAAAGGCATTCATATACAGTGTTGATTCTAGTCTCTCACTGCTGCTCAGCATAACAGTTTTAAATTTTTATCTGCACTGACTGGTGTTTTACAGGTGAGCCCAATTAAGGAAGTTCCCAAGGCCACACAGCCAGAAAGTGGTAGCACGAGTGTGAATCTCAAGCTGATTGGACGTCGTCTTTCACACCACAGATTCCAGCAAACCAAAGCAGGAAATAGCACTGAGCATTAATTTCCAAGCGCGAATAATCCTTTGAGTACCTGCTTCAACTGTATTTTTATGCATTTCCAAACCTTAAGACACAGTGACCCAACACACAGCAATTAAGAACTGGTTTGTATAAAGGTCAAAAGGTTGAAATTACATCCACAGAGTTTGACAAGATCCAAAAAGAAGCGCCTGGATGCAAACAAAACAGGGCTGGAGAGATGGCTCAGCAGTTCAGAGCACAGGCTGCTCTTCCAGGGGATTCCCCTTTAATTCCTAGCACCCATTCATAAAGTGGCATACAGCCGTTGTAACTCCGGTTCCAGGGGATCCCATGCCCTCATCTAGCCTCCGTGAACACCAGTCATGCATACACATGGTGCACACATTTGCTAGCAAAACGCATACGTAAAATAATTTTAAGTCCGCAACACACAGAAAGCAGACAGCTCGTGACTATGTAACTATCTCTAAAATGATCTATACAATCTCAGTGACGTATTTCTATCTTGGTGTTTATAAGCAACGAGTCTCTGTAAGATTCACATTTCATCACTTTCCCTGACATACTATTAAATTCGGTAGTAAAAGAACCCCGGGGGAACATGGGCTCGAGAAACAAGTACATCCAGGCCATCTATGGCAGTGAATGGTGGTCCCTGCCCAGAGAAGGGTGTCTTGGACGTTTACAGGTGAAGAGGACGGGCTGTGTTTGTCTGGAGCTTTCCCTGCGCCTGGGCGCTAGTACACGGCAAGGTTGGGGGCCGCCCGGGAACCGGTCGGGCCAGATCTCGGAGGTGGTGCGCCTGCGCCCTGCAGCTGCAGAACCCTACGCGGGAGTGCCTCCTTTCCCCAGTAGGAGCTCACTGTTGGGGTCGCTGCGCAATGGTTCCCTACACCCCAAGTCTCCCCAGTCGTCTTGGGGCGGGGAGGAACTCTCCGCTTTAGGCCCCACCAACCCAGGGCCCTACACCCCACCCCCCAAGCCCATAACGCAAGACAGGAAGTTTTCACCACACCCCTACCCAAGACTCACTTTGTCCAGACCTCTCTAGGAAACCGAGGTGGATGGGCAAGTCTCGTTCGTCTTAACCCTTAGAGGCCCGGAGAATTTCTTTGGCTAATCTTAACCCACTTTCCTCTCACAGCTCAGGTGCCTCAGGAGAGAGCCTGACTGGGGACTAGTTTTATAACCCATCAGGGTGTTGCCACATTTACCGCCACAGCCACCATGAATCAAAAATCAAACAAGCTTCTACTGTCCTGATCCCATTGCTATGAGCAAAGGTATGTTTTCCAGTCTGAAGCAGCCTACAAACCAAAAGGAAGGGTCTCACCAGAGAAAGCAGGTTGCCCTTGGACATCTGACCTCCAGGAAAATGAGAAATTCTGTCATATAGCCAAAACTGCACATGGTATTTTATTGCAACAGAGGGAACAGACTTACAGACTTGAGAAAACTTAAGGTGTAATTCCCAGACTCTGGAACGGCAGTAGCACTGGCAACAGCTCTAAGAGAGATTCTGGAAGCTTGGTGCATGATCTGTTGTTTGGCCCCTTCCGAAGATTCTAAAGCCTATTTAATGCACACCCCGAGTTGTGTTTTATTAAAGAGAGATAAAGGGGTGCCAAGAATATGTTTGATAGAAGCTCAGTATGGTGAGGTAGGAGGGGTGCCTCGACTGGCCCGTGTGGAGGCATCCCTCTCTCCGGAAAAGGGAGTAAAGACAGAGACGGAGAGAATGGGGAGGGAGATGAGGAGAGATGGCGAAAGGTATTAGAGAGTCATAGAGAATAGGAGAGTGAGGAGGGGCAAACAGCCCCTTTTACTATAAGCCAGGCCCACCTGGTTATTTCTAAGTACCTGATAGGCAGAGCCTAGAAGGAATGCTAACAACCCCCCGGGGGGGGGGGGGAACCTTAGTCCTGGGGTAGCTCTGATGTATTCTAGGCCCAATTGGACCTGACCAAAAGCTAACAGGTATTGATAAGAAGGCTGCAGAACTGAGTAGTACAAGAACCAGCTTTGTAGCCGGGCAGAGGTAGTCCACACCTTAACCCCAGCTCTCAGTAGGCAGAGGCAGGCACATCTCTGAATTTAAGGCCAATCTGGTTTACTGATTGAGTTCCAGAACAGTCAGGTTACACAGAGTAACCCTATCTCAAAACAAACAACAAAACAGAGAGAGAGAGAGAGTAAAAAAAGGGGGGGGGGGTAATAAACAGACCTGGAGTGGTACAGACCTTTGGCAGCTAGTACACAAAACTAACTGGAGAATGGCTGTGTGGTACGCTAAAGGAGGCCGGGACTAGCACCTAACACGGCTGCCTTTGATTTAATAGTGTGGCCGTGAGAAAGCTTGCCTTCAGAGGTGTACATCATGGGTTTTCAGGGTTGGAATCCATGCTAGTTCCCAAGAGACAGATGCACTTCTCCAGACAGTGAAGCATCCAGGCCTCTTTGTGTTTCTCTGTACGTTGTCCCCTTAGTTGTCAAGGAAGCATGGAAGCTTAGCAGGACAATGGCCTTAGACATTAATCTTGTACACCCTGTATAGTCTGCGAACATTATTGTATCCTGGCAACTACAACTGTGTTAATCCTGGCAATTGGAACTACATATCTTAGCAGCACTAAAACAGGAAAAAAGGTTATTATTTTTATATTTACCACTACAGGTACCATAAAGCATCATGGTCCCTCCTGGAACTGCTTGCCACACACATTTCTTATGTAAGTAATAAAGTTATAGTTTAAATTCTTGTAAGT
This sequence comes from Micromys minutus, assembly GCF_963924665.1. Taxonomy (NCBI): domain Eukaryota; kingdom Metazoa; phylum Chordata; class Mammalia; order Rodentia; family Muridae; genus Micromys; species Micromys minutus. The sequence continues at coordinate 2,531,973 of NC_137962.1, read as the reverse complement.
CAGATAGTCAGTAACTTGAAGCTGAAAGCAAATCTCAGAGGACTTGGATTAGCAATTCCAGCTGTCTCCATTGAGACAATAAGCTTACAATCAGTTGACAAAGAGACAAACTGCCCATATAGATAAGATAAATTGATCCATAGAAACCCTTAGAAATAGTCATAGCAACCGTAACCATCTAGAGATGCGATGAAAGAAACATCTACATCTGCCTCTATGTTGCCTCTTCTCCAATCTCCTGCTTTCTCCTCCTCTTCCACTTTCCTAGACTTTTCTCCGCCTCACTCTCTACTGTCCGAGCATGCATTGCCTTGACATCAACCTACAGGTACCTCTGAGGGATCATGATCTTTCCTTTGTTCCTTTTCACCATCGTTGGCATTTGAGAACTCCAGTATGGCTGCAGAAACTCTTCCTATCTTACTTCCACAGCCTATAAAGCAGAAAGGTAAGCGGGACAAGAAGCTTCGTTTTCACATATCCCTCACCCATTATTAAGGAACATAGTTTCAAATTTTTCTAATAGAGACTTCTGTACCAGCTACTTTAAGGTCAACTTGACACAAGCTACAGTCATCTGAGAGAAGGGAACTTCAATTGAGAAAATGTTTCCAGAAGATGGGGCTATAAGCTGACAAGCTGTAGGGCATTTTCTTAATAATCAATTGAGGAGAGCTCAGTCCATTGTGGGTTGGAAAACCCCTGGGCTGGTGGTCTTGGAGTTTATAAGAAAGCAGGCTGAGCAAGCCATGAGGAGCAAGCTAGTGAGCAGCAGCCTTTTGTGGTCATCAGCCCCTGCCTTGCTTAGTTACTGTCCTCATTTCCTTCAATGATGAATAGTGATGTGCTACATAAGCTACGTAAGCCTTTTCTCCCCAAGCTGTCTTTGGCAATAATGGTGTTTCTTCACAGCAATAGCTACCCTAAGACAATGTCCCTTTGTAGCTTACTTGCTAGGACTTACTACAGCAGTCACTGCTGAGGGAAATGGGATTGCTCTCATTGGCTCAAGCCAATTAATTGTGTTTCTCCTTCTGGTGCTGATTACCTAACTGTCCAGCTTCCACCAGAGCCTCTGCTCCCCATGAGCAGATCTCAACTGGGCTAGTTTCTGGGATTATAAGAATGTAAACATTGGGCAACACGTCCCTCCTTATCTTGACTATAGATTTCTCAGAGATCTGCTAATTTTACAAGCCAGCCTTTCCCCCTTCTAGTCCACACTGTGCAGTCAGTATCAATCCATGTCAAATGGGGGTATGGGGAAAATTGCCACACAACTTGTCAAATGTTGTCTTTGGAATAAAATAGTCTCAAGAATTACAAGGAATTATTTTCAGAAGAGCTCACTTGGTTTGTGAAGGCTGAACAGGAGTCTGGTGGGGAACAGGACACAGGATGAAGGAAACAGTGCTAGATCATCCAGAATTCTGCGGACAGCTGTTGTTTGTAAAATGGTCAGAATCCCAGGGTTTGAGGAAAACATGATACGTGACTAAGAGTGGAGGAAGAGGGGAGAAGAAGATGAAAGAGGCCAGATTTTCATAGAATCTTCACAGCCAAAAGAGGAAATAAATTCAAATCAACAGGCAATGGGAATTCAGTTCAATCCGGTTGATGTTTTCAAGTGCAGCTGGAGAAGTGATTGGAGGAACCCCCAGCAGACTTTTATAATAGACTGTGTGAGGGACTTCCAGGGTAGGCAGGGCACCAAGGTCCGAGCAGAGGACATGGGTTGCTGAGAACACTCTGAAGGAGAGCTTTATCTCCCATATTCCATGTGGGAGGTAAGGGGGGAAAGATTGCATCAGTGATGACTGAGATTTGAACCTTGGGAAACAAGCTGAACAATGAGAGTGCTTGCTAAAACTGCAAGGCAGGAAAACCCATGCTGTGAAAAGGAGACATGTCCTGTACCTTACCCTGTATGTGCTCACCACTTCACCTACAGCACTTGGCTCCACTTTGAGTTCAGGTACAGAAGCAGGGTGACTCTCCTTGTTACACACGTAGACACTGCCACCTTCCTAGTACCATCTATGAGGTAAGCCCTGAAAAATAACCTATTCCTATACTACCTCATAAACCCATCAGAATAGATCAGGCCAGGTGAGGACTTGGGTATATTAAAGCCCCCTCAGAAAAAAAACAGCCCCAAGAATTTATCTAAGGTACAACCCCCTCACATGGATGCTATAAAGAAGATATCAAATGTTGTGATGATGAACTGAACTGTCATCTGGCTACCCAATATGTGCACCACCGTACTGACAGGCAGAGGACTCCTGTCCCAATGCTTCAGCTCAGCTCAGAAGCCTGCATTCAACCAGTGGCTCTATGGTTTGGTGCTTGGCTCCACAGCAGATTCTCCAACAGACCAACAGGGCTCCTAACCCTTCTTCCCACACTTCATCAGAGACTCTCTTTACATCTCTATCAGCTCTGTACCTCTATCTCTGTTTTTAAATGATGTATTTTATAATTGATTATGTATCAGTGCACATGCAGACAGGTGCCTGCTGAGGCCAAAAGAGGTCATCAGATTCTCCGGAGCGGGAGCTGCAGGCAGTTTAGTGCTTGTGAATGGGGGTATGGGAACTGAACTCCAGTCCTCTGAAAGAGTGGCTGGTACTCATACCTGCTGAGCCACCACTCCAGCCCCTTTTGTACTTCTTATAAGACACCTTTAAGTCCACTAAACTCTGCTGTGACCTCTTTAACATTTTATAGCCTTTCCTTAAACTACATATATACAAATATAGAGACATAGTTACTGTGTATCATCTGAAAGTTAATATTAATCATGGAGATTAGAATACATATCTTTTTTGTCAGTGGCCAATTATCAAGGGAAATCTTAACCATTTGGCAAATTGCAGCCAACTAAACCAACATGGCTTATATGCTTGTTGTTCGATGAACTGGAGCCTAAGGAAAGACACAACTGTATCTACCTGCTTTCTGGCATGTGGCATTCATGACAGTGTACCTTCTGATTCTGGAAAGGTTTTTGATGCTAGAACAAAGTCTTAGTCACTTCTCTATAGCTGTGAAGAAACATCATAACTAAGACGATTCTTATAAAAGAATGCATGTAATTGGGGACCTGCTTACAGTTTTGAAGGGTTAGTCCGTTATCATCATGGTAGGAAGCACGGTGGCAAGCAGCTGTGGTCCTGAGGAACTGAGTGAGAGATACATCCTGATCGGAAAGTGGGGAAGAGAGAGGCTCTGCCTGGCACGGACACTGACTGACACACTTCCTCCAACGAGGCCACACCTCAAAAACTCCTCAACAAGTGCCACTCCCTGGTGACTAGACATTCACATATATGAGTCTATAGGGCGATTTTTATTTAAGCCACCACAAACTATGAGTCAGAAAATGCAAACAAATATACCCTATAGAATACCTGTCTGCTTAACATTTCCAAGTGCAATTCTTTCTGGGAATTTTATTTTATTTTACTTTACGTTGAGACAAAGTCCCAGGTAGCCCAGTCTGGTCTTCTAGTGGAGAATGGCCTAGAACTTCTGATGCTCCTGCCTCCATCTCCTGAGTACTGGGATTATAGGCATGCACTATCATGCACCATTTTATGTAGTGTTAAGGACTGAGTCCAGGACTTCATGCATACTAAGCAAGCACTCTATAAACTGAGCCATATTCCCAGTCCTTATTTCATGCTTTTTTCTCTCTTTTTTATCATCCAAACTTTATAGACTATATGGAATTTCTTTTGAGGATGATAATTTTCTTAATAGATAAAGGTGATAATTACTTAATTCTGGGAAAAGAGCAAAACCACTTTGAATATCTTTTAAATTTACTTATTTTTTTGAGATTATAATTACTTCATTTCTTTTCCAGACCTTCCATAAACTCCTCCTTGCTCTGTCTAAATTTCATGGCCTCTTTTTCCCCCATTAATTGGTGGTGATGGTGGTGATGGTGTGTGTGTGTGTGTGTGTGTGTTTGTGTGTGTGTGTTTGTGTGTGTGTGTTTGTGTGTGTGTGTTTGTGTGTGTATGTATGTGTGTGTGTGTGTGTGTGTGTGTTTGTGTGTGTATGTGTGTGTGTGTGTGTGTGTGTGTGTGTGTGTGTGTGACAGAGAGAGAGAGGGAGTTCTTAAATATATAAGTACAACCTGCCCTATCTGTATAATGTTACTTGAATGAATGTTTTCAGGGCCAACCATTTGGTTTTGCATAAGCAGCTGCCGAGCTCTCCCTGGAGAAGATTGTTTCTCCCACTCTCAGCATTCCTTAGTTGCCTGTATATTTGTGTAGTTTTACAGCCTAGGCTTCCATCATACACTTTTGCATGTCTGTTGTCCTTGTTCCTGTTTTCCTCTGGCTCTTAAAATCTTTCTGACCCTTCTTCAACAACAGACCTTAGGTACAGGCCTTATGTTGTAGATTATCGGGTGTGATAAACTACATAATCATACTGTTTGGTTTATTGTGGTTTTCTGTAGTGATATCATTGCAAAGAGAAGCTTCCCTTGGTGAGGGTGAGGACTACACTTACCTGCATTGAGTGGTCAAGGTCTAATGTTCCCAGCAACAGCACTGTGTGTTCACTACCCACCCCAATGTTCTGAGCTCCCAAATGAAAGACACACACACTCACCCTTCTATTTTAATATGCCTTAAACAATTCAATGGCTGGGCCACTTCCAAACTTCCACATTGTTAATGCCTCCCCTCTGGTACTCGCAAGTTTTTACTTAGTAAGATCTATATTTTATCTTTGCTACCCTAGACCCAGTGAGGCATGGAGAGGAGCCTGGGCTACTCTTCCCTGGCTCTTACATAATTGGCATACTCTCTCTTCTGCAGCTCTCAAGCCTCAATCTTATTCTTTTCCCAGCATGGTGATTCTTTGTTCTTCTTCTCTCTATCCCTTTACCCATGAATCCTAAAGTCCCACCTCTGTCTCCTTGCTCAGCTGTTGGCCGCTGGCAACTTTATTTACAATCAGAACTGAGGGAGGGACCCTCAGCATCTTATATACAGATTCTCTTTCATGCAATTTTGGGAACCCAATTAACAGAATACAAGTATTAAACCTAATTCATAGCACAGAATGTAGTTAGAGATAATGCTGGTTCAGTAAAGTGGCAACTGTAGGTTCTCCAAGATACATGACTTCGATAGCTTTGGGTAGTTGGCTAGGTTCCCAATATCAGGAATGATTTCCCCTTTGCAAAGTGAGTCTTAAGTCCAATTAGAGAAGCGGTTACATTGTTACTTCATATGTTTTAAAAAATTGTTCATTTTTGAGATTGGCCCCCATATGCTTGTTCAAACATATGAGTCTATGGGGGGCATACCTAAACATAGCATAATAAAAATACATTTATTCCAAATTCCAAAGCACCATTAGTATATAGCATTTTCAGCAGTGTAAAACTCCAAAGTTCAAGGTCTTTTCTGAGATTCATCCAATCACTCAACTGGAATCCCCAAAACAAGACAGGAAGCCAGCTGAGCAAACCCCAAACTCTGCATCTCCATGTCTGATGTCTAATCAGTCTTCAGATCGCCAACTCTTTTTTTTCACACGGCTCTGGCATCTCAAAATCTTAGGGTCTTCAATGTTACAGGTTCTTGTTTCAATGTCTGGGATCCACACATTATTTTCTGGGCTCCTCCAAAGGGCTGGCGTCACTTCTCCAGCTCTGCCCTCTGTAGCTCTCTAAGCTCAGGTTGATCCACTACACTGTTGCTGTTGCTCTTGGTGATCATCCCATGCTACTGGCATGTCCAATACACTGGGGTCTTCCACTGCAACTAGGTTTCACCAATAGCCTCTCATAGGCTCCCTTCATGGTGCCAAGCCTCAAATCCTTTGCATGACTCCTTTAGTCCTGGATTGTCAACTACAACTGAGGCTGCACTTTCACCAATGGCCTTCCATGGCCTCTCATAGTGCCACGCCTCAGCTGTTCTTCATGACACCTTCACGCCTTCAAAACCAGTGCTACCTGGGTGATTCTTACACATTACCAAGTACAACTGCAGCATAAGGTACAACCTTGGCTATCTCTGGAACTCAGCTTTGTATTCCCAGAAAACACTTCCCAGATTTCACTTCAGTGATGCTGGTCTCTTCTTAATCACTGCTAATTTCTTAGCTCCAGCTGACCAGCATCAATTGTCCCAGTGGTCCCTCCTATTTTTCACTCTAAAGCCATGTGGTCAAAGCTGTGGAGTTCTGCTGCTTGCAGGAGCTGGAACATGTCCCCCTTGTTCTATTACGTTGTCACTGGCTTCCTCTTTTCCAACTTCTTCACTGCCTAAACTTGGCTGTCTTGGATCTTGCTTTGTAGACTGGCTTTGAACTCAGAGATCTGCATGCTTGTTTCCTGGGATTAAAGGTGTGTATCACTTTATCTGGATTTAAGTGTTTTCTCCGCCTAGAACTTTCTCTGTCTCAGGCTGGCCTTGAACTTAGATCTGCTTGGCTTTATCTCCTGGAATTAAGGGTGTGCACAACCATGCCTGAATCTATGCTTAGCTGAGTAGGATCTTGCCCTAAAGTCCCACACCCTTTAAAAAAATATTATTTTATTTATTATCATTTCAAATGTTACCCCCTTCCCAGTTCCCCTCCACAAACCCCCAATTCCATTTCCCCTCCTCACTGCCTCTATGAGAGAGCTCCCCTACACACCTACCCACTCCCACCTCACTGCCCTAGCATCCCCCACACTGGGTCATCAAGCTTCCACAGAACTCAGGGCCTCCTCTCCCATTACTGCCTGATAAGGCAAGTGTGTCATCCAAATATGCAGGAGGTAGAGGCAGGAGGATTATGACTTTGAAGTCATCAAGGTCAACAAGATACTATCTTTTAAAAAAAGAAAGAAAAGAAAATATTGGATATTGAGTCAGAGCTTTCTAAAGGGATTCGCTACAAATAAAAATTCGTTTTCTAGCATAGAAAAAAATAGACACAGTATGAATAAGTTCAAAGAGCAAATCACTCACTGAACGGGCATAGAAAAGAGAACACAGATGGGGGCAGACCTCACTCACTACAGCAATGGTGTTGAGATCACAGCTAGGAGAGCAACTTAATAAAAAGACACAAATAGAGAATTATTCTCTATTCTCCATTATCCTGTAAATAATGCTAAAATACTGGGACAGTTTTTATCCTCTGATAAACAGAGATTTAAAAAAACACAACCACATGCAGTTTTTGCCAGACTCTTGGTGCGGGCAGGGGGAAGGGACCCCATAGTGCTGAGTGGGAAGGGACAGAACACATTTTCTTACCAAACTCCCAACTTTTTCTTTCTTTGCCATAACAATTTAACTTCTATGGAAAACTCTTCTGACAAATATGTGAATAAGTTCTGTCCCCAGTGGAAAGTTCTTGAAACAAACCACTAAGTGGGTAAAGTGGATTTGGCAGTTTTGATGAACTGCCCTTATGGAAAAGCTGAGACAGAGTCAGAATCTATATTCCATATTTGTTGCATGTGGAATAAACACCAGCATTTACAGGATATGGCAGTTGGATGGTGAGCCATGCTCAATATATCCTTCCCTATTTTCCAAAGTCACGTCAACAGTACTTTCAAGCAAAGTTCCCTGAGTCTTAGAGGACCTCACATGGCTACTCCATTTACTGGACTAAAGAATCTACATAAATGGTGGGAAGCCTGTGGAGCAGAGTCTAATCTTGATCCTCTCTCCTGTTTTCTTGGAGAGCCACTTTGCTTGGCAGTCCCAGCTGCACAGGATTCTACACTGTGTCAGCAGGTGGCTCCAGAGGCAGCTGTTTGTGAGACTGCAACTAATGAAAGCTGTGTTGCAGAGCAAGCTGCCTACCTAATCTGTGGTCTGCAAGCATTTAGAAGAAAGAAAGCAATACTGCTAAACTCTGTATAACCCGGCTAGTCTGGATGTGATAGAGGATTATGGTGGCAGATACTCTTCCAGGAGACTATATGTGGCGGTAAGGCCCTTAGAGAGGTGGTGAAGTGTGACATGAGGATATTTGGCCAAAACAGACACAAGGGACACACATGCATGTCCAGTACCTTACTCACTGACCCACTTCCCAAGCCACTTCTTTTCCTTCTAGTATGCTAACTTCATGAAGGAGTTCTTTGCCTCATGCTCACCTTTAGATGTAGAAGGCCGAACTCAGGATGTTGCACATGCCAGGCAAGCACCCTACTCCCTGCCCTAGTTCTTCGCCTCTTAAGTGTTACTGTAGTCACAGATCCGAAACAGTGCTTGTCTGCTCAGTGCTGAATGCATGCATGCAGTTTCTTCTCTCTTCGTGGCCCTTCCACTTCTGGAGAAAGAATAAATCAGTTTAATTTGAGAAGACATCAAAGCTGTTTGAAGTCGTTCACTGCATTTCCTCTCCTTGCTGAAGATTTGCCAGGTCTGGCTTTGCAAAGCAGCATCGTGAAGATTCTAGGAGCAGTTTCTCACTTATTACTCATTGTCCTGCATGCCATGCGGGCTCCCAGTCAGTCCCTTTGTAAATCTTACAGTGTGACAAATAATTCCCGCCATGGCACCAGCCCCTAAATGTCCAGGAAATGCTCAGGTGAAACGCACTGAGCTTGCCTATCCCTGCAGGCTTATTTGGGAATGCTTCCCCAACTGTCCTTGTCTTGGAAGGGGAGCCCCCAGGTGCTGGTTTGAGGTAGGGATGCCCAAATATATCATGTCACTGAAGAAAGCAGTATTTCTGTCTTACCAATCATCTCTTTGGATTTGGGAAATTCCTGGATATGAAAGAACATGAGTCTATACCAGAAAACAGTGTTACCAGAAAGCCTGTGTACTCAGACCACTTTTGTTTAGACAGTGTTGAAGCTTTTATAACACACACATATGCAGACATGTGAACCTGCACACACAAATGTGCACACAAAAAATAATCAGACACATTGCATGTAAACACAAGTACACACACACACATACACACATGAGCATAAAGGCACATATGTGAACTCATGTACATACATGCACACTATTAACAGCTACAAACACACAGTGCACACAGAGACACATACATATAGACATACTTAGCACATGCATATGCATACATACAAACATATACATGTACACAGACATATGCACATGCACACACAGACATGCTTGTACAAACATACAGCATCAAATATTTAAACAAACATTGCATATACATGTACACATAAAGTACATAGGCATAAACACATACACATGTGAAAAATGCATACATGTTTATACACATATACTGTCATAACAAGTATCAAGTGAAGTGATTCATTTCTCCTAGGATTAGGACCATTGGGCTCTTTATTTGTATTAGCAGAACATGGTCAAATGTGTTCCTTGGAGGTGAAGTACATGATGAATATTAAGGTAGGGAAAAAAACAGGAAGGAGAGGCTCACAGCTTACAGGGACATCTGCAGAAAGCCAAGCTCACATGCAGGGCAAGTTACTGGTTACCTAGGATCATGACAATTCCATGATGGATCTCTTCACCTGCATAAAAAAGAAATTTCTAAGTTTTTGGCAGCAGGGTGAAGAAACAATCTCTTGATTGGCTGTCTCTGAGCAGTTATCTGGAGCTATGTCAGCATGTGTACTCCACTGGGGTCCATGTCATGTGACCCTCTACCACAAGACTGGGGCCTGCTCATAGGTCTGACTCTAAAAGCATCCCAGCAGGGACAATATCTGGACGGACAGACACACACACACACACACACACACACACACACACCAGCTATGGTGGAAAGGGCCTTCAAGAGCAGATGTCTTTCTTTTGGTATTAGACATAATTTTCCCTCTCCTTCTCCCTCTCCCTTCCCTCTCCCTCTTTTTCTCCCTTCCTTCTCCCTCTCTTTCTGTGTCTCTCTGTCTTTTTGTCTCTCTCTCTCTCTCTGTGTGTGTGTGTGTGTGTGTGTGTGTGTCTTTAGAAATGGATTCACTTACTCCAAAGCTCAGTCTTGCCTCATATTGTGTCAACTCTTCTTTGTCTGTCATGTTCTGAGATTACAGGCATAAGCTCGCCACTTCCAACTTTTTCATTTTTTTCTCCTCTTCTTCTTTCTCCTCCTCTTCCTTCTCGTTGGCAACCATTTTGATCCTGTGAAGCCCAGTTCAACAGCTCAGTGGAGACTTAGTAGCTGGGTATATCTTTGCTCCTTGCTCGTGGAGTGACAGGTTTTCAAAGCTCAGACAATAAAGCTGTGCTTGGAAGATACAGCCCAAAACACAGAGGTGATCTGGCTGCTGTAAAACAGGAGGAGGCTGAAGAAAGAGTCAGAGGGGCCAACCTGGTGACTTGGGTCTGCCTGCTGGGGCAGTGTCTAGGACATGCAGATAGTGCCAGCTAAGACCATGCATTTCTAGAGTGGGGCTTTGACTGTTCCTTGCCGAGGAGCTGGATCAGCTGTTTCCCAGGCACCCCTGCAGTTTCAGGGGTGACTTCAGTATTTGTCATGGAGAACTTGCTTCTGCCCACCGTGGTGGACGTGGAGGTACCAGGTGGCACAGCTGGTGATTCTAAGTCTAGTACCTTTTCTTTGCCAGATTTTTTTTTTTTTTTTTTGATTTTAATGTTTTTAAACGATTGCTGTAGTGACCTAACAGTACATAATAACACGCTAAAGCACTTAAAACAGTTACCTGACCTGGGACAATAGGCAGTATGGTTTGCATTCTCAAACACACACACTTCACAGAAGTAGTTTGTTCAAACAGGCATGGCCACATGGGAAAGTTAATTCTCCAGAATTTCTCCGTCTTCTTCAGCATCGTGACCCTGGCCCAAATTTTACAAGTTTTTGCTGAAAACAATAACTTCAACCCCATGATCTCTTCATTTCAACAGTGAACACAGACTCCCTCCTGGTCTGTATCACAAGGTGATGGGCTCTCTGGGAACTCAGATTCTGGGAATTCTGAAGTGTTTGCTGGCACCCAAAGCTTATCAGTGTCCCTAGGTGACAAAACCACTGTATCAGAGTGTAGAGTCCTGGCCTGAATGGCTTGTCAACAGCTTGTTTTCACAACTGCAACAAAGACACCCATCATAGGTTTCTATCTTTTCTCTTGTGTGTGTGTGTTCACATATGGAGGCCAAAGATCAATGCCAAGTGTTGTGTTACTTTTATAGTGCTGAGATAAAAATGCCAGGACCAAGACCACTAAGAGAATTGTTTATTTGAGCTTACAGTTCCAGAAGAATAAGAATCCACCATGGTCGGAAGTCACAGCAGCAGGCAGGCATAGTGGCAGGAACAAGAATCTCACATCTTAAATAGCCAGAAGGAACCAGAGAGAGCAAACTCTGAAATGATTCGAGTCTTTAAACTGTCAAAGCCACCATCCATGACATACTTCCTCCAACAGGACCACAGTTCCTAAAACAGTACCATTAATTGGATACCATTTATTCAAATGTAGAAGACAATGGGACATTTCTCACTTAAACCATCACAGCTCCCCATGTCTCTTCACCACCCAAACTTGAGATAGGCCTTTCCCTGGACCTGGAGCTTACCAATTCAGCAGGACTAGCTGGGTAGTGACTCTCCTGTCTACCTCCCCAGTGCTAGGATCACAGACACATGCTACCCTGCCCAGCTTTTCATGTGGGTCCTCATGCTTTGATGGAAAGCACTTTATGGAATGAGCCATCTCAGTTTCTATCGTGTGTGTGTGTGTGTGTGTGTGTGTGTGTGTGTGTGTGTGTGCCCCAAAGGCACTCAATCTTTACAAAGGTACCAAGGGACCCAAAAGCATCTGTCAGAATGTAACTGGGAGTGAGGGGGACATTTCAAAACTGTTCATGCATTGGTGGGCTAGAAGGGAATGGTCCTTTCCCAGTTGTATAGGGTGTTGCCCATCAGCTTCCAGCATTAAAAACAAAGAGGTCAAACTGGTATGAAAGCAAGTTAAAGTTGTTTCCCAGGTAAATGTTGATAATTGGCCAAGGTCAGCGAAAGCTCACTGTGGGTTCTACAATGGAGAATCCACCATCAAAGCCATTTGCACCAAAGATATTTGTCTTAGGATTTCAATTGCAGTGACCAAACACCATGACCAAAAGGTCAAGTTAGGAACTTATACTTTCAGATCATAGTCCATCACTGGAGGAAGTCAGGACAGAAGCTCTAACAGGGCTAGAACCTGGAGCCTGGTGCTGATGCAGAGGCCATGGAAGGGTGCTGCTTACTAGTTTGCTTCCTATGGCTTGCTCAGCTTGCTTTCTTATAGAGCCCAGGACCACCAGCCCAGGGATGGCACCACCCACTGAAAACTGGCCCCCCCCCACACTCATCACTAGTTAAGAAAATGTCCTACAGCAGGATCTTATGAAGGCATTTCCTCAACTGAGACTTTCTCTCCTTTCTCTCTTGAGCTTCTGTTAAGCTGACATTACAAAGCTATCTAGTCCAAATATGGACAGGAGTGGCTTATGCTTGTGTTTGCTTTTCATGGCGCAGACAGGCTGCTGACTTCCTGCTGTGGGCTTTTCTGAAAAGGCCTGGATTTGGGGCCTGAACTCAACCTTTGCTGATGTTTAAAGGAGTATCAGAAATGGCAGAGAGAGTCCTAGGAAGCATGTTGTAAAGTGGAGTTGGTGATTTTTACACACCCATGTAGGAACACATAGAGTGAGCCAGGGCTTCCTGGTGGAGTGCTAGAAATCAAGAGGGTACAGGAAACCAGTAGCCAACATTAAACTAAATGGTGAGAAACTTGAAGCAATGCCACTAAAATAAGGGACTAGAAAAGGCTGCCCACCCCTATCTATTCAATATAGTACTGGAAGTCCTAGCCAGAGCAATTAGACAACAAAAGAAGGTCAAAGGTATACAAATTGGAAAAGAAGAATTCAAATATCACTATTTGCAGACGATATAGTAGTATATTTAAATGATCCAAAAAATTTCACCAGAGAACTCCTAATGCTGATAAACAACTTCAGAAATGTGGCAGGATATAAAACTAACTCAAACAAATATCAGAAGCCTTCCTCTACTCAAAGGATAAACAGGCTCAGAAGGAAATTAGGGAATTGACACCCTTCACAATAGTCACAAATAATATAAAATATCTTGATGTGACCTTAACTAAGTAAGTGAAAGATCTATATGACAAGATCTTCAAGTCTCTGAAGAAAGAAATTGAAGATCTCACAAGATGGAAGGATCTCCCATGCTCATGAATTGGGAGGATTAATATAGTAAAAATGGCCATCTTGCAAAAAGCAATCTACAGATTCAATACAATCCCCATCAAAATTTTAACTCAATTTTTCATGGTGTTAGAAAGAGCAATTGGCAGATTCATTTGGAATAACAAAAAACCCAGGATGGTGAAAACCATTCTCAAAAATAAAAGAACTTCAGGGGGATCATCATTCCTGACCTCAAGCTCTAGTACAGATCAATTGTGATTAAAAACTGCATGGTATTGGTACAGAGACAGGCAGGTAGATCAATGGAATAGAACTGGAGACCCAGAAATGAACCCACACACCTATGGTCACTTGATCTCTGAAAAGGAGCTAAAACCATCCAGTGGAAAAAAGACAACATCTTCAAAAAATGGTGCTGGTTCAACTGGCAGTCAGCATGTAGAAGAATGCAAATCGATCCATTCTTATCTCTTTGTATAAAGCTCAAGTACAAGTGGACCTTCACATAAAACCAGGTACACTGAAACTAATAGAAGAGAAAGTTAAGAAGAACCTTGAACACACAGGCACAGGGGAAATTTTCCTGAATAGAACACCAAATGGACTTCATGAAATTGCAAAACTTGGGTAAGGCATAGGACATTGCCAATAGGACAAAAGGGCAACCAACAGATTGGGAAAAGATCTTTACCAATCCTACATCTGATAGAGGGCTAATATCCAATATATACAAAGAACTCAAGAAGTTAGACTCCTATTAATAGGATCAAATAATCCTATTAAAAATGGGGTACAGAGCTAAACAAAGAATTTTCAACTGAGGAATACTGAATGGCTGAGAATCACTTAAAGAAATGTTCAATATCCTTAGTCATCAGGGAGATGCAAATTAAAACAACCCTGAAATTCCACCTCACACCAGTCAGAATGGCTAAGATAAAAAACTTAGGTGACAGCAGATGCTGGCAAGGATGTGAAGAAAGAAGAATATCCCTCCATTGTTGTTGGGAGTGTAAGCTGGTACAAGCACTCTAAAAATCAGTCTGGCGGTTTCTCAGAAAATTGGATATATTACTACTAACTGAGGACCCAGCTATACCACTCCTAGGCATATACCCGAAAGATGCTCCAACATATAAAGAGGACACGTGCCCCACCATGTTCATAGCAGCCTTATTTATAACAGCCAGAAGCTGGAAAGAACCCAGATGTCCTTTAACAGAGGAATGGATACAGAAAATGTGGTACATTTACACAATGGAGTATTAGCTATTAAAAACACTCAGCTATTAAAAACAATTATTTCATAATATTTTTAGGTAAATGGATGGAACTAGAAACTATCATCCTGAGTGAGGTAACTCAGTCATAAAAGAACACACATGATATGCAGTCACTGAAAGCTCTGAAGACCTGACAAACAATTCACAGACCTTATGAAGCTCAAAAAGAAGAAAGGCCAGACTGTGGATGCCTCAGTCCTCCTTAGAGGGAGAACAAAACACTCATGGGAGGAAATAAAGAGACAAATAGAGGAGCAGGGATTGAAGAAAAGAACATCCAGAGACTGCCTCACCTCAGAACCACCACATATGCAGCCACCAAACCAAGTCAGTCACTACTTCTCATCCCAAGAAGTGCTTACTGTTAGGAGCCTGATATGGATGCCTCCTCAGAGGCTCTGCCAGAGTCATACTGATACAGAGGAGGATGCTTGCAGCTAACCATGGGACTGAGGACAGGGACCCCAGTGGAGGGGCTAGAGAATGGATTGAAGGAGCTGAAAGGGTCTGCAACCCCTTGAGAAGAACAACACTATCAGCCAACCAAACTCTCCAGAGCTCCCAAGGATTAAAACACCAACCAATGAGTATGCATGGAAAGACCCATGGCTCCAATTGTATATGTAGCAGAGGATGGCCTTGTCTGGCATCAGTGGGAGGAGAGGCCTTTGGTACAGTGAAGGCACGTTTTCCCAGTGTAGGGAAATGCCAAGGTGCTGAGGTGGGATGGGTGGTTGAAAGAGGGAGCACTTTCATGGAAGCAAGTGGAGGGGGAGGGGAGATGGGAGTGGAAAGAAAAGGGATAACATTTGAAATGTAAATTCAGGGAATATCCAATAGAAATGATAAAGAAATGAAGGACAAAGGAAATTATGACCATCCATCTGTCTGATGACAGTGCCAGCCAGCACTGTTGCTATCTCTAGAATGATAAACTTCTCTGACTCTAAAAAAAGCATATTTTTACTTTGAGCTGCTTTCATAGTGGGCTGCTTTTACTGCCAAAACATTAGAAAACATAAGCTACACCTCAAATTTTTCATTTACCACAAAGAGTGTTACTTGTTTTGTGCAATATTATATTCACTTCCGGGTTGGCTTGTGGGGTAGAGAAGATGGGGGTTAAACCCAGAGCCTCACGCGCACTATGCAAGCACTCTACAGCAGAGCTACACCTCCAGTCACCACACAAAGTTTTAAACGTGGTCTGGTCAAGTTCACATGGAATATTGTATTATATTAGTGGCTGCCAACCAAAATCCAATGTCTCTCTGGGAGATTTAGCAATGCGTTGTTTTTGAGAGCGACTGGGGAAGATGGGGCTGGAGGTGGCACCTAACATCTAATGGTAGAGATCACTGCTGTGACTAAATGTCATGAAAGTACAGGATAGCCCCTTCCCTACAGAAAAGGTTATCTAATCTGAAATAGTGGGTAATGGTGTTTGCTGCCACACCCAATAGCCCGAGACTGTCACACAACCACACAGGATCCACACAGTGTAGGGGAGAGCCCACTCCCAAAAGGTAGCCTCAATCTTCCACATACGTACTGTGGCATGTGTCTTCCCAGCTCACTGTAATGGGGTGGCCTTTGAAGCAATGTCATCTACATTGTGAGTGCCACATAAAATGTACTGTCTAAGGTCATTTTCATTCTGACTTCACAGGACACGTGAGACTTGGAAGTTCAGTTTTGAAAAGAGGTTTCTTTAGCTAGAAACTCCAGATGGCCAGAAGTTACAAGGTTGAGTGTGTACATCTGGTGCAAGCCTCATGCTATGCTCTAACGCGGCAGGTGGTGCAGCTTGGTGGACAAGCTATAGCAGAGAGAGGGCGTACATACATGGGGAGGCAAAGGGAGGAGCCACGCATGCGCATTCATTTATGTATGTATTTGGTTATTTGAGACAGGGATTTTTTGTGTACCCCTGGCTTTCCTGAAATTTGCTCCGTAGACCAAGCTGGCCGACAAACTCAGAGATCTGCCTGCCATAGAGTGCTGGGTTAAAGCTGTGTAACCACGGCAGAGCCTGAGCCATGGACTTTCTAGTCATCCGGTCAGGATAATTGGTTCCTGGGAGAATTTATTAAGTCCCCCAACACAGTTACAGTAGCAAACAAATTTAGCCAAGTGTTGGCAGGCACAAGCTGCTGTGACAAGTGTGTAATAGTGCGTGGAGTTGATTGGAAATGACTTGTGTAACATCACCTCTGTTGCTGGGCATTGGAGGTAAGATACTTTGGAAATAGCACTGCAATGAGCATTATGCAAGTGTCTTAATCTGAACCATTTCCTTTTAATTAGGTCCTGCTTGTGAGGCTCTTCAGCACTTTGCATCCACCACAGACAAGGAGACTTTTTTGCAGTAAGTAGTCCACATTTTAGTGGCCAGAACTGTGTTGGCCAAATTGGATGTTAAGATTCTGCAAATGCTTATATAGCATAAGTCTAGGTTATTATTTTATGAAAGTATATTTATTGATATCTTGTTTACAGTGATTTTTAAATACTAGTATGAGTGTGTGTGTGTGTGTATGTGAGACAGACAGACAGAGAAGAGAGAGAGAGAGAGAGAGAGAGAGAGAGAGAGAGAGAGAGAGAGAGAGAGAGAGAGAGAGAGAGAGAGAGAGAGAGAGAGAGAGAGAGAGAGAGTGAGAGAGAGAGAGCTGGTAGTGCCCAATCCTGGGAGAGTGTTGAGAACCAAACTTGGGTCCTCTGCGAAAGCTAAATGCTTTCTTAAAGATGGGTACAGCTCTCCAGCTCCTATAATTTCATGTTTAAATCTGTGTGTGTGTGTGTGTGTGTGTGTGTGTGTGTGTGTGTGTGTGTGTGTGCACATGTACATGTATCTACACTCTTCATTTCTCTCTTCCCACTTTATCCTGATCATCAGACCTGAACATCTGTACCTGCTGTGCCATCTTTACTCAGATGTGCATAAATAGAAGACCGGTAGTCAGATGCGCACGTGAGGACAGCTATGGAAGGCCATTCAGGAGACAGTCCTGTGCTGCCCATGACCTGCTCAGGCTCTATTCAGCTGACTCTTTCTGGTAGACTCTGGACTTGCCTCTGTCTTCCAGAAAGTGCTAAACTCCTCCTAGCTGTCTTCCTCCCCAACCTCTAAGATTTCTGAGAGGTCTTCAGAGTGGCTCTTCCTCCATCAACCTCAGATGACCTTCTATTGAAGAGACTAATATGACTCAATGAACCATCTCTGCTTAATGGGTTCGGAGCTGTGTCAGGGTAACGACCCGGAGCTGTCACTCCTGATTCAGGAGCAGAGCTAGGGAGATGCTGCCTCAGTTCTCAGCATCTTACATGCCCAGTATAGACCCAGGCTCCTTTTCAGGCATCTT
This sequence comes from Micromys minutus, assembly GCF_963924665.1. NCBI lineage: Eukaryota > Metazoa > Chordata > Mammalia > Rodentia > Muridae > Micromys > Micromys minutus. Next base: position 2,514,153 of record NC_137962.1, on the reverse strand, counting down.
ACCTGCCTGGTGTAGACCCAGGCTCCTTTTCAGGCATCTTACCTGCCCGGTGTAGACCCGGGCTCCTCTTCAGCCTATGCCCAAGCTATGTCCTTTTCCTTGTGTGCAGATAAAAGCAAGAAGCTGTGCTCCAGACCTCTCAGCCTCACTCCTCTCTTGTTAAGCCTCTACACCAGGTATGGGAGGGAGTGTGTATTATAAATGCTGGCAGCTTTGCCCATCCAAAGAATAGTCTGCATTTTCCACACCCGTGTTGACTCTTCTCCAGTGTCCTTCCTCATCCAGTCCCAACCCCACCGCACACATGAGCCGTGCTAGTACCTTCCTACCATGGTTCTGCTGATTCCTCACCAAATGTCCAGTGTGTTCATTCCCTGAAAACAGATTCACCAAAGCTCCTCTAGAACTGTGTTCACTAAGGAGCCTTCATGTAAGAAGCATGTGCAAACACATGTGGATATGTGTGTATGTTAATGATATATATATATATATATATATATATATATATATATATATATATTTGTGTGTTTGCAAGTATGGGTGTGTTTGTGTGTGTGTTTCTGTGTGTGTTTGAGATGTGTATGTTTATGAATGTGTGCACACATGGCTGTGTGCAGTGGAGGTCAGAAGTCAGGTGTCTTTCCCAACAGGGTCTTCGCTTTGCTTTTTGAGACGGGGTCTCTCCCTGACTCTGGGGCCCATTGATTGGCTTGCCAGTGAGTTTTGGGATCCACTCACTGCACTCCCACATGTGCACTGCTGGGCCTGGATTTTATAAGTGCTGAGCATCCAGACTCAGCTATTCACACATATGTGGCAAGTATTTTATTGATTCAGAATATCTCCAGCCCTGCATGTAGCACTTGTTTAGGCCTCCTCTCTCTTGAAACATCCGTCTGTCTGTTGGCATGGATACAGTAACTACACAAGGTATCTGTGCATCAGACCATAAGCAGGGAGTTTGGCATGTTGTAGATCAGAAGTTCTCACTCAACCCATGGGTGAAGAACCTCGGGGTCAAAAGACCATCAGAAAACACAAATGTTCATACAATATGTGATTATGGTTCATAACAGTAGTGAAATTAATTATGATGTTGCAATGAAAGTAATTTTATGGCCATCACAACATGAATTGAAGGGTCACAGCATTAGGAAGGTTGAAAGCTACTGCTACAGGTGGATGTCTTACAATTAGAAAGTGGTAGAAACTATTTTAGAAAATGGAACCAAGGTCTCCAAACTTAAGGTAACATCACCTTGGGGTTTGCAGTTTGACTTGGGTGTGATGGTTAGTAATAAGACAGTGCCAACCTGTGCTTTTCTATGTACGCTCTCCATTCCTCCCTTTCAAAGTCATGACCATATCAGAGCAAAGATCCACTGAGCAAATTTCCCACTAATTGCATTTTTTCCCAGAACACTTGCTTTTGGGGAAATTTGGGAAAATGTGACTATCCAGTATATTGGTGCTAAGGGAACTGTTGGTGGAGAGGTTGGATGCTCATGGAAAAAGTACAAAGTATGGTGAGTTTGGCTTTTGTTAAGTACCAGCCACACAGAGAATAGGAAACTCAAGGTCACATAGCTCCTTAGAGACAGATGAAGCAGAGACTCAGTTCCCACAGACGCTGGCCTGAAGTGCCCACCTCACCCCACCCTGGCTCACAACCTGAACCTCAGTGCAAATGGTGCTCATAGCATATCTCTCTGCTCATCAATCTAAATGACTTCATTCACCCTGGACTCCCCTCAGATGCTGCTTATCTTTTTGGGAATTCCTGAAGACAGTTGCTAGGGACTCATTTATTGGTAGTTGCTTGGCCAGAACTGTTTGTGGCATTGAGATGCCTAACTTTTCCACAAATATACTCTTCACCTCTGCCCTCTTCTTCACCTCTAGCCTCTCTTCTCCATCCCAACCCTCTCTCTCCCTACACCCCATGCTTACCTTCTTTATCCCTACCATGGCCACACCTCGACTCTAACCACCCTCTCTACCTGCACCCTCTCTATCCCTGTACTATGTACCCTATCATCTTCATCTCTAAATTATTCATTCCTCCTTTTTCAAACCCAGCACTCTCTATCCCTTACCCCATTCCCTTCCCATCCTTAAATTCTCCACCCCTATTTTTTCCATCCCTACCTTCCTCATTTCTACTCTCCCAACCCTTGGGACATATAGTAATTCTCTACTGTACAGCCTAGTCAGGGACTACCTCACTGAGTAGTTTGCCTACTTTTTCATTAAATTAGAAACACGTTAAACTTGGTGAAAGTGTCTCGTCTGAGCTGGGCTTATAGACTCCTCATAGATGTTAGTGAGTGAATAACAGAAGTCCATGTGTGTTGTTGTGTGGTTTTGTTTTTATTTTGTCAACTTGACAGAAGCAGGAGTCATCTGGAAAGAACTAGCCTCACTCAGGTGAGGAGTCATCTCCACCAGATTGCCCTGTGGGCAAGACTATGGAGCATTTTATCCATGAGTGATGCACAGGGCCCATTCTGCTGTGGGCGATGCCATCCTGCGCATCTTATCCTGGATGGCATAAGAAAGAAGGCTGGGTGAACCACAGGAAGCAAACCAGTAAGCAGCACCCCTCCATGGCCTCTGCTTCAGTTCCGACTTCCAGGTTTTTGCCTGAGATCCTGTCCTGGATTCCCTTCATGATGATATAACCTTAGGATGATATAAACCTTCTCCTCCCCGATTGCTTTTGGTCTCTAAAGTGTTTGTTTGTGATAGAAAGATAGTTTGTGTAGCAAGTAACTCAGGAAAGTCACGTGCTGGTCTGGGTTGGGAGTGATTTCTGAAACAGGAGGAAGGAAGGGTGACTCTCTAGGGGAGCCTGCAGCCTGGTGGTGAAGTGGAAACAAGAGACAGTTGTTTCTGGTTGTGGTTTAGTGGTCTGAAGAAAACAAAAGCACCAAGGAGACTGAGAACAGCTGGCACACAGGTGAAGGAAGATGACTTCCTTGGGTAGGTGACATTTCAGTTGACATGACTGGGGAGGGACTGGCCAGTGAAAGGGGAGTCAGACCAAGCAGGTACTCTGCATCAGATCACGGAGGACATAGAGGCCAGGGAAGGAGCCTAGGGGGCACTGTGTGTACACTGGGAAGCCTGGGCGGGCTTTGAGCAAACAAATGTTCCAATTTGTGTGTTGAAAAGACCATTTGGGGCAGAAGTCAAAGTCCACAGTAGGTATAGCCCCATTTCCAGAGCCAATGGAGCATCCAATCAATTTCCAAGGACATTCGGAACCTAAAACAAGAGCTCATGGCTGTCAGAAATGTGTAAGCTTTTTGACTTCCCAGCTGGCTGATTTTGTAAACCGTATGCTCTGAAAATCCAGAGTTTGCAGCTCTGTTTTGTGAGAGTGTGGCAACAAGGTAGAGAAAAGCATAAGGAACTCAAAGGTGCAGACTAGCGCAAGTTGCCGGTGAGGGACAGAAGCTCACCCGGCCTCTGGGCCTGCAGGGGGAAAACAAAACAAAACATGAGTACCGGCAGGTTTGGACTTGAGAATCAGAAAAGACTGAGAAGCAGAAAGGAAGAGAGAATGGGAGCTTTTGTATCTAATTACACCCATTTAGTTGTCTAGGCAGCCCCTTTATCACAGGCACTGTGCAGCTCGGCTCTTTCAGCAGGGTCTAATTACCTCCTGTAATTACCACCTTAGCATCACTCCCACTCACTTTGCCCTGGTTCCCACAGCAGTGCCGCTCTGGACAGTGGGGTTTTATTAGCAACTCAAGATGCCACTATGGAAAAGCAATCTGGGGAAAGATTCTATTCTAATAGGTAGTAGTTAGAAATCACTTGGTACAGCAACCCACAGCCTCCAACACACACACACACACACACACACACACACACACACACACACTTGCACACACACAATTTGGGGCAGTTGTAGAAAGGAAACCGATGTGAATGCAAGCAGAGAAACATCTGAGACTCTGATCTTAATTTTTCCCAGCTCCAGAATACTCTTCTGCAAGTTTAAAGGGATTTTTCTTTCTTCACATCCAAGTGCATAAATGCTAAGCTCAGCATGCCATACTCAGCCAGTGTTAGGAAATAATTCTGCAGGAAAGAAATAGGCCATACGGCTAACCGGATAAACAAAAAGTAGGTCATGGCCATAGCATGGGGCTGCTGGCCAGAGCCCTGGAGCCAAGAGGCAGCCATCTGTGAGGAGACAGGACAGTGTCTGTCCTCACTGTGCAGGTCCATTCTAGTCTACTCCCTGCTATGAGCCTGCAATATGACACTCATCACCCCCAATGTTTTGTGATCGGAACCATTAAAGTCTTTTTGTTGGTTGCCTGGGCCAAGAGCTGTTCCCAACGTTTCTTCCTTCCCCCGCACAGGGTGGCTAGGTCCTAGGTAGCTAGGAAGGTTGACATATTCAGGTGTCCCAACAGAGCTCCGCTCTTCTTTCCAATATAGTGACTGTGCAGGTGGACAGAAGTCTCACCTGCAAAGCCACCCTGATTTAATAACACTTGTTAAGTCACTTATTAAAATGTCCCATTTCCCCCATTATGAAGTAGGACACAACCTTTCCCTAGGTCTTGTTTTTCTTGTTTTTCCTTTGGTTTTAGGTTAATTCAAGAATCATGGGTCTACATGATTCTTTTATTGAACACAATGTTTATCTGGCAACTGCCTGGCAAGCTTGCGACTCTGACAAACCATGTGACACCTGTGTGCCCATTTCCTCACTGCCAGTCTAAGGATGACTTTGTGCCACGAACTAATGGGGGTGGGAGGTGAAACCTGTCTCTAGAAAGCTGGACACACTTAACATGCATGTTCAGGTGCCTCCCATGTTTCTGAGAACAATATCCCTTGTGAATGTTCTGGCAGAAACAAACCACATGGATCCCTTTGTTAGACTCACCTGTTTGTGTTTATTTTCTAAGGGGGTGGGGAAGAAATCCCACAAATTAAAATTTCCAATGAAGTCACTGGAAATTTAAGTTAAATGAGCTTTGCAAGTACAGGCTTGAATTAGCACACTTGTTTTTCTGCTTTGCCCATCCCACCCCAGTCTGCGTCTGGAGGAAAGATGCTCTCCCAAAGGACACCTTACTCATCCAAATGTAGCCCAAGGGAGGGAGTCTGGTCTGTTCAAAACGCAAGCTCAGGAGGACATGGCCTGTGAGAGGGGCTTTAGAAGACTTTCCTCATATATGACAACGAATGGAACCACCTCAAAAAACAGAGTCTAGGATTCTTTTATAAGTGTGTGTGTGTGTGTGTGTGTGTGTGTGTGTGTGTAACAGCATACATGTGGAGGTCAAAGAACAACACTTGTGGAAACTGGGTCTTGGGAATCCAACTTAGATCGTCCAGCTTGGCAGCAACTGTCCTTTCCACTGAACCATCTCACCAGCCCAAGTCTGAGGACCATATGTGAATTTTAAGCCAGTGTCTACCTGTGCATAGACATCTTGCTTTTTATCTACTCTGGTGACAGCACCCATGGGTGGAGGCAATGGTTGAAGCCTGTGACTTGGAACAGGATCTGGAGGAGGAAACTGCTGAAAGTGGGTTATTTGGAATTGGATGAAAGGAGAGGGACAGATGCCCACTTCTATGTCACCAGAGAACAGCAGAGATGCTCTCATTGTGATTCAGGATGCACCAGCCATGGGTTGAAGGTTGACAGTGATTCTGGAGTGCTTTGGGGATATAACAAGTGACACCTCATGACAGCTTCAGGTAGCATTTTCTATAGCACATCTGGAGACATCAAAATCTATCACCAGAGCTGAAGAGTCCCACTGAGCCACATCCCAGCTACAGACTGCTACTGTGCTGGGGCCCAGCAAGTCCCAAGCTGCTCATTGGCATGCTCACATGCATTGTGAGAGAAGTTCCTGAAATGGGTCCTTCTGCACTGGCCTGTATTTCCTGACTGTCATGGGATGTAAAGGGCATTTTATCTTTTGAGTTCATTCCGGTGCCAATGCCATGTGGGCAGTGTCACTCACAGCCACTCTGCTATACTCCTGACCCAAGACCATGGACATGGACCACAGGACAGAAGAAACATCAGGAGCTTCTTGATGATTTCCTGGGCCAAGCATCCTCCCTCTGAGGCTTTTTCCTTCTACTCACAGAGCATGGTGCCTAGGAGGGTTGACATTTAAGGCATCCATATGGCCAGCTAGGGCTCTGATCCCCATCTCCTTCTCAGTCTCTGTCTCCTTCCCCCTCCATATCTCTCCTCAGTCTCTGTCTCCTTCCACATCTCTCTCCTTCTCAGTCTCTGTCTCCTTCCCACATCTGTCTTTATCTCTTGCATTATGCTTCTTCTATTTTCATCATGTGTACTTGTGTCTGTGTGCTTAATGGTGTGGGCAGAACCAGAACAGATGTCAGATGCCCTGGAGCCAGGCTTACAGGAAGTTACAAGCCCAGCATGGATGCTGGGAACTGAATATGAGTCTTCTGGAAGAACAGCAAGTGTTTCTATAACCTGAGCCATCTCCTCGTGTGCCAAGTCAGAGGACAATGTTCAGGGTCTATCCTATTCTTTCTATCATGTGGATCCTGAGATCGAACTCAGGTTGTCAGGTTTGGCAGCAAGCACTTAAAAAAAACATTCAAAAGAAAACCCTACTTAACCATGTCACTGACCCTTACTATTGAGTTTCAGTGTAAGTTGTTGACTCAAAGACACAAACAGCAAGATTCAGAGATGATGTTTTGGGAAGTACTGGTCAGATGTTAGGACATAAAAGATTTAAGATACTATCTTTGGACCCTAGAACCAGTCCAGCCCCAAAAGTATGACCCCCCACCCCCTGAAATGCCAAATGTAGCCATATCCTGTACTATTTCTTGAATAGCAGTAGGCGTGAAAAAAGTACAGAGTGACACCCATCCAGCTTCTGTTGACATGTGGCTCCATCTGACCAGTCTGGACTGCATTTGGTTTCTATAGTATCCTTCTAAAATCCTTCATCATTGTCTGCCTGGACTCTGGTCTAGCTTTGGGAGATTAGCATCAGTTCCCAAAGAGCCTAGTGCCCACTAGAGCTGAAAAAAGTATTTTTTAATACAAAGAAATGAGTGTTTGACCGTGTTGGCACAGGTTAAAAGTCTGCGTGACAACAAATGGTGAGCTTGCAAGCTCAGAGGCTCACAACACACCTCGGATCACCGACATGTTCCTTGAAGTTGGCCTCAGCTCAGCTTGTCATCTTTTCTTGCTGTGGGACCTGTCATGGCTAGCAACATCTAGTCTAGATGGTCTCAGGGTACAGAGGGGGAAAAAAACAACAGTAGAAAGAAGAAAGAAAAAAAAAAAAAAAAAACAGCTGCTGGCAGGCTCACATCCCATTGGCCAAAACAAGTCACATGATCAGCCCTGACATCACACTCAGTAGTCCTGGTCAGTTAACAGTTAATTAACAGTTGGCAGTTAGTGGTCAGCACTCTGTCACACTGCAGCAGACCTAAGGACTGGATATTGGGCACAGGCAGAGGAACAGAAAGTCAGGAGCACCCTGGCTTATCTTGGCTTATAATTCTAAGACATTTTAATTGAACCTGACTCTTTTCTCGCTTTTTGAGATAACATAGTAGAGAGGAGCAAGTAGAACCAGACAGTCTCAGGGTTTCTTATTCTGGAGACCCACGTAGAGAATGTGATGAGCTGGGAAGCAGCTTTGGTGCCAAACCTCGTGACTGTAAAGATGATGCTACAGGGGCTCTTTTATCTTGAAAAACAGCTGGGTTTGAAGTCGGGTAACTTGGGTTTGAGTCTTCCTCAGGTTCACGAAGGACCAGCTTGGGTCATTTGCCCTCTCTGAATTTTAGTTCCTTCAGTTGTAAAACAAGGGTGGTTGTGAGAAAGGGAAGCCACTCTGAGTGGGATTTGGGGGATTCACACATTCACCCTTTATGATCATTTGATAGAAAATGTCTTTCCTATCAATTAGGAAGCCTTAAGGTTATTCCATTGGCATGGAGATATAAATACAGAGAATTTATTGGCAGTAGCCAATGAGCTGAAGTTGCCAATGATCTAAAAGACTTTTAATTTTTAAAAAAAGTATTTGAAAATTTCATACATGTATACAATGTATCTCAATCACGTCCACCCTCACTCCCTTCCCAATCCCTCCAGGACTATCCCATCACACCCTCCACCCAACTTCATGTTTTTTAAAAATATTAGGTTTATTTTTAACCTATTGCATCAAATTTGTGCTGTTCATATGTACCTGGGTGTTGGGTCATTGCTGGGGCATGGGTATTTACCTTACCTTGGAAAGAAAAGTGTTTCTCCTTTCCCTGGCAGCCATCAACTGCCAAAAGCTCCCTGGGTGGCATCTCCAGAGGCCTCCCTTTTCCATCCTGGGATTTTCGCTGGCTTGATCTTATGCAAGTCCTGTGCACAAGGTAACCAGAGCTGCTGTAAGTTCATATATGTAATAGCCATGTTGTCTACAGTATAGCACTTCGCAGTTCTCTGGTTCTCACATTCCTCCTATCCCTGCTTCTGAGACATTTCCTGAGTCTGGGAACAGCACATTAATATAGATACCCCATCTGCAGCTGAACACTCACAGTTGCTGATTCTCAGCACTTTGAACAATAATAAGTTTGTAATAAGTCAGTAATAAGGAATTGGCCCTCAAAGCATTAACTCCTACCCACTACAATAAGATGCTTCTCTGACCAAGCTTGGGAGCAGCACAAATCTGGCAGAGGGTCTTTCGCACATAGTCTGGCCTAAGCAGGGGAAGACATACTTGGTGCAGAAGGCTATGCAGGCTGGGATCCAGGAGAAAAAATTCCCAGAACCTGTGGGGATGGGGTGATGCCTGTCGAGTGGCTCCTGAGTTGAGGCTCTCTGGAAATGTATGTGGGAAGCTAGGTTCCTCAGTTCTAGAGGGTATACAGGCTAGGATCCTGAAACAAAAGCTCACAAGGCTGAGTTTTGATTGTAAGTGGAAGATTTACCATTCAGACAAGCACCTTGAAATAAAGGTCTGTTTATACAGAGGCAGCTGCTCTCCTGTAAAAGGATGAGAGGTGAGGCATGCTGGATGCCTGAGTGGTTCGGGAAGGTAGGACTTCCTTCTATCTGGGTGACTTGTTGTTAGGCTAGAGAGCTAAAAATGGGATGTGAATGTAAGCAAAGGTTTCTCAAAATTTCATGTTAACCCAGTATCTTAAAGATGGATGAGTCTTTAGTAAAAATCAAGCCCAGCTTCTTTCATGGACAGGTAACTAGGACCCTCAGGAGCAAGTCAGCTGTCCTTATGCCAGTTTGCTAGGAGAGGCACTAATGTCTAAGAAGCTGCTCAGGCAGAAGATGACCCACCTGTGCCCATCAATCCCTTAAAAATTAAAATTTCATTTGCTATTTCATCACAGAACATTTCTGATTATTTACTATTTACACATAATCTACCAAAACATAAAACTGTAACATTCAATTTCCCAGACATTTAAACATTCGTTACAGATTTGTAATCAAGCTCTCAGATAAACAGATAATTAACATCGCACCACTAATAAACCAGTCTTTTTCAGGCTCTAAACACCTCAAGTGGCAGACAGCACACACATAGATTGCCATGTTGATTACAAAATGTCTGAGCAACTGATTTCATAAACGAGGAGAAGGTCAGGCTCCCAAATGCAAGGACTTCAATTGTTTTCTACCCTTCCTGTACCATGGAGGATTTGCTGATGTTGCTCTGTGGCTTGCACAAGGGGGTCAGGTCAGTCTGTGAGCAATAGTTTAAAACCAAGTACATGGGTTATTGGCATATATTGTTCTGGAAATGGTGAGAGAGTGCCAACTCTAGACTAGATGATGGCACAGTAGAAATGAGTTTTATGTCTGTTGCTGTTAGCCCCCCCCCCAAAATAGCATTTGCAGAGGGTCATGTACTTTAGGAGAAACGGGGCAGAGTGGAAGGTCACACTGTGAATGTGTTTAGCCAGAACCCCATGTTTCTGGTAACATCCTTGATCATTGACTAATCCTATCAGGAACTTTATATAGAGGGAGAAGACAGAACAAATGCTGTCTAGACCTCTGCAGCTAGTCTGGGAAGCTGGGTGACACTTGCTTTGCTAACAGTATTTTAAAATAAGAAATTTTAAAATTCTTTGTGCTTTTCAAATTTTTGCTCTTTTATTTAATGAGTTTTTGCTTTCCTGGATTGCTGTCATTTTTTTTTAATAGGTGGTGCTTTCTATGGTCTCTCAAGTAGAATTACTGAACTAACAGAAGTCCCCCCAGAGAATCAACTGTGCATGCTCATTCAACTCAAGACTGCTGAACTTGTAGGTTCTGAAGTTTTGACACTGGCCAAATGGCTGTTAGTTTAGCATGGCCTCAGATTGTACTATCCAATGTGATGGGCATGCACACCCCAACCCCACAGGGGGGGCACAGAAATAGGTGTTGCCTCTTGTGAAAGCCACCTTGGGGGTCACTTTGATCACATCTCGTTTTCAGGGGAGAACCTGGCCACCTCTAGCAGAAAAAGGAGGCTGGTAAAAGGCTGCCTCATGCCTAGACCAAAATCAGGTGTCTTCCTCTAAAAGAGAGCAGGCAACATTGAAGGCACCTAACAGTGTCTGCCACTGTCCACTCCTTGGGACACCATGTATCAGCAGACCCACCCAATCCCACAAATAACACATGTTCTCTCTTCCGGGGAGTCAGATCCCAAATCTGATTCAGTCAGGCAGGCTCTTCAAGACATCAGGTCAGGGCCCGGGCAAGGGCAGAGGTGTAAAAGCTCACACTCCTAATTCACAGCTACCCCCAAACTCCCTCACATCTGGAACATGCTAGCCTTAGGGGAACTGAAGAGAAGGAATCAGAGAACAAGTCAAAGGAAATGCCATGCCTATAAACCATTGATCCTCAGCAACAACCTGCAAGGTCTGCTGGGCAAGAACCAAAACTTTTTTTTCTCTGTCAGTAGGCAAGTCTCTTGGTCAACTCATGGGGCAGTTTTGACTATGCTTTTTAGGGAACCCTCTCTTGGCTGTCTTTTAGGATGCAGGGATGCAATGAAGGTGATGTTCTTCTTGATAGCTACAACTGTTTGTTTGTTGTTGTTGTTTGTTTTTGTTTTAAAGCCTTTTTATAAAGCCTCTTCCTTCCAGTAAAAGCAGGGAGCATAGGCGGCTCTCTAAAGGTCAGACTCACGATTAACGTGCTGGACAAGTGTCCTGGAAAGGAATCCTAGGAGACTTTAAAAACATTTGCTTCCAGTCCATCTCATGTACAAATACCTATGGACAAGATCTGGTTTAGCATGGTTTGTGCCTGAGCCACCTTCCTGCTCTTCTTGGTCCCCATATCTCAGTTGAAAGCACAACTATATAGGACTTCAGTCTTTTAAGGCTTGGGATGAGAATAAGGCAAGAGAATACCCTTGACATAGCCTTTTTTAGTCTTGCAAAGATTCTGGGTAACAGCACTCAGGCAAGACCAGAGGATGAATAGAGTTTTGCTATTATTATTTATTAGAGTCTCCTGGAAGGATTCGAACCATGGTGTAAGGACTTCTTCTCTCTTGGCTGTGCTGCCTCATGAGTTCAAGCCTCAAGAATTCAGGCAGTTGGCACCAATATCCCTCCATGTAGGGAATTTGTGGAAGATAGAGCAGCTCCATCAGAAGCCAAACATAAAGTTTCTGATTGCAGTTCACAACACCAGCTCACCTCTTGAGTTGGCAATTGTGCTCAGAATAAGGTGCTCTCTGACTGGCCTGGGTATCGGCCCACCATCTCTTAGAGAGTCATGAAGGACAGTTAATCAGGACCACATGAACATGAAGTACAGAAAAATGGGCACTTTTTTTTTAATTCCTCAAAGAAATTGAGGCATGTAGTATCTGACAAGAAAGGGAACAAGATGATCCTAAGGATATGTGGTGACTGAGGCTGCAGAGATGCTGTGGCCTAGAAGGCCTAAGACGCCTGAGGGTAGAAATATCAAGGAAAACATTTTGTCTTAACAATAGTATTTGTACGGCCCCAGGCCGTCGCTTGCTAAGTGCCCTGAGACAAGAGTTCACTCAGAGCAGAGAGGCTTGAGTGAGGCCTACCTGGCAGTGGAGAAGTGTTCATTTTCTTATGCTCAGATTTGATGCTAGTCACCAGGACTCCATCCAAGAGAATGGATTATTCTCTTGTTTCTTCTTTATGCCAGACAAGTTCTCCTGCTGGCCTCTTCCCTCGGGTCTGGATGGTGAGCCTCCACCATACCCCGAGCGTAGAATAACACTCATGAGCTAGAGGCACTGGATCTGGCAGGAAAGGATGAGAGCCACTGTGTGTGACAATACCCAGTAGCCTCCACATAACCAGACAGACAAATTAGTATGGAGGAGGGGACATTAGCCAGCCTTCCCTCACTTCCGCATCTTAGAGTTCCTGGCCCAAGAAGCCTTCCAGAAACAGAGAAGCAGAGAAATCTCCCCTGAGAACAGGACTGCCATGTTCAGGCCAGCCAAGTCTACCACAGACAGATAGCCTGTGATTTCACTTTCAGAATCCAATGCACCCATCCCTAGAACTTCCAGAACATGAGCTACCCACATCCACACAACTGCTTGTCTCCCCAGGTGTGAAAAGCTGTCTGGTGAGGTTAATCTGGAGACATTGAAAGCATTGACCCCCTCCATCCACAGCCTCTGTATCCTACTGTTTTCTTGAGACCTCATTTTGCTCAGGTTTTCCAGAGTTTTAACTCATGGTTTTACTATTCTTGTTGCCAGGAAAGTGGTTCGAGAGAAGGGCTTCTTGGCCTTGCCAATGCTTCCTCTACAACCAGCACACAAGTACCCTCCTCAGGGTAGGGTCTCCCAAGCTCTGGCTCTTGGGGTGGGGAAGGACTGGACCAGTTGCTGGACTTACTTCCTGTGGTCCTCAGACAATGTCCCAGCTCAGTCACACCACCCTTGGGAATGAGTCTGGAAATGAGCAAGTGACCTCTGGGTTCTGTGACAATAGGTGAATCTAGACATGCCAGGTAAGCTAAGGTTATAGGCAAAATGACTAGGAATCCCTGTGCTTTTATATCTTAAGACTCAGAAGCTTTGTTTATAGCCACTGGTATGGAGGTTGTGACTCTCAACATCATCCAAGCACCTCACTGTGATTAACTGGGGCCACCACAAGACCTTTCTTTGCTCAGAGTCTTCTGTCTGTCACCTTGCCATCCCTGCATCAAGATGTGGTCTGTCCCACATGATATAGAGCATGCCCAGGCATTGCTTTGTTAGAGTCCAGTGGGCATGGCATCATGCCACTGAAAGATTTGGTTCTCCATATTCTGCCTCTTGGATACAAGCCATTATGAAAGATTCTTGTTTGTATGTGAGCACCAAGCTCTGAGGTGCCCATGAACCTCACTGGAGGATAGGGCATAGGGATAATGCCCCGAAGAGGAGGTGGGCAGCATCAGGCACCAGGCACAAGAACTTTTAGGATTGTTGCACTTTATTATATTTCTTGCAAAATGTATGAAAACATGCATCAAAACTAATAATACATGTGGAATATTCAATGGTACTAAGCTTTTGCTGGAAGCGCTGATACTGTGGACTTGAAAGATATAAAGTTAGCCCTCTTTGTCTTTATAATATACTGCTATGGACAAGACTTCTGAGCCACACATTGGGGCTGGATTAATTATTGTGGGGATGGTACTGTACATTGTAGCCTCCACAGCCATACCTCATATATGTCCTAGAAACCTTCCAACTGTGACAAAGAAAATGTCCCAGTTGTGCCCAGGCATCATCCGTGGGCAACAAACGTAAACCACTGCTTCATGTCTGCTCTGTGAACACACTGGGTCTTGGGATGTTTGACATTCCTTAATTTTGTACCAACCTGATGGGTTGGTACTTTCATTTTTCATGTTTTTCAGTTTTTAGTGATGACGTTTTCTAACTTAGTGTTCTCATGTCACAGTCTGTCACTGAGCTGTTGGTGTATCTTTTCCTGAGCTGAATCTTGTTTCCCTATCACGACATGTATTCAATGTTCTCATCTCCCCACCCTGCTCAGCCGCTCTCATAAGAGCCATTTTCATGAGCTTTAAGGCTGGCTTCGGAAGTTAAATCCAATGTTTCATGTGTTCATGTGTATTTTTTTACTCCCCCCCCCCAGCACATGTGCACACTTATGCAGGTTTGTATGCTGGAAAAATTGTGTACAACTAATTTCTGTGTTGGTTGATGTATCAGAGTAGCTGTTATGTGTGCCAAACTCAGAGGAAAGCACAGAGAGCCCATCTCCAGTTGTGGGGAGAAGGACCAACTCACACATCAAGGCCAAATTGCCTAAGCCAGATTTTCAGGTCTTCAAATTTTATAGCTTGGAAGTAGAGAGATGGCTTGGGTTCAGAACACTCTTCCAGAGGCCTGAGTTTGATTCCCAGCACACATATGGAATATGTAACTCTAGTTTCAGGAGATCCAGTACTGTTTTTTGGTCTCTGTGTGCTCCTCCATCTCTCTCTCTCTCTCTCTCTCTCTCTCTCTCTCTCTCTCTCTCTCTCTCTCTCTCTCTCTCTCTCTCTCTCAAAATAAAACCTTATAGCTACTTCTACCCCCATGCTACCAGTTGTCAAACACCCTAAATGTTCCTTCTGATGCTCTCAAATCTAAGGATAAGTGTAGCTGAGCCCCTTTCTGTAACATTGAACAAGGATGCTACTGGTTTAGAGAGTTTACCTGGGATAAAATAAGGTTCCTTTGGAGTGCTCCTTGGCATACATAGCAGGTGTGTGCTCAAAGGAAGCCCCACATGCCATTGCAAAGTAGAGTCCAGTGGGACTTGGAATGCTTTTACCATAGAGAAATGGTCAGTGAGGAGACAGATACTTACCTTGGTTTGAACATTGCATGATTATGAAACCATCATATGTTATCCCCATAACATGTGGTTTCATGCTTTTACATTTTGACTTTTAAAAAGTGTACAGAGTGGAGAAAAAGGAGATGCTTAAAGGGATGTCAATGAGAGGATGAAGGTAAAGCCTAGAGCTAGACCCTGATTCTGTGCCCATAAGAGCTCCTGGATTCTATCAACAGGCTGCTGGAAATTTCAAAGTCAAATTTAGCCATGCATCGATTGTCAAACTATGAGTAAAATATAATTTCTGTTATCAAAATTTCTAAACAGAAAAGAAAGCAGGAAGCTCCAGTCAGTACCTGAATCCAAGAACCTTCTAATGTTTTGCCATGACTGTTTTTTCTATCCTTCCTTAAGCATCTTAACGCAAATCCTGTACAAGTCATTTTTTTCTTTTTACTTTTTGAAATTAAAATATAACATTTTCTACCCCACCCTCTCCTTGCTTTCTCTCTCAAATGCATGGCCTCCTATTCCTAAATACATATATACAACCTGGTCAGTCTTTATAATGTATTTGTATGTATATAATTTTAGGGCTGATCTCCTGGTATTAGGTCATCAATATGAGAGCCCTTCTCAGGAAAAACTATTTTTCCTCCTTTCCACATTCCTTAGTCACCTGTAGTTCTTTGTCCAAGGTTGAAGACTTAGGAGATTTGCCTCTTTCATGTTAGCATGTCATTGGTGTTGTTCAGATCTTCTGTAGTCAGCCATGTTCGAGAAGCTTCACGGGTGGAGCTTCTTTGTAACTCAGTTAACTCTAAAATGCATCTTTAAGTGGATACAAGAAATGTCTTCATAATTAATTCCAATGTCAGTATAAGTCTTGTGACATAAATTTGCTACTCTCAAAGTATACTGTTCAGACTTAGAGTTCTATGATTATCTAAAAAGGAAAATAAAATCTTCTATTAGCTTAAATCGGAGTCTATAGAAAGTCCTTCACTGTATAGGGAAATATGAACCTAGTAAAAGGGAGACCCATCCATTCAGAGGGACTGTGCCCAACTGACAGGCACAAAGAGGATCCTGTGATATGAATTCCTCCCTTGTCTAACCCTCAGAATCCTAGGGTGACTAAAGACATTTATCTGTGTGACACCACATACTTTTCTAGGCTGAACACTCTGTTTGTTCCTATGATTTCCTGATGACAGTCTCCTCTTTTCCTTCTTCTTTTCCTCTGATCAAGCTCTGCGTGGTGATGCTCCCTGAAGACACCTTCCACAGGGTGGCTATTCTCGGTCATTGGTCCTTGTGTAAGCAATGGTGTATCTCTTTATAAAGAGCTATTGACCTTACAGATGGGAAAGCTGGTCTTAGTCTTGGTGTTTGATTCAAATACCAAGTAGAATCAACAGTTTCCAGCTTTGTCTGTGAAGAAGCCATTTTAGCTCTAGCTCCCTTCACGTTCCACCCACATCCTCTTTTTAACTACTAGGATGCAGATACCATGAGAGTGTGGAGAAGACAGTGGATCCTGGAGTCTAAGTAAGAAGCTTGGTTTACTGGCTAGATGACAGACTTCACAGCCAAGCGTTCCAAATTCAAAGCCCATACCTGTGAAGTACGAGCTGGCGGTCCTTGGGTGAATTCATTGATCTTTGATTCTCTATCGGAAAGATTGACATGGTAATAGTACCTCCTTCAATAGGTTGTTGTGAGAATTAAATAAATCAGTGCCTGAAAGTATCAAACAGTGCTTGGGTCAGAGTGGGTGCTGCATGGTGGTGATCCTTGTCTTGCATCTACCACCTTGAAAATACGTCTTCAGGTCCTTATTTTTAACTGAAGAAATTACAATCAGTGGGACCTATTCATGGGAACCTTGTAAAGATCAAAGGAGAAAATTCATCAAAAGCTGAAATAACGGTGCCTGGTACATAATAAGCACCCAATAAATACTAGCTACTATTGATTTTTCACTTTGTATTTGCTATGGTACCAATCCCAAGTCAGAAGTCAGGTATGTCAGAAACCAACAAAGCAACTTGATCTAAACTCCAAGTTTTAACAGCATCTCATTCAATCTTGAAGATTGTTTCCCCCCATGACCTCCAATCTGTGCCAAGGACCTGAGAACTTAGACAATGTACAGGTTTCCAGAGTCTTGCTGGCACTGAGTCCTCCATCCACTTAGACGTCTGCTATCTCAGCTTGGCAAGTCTCTGCTATTTCCATGCCACCCAAGGCCTTTCCCAGGGGACCCCCTTCATGGTCGAGCTTCTGCCCCACCCATGACCAAGACACATTGATTCTTCCTTTACTTTTTACTCAAGCCTCTGGAGATAATTTATTAATCCAGAGAAAAAATCTTTTTCCTCTCAAATCTATTGACCTCAATGGAATTTGAGATGGAAGAGCTGAGTCACAAAGTTTCCCAAAAGGTAGATAAGCAGCAGAGCTTACTCTACAACTTGAATGTGACCCGGAAGAAAAGATAATAGAGGGAGTTCCCATACAATGACCATCTAGAGAAGTTTTTAATGCCCATTACCACACAGAGGGCAATTCATATTCTTGTCCCTCACTGGACACCTGGGACCTATGCCAAGAACTCTGCAAACATTAGAAGAGAATAAAGAGCAGAACTAGATGGGCATCTCACCCTGAGAGCTCCCTATCCACATCTGGCAATCTTTAAGAGACAATTGGGATGCTCACAACTAATTGGGAACAACGGGTTTCTGACATTTTGTGGGTACAGATGCAACCACAACCTACAATGCATTTGACAGCTAGACTCCCTCTCCCCTGCCCACAAAAAGGATTAACCTGGTCCCAAAGGTTAGTAGCATAGAGGACGAGTCATGAGAACGGTCATGCAAAGCAAAAGAATGACAAGGGAATTGTGCCAGAGTCTCATGCAACCAAAATCCCTGGAAGACCATTCACTTTAGCCAGGAGGGTCATTCCTAGGAACTAATTTCATAGAAAAGGATCATAACAGGCCAGAGTTTATTTAGCTCATAGGCTTCCCACATGATGTCAGATAGCAATGACTCCAAAGACAAAACAGAAGCAGCCAGTGAGCAGCTTCTGCTCACCCAGAAAAAGCAGACTGCTATCCTTAAGAACCTGCAGAGAAGAACTTCCTTCACTGGGTGGGGATTTGGGGTGTCCAGCAGCAGGCAAGAGCCTCTCAACTCGGCTCTGCTTCCCTTGTCTTTTAGGCAAGGTAATCTGTTACCTGGACAGGAAAAAAAACTAGTTTCTTAATTATGGGGATGCTTTCTCTACAGCCTTCCAGAAAGTGCCCACAATATTATAATAGAGGGTGGGAAGCACCCAGGTGGAACATTAAAGAAACAAAACAGGTCAGAAGTGAGACAAGAATCGTATTTCATCTTGTTCTGGAACATAACCGAGAAAGGCTTGCAAGTTCCAGGACTGCCTGGTACTAGTGAGGAAGAGGATAAAAGACAGTCTGGTGTTATGGCCGGAGGTCAGGTAGTAGAGTTGAAGGAGGTCATATTGTACTGAGAGGATGCTGAGCTGTTCATGGTAAGGGGATAAAGGCCATGGTACGTAGACAACAACATAGTTTTCCATTTCCAATGTGAAAGAGGTCTTGTTCAAAACCATGAGAATAGCTGGAAGATTGTCTTCAGTCATGGGATCTTACGATTATTCTTTTGACTTTTCAACTGCTTTGAGGGTGTGTGTATGGGGGGAAAGAGCTTAATTTCCAAGAGACCCACTGTTAATAGCAGCTTACAGCCAAGAATTTGAGAGTTGTTTCCTACTCTGCTTGTGAGACTTCTTCCCAACTCATCTACATTTTGACAAGATCTCGGGGACTGCAATGGGTAAGATGTCCTCTCTCCTTTGTCCTCTGTTGCCAGCTGTCCTCTTAGCCTGCTTCTGGGTGACTTTCTGGGACTCCTATGTCATCTCTTGATGCACTCAGATCCCTCCTCTACCCTCACTGCTCCCACTTGCTACTCTGAAGGCTCTTTGGTCTTTCCATTCAAATCCTGTTTAATGCTTTCCCAGTGCTTCCCACAGGGCCACCATCACCTGGCCTCTGGGCCCCAGAAGTCACCTCCTATTGTGGTGCATCCAGTCCACCCTTCTTTCCTTTCCTTGCCCTAGAAACTAGATGGTTCCTTCTAAGACATGCTTCTGATGCCAGCTTCTTGCTAACACAGTCCTGGTTTACATAGCAATCAGCCCCTCTGAGTAAAGAAGATGCTTTTCTTATCCTCATGACAGATTTGGAAGCAGAGGCCCAGAGAGGTTAAGTATCTTTCCTGGGCCCCCACTGCCATCATGAGGATGTGTCAACATTGCCATATGGCTTAGACTTCTTTCAATGGCTCTTTAATCTTGACTTGCGGGGCAAGCTCCGTACTTTCACCATGGTCTTGTTCTGGCACAGACTCCCTCTCTGCTCAGATTTATCAGTCTCTTCTACATCACTCTGTAGGGCTTTGTCCTTCTGCAGCTGTCTGCAGGTCCTCACAAAAGCCTTGGTGGGGGGGGGGGTCATACTGCTCTGTCTTTGCTCGAGTTGTTTCTTTCCCTAAGATGTCTGTCTTCACACATTTCACCAGACAGGCCCAACTCCAAGGCTCACTTGAAAGTGTATCTTCCCACCAAGTCTTTGTGAGCTACCTCTCACCTACTCCTGGAAGAGCTGTTCTCTACTTACCTTGGGCTTTTCTCAAGTGGGACCCTATTCTGTTCCCTTACTTTATCAAACAGAATGGCAATCAGACCTCACTCCTTTTTACGTGTACTAGACAGATAGCCCTCTTGAGATGTTTGCAAGCTGACTTATTATTGCTGCTTTCCTGCCTCAGAGGTGTAGGTGATGAAGATTGGGTCTCATTAAACTACCTCATTGGAACGGGGATGTATTAAACTGCCTCATTGGAACGGGGATGTATGCTGGCGCCTGGCTATTACTTTTGGATGTGACTATAGAGCAGCAAAGCTTTGGAGCATTGGACAACAGAGCACACAGGAAAGGTTGGGAGGAGTGAATAGCTAGCTGCCCTTTTTACTCTGTCATCTGACTAGGGTGGGGACATGATTCAGTCTTGGCTTGCTCCAATTCTAGAGGCTGTTCATAGAGGCTCTGCATCTTTAGCTTGGCTTTTGGTGGCTGAGTAAGATTCTACCCATTAAGTCTCTGCTTGGGCTTCAGGCCATCCTGAAGCTTTTCTCTGCCCCACTTTTAGTGGGAGAAAGGCCTGAATTCATTGCTTGGGGAAGTCTGCTACTGCTTCTGGTTTCTGAGTTCTTCCTGTTAAAATGAGGCAATTTCTGGCTTCTTCACTCAGATCATAGGGCAATAGAAAAGAATATAAGAGGCATGTGTTAATTTCCTCATAATTAAGGTTGCAAGGGGATGCCCTGGGTAAAGCACTCTTACTAACAATGTCAACCCTGGATGTTTTCAGCCACAATTGGCACAAATTTCATGGACTATATTTTCCCAATTCCACTTGATTGTGGTTCAGAAATGTTCTAAGGCCTGATATTGCTTCAGGGGATAAGCTGGAGGGGCCTCTAAGTTCCCACAGGGACTCTTAACTACAATCTCCATCCACCCCAATTTGGGTTACCTCCGTCCAGCTGGACAGAGCAGCATTGGCCTCAAAAAGAGACCCCTGAGTCGGTCTTTACAAATATTTGTTTCTTTGTAAACAGTGGATCATACCATCCTTTTCTGTTTTATTAAGCTTAACTATATATAGACGTGCCAAGACTAAGCAGCAGTGACTGGGTCCTCCTTGGCCTTCAGAGCCCTTGCTCTGTGGCCTGCTCAACGTCCTGACTTCACGCTTGTTTGCATCACAGTCCTTTGGTGTGTGCCTGGATCATGCCCCCTGGTATCCATTGAAGCTTAAGTGCTGGTCTTCTGTCCTTGGCACCAAGCAAAAAGCTGCTTTTGTCCCCAACATAGGAGCACTGAACATGACTGGAATTAACTGAAAGATGACAAAACCCAGCCACACATTGCATGCTTTCACCCTTTAACCTCAGTTATTATTCCCATGGTGCAGACACTCATGGGGTTCTGATATACATAAAATGGAAGTGGACACCCTTCCCCACTTTACAGCCTGCCCTGGCTTCCCCACATGACTGCTTCCCACTTTACAGCCTGCCCTGGCTCACATCTCCCTGTCTTCCTCTAGAATTGTTCACATCTTTTTTTTTTTTCTTTCTGGAACTCATTTCCCTAATCTCATCGACTTCTGTCAAGTCATTCTTTGAAACTAATCTTCCAAGTCACCTACTTCAGGAACTCTTAGCTCTTTGTTTTGTTGGTTTGTTTTTGACCAGCATTTACAGGACACTCTCAATGCCTGTGTGTGGTTTATCTTTTCCAGGGGAATGCCACCAACTGGAAAGCAGAACCCAAAACACACATTCATGATTGAGCCTGTGCCTGGTGTTTACAGGCTGACCACATACCCATTGTCACACAGGTAGACAAACTATCTGTAACATGACTTCCAATGATCTTCCCTTACCTCTATTCATGCCCTTATATAGTTTACTTATTCCTGAGTTGAAATTGGTCTTTGAGACCAATAGAATATAGATGTGATGCCAGGAAACTTTTATGTAGCAAAAGACTGGACAATAAAAGCATTATGAAATTTGTTTACAACTTTCTGACTTACCTGTCCCAAGGGAAGCCAGATGCCACATCAGAAAGAGTCAAGGCAGTCTCAACAATGGTCTACATAGCAAAAACCTGCCTAGGCATCCATGCAGTCTTGTGAGTGAATCACCTTGGAAACAGATCTGATAGGATCAGCCAAATCTCGACAAACTAGACAAATCAGAGGTTCAACCTCATGAGAGGCCCCAGCCAGAACTTCCCTACGGAACCTCCCCCTAAACAGTCTTGGAAACTGCTGTTGCAAAGCACTAAGTGTTGGGGTAATTTGTTATGCAGCAAGAGATAACTAATGCAATCCAGTTAACATTTATTATATTGTAATGAAGAAAAACGAATGGAATGTATTCTTTTATAATTCATAAAAGAATATGAATTATTTTATATTCTAGTACCAGCAAGTACTATATGCCTAGATTATAGTGTCTAGCAAGATGCTGGACAAAGTGCTTGCTTTTGTGAGATTAATTTTTTTAATGAACAAATGAATTTTATAATATTAGGTCATAAATACTAAGAATAGAAAAAGACTGATCATGTTGATAAAAGAGAAGCTGGAGCTCAGAGGGTTTATTTATGAGTCTTATACTTGTTTTTATTTTATTGCTGCACTGAAGTTTCTTTGAAGTTGGTAGTTTATCTCCATTTTACAGATGAGAAAATTGAAGGCCAGAAAAGTTCAGTGAGGCAGCCAGCATCATCCAATTAGTCCAACCAGGTCACTTGGAGCCCAAAGCCATGGCTCTTTACAATACACAGATCGACCTGTTTAGGTTTCAATTCAGCCTTCTCTCCTGGATTCAGCCTTCATTACAACCTGTACTCAGCATCAGCTGAGTGCTTGTAATGCAATGCTGTAGGGAAAGAACCAAAAACCCCTTCAAATAAGAATTTCTCAGGATGGCCTAGCTCTTCCCTTAAGCCTGGAAAGTAACTGGGCATCTGTAGACCCACGGTGGGCTGAATTTATCTATTGGGACCCAGATGCCTTAGCTGTCCTGCTTGGTTAAAGCAGCAGACTCCAGGCTCCCATCGTGCTGCTGCCCACTTCTCTCCTGAACTCTCTGCCTACTCTGTGCTCTGTATAAGAGGAATAACAGGGTTTTTAATCAAACCCCTCTTCTAGCCCCTCCCCATCCATCTTGACTTACCCAGGGCCTCCTTTTCATTTCTTTCCCGCCTGGTACCCAAATCACCAGATGGAGATAGACAAATTCTTAGTCGGTGCTTCCCATGTGCCAGGCCCCATTCTAAGGTTATGATTTTTCTTTTTCTGCATGAATTTATGGAATCCTCACAACAACCCTTTGTGGAGGTTCCATTACTTTCCCCATTAAAATCAAACCTCAAGGCCATTGAACAACTAGGTGTGTAGCAGATCTGGGATTTAAACACGGCTCTGAATATAGACTTTATTCATTATTCAAGATCACATACTGAGCTGGAAGAACTTTGAAGATGGGTGAGTTGTAAGCCCTTGGAAGTGCTGACACCATATTATCTCCAGAAGATAACAAAACACCTTAAGTTAGAGCTAGAGTGAAGACACATGAAATAGCACCATCATTTCCACAACCCATCACAGTTTATCAAGGGATGTGTAGATCTAGTGTGCTTATTAATGCCCAACCCAAGTTTTTCACTTACTAAATATAGAGGTGCCTACTATGTGATACTTCCAGAGCATTTATAAACTTGACATGAATGATTGTGAAAGCCCAGAGAGGAGGAACCAAACAAGCTCTAGCATATGGCCAGAGCTTGTGAGATGTACTAGAGATGGGCAAGCAGTGGTTCAAGGGCCAGGTTGAGAAATTTGGTCTTCATCTTTAAAATATTATGGGGCCATTTAAAGATTTTAGGAAAGGAACTGACTGATAGAATCAGATTTGTGTAGTAGAAATACTACACCAGGCATATGAAGCCAATTAAAGTAGGCATTTTGATAGTTGGGCAGAATACAACACATGGGGAAGAGGACTAGCAGTTAAGATAGTTTGTTGGTCAAAACTTGGCAATCACTTGGGTGTGGGGAGAACTAAAAATGAAAGGTGTTGGGGCCAATTCATTCAGGTTCCTGGCTTGAGGGTGTGGGCTGGGTGACGGTAACATGCACTGAGATGAAAATCAAATTTAACAGAGATATTGATATCTTAAGCTGTCCAGGATTCTTTGGATAAGTGACTGGAGACTTAATGAGGGCACGTGGCTTATTCAATTATAGGGGCCAGAATGATGTACGGAAGAGAAGTAAAGCCCAAATCTTTCCTTCCTGTGCAGATTTTCTCTGTGAGGAACACCAGAAAAACTAGAAAGGACAAGGGAAAAGATGTCAAAGGATTGGGAAAGGCTTTATCAGAGAGAGTTCAAATCCACAGGTTCCTGTGGTAGGGAAAGGCTGAGATATTCAAGGAATACCAAAGAAAGTTCCAAGAAAGAAGTAGAAAAAAAGATAAAACAACATTTAAAACAGTTGTCTAATCTGGGATTGAGAAGATATAAGCAGTAGTTTGGATTTATTCTTGGTGTAAAGAAAATATCTTGGAAGTTAGAGCCAGGGTTATGATATTGTTAACATGCTGACATATTTACGATATACTTTTACTTTCCAGATGTAATTTACATGTAAAATAAGAAACAATACAGATGCACCCTATGTCCCTCATGCCTTTGCTAGTCTTTTGTTTTGTATTTCCTATGGCTTTTCATAGATCACTTGTAAGAATTCTTCTCATTTTCTGGATGAGAATCCTCAGTCAAAAATGTGACCTCCAAATATATTTTCTCCTGGTCCTCACAGGACCCTTTTAATTGAGCAAAAGCTTCAATTTGCTGAGGTCCAAATCATCACATTTTCCTTTTGTAAAGTAGGGCTTCTGTGTCAGATGCCCTTGACATAGCCAAGGAATGGTGTCTGTCTGTTCTGTGGCTGTGTTGGAAAGTAGAGGGGGATTGATTACACATGACAAAGGCTAAACAGGGCAGCCAGGCAGAACAGAGGCGCTCTTTGGAGCTCTATGAGGTAACAAAAAAAGAAGAGAAGATAACTTGGTGAGGGTGGGGTGTGGGTGCTGTGGAGTAAAATCCCTTTCAGACTGAGTTTTGTGTGCAGTTGGCATCTGAGCAATATGACTGGACACTTAAGCCTTTCTCTTCTCCCAGAAATATCCTCAAACCTGAAAAGAATTGTCCAGGTCCTTTAATTTGCCCTGAGATTTATATACAAAAGCATCATGGTTTTGTCTCCAATAGTTCTGTATGGAAGACAATTTTTTTTGGACAGAAAACAAAACTGAGGCCTAGAGAAGAGCTAGGATGAAAAACAAATCTCTCCTGTTGACCTTAACTGGTCTTTTCTGTTAGTTCACACAGAATCCCCATCACTGATGACAACTGTAGTTAATGGTTGTGAGACCATTTGAGGGGACATCCAAGGACTACACTCTTTCTCTGATGTTAAAACCTTCTTAATCCTCTGGTTGTACTGAAATTTTAACTCATGGCCCGAAAGTTTAGATGAGTAAGACTGCTTTAGCATGGCTCAAGGAGGCAGTGCAACTGTTTGGTCACAGTTTCCACATACCTACAGGGGGAAAACAGTCACACTAGTACATAAAAAGCCATGTCTACAGTCTCTGGAAACAAGCTGGTTGTATTGAAGAAAAAAAAGGCTTCTGGGACATTTGAGTTACAAGCCGAACTATCCTTTTCTTCCCCATGTAATATGAGTTCCTCTGAGAACTCAGTAGCTGACAAATAGTTATTCATGTAGGGACTTGGAAGACACTTCCTTAAGAAATGAACAAAGTGAGCTTATTATATCGAGGACAGCAAACGACATAGTTTGCTGCCAATGACAGCATCTGAGCTGTCAACCAAAAATTAGAATTTTGAGAAAACAAATTTCATTTGCTACTATGTATGTGGTAGGTTTCTAGTGCTTGAAGATGTTTCTACCTCTTATTCATGGTATTATAAGTGTGGCTTTTAAAAAAACTATTACTGTGTGAAGATATAGGATTTTG
The DNA here is from genome assembly GCF_963924665.1 of Micromys minutus. Lineage (NCBI taxonomy): Eukaryota > Metazoa > Chordata > Mammalia > Rodentia > Muridae > Micromys > Micromys minutus. The sequence continues at coordinate 2,488,557 of NC_137962.1, read as the reverse complement.
CTTACTGAAGCTCAGTAAACTAAGTTCTTAGAACTCTTCCTGGTAGCCCAGTCAGCATGGATTGAGGTGTATGATGGTACAAAGTGTGGCTGAATATGAACGTTACAAAAGTACAGTTTCAAATTTCACATTGCAATTTTTGGAATTAATCTTTAGGTAAATTCCACTGGCTTTTAAAAAACATTATAGGATTTCTTAGGTTTCTTAAAAAGGCTATTTATTAAAGTACCTCTCTGGATCCCTTGCAGCTACATGCCTGTGTGAAGATAGACAATCTGTATATATTTCAGGTCAGGGACTCTCTTTGTGTAAAAGAAAAAAAAATACAAAGGCAGACTGAAGACTCTGTCTTCTGTGTTTAAAAAGGTAAGAAGCAAAACAGCAGCAATGCTGGTCTCCACATCCTCATTTTTAAAGTATGTGTGTGCTCGAATACAGATGTGTTCATGTGTGTGTGCATGTTAATGTGCATACAGGTGCATGGAAGTCAAAAGAGTCTGTCAAGGTTGCCAGATATGCAACTGGAGTCACAGGCAGTTGTACACTGTCTGACATTGTTGGGAGCAGAAGTCCACACTCTGCCACACAATGATCTCCTTCCCCCATTCTCCCTGCGTGAGAGTAAGATGTCAGGAGCCTGAGCCCCACACAATGACCTCCTCACCCAATTCCCCCTATGTGAGAGCATGGACTTTTCCCAGGGCCCTGGTGTCTACACAAGAATTAACTATACTCAGGAGTTCCACAGTCCCAGGCACCGTGGTGTTTATACAAGATAAGTTACAGCTCCACCAATGACTGTGCATTCCAGAGCTCCAAAATCTATGGTGCCCAGGTGTCCCGAGAAGGAAGTTAAGCCCTAAATCTCCTAGCTAACAAGTGTCAAGATATCTCCGTCTGTGTGCTCACCCTTCATTCCATCCCTTGTATAAAAGAAAGAACCTGTGACAATTAAAACAGACCTTGACAAGTCTTTGCTTGGTCTCGATCCTTTTTCTCACCCATTTCTTCCCAGGGTAGGTCCCCATTGACCCCATGAATAACTGGATCCCACAGAACAGGACAAGTGGCGCCCAATGTGGGGCTCGAGGTAGGGACCTTCACCAGACAGAGACCCCTGTCTCCAAGGAAAAGGCTGCTGCAGGGAAGAAATTTGGAGGACTGTTCTCACCACTCATGAGAGACATGAGTCCACGGTAAGTGAAGAATTTCTCCATCTCATAAGAAATGGGCCATAAATTGTCTAAGGAAGCAGTCTTCAACAGAGACCTGAAAGCTTCTCTCAGGGAAAGAGGAGTCAGAGTTAAAAAGAAAGATTTGGTAAAGTTTTTTGTGTTCATAGATCAGGTATGTCCCTGGTTCATAATAGATGGGCCAGAAATCCATAGTAAAAATGGCAAAAGGTTGGAAGAGAACTAAATGAAAAATTAACCAGAGAGGTCCCTGAGGCGATCCCCACAGCCATTTTCTCCTATTGGGGACTCCTCCATGATGTTATTGAAGTGGCGTCAGATGACCCGGACAAACAACAACTTTTGTCGGTCACTGACTATTGTCTCCACCCCTTGTCTCAGGTGGTCTTGGTGACCTTTCTCCCTTCCAAAAAGGAAGGACCCCTCAAAATCCCCCTCAGTCATCATAGATATGTCTGGGGCTCTGCCATCCACTCCTGCAGCCTCCTTCTACCCCCTCTCCTAAAAGAGTTATTTTCCTCCGAGGGACCAATGACTTATCCGGTTTTTAACAAACCTCTTGGCGGCGACCCCCTAGACGACAAAGATGGGATCACCTCAAAAGACAAGGTGGCACGTTATCATGAGCCTGACTGGCCGCCGTTTCCTTCAGCCCTTTCACATGGGCTCTCTCCCTATATACCACAGATTTGCGAGCCTACCTTTCTGTCCCCCTGCCTTGCCACCGCCACCCTCACAGAGGCCAGAAACAAACTCTTGTCTCAGGTTGCTGAGCTAACAGAAGTTTTACATCTCCAGAAGTTTTGCTCAGCTCTCTACCGAACTTACTTCACTACACACCTCCCTCAGAGAGACCGTTTTCGCCCCAGCCTCGAGCCCAAATGCCCTTATAAAAAGAAAACCCAGGCCACGACTTCGAGCGCTAATAAAAAAAAAAAAAAAAAAAAAAAAAAAAACAAGACCCCTCAGGGCCCAAAATCTAAAACCCTGGCTTTCTCCGTTATAACCCGCTCTATAGGAGCTGCTAATTCCCCTACCTCCACTTCAGAAGACCCCCCACAGTCGACCCGGCAGAATCTGCCCGACTCTGGCCATAGTTCCCCTGCGAGTCTGGCCGATGAAGGCAATAGTGATAACGAAGAACAGACACTGGCGCACGCCACACAGGGCGAGCCGAGAGAGTTCCATAGGTTAAAAGCTTGAGGGAACTTAATTCTGCAGTTAAGACCTATGCGCCCAACGCTCCCTTTACCCTCTCTGTCCTTGATGCGATTCCAAGAGGCGAGTGGGTGCGGGTGGTGCAAACTGTCTTAACCCGAGGGCAGTTTTTGTCATGGAAGGCTGACTTCCTACACCGCTGCCAATCGACCGCTGTCATTAATTTTAAATCCCCCCATCCCCCTCCGCGACCTGGACTTTTGAGAAACATAGCGGCCAGGGCAAGTACGCAACGGAGGCCCGCCAGCAGCGCCTTCCCACGGCCTCCTGGCCCAGACCGCAAACGCTGAGCTTAGCGCTTGGCCGTCTCTCCGGACCTCAGGTTCGGTTTTCACCCTCTTAACCAAGATCACCCAGGGGGCTCAAGAGGAATATAGTGATTTTGTGAGTCGTCTGCTTGAGGCTGCGGAGAGAACCCTGGGCCATGAGGAGTCAGACAACAAACTTATTAAGCAATTGGCCTATGAAAACGCCAACTCGGCCTGTAAGGCTGTGCTGCGCAGTAAGGCTAAGGACAAAACCCTTGATGAAATGATTCGCATCTGCCGAGATGTTGAACCATTTACCCATAAGGTATCACAGGCTGTCCACCTCGCAGTTGGCGCGGCTTTCCAACTTACTGGCCCTAGAAAGAGTTGTTTTAAATGTAGTCAACCTGGTCACTTTACCCGGCAGTGTCCTGCTGTGCCTTCTTCTGCCGATAATGCCCAGCTCTCTGTGAGCCAGGCAACCCAGACTGCGCAGCCTACCACGCTATGCCCACGCTGTAAACGGGGTAAATATTGGGCTAGTATTTGCCACTCGGCTACGGATGTTAGCAGGCGCCCTCTGCCTCCCCTTCATGGATATGGCCAGAGGGGCCAGCCCCGGGCTCCCCCAACCCATCTCATTTCTTCAGGCCACAGGGAACTGCCAGCAGCTAAACCAGTCCCTACCCTCTACAAAGCTACCCCAGGGAGCGCCGGAATGGATTTGTGTGCCTTGCTATAATACTAACACCTGAGGATGGTGTTCAAGTCCTCTCCACAGGGGTTTTTGGGCTTCCTCCGCATAATACTTATTTTCTAATCTTCGGGCATTCCTCTACCACCCTAAAGGGACTTACACCCCACCCCTCTTTAGTAGATAGTGATTACACCGGGGAAATTAAGATCTTAGCCAGAGCCTCTTGAGGCCTGGTGTCAATTCTCCAAGGACAAGGCCTGGCAGAAGCCCTGCCTCTGCCCCTACATACCTCCCACCCAGCAATAGGCACAGGGCAGGGCTCTTCCCAGCCAGTCTCCTCAGACTTTCACTGGGTTCAGGCCATCACCAGGGAACGGCCTGTACTCAGCCTTAAGATACATGGCAAAACCTTCGAGGGTATCCTAGATTCGGGGGCTGACTCCACCATGATCTTCCAGAGGCCTTGGCTTTCCACTTGGCCCCTACAGGCCTCCATGAACCATCTGCAAGGAATTGGGCAGTCAAAGAATACTCTTCAGAGCTCGCAGTTGCTGACATGGGAGGATAGCGAGGAAAATACTGGTACCACTCAGCCCTTCGTTGTCCCTGGCTTACCTGTTAACCTCTGGGGAAGAGACATTCTCTCCCAGATGAAAGTCCTCATGTGTAGCTCCAATAAAGTTGTTTTCTCCAGGCTCTCTCCCTGGGCAGGGACTAGGCAAACTTGGACAGAGGAACCTTATGCCAGTGATTACTATCCCCAAGGCAGATCGTGCAGGCCTCGGGTATAATGCCCATTTTTCATGAAGGCCATTGCTCCCCTGCACACCAGACAGATAAAATCACCTGGAAAGATGATCCCCTGTCTGGATTGACCAATGGTCCCTCCCTGCTGATAAAACCTTATAACTTGTCCAGGGAAGAAAAACCCTGAGAAGGATTTTTTAAATGTGCTTGCTTACAGGAAACAGAAAATGTCCCCCTATGGATGCTCCTGTGCCTCGATGTCACGAACGCTGCCTTTCCACATCATGGACAATTATTAACCAAGCAGGGGACATTGCAAATTTCTCCTCCACAATTTCTGCTGCGACACCATGGCCCAATTTAGAAGTAGATCTCTGCAAACTGGCCCTAGGAGCTAGTGCTGAGTGGGGGACGCCTGACAATTTCTTACCCCAACACCAATCAGTCGAGCTGGCAGACGCCAGTGTCGGCCCTGGATGTGGCACCGGCGTTCAGCGCGCCGCTTTAAGCTTATCACAAGGCGGACTTTATATTTGTCCTGGGGGGCACCACGATCGTGCTGTTGCCAGGACATGCGGGTATGCCTCTGACTATTACTGTGCAAAATGGAGATGTGAAACCTCAGGAGATACTTATTGGAGTTCCTCTTCCTCCTGGGATTATATTACACTTAAAAGAAAATACCCCCTCAAAAGGACCTATAAAGCAGGCGAAATGCCTCTAAATGACAAATGCGCCAGTCAGTCAGACCGCCAGGGCTGGTGCAGTCCTTTAGTCGTATCATTTACAGAAGCAGGCAAAAGGCAAAACTGGGAAGGCCGCGGATATGTGTGGGGCCTTCGACTTTACAAAGAGGGTAATGATATTGGACTTCTTTTTAAGATCAAGTTAATTAAGTCCATCCCCAATCAGCAAGACAAAGTTTCTATAGGTCCTAACCCTGAGCTCCATCAGGACAGCATCAGAGTCCCCCAAAAATGACCAGATCTCAGTCACTCCTACTGACCCCTCTCCCCCTAAGGCGGTGCTCCAGCCCACTCTCCCCGCAGGTCCCCCTTCTACTGCTGACCTTGTTCTGTCTTTAGTCAATGCCTCAATACAGGCCATTCCTTAGGCCAACCATACACTCCTGGAAGAATGCTGGGTTTGCTATTCTTCTACACCACCCTTCTATGAGGGTGTTGCTAATTTTGAAAGATTAATATTCACCAACAATACCTCCAACCTGTGATAGAGCACCCCTGAAAAATAGGGTCTGACCCTTAGCCAGGTCTTTGGCCTAAGCTTATACCTCATTGGTCCTAATATGTTACCTCCCAAAGCCCTAACCAGAGTCTGCAACCAGACCATTTTAGTCAATGGCTCCTTTCAATATATTTCAACCCTCAGTAACTCTTACCTTATTTGTTCCTCAGGATTAACCACCTTTATAGTCACTGCTACCTTTCTTAAGAATCGAGAATATTGTATAGAAGTTACACTTCTCCCATACCTAACCCTTCATGAGGCTGACGAATTTTTGGGATTCTGGGAATGAGGAACCATGCTTCCCCCCAGGGCAAAGTGAGAGCCTATCTCTGGGGTCACCTTAGCAGTGATTCTTTGCTTAGGGGCTGCAGGTGCAGGGACCAGTATTGCTTCCCTGGTCACCTCCCAACAGCAATATGCCCAGCTTAGCCTCGCCGTAGACAGAGACCTCCAAGAGCTGCAATTGGGTCTTAAAAACCTCAAAGATTCAGTCTCTTCCCTCTCAGAGGTGGTCTTACAAAATAGGAGAGGATTAGACCTCCTCTTTCTCCAACAAGGAGGATTATATGCTGCTCTTAAGGAAGAGTGCTGTTTTTATGCAGATAAGGCAGCATTAGTTGAAGATAGTCTACAAAAGATCAAAGAAAGTTTAGAAAAAAGAGAGAGAATAAAAAGAATCCTGGTATCAAAATTGGTTTTCTTCCTCCCCATGGCTCTCCACCTGCTCCCCAGCCTTTTGGGCCCTTTATAGGTGTCCTGTTACCTTTGGCATTTGGCCCCTGGGCCTTTACCAGATTAACCAGCTTTGTTAAGTCACAGATTGACTCTGCCTTGAGCACACCAGTCGCAGTCCACTATCACTAGCATCTGAGGCTCCACCGAAGACCTCCCATCCGCCAGTGCGGAGAGAACGCCCTCTGGCCTTCAGTTCTCCACCCTTGCTGCAGAGACAGGGCTTCCCTGGTACTGCAGGCTGTGGAGAGATCTGTGACAGAGTGTGTGACCCCCAGCTCCCAATAGTGACTGAGGGCCATAAGCTGTGGAGTTGCCAATGCCAGGAATATTGTGGTTCCACGGTCCAGGTGCACACCACTTAACGGCTGCAGGGTCATTTCATGACGGGATTATTGTGGGTCCACTGCCTGGGTGCCCATCACAACTCCCTAGGGCCTGATTAAGCCCTTTGAGTAAGACGTGATTTCAGAAGTGGGTATGCCCCCGACCGACATGGCCTAAGACGGGGGCTCTGCCCTACCACGACCTAACGAGGCCTGGTCACCCCGGACCAACAAGGCCTGGTCACCATGGTACTGGACGTGGGCGTAAGTCACATGACCTAAGACGGGCTCCACTGACCCTCCTATTATGACCACCCCTCAACTGTTTTAAAGAAAGAAGGACTCTGTAACAAGATAAGTTTCAGCTCCGATAATGACTGTGAATTCCGGAGCTCCACAATCGATGGTGCCCAGGTGTCCCGAGAAGGCAGTTAAGCCCTAAATCTCCTAGCTAACAAGTGACAAGATATCTCCGTCTGTGTGCTCACCCTGCATTCCATCCCCTTGTATAAAAGAAAGAACCCGTGACAATTAAAACAGACCTTGACAAGTCTTTGCTTGGTCTCGATCCTTTTTCTCGCCCATTTCTTCCCAGGGTAGGTCCCCATTGACCCCATGAATAACTGGATCCCGAGAGACGGGACATGACATGAGTTCTGGGAAACAAATTTGGACCCTCTCTGTTAAAGAAAACACCACAAACCTCTAGCCCATCTCTCCAGACACCTTACCCCTAATTTTTATTTTTAAATTTCTCTAAAATTTCTATTGCAAATATTGGTAAGGCACAACCCACTTTAACAAAAGTTCTTTTAGGTCCACAATAATGTCAAGAGACTAAAACTCTGGGGAATTCTTTGCAAAGTGGCAAATTCTCCACTCAGCTACTGTGACCCAGAAGTAGCAGCATGCAGCCTTAAATCCCTTTCTTGATAATTCTCCCTCCACAGCCTTCCAGATGTCTTTGTGAAAGGGATTTATTTAGTACAATGGCTGGACAAGCCAATGGGGCCAAAGTTCTGATAACAGGACAAACGCTTATAAATTTTTTTACCTATTTTCTTTTGACCCAGTGGAGGTAGATTGGGTCTTAAAGCACACAAAACTTGGATTAAGTATCAGTTATACTTTTAGATACAAGGCCCTTTCAGTAAGTTTCTTCATTCTCTGGGCTTCAAGAAGTACAAAATGAGAAAGCTTGTCCTCGGACTGAAGACCAGGTCTACATCGGACCCCAGGAGGAACTGCAGCTGCCACATCAACCTTCAGAGACAGAGCAATTGTGAGCAGCCAGATAGAGATTCACAAGACGGGAAAGATGAAGAAATGATTTCTCTAACAGGAATGACATCAGAGAAGACTACCATGAAGAATGACTCAGGGCACTTGGCTGCACAATATGGGAGACACAGTGGAGTTTTTGATAGTTTTTGGTGTTGAGCAGAGGCAGCAGATGGGACAGGTGCTGATAGAGTTCACAGTTAAGACACTATGCTGTGGAGCCACCATAATCATTGCTTATGTAAGGCATCTGCATCATTTGGATCCACCATACAATTATTAGCACATTTACCACAACAGTGAAAGGAGGGAAAAAATGAGGGACTCAAGAATACACCCAAGGTCTGACACCAAAATAACTGACTGCAGGCAAACGTTTTCCATTGCTGCATGTGAAGACTGTCTGGGTGTTGACTACAGGGTTACAACTCTCCTGGGCTAGTCAGGAAGGAGGAACAAGGATGGGGCGTAGAGACTTTAGGCACAGAGGGACAGGGTATGTACGAAGGTGTAGACTATGATTCTGCAAAGATCCCGTTTAGAGAGGAAGCCAGCTGAGAGGATAATGAAATCAAAAGGAGACTCAAGGTCAGCTGCCACCTCACAGTCAGCCTCATGTCAATTATCAACTCAGATGCCCAGAGCAGCCCAAGATGCCTAAGAGACATAAACAGCTGACCCACCAGCTGAGAATTTGAAAATCGCCCTGGTAAGCTATCTAGACAGTTCAGGGTTTTCGTTATTTTTGCCTAGACACATCTCTTTTTGATACAACAAACATTTGTGTATTTAATGCCTGATTTTCTCAAAACACCTTTTAAAGTTTTTTTTACATTATTTTTACATGTCAAGTTGAGATCTTTAAAGAACTTTATTTCAAAAAAGTCAAGAGTTGAAAACACTTGTTAATAGAAGTTTTAAATGCCTTTGTGCTTAAAAAAATATTCATGGAGATAATTCTGTGAGGTTCTTACACATGTAGCTAAGCAGTTGGTCTACATTTAGGTCCATTCACTGAATAAGCATCTCCCCAAACTGTGGCATTGAAATTGAAGGTAGTTATGTAGTCTGAGCCCTGTGGAACCCTCAGACTAAGGAGAAAGACTAGCATGGAGAAGAAAGTACAGGATACTGGGATATGATCAACTCACCCCAAGCATCCACACAGCCCTCTTGCTGCCTTTTGACCCCTTCCTCCTCCATAACTGGGCCTTGTTGCCTCTGTGCCTTGGTGAAAGGACAACGATGTGGAGGAATTGAAGGGAAAGGTTTTGAGCATCTTGAGAAATCACAAGATAAACTTTCACTTTCCTCTTCTGAAAACAGAAAGGAGTCTTTAGGAATAAGAAACCCTGAAGGGGTAAATGCCAATAGAATGTGTGAGACCCAACATGGGGTTCCTAACTTGTATAAATGTAGAGAAAAGCTGTGTATTGTCAGCATCCAAGGACCTGGCTGGCCTCAGGGACACCCTAACTCCTCATGGATTTTTTTTTTTAAATTGGAAAACCTGCATGGTACATCCCAGGACTGAAAGGCTGAGCTGGGCAACCTCCCTCTTACTGCCTGACAACCTGCAGCAGAAGCAGGGGCAGGGAGCACAGGGAGGGAAGGAAGGGTGGAGGCTCAGAAATGTCTCAGAGAAGAGATGACATTTGTACCGGGCTTCTGAAGATAAGCCATGACCACATAGACTGTCCAGGAAGAAGAGCGTATTTCCTGGGGAAAAGGTAGCGTAGGGAAGGTGCCATCAAGAGCAGTGGAATTAATGGGTAGGGGTCAGCATGTGCCAGTTGTCTGTCTCTTAGAAACCATGATTCTTTTCCAGATAACCTGATTCAGATATTCTTCTACCACACAGTGATGGAGAATGGGTCTGTCTGGCAAAGAAAAGGAGTCAGCAATGGAAGATCTACAGTTCATGACTCTTGATACATCTCAGGAACTGTGCCTAGCACTTGCATTCTTTGCCCGCCTCCAGTTTACAAAGAAGATTGCCACTCAGGTTTCTTCAGCTGGTTAAATAGTATGAAAAAGTTGGGATTCTGAGTGGGTTAAGACTGGGTAGTCTTAGCACGTCCACCACAGGTGCCTGTGTGGTTATCTGTTCATAGGTCCTGTTGATCTACCTCCAACTGGCCACCACTTGGATGCTTGAAGGCTCAACAGTGTTACAATCAAAGGGAGAGCGTTAGTTGTTCCTCAAAGTCCACAATGACTCATTGCAGTGGAAGGTCTAACTTTTAGTTGGCTGCGTAAATACCCAGGAGAAAAGAGCACATTTCTTCAGAGTAGCATATGGTCAGTTGCATTTGGTCATGTGACTGAGAAGATTGTTACAGGACAGGATACTTTTTTTCTTCTTCAATGAATCAATATGTTTAACTAGGGTTAAACACAGGAATGTTAATGAGGGGTTATTTACAGGAACATTGGCAACATATTAATGGCTATATCACTGAAGAAAATGTCTCTCCCTACATGAGCAACTTTTGATGCCAGCCCTAAAAGGGATGCAGAACCCACCTCCCACCTAGTCACTTCTTTTTGAAACTTCTCTTATGCACAGCCTAATAAAAATAAGGGAACAAAACAGTGAACAAACCACTAAGCACACAATGATAATAAATGGGTATTTCCTGAGACAGTGGGGGTTAGGTGCCTTAGCTTTCTCTGAATCTATATTGCTTCACTGAGAAGGGAATATATTTGCTGAGCCTGGTCAGATGGGACTTAAGGAGAAATTATAGTTTCAAAATAAAGAGCATTTAAGAATCTTTGGCCTCTGATTAGACTTCATCAAGACCCCTGTTGGCGGAGTCCCCACCTCCTCCAAAATTCTAATGAACCTTATGTTGACAGTTCTCTTCTCCACTGAAGGGTGCAGCACCTTTTCCCTAAGCACACTGGGAAACCAGGTATGGAAGAGTAAGTGAAGTCTAGATACCTCTTGAGAGAGGTAGACCAAGTGCTCTAAAGAGTTCTGCAGGACAACCGAGGATCTTTGTCTAAACCTGAGAAGCTGGATCTCTAAGTCCATAAACAAATATGGGTTTCAGAACAGGGGAAGCTGCGGGGCTTTGAGATGAGAGAAACCCAGGAGTGGGCTGGGAGAAAGGGAACATCATGTACCAGCTGCCCATAGCTTTCTGACAGGACTTGGTTAGGTACCCAGGCTACATTTACTATGATCTTAATCACACAGGTGGCTTAGGGGTGAGCCTTTGTTTCTTCGTGTGTGCCAGAGAGAGAAGCAAATGTCCATGATACAGAATCTCACCTCAGACTCACACACCGACTTCCTTGTGTGGACATTATCTCCATTTTACAAAAGAAGGTTCCTAAGGCTCAAGAGAGGGCAAAATAGTTGTCCAAAGTCACAGGTAGTCAGAGCTGGCCTTGGGAGACAGATCCAAACATCATCTAAAGTCACATGGAGGGAAAAGGGCACAATAGTTCTGTTCAGAGAGCCACTTAGACAGGGTATTGCAAACCTTTGGCCTAGCAGCCAAAGACAGCACAGGTCTGGGTTTTGCTACCTAACAGTAGGAGACTGCTACCTTGAGGTGGGGACCAGACTTTATACCATTTATCAGGAGGCCCCTGCTTATTCTCAGTTATGCCCTGAAGAGTAGTAGCATATGAGTGTTAATGTGACCTCATCCTTGAAAAGCCTTTCTTTAGCACCAGAAGCTAGCTGAGGACACTTTCCCAGCCCCATTACCCACTTTGTGCCATACTGTCACAACAGAGCCCAGTAATCCAGGGAAATGGAGCCCAGGTACTTGTGTGGTGTAAACTTCTAAGAAGTCTAAACTAGACAAGACTTTCTTCTATCGAAGGGCATAGCACGTGGAGACAAGGGCCTTGTTTAGCAAGCAGGGACTGCATACCCAGTCCAAGCTCAGCAAGAAAAATGTAGCTGACCCTCTCTTTTCCTGGGAGTTCATTCCCAGTAAGCAGTTGGTGTTTTCCAGATGGGAACAGAGGACAAAGCAGTTGGAACACATTGAGGTACCTGGCAGCTGTTGAAAGTTGGGGGAATTGTACAGGACTAGGGCACAGTGGCGCATGCTTCTAATCCCAGCACTTGGAAGGCAGAAGTAGGAAGATTAGGAGTTCAAGGCTAGACTGAGTTAAATGAGAGCCTATGCAAAAAAATAGAAAGAAAGGAGAGTATGAACATTGATCCTGATGTTAAAGAATTCCTTTCAATCTCTTCTTCCTGTGTTTTCTCTTCTTGGGAGTGATGTGCAGCCAAGCCCCAGGTTTGTCCTTCAGTTATGTATCCTGTCTCTCCTGTCTAGAGTTAAGTCGCCATTGCTGGGAATCTCAGGAAAATGTTGTAAATATTCCTTTATAAAATGCTAGCTAGTCTGAAAATCCTTGGAGTTTCTTGGAGCACAGCTTGCAGACCTGCCTGCCTTGCTCTTCAGATCACTGAAGGGAGTTTGAGGTGTGTGACTACGAGCTGCCACAGGCAAAGGAAGTCACTTTTCTGAAGTAACCATCTGTGTGTTAACTTTGTCTTTAAGAGGAAAACCATACCAATTGGTCAATTTAAGTGGCCCGTTGCAGTCCTAGAGAAAAACAAGAATCAGAAAATTTGTTTTCTAAATGTCTTGATTTTTTTTACAGAAAAATAAGACATTGGAGTGTAGATGGACTCACTTAGAAGAAAGGCAACTCCCCCAAAAACCTGAGCTGACACACAGGGAAAGAAAGCACCCTAACCTCACCCCTCAAGAGTAAACTGTGCTGCTAAGAATGGGTGGGATCTGTGGGCATCTTATGACAGCTCTTGTATTTCAAACAATAACAGACAATAAAACGTGACTCATCGGGGTCACAGCCTGACCTCTGAGTGGCAAGCTCTGAGTTTACTGTTTTTAACGCCTCAGGCCTGTTTTCTTTCCCGGTCTGTTTCCTCTCCCCTAATGTGTATTTATGTCTCTCCAGTTACGAGCTGACAAGAACAGCTTCCAGCATATCTGCTTCCGCTCAGGCCCTGACGTCATTTACTTAATTTCCTCAAATTTTCTTTTCCTTTCCGTTGAACCAGATGGTCTTACAAAAGGTGAAGGGGGTGAGTGAGGGAGAATCGGCTGCTTTGGGCTTTAACTAACAAATCAATGAATCGACAATCCAGCTGACTGGTCAAAAAATTGCTAAATAAAGAAAAGCTATTTAATTCTGAGTACATGGGAGAAGTTAAGCAAAGTTGAATAAATGCCTTTTCACTCTTTCCATTTCTCTTGTTAAGAGGCTGCTCTGAATAGAGCTGTATGTCATGCAATGAGAATCGAATTGAGAACAAATTACTGATCTTTCCCTTGAGGAACTCACAGTCTAGTAGGCCATGCAAGTGTGTATGTGTGTGTGCACACATACACATACAGGAAATTTACAGAAATTGGTGTCATCAACCTTTACTACTCCTAGTGAACAGTGTCTCACAGGTCTAGAAAGGTGATATTGCTGTTGACTTGATCAAGCCTGCCATGAGGTTCTAATTTAAGGGCCCACAAATGGTACAATGTGGTTTTTATGAAACTATGGCACTGATTGTACTGACAGGTCAATAGGATGCATCCAACTCAAGTCTTAGGGATGGTTTTACTGTTGCTCGATCATTCTGCTGACACTGGAGGATGGGATAGGGTGGTAGAGGGCTCAGAAAAGTTGGAAAAACGTCTTTATTCATAGGCTCCAAAAGATATCCACCCATTATGTGTCCTGGATAAACTCTAATGAAAGGACTTGATACAAAATGTTCAAGAAGTGGGTTGGTTCTTGGTGGTGGTGTTCCAGGGCCTGAAGACTGGGGGCCAGGGATGATAAATTGGTGATATAGTCAAGCTATTATCCTGGCTGAAACCAGGAACCAATCAGACTACCTAATTTGCACGTGCTGAGTCAAAGACCACGGAAGACTGTTTTCTTAGGTCAGTTACACATTTTGCACTGTGATTCTCACTCTGGATACCTGAAATAAAGTCATCTGCTGTGTCCAACAGCAGGATGTTAGAACTGGCTTCTCCAAAGATCTTCAACCCAAACCAATGAGTAAACACCAGGCAATGGCTATCTGCAATAACAGATGTGTAGAACAAAGGGCATGGGGGCAGGTAGAATCTCCAGAGTAATGGAGGCTACAAAAGGAATAAGCTTTCCATTCAGGCTTTCTAGATGCAGCCCTCACCATAAATTCATAATTCTAAAATGATCTCCTTGTGTATGGGGCAAAACTGAAGGAATTGTGTGCAAAGCCCAAACAAAAGACTGAGATCATGCAAAAGGGGGATTATTCTGGGAGAGGGTGGACCAGTAAAGGAGCCAATCAAAGGTGAGACAGGAGAGGTTTAGAGCCTGTGACATACCCTGTTGTTGACTTTAAAGAAATCAGTTGTTGTGCATTTTAGATAGTCCCATGTCAGGGAACAGGTGACCTCTGGGTGCTGAGGCCTTCAGTTCTGTGACTGCAAGGAACTGAATTCTGCTAAACAACTTGAAAGAGGTCGGCAGTTCTCAGGTGCAAGTCACCCTGACTTGACATCATGGTTTCAGATTTCTAAGTCTCTGGGCCAAGACACTCAGGCCAGCTTCAGGCACGCATATCTTGAGGTGATGAGCTGCAAGCACCTTAGGATATTGGTATTTCAGCTGGTCCTATTGCAGTCTGTAGCAAGAGAAAATAAAAAAAAAAGCTGGACATTGTATCAATTACCAGATGTGGCACTGATCGTAATGCAGGTTATACTAAATAACATTTAGACAAATTTTAAGAAAACAGAATGGGAAATATTTGCTTTCAATATATAGGGAGTGGTTCTGATGCTTTGATTGCGAATCTGCCTGGATCAATAAAGATGCTAGTGGCCAATGGCTGGGTAGAATTGGTGGGACATTCAGATTCCTGCAGGCAGGCTAGCAGATGTAGGAGAGAGGAAAGGATTTGCAATACTTGGGATGGAGAAAGAGCCACCAGCCATGTGAGGTCTCAGGCGGAGTGGCCATCGGCTGCTTACCGGACTGAGCCTGGGGTAGCAGGTGGGAGATGAGAAACACAAATAAGCTGAGGGCAGATTTAGGGTGCAGAGTTTGGACTAAAGGTAACCAAGCAACCAAGTAGAAAATAGATTTAGGGTGTTGAGCTAGGAGTGAAAAGAGCCAAGGAAGGCTTAGAAGAGCTGGCCATTGAGCTAAAGCATAAAAAACAATAAGATAATGTATGTCTCTTTCATCCATGGATAGGAGGGAACCTGGGCGGGTCTGGTAGCGTGGTCCACTCAGAGCTTAACGTGGGATAGGAGGAACTACATGCTCCACCAATATGAGGCATTTGATTTTTTAAAGTGAAACATATTTTCTTGGCATTGAAGAAATAGGCCTAAACATTTTACATGTCCTTTCAAGTGTGATTGTGTGGTCCTCCTGGTCACTCTGTCTCATTAAAGAGTTGAAAAGGGTGGGGTGTGGGGATGATGAAGCCAAATGCTTACTCTCAGTTACAACCCAAGATAGTATGGATTCAAACTCTAGGTTTCTGCTTCTGACTCTTTTGCAACCTGCATTTGAGACACTCTAGATGACTCTTGGTTGCTGGTACTTTTACCATGTGTATAGTCAAGAGCTGCTCACTTCAGGTTTATACTGGATCTTAACCTCAAGACTGAGAATCGATAGTGAACTCTAGGGAGATAAACACCCTAATATGAAATATCACTGGTGCAAAATTATGGGCAAAGTCACCCATATTTGTCATCTACTCCACTGACTCACAGATACCCTGCCACACATTATTGTGTTCATTTTACAGGTGAGAAAACAAAGCCCTGGAAACAATTTCGCCAAACTCACTCAGCTATAAATTCACAGATCAGGGACTCAAACTGGAGTCCTTGTGAGTCTGAATCTGAGCCTCCTTAATGCATTGGTGGTTGGGTTTGGAGGTCTCTGCATTTTAGACTTCACCAGTGAATAGCCTACAAGCACTACCGTCATCCTGACCCAGGTTGCCAAGCTGGCCCTATATCTGGACACTTTGTTCCAGTTTTCTGATTCCTGTTGTCTAGTGACTGACCTACATGAACTGTGAGCTCTATCAATGCTAGACAAATTCTTCCACATCTTTAGTTTTGTACCAATCCTCCCCTTGTCTTGGTCCAGGCCAGAGGTCCTGCCCTTTGGTCCTTGTACCATTTCAGCTCTTTCCCCAGTCTTGTGAAATGGGCTCAGTTCTCACTACCGTTTACTCACTCAGAGAAACACTAACTTGGGTTTGAACACAGACCACAGGCTGCTTTAGAAGCAGCTCACTGGTTCAGCTCTGCCTTCAGACTCTGCCTGGGACCCTCTTCTGTCTGAGCCTTTTTAATACAATGTGTTTTACACAGTCTTGGTGGCCTGGCCCTTGCCTGCCAAGCTCTGACCTTGGATGTCCCTCCAACTCTTGTTTGAAAAGGCATTTTCTGCTGTTGACAAGATCCCTGCATTTAGCACACTCCCAACTGCTGAGACACAGGAAGCCAGCTGGGCTCCCACACTCCCTCTGGAGAGAACCAACCCTTCTTGGCTCTTAAAGGTAATATGAGGCATTACAAAGGAAAAACTTGTAAGCTCTTCTTTTTGAGCATTTTTTAATGTTTATTTTTGATGTGGCAGACATGTTGTTTGCTTGTCTCCGCACTCAGAAGGCTGAGAGGTAAGGAGACTGTGACTTCAAGTTCACTTTCAGAGACATAAGACACTGTAAACATAACTACTCAGCAGTCGTTAGCCATCACAGGGGCATAGACTTCTGACCACACATCCAAACAGTGACTCTTACAAGTTTGTCCACAGTTCTCCCCAACGGTAACTACTATCCTTTTTTCTAGCACACTTGGTTAGTTTTCATCTTAAATACAAATGTAAGCACTTAATATATATGAATCCAGCTTTTAAAAAATTATTATTGTGACAAATACATTTAACACAAACGTTGCCATTTCTCCAGTTTTGAGCACACAATGGGATGGTATTAGTGTGCTCACAACAAAGTAAAACTTTGGACCTGTCACGCAGCACCTCTATCCTCTCTCTTTCTGGCCTCTGAGGACCCCATTTTACTGCTATGTCTTTGGGTCCTTTTAACTGCCCTGTAATGTCCCCAAGGCTGTAGCATATATAAGAATTTTCTTTTCAAGGCCAACTAACATTTCTTTTTGTGGATCTCATTCATTCCACTGATCTCCCAAGTACATACTTGGGGCAACACCATGTTTTAACTGATGTGATAATGCTACAATGCAAATGTGCAAATATCTCTTCAAGACTCTGCTTTCTTTTTCTTTTTCTTTTTGTGTGGCTAAACACCTCTTAAATAAAATTGCTGCATCATATAGTAAAAAAACAAACCCTTTCACGTGGTCTAGGTATCAAGACTAGTCAGCAGGGAGAGGAGATACCTTTTGAACTAATGGTGATGGGAAATAAGGTTTCCACACACAAACAAAAGGGGGGGGGAGTAGAACCCTTATCTAAATATATGTTGACTCAAGAGAATCATCAAGGACTTGATAATGTGAGACCTGACAGTAGCCATTCTTCTGTATGGAACAAAAGTTGGATTCCACAGGGACAAAAAATATAGCAACTAGAGAAAAACAAGGTGGACTTTATGAACATCAAAAAGTCCTGTGCATCAAAGATGCTGCCCTCAGAGACAATGCCAGCAGAGACAATGCCAGCAGAGACAATGCCAGCAGAGACAATGTCAGCAGAGACAATGCCAGCAGAGACAATGCCAGCAGAGACAATGCCAGCAGAGACAATGTCAGCAGAGACAATGTCAGCAGAGACAATGCCAGCAGAGACAATGTCAGCAGAGACAATGCCAGCAGAGACAACGTCAGCAGAGACAATGCCAGCAGAGACAATGCCAGCAGAGACAATGCCAGCAGAGACAATGTCTGCAGAGACAATGTCTGCAGAGATAATGTCAGCAGAGACAATGCCATCAGAGACAATGTCTGCAGAGATAATGTCAGCAGAGACAATGTCAGCAGAGACAATGCCAGCAGAGACAATGTCTGCAGAGATAATGTCAGCAGAGACAATGTCAGCAGAGACAATGCCAGCAGAGACAATGTCAGCAGAGATAATGCCAGAAGAGATAATGCCAGCAGAGATAATGTCAGCAGAGACAATGCCAGCAGAGACAATGTCAGCAGAGACAATGTCTGCAGAGACAATATCAGCAGAGACAATTTCTGCAGAGACAATGCCAGCAGAGACAATGTCTGCAGAGATAATGTCAGCAGAGACAATGTCAGCAGAGACAATGTCAGCAGAGACAATGTCTGCAGAGACAATGTCAGCAGAGACAATGTCAGCAGAGACAATGTCAGCAGAGACAATGTCAGCAGACAATGCACAGAACATGAGAACACACTGACAAGTCATATATCTGACACCGGGATAGAGAGAAGGTTTGAAAGCAAGTAAAGCAGTCCAGTTGAAACAATGGGCCAAGGGCATGAAGGGCTGTTTCTCCAAAGAAGGCAGGGGAGTGCTATGGACAAAGATGTTCAACATTCCTGATCATTAAAGACTCGCAGAGCAAAACTCAAGGAGATGGCACATCTCAGCCATTAGGAAGCCTCCTGCTACAAAACAAAAGTGGAGAAGCTGGAAGCCGTGTTCCCTGCAGTGATAATGTAAAATACTTCAGCCTCTGTGCACATGGTACGCATTCTTGGTTCAGGATGATTCTATCCCAGTTGTGTTTGAGATTCACGAGTGTGATGTCATTTAACTATATATTTGCTGTATGGGATCTTATTATGTGAAGCTGTTGAAAAGTATTAACTGTGGGTTGTTTCCAGTGTGTACTCGATTCATGCATGCACACTTGTGCACATGTGTGCACACACAGACACACAAGTTTTAGTACAAACATGTAAACTTAAGCCAGAATGTAATAATAGAATAGTTCTCATGTATTCATTTACCAGCCTCAGCAATTATCAGCTCATGGGCCAATCTTACTTAATTTGCTTTGTATAGTCCATCCACCTCTGATTGTTTTAAAGCAAATGCATCACATTTTAAAAAACATATTTATGCATGTGAGTACACTGCTGCTGTCTTCAGACACAGCAGAAGAGGGCATCAGATCCCAGTACAGATGGTTGTGAGTCGCCATGTGGTTGCTGGAAATTGAACTCAGGACCTCTGGAAGAGCAGTCAGTGCTCTTAACAGCTGAGCCATCTCTCCAGCCTCCAACATCACAGATATTTATCACAAATATTTCAGTATATATCTCCAAGTGATTAGTGTTCCTTTAAAAAGCCACAAAATGGTATCACCCAAACAATAATATTAGAATCAGGTATTTAGTCTTGTTTACACTTAAACTGCTACACACAACTCTTTTGTTTGCAGGTGTTTTCTTTAATGTGCAGCTTTACCCTCTTCTGTGTCTTTGCTCCCTGCAAATTTTGTATGTGAGAGTTGATCGTTGCGTGTGTGTGTGTGTGTGTGTGTGTCAGAGAGAGAGAGAGAGAGAGAGAGAGAGAGAGAGAGAGAGAGAGAGACAGATAGAGAGAGACAGAGAGAGGGGGGGGAGGGGGCGGGGAGGGAGTCACAGAGTCACAGTAGATGTGGAGGACAGAGGACAACTTACCAGAGTCAGTTTCTTCCTTTCACCAGGTGGGTCCCAGATATTGAAGTCAAGATTGTGAGGCTTGGAGGCAGGTGTTCTTTCTTAGCTATGAAGTCTGAACTGGTAGGTGTAAAGGTTTGCTGAGTGCCGTTTCTGTCGAAGGCAGTAGAAAGTGCATCTAGCCTCTCTGTGTGATGTAAGCATTAACGATCATGGCCTGCAAACCATTGGTAACGGTTGCTTATGCCAGTTAGTTGCCACTCCTTCTCCTTTAATAGCTGGGGATACTTCTGTGAGGAGATGCTCCCCTGAATCCACAGTGTGGTCACTCCAAGATAAGATAGTGATGGATGTGTCCTATGTTATGTGTTTTGAAGATGTCAGTAGGAATCTCTTTCGAAGGCAGCAGTGGAGGCTTTTTATGGAAGGTTATTTAACATTTGACATGTTCAAATTCATAATCATGAGCACCAGACATGGCATACAGATTTCAAGTTCAAGTTCTATACCCCTTGGTGGGTGGCTTGGTGTCTTCCATCCCCGTCACTGTGGTCAAAGGCTTTGTTTCTGTAAGGCCCCTTACATGCCTTTCTAACAAGCACAAGAAGCGTGTGAAGGAACCACCCGCTTTCTCATGCATCCTCCTCTGCTCCAATATCCCCAAGAGCACTGTCAGAGGCCCACATAGTGTCTTTTCGTCCCCCTTGCTGTCTGTCTGAAAGCCTATGCACATGCAGCCTTTCCCCTTCCCCATCTAAAACAAAGTTACTTTGTTTTCCATTTTACTTTTTAAGATTAAATACACATGTGTGTCACTATTTTAAATCAAGAGAGGTGCAAATAAATAGATAATGAAGTGGGGCTGTTTTGTACTTATGCGTTGCTCTGCTAAAGTAGTATTTTTAATATCATAGTCACCTCCGCTCCTCCCCCTAATTCCTTTCCACCACTCGCCCCACTCCTCCCAACTTCATTCCCCCCACCTCTCATATTTCTCTATAGTTTGTGCTGCCCACAGATGCATGGGGCTGTGATACCCTAGGAGCAACAGGTCAGAGACCACAACCCTAAGGAAAATGGACTCTCACTCTCCCAAAAGCTATTCTCCATCTACTAGGGGTAGGCATTCCTGGGCCCTCTACAGTCATGCTGTAAAGCAGCCGACAGGCAAGCACAGCTGTTGGTCCGTCTCGTCCAGAAGACATTGTTTGTGCTCTAGCCCTCCTCCAGCACCTTCAGACAAATTAATCTCTCTCTCTCTAGGTGTGTGTGTGTGTGTGTGTGTGTGTGTGTGTGCTCGCGCGCGTACATTCACACATGGCTATAGATGGCTGAAATTAGTCTCTAATGCCATTCTTCCAGTCACATCCACCCCAATTTCTATTTTTATTTATTTTTTTAGACACAGCCTTTTGCCTGACCCAAACTCCATTGATGAGGCTAGGCTGGCTGGCCAGCATGCCTCAGGGAGTCACTGGGACAGGCTGCCTACTTCACATGTTTGTTCTCAATGAAATGAAAGATTACCTTGGTTTTTTGAACTGTACAGTGTTAAACCTGTTTGGAAAGTAAGTTCCCTCCTTATTTCTTATGGTCCACAGAATGTGTGTGGTTGAGATAGATCAGACAGAGACTACTGTTTGCCTGGGTTTTACTGTTTCTTCCTGTGGGTGCTTCTGTTTTTCCCTAGAGCCCACACCCATCACTCCTTCCTGGCACTCAAGCCCCCAGTTAACAATCTGCCCTCTCCCTTCTACATTGCCCACATCCAGGTAAGTCCTGGAGAGGCATGAGGGTGTGCTCATCTCTGTTTTGCTCATCCATTTTAAAGAAATGAGATGTATCAATCAGGCTCCTCACAGCTTGCTTTTCTCGAGAGTACCTTACAGAAACCCATGTCAACTACCATGGCTCCTGCTTATTATGTCTTTAAGTAGCTACACAGCACAGTACAGTCACGCCAAACCTGAGCAACCTACTGTCATAGCATGGGGCCACTTTCGTTTTTGTCACTATAGCCACTTATGGCAGAAAACTGCAATCCTTGTTTATCTAAATTAGCTGGTATGTTTGTGGTTTTTCAATTTGAAATTAATTTCCCAGTGAAAGATCTAAAAACGTTGTGATTCAAGAAAAGTTATGTGATCTGGTATTGTTGTCAATTGAACATAAACTGTGTGGGAAAGTTGATTATAACACCTGAATAGTGTTTTTGATGAATTGGAGCCAATAAGAAGAATTGATACGGACTAAATAACTCGTGAATTATGATGTCATCGTTGATGGCAGCATCAGTGTCTGTCAGCAGAATGTCTCAACATTTGCTGTATGGACTAGACCAGGACACCCTATTCTGCCTACATAAAACCCATGGGTTACTGTGCATTCCTCATTGTTATATTGAAGCCTGTCAAGACACAGCAAGAGGATCATTTGCTTGGGACTTATTTAATAGCTTCAGTTGTTAGGCACATGGTAAACGGACAAATGTCTGGGAAGAGCTTATCTGCTTTGTATCTCAGATACAGTCATCTGCTGGTTTAATTTCCACGAGCCAGACAGCATTCTGATTCCATTTTCTCTACAGACATTCCTTGTCCTGAGAGGGCTAAGATGACAGGGTTCCACAGAGGTTCTGATTACTATGACCCGTGTATTCAGCAAGTGCTCAGTTCGGTGAAGAACACAGACACATGGGAAAATAATCCAAACAATGTAATCATTGGGTGCAAATGCAGTGGGTGAACACCATAGTCTGGGGAGACTCCACCATCTTCACGGAGAGGAGATGACATGTTGGTAGAAGAGTTGATACTTGATCCCAATTTAATATACATGTGTACAGTGCATAATTATATAGAATATATTTATACCATAGTCCATAATATATAATCTATAGAACATGTAGCTGTACAACTATACTCAATGTACAATGCCTTAGATGTAATATGTATAATACATAAAATCAGAATCATAGGTAAAGCATAACTTTAAAGCAACATGTAAAACAAAAGCATTTACTCTCATTTTTAAACAATGATTTATTTGTCTGTATTTTTTATCTTGTGTACATTGGTCTTTTGCCTGCACATATGTCTGTGTAATGCCCAATCCCCTGGAACTGGAGTCACAAACAGTTGTGAGCTGCCATGTGGGTGCTGGGAATTGAATCCAGATTCTCTGGGATAGCAGTCAGTGCTCCTAACCACTGAGCCATCTCTCCAGTTCCCATTCTCAGATTCTTAAATGTCCTTGAGACCTTTGCAAAAGGGTAAGAAAGGCTGCAGGAGGGGAGGGGGAGATATCAAACTATGTTTTCAGTCATTTTAGCTGCCAAATGGAGCAAACCAAGCATCTTGGAAGAGAAACAAAGGTGTTACGGCTCCTCAGAAGTTGACATGTTGGTTTCTGTAAAGTCTAGGCATGCCAAGAGGAGATAACAACTTACAGATAATGAAGGAGCAACCAGCTGGGGTATTTGCGTTAGTTTGTTAGCTGAGGAGATGAGTCACTCCAGACCACAGTGTCAGGCTGTGGTGACTGACCTGTTATCACATCAGCCTTCTGCTTTGCCAGGGAAAACTCGACCGTACCACCCCAATGCAAGGTTCCCAGATACTGCCAGCTCACGTAGGAAATTGCATTTGCCTGAGGGTGTTTTCCTGACCCCCCAAGTGAATCTAGAAAATTTCCTGAAGCTGTCATTTGCCCACAGCACCCATTGCTTCTCACACCCCCACTGTTCCATGACCTCACCTCTAAGATGGTATGATTGCCAGGAAGGAACCTGCTGCTGGCAAAGGCAGCTGGCCACAGGGAAGCAAGGTGGTTTTCCAGTTCTTCTGAGGAAATGTCTTCTTATAGGGCATCATAGACTCACACTCCTCTACCTGAGCCTCCAAACAAAACCAGCTTTAAAAGTCAACAGGCCCATCTCCTCTATCCACAAGGCCAATGGAATTGTCCATCTTTGAGGAAAATGATGGAACATCATGGAGCTGAGGAGATGTCCCAGGAAAAGTGTTTACTCTGCATGCACAAGGATCCGAATTTGGATCCACAGCATCCAAGCAAAAGGCCCAGCATAGTAATGTGTGCCTGTTATCCCAGCACTAGGGAAGTGGAGATAGGAGAAGCCCTGAGGTTTGCTGGACAACCAGTCTGGAAAGCTCTAGCTTTGGTGAGAGACCCTATCTAAAAAAGTAAGACAGAATAGTACCCCCATGTTTACTCTGGCCTCCACCTGTGGACATACATAGATATTTCACAATGTACACACAACACACACAACCACCACAACCACTGTCACCAACAAACACACACACACACACACACACACACACACACACACACACACACACACGGTTTAATAGGGAATCAATTGAACAAATGATAATAGATACTCTAGGCTTTCCCTCAGTTGTCATGAAAAATCTTCTACATTCTAGCTTTAATTACTTTCCTCTGCTTTCAGGTGCAAACTTGACATTGAAGAACTTCAAAGCAAATGAACAGAAATAGCATGGGGTAGAGATGAATGTGCTATCCCAAGGACTAGGAATGGTGGGCATCCCAGTTTACACCAGTTATGAACTCATACCAGGTTCCATCTCAAGTCATGGTGCCTTCTTGAGTCTATCTCCTTGAGGCTGGTGACACAGTCTCACACTAGATGACCTCTTTTTTGCCAGTCTCACACACCCAACAAGAAGTAACTCCAGAGCTCAGGTGTGATTCACTCACTTTTATGGCCACAGGACCAAGTATGCATTGATTCACATGAGGGAAACTGGAGGCTTCTTCCATATCTGAGTGCCAGAGACTTCCTCACGTCATAGTCCCCCATCAGTGCATGCCATAAACAACGTGGTGGAAGGCATATTTCTCCTTAGTGACCGAGACCCTGTGCAAGAGACACTAGGACTGTTGCATGCCACTACCATCCTGGGACTGGGTGAAGCCTCTGATAGGACAACATAGCTTACTTTTCTCTCACAGCACCCTACTTTCTCTTCCTTTTAAACTTCTTAATCTGGAGAGTCCATTCTCAACAGGTCCCCATCTTAAATTATTCTTGGAGGTCTATCTTGTGGTAGTTGCTGCCAGGAGCAATTTACAGAAGGGTGTTGTCATTCAAACAACCACAGCCACTGGAACACATACGCCATAAAACTATCTGCAGAGGTAAAGTGGGGTGGTTCCTCAGGGGAGCCACAGATAGGGCTGAGAGTTTCATAGAAAATAAGTCCATAAATCTGGCTGTTAGAGAAAACGGGTCCTTTAGTAAAGGAGAGAAAGGTGTTTGGTGTCAATTAAATGCTAGTTATAAAAGTCAGATGGTCTCTTGACAACAGGTAAGAACCTTTTACTATACACATATATATAATTATTGCATATCAATAAAGTTTTAAGAAAAAAGAAGGGGGAGAGAAGGAAATGGTGGGAAGGAAGAAGGAAGAAAAGGAAGGAAGGAAGGAAGGAAAGAAAGAAAGAAAGAAAGAAGGGAGGGAGGGAGGGAGGGAGGGAGGGAGGGAGGGAGGAAGGAAGGAAGGAAGGAAGGAAGGAAGGAAGGAAGGAAGGAAAGAAGGAAGGAAGGAAGAAATTAGTTTTGCAACCAGAGCTGACAATAAGGATCAAGACCTAACTCTTAAGGAATAGATCATCTTCCAAGAAATGTAAACTCTTTTCTCATGGACACATGTGGCCACTTAATCAAGTGAATGATGTTTAAGAAGGTGATGTGGTGCCTAAGCTGTCATTGCTATCTGAGACCTGGAGTATAACACGATCTTCCAGTAGGCTGAAGCTCATGAGAACAGGCAATAAACTGTCCTGCTCACTGTGGGACCACTGAACGCACAAGCCAATCTAGTGGTAACTGTCATAGCATATACATATGCTATCTAAACAGCATATAGATAGATTGTATGTATGTATGTATGTATGTATGTATGTATGTGTGTATGTATGTATGAATGGATAGATGAATAGATGGATGGATGGATGGGTGAATGGATGGATGGATGGATGGATGGATGGATGGATGGAGAGGTGGAGATAAACAGAGAGAATGGCTGCTCTCATAGCACCTACACTGGTTCCTGATTTTGGAATGGTGCAGTAAGAAACGTAAGTAGGATCTTTAGAAAAGTCTGTTCTTCACAGCCAACAAGAATTGTTCAAAAAAGGGCAGACCCTCTAAATCAACTGAGAAAAGATCTTATAAATTCACAGAGACTGAAGCAGCAGGCACAGGGCCTGTGTGGGTCTGCACCAGGTCCTCTATGTATATATTACAGCTTCCGAGTTAGTACTTTTATGGGACTCCTGAGCATGTGAATGAGTGGACCTCTGACTTGTGTCTGCTCTTGAGCTCTCCTTCTGTTGGGTTGTCCTGTCCAGTTTTGATGTGATGTATTTTGTTTTATATTTTATTTATAATTTATTGATTATTTACTTATTTATTTATGTCTTGTTATCTCTTAGAAGCCTGTTCTTTTGTAATAAAAGAAAGGGAGTGGACCCTGATGGAAGAAAATGTGGGGGAGGAACAGGGAGGAGTAGAGGGAAGGGAAACTGCAATGAAGACACATTTTATGATAAAAGTATCTATTTTTAATAAAAGGGGGTGGGGGAAGAATATTAAAAAATTATCTTACCTCTGGTGGCCCACAGAGACATGTCAGCTTTGAAGATCATCAGGGTCATCTTCATTTAAGGCCCTTGTCTGGACCTTCAAAGGTTAGATATATCTTAGGTGGTTGTTGCTGTAGGGTCAGAAATAGGACATTCATTTTAGCAGTTTGACTTGGCTTCAGGCACATGGTAGGCCACCCAGTGACTTTGTGAGTGGATTTTTTACCATCCCTATTAGAAAAGAGATTAAGATTTGCATTTATTTAACATTGACCTCTGGTGAATGTCTTCAGTCTTCCTTCAGATGGAGATGGTGCAATCTATGATGGGTGACCAAGACCCAGCTACTCTAAGCCAGAGTGACTTAGACTGCCTAGACACATCGATTTCATATATTGGTGACATTATACTAATTAGTCTAAATGACCAGAAGTGGCAAATGAATGGGAGGTATTGGCCAAGACGTGGATGCTCAAGGGGGCAGAAGATAATACTGAAGATCCTACAGTGGCATTTGCCTCATTTTGAAGGAAAGGGGAGTGCTGAAAAAGGTCAGGGGGTCCAGTCATGCCACCAGGCCAGCCCTCTGTATCAACAGAAGTGGGGGTGACAAAGAAAATCTAAGGTGAGTAGCAGAGCAAAGAAGCCACAGGGAATACTTCTTGCCTCAGATTAGCTGCAGTGGTAAGGCTAAGCTCACTCCATTGGCTTTTGCTTTATGAAAGCAAAGGACCTAAATAACACAGGTGGGTCATAGAGATGCTCAAGCCACACTGTCAGGTCTCCCCTTCAGGACTGAGCAACTCTGCCAGCTGCGTAAAATCTGATACCTGAGAGAGCAAACTGTCTCCTCACTGTCAAAGACTCTATTTGACCAAACATTAATTAGACTCTTTAGACTCATCTGTGCTTCCTAAATCCAGTGTTAACAAAAGCCCTGCCCAGTCAGTTTAGCAAGAATCATTGACCTCAATCTGATCACTGACCAACCTGCTGTCTTCAAGAGCTGTTAGGCCTGAATGGTCAGAATCCTCGGTCACTGGACATCAGCCTATCCCTGCCTGCCATGCTGTGTTTGATGAGATTGAAGAGAGTCTGCTTTTGCTGCTTTGAACACTGAGCTCCGGGCCACCCACCCTACCTTCTCTGTCTCTCTTCCCTGTTCCCTGGCTGTCCTGGAACTCACTCTGTAGAGCAGGCTGGCCCCTGCTTTTTGAGTACTGGGATTAAAAGTGTGAGCCACCATGCCTGGCAACTCTGGTTTCTCTTTGTTGGTGCCTCTCTATCCACACTGCCATAACTCAGATGTGCTTGGGCTTGCACGTGGCCAACAACCTTGGAGATTGTTCTTTAGCTGTTTCTTTGTTTTGGGAGACAGGGTCTCTCAAAGGGAACTCATCATTTAGGCTAAATTAGCCCTTGAGTCCCAGGGATCCATCTGTCTCAGCAGCAACCCCCAACTCCACCTCACCCCACCCAGCCAGCACTGAGACAACAAACAGGAATGGCCACTTGCACTGGGTTCTCATGCTTATGGGGCAAGCACATCACCAACTGAGCGATCTCCCTAACCCCAGCAAGGCTTGCATACCAATGCTGTGCTCCCTTTCTGTGACTGGCTAATGTGAGACTGTAAAGACCTGTTCCCTCCTGCTCCCAAGTCTGCCTGCATGGGATGGGGCCTTGTAAGTGTATCATAGCCCAGCTTCTTTGGCCCGATTCTGCTTTCTACTCTTTCATAGATTTCAGTTCCCAAAGTGACCATGTGCTACCTACAGAGCACACTGTCAAAAAAAAAAAAAAAAAAAAACTTTAAAAATAATTGAAATCTCATCTTTTTTCATCAAACCCTACATCACATGTGAAGAGGATATCTTTAATGCTGCCTTGTAGTAACAAAGTACACAATTATTGGCACATATAAAACAAAAAAAAAAAATAGGGGAGGGAGGGTTATGTCACGATAGGGTGTCCCAAGTACAGGAGAGAATTCTGTCAATCAGCGAGGGTAGGTAATATAAGACTGATATGATCCTAAAGTCAAAGGAAAACAAGATCTAGGCAACAGAGCAGTAAACACAGGTGTCAGTTCAGCTTGTTACAGTCTTCAAAAGGGAGTCACATTGACACAAGCTGTGTGTAGTACACACAGCCACTTACTAGCTGCTTGGCCCTGGAAATATTCACTCTTACATTATCTTCATCCTTTTTAAAAAGAAGAGTTCTTTTTAGTTATGTGCACATGAGAAGGGTGTGTGCACATGAGAAGGGTGTGTGCACATGAGAAGGGTATGTGCACATGAGAAGGGTGTGTGCACATGAGAAGGGTGTGTGCACATGAGAAGGGTGTGTGCACATGAGAAGGGTGTGTGCACATGAGAAGGGTGTGTGCACATGAGAAGGGTGTGTGCACTAGAGAAGTGTGTGTGCACATGAGAAGTGTGTGTGCACATGAGAAGGGCGTGTGCACATGAGAAGGGCGTGTGCACATGAGAAGGGTGTGTGCACATGAGAAGGGCGTGTGCACATGAATACAGGAACCTTCAGAGGCCAGAGGAATCAGATTCACCTGAAGTTATATGTGGTTGTGGGATGCCCAGAGTGAGTCCTAGGAATGAACTCAGGTCCTCTGTGACAGTGGCATATGTGCCTAATCACTGACCATCTTGTGGGGCAGTGGACCATGCCACCAGACAGAAGAACTGATAAGGTTTGTAGCAAGTTCAGAACCCCAGTCAATTTTATAATTGAGAATGACAGGAGTTTGAACTAGCTCCTGACCAGGTTTCTGTCCTGGAGCATGTATGTGACCACAACACCCTACTAGGAGGACAGTAAATGACAATTAGTCATGCAAAGACAATACCTGAAGTAAATAAAGCATCCCTAACATCTCAGACTGAGCCAATGGAATCCATCTACCCCAGCCCAAAAAATAAATTTTTATAAGGTCACTGTTCACAAGAAAAAGAGTATACGAGTTATTTCACCAAAGATGGTCTGAGGATGCCTGTCTTACTGAGCCATAACACTCCTGGCAAGTTTTCTCTCCCAAAGCTTTCACCACTGGACCTCAACTCCGCTCAACAAGCCCAGTTGAAAGCACCTTCCTGCTCAGTGGTACTGGCTCCTAGCTGCCCACTGTATTTTGCTGCCCTACCACCAACTCTGGGAAGCAGTGGCCACGGAAGAAGTCCAGGAGCCTGCATGGCTCTGGCTTCCCCTCAGAGAACTGTAATTCTTTGGTTGTTCTGTTCATGTCAGAGCCCTGAAAGACCTTTCACTCTAGGCGCCCAGGCTAAGGATCTCCTGCTAGCTGTACCCTGCATGTAGACCGGCAATCTAATCAGCTCCTTACCTCAATCCTTAATTATTTTTACACACACACACACACACACACACACACACACACATTTACATCTAAATTACAATTTAGATGTTTATATAAACTCTATATAAATATATAATTATAATTTTATACATTTCATATATATATACACATACATTCTTACATTGATTTATGTATTTTGTCTCCCAAAATAAAGAAATAGCTTCTAAAGAACAATATCCAATTTATATATTCAATATATATATTGATAAATATATAAATTTATTATATATAAAACATACAAATATATTCATATATAAATTGTATATATAAAATTACAAATTTTATATATAAATGTAAAATATATAAAATATGTAAGTGTAAAAAATATATAAATTTATGTGTAAAATATAAAATAAATATATATGAAATATGAATATATATATATGAATGTAAAAATGATTAAGGATTGAGGTAAAGAGCTGATTAGATAGGCCTGTGATATATATTCATATACATGTGTGTATGTGCATGTGTGTGTGTGTGTGTGTATGTGTGTGTGTGTTATGCACATGTCTGAGTAGGGTTACACCATACATATACACATGCATGTATCAAGTTCAGTCAAGTATCTTTCTCAGTTGCTCTCTGCATTATTTGTTTAAGATAAGGTTCCTTATTGATTCTGGGGCTCATGGATTCAATTAGGGCAACTGTCTAGAGACCTTCAGGACCTGCCTGTCTCTGCCTATGTACTGTGATCTATGTTCTAGGGATCTAAACGTATGTCCTCATACTTACATAGCAATCAACTCCTTGGTCCAATGGAACTGCCAGGTCTAGCATAGTCCCTATTTCAGGAGCAAAGCCAGCAGGACATGTGTTTTCTCGATTGCTGAAGGTTGCTGTAGACATAAGGCTAGTTTGTATAATAATATATATATTTATGTTCTTCCTTTATGGAATGTTTTTCCAGTTGAGTTCAATGATTCCATGATAATCAGAAACACCATAGTTCCAGGAAGCAAGAATGTGTCTGGTAGTTCTCAGCAAAATGGTAGTGGTTTAACCTTCAGAACAGTCCTTAAGGCTGTTGGAAAGAACTCTGAAAATATGAGTTCAAGAATATGTAAATCAATGTAGGAACTGTTCTTTACAGAATTTCTCAGCTACACAAAAAAATTAGGATGCAATATGCAGGAAGGGCTTCATGGACCTGAAAGAGCAGAGGCAGCTTCATGAATGAGCCAGCCTTGTCAGAAAGATATCAAGGAAGGAGATAAAGAGATTTGGGGAGTGGTAATGTCAGAGCAAGATCTAATTCAGCTAAGTGTACTGTTTGTGTTTGCAATTGAACAAGGACTAGATTGGACTTTTATCCTGGAATAAACAACAATTCAGAAATGGAAGGCACACTTGTGATTCAGATCTTGAGTCTGGAAGACACAGGCTTTTGATCCAGAACTTGAGGAATAGTGGCCATGAAAAGCTTAGGTCCAGGCATGGTGGTATACCTTTAATCCTAGGAGATCCTAGCTAACAGATTTCTGAGTTCAAGGCCAGCTTGGGACAGAGAATGTTCTAGGTGAAGAAAAGCTTAGGTCCAGGCATAGTGGTACACATCTTTAATCCCAGCATTTAGAAAAAAAAAGCCATGCAGATCTCTGAGCTCAAGGTTTATCTACAGAGCAAGTTCGAGGTCAGCCAAACTTATTCATTGAAGGAGCTGAAAAAGAGAAAGCTGGTGATAATATAATAGAAGGCCCCAGCAGATAGCAGAACTTGACAGCTTCAGTCATGTGTCTCTGTCTTTAGAATCAAGGGACTAAGGTCATAAAATGATGATTCCTGGGATGATCAAAATGTAACATGGAGAAAATTATTTAATTGATAGGCAGTTCCAAAGGAAGTAGCTTATGCAAATAAAAGATGGTCTTTGGTCTGCAAGAGAGAGCTATCTCAAGCAGAAAGCAATCTTGAGCAGAACACAAAGCTGTCAGCTTGCATCTATCACCACTCCAAGTAATTCATCCCCTGCTCCCAGATATGCCTTCTTCAGGAACCTCTCCCAAGCTAAGGCTGGTCCTCAGCATGAAACTGTCTTCTCAGTGTCTCTCTCTCTGCTTTTCTTTGAGATAGGGTACTTTTTTCCCTCTGTTGGCTTTGAACTCACTATGTAGCCTAGACTGGCCTCAAACTCATGACAATACTTTTGTCTCAGGCTCATAAGTGCTAGGATTATAGGCACAAGCCAACACATCCACCTAGGACAGTGGTTCTCAACCTTCTTAATGCTGAAAAACTTTAATATGGCTCCTCATGTTAGAGTGACCCCTGTTGTGGTCTGCCTCCCACCCCACTGTATAGCTATAGCTATTTTGTTCCCTGCCTGCCAGCTATTTCATATAGTTGCTGTAACATGCCTACCAGCCATTGACACAGAAGAATAACTTGACTCAGAGTAGGGTCATGCTGACCACATGCCCTGTTATGCTCTGTATGAGATTGTTTAATCTTGAGAAATTCCACAAAGCTTTATGTGAGACCCATCAAGTTAAAGGTCAATATGAACTGGTATGTGTGAAATGTCTTGAGTCAGAGCTGACCACCGGGCAACACTGCACCTGCATATGAGCTCATTGTGTTCTTATGCTTTTTCCTTTATAAGCCTGACCTGAGAAATGTTTGTGGTCATAGCTCAGATAATTCGGAGCTACATCTCTGATATGCTTAGCATTAGGGTGTATTAGAGTGTATTTCAATAAACCATTGGTGTCCTACTGACATCAGTGTTCCTGTGGTTTGTGGAGCAACTCTAAGACACCCCAACCATCCCCAACCATAGAATTATTTTTGTTGTTACTTCATACTTGTAATTTTGCTACTGTTATGAATTGTAATGTAAATATTTGATAGTCAACTCCCAATGGGTCATGACCCACAGGTTGACAACCACTAAATTAATCTGATGTTTTCAAAACCACCTAGCTTTATGTTTTCACCAGAAAGTTGTGCATGGGAGTTATGATTAGTAGAAGGTACAGAGTCCGGTGGTGCTCAGGACCTTGTAAAGTCTGTCACTGTCTAACTGCTTCCTAGACAAATGATTTTTAGCTAATTATTTACCCTCTAGGAACAGACACTTCAGTTTTTTTATGAAAACATACTTAAAACCAGGTTTTGTTTTATGGGAATGTACTTCAAACAAGCATGTGAAATATACAAATATTGTAATACATTCAGTTTAACATTTATTGAATGCTTAGTGTATTCTAAACATGATTTTAAATGTGTTAATTCATCATATTCCACAATAACCCTACAAGGCAAGAATTTACTGAGAGTTTTTATTTTAATTTCAATAGTTCTTTATACAGATGAGAAAACTGAGGAACAGTAAATCTGTGAACTTGACAGAGTATAGACACAGTGACTGAGGTAGGTTTCAAACCAGATATTCTGGTAACAGGACTCTGTACTGTATTGGTGTAGGTTTGTCTGCTAAAGTCAGGCAGGGCCCAATGTCTGGTTCCTCCTCTCACAACTTTAATTCCTCCCTGTCCCCATGAACTGTAGGGCTTTCAGGGCTTTGAGGTGTCTATTCATATCCCCCAGGAGACTGTTTTATTCAGAGTAGTATATAACTCAGGTCTTCATCCAACTCTGGGGAAATTGAAAATGTTTCCAGTGAGTCATAAACTAAATGAAATAAATCAAACCATATAGAAACTTGAGCAAACTTGGATATTCGGACCTATTCAAGTGAAGCAGCCAGTCCCCAACTCTAACAGAATTGCTAGTAGGAAGCAGGACCGTGTAGTGTAAACAGACTTTGCTCTTTGACTCAAGACAACTCAAGTGAAGTATTGTAAGTTTTAAATAGCAACTTTAAAGCATAACAGTACTCTTCTCAAATCAAATGACATATCATATTGGCTATCGTTCACAGGCCACCATTTTCTAGCCTCTGACCTGAGCCACAATTTAAAAGATGGTCCTCCCAAGTACAGTGAATTGAGGATCAATGGAAGTGACCTCATTCCCTTAAATAGTGCCCCAGCATGGCCTCAGTTTCTACTATTTTAAATTTATTCTCCAAGGTAAAATTAAACTTTTTGTGTTTATTAAGACTGAAATGTCTTAAAAGGAATGAAAATTTTCAATTCCCCCCTAGGAAGCAATCTGGGCTCCTAAGACAATGGCCATTGATCAATGATGACCCTTACTTAGAGGGGATAAGTCTGGAGCTGAACCTACTCCTAAGACACCTGGGCAGAGGATATGACAAGGCCAGAACTGAGCTGTTCTCTGAAACTCTTCAAGGTCTCACCAAATATAATGAAACTAAATTAACAAGTAATCAGAAATGTACTAATGCCACTGTATTGTACTGTGCGGTGGGGGCCCCACTCTGCTCCTCCAGGGGAAGCTAACCTCCTAAAATCCATCCCCATGATATGGAAAAAAAAAGGATCAGGCATTCAAAACTTTCAAATAAGAGGCACAGTAAGAATGTCTGAGTAGATGGGAGTACAGCAATGGAACCATTCCGCCACTGGCTCTGGTGTCCCAACCTTCTCTTCCAGGCCTAATAGGGAGGAAGCAATGCTGGGAGCTGACAGCAGAAGAAAGGTCTCTCTGGCTCTTGCTATTTCAACCACAGGAAATAAGGAAGGAGAGGCGTGTGCATGGTAGAACAGGACTTGCAGAAGTGAAGAAGGAAAGACGGGAGTGAGGAGGGAGTGAGAGCCGGTGATCTGGCATCAGACTTGATGACTCATATGGAGGAGGCAGGATGCTCTACTGCATGCCATCACCTCCTTCCCCGGAAGTCATAATACAGGCCTGGCCCTTTGTCAAAAGGCACAGACCAACAGTCTAGTAGATCAGGAGCTTCAAACTAACACCATAGAAGAAATGGACATTGGGCATTAAAATACTGTCCCAGATTTGATCTCAGAGATGCAACTAGCCATTTCGTCTCCCTGGAATTTAGATAGGAGAGTGTCTTAGTTAGGGTTTACTGCTGTGAACAGACACCATGGACAAGGCAACTCTTATAATTGGGGCTAGCTTACAGGTTCAGAGGTTCGATCCATTATCATCAAGGCAGCAGCATAATGCAGGAAGTGTGTCCAGGCAGGCATGGTGCAAAAGGATCTGAGAGTTCTACATGTTCATCAGAAGGCTGATAGGGGAAGACTGGCTTCCAGACCAGTAAGTCAAGGGTCTTAAATCCCACTCTCACAGTGACATACTTTCTTCAACAAGGCCACACCTTCAAATAGTGCCACTCCCTGGGACACTCATATACAAACTATCATGGAGAGCCTTAATACATGACAAATGAAACAATTTAGAAGATGTTCCTGCTTTGAAGCCCCCATCTCATTAGTTCCATCCCTGCTCTAAGTTCCAGACCCTGCCAGTGCCTTCTGCTGGGCCATCTAACTCCAGCTTCATGTTGACTCTAATCTCTCAGGGATGACAATGGAATACGTCCCACTGACTGCACTGCCTTGTTCTCTCCTGCAAAGTGCATCTCCTGAAGCTGTTACTGCTGTCAGTCCCAAGCAGCCAGCACTATGCAGTCCATAGAGAAATGAGCAGGAATAAAAAGAAAAGAAAAGGTTTTGGCTGTGCTTGGCCCAAGAATATTGCTTAGATATCTCACTGTGGCATTTATAAGACCCTCAGGGATTTGGGCCCAAGCTCTCTGTTTTCCCCTTTACTAGAATCTGTCTTTGCATAATCTGATTGTCTTAGACACGGGAGGAAAGAGTTTGTTTGGCCATAGGTCGAAGTCAATCATCAAGGGAAGGCAGGGCAGGAACTTGAGGCGGGAACCTGTCGGCAGAAATCAAAGCAGAAAATCTGGAGAAACATTGTTTACTGACTTTCCTGACTGACTAGACCTGCTTCCTTCCTTCCTTCCTTCCTTCCTTCCTTCCTTCCTTCCTTCCTTCCCTTTTTTCCCAATCAGACCCACCTTCCAGGAGTGGTATCACCCACAAGGGGCTGGGTGCTCCCACTTCAATCAGTAATCAAGAAAATATCCCACAAATGTGTCCACAGCCCAGTCTGATGGAGGCTGTTTCTCAATCAATATTCCTGCTTCCTTGGTGACTCTAGTTTGTATCAAGTTGACAAAAACAAACCAGCACACTTTCCTTCTTTCTTCCCTGTGGTTGAAACACCACTTATCTCAGAGCCTTCTGTCTTCTCTTGCTTTGATTTCCAGCATCACCTTCCTCCTGTCAATCATCCCAAAATGAGCCTCTTTGGTCTCAATGGAAAACCCCAATGCTGGCTGAATCCTTGCATCCCACACCCTGGAACTCATAGGCTGAAATCTCCAACCTCAAGAAGACCATAGGAGATTGAGCCCGAGAGCTGGTTTAGTCACAGAGGCACTGAGAGAGACACCATCCCAATTGCCCTGTTGAGGACACAGAAAAAAATATTAATTTTGAAGCATGAAGTCCAGATCCTCCTCAGAAATTGGATCTACTGGATCTTCAACTTCCCAGACTCCAGATGGTGAGCCAAAGTTTCTGCTTTGTCTGACTAAATTTCTTTGATTCTTAGCACTGCTGTGCTAAGGGGTGATTCTGAATCTCTAAGTACTGCCACTCAGCCACCTTTTGATTGGGAGCTCGGCTTATCTGTTACTGTGCCCTGTGACTTTGGCTTCTTAGAGAGTGCTACAAGGACATTTGGGGGGAAAAAAGGTCAACTCTTGATTCTGCCAACTCATGCTGGGGTGTGTTTTCATTCTCCATGGATCCCCCTTATTCTGCTCTTTTCCCAAATCTACCTTGTTTTGCTTCTGGATAGTTCAGTGAACCCTAGACCTCCTTTCTGTGTTTCATTATTTAAGACTAGGAAGGAAGGTCTGCAGCCTCCGGGCCAGCTGCTTTGCAGGCCACTCTTCATTTAATTCTCCTGAACAGCATCCATTCTCCTGACATTGAAGATTCAGAACTGCAGACGACTTTCTCAGAGCAGAAAGTAGAGCTGCTCCAAGCCCTACATTTTTGTCAGCCCTTGTCCTTTACAGTGATTATCTTAAGTCGTATAATGCCTGAGACATTGGGAGACAGGGAAAGCATGTCAGACAGCTGAATACCCGTCAGAAGGAGCTAATCATGCCAAAGACCAGCTTTGACACCACAGGGTAAACTGAGGCAGGCAGCCAAAGCTTCCTCCCAAATGACAGGGGCAAGCAATTTACAGGGTCAGCACTACTGATGTAATAAAACTTAATTATCTGGGACTGGCAAGAATGTCCAGTGAGAGTTTCTGAACTCTTTTCATTCTTAAGTGGCCAGCAAGAAAGAAAAGGACAGAGAGAAGTCATGCATAAACACACACACTCACACACACACACACCACACACACACACACACACGCACACACACGAACACACACAATGGTCAGGCTTGACTACCTGTTTCACCAGTTTCACAAGTGCACATACACACTCATATGCACACACATATACCTACATATATGTATGTACAGACATATAGACAGATAGACATATATACATTTGGTGGATGGAGTAGAGCCCCAATAGTCATACTCAGTCTTTTTATACTTTCTTAGACAAAAGTTCTTTATAAAATTATCTCACAGATAAAACATTACACAAAAGGGGAGTTACACAAGGATGTTGATAGTAAGTTCAGTGTTTCATGCTAGAAGCTCATTATAAGTTCAAAGCACCCATTTCACAGGGCCTTGCTTTGTCACAGTGCACACCTGGGGCCTCATCCTTGGACCTGACCTAGAATGAATGTTTTTCCTTATCACAAATCTGTCCCAAGCCTATTTCTCTTTCTCAGTGTAATTTATGAAAACTCATTGTTTTTCTTTTTATGCAGCCTTTACTTACTATTTTATGAGGAGTGGACATATTCTATTTTTGATTTTAACTTAATTATATCTTTCTGGCAAAACAACTAAAACCATCTTTTTAAATTATCTTCCTAAAATTATTTGAATCAAATCAGGATTTCTACAAAGTCATTAATTCATCTAAACAGCATCAATTCATGAAAGTTCATTTTCATCCAGAAAGTACTGATACCAGGCTATAGGCAATGAGGGACTCTTGGGGTCCACTCACACCAAGACAAATAAATGAAGACTCTGGCAATAAAAAACACAAGAAAGCATATCAGCAGCAAGAAAAAAATCCTGGGACAAAGTCTCTGTGGTCGTGCCTCACATCAGAATGCACACATAGCAAGCAAAGCAAGATGGTGAGCCATCTCCAGGGAGCTCACTTGCCCACTGCAGCTTTTCCTGCATAGCACCTGTCATCATCAACTTTTGGGTGCATGAGAAATACCTGCAAGTTATAGTAACCCTTCTCCCTAAGACACATCACCAAGATGACCATTAGGATTTGTTCACTGTGGAACTTTCTAATTCATCAGATCCACACTCATTACAACCCACCTACGCTTCACATCTCTTCATATTGGTGCTTAACACTAGGGTGAAAACAGGTGGATACAGCACTAGATGCACAGTTTCGTTGCAGAACACATACCTAGACTGCATGAGATGCTAGACTTGATCCCTAAAACTTCAAAATAAGCAAGCAAATCCAGCAAACAAACAAAGAAAATGAATCCATGGGCATACAGAAGAATGAATCAAATTTCCTTCTCACAGACCTCCTAGGTAATATGGGACCTGAGTTAATTTAAATCTCACTCAGAAGCAAGGGACTATTGGAGAAACAGCAAACTTGCCCTGGAAGCACGGAACAGAAAGCAGACAATTCCCAAAATTCATATCAAGGATGACATCACAAGGCAGGAGGCTGAGAGGACAGTAAGAAAGGGATAAAACAAGGAGATAGTGGGGGTGCAAGAGACAAAACTTTGGAGCTAGCTGCCTGGATTAATTAATTAATTGTTAATTAATTAATTATTCCTCTGCTGTTTCTCCAGCTGAGAGAGGAAATGAGTTACTCCTTGTAAAGTTCTAGACGGGCAAGCTGACAACAGAGTAAGCATTTGGTAGATGACTGATAAACTATGACACAGGAGTATAGGATGCATGGGTAGAGAAAGAAGGGTGTGCACCTATGAGACTGTCGCTCAGAACTAGAGATGGACATGACAAATGGAGACCAGGACAAATGCTAGATGGCTAGAGAATATAATGTACACACGGGAAGGAACCAGAGGCAGAAACAGGCAGAGGCAGAACTGAATGGAGGTAAGTCAAGCTACTATGGAGAAGCCACATCACCTATTGTGTGACTATTTCCTTTCAATTGAAACACACTCTTAGGGAGAGAGGCTCCTTAGTTCTCAGGAGGTAAACAAAATTCACAAGCCTCAGGAAGTTACTAAAACTTAGAAGATTCACAAAGCCCCTCTCCACAGTTCTGCAAGCAGTAATAACTGTAGATGAGAAGGGACTCAGCAGGCAGCCTATGGAGTAGCCAGCAGTTGCTGTGACTAAGATGAGTAATAATACCACAGGTAAATACTACCACAGTCCCTCCTGCCATCCGCCATTTCCCCAGGTCTGATTAATCATCTTTAAAAAGATATGTACACACTCTGCTTGGCTTGCCTCTCTCCCAAGAGACCACAATGTATTTTCTCAGAGTGTTCTTATTTGTAAACCATTCTGAGATTTTAACTGACTCCAGGAGTAAAGCCAGGCACACCCAGGAGCCACAAACTTACAGAGCAGGTCCACCCAGTCCCAGACACCCAACAGGATTGCTGAGGGCCTCTGGGACAGGCCAACCTCCATGCTATAATTGTAGGTGTGGAAGTTCCTTTTTCATATTTAGAAAACTTCCTTTAACATTTGCATAATTGGGATGGTGAGACAGCTCAGAAGGAAAGAGCACTGCCAAGCAAGTCTGATGACCTGAGTCTGTTTCTTGGAATGACAAAGGTGGAAGGAGGCAACCAACTTCAAGCTGTCCTCTGATATCTACACAGGCACATGCTCATACACACACACACTAATAACATATTTTAATTGAATAAACAATCTGTGTGCCTTATAAAAACATTAAAAATACATCCAAGTGTTGTAAAAAAAAAAAAAAAAAAAAAAAAAAAAAAAAAAAAAAAAAAACAACAACAAGTCAAGTAGAAATCCATAGTTAAGTTATGCAATATTCTTAACTATTAATCTTTGGCTAATCTGTCTGCCATATAGCCTTGAGAATTTCTCTGTATGAATCGCTACATTTCTTAAAAATGTGTAATCTCACTGGTTGTTGTTGTATTTGTTTATTTGTGCATGCATGAAATTAACCAGAGTGAGAGCGTTTAGGCCACATGCATTGGCAAATGTTGCAAATAAAGGATTCATTTGATCCTCATATTTCACAGCTTGAGAAGCAGAATAAATACGTCTATGTCCTGGGGTTGTTTCATACTGCTTTATCCTTCTCAGCAGCTGACTGGTGCTTCACCGTACAGTGGAACAGTGAGAATTCTGAAGATGTGTGCTTAGGTCCAGTGGCTTCACCACTGTTGAAGGAATACCTTGACTCCTACCACTGAAAGGCTTGGAGAAAGATTTTTAAACAAAAATAGATTTTAGGACTAGGTAAGTCTCATCCATCCCCTGAAAGCCTCCTGGGATCAAGACTAGCTATGAATGTGACCCAACACAGATAGTAAGTTTACTTAAATTACTACATTTTATTGTCTTTGTAATGCTTTCATCGTTTCAAAAAGAAACTGCACACCCACTTCTTGTCTTCTGAGCACCCAGCAATTACTAAGTTACTTTCTGCCTCTATGATTTTGCATATTATGAACATTTAAAAAATTGGACTAGCACAGTGTGTAGTCCATTGTGATAAGTATCTCTTTCACTGAGCTTGCTTTTAAGGCTCACCCATGCTATAATACACACAACACTTCATTTTATGGCTCAATAAAATTATTTGAATGGATCTACCACATTTTGTTTAGCCACTCAGCCACCAGGGACACTGAGTTACCTCAAGTCTTTACTATGCTTCAAGTTCTGTGAACATTCGGGTGTAAGTTTTAAGTGACAGCATGTGTCAGTTTTTTAGGCATATACTTGTCCTTGAGAACCCAGTGCCTCGATAAGGAATAAGGATTCCAAATAACTAAAACTTGGGGTTTCATAAATAATGTGAAATACCTCCTGTGGTGGTTTGACTAAGACTGGCCCCCATAGGTTTATACATTTAAATGGTTAGTCATCAAGGAGTGGCACTACTTGAAAGGGATCAGGAGGTGTGGCCTTGTTGGGGAAAGTATGTCACTAGGGGGTGCCTCTGAACTTTCAAAAACTTAATCCACACAAAGTGGTTGTTTCTTCCTGTGGCCTACAGATCTGCGTGTAAAACTCTCAGCGACTCCAGCACCATGTCTGCCTGCTGCCATGCTCTCAGTGGCCATCCTTCCTGCCATGATGGTAAACTTTTGAAACTGTAAGCAAGCTCCAATTAAATGTTTTATTTTTAAGAATTTCTGTGGTCATGGTGTCTCTTCACAGCAACAGAACACGGATTAAGACACTGTACTGGCTGGTTTTGCGTCAACTTGACACAGCTAGAGTTATCACAGAGAAGGAAGTGCCTGAATAACTAAATATTTGGTTATAAAATTTTACATTATAAAAATTTACATTACATTACAAAATAATAACACAATAAACATAATACAAACAGAGATGTCCTCTGGCCTCCACATGGCATCCTCCCTCCCCAGATCAGTATATAAAAATGCATCATGTTGGAGTTAGAAGCATAGAACATTCCAGTGGCTCAGTGTTTGTCTCATACATATAAAGCCCTGAGTATAGTCCTAGCACACACACAAAAATGAGTTAGGTATTATGTGAGACTAGAAGACAAGGATACTGTCATTTTGTTGGCTGATGATTCCAGAATTAAAGGGATTACCAAATTTCTACAAAGTTAGAGTTGAGAGGGTGACCTCTTACTGGGCAGTGGTGGCTCATACCTTTAATCACAGCACTCAGGAGGCAGAGGCAGGTGGATCTCTTGAGCTTGAGGCCAGTCTGGTCTACTGAGAGTGTTCCAGGATGGCCAGGGCTACACAGAGAAATCTTGCCTCATAAAACAATTTTAAAAACAAACAAAAGGAGCACATCAATGAGGGAAGATCCAAATAGGGGAAGGCACTAGACATTAAGAATCAGAGTAAGTTCCAGAGGTAAGAAGGGGGAAGGTTTTGTGTGTGTGTGTGTGTGTGTGTGTGTGTGTGTGTGTTAGAGAGAGGGGGATCCACATTATTGAACTACTAGTGGAAAAAAAAGAGTATTAGAGAAACAAGTGGAACACTTTGCATTTAACTCTAAGACAACCTGGTGGTGGTGGTTAGTGAACAGTGGCTTTCATGAAAGACAAAGACTAAATATATTGAGGGGTAAAACAAATATGTGAGCACATTTATTTATACCTGATTTACTTAGAACATGATTGGAGTGGCATACTCAAAATGGGCAACACAACTTTTTGAATACAGTTTTCCTTGATTGGAATTTTAAAAAACTGTATGGCCTTTGTAGTTTCATACATGGATGCCTTGTATTTTGATCCTGACTGCTCCCCACATCCAGCTCCTCCTGGATCCATCCTACATCCTCTTTCCAACTTCATGTCTGCTTGTTACTGACATGATCACTGAGCCCAGTTGGTCCTTCCAGATTAGCATGGGTGTCTGTCTGTACAGCCATCCACTGAAACATGGGCAGTCAGTCTACCACATGCTGAAGGAAACCTTCTCTCCCTCTCTAGCCACCACATACCCAAAGCTCCCCAGTCGTGGGAGGCCTCAGGAGGCCCTCTCCTATCCAATTTGGAGAACTAACAGCACAACAGAAATTTTTAAGTAGAGAAACTGGATGAATTGGGGGTATATAAAATTAGGTTAAATTTAAGCCACAGGATAATGCATAATCTTCATGCCAAACAATAATTTATTTTAAAGAGAACAAATGTTTCACTTTGAACTTCCTAGCACTGGAACAAACATGGAGGGAGGGAAGTATGCTCAGCCTTGAGCTTCTCAATGGCCGAGACAGATGTGTTTTCTAGTCTTTCACGTAGAGGTAAGAGGTTTAAGAAGTAAAACGTGTGAAGCTCTTCTTGGAGGTAAGCACAGATCTTAACTGTGGTTTGTTCTTCTGGGTGAACAGAATCATGTAGGATTTCCTAGTGA
This sequence comes from Micromys minutus, assembly GCF_963924665.1. NCBI lineage: Eukaryota > Metazoa > Chordata > Mammalia > Rodentia > Muridae > Micromys > Micromys minutus. The sequence continues at coordinate 2,446,038 of NC_137962.1, read as the reverse complement.
AAGACTGAAGAACCGGTGTGCACATCTCCATGCACTTGGCCCATGCACAGGGCCTGGGATGGCTGAGGAGACAAGAAAAGAATGTGAACTCAAAGAAATGGTGAGGAGGATGTGCCTCAGGAAAACATCAGATGTATGAGACAGGAAGAGATGTTGACAAGAAGACAACCAACAATAAACCCTCAGATGGGACAATGACTTCAGGAAGCCGTGAGTCCTAGGAGCGGAGGAGACGCTGTAAGAGAGCATCGGTGAGCTTCACAGAAAGTGACACTGAGTTTATTCCAGTTTCACTGCTTTAAATTATATTTTAAAAATAACTTTAAAATTGTCCTATATGTGTTCTGTATTTGCATCAGTTTCTTCCTCTGTCACCTCTTCCAATCCCTGGCATGCCCATCCCTTCTCCCTTTCAATTCATGGCATCGTTTTCTTTAATTAAATATATATGTAGTGCTCGCTTTGGCAGCACATATACTAAAATTGAAACGTTACAGAGATTAGCATGGACCCTGCGCAAGGATGACTCACAAATTCGTGAAGTGTTCCATATTTTCTAAAAAATATATATGTATGTAAATATGTATAAATATTTAATATAAACATATATATATCAATATTTATATATTTCAAATATATATGAATGAGTAAATATTTAAGAGGAGCCTGCTGAGTCTATTTAGTGTTGCACATGTATATGTTTAGGGCTGACCACTTGGGATTAGATCAGCTATGAGGAGCCTCATTCTTGGAAGAGTAATTCTCCCTCTCTTAACTGTCATTAATTACCTATAGTTTAGCACCTAGAGGTAGGACCCCGTGAGATTTCCCATTTTTATACCAGCATGTCAGCGGCTGGTGTCATTGTTCAGGTCTCATTCAGGCAGCCATGTCGTTGAGATTTCAGGTTCCCTGACATGTGGAAGACACAATCTCACAGCATCTGTCCCCTTAGTAGACCTTGTTTCCAGCTGAAAGACTAGCACTGTCCAGCTGGATAACCTAGGGCAAAGGTAACCTTCAATTCACTTATCTGCAAGCTGGAGAGATGGCGATGTCCCTCCTGTAATATTGAGAAGGCAGCTGTATGGTGTTCTCAGGGCATGTGTTTGGGGTCTGAGCTCTAAAAACCTGGAACTCACAGACATAACTTATGCAGTCACTTTGGTGCTCTGAAGTGGGATCTAAACAGAGGGTGGAGTCACCTAATTGGTTAGCCTGATGGAATGTGACCATTCTCTCTGGGATCTCAATGTAATACTTAGGTCTTTCTTCTTTGCAATGATTTAAATTTTGGAATTCTGCCTCTCAGAACTCATCCTCTGGCTTCAAAACTACCTGTTATTTTTCAAATTTAACTTAATGTAATTTTGTGCATGTGGATGAGTGCTTTGCCTCACATATGTCTCTGCACTGTGCCTATGCCTGGTGCCTACCAAAGCCAGAAAAGTGGTTAAGATTCCCTGGGATTGGAGTTACATATGATTGTAGTTGGGGGCTGTCTTGTGGGTGCTGGGAATTGAACCTGACTCCTCTGAAAGAGCAATTAGTACTCTTGACTGCAGAGCCATTTCCAAGCCCTGGATACCATATATCTTAGTAATCACAGATTTCACTTCCTAAGTTCAGAGTTCTGTGTGTTTTGACTGCCAGTGGCCATGAGAATATTACTGGTCCTGAAGTTAATCAGGAATATCCTTCACCCTATCATAGCTTATGTCCCCTCGGGAATCACCCCCAAATGCCGCCCTTTCCTTTGCCCTTTTCTGAGTTGACCAGAGTTCCCTCAGTCATTCATTCACTTGTCATTCTTCATAGAGACTCATGGATCTAGCTAGTGTCTTCAAGGTCACTTAAGGTAATTCTCCACTGACTGCTGTCATCAGCTGAATAACATTCCAGCTTCTATTTGTAAGGCACCGGCAATGGATAATTCATCAACCCCAAGATAGCACATTCCATTATTGCCTGTTAGGAAGCTTTCTTTATTAGCTTTGAAACTGAATTCCCTATAATTTCTCTTCACTCACAGTGGACTAGCAAAAAACAGAGGTGTGGTGGGAGTTCTCAGTCCAAGCAACATGAAATGTTTTATCACTGAGGTTGTTTGAAATTTCCAGTGCACAATGCTTATTTACACATATACATTCTGCAACTTTTATCATCATTTTGGAATTCTCTACATTGAACACATTTCCTTGTTGTCTGTGCCTGGGAGGCCCTGCCTCATCAGGCCTGCCTTCTGGGACCACATAGGAAGCCTGATTTCTATTCTCTCGAATAGAACCCTTTCCCTATGGAAGGGAAGCCGGGGAAGCCCCTAGACACCCCTGATTTACCTGGTTATTCCTAAAACGCCGTCATCATGGTGATTAGCCTTCCCTGAAGAGATGTGTGTCAGTTAACATATGCGTCATTTATAATGCTTTAAGGTTTGCCTGTCATGGAAAATCAACTCAAAGAGGCTTAAACGATGAAGGGGGTTTACTGAGGCTGGCCAGCTTCAGGCAAGCTTTCATCCATGCACTCCTAATAGTACTGGGGAGACTTCCCTCTTGTCATTTTCTCTGCTTCTTTTCTTAGTTATCCTCAGAATGACTTCATTTTGGGAAGTGGCTAGCCTCCTGGTGCTCTTAGTCTTTAATCCCCCTCTGAGGAAAAGAGAATATTTGCTCCTCAATGTCTTAGTCACTGTTCTTTTGCTGTGAATAGACATCATGACCACAGCAACTCTTATAAAGAAAAGCATTTAATTAGGGTTTGTTTGCAGTTTCTGAGTTTTACTCCATCATCCTCCTGACAGAAAGCAGGGAGACTTGGTGCTGGAGAAGTAGCTGAGAACTCTGCATCTGGATCTGCAGGAGCAGGGGAAAGAGACTGTGGCTTGGAATTGGATTCTTTTGAAATCTCAAAGCCCCACGCCAATCCTCTTGCCACCCTTGCTCCAAGAAGGCCACACCCCCTAATCCTTTCAAATAGTGTCATTCCCTGGTGACCAAGAATTCAGAGCTATGAGCCTATGGGAGCTATTCTCATCAAACCACCACACTCAGCCAAGAGCAAAAACACAGAGTCCTACACCACTCCTCAGTCTCTTAGGTCACAAGCCCGAGCTGTCCCTCTTCCTCTGCTGGGGAGATACAATGGAGGCTGAAAACTATTTCTTTTTGCTATGGCTGCTGAAACAAAACATCACAGACAAGATGGCTTGATCTGCAAAAGACTATGGTGTGACATACCTGGAGGCTAGAAATCTATGATCAGCACCAGCAGGGTTGTCCCTCCTGCAGGACATAGAAAAAACTGTTCTAGGCCCACCTTCTCACCATGTTGACAGCCAGACAGCTGTCTCTTCTTGTAACACTCCACATGTTCTTTCCTCTGTGTGCATTGCTTTTTCTTCACCTGGCTTTCTTTTTATTAAGCCACTATATTTGTATTGGATCAGATACCAACATTAACCCACCATGACTTCATCTTAAGTAATGATATATGTAACCATCTTGCTTGATATTAAGGTTGCCTCCTGCAGTACCATGTGCTGTGGGGCATCAGTGTTCTAACTGGTTAGTGCTCAGTGTCGGTGTAAGACACTGGGGTTAGGATTCTCACTCATCCCTATAGAAGAACACTGCACTAGCCATCACATAACCTATTATAAAACTTGGACCCTGAAACTGAGCACAGGCTATGGGTATGTTTGATGCATATAGTGAGGAGTAGACTAGATTTGAATTTCTCTCTAACAAGCTTATACCACTATGACGGGACAACCCTGAGCACTGTAACCTTCCCAGAAGCCACTCCATGCAATGGCAGAAATGTCTATATGGGTAAGTCACCGTATTGGAAGCCTTAAAAAGTCAGCAAAGGGAAGACAAATCAATAACATCTCAAAAGTCTATTTATGAGCAAGACCTTGGTTGGAGAGATGGCTTAGTGGGTAAGATACTTGCTCTGAAAGTAGGAGGAGTTCAAATCCCCAGGCACCTACATTAGAAAAAAAAAAAAAAGTTCCACGGCCAAGGCACCTACATTAGAAAAAAAAAAAAGTTCCACGGCCAAGGCACCTACATTAGAAAAAAGAAAGTTCCACAGCCATGAGTACCTGTAACCTACACACTGGGGAGCAGAAAGAGGCAGATTCGAGGAGCTCACTGGCCAGCTACCATATGCTAAACTGTTAGGCTCAGTGAGACACCGTGTCTCAAAACGTGGGATGGAAGCAGGCTGTGAGATGCCTGGACTCCTGAATTTGAGCACTCATAGTCACACCGGGAAACAGATACAATTCTTGAAAATTGTTCTTTGGCCTCCACTTGTGGGAGCTTGGTACACCACACCCACCTTCCTACCCACATCCACCCTCCTACCCACACCCACCCTCCTACCCAATCCACCCTCCTACCCACACCCTCCTACCCACACACACCCTCCTACCCACACACACCCTCCTATCCACACCCACCCTCCTACCCACACACACCCTCCTACCCACACACACCCTCTTACCCACACCCACCCTCCTACCCACACACACCCTCCTACCCACACCCACCCTCCTACCCACACCCTCCTACCCACACCCACCCTCCTACCCAATCCACCCTCCTACTTACACCCACCCTCCTACCCATACCCACCCTCCTACCCACACCCACCCTCCTACCCACACCCACCTTCCTACCAACACCCACCCTCCTACCCACACACACCCTCCTACCCACACCCACCCTCCTACCCACACCCACCTTCCTACCAACACCCACACTCCTACCCACACCCACCCACCTCCCACACCCATTAAAATGTTATACAAAAATAACATAATAATGTAAAAAGCAACCAAGAAAGACACCTGATACCCTCCTCTGGTCTATCAAGTACCCATGCCTGTACATACATGTACACATAACACACACACACACACACACACACACACACTAACTGCTTCTAGAACACACGTCCCCTTTATCTTTCACAGCCTATCCAAATGTTTTCTCTGTGCTCAGTGTGCCTTCCTGGGCCTTTCAATGGACTGAAACCATCTCAGCCTCCTCCCCCATGCCAGCCTGAGCCAGACAATCCCTCAGTCAGGGCTCCAGGATGTATCAGGTGCGGAGTTAAGAGCAGACCATCAAAAGCTCAGTACAGCCACTAATGGGGACCAGAAGGGAATAGATTCCATTTACGTGCCTGTCCTGTAATATACTGTGACAATCCTAAGTGCCCTTGAAGACAGGGACCCATGACAGCCTTTACACATTGCTGATAGGATGTCTGGAGTTAACTTAGAAAACTGAATGTTCCTCGGAGGGTTAGGCTAAACCATTCAACAAGCCAATCATACATTACTTACTTTCCTTACTGCTGTGACATAGTGCCTGTTCCCCGCATCCTGAACAGGGAAGGTTGACTGTGGCTCACAGTTTGAAGGGACAGCCCACCATGGTGGAAGAGGCATAGTGGGAACACTGCACGGGTGTGTTCTCCATCAAGCATCGAAATATGGATGTTAGTGCTTGACTCATTTCCTCCTCAATCTATGTCATGCTGTCACCCGTGTTCAGTGTGGGTCTCCCCTGCTCACCTGCTCTTCTCTAGAACGCCCTCAAAGACACGCTCAAGGGTGAATCTCCATGGTCATTCTAAGTCAACTGAAGGTGACGATTAAGATAGGTCATCACACATACTTAGCATCTGTGATGTGTCATGTTTCTGGACAGTATCTAGGAATAAAAACAGGGACAGAAATGTACCCCTACCGTCCAGGCTCATAGTCTAGCAGGAAAGACAGACATATGTTTCTTTGATGAGATGCATGTGAGTCTGTGTTAACAGCAAAGGCAGAAGGGAGAGGTGATCAGGGACTATGAGCATTACCATGATCCCAGACCTGGTCTCTGGGGGAGGGCAGTGTAGGGGCCTCAATGATGGGTGGTAATCCAGGTTTGCAAGCTACATGAACTTGAGCAAGTTCTAATCCTTGAGAACTTCTCATTTTAAAAAGGTGGCATGTGGCCTGGCCAGATGGTTCGGCTAGGAAAGGTGCTCATTGTCAAGCCTGACGGCCTGGGTTTGATTGCCAAAACCTTCATGGTGCTGGCTCCTGAAAGCTGTTCTCTGTCTTTCATACACAACACACACACAGACACACACACAGACACACACACACACACACACACACACACACGATAGATAGACAGACAGACAGACAGATAGATAGATAGAGTTTTCACATGAAAATTAAGCACATATTAAAACCTGGCACACATATACAGGAAGCACCGGGGACTAAATAAAGGTAGGCAAAGACACAAGACTCTGTGTCAGTGACAAACCAGAGCATGGTAATTCAGAGCAGAGCCCAAAAGATGACCATGGCTACAGAGCCAAACACGCAGCCTGCAGTCGCTCATTTATCAAAGCCTCCTGACACTAAGAGGCAGAGCGAGTGTACCACCTTCACTTAGTGCATCTGCATTAGGGCAAGGATTTGAACCCAGATCTTCACTCCAGAATCCAGGTTCTAGAACAGTCTATTCTGCAATGCTTCGAGGAAGCAAATAGTAGGAGAGGGGCTTTCTAGGGATCTGAGGGAGACAGTGTAAGGTCATCAGATCTGACGCTAATGGCCAGTAAGGTGGAGTCTAAAGCAGGCCGAGGGAGGAACTGAAGAAACTTCCACACAGCCCAGAAACAGAGGTCTGGCGCTCCAGTTCAGCTTCGTAGGAGTCCCTAAGATTAAGCCCATTCAGGAAGCTGCAGCCAGATAAGACATCAGCATTAAGGAGTGCCAGTCCCTAAGCTCAGCCCATTGTGTTATCTTCTTTATCAGCCACAGTACCTTGTGAGAGGGAGTGGCCCCACTTCACAGTTGGCAAAACATGTCCATAAGATTAAGTCATTGGACCAGGGTCACAGAAGCAGAAACAAAGTCTTTGATGCAGCCTGCCCCCAGATTTTCTTGTCTTTCACTTTTTGTGATCACCTGTCTCTAGCTTCAGTCTTTTCCTGTGGCTAATACCCTGCACTCAAGGTCATCTGGAATTTGTTTTTAGACCGCTGGAGTTATTGTTGCACCCACAGAGAATGTAGGTCTTGAAGACCCCTTAGCCATGCCTATGTGATAGGAGCATGAGAACCCTGCTCATCATGGTGAGACAGACCTCTGGTGGCACGGTTATATGCAGTTACATACAGAACCCCCTCCACCTTGTCAAAGGATAGAGACATTAGTATTCATTCAAGCTTGGTGCTCTTGGTATTAGCTTCTCCGTTCCTGCCCTGCTTCTCCACTCCCATCCTGCTTCTCCGTTCCTGCCCTGCTTCTCCACTCCCGTCCTGCTCTTCTCCTGGAGTAACTCTGTAAATGAGTTGTCTTCTCAGGATCTCTTTTCAGAACCCTAACTCAAGACATCCTTAGCCTCTTAACTACCCCCTCTACCCCTACCCAACTGCCCACTCCCACCCCACCTCCAGCATCATCCTTCTCCTAGGCATTCCTACTTGCTGCCTCACAGTCTCTGGGGACCAGAAACCAGTTACAACCCCCACTCCTCTCACAAGGCCTAGGTCTTCCCCAGGTTACCCTTCTATACACTCCTGGGACCACACTCCAGATGAGACCCCACCTCCACAGAGGGTATAGGCTGACTACTCAGGCTTTACCTTTTCCAAACTAGAGCAAGCATGACCCACCTCCCAGGGCGTGGGACAATGGGGTTGTAGTCAGAGACAGTTTAAAGGCCTTGTTCAGACTTGCGCTGGTGCTGAGGCAGGTACTTGGGTGTCTGGAGGGGAGAACTAGACAGACTACACCAGGGAAGGATGCCAAACTTGTAAGTAAAGGACCTTTGTAAAAAAGAGCAGGTCTAGGACTAACAAGTTTCTTAAGGGATATGTAACACAAAGTTAGATGCGTCCACCTAAGATGCATTGAGTCAAATTTCTTCCACCATTTGGTGTCATCTCACAAGGGAAAGATGCTAGTTGGTGCAGAGACACCTTTTGAGATGCTGACTCAGTAATTCCTCTATCTGGGTCCCTGTGAACTTGAGATAAAAAACTCATGTTACCATTGTCTACCACTTACATGTAGCTTTCTAACGATCATAAATTCAACTTGAGAGGTAGGGATGGGGAAGGGATAACAGCCCAGGAATGGCAGGGTGGTCCTGGTCCCTCTCTTTGAATTCAGTTTCCTCATCTGTAAAAGGGACATACCTCTCTCTCTCTCTCTCTCTCTCTCTCTCTCTCTCTCTCACACACACACACACACACACACACACTGCCCTTCAAGTTTCTTACACTTTTCAAAACCTCTCTATGATGTTTCCCTAGCATTCTCTTCCCTTCATCCCAAACCCTCCTCTGAAATATGAAGAGTCTTCCTGGCTGTTCACTCTCAGTTCACTCTCTCACGTTGCCTAGTTATGTCTACTTATCTCTTAAGGCTCAACTCAGGCTTCAATGTCCCAAAGAAGCTTTTCTGACCTTTTCCAGCTACTCAGATGGGTTGGATGCCCCTTCTCTGGATTCCTAAATAACGTTATATTCTTGGTCATGCGTCAATATATATATATATTCTGTTTTTTATACCTAGGCTAGACCTCGGATAGTATGGCCATATTTTATTCCTGAACTGTAAGACCTACCATAACATTAGACATTTGTTGAATAAACACCCAAACAGAAGGAAAGTGTCAAGAGAAAAGGAGCTAGCAAATAAGAGAAGAAACTGCAAATTGCCATTACATTTATGAATGGTTTTTCTATGACTATATTTTTGCATGCCTCTGGAGATTATCTTGAGGTGAGGTGACCTGCCCACTGTGGTCTTGGGTGGGATACTGGACTATATAAAAACCATAATGTGAGAAGGGCACGAGCTTTCCTCCGTATCTGCTTCTTGCCCGTGTATGTAAATTGACCAGCTGCCTCAGGCTCCTGCCATGATGAACTTTAAACTGTGAGCTGAACTAAACCCTTTCTTTTGTTGGGCTCTCCTGGACTCACCAGAAGTGTTAATAAGACACTGGTCCATCTGCTTCCCTCTGTGTCCCTTGAATCTTCACTATCTGCTTTCTTCTCCCAGCGTTTCTGCTCCCTACTTCCTGCACAACTATTGACCATCAGCTTTTTATTACAACCAATCAGCAATGAGACAATGTCTGATATAATTCTAAATTGCCTCTAGGTATAGAGGATGTCTGACCTTCAAGATCAGGGGAGGAAGGATAAGTATTTACAAATATAAGGTCAGTGATGGGCAGAAGAAATGATCATAGCAAGATCCTGTAAGCATGTAACTCTCTGATTTGTAGAATTAACAATTGAAAATACAGAGACACACCGTCACACAATGTAAAAAATATTACCCCAACACCTTTCTTTCCTGAGCTGCTTTTATAGGAGTCTCTTATCCAACAGCATTGAAGGCATTGACACATCAGATGTCATCAGTGAGATTATAATAGTAACACGTGCTAAGCCTTGGCAAAGAGATTTGCTGAACATTAAATACTAATCAAACAATCAGAAATATCCTTGTACACATACAGCTGTAGTCTCTCTAAATTTACCCTGTATCCAGAATCTAACTCTAGATTTCACTCAGTATCTTGGGCTTGTGATAAAAAATCTAGACAAAACACACAAAGCACAATGAAGAAGACAGGGATAACATGTCATAGAGGAAAGTAGTTCCTCAGGGAATGGTGTTGACAATGTCAGCGGAACCACTGGAGAGAAAAAGATGCTCAGAGTTGAGAGTGTTCAAAGAGACTGTCGTGCTGTCTTATTTTAGGTATGCCTTATACTAGTTCTTAGGTTGCTTTCTATTTTAAGGAAACATAACTTCTTTGGGGGAGGTTTTTTTTTTTTTTTTTTTTTTTTTTTTTTTGTCTAGGTGACAGACTGACTTATTTGGACTTGTTCTTATGGAGGGAGCAATGGAAGGTTTTTGTCCCTTACCAGAAATTCTTCAACCATTGTATAGTGTATTCTGATCTTTTGAACAGTTGACGAGGTTATATTGACAAGATCATGGATCTACCTAGGTCCAGAGATGGGAATCATGTCCCATTCTTTTGACCAATAATCAAAGTTTTACAAGCTGATGATTATGGGAGAGGGGCATTCAAGCCTGCTCATTTCTGACCAGCCATCTAACAATAACACAAATGACAGGAAATCATTAAAACTCCTGAGCTGGAGGCCACCATTTTACAAATAACCTGTCCAGGAGTCAGAGGGGTGCTGACATGAAGAATGAATATCACACCTGGGTCTGTCATATGCCCATGTCTTATCCATTTTCAGAAAACTGGGCCATTGGTACTGATGTTCACATTATGGCCCTGACATTCACAGTGAATGTTCATCTAAAAATCTGGAAGATAGATAAATAGATAGACAGACAGACAGACAGACAGACAGATAGATGGTAAAATTCTAGGCCCCACTTTCACTGAGCTCTTTTCTTAAGAGAGGAGGTGTCAAAGGCTAAACCTGTGTTCTCCCTTGAGGGTGAGATGGTGGCAAAGCGATGGGAATTGAGAGTAGTGTGGAAGATAAGGGTTGAAGCCAAGCTCCCTGTCACACCCCTGCCAAAAGACAGATAACCAGGCAGTACAGCCACCTCTCCTAGTCTGAATCTATCTGCTAAGTCATATCTACTCCCTTATCAACAAGGCTAGACAAATCCCTGCCACACCTCATCTAGTCCCTCTCCTTCAGATTATACATTGTTCAGGACTGCAGGACCAGATCCTACCTTCCCTGTCTCTTTCCCTCTCTCCCTTACATCCCTAACTCATTTTTTTCTTAATAAGATTTTATTTTAACTTGTGAAAAGGTAATGCTGTCTTTTGAAAATTATAGACTACAATTATAAAAATGACAGATGAAATCCTTCCTTATTTGAAATCTCTCAGACCTTCAGGCCTTCTGTATGACCCCCTCCTCAAGATTTTAATTTTTTATATTTATTTATTATATATGAGCACACTGTAGCTGTCTTCTGATACACCAGAAGAGGGCATCAGAAGTCATGACAGATGGTTGTGAGCCACCATATAGTTGCTAGAATTTAAACTCAGGACCTCTGGAAGAGCAGTTAGTACTCCTAACCACTTAGCCATCTCTCCAGCCCGAGATTTTTTTTTTTTATGTCATATATATGCTTGATGGACAGCCACAGGTATAGATAACAGAGGTCAATATTTAGTTCTTCAATTGCCATTCACTTGATAGGGTTTTGCTGCTGCTTTGGTTTGGGTTTTGGTTTGGATATTTTGTTTAGTTTATACGAGTCTCTTACCAGCCTGGAACTTGCTGAATAGGCCATGCTGCATGGCCAAAGAACTCCAGGAATCTGCCTGACTCTATCAACTGCACCAGAGCTGAGATCACAAACACATGCCACTAAGTATTTCTCTTTGCTGAATTTTTTTATTTAGTATGTTTTAGGGAGAGCTCCCCAATTCTCATGTGGAGGACGTCAGAGGACAACCTGAAGGAGTCAGGTTTCTCTACCATGCGGATCCTAGGCATGAAACTCAGGTGGTCTCTCTACCATGCGGATCCTGGGCATGAAACTCAGGTGGTCTGACTTGATGGCAGTGCCTTTACCTGTGGAGCCATCTCGATAGCCTGCATCCAGCCTTTTGTGTAAGTTCTGATGTGCCAGACTCAGATTGCATGCTTGTACTTTACTGGCTGAGTATCCTAGTTTGCTTCCTGTGGCTGTGATCAAACACCCCAGCCAAAAGCAATGTGGGGAGAAAGGGGTTAATTCGGCTTAAATGTCCACATCATAGTCCACCATTGGGGGAATGCAGGAGTCCAAGCAGGAGTAGAGACAAGAACTACAGAGGAACACTATTTAACTTAACTGGCTTGTTTTCATGGCCTAATCAGCTTGTCTTCTTGTACACTTCAGGAAGAGGGGCCCAGGAATAGCACCTCCCACCGTGGGCTGGACCCTCCCACATCAATCACCCATCAGAAGAATACCCTCATAGACTTGTCCACAGGCCGATCTGATAAAGGCAATCCCTGAATTGAGTTTCCACCTTCTCCCCGGATGACTCTAGCTGTGTCAAGAACTAACCAGCTCACTGAGCTATCTCTCCAGCCCTCTCACAAAGATATTTTTAATACATACAAGTCATATTTCCATTCTAATCTGCTTACATATTCCCACCCTCTACATTCTCTTGGAACCTTATACCACAGAGAGCAACCTGCTCCTCAGTTCTCTCAGAGATCTCTCCACATCCAAGCATGAAGAATTTCCTTTATAACTTTCCCCAGCTCTGTTACAGTCTTTTGTCAGTCTGACACAGGTGACGACTTATAACAGGTACTATAAATAATCAATAACTGTACATGGACGGAATATCCCAAGCACAAACTGTAATCGCACAGAGTTGCTGGGTTAAAGTCAATGGACCTGTAGTTTTTCTAACAAATTACATTAATGTGCACTCTTGCCAAACATATAAAGAATTTTAAATATTGAATAATACTTACACATGTATCCCTTTGTTGACCTACCATATACCAGGCATAAGCTACTTATTATCTTGTGCAATGTAACCTTCTCCTTTAAGTTGTAATTACTCCAATCCTCAGGGTGGAAATGTAAGATTCATTGTTGATGGCAGAAAATAAAAGAGAACATTTGCTCCTTCTATAGTTCCTGCTAGTCTTGGTCTTTCATCCAGAAGTCAAGAAACAGATGTGGGACTGGTCATAGCTTGGTCATAAACAGTCCCGAGGATATGCATACCCCTGGGTGTGATCCTTGGCACCGTGTAAACAAAGGCAGCCTGTCCTGGTGAGTACTTGTTCTGATAAACACCGTCCTATATGAAACACTTCATTCTGCCAGGCACATCACCCTGAAAAATCCTCACATGACCCATGACACAGTCTCTGTTATCACCTTCCATTTTCAGGAATGAGAAGATCTAGGGCTGGCATGCTAAGTGCCTCTGGGTCAAGGTTACCCAAAGCATAGTCAACTGTCCCAGGCTTGATCCCAAGCTGGTTGCAGCACCCACCCTTTTCCTACCCCACGTGGAGGTCACAGCCTAGAAGTTCTCAGAACACAAAGACCTTGACAATCATCTTTAAACATTAAATTTATGACTGAGGAGAATGGAGAGCCAGAAGAGGAGGGAAAGGCCTATTTGGTGGCTGCCCTGGACAGATCCCTTCTCCCAATCCCCAGAAGGCACCCTTTTATTCATTCCTTGCCATAGTTTACATTTATGTGACTGTGACAGAAGTGTGACATCTGTCCTGTTCCAGACAGTGGCACAACAGCAGAGGTGGCAGATACAACTCACAACTCAGCTAGAACAGCATCTGCCCAGGAGTCCTGTTGTCTACTTCGTTAGTTAGAGAGCTTGGGTTATGAGTTATCTTTTCTATGTACTCCTGCCATGTGTATAATGACAACTAGAGCTAGCATAACACCCCTTCCTCCTGGACCCACACCTGCCGGACCCACACCTGCTGGACCCACACCAGCTGGACCCACACCTGCTGGACCCACACCTGCTGGACCCACACCAGCTGGACCCACACCTGCTCCATGCCAGTCATCATGATTAAGCTCATTGCTCTACATACTCCTGACCGCAGCTAGAGAGGTTAAGTGTCTTGTCTGATTGGACAGTCAGTCAGTGAAAGGCTGAGTTAAGTTCCTAAGCTAAATATTTTTATGATTAGGTTGATCCATGACTTTTTAGGAGCAGGATGGCACAGTGGTCATCTTTGAAGTCACAAGAACTGATTCTTTCACTTATTTGATGAACATGGAACTATTCTAACTTTCGAAAGCTTAAACATATCTCTTAACCAAAGACATATTTACACTGTGTCTATGACACCATTATTTATAAGAGCCCAAAGATGAAGTTCCCTGGTAGCTATCTACAGAGGCACGGAGGAACAAAGTGTCCTTTAACCCCATTTTTTATAGCTTGGATAAGTGTTCCTTAACAAGGACAGTGTGCTGAAAGTCAGTCACCAGCTGGTGGCACTGTTTTCGAAGGTTCTGGGTGGTGCCTGACTGGGAGAAATAGGTCATTAGGAGCTGAGTTTGGGGGCTTCGAATCCCAGATTAATAGTTATCTCTACCTCTGTCTCTATCCACCCCCATGTCCTCCAGTCTGCCACGCGTTGAGTAGCTTCTGCCACATGCCACCATTGCATTCCGCCATTTTTCAAGTCTAGAATCAACAGAGGGCTGCAGTCCAAAATTCCCTCTCTGGTGTTGTTAATGTGGGATAGTTTCATCACACTGACTCAAAAGCAAACACACCAGACAAGGAATGACTCCGTGGCTAAAAGCAAAACAAAACAAAGACGGAATTTGAGAACATCACACTGAGTGAAACCAGCCACACACACACACACACACACACACACACACACACACATCAGACATGACTAACTCCGTCTACATAAAGTCCCTAGAGCAGTCAGCTTCACTGAGACAGACAGCAGGATGGGGGCTGTGAGGAGTGAGAAGAAGCGGGAGTCAGTGCATGGCTGTCGGTCCACTGTGTAAATGTTAGAGCCGTGGACATCAACAGTGACAGCAGCTTCAACGCCACAGGCATCTGAACATGATTAAAAGGGCAAATTTGATGGTAGCTATATCTTATCAAAATTGTTTTTAGAAGGAAAAAAGTTGTCTGTTTTGAAAAGCTGTGAAAATTAGGAGACTGTGCGTCAGGGCTTAACCCTCAGCAGACACACCCACCAGCTGAGAGGCCACGTTCCTGCCATCAGTAACTGCTGGCTCTCCGAAGAGATCCTGGAGTCAGTCATCAGTGCCCCAGGCAGTGGGGGGGAGTGTCTGTCTTCTTGTCTCCTTCACTGGGTGTTTTGTGAGCCACAAATGAGATCCCGTGTGTGAAAATGCTTATAAACTGTTAAGGAAAAGAAAATAGGGAAGCTGTTGATGGAGGTGTGACCACCACGGTTCTTGCTAGCTGGGCCTTCCCTCTGTCTTCTTTTACATCTTGTACTTACCCCATCAACTCGGTCTGCCCCTGCTTTTAGCTCCTTCGGGTCTCTTTCCTTTTCACCTGCCTGTGAAGTCACCAGTGAGAACTCTGCTTCTTTTCAGGTCTCTAGAACCGGACATAGTACCTGCACCCTCCAGCGGGAGGGCCATTCATTTCTGCTGACATCAGCATAGTCTAAGTGATTTGAACAACACTTCGGATACTGAACATCTCTTCGGATAATTGTATCTGAAGACCCGAGAAAAGCAGTTCAACTCTGCTTTGTGAGTGGAGTCCCCCTCCAGGGCCTGTTCAGCCATAAGTGTGTAACTGCTCAGTCCCAGACAAACACAGGCTCTGCCGGTTAGTCGGCATTGCCCTCCGGGAGAATCGAAGGGAAGGAAGAGACAATTCTGGGCCTCCCAAGAGGAGGAGGAGGTGACTTTGGGACACAAGCAGCTTCATTGTATCCGATGGTTTTCATTACTAGTTTTAGCTCCTATGGAGTTTCTCAGGCTTATTTTCTGCAGTCTGAGCCGGGGGAAAAGGAATAAAACATCTGCTCCATGGGAGTAGAACTGGCTGCTGAGTGAACTGTGGAACCTGTCTGTCCATACAGCAGACGAGGAGATGGGACTAGCTGGCCCAAAGTCTCTGAGGGAGTCTCCAACCTGGAACCCTGGCATCGGAGACCCCTCAAGGGGAGGCTGGGCGCTGGAGCGACTGAGGGAGCAAACCTGGGTTCTCCTGGGCAGCCATCTTCTGAACCAAGCTTGCCCTTCCAACTCCAGATCAGAAATACCTCTTTATCGTTCTTCCTTTTGACTCACAGTAGCTCTGCAGTGCGTCCTACAGAAGGGAGTGCTGATACGCCACGGAAAAGAGGAAGAGAATGTGATGAGGTGGCAAGAGAAGTTTCTTACTCACCAAGATCGAAAGAACACGCTTTGTCAGATTGTCACACATCAACAAAGGACTTTCTCCTCTAGGGAGGAAAAGAAAATGGCGGCCACGGCTTCTGGCCTTTGTGCAGGGAGCTCAGCGCACCTCCATAGCTGCGGAGTAATTCTGCTAGGGTTTCGTGGCGGTCGGGGGACTGGAGGCAACTTCGGTAGGATGGACGTTTATGAGGTAAGGCAGGAAGAAGTTAGGTGATTGGTTAGAGCACATTCAGCACAAAGCCAGGACTCAGGCGGGGCTCCGACATCCTCCTGGCTGTACCAGATGTCCTAAGTCCAGGAAGCCAGCAAACCCGGGCTCATTGGCCACACCCAAGAGCAGTTTTAGGTCAGGCATTCCAGGCAACTTGCAGCACTGCAACATGCCCACATCTCTTAAATATGAAAGCTGATAGATGAGATGGCAGGCCCGTTAGGGCTGGCCTCAAGTGTGGTTTGGGGAAACACAGAGGGTTCCTTTCTAAAAATAGCTCACTCCTATTTCCTGCATTAGAAGGCCTACTCTGTTGGATTGGGCTTTATAGTCCCAATAGATCTGATTTTAAAATTTAGTGCCTCTATGTGTGGAATATACCGAGGCTCTACCCACAGTGGTACCCTGACTTGGCATTTATTTATAGCCCTCTCCAAATCCAAAAAAGGATTTGACATTATCTCATATTTATTTCTCACATAATGGAAAACAATCATTCTGGCAAATTCTGAGAGTTGCTAGAGAGAACTTGGAGTCTGCCTTGGACATTTCAGTTTTCTACACAGATGCTCCAATAGCATCCTGACTCACAGTACCTGAAAAGGAATGCAAACCTGGCATCTTTCCAAGCCCTGCCTGCTTAGGTCCTAGTCTGGTTCATCACTCTCACCACACACACACCATCTTGTTCTCTGCCTTTCTACCTCACCATGACGGTTAGTTAATTTTTGTTGCTGTGATAATATGCCATGACCAAACTTACAGAAGAATTTATTTCAGCTTCTATTTTCAGAGAGGTAAGATTCCACCATGGTGGCAGAAACCGGAAGCTGAGTGATCTTAACCACACAAAGAAAGCAAGGAGAGAAAACTGGTAAGCTGAGGTTATGAGCTTTCAAAGCCTGACCCCATCTGGCATAATTCCTCCTGCGAAGTCACGCACCCTAAAAGTTCTACAATGTCCCCAAACAGTACCACCAGTTGGGAACTGAGTGTTCAAATACATTAGCCTAGGGGGGACATTGCTCATTCAAACCACCACACTATGCAAATACACTAAGCCTTTGCTTCTTCAGGGACTTCCCACAAGCTGCCCTCTCTGTGGGTAGAAATGCTCCTTCTCTCCTGGGTCATTTCTGTCCTTCAGGATGTGATTTGAAATGCTACCATTTGCCACCTCGACCAAGTTCTTTCTTGTTTTCACAAAACTCTCTTCTTTTTCTTCTTATAGATTGAATGTGCGCATGTATGTGCATGCACATATGTGTACACATGTGTACACACATGCATGTGTTGATTCTCATCATTTGCAAAGTCTACATTCATGGTTTTATCACCTCCCTAAAAATTGTCACTCTGAATCAATACATCTAACACTTTTAAGAGTTGTCCCAGAGCAGAGAAACACTCGATTCACCTGACATGTGTGCTCTTGACTAAACCCAGGAAGTAGCATTCTGCCTTCTTGGTCCTGCTCTCACTTTGTCACATTTAAACCCGAAACCTTTCCCAATCAACTTGGTGCCCTGTTTCCCCTTGTCTTGCCTTTTGTTGTGGGTTTCATTGTGAGCTTCAAACGGCCCCTCACATTCAGTGCCCAAATGTTTCTGTGTCCGGGAAGGCAGTGCTCCTCCGGGCAGAGAGCACGTGGATGCTGGGTGTGGCTAATTGAAGCATGAACTGTGTTGCTGCTGGCCGTGAGCCAAACTAACATGTTGGTTGTCCAATGAAACTAGAGGCTCTTGGGTGCCCAACCTGCTGTTTCCCCAGAAGCAACGGCTTCTTAGTTACTAATTCAGTTCTGTGATTATGTCACAGACTATAACAGCTGCAACTATAGGAATGATCTGTGTTTTTGTTCATCTTCTTAGGGCTAAGATAGCAGATACCACAACTTAATAGCCTAAAGCAGCCACAGTCTGTCCTCTGGACATTCTGGGGGTTAGATATCTGAAGTATAAGGTACCATTATGGACAGACTTCCTCCATAGGCTTAAAGAGAAATTCCTCCTTGATTCTTGCCAGTTTGTTGACAATCCATGTGTTTTGTATGAAAATGACCCCCATAGGCTCATATGCACTATTAGGAGGTATGGCCTTGTTGGAGTAGGTGTGGTCTTGTTGGAGGAAGTGTGTCATTGAGGGTGACACACTAAGTTTTCAGGTTTCAAATGCTCAAGCGAGGACCAGTGTCACTCTTCTGCTACCTGCCAACCCAATGTGGACTCAGATGTCTGTGTACCTCTAAGGTGATAGTGGACTGAACCTCTGAACCTATAAGCCAGCTCCAATTAAATGTTCTCCTTTATAAGAGTTGCCATGGTTTCTGTTCAAGGCAATAAAACCCTAACTAAGACACCATGGCATTCCTTAGCTGACAGCCATGTCTTTGTCTTGGTTATCACTTGTCAACTGTTCCATGTTGGCTTTATGGTCTCTTCTCCCCTAATGTTTTAGTTTATTTTTCTGTAGCCATAATAAATATTCTGACAAAAGCAATTTGGTGGCAAAAGAGTTTATTCTAGCCCACAATTCAAGGTCATGACAAGAGAATCAAGGCAGCAGGAGCTTGAAGCAATTGACTGTGTTATTTCTTCAATCAGAAAAGAGCAATGGAATGCAAGTGTGCTTGCTTTCTCCAGTCTTCTACAGCCCAAGAGCTTAGGGCATGGTGCCACCCACAGTTACCAGGTCTTCCTACTTTATTAACTTGATGAAGATAACCCTTCACAGATAAGCCCAGAAACCCATTTCACAGGTAATTCTAGCGCCTGTCAAGTTAACAATTACACTAACCATTGCATTATAAGGACACAAGTCACATTGGATTTGAGGCTCAATCTACTTTTTGCAATATATTTTTTTTCATTTAACTAAATACATCTGAAAAGACCTTACTTTCAAATATGTTTACCTTCTGAAATTCTCTCAAAGACTTAAATGGCAGGAGGCAGGGTGTAGGGAAAATTCCATCAGTGAATTCAGTAAAACCAATGACCGTGTATATATTGTTTATTCATTAACTTTTTTCTCTAAGATTGTAAGACCCATGAGACAAGAAATTGGCTTTCTTACTCATCTTTTAATGTCCAGCGCCCAGGCCAGTCTGATCTATGGTACAGGTTCACTCGATATTTATGCGAAGAATGAACTAGTTTCAAAGCTTAGAATGCCCAAGGCTGTCAGTCTCTAGAATTCAGCTCTCAGAAATCCTAGGTTCCTGGTCATCTGTCACCTATTAGGGCGAACAACAGGTGCTAAATGGGTAGGCTTACTGCCTCAGCCTTCCCCAACTCCACTTTACCAATTAGCGTGCTTTTATCTGTAAGACATGCTTTGCTCCTACGGGGAGAGGGTTCAGTGATTACGAGCACTTGTTGCTCTTCCAGAAGTCTGGAGTTCCATTTTTAGCACCCATGCCAGGTGATTTCATAGCTGCCTATAACTCCAGGTCCAGGGTATTCTAACAACCTCTTCTGACCTCCATTGGCATACACACAGGTATGTGAATACACACACACACACACACACACATACACACACACACATAAATAAAAGATTTAAGAGTGGGGAAACACCATGAGTCTAGACTCATGTTTTAAACATAAAGAAGTAGGTCTAGAGCCGTGAAAGAGTCTGCCTGTGGTCACCACCTTGTGGGGTGGAGGCAGTGCTGAGGCTCATGTGTTTGGAGCCTCACATGAGAACCTTTGCCTCTGCTCCTGTCTTGCCAAGACATCTAATGGGAGGAGGCCTTGGAATTTGCCCTTTCTGGGACCCTGTTCTTCAACCCAGAGCAATGTCTGAGAGAAGCAGTGAAGCCTGTGGCATGTGCCCCTTCCTCATAACTGCTAAGGGCCCTTTGTGCCAAATTATGTGAACATTCCACAGGCCTGTTTAGACTGATCTGTCTGCCAACAGGTCACAAGTCTTTGCATTCCCCTCTGAGCTGAGATACAGTGGCCTTTCTGCTTGTAAGCACACTTTTTGCTTTCTTGGAAGCTGAAGCCAAGCAAGGGAGGTTCTGGATGAAGGGGTGTGGTGACTGTCAGAGGAAGGGTCTGTTTTGCAGACCTGGCTAGAGAAAAAAAAAACTATGCTGATTATCTGCAGGCCAGCTGCAGAAACAAAGGCCTCAACTCAGCAGAGATTATAAATAGCCCAGAGTCCACTCCCAGCCACTTGAAAATAGGGAGATTTTTCCTGTGTTAGAGGAACAGGGCTTTAAGCTATGCTAGCTCCTTCCACAACCTCCACCCCCGAAGGGCTGTGATTTATGTCTTAGCACCATTGCTGGGATCAAGGATCATACTGCCCTGATAAACAATGATTAATTCATTGCCATGTTCAAAAAGGAAAAGAAAAGGGCATTCCTTTGGAAGCCTTCTCTTTCATTTGGCACAGACCAACAGGACAATTTTGCTGCAAGATCATGGCCCTAGCTGTTACTGGGCTCTCTCTGTGACTGGATACACAGATACAGTTTGGAGGATGGTATTTTACCTTCACTCTCGAGGAAGGCCACCCGTACCTGAAGAAAATGAAGAGTGGAGTCTCAGTGAAACCACATGCACTCACTGGGACCCAAAGACCCTCCCTTATCTGGCCTTCATAGCAGCCATTGTGTTTTTCTACAAAGATGTGCCCACTTTATTATTTAAAAAGCTTAAACTATTCAGAAAAAAAAAAAGGCAAAATCCTAAGGCTCTGAGACAGTCATGTTTACACAAACATCTTATTGCACATGCAGACAGATTTAATTTTAATTAAAAGTATGGCTGTGGGGCGATGTAAATGGAAATGGCCTGGAGATGTAGCTCAGGTGGTAGAGTACCTGCCTAGTGTGCATGAAGCCCTGACATCACACAGACTGCCTGTGGTGGTGCATTTTTACATTATAGCACTCAAGAGGATCAGAAGTTCAAGGTCACCTTTGTCTACTAAGCAAAATGTATGTCAGCCTGAGATACATGAGTCCCTGTCTAAAAGAGGAGGGTCGGATGGTTGTGGGGAACACTCAGCCAAGTACAAGGGTGAGGAAGGTTTAAGTCAGGGATTATTCCCATGAGTGTGAGCAGAGTTAGGAAGGTCAGCAAGGACTCCTGAAGAGCATTGCCCAAGAGCAATAGACAAAAGCTTTGACTGCTTGTGGGATGGAAGGGCAAGAGATGGAAATAGAGCTTGCCTGGAACTGTAGCCTCAGAGGAGATAAGCCAGCAGACATGGTACCAGAGGAATAGCCACAGCCCTCACTACTGGTGCCTCCTGCTGGCCAACCCAGGGGGCAGGCAGTTAGAGTGTGGCAGTCAACATCTCAGCTGGTCAGGAGAGGCCAGCATGAAGCATCTATTGTACCCACTGTGACCCTGCTTTTATTTTCCAGTGGCAAATCAAACCATGTCTAACACACGAATAAGCACCATCAACTGTCTCTCCGTGAATATGCGGCCAGTTTCTAATCATGGGCGTAGGATATGCGGCCAGTTTCTAATCATGGGCATAGGTAAAGCTATGCTGAGCAGATAGGGACATAAAAAGGTCCTTGTACACAGAAGATATGTGTCTTTCCTGCTGGAAAATCTGGGAGCCAAGGACAAAATGCTTTGTTTGATTTTTGATATTCAACGAACATTTACTGAAGTGTGGGTACACACAAACTTCAACAAGATAATGAATGAATGCTGAAGCTAATGTGTTGTTCCTTCGTCTGTGTCCCACCGTGCCCTTCCCTCGCCTCTCTCAGACACAATCCCATGGCATAGAGCAAGAGATAAGAGTTTTGGAGTCCAGTGGGCTTGGTTTCCATGCTCCTTGCTTCTTCCTAGCCTGGTGTCTTTCTGCTTCCTCACCTAAAGAATGGGAGCAACACTGCCTCCCCAGGGCCACTGTGAGAATGGAGTCTGTCCCGCTGTGAGAATGTGCATTGTCCCTTGGCAAAGGGCAGAGGCTGTTCGGCCATTTCACAGAAGAATGAATGATGCGTGTTTCTTACTAGTGTAGAAGAGGTAGTATTCCGGAGTAGTCTGGAATCATCGACATCCAAAAGGTAAGGCCCACAGTGGAACACTGGATGAGGAGGAAGGGTTGGATCAACCAGAGAAAAGGGCACAACATATACCCACCAACCACCCAGGAGCAAGCCATACGCTGAGCAAGAGGCAGAAGGAGAGAAGGAGCTATAGGAATACATTTCTGGAACTTTCTAATGGTAAGGCTATAGACAAGCTGCTGGTCTCTCTAGACTTCAGTTGACTTGGTAAAAATAAGAATAAACAGGCCTCTTCTCACAGAAATACCGGGGAGGTTCCCCAGGGTGAGGTCAGAAGTGCTTCAAGTCTTCTTGAAGCAGTGGCTGCTGTGAGTCTACCATTCTTGCTGCTACCAGCAGCAGCTCATTTGGCTGGATTGCTTTCCACAAGGTAAGGTACCTTGGAGTTTCACAATCTAGGATTTCCTGGATGTAGAGCCTGGGCCAGACAGGGGGTTGTCCTCCAGTGCACGCAGAGCTGCAGGTGCGGATTCCAGGGCCCTGCGGAGTGCCCATCTGCTGGGTCTGTCAAGGCCAGAGCATGGAGGTGCAAGCCAGAGAAAGCGCCCTGGTATCGGAGCTGGATTCCAGCCTGGACACTGACTCGCTGCTTGCCATGTTGTCCCCAAGGCTCCCTCAGGCTGGCCTTTTCCCTAGAGTAGCCACGGCCTTTGAGCTAGGTTGTCATGGAGATGGTCTTCCTCACAGGCCTTGCACCAGTCTCTGGTGTTCTTGACAGGGAGTCCTCCCCACTTCTCCAGCTGACTTAGTCCTCCCAAAAGGCAGCCTCTTGCTTTCAGTCATTCATTCAGTCATTCATTTAATGAGAATAAACATATACAGGGTGTTTCCTATAGGCCACACCCCATGTCAGGTGACCAGACACAAAAGTCCCTGCTCCGAGGAGACTATGTTCTATCTAGAAGATAGACAACAGACAGGTCGGAAATATATATAACACAAGGACAATGTAGAAGGGACATATGAGCAGAGGCTTGACTACAACGAGGTGAGCAGTCATGTGTGTGTCTGGGAAAAGGACCTTCCGAGTGGGGTGACAGACAGAAAACCTCACATCTGAAGGGATTGCAAGGTCTAAGAAGCCTAAGGCAGCCGGTAAGGTTGAGTGCAGGGAGTGAGACCTTGTTGACACCCAGCATTCTGAACAAAACCAGAGGCTGCACGTTATTCCAAGATTGGAAAGAGCTTCCACTGAAGGTGGTAAGCCCGCGAAGGGGGTGCTACAATTCCACTGCAAAGTTTTAAGGGGTGCTAGGTAGCGGAATGAGGGAACAGGCGTGGGGAACAGGGTGCTCAGACAGAGGTTGCTGCTGTTCTCCAGGCAATGAGCTCGGCAGGCACAGGACCTCTCACTACCAGGCCTGCAGTGTGTGTAAGAAAATGCACTTTCTCAAGGATGACTCTAAGACTTCTAAGCCCAATTAAGTGGGAGAAAAGGGAGGGGAAGGCATTTGAATAAGATTGCTCAGGGCTGGCAAGATGGCTCAGAAGACATCTTTGGAAGTTGGCTCTTCCTTCAATCTGTGCTGTGACGTGTGCATGCTCCCAACATAACATAACTAATACAGTAAATTCTTTAAATAAAAGCTCAGTTAAAGTTCAACTTAACTGTCAAATTTAAGGTGCTAAGTAAGAAAATGCCACACTGTATTCCATAAATATGCACAATTCTCCATTTATTAAAAAGGAAATTAACTAAAGTTAAAGAAGATAGAAATACCCACATCTGAATGAGATTTATTTTATTTTATGTGCATGTGTGCTTTGCCTGCATATGTGTGTACCATGTGTGAACCTAGTACCTATGGAGGCCAAGAGACAGTGTCAGATCCTATGGAAAAACTGGACAGGTGTGAAGAACATTGGGGACTGAGCCTGGGTCCTCTGAAAGAGCAGCAAGTGCTCCTAACCACTAAGCCATCTCACCCACCCCCTGTACTGCTTTGTTTGACCCTAAGAATTCTCAAAATGGAAATCCAAAATGTCACCTACAATCCTTTACCCTTGAAGACATCCCCTTACCTGACAAAGAGAAGCTGCAGGTGTGTGTTTAGTTGAGGATCCTATGTTGAAGAGACTGGGGACCATCTGAGTGGAGTGTAAAACCGAGGACTTCCGTGGCTGAAGACAAAGGGAGAAACAACTACAGAATATCCAGAGAAATCAGATGCTGCTTTGCAGCTACTCAGATGGTCTTTGGTTTTGTTTTTTTACTTTTTAATGGTTTTTTACATCATGCAACCCAGTTCTGCTCATCTCTCCATCCCCTCATATTCAGCCTTTGCCCTTGCAACCTCCCCCTCAAAATAACACACACACACACACACACACACACACACCACAGTATAGAAAACATCTCATTGTGGAAGCTGTAGTGTGTCACAGTGTGTCCCACGGTGTATCTTTCTGTCCACACAACTTTACTTGCATTTGTGCATTTCACTGAGTCATTGGTCTGGTTCAAGATCTCTGGATTCTGTGACACCATCTGTATCTGGACTTTGCTAATTTGTGGGTTTTTCTTTTTCCCACACTTTATCACCCACCCCAGTTTTACCCCCTATCTCTAGATGGAAGAAAAGGATAGAGAGAGAGTGTGAGAGAGAGAGAGACCTGGATATAATATTTCTTGTTTCTTCTTTAACCATGGCTACTAACAAATCACAACCAACCTCCTGAAAAGCCAACTACAAACCCCACCTATCAGGGCTCTAGCATTTATATACCATCTGAAAAGTTTCCAGAATTCCAAACCTCACACAGTCGTAGAAACTATCTGGCAAAAGTACATCTCTGGTAGAGCTTGAGCCAAATCACAGTCAGCTGCTGTGGACAGGCCAAAGCAGCTCCACATCTCACACCTGGGATTAAAACTCACCCTTATAATATTTCTGTGTAATTTTCTTAAAAACCACAATTCCAAAATTCCCACTATACCATCAGTATTGGATCCTCATTTGGATGCTTCCTGGTTTTCCTGTTGTTGCCCTGTGGCTTGGAGATCCTGCAGCTTTGGATCAGCAGGACTGACCGTTTCTTGCTGGCTGCTCTGTCCAGCTAGCCCACACCAACACCCATGCCTCTAGGGCCAGCTCCACTGTACTACCCAGTCACGGGGTGGGCCCCATTGGTCTTTCCTTTTTAAAAGTATCATTGTAACTGTAAAATTATGAAGCACCATTTGTAATTCTTCCTTGTCAACAGTGTGCAGTGACTGAATTGGATAGTGAGTATTTTTATCTCCTTTTACCTTTTATTAAATTATCAATTTTATGGATGTAGAATAGTGCATATTTATGAAGGTACAGTGTGACTTTTTCTCATTTAGTACCTTAAATTTAACATGGTCAGATTTTGATCTTAGAAGCAGGTGACTATGGACCAGGATATGTGGTCAGCCTCTGGAGGCTTCTAGAATACGCAGAAGGCTGGGAAATGCTATCTCAGAGCCTCAGAGAAGAACATTTCCATGCCAGCGTTTCAATCTCCAATTTCTAAACTACAGAGCTGGGAAACAAGAAACCTGTGCTGTTTAAACCACCAATCTTACAATGGTCTTCTGTCATAGCGTACAAGAAGAAAGACTGCGGCTGGCAGGGCATTACCCAGGCCTGTGTAAGATGGGTGAAAACTCTCCAATGCTTTGCACTTTGACTGAGTGAGTTTAATGGGGAGGGAAGTGTATTGGAGGCTATGGGGACGAACATGGCATAGGAGGTGAGGGGTTTGGACTGAGCCAATCTTTGCAGAAGATGTATTAGGAAAGAAAAGTAGGGCAGAGGTGGGTGTGGTCTTAAGAGAGCATTTTCCACTTTTGCTCATGATAAGAGATATTCCTGTATGCTTGTGACCGGAATGAGCCTGGAGAGAGTAAAACTGAGATGAAGCTAAAGAAAGTCTATGTCCATAGACTGTAAGATATGCTCTCCACCCATCCACCTCCAGGACCAGATGTGAGGGACCCCCAAAATCCCATGTGTTAACTCAACCTTTTGTAAAATGTAAGGCTATCTCTCTCTCTGCCTAACAATATGGATATATGAGCATCACCAGGACTCTCTCCTTTCTGGGTTTGATTGTAGAACTCAGGAATCTATTTTCCCTCCCTGTGGGTGCCGAAAGAGCTAGCAGAGGGTGACTAATGCTTTGGAAGTGATGGCCCAGTTTGGAGCGTGTGATGGTTTTACTTTGATCATTACCTAGAATTGCCCAGGATGTGGGCTTCTAGATGTGTCTGTGAAGGGCATTTCCAGACAGGGTAAACTGAGAGCTTAAGACCCACCCTCAATGTGGGAGCCATCATCTCAAGGGCTGGGGTCTAAATGGAATAAGACGGACATGAGGGCCAAGCACCAGCTGTCAGCGCACAGGCAGTTTCTTTGCTGCTCTCAGGACCTAGCAATTACTTTGCAGACAGGTGCACCAGGGGTGTGAGGAGGATAAAAGCATCCACTGCCACCCCAGCTCTCCCTATGCCTTCCTGATCGCTGTCTGTCTGTCTGCCTGTCTACATGTCCACTTGTCTGTGTCTATCCCTTCCCCAGGCCCTCACTTCTCTCCCCTTCTCCAATAAACGTCTCTTATACCAGATTTGTTGCAGTGTAATTCTTGAGGGGGTACACCTTGGCATGGGCCTGCCAAAGATAACCCTGGCATTAATTGTATAACACCAGCTTCCTGACAACAGACACGGTGTGACCAGCTGCCTTACTCTCTCTGCTGACACCACAGCTGGAGCTGCCACCGCCACGCTTTTCCTGACACAGAACTGAAACAAACCCTTCTTTCTTTTATCTTGTTGGCGTGGGTTTGGTTTTGGTTGGTTATTCTTGTTTATTTGTTTGTTGCTGCAGGGGGAGGGAAAGAGGACAGCAATCGATGCAGGCTAGAAGTTTGAGGGGAACACAGACATTGATAAAGATGAAGATGAACCATGAGCACACAGACCAGGATGGGCACCGCCAACAGGACACACCCAGGATTGGTTCCCTTTCCCTGTGCTATAGAAGGAAGGGTAATGCTTAGAGGAGGCACACCCAGCTTAGAACTCACACCGATTTGTAGGCAACAGAATGGCCTGCCAGAGCACAGTGGTGACTGCTCAGTCTGCCAGACTCCAGCCGATAGGGCTACGGTCTGGATTTGGTTACAGAGCTAGTGTCAAACCAGAGACAGCGGCATTCCAGAGCCAAACACAGTCCATCACCTGCAGCTGGCTGGGGTCTGTCCAAGTCTACCAGGAGCCAAGTTCACTTCAGAACAGCAGTGGCCAGGGACCAAAGCCCAGAGGGGGTTGGATGGTGTTAGGGAAGGGAGCAGAGGTCAAGTCCTGTATTTCTACAGACAAAGGAAGAAAGCAGGCTGAGAGATGGGGGCAGCATGTGACACCTGGGCTACAGGCCTGGGCAGCAGTTGCTGTAAGGGCAAGGATAATGGTTCCCTTTGTCTTGCCTGTAAATTCTCCGGAAAGGAAAGGATTCCAGCGCCTGCCTTTATTGTTTGCACAATGCTGGCTGCCTGAGGCTCCACTGTGAGGGCCGAGGATGGCATTTGGGGAGCACGAAGGCCCCTTCTCTGTCTTGTTCCTCCTAGACGTGCAGAAGCTGGAAGCCAGTATGATAAGCCTGAGAGTCTTCGGGGATGTAAGGGCTGCACAGGGAGAAAACTGTGTGTGTGTGTGTGTGTGTGTGTGTGTGTGTGTGTGTGTGTGTGTGTGTGTGTGTGCGTGTGTGTGTGTGTGTGCGTGCGTGCGTGCGTGTGTGTGTGTGTGTGTGTGTGTGTGTGTGTGTTATGAAAGAAATCAAAGACCTTGAACTCTGAGCTTGGGTCTCCAGCTTCTCCCAGCATTTGCCTGACTCTGCTCGTGCCTTCTGCACACCATCACTTTGCACGCAAGAGCCAAAAATAGTTCCAAACACCAGCTTTGGAACCCAGAGGCTGGCACTGCCATTAACAATCCCTAGTCATCTAATGTTGCTGAGCCTCAGTTTCCCCATCTTCAAATGGGTGTCATAGCCCTTGCTTCTTAAGATTGTCAAAGGGAACAAATGAAGAAAAATGTCTAAGTATACTTATCAAAGTACAGCCTCCAGAAGAGGAGGACGGAGCAGCAGGCTGTCCAGCAAGGAGCTTATTCCCTGTGCTTCATTCCTAACAGAGTACAAAGTTGCCCCTTAGACCCCCGTGATATGAAACAGGATATGAAGAAGAGACAGACATGTCAAACATTAGCTATATGCTAGTGATACCAAAAGCCATTCGGAGTCATTCAGTGTCTTGACTAAGGCCATGTGACCAGATTTCTATTTGAGTCTGTCCACTTCTCTGCACCATGTGTGGGAAGGGGCTCCCTGGTCCCTCTAGTATTTTCCCTTCTCAGGAGAAGCCCCTAGACTTCAGGGGATGTGATTCTGTGTTCCTCATACTGCCCTAGCTCTTCCATTCCTCCCAGGTTTCTCTTTGTCATTATCTGCCTTGAAAAAGCAGAATCACAGCACCTTGTTGTCTCCTGACCAGTGCAGAAGAAAGATGTACTGTCCCTTATTAAAGGCTTGTATGTTAAGAGCTTGCTTGACCTCAGATGGGCTTTGGGAGAATGGCTGATTCAGGAGGACTCTAACATGATCGATGAATCATCCACAGATGAAGTACAATTTGATGATGTACTGGAAAGTGGAGGAAACTCATGCAAGTAGGACCTGCTTGGAGGAAGTAAGCCACTGGAGGCCTTTAACATGCCTTGTGCCTTGGCCCTCCTCTCTCCACTCCCCTCTTGTCACACAATCCAGCCTCCATGTAGGTTGTCTCACTACAGACCTAAATGAAGCCAGTCCACCCTGGAGATCTTGAGCAAAAGCCAGTCTTTCCCCCTAGGAGCTGTTTGCCTCAAGAACTGCCTGGGATACAGTGACTAACATAGGCTTTCTTGGTCACTCTGGAAAGCCCTAAGATGCTGGGGTACTGGGGGCCACTGACATTCTGCTGACACCATTCACACTCAATCTATTCCAACCCTGACAATGAGGTGCAGCCTATGCTCTGGAAAGCACAGATCAGTACTGCAGATAACAGAACCCTTCCCAACTAGTTTAAGCAAGTCAAGCCTACTACATGCTTGTTGATTCACAGACTCATCCAGTCAGGCCTAGAAGCAACACAGCCATGAATAGTTCCCAGACTACTCCCATCAGTTTCCCATCCTAGAGACACCACTGCTATGTTCTCGATGCTGGTGTACTACTCAGTTTCTGGGACTAGTCTCCATGGGAATGTGAGCCTTCCATGCTGGGTACTTTGTTCTCTACCCAAACCTCTTTGAACTAAGCCTCCATGGCACATTCAGGAGTCATGGGAGTTAACACAAGGAACCAGCCCTCAAATTTCCACCTGTATCCTGGAATCCTGTCCTTGCACAGGCGCCCCCACACTGGCCCATGTAGCCAGTTGGATGTTATGGAATTGATAACATGTCACTTCCTAAACTCCACCATGAAGGACATTGCAACTTCCACCTCTGTCTCTTGCTCTAGGGGAAACCAGCTAAACCAGCTACTCCAAGAAAAAAATTTTCAAATAAGAAAGGAATCAGATCTGAGTTCTTCCCCTCAACTGCATTACCTTGGGTTCTTATGACATCTCTGTTTCAAAGCAGCAATAGCATCAAAAGCTGGATAGTCAGGCTGGAGCGATGGCTCGGTGGTTAAGAGCACTGACTGCTCTTCCAGAGGTCCACATGACAGATCACACTCATCTATAATTCCAGCACCAGGGGTGCCCTCTTCTTACTTCTACAGAAATGGTGTATTTTTAGAACACAGATGTGCATACAAGCAAAATGTTCTCACACATAAAATAATAGGTGGATGATAGATAAACACTTTTAAGAAGCATAAATGGCTTTTGGGTGCCACAGGATGTGTTACAGTGTCAGACTTCCATCCCTTTATGCCATTCATTAATCCTACTGGCTACCTCCATCAGCCTTATCCAAGGTGGAGGGAGCTAGTGTAAGAGCAAGCATGTGGGTTATCCCAAAGGCTGACCACCTGAGCACTTTCCTTGCTTACTTACTCCATGGAAAACAAGTTGCCATGTCATAAAGATATTTAAACCAAACTTTGAAGAGAGCTACACAGCACAGATCTCAGACCTTCTGCCAACTACCATACAAACAAATCAGGCCAGTGATGGTGCCATCTTGAATATAAATTCTGAAGCTCCAAACCAACCCTTCAAGTGGTAAAACTATAGCCGACTCCTGGCTGGGACTTACCGAGTAAGCTGCTCTAGACTGCTTTGTACACAAAACCTATGTGAAGTAACAAAGTTAAGTAATGCTTAATATTTATGGCTCGGATTTTGGAAGAATTTGATTCAGGATGTGCTGGTTTGGTTTGTGTCATTGTCGCTGCTGCTTGTTTGTTTTTGTTTTGTCAACTTCACACAGCTAGCACTAACCAGCAAGAGGAAGATCAGATGAATAACTGCTTCCATGACATTGGCCTTTAGACAAGTCTATGAGGCTCTTAATTATTGGATGGCACAACTCCTGGGAATAAGAAAGTGGGCCTGAGCAAACCTTGCAGAGGAAGCCAGTGAGCAGCCTTCTCTGGTGCCTCATTTTCAGTTCCTGCCTTGACTTCCCACAATGATCAACTGTGATTGGGAGTTGCATGGTGCTTTTGGTTAATGTGTTTCATGCCAGCAATAGGAAGCAAACTAGGACACAACACTAGCTAGCCAACACAGCTTCCATCAAGACTTTGAAAAAGAAGTCTGCTCTATATTTACCTGGTCTTCAGTCAGGGGACTTTGAACACTGTCTACTCATGGCTAGCATTCTTTAAATGCATCATTATTTTTATCCTTCCTACCTTGGTGCCAGATATCAGAAGCTGTCACCTCAGCAATCTGGGGAGTCTGGGAAATGGGAAAAAAGCGATGATTTCATTTAATCCTCCAGCATGCCTGTGAGTGCATGCATTAACACTGTCACTCCACATGTGATGGGAAGTTGAGTCACACTTTCCCGTTTCCCAGGCTGTCAGACTCCAGGCCGCCACCCAGTGCAGGCTCTATATTGCTGAGGGAAGCCCCTCTATTCATGCGTTGTCATGTCCAGACTCCATGAAGTTGGCATGTATGAACTAGAAGGATGAACAGAGGCTGGAAAGGAGAGCAGCCAGGAGCTCTGGAGAATCCCATAGGGCCAAGGAACGGAGTGTTCAGAGACAGCTTCCCTCTTTCTTCACTGACATCCCTTTGGGGCACAGATGTCGAAATAAGACAAGTTAGCTCAGCTTGATGGGAAGAATTCCAAGTCCAGAATTCCTTGTCAGGGCTTTTGAATGTTGTTTTTGTTTTTTGGGAGGTTATTTTTGTTTGGGGGTGGCGGTGGAAGGAAGGTTCTTGGATGAAGTTGCAACTGTCTGGATGCTACCAGTCTTCCTCCAAGGAAGTCCCCAGGGCTCCCTCGTAGCTGGGCTGTAGACTTGACCTGTTTATTTACCTCTTTAAGGTATCGCCACCAGCTCTAGTTTGGGGGATTTGGCATGCTTTCAACCAGAGCTGTAACAGAATGCTACAGTAAACTATAGTACATCTTTACCACTTCACTGTGTGTGTGTGTGTGTGTGTGTGTGTGTGTGTGTGTGTGTGTGTGCATATGCATGTCTCTGTGTGTGCACATATGTGGAAAGGTCAGAGCTGGATACCAATTGCTTCCATCTTAATTTTGGGGTGAGGCTTTTATTTGAACCTAGAACTCACTAACTTGACTATTCTAGCTGCCCAGAGGCTCCAGGCATGTGCTAATCTCCACTTTTGAAGTACTGGGGTCATGGTGCATATGGCCATGCTTGCCTTTTTATATAAGTGCTGTGGATCTGAACCCAGCTCCTCATGTTTGTATGTCAAGCACTTAGCCCACTGCGACATTTCCCTAGCCCTTCCCTTTCATTGTAAGGTTTTCCTTGCTGGTTTCTCTGCAGGGTAGCAAAAGAATAAACAATAAACTGTGTATGAGGAGGTGTAGGATAGACTCACCTGGGCCCAAATTCTGGCCAAAGGAAAAAAAAAAAAAAAACACGGCCAGGGCTAAGTCTTCCTTGTGTCTCAGCTTAATTGTCTGAAAACCAGAAGAGGGGACAGCTATTTGGCTAAAATCACCAAAATCTAAAATGCAGGCATCTTTCCACTACAGAGACGCTCTCCTGGAGAAACGTAGTCAGGGATGCTCAGACTTCAAAGCACCAGAAGGTGGGTCCCTGATAGCATTGCTTTATGACAGTGTGTGAATGTTCGCCCACCAGGAAGCATGGAGTACAAGAGGCAGACTTGCTTGCAGCCGCCAAAAGAAATGAAGTCTTCCCTGTTAAGGAATGGCGAAGTTGAATCAAGCAAATGTCCCAACAGCTCTCCACCACCCCACTTTCTGTCTCACCTTCTCCCCAGTCACCTATCTCTTTTGTTGTCCATGAGCAGGTTTTCTCACTGGGTTCCTACACCTACCTAGAAACCAGATTCTGGGAGAAGCTTGTAGAGCCGTGGAATCACAGAGGGTTCCGTGTTATAGGAGAGACAGTTTTCTGAGCGTTCTGACACCCACTCCCTTTACAGAAAAGAGCCTACCTTTTCTCAGTACTTCCTTTAACCATTGCAACAGCCTTCAGTAAGCTTCTTCCATCTGTCTCCTTAAGATTCTTACAGTCTGTTTTCCTGACTGAGGCCTGACCTTAACTCCTGGTAGTAGCAGGGGAGAACGGTGCTAAAGAAGCCTCTCACATTGCTTCCAGCCCTTCCATGTGCTAATCCTTTCTGAGGAGAGCCTCTGCCCCAGCTGCCTCTGTTCAGGTTGCTCTGTCTCTACTGGTGAGGGTTTTCCTCCCCGCCACTGTGTCTGCTCTGCGACTTTTTCTCCAGCCCAACCGGTCTTCTCCTGGGCATCCTTTTGGGGAACCTTCCTCAAGATCTTCCCAACTGGCCATCTCAAAAATCTTACCATTCCCAGGACCAAGCTCGGCCACTGACAATCTTCACTACAGTTGATCTCCCTCCACCAACCAAGTCCCCTTGAGACCTGGCATTTCATGGTCAGCAGATGCTCAATGACACTTGAAAAATGATGAATGAATTTGGCACAGTGATGGAGTGTTACAGGATTAATTTTTGAGTGAGTGAACCGCCCAAATTCACGAAGGAATGATTACATTTGACCTTGGAGTCAATAGTCACTGGAAACCTTCTTGCAAGCAGATAATCAAAGGCCCAAAGGCTCTTCCAAGCACAAGCTAAGCATGTAAATGCCTCAGAGCTTTATGAAGGCATTCCAGCAGAGAAAGGCAGGACTAAGAGACTGAAGATGGAACAGAGAGCACCAAAGACACAAAATATATTCAACTTCCCTCATTAATAAAATAACAACCCACAGGGCTTTATCAAAGGTGATGCATGCCTTTGATCTCAGCACTTGGGAGGCAGAGGGAGTTGGATCTCTGTGAGTTCAAGTCCAGTCTGGTCTACATAGTGAGTTCCAGGACAGCCAGAGCAGTGTAGACAGAGCCCATCTCCAAATTAATTAATTAATTAAAAATCCAATGCAAAAATGAGACATAACTCTATTCCCTTGGCAAATATATATTGCCTGGCGAGGGAACGCAGATGGGCTTAAGTATCTGGGGTGGGCTTGGTGCCATATCTAACATTAGGAGAGTTTATCTGAAAATGCATGCTGAAATTGTTAACTTTCGAATGCATGTACCTTTGGAATGAGTAATCTTGCCTTTAGTCCTAAAGAAATATTTGGGAAAAAATTAAGTGCAAGAGTTTTTTACTTAAACATTGTTTGTAAAAATGAAAGATGATAAATACTATGAAAGGCTGTCTGTAAGAGACTAGTAAAAGAAACTGTGCTTCATCCACACAGTGAACCAATCGAATTCTGCGCAGCTGTGTAGAAAGAAGGAGGCCAGGCCTTCTGTATCTGTAGACAAGATATAACACTCCCTTATCATTGGGTAGGAAAAGCAAATGAAAAATCAGTTTTTTTTTAATTTAACAGGTGTGCCTAATGTTTGCCTATGAAAACAACAATCTGGAAACCCATAAGCCAAATCTCAATGGCTGTTAGAAGAATTGTTTAAAATTTTCTAGTTTAAAGAAAAAAAAGCCAGTGAGGTAGAAGGTATTTGTCAGCCACCCTGACAGCCTGAGTTCCAACCTTTGGGCCCACTCCCCAAAGAAGAGCTGAATTCCAAAGGTTCTCCTCTGACTTCTATACCTTTACCACGGCACACACATGTGTATGCATATTCACATACATGATGAATGAAAAATTTCATTAAAGATTTAAAACCAAACCATTTTTTTTTCCAAACAGGGTTTCTCTGTGTAGATCTAGCTGTCTTGAAGCTTGCTCTGTGGACTGGGCTGGCCTCAAACTCAGCAATCCACCTTCCTCTGCCTCCCAAGTGCTAGGATTAAAGGCATGTGCCATTGTGAGTTAAATCTGTAATAAATGTGACCAGCAATATATTAGTTTCAGCAATAGCCATTTGGCAGGAATGGGGACGGGGGCTGTGGTGAGAACTCTCACCCATGGTAGAACTCAGAAGGCATCTGGAGGATGCTGACTTAGCTCCCACCTCCTCTATCCTGTTTCTTCTGCTCCAACTGAAATTCTACCCAAAGACCCAGTCCCTGGGAAAGGCTACCTCATTCCTCGTTCCACTCTCTGCAACGATAGAAACATGTCAAGAGTGACCTCCAGAATAAAGCTCAGGGTCACTTGAGTCCCAGTCCAAGGAAGTTGGTATGTGAAAATCGAACAGATGAGGGACAACTGCCCAGAGTAGACCTTGAGGAACTGAGTTTCCTCCTTTTGCTTTGGTCAGCTTCATTTCAAGGTCCCATGTCTGTGACTCCTCCCCAGCCACTCATGGGCTTCCTCTACAGTAAGAAAGGACAAGGCTTCGACTGAGTACAGAAGTAATGAGAATAGAAGGGACGGGATAAGGACTCTGTGAGACAGTAGGCAGCATGGGAAATAAGTTTTGCTGGTGTTTTGCCGTGTCTTGTGTCAGATACGGAATCCGGCAGCCTTGGAGTCAGAGGCTCTGGGTAAGAACCAATGGTCCATGAGCTTCAGTTGGGTCCTCTGTGAAGTGCAATGGGAACTTTTCTTCTTCTTAGGGATGCTGAGTGAAGGATGAATAACACTGGTCAGATACTTGACTTAGTGTATACACAGCACATGGCTGTTCCTGTGTTATCCTGTGTGCAGTTACAATGAGATTTGTAGATGATGGTTCTTCAATGAGGAGGGTAACTGGTACCAGCAGCATTTACCTCAATAGGCAGAGAACTGCTGACAACAACTAATTAGAATGTCTAGGAAAAATGGCTCTCGATTTGTAGGTTGAGATCAGATATCCTGCATGTTAAACATTTAATATTTACATTACAATTTATAGCAGTAGCAACATTATACTTATGAAGTAGCAACAAAATAATTTTATAGTTGGGGGGTCACCACAGTATAGGAACTGTATTAAAGGGTCACAGCATTAGGGGGGGTGAGAACCACCAGTGTAGAAGATGAACTGGACTAATAGAGGATGCTCAGGAAGAGAATGTAAGAATAGTCACTAATGTATTACACAACAGAGTGTGTTCGAAATTAGATTGTGTTAGAGAAACTGAAACAGTGGGATTCTGCTGTGTTTGTATTCTCAACCATTGCCATGGTGCTCACCAGACCCAAGGCATTCAACAAACACTGATCAGCCATGACTGAATAAGAAAATGAGCCCTGTGGGGTATGTGACTTGATGGGGGTAGTTGAATCTAGAAGGAGTGTCATTTTAAAAATGAAGTTAGCTCAAATACATGGCTTCCTTGCATCAAAAACTCCAGCAGGGAAAATAGAGTCAGGCTTTAACCTGAGTGAACTTGGTCCCAATGTGAAGCCTCTTACCCTTGATCACCTACTCCTACTGTTTACTAAGTAAGTGGAAGCCCATCTAGTCTTGCAACTCACTTCCACTGTTGTCAAGTATTAGGCCAGTTAGAACCTTGAAAGAAACAAACCAGGAAAGGCAGTGGCCAAGATAGCAATGAAGTTCCCCAAATGGGACTTGAGCCTGAATCTCTTGACCTTCAGGCTGATGGGTCTCAGTGAGAGTGTGGACTTGGGCTGTAGGTGGTCTTTTACCCAGGTTCCTATCTCTCCATCCCTTAGGTGGGCAGGGAAAGGGGGTGAATGGTAAGACACTGACTACAACCTCCTCCTCCATCCACAAAGAAGACTTTGGCCAGGACCCGAAAATTCACCTTGCTCTCATAGGAACTCCCTACCCAATAAGTGTGAGTCTTGTCAACCTAGGCCAGATATCAAGGGGAATCTCACAAGCACAGGCCTAGACTGCCTGAGTGACATGGCCGCTCACTAAGGACATGGGCTCTTGTGACAACAGACAATCATGGAGCATCTAGACCAGATTCTAACATAGCAAAAATATTTATCATGCCAATTACAGAAAAGGGAGATTGCTCTACAGAAGTCCAGAGGATGTTTTTCTGATCAGGGGAGGGATGCTGATGGGCCACCCTGTTATCCTTGTATTTCACAACAGTGTATGCCACCAACAGCTTCCCCACTAGCCTTTCCTTCCTGATTCTACTCAGACACTGCCAAGTTGTGACTCTGGATTACAGACCAGAGCAAGAGAGGTCTGGGAACAGTAATCCATATTCCTTGCTGAACTCTTTAGAAACAGTATGGCCTTAATGATCATGAAAACACTTTGCAGGGGCAATTGTCACATTTGAGCTTTTGTGGGTCACTTATAATCAACTAGCTATTTTCCATTCAGCTGAGAGACTGGGTAGCTCACAGCTTTGAACTCAGTTCAGAACGTGTGAAGACTGAAATGGATCCAGGGCACAAATGGTTTGTTGACACACTTTCTACTGTTTGATGTATTTGGCCTCTACACACAAAAAGTGGGTTTGCAGAGAGGTCAGATGCTTGGAAGTTATGGATAAAAAGTACTTATGAACAGCTATAGTACAGGATGCTAAGGCCCAGAGACAGGAAGTGATACGTAGCACTGTATAGCAAACATCAGTCTGACCGAAGAGTATCTGGGTGCAGAGGAAGCAGGTGCAGCTTACTTACTGTGGGCTGAGATCTCATCATCAGACATTGGTTTTGCTTTCTTTCCACAGTATTTCAGTCTTACACAGATATGAGAATCCAGCAAGAATATTACCATAATAAAAATTTCAGGAACACCAGATACATTTATAAAAATTTTAAATTTCTCTTTGGAATCTCCTTAGCTACCCAATGCCACCCCCCTTTATCCATCAACAAACTCCTATCCACTGTTAACAAAGAGACGATAAATCTTTCTGGAGTTTTGTTCATGTGCAATTAGGAATACATTTATAATATATGATTAAGATACTAAATATTAAATATTGTAATGCCCAAGGTAAATATATTCTTCTCTTCACAAACTCCTCTTGCATATTTCTTTGCTT
This sequence comes from Micromys minutus, assembly GCF_963924665.1. Lineage (NCBI taxonomy): Eukaryota > Metazoa > Chordata > Mammalia > Rodentia > Muridae > Micromys > Micromys minutus. Next base: position 2,408,265 of record NC_137962.1, on the reverse strand, counting down.
GTAAGTATATGATCAATTTACATGGCCTTGAGTCTTTTCTGCTCATTCAACCTTGTATCTCAGCCTTTCCCCTGTGCTGACCCATCAGGATCTTGATACTCCATCAATGGTAGCAGACTCTTTCACTGTATGAGGAGGCTGAGGTATATTTACACTCCTGACCATCTTTGAGACTTCAGATTATTTCTCTTATTCATCTATTGAATTCACAGCTTCAGAAAAATTATCTGTGTATAAAATATCAGGGTATGAGCCAGTGTTTCTGTAGAAGGGACATCTAGAAGGGAGAGTGTGAGGTCATTCACTTAAGGAATGTTTCACTTTGATCTTAAGAGTTTACCTTAATTCCCCAAGGTCCTCTCCTGAACTTCCTTTGAGAGCCAGCAGGAGCCAAAGGAATGTTACTTGAAATGATCACACCAGCCTTGTAAGAACAAAATGTTTTTCACTTAATAATTTAAAAAGCTACCAAACTAAGAATAGAGAAAATTATTTCAATTTCATAAAAAGTACATATATATGTGTATATGTATATATGTATACATGTGTATGTACATATGTATATACATATATGTATGTGTATATATGTATGTGTATACATGTATATACATATATGTAGTTTTTATAAAATTGAAATAATTTATTTTTTATATATATATACTTATATATAATATAATCAAACATCATAGTTAATGGTGACAGACTAAAGACTTTTCCTCTTAATATTGGGAATAAAACAAAGGGGTCTGATGCAGCAGTGGTCTGTCACACCATTCCCTGTGAGTGGGCAGGACATCAGGAACATGGGCATTTCTTCAGGGAAGGACATTGGGACCCTGTTACAGCAGTTGCCTGAACAGTGGAAGAAGAGTGGATACCAAATGGAAGAGGATGAACTACTAAGTTACATAAAGAAGACCTTAAAAAATTAGCTCTGCATGAAACAGTGGAAAAACTTGAAACTTTGTTTAAGACTAACTGAAGAGTCAAAAAAAAAAAAAAAAAAAAAAAAGTAAACAGCGCCATTGCCTGGGAAACCAGCTGTGCACTGTGGGAGGCCGGCCTGTGAGATTCAGGTTGGAAGCTTTATACACAGTCAGTGTCTCATGTACATATCCGTGAGGATTCACATATGCTAACCATTGGGCCACATTAGGATAAACCACAAAGAAACAATGGGGAATAAGACAATAAAAAGAAAAGTAGTAATTTTTGGTTTTTACTTATTTGGGATATAAGTTACACATTTTAACCTTTGAATTTTAGGTATTAGACAGTACTGTGTATAAAATGCAAGACCAGTAAACAGGAGGTTGGCAGATATTTTATTGGCTTGAAAATGTTCTTTGATGACTCAAAGGGAAATATACCAGTGTTTACAAAGTCTAGTGAGGTCTTGTTTTCATCTTTGGACAGTTAGCTAGATATTATTTTCCTTACTTACTTGATTTGTAATTCTAATAAATTTATCAAAGTGTTGTGTTTAACAGCATAAGCACATACTCAGAGACCCACTCAATTTTAATCATGTGTTGCAGAACTTGCTGAAATTTAATGCTGAAAGCATTCACATTACGCTTGAAGATATATCTCTAAACAAGTTTGAGGAGAAAATATTGTATAGACATGAGAGATGTTTCCAGGCTGGAAGAAGCCTTCTCTGTGTTTATGTTCTTTACTGAGTGTATTTCTAGGCACTGGAGGATATATGGAAAATGGAACCACAGAATTCTAAAAGGGAAATATATTGAGAGACAGATTAAAAATGTAATAAAGATCTTACCTAAATATTAAAAAAAAGAAAAAATCACACATCTGTATTAAAAGAAATAGGGTGTCTTCTAGCTGTATATGGCATGTTTATCTGTGAATGTAATGTCAGAATCTCTCTAATGTGTAATCAAACACAAATCCTCTAGAACTGAAACATAAGCTAAGGAAGTTTGCAGAATGCACAGCACAAAACTATTGAATGCATCTCTGTCATTCTAATAATGCACATTGAGAAAACTGAAGTTAAGAGAAAATACCATTTATGATCACTCCAAAGGCAATAAAATACTGGAGAGATAGATGTTCAGCAGTTAAGAATATCAGCTCTCTTCAAGAGGACCTAGGCTGGGTTCCCACCACCCACCCCAGAGGCCCACAATCAGCTGTTACTCTAATTCCAGGGAATCTAACATTTCTTCTAGCCTCTGACCATGCAAGTGGTGCACAGACATCCCTGCAGACAGAGCACCACACATAAAGTAACAGTAAATCTTTGTTTTTTGAGACAGGGCTTCTTTGTGTAGCTCTGGCTGTCTTGAAACTTGCATTGTAGACCAGGCTGGCCTTGAACCCAAAAATCCACCTGCCTCCACCTCCCAGTTTCTGAGGTTAAAGGTGTGCACCACCACTGTCCAGCTTATAAGAATGAATCTTAAAAAATTAGGAGATATATAAACAGCACTCTATGCTGATAAGAATAAGCGGACACAACTTTTGTTATTGATTTGCCTTCTACACATGAGCACAAGCCACACATATAATATTGTTTGTGAAGACAAAACTAAAAATGCATACAGCATGCTGTACATAATATTACACTGCATTACACAGCCATTTGGATCATCCTCCTATGTCTACTCTATATGTCCATGTGAGCATCTGTGGATTTTGCAGTCTGGGCAGAGTTTGCAGAACTAGGTTCCCAAGACACAAAGGGACAACTGTGCACATGTATAACATGACATTTTTAAAATTTGAGATATGTTTATCTTTGTGTTTTGTGTGCATGTATGTATATGTACTGCCAGGAGAGGGTGTGTGATCTCACTGGAGCTGGAGTTACAGACAGTTGTCAGTCACCATGTGTGATGGTTTGCATATGATTGGCCCAGGGAGTGCCACTATTAGAAGGTGGCACTTGCTGGAGCAGGTGTGTCACTCTGGAGGTGGACTTGGAGAACCTGCTCCTAGCTGCCTGAGGATGCTCAGTCTGTTCCTGGCTTCCTTTGGATGAAGATGTAGAACTCTCAGCTTCTCCTGCACCATGCCTGCCTGGATGCTGCCATGCTCCTGTCTTGATACTAGACTGAACTTCTGAACCTGTAAGCCAGCCTCAATTGCTGTTATTAATAAGACTTGCCTTGGTTATGGTGTCTGTTCACAGCAATAAAACCCTAAGACACCATGTAAGTACTGAGAATCAAATCCTGGTCCTCTAGAAGAGCAGCCAGTGCTCTTAATTGGTGAGCCATTTCTCCAGTCCCTTATAACATGATTTCTATGTCTCTTGTGCATACCCCACCTGCTCCTACCAGAATACGAACAGGAAGTCCATTTTCTTGAGCCATCAATGTATTTCCAACATCTAGAACAGTACACACTGTGCAATGTTTGCATTCCTTCTAGGCTCTGCCCACACCCAGGTGTGCCTGACTCGGTATAAAACAGACTGTTTGCCCCCTCCTTACTCTCTTACCCTCTTACTCTCTTCTCTCTCTGTTCCTTTTCTGCCCATTCCCCACCCCTGCCTTTTTCTGTCTCTACTCCTTCCTCAACTCCCCCTCCCCATGCTCCATTGCATACTATATGTGCTATACTATATTGTCGGTACCTCAGGAGGGAGAGATGTCTCTGCATGGGCCCACAGAGGCACCCCCTTCCACCTCACCATACCTCACTCTACCAAACTTATCTCTAGCTTTCTGTCTTTTTTTATAAAACACAACAGTAAATGTTTGGTAACTTCTGTTTGAATTAACTGTTAAGTGAAGTCACTAACCACACCAAGTACTATCTCATCTTTCTTAGTCTTCACAGAAAAGTTTGCAAAGCCTGTCAATGACAAGAAGCTATCTGTTTTAAGGTAGAACACAATGAGGCTCAGAGTCTTCTTTTATTTATTTAAAACACTGACGTTTATGTATTTAGTAAACATTTATTAAGTAGATACCACGGGGGAGCTAGGCTTAGATAAAGAGCTGTTTGTATCTGTGCCTAGTTGTTTCTGCTTTTAAACACATTTCCTCCCTTCTGAGGGGCATCAAAAGCCCACGGAGCCAGCGGCAAATGTGAGATACTGCATTGCCTAAGAGCAGAGGTTCTGGAGTCTGGCCCAGCCTCCTAACAATTTCTACCCTCGGTTTTAACACTTGTAAGGTAGCAGTGGAAAAAATAACCTCTTCAAGGCTTGGCTACAGACTCTTGAAGCAACACATGGAAATCATTGTTCACTGTCAATTCGTGTTCTGCCATTTCTACCAGCCAAAGGTTTTATCCAATCTGCTCCCTATAATTTGCATGACAAAGTCAATGGGCTTATTCTTTTCATTTTCAAATATAAAGATGTATTGGCTAAGCTTTTTTAAGTCCCAGATTGTGTGGTGCCCTCTAACCACTGTACCTCTCAGCAAGCGGAGGGCCAAGGGCCCAGTGTGACCCCAACTCAAGAGGGGCTCCTGCCTTTTTCCCTTAGCATCTGTCCTCAACAAGCAAGAAGCCATGTCCAGCTGCAAGTCTGAAATGGAACCTTGCAGAGGCACAAGCAAAGGGCTCCGGTCCCAATAGCTGCAGCTGTCTAGCTCCCTGAGCTATTTTTAAACCCCTTTTCAGAAACCCAGGGCCCTCGCAATGGATCTATTTTTTCAACTGCCAAGAGATAATGCTTAAAAATGGATAGCTTGAAAATATTCCACAGTGCTCGTAAAAATGACTGAAATAGATAGCGAATATAAGACGGCCTTTGTGTGGAGTTGCAGAGGACCCCATGGTGAAGTCTCAGACCCTGGGGCAGCGCAGCCCCTGGATCTGTTGCTGACAGCCACCGCTTTGTGTCTTGAATGTGTGCTGTGCCCAGAAAAGGCAAGAAAACCAGTCATTGTGGAAAACATCAGAGACCTGCCATTTAAAGTGGCCATCCATCCCAGGCAAATAGGAGACCCCAAAATAACTCCCAAACTCCCAAGCCCTTGACTTGGGCACTGCCTTATCTAGAAAGCCTGTCCAAACTAACTTGAGCATGTCTCTGTCCCTTCCCTGAACTCTCCAGTTTATTTTTTTTCCCCACTGTGTAGAACCACTGTTCAATCAGTCACGTGCTTCAAATGTAAGAATCATGTTTGCCTCACCACTACCAATGAAGTTCTACTAATTTTATCCTCCAGATCTAAATGTTTCTCAAGTCCCAAGCTCTTTATAGCACCCTTCCACCCACCCCACCCACTGCCCTGATTCCCTGCTTCCTCACCTGCATCTGAGATTTATGAGAGCATCTAATCCCATGTGTTCAGGTGCTCACGTAGGGTGGGATGGAGGGCAGAGACCGTTCATCTTTGCTTGTGTGCAGTGTGGGTGTACGTGGGGTGCATGTACCAGTCTGCGTGTGGAGGTCAGAGGCAGCCTCAGATATCGCTGCCCTGGGACTCACACTGTAAGTTAATCTGACCAGTGTCTAGCCCTGTGTGTGCCCTCTCAGAGCTGGAATAACAAGTGCAGGCCACTGTGGGTTTTCTGCTGTTGTTTTGTTTGTTTGATTGGTTGGTTTGAGTTTTTAGTTTTGTTTATTTGTTTGTGAGTTTTGGGGCTTGAACTGGGGCCCTATGCTTTTCAGACTCGAGTTTAACTGACACCTATCTCCCCACCCCTAACTCTCCAGTCTCACCTTCCAGTACCTGGCTTTTTGTTTTGTTTACCCCTTCACCGTTTGCTGTAGGAATTCTTTAAAATTAAATGTTATTATGTTACCTCCTGCTTGGACTTGGACGGGAAGCCCCTCCATGTGACCCACAGCCCACCCTGTCACTCTTCAACCTCAGCTCTCTATAACCCAAGTCCCATTCTTTCCTGCCTCTGTCAAAGTTTTTTCTCTAAGTCTGGATGTTTCCTACTGAGCTCCTTCCAGCTTATCTACCTTTGGATGTCACAGCTGCATGACTAGTTCTCAGTTTAGCTACCAGATGTTCAGTTAGATATTTTCTATTTGGGTTTTTACTAGTTTTCGGTAGAGTCAGTTCTCTGGTAAAATTTTTCACTGGGCCAACACTCTTGAGAACTTACTCAGTTATTTGGAAGATGATTTTTGTCAACCTTAGTGGCCAGGAATTTCATATCTATTCCTAGAGTCTAACTCTTTTGAACTTTGCTCCTCCTTCTTTGGAACCCCTGCTGATGTTTTATTAAAGCCTGTCATTTCCTTTAAAAGTTATTGGGAATCTCCATGATGCTGTCTCTAAAAAGCATTTCCTTTCCTCTGTTAATCTGCTCAGTCCTGACTCAGTCCACCTCCAGCTAGTCAAAGGCAGACTGGACAGTTTGTTTCTGTGAGGCTGGCTTTCTGGCCAGCTTTCTCCTCCTGAACCTCACTGAAAGCCGGTGTCCTTCCCAGGGCCTTCCCTTTTGTGCAGAACTTAAATTCCCCAGGCACATGGGGACCGTCAGATTTTGGATTAGATTCTTAGGCTCTTGGTGACCACCTTCTTGAGGACTTTTCTAACAGTTCCTGATGGGTGATTAATGCCTTAAGGGAAATGCAACATAAAATTCCACATTCACTTCTCTGTTATTCTTTTTTGTTTACTGCTGGCTTCATCAGTCCTGGTTACTTCCATTTCTCTCTAATCCCTTCAAAGAGCTAGCTTTGCTTTTAGCTAGGTAGCTAGGCTAGTCATTTAATGTGTGGTCTAGTGTTTTCGGTTATTAATAGAAAAGTCAGTATGTAATAGATAGCATTCCACCCATTTTTAACTAGCAAGTTTCTTTTTTATTTTATTTTTTTAAGATTTGCCTATTATATGTAGCTGTCTTCAGACACACCAGAAGAAGGCATCAGATTACAGACAGTTTTGAGCCACCATGTGGTTGCTGGGAACTGAACTTAGGACCTCTGGAAGAGCAGTCAGTGCTCTTAACCACTGATCCATCTCTCCAGCCTAACTAGCAAGTTTCTACTTCGTCATTTAGATGTAAATGCCTCTTCTGCAGAAGACCTCCTGGTAATATGGTTGGACTTCCTCCTCCTCTCTGCGTGGTTCCTCTACAATTCCATAACATCCTTGTGTACTTCTTGCACAGGAGGTAAGCTACTGTTCATAATCATACATGCACGTGCACACACACACACACACACACACACACACACACACACACACACACACACTACAGACCCTAAACACATAGACCTGAGTACAAACACAAAAACTAAACCATGAAGCCGGAGATCTTGAAGCCTGAGACTATGGTTCTTCATTTCAGGAATTTCCAAACCAGCAGAGCACTCTGGCTACATATGCTAAATGGTTCTCATGCTTAGTGAGAACTCAGTTTGCTCTACGTGGTTTCTCAGCAAAGGACAAAATATCTGGCAAATCCGTACGATTTCTTTTATTCTGACCCTAGAAAATGACCACCAAGATATGCAGCCCCACTCTTAAGCCTCCACCCCAGTCTCTTAGGAGTTCTTCCAAAGACCTTAAGAATAAGGCCGCTGAGGCACAGATGCTGACCTCTGTGCCTCCAGAGTAGCCAGCATGTCTTCTCTTATCTCCTGTCTCTCACATGGAGGACCTAAGATACACCCTCCTGGAGGAGCATAAACTCTTGATGATAGGTACCACGCTGGGATTCTTGCTCTGTGACTCTGGGTTTGTTTAGTCACTAATCCTCCTTGTGTTGTAGGTAAATGACAACATTTGTGAAGTATTAGGCAGGCCAGGGGAGCTAGTCAGTTAGGAAAGTGTTGCCACACAGCACTGACACCCAGGACCCACAAGGCAAAGGCAGAGGGTGGCAGGGTGTAAGGCAACTGTAATCCCAATGGGAAGGAAGCAGAAACAGCTTCCTTTAGACTCATTGGCCGTTCAGCCTGCACAGCTAAGTTCGGACAGCAAGGGACCCTGCCTCAAAGAAGCACAAAGGGTGACTTCTGAGGAGTAAAACCTAATTCCCATACACATTTACACACATGTGTACCTGCATAAACACATACATGTAGGCAAACAAGAACTCAAATGTACACACACACACAACACATACACACATGTTAAATATGCAAAGTCATAAGGTAGTGGCTAGTAGCCCTTACTGTTCTAAGAGGATCAAGTTAGACACAATATACACAACCTGTAAGAGCCGTGTTGGGACCCGGTGATGCACTATCACTGTGGTTCATCCTCAGCCTCTAGGGAAAATCGGCTGCAGCCTGAAGCTTCTTAGGAGCTACCAAATGGCATACCAAGTGCAACAAGATGAACATCCAACCCTTTGCTGTCAGTTTCTTTAGCATGAAGAGACACTTCCAGCTGGAACATGCAGTGTGAATGACTCACTGAAATGTTAGTGAGAACCAAGCCTTTCCCTTGGTTCTTGAAATCTACAAGCCAGAAACACAACACAAACCATGCTTCTCCCACCACAGACATGGGCCAGACACGGCTGAGGAGGAAAGAAAGGTCCATGCCGTGCTGCTGATCTCTGCCTGGGTCAGGAGTGGATCGTAGAAGACAGACGCTGTGAGACAGCTTGTGTACCCTTGTCTTTAGTGGGCCCCAAGGGGATGTGGGAGTGAAATTCTAAAGGGTTCTCCCACTCCACAAACTAAACAGATAATAATGAAAATGGGGTGGCAAACAGGCATCACCCCAGAACAAGGGGCCCTCGCCTGGGTGTGAGCTACCGAGAAACGGAGGTGCCAGCTGCATGCAGAGTTGAGGGAGACTGGTCACTGGCAAGGTCCAGCACCCAGCAAGTATGAGAGGGACATGGCATGTTGGGGATCTATCCAGAAGCCAAGAGCTGGTTTGAGACCCAGTGACAGGGTCAGAGCTAGAACGGAGTGACTGGCAGGGAACACTGAGACCACTTACCAAGAAGTCAGTGGGCAGGGTGTCCCCAAGTGCTTCTCAAGATGGTGACTAAGCCACACTCCCCTGCTCTAGGCCCTGCTTAGAGTCCAAGTATGGCCGTCTCCATGGGCTGAAATTCTGTGTTCTTAGTCACAGTCCAATCATTCTTTGTAGGAGTGTCCTTGGTCCTCAGTGCTTGAAGGCACTCAGTGGGAAAAAAAACAAAAAGACAAAACAAAACTCTGTATGTGTTCTCAGAGCTGCTTGTTTGCTGGGTGCCTTTGTGTGACATTTTAAAAGGAAGCCTCTGGGGAGCAGATGAATTTGATAAAAAACACCAATTTCTCCAGTAAGTCTGATCCTGGGGCCCAGAGCAGGAAGGCTTTCCGTCACTGCTGTACTGTTGGTTTGAAGGCCTTGAGGGACCGACGCACAGGGGCTGGTTGCCCCTTAGTTCCTGAAAGTGGGAAAGTGGATCTGGAAGGAGGAGCTCAGAGGTAGAGTTCATGTTATAGAATCTATCAGTACAGATCTGTGGTGGTGTCTCTTCTATTCACTGGTCACATGATCAGCCATAAACTTCTGAAGACTCCCCATGCACAGCAGCGCCGCCCAGGAAACAGAATTGTGCCATTAAACGCCAGTGGGTCACGATCAGAGCCAGGGAAGCACCTCACCATCTGTCAAGGACTTCGGTAATCACTAGTGGCCACTCTGGGTCCAGCCCACCCCCATGGCCTTAGTCTTGGGAGGAACGGTCTAACGAAAGCAAATACAAGATGACATTCTTTCATAATTAGCAGACAGGCACAAGCCGCAGCTGTTTCTCCCGACTTAGAGATGTTCCTGCTGTCTATCTTTTGGCATTTCACTTTGAGTCTTGACAGAAAGGTCTGTCCAGGCACAGGGCTTGATTCAGATGTGCCAGAAATGGTAAAAGAACAGCCAGTGTCAAGCAAGCTTAGACAGGTGTACTGCTTACACAAAGTTAGGTGAAAGCAGGCCCTAGCTTTGATACAGTCATAGAACTTCATTTCTCTTTACTAATTTTGGAATTACATTGCTCAGGGATATGCAACTCAATTTATTTGTGCTTAGCTGTCAGGAGTACCAAGGCTAGGCAATTACAAATGGCAAATTTGTATTGTTGCTGCCTCTAGAGGGTAGCGATGGAAGCTAAGATATTAAGTTTTATTGGCCAAGGACAGACAGACCTTGTGGCTCTCTCCTCACAGGGCAAAGCCGGGCTCTCCAGAGGGTGTTTTGTTGGTTTGGTAACAGCACTGTGATAGTTATTCTATTTACCATCATGGCAAGAAGCAGCCTGAGAGGCTAGAGAGATGGCTCCGTGGTTATGGGCACTTCCTGATCTTTCAGAGAACTGAGTTTGGTTCCCTGAATCCATGTTCACAACCACTTGTAACTCCAACTCCAGGGGGCCTGATAGCATTTCTGGCCTCTATGGGCACATATATGCACGCGCGCACACACACACAAATACATAAATAAACAATGAAGTAATTTTTAAAGGAAGCTACTTAAAAAAGTAAGGACTTGTTTTAGTTTAGAAATGGCAGGAACAGAGTCCACTATGACAGAACGTGTGGTAAGCAACACTCTGGTGGCAGGACTGTGTGGCAGCTTGTTACATGACTGACCTCGAAGAAAAGAGAATGTGATCAGGGCTGCAATCCATGGGGCGCACCCTCAGTTACTCACTTCCTCCAGCAGGGTCCTACCTCCCTAAGGATCTACAACCTCCCAAAACAGCACTGCCTGCTGGTGGCTTGCTGTTCAAATACATGAGCTGATTGACATTTTATAGTCACACTGGAGCAGACGCTGACTCCTTCTTGCCACTCAAAGGCATTATTTCCTAGCACCCGACAGTGAAAGCTGGCTTTTTATCATGTGGATTTGGAGAAAACACAAATACCAAGAGGTCTCTAGCAATATGTTAGATGTGTTTGGTCTTGAATCATTCCAAGAAAGGGTGGTGATTCCCTGCTGCAGAAGGCACTGGGACCTTCTGGTAGAAAGGTTTAAATATAGAGCAGCTGGGGCTTTTAAGATGGTTCAGCAGGTAGAAGAACTTCCCATACCAAGTCAACAATCTGGTCCCCAGAACACATGGAGAAAAAGCCAAATGCACTTACCTGTAGTCCTGGCTCCCCTATGGGGAGATGGGAGGGGGAGGGGAGTGTCACTCCAAAACTTGTGGGCTAGTATATTACTTTTCTTCTGCTATGATAGAACATTGCCAAAAATGACTAATAGAAGAAAGAGGTTTTGGCTTATAGGTTCTAGAGAGATGGGAGCTATTTGTGGTAGGCTTGGCATAGCTGCAAGTGGCAAGAAAAGGAAGTTGGGAGACCACCTCTCAACCAGGCATAGGAAGCAGAGCAAGAACCAGTAGTGAGGTAAAGCTATGAACTCTCAAAGCTTGTTCAGTGACAATGCTTCGTTCAGTCAGGCTGTACCTCCCAAACAGCACTGTCAACTGGGGACCAAATAGTCAAATGCATAAACCTCTGGGGGACATTCCTTTTTCAAACCATCAGAACCAGCTGATTTGGGGTTACAGTGGGGCAGAAACAAGACAGCCCCTGCCTCAAGCAAGAAGAAAGGAGATAACTGATTCCCAAAAGTTGTCCTACACACACACACACACACACACACACACACACACACCCTGCTTCCTGTTTTTTGGATCTCAGATCTGAGTTATGGCTCTGGCTCCATACCTGTCTTCCTGGTGTGGTACTCTCTGCCACAGTGGTGCTGGATTCACCCTCTGAAACCATAAGACCCCAGTAAACTCTTTCTTTTATATCATGCCTTGGTCATAGTGTCTCATCATAGGAATACAATAGTAACTAATGTAACCCTAACCTTACTCATTATCCTACAAAAGATTATTGGATTGTAGTTCCCACCTCTTTCCATTTTTACCTATCATATGCCAGTAGAATATCCCTTCTATCTATTATAACAACCAAAAATATCCCTAGGTGTCCTCAAATATCTTCTGAAAGTAGGGGTGAAAGGCAAAGTTGCCTTCAGTTAAAAACCACTGTTGTAAAATTTGGTACTTTCTGTGGGGTTCTTTGTTTCTAGTTGGTGAGCAAAAGAATTTCAGACTCCACTTGTCCTACCTCTGTAGACGTTGCTGCTAACTACATGTACCTCTCGAGTTATTCACAACAATTTGAGGGACCGAGTAAAGTTCCTTTAATACATCTAACCTACTAAGTGGTCCAGTGTAGGCTAGCTTACTTTCAATGCGCTCCAAACACCTACAGATACCTGCAGTCAAGCAACGCTCTCCAACACAGAGCCCATTTTATCAGAAAGTGTTGAGTATCTCATTCAATTTGCTGCATACCATAGGGATGGAGAGTAGAAGGGGGAGTGACTGCAAGGCACGTTTTCATGTGAGCTTAAAAATTTAAACTGTGAAGCCATCAGGAGTTTAGGAACCATTTGCACTCAGAGTTTCCAGGGGTTAATGTAAGCCAGAGCTTTGGATGAGGTCACCTCCCCACCTGCCATCTTTTCTTCCCGTCTTGTTCCCTCAGCTTCCTGATTCATCTCTTCCCTAATGAATCACACCAAAAGCCTGAGTTCACAGTTAGCTGGAGGAAGCACAGACTGAAGACATTTCTTTTTACCCATAAACCCATGAGGTAAATGTGACCAGTGTGTAATCATACTCATGGGACCAGACCACAAAACCAACCCAAGAAGACATGTCAGTGGGCGCGTCCACATGTCCTAAGGGTTTTAAACCATCTCCCCATTTGTTTTGTCAGACACTCTCTAAGTCAGACCAGAGGAATATTCTGGGGTCAGACTAAAGAACTTAATTATTTGAAGTATAAGCTGAAGCCCATACTGAGAGAAGAAACCTACTCTTGGGATCAAGGCCCTGAGGGGCACAAGCAATGGATATTGAGGACACCCCAACACCTGAGCCCAGACTAAGAAGCCTGATGAGTGTCCAGCAGACCTGAAGTCCCCGCTCTTTCTGATAGGCCCACTTGTTTCCTCTGCTGTGTGACTTTGTGTAGCAGTATCAGCAGGCTTCCATCCGGGTTCCCTCAGTACATTAAATTCAAGAAACTGGGAACTGAGACCAAGGGGCCTTTATAGGACCTAGCTCTGGTTCCCAAGGCACCCGCTTTGGTAAAGGATGATGGACCAAGGGGCCTTTATAGGACCTGGCTCTGGTTCCCAAGGCACCCACTTTGGTAATGGATGATGGACTGAGCATCATTCTTCCTGTCTCCAGATTTCTGAGGCATGCCAGAGCCTCCCAGATGCTGCCCAGATATCTGGAAAGCGGAGAATCCGTGTTAGAGCAGCATCACGGGCAGATTCTGTGTCTTGAATGGAGGCCTTGGGCATGGGGATTTCTCTTATATGGAACCTGGACCTTATCCTTGGTAACCAAACCCACTTCAGAAAGCTCACATGATCAAATGATCTGTCCACAGGATACATGGCAGAGTGTGGTGCAGGGAAGAAAAGGGGCAGGCTTTAGATCTTTGTACTGGGCCAGGCTCTGGGGCTCTCAACTCCTTCCCTCTGTCTGTTGGGTACGCTGCTAACCACACAGGTGGTCCATTTCATCCTCCCGAGACACATCCGAGTGTTCCTGGTGAGAAAGGTTTAATGGGGTATTGGTATTTATAATAGACAGTTATTTGAAGAACAGTGGTAACAGTGTACTATCCTGAAACACTAATTTGGAGTCAATTTTTCAATCTCAACAACACTCATGGTAAAACAGGCAAGAAGTTTACATGATCAATATTCAGCCATGTATGGCAATGAAGATAGTTGAGCACCTACTCTGTTGCTGTCAGAGAAGATAAGTGTATGTCCAGCATGGGACTGGCACGTGAGTATTTATAATGGGTAATTTTGGTTGTAAACTTGACTAGATCTGGAATCAAATAAGAGGCAAGCTGCTGGGCACAATTGTGATGATTTTCTTGATACTGTTAGCTGAAGTGGAAAGATCCACTCTTACTGTGGGTAGTGCCTTGCCTTGGTAGCCACACACAAGGTGACCAGAGGAAAAAGCTTTTTAATCTTTCTGTCTGCTTGACTTTGCATCTTGCTGGCAAGTTCATCTGCTGTCTATGAGTTCCTCTGCATCATGGCTGCTGCTATTATATTCCTTCACTGGCTCAGAACCCAGCTCTCCAGTCTTCCAATAAAAACCAAAGACCATGGGCTGGAGAGACGGCTCAGTGGTTAAGAGCACTGGCTGCTCTTCCAGAGGTCCTGAGTTCAATTCTCAGAAACCACATGGTGACTCACAACCATCTGTAATGGAATCCAATGACTTCTTCTGGTGTGTCTGAAGACATGCTACAGTGTACTCGTATAAATACAATAAATAAATCTTAAAAGAAAGAAAACCGAAGAGCAGTGATTCTCCAGGGACGCTCTAGGACTTCAGTACTGCGGAGACATCCAGACTTGTGGACTGAGCGGCCATCTGAGTTTGCAGCCTCACTGGACTAGAAACGTCAGCCACTGTTGGACTATCCAGCCAGTACTGTGTAATCCAACCTAATAAGTCATTGTTAGATGCCGGAACACACACACACACACACACACACACACATGCACACACATGCACACACATATATAAGTAGAAATTAAGTACATTTGGAAGAAAAAAATTTTTCACAGGCACAGTCCTAATGCTAGCAGACAGGCAAATATGATCTCAGGAAACTGGAGTTATAGACAGTTGTGAGCCACCAGATGTGCCCAGTGGTATGTGAACTCAGGTATTCTAGAAGAGCAGGAAGCATTCTAAACCTCTGAGTCACTTCTCCAGCCCCAAGTACTGGGATTCTCATGTAAGAGGATTTGTTGACAAATGATTTTCAGGACAAAGGGAGCAAAAGAGGTGATACCAGGTTCTGGCATAAGACTTGGGAACATGGCTCTGTGGTGAAGTGTTTGCCATGCAGACATGAGATAAATTCTGATACAAGTTTGGTATGGCACATCTGTGATCCTAGACTAGGCAGGGTGGAGACAAGAGGATCCCTTAGGGCATGATGGCCAGTCTAGGCAAAATAGCAAGTTCTGGGTTTCTTGGGAGAACTTGTCTCAAAAAATAAAGTGATGAATGATAGAAAACAATCCTGACATTAACCTCTAACTTCTATGTGCACATTCACAGGAACACACACACACACATACACACACTCACAGAGGAGGCGGGGAGGGAGAGCAAGAAAGCTAAAGTCAGTGATGTTGGTCAAAGTGTTGACTCAGACTGGTCCTACAAGGCTCTGGACCATGAACTATTATTCCCTAGGCTTGCTGACCCCTCAAGATGCAAAGAATTCATGCAACCTCCCTGGAGAGATGGTTCCTAAAGAAAAAGGGAAATTCCCCAGAGAAGAGGCAGTGTGAGAATCAGCAATCAGCACCCACGGCATGGGATATGGTAGACCCACCTGTGCAGAGGGTTCAGTGTGAGACAAAGCACATCTTCAGCCAAGGGTGGTACCCACTCTTCAAGGGGAGTTGTGGCAGAGGCTTTCAGGCCCTTCTGTGGCCTCAGGTCTCTTATGCTGCACTTTGCAAATAGAGTGGATTCCTTTCCTCCTGTGGGGATTTTTACAAGACATGACAGGAGCTACAATGTTAGTTGCCCACATTCCTGCATACCCTGGGCCTTGGGTTTTGTGAAGCCAAGAGCAACCACAGACATAGCCTCAGCACTACAGGGGCTCTCAAATGGCAGATTTCATCTCCACATACTCTGCTCCACAGAAGAAAGACAGGCCCCTCACTTCTTCCCTAGCTGCCCCGCAGGTGCCCACTCAGTGGTGGCCTGGCAGCCTGCACCAAAAAATGTCACTCTGGCCTGAGGCCCAGTCTCAGACAAAAGCCCTTTTGGAGCTAAGCCTACATCCTCTAGCTGACAGGACCCTCCCCCATCACCAACCAGAGAGGGCAGCTAAATTCATCTCCCTCCAACTGATGCTCCCCACAGGCAAAGCCACCTCCTACTCAGAAAGCAAAAGGCGTCTGAACTCTTGCTTGGCTGCCTTTGGCTCTCTGACAAATAGCTGACTGTCCTCACACCGAACAGGAAAGGATGATCAGACAACATTGCCCAAGACCAGGCCAGGGAGGCCTCCAGACACACGTGTGCACTGGTAACTGGGAGGAGAGGGCCTGAGCACCAGGGACAAAGGACAAAGCCTGAGCCCCAAGCAAAGCTTCACACCCAACCCTGCCTCTGGCTGGGAACTTGGAGTCACACTGCCTTGAGTTTAGATTTCTGCTTTGCTGGAAGTATCAGCCACTGGGCAGGTCCTATTCTGATTTTTTTTTGCCACTTTTCCATGAAGAAAATAATACCATGTGATTGCCTGTTTTGAAGATTAAGAGTGACAATTTAAGATCCTACTATAATGCTGGCAATGTTGCCACACACCAGTCTTCTGCTCCCCCTTTGATCCCACACCTGAAGTCCTCAGCCCCTTAGACCTCCAGTTTGCAAATGAATGAGTTGGTAAACTTAAACTCCTTCAGTGTTGTTTCCCTGGAAAACATCACTAGAATTCTACTTGCTAGGCCTTAAAAATGGTCATGAGAGAACTCCTCTAAGGTTCTAAGAATCTGCTGTAAGATTCGCCTCTGTTGTTTGAGATGCTGACAATTGCTGCAGCTCTTTGTTCCCTGTCCCTTGGCTGACTGTCAGCTCATGAGGAAGTGACTGTACTGAAGCCAATTTGAATTGATTTTTGCAAGTGAAATTTCAAGGGACAATGTGCCAGGTGTCTCAGCAAGCTGGAGTCTGGTGGACTCTGTCATCTGCTCGTGTAAGAGCCCTAACTCATGTTTGGGTGGTGAGAGACTTATTTTCACATTTGGTATTTCATTCCATCTTCACAATGATGGTGCTGGGTTTGCTATTGATTTGCCCACTGTGCAATTACCCAATTCACAAACAAGAAAACCAGTCAGGCCTTAAGTGGCCTGGAGGGCGGTATATGTGGCACCTGCTGCCTTGGCCGTGGGCAGCCTCTGTTTAGGAAGCATTACTTCAGCTGCTGCTGAGCAACTCTTTGGCTTCAGATATACTGTGATATATACACGAATTACAGAATAGTGACTGCCTCATAGTTGGAGAGGCAGGTTTATAAACCATGCTGAGGGATATGCCTTATAGTATACTCACCTCCACCAGCCTCAGTACCCTCTCCTTGCTCCAAGGTTCTTTACAATGTTCATGGGGTGACACACTTACAAACTGGGGCTATAATGATGACTTTCCTGAAGTGTTATACTTCAGAACTCTTGAGATACTCATAGTTCAAATACACAAGGAAAATCCCCCAGTATGAATTTTTCACTATTATTTAAAGATTATTGCTCTGAGTTGGCTCATGATTCCCAAAAAGAGGTTGTTGATGTCCCAACCCCCATGCTCAGAACTATGACCTTATTTGGAAATATGATCATTGTAGCTATAATCAAGTTAAATAAATTCATAGTGAATTAATATGGAACCTAAATCCTATAACTAGAAGGCTTGGAGACACTGACCTTTAAGAAAGAAGGTCATGTGACCCAGAAGAGAGCCCAGAAACACAGCTACGAGCCAAGGATGCCCTGAATCACACACAGAGGCATGAAAAGGGGAGTCCTGTGGACCAGAATGAACTAGTCCTGCTGATACCTTGATTCTGACTTGGGCCCCTCAACTATGAGATAATCCTAATCAAATTTTCCTTTCAGCTGCCCAGGCTGTGATTCCAAGAGGGACCATATTCAGATCCCATGCAGTCTTTTGGTAGAAGGTAAAGAATATTCCTGAGTGTGATTCTAACTTAATTGTTCAGCAGCCTATCCAGGTCACCTTTCCACCTTTCTGGGCCAAACACCTTAGTTGGTGTCACATGAACAAAGAAGTCATGAGTATAATCTAGGGATAGATGAAAGGGAAGAAACGTGTGTGTGTGTGTGTGTGTGTGTGTGTGTGTGTGTGTGTGTGTGGTGATCGGGAGGGGGATTCAAATATTGCTGAGTGCCTGCCCATGGCCTGTTAGGCTCTCCCAGAATCCTTCAGTCTCTATCTGTTCCAGGGCACTTCAGCTGGTACTCCCTCCTCACTGACTCCTAACCTCTCCAGACTAGGTATTAGGTCTGGACTCTCCCAGGTGTCCCAACTTCTGCCTGTGCTCTTCCTATTATCTACAGTACTTGTTCTCCTCCACCACACCTAGAAACAGTCATGTCCTTTCTTTTTATTTCTTTTTGTTCATTCAAATATTACCTGTATTCATTCTTCTCTGCTATTGTTTTTTAAACATTACTAACCTTTTTGCTAAAGGTGCCAATTCTTATTACATAAATAACGTAGATTCACTTTATAAAAATTAGGAAATACATAAAAAGCAAATGAAATGAAAACAAAAACAACCTATCCTTCACACGCAGGCAGCTGCCATCTTTGTTTGGCTGTGTTCTTTGAGGGTGTATATACTTTCTTTCTCATAAAAAACAAACAAACAAAAAAAAAACTCTACCATTCTGCATAAGTTTTCCTTTCTCTGTTAAACACAGAGTTTCAGGAACACACTTGAGACAGCTCTGGTGTCTCCTCTTACTCAATATTTCCACTTTGTGTTCCTTATCCCAGGCCTGTGGGCAGCTGAGGCTCCAACCAAGAGTCCATTTTCTCTCTAGCTGGGTTCAACTGCAAGGCCTGGGTATAACACACACTGCATAAGGACAGAAGTGTATTTTGCAGAAGGATCTTGATGCTTTCCCCACAAAGGTCAGACTTCTTAGTGCTAAGATTCAGGTGTTACAGAGTTGAGTTCATTATGCCCTCCCTTTTTTGAATCACAATTACTAAACATTAATGCAAAGACCTCGTCTCCATAAATTCTTTTATAAAGGACCTGCACTCCCTTTCATCTCCCAGAGTCACATCTATCCCAAATGACCCAGTCTATGTCCTGGTCTACTGTGTTGGATGCTTCCTGTAAAGCCTACAGATTCCTCTCTGTTTCTCTTCACCCAGTTCTGGTTCCAGGGGAGCTTACCTGTAGGGTGTGTGTACACCAAAGCTCAGGCTGCCTTTCGATTGGGTGCAGCATCATCAGGAGAGTCGGAGGTGGCAGAAAGAGAAGCAAGAGCATTGTCTCCTGTGACTTTCACTGGTGGAAAGTAAGCCCTCCGATTGGGAGAGAGACAGCTGCCTTCCCCTGTTTCTGAGGAAGGTGTCTCTAGGGGGCTATCCATTGAATCTGGGCCCACCAATAAGGGCACAGGTGGTCACATGACCGTTGTAGCTCTTGGCCACCTTCTCCCTCTGCCTGGCCCTATTCACAACTTTGGAATTAGTCTTTTTATTCATTCTGCTGCTACTCAATATTATGTTCATTTCCCCCCCACCAGGGACCATGGGAAATAATAGATATTACAGGCAGGAGTCCTTATAATATATTGAACATTCCTGTGGGCGTATATTTAACAAATGGTTATCACTGTCCTTCAAGTAAGATCCTAGGCCCATGTATGTCCTGACACCCTGTTTCTCCTCCTTACACCTCCACAGCTCTAGTGAGACACAGATCCCATTTTCCGACATCACACTCAGTACCAGTTTTATATGCTTTTAAATCCCATTTTTAATTTTGTTTTGACCTTGGGTTTTGAATTTATGCCCAGCATATGAATATCACTAGCAAATCGTGTTTTGTGTACTGTACATACCCCTAGTCCATAGTCTTTAATTACTATCCTAACTTCATAAGAGATGCTTGTAAGTTGTATGGTTTACGTCCAAAATGTCCCCCACATGCTCTTACTGTGAGTGCCTAGTCCCCAACCAGCAGTGCTATTTCTACAGAGATGGTGGGACCTTGAGATGACATGTTCTGGCATCAGTAGAGTTACTGAAGGCTGTAGCCTGCCCGGCTTCCAGTCCTGTGCCAGCTCCTTCATCAGTGATGTGGGAGGAGCCTCTGCCACGTGTCTATCTCTATTAGGGCCACAATACCATCACATACTCACATCTGAAACTGTGAGCCCAAAGGAATCTCTTGCCCAATCTTGCTTCCATTGGGTCCTTTGAGTAGAAAAAAGCAACTCTTACAGGCTATGTTTTTTTTTATGACTTTCTTTACTACTAAAATCATAGGTTGTATACTCATATCCATAACAAGAATCAGACACTCTCTCAATGACAGAGAACCACATACATGCTGTGCTCTCTCCTAGGCCTCATTGGAGCTTTAGCGCATTCAATGGTATGTTGAGCCAGCTTGGACCAGCTTGCAAGAGCTGATTATTAAATTTTCAAGGACTTTGAAAGCTTCTTATGAACATCAGTTATTAAAAACTATATTATGTAAGCTCACAATTAAATAAATTACATTTAAAAAATGCAATAAAAGCTCATCGGCTGCTAATTACTTCACTGCCCTTAACTGTCATCTAGGCTCAGATAACCTCCTGCTTAATCTGTGCTGTGGGGACAATAGATAATGATGCCCATTTCTTCCCAACCCGGCAATCAGAGATCCTGCAATGCTGCCTTGAAATTGGCTGCAGTAAAGAATCTGTACTGTGGAAATGAGCACACTCTGCAAACTGAGTTCTGTCCTAAGAGGTAGGTGCTAGAGGCTGATCACGTCATCCTTACACCACCCCTACAGATTGATACTTTTACAAATGAAAACGACAAGGTTTGGAGGACATAGATAGTCCAAGCTAATCCAAAAGCAAAAGGTAGAGAGAAGACCCTGACTCTTAACTCATTAAACTCCCGAAAAGATACAGGCTACAGCCACTAGTCCCTCAAAAGACTGTTGATACTGATGGCTGCTCTCCAAGTGACACTGTTGGGAGATAGTAGAACCTCCTAGAATTAAGACATTTTAGGAGGTTCCTAAAATAGTGGGGAGAGACACATATGGTAGTCCTCTGTGACTCTTTGGTTACTATCATGTGACCCCCCGCCAAGGAGAAGGCTATTGTTAAATAAGTAAACCTGGCCTAACAAACACCATCTCTCTCTTCTGGCTCCAGAAATGCTGCTTGCTACTGCCTGAGTTTCAGCCATGATTCACCACCATCTGGGAGTCTCACTAGATGCCACACCCATGGTTCGGACACTTGGGTTTTGACCTTCTAAAACTGTAAACTAAGCAAACGCATTTTCTCTTCACAGAGCCATCTGCCTTGTGATAGTGACAAAGCCCCACAAATCTACTGCACAACGGCACATAGAGCAATCAGACAGTAAGGAATGATTGTTCTCATCTTTGTGCAGACAAGAAAACTCAGCACAGAGGGCTCAATGGCATTGGTCCAGAATTCATAGTTAATTATGAGAAATACCATGCATTAACACCAAACTTCTGTCCTCAGAGCCAGCGCACTGACCCACATTCAGACCCTTTGAGGAAGGCAGCCATTGTCCCCACCATCTCTATTTCCACATCTGCATCCCATCTCCCTCTCTCTCACATGATAATTTAGCTCCCATTCTCCCAAGGCTTACTCTTTCTGCTTTGGTTTGCTCATTCCAAAATTTACATGTCCTTCATTTAAAGACTTGTCTGGACTTACAATGCCTGTGTTCCAGAAAACTCCAGCTTCCCAGGAGATAGCATCTTACTGGGTCAGCTTGGGTTACTCAGCTGCCCTGGCTCAATCAATGAGTCCAGTGAGGTTGCTAGGCCCATACTCATGGGAACAAGACATGGAGGGTGTGTGGACTGCAGTCCCTGAATGTTCCTACAACCTTCCAGTAGGGCCCTCCAATGTGAGCAGAAGTCCAGAGTTAACCACTCCCTGGGTCTCAGAATAAACATACATATACTTGCTCATTTAAAAAGTAACACTCCAAAGTACGTATCATTATTTTCACCCTTTTTTACTGAGAGAGATCCAAAGCACAGAGAGGTTTAGGCACTTGCCCCTGAACAGCATCCTCAGAGGCTGAGCTCCAGGTTATCCCGCAGATACGCAAAGCCTGGTACTCAGAGTCCTTGTGTGAAATTGCATATTGCTTTGCATATGACCTGCATGCATCCTTGCATATGACTAACCATCTCTAGATTAGTTGTCCTATTGGTTTGAATATTGTGTAAATGGGCGTCATGCAGCTTTGTTTCAGGTACAAGTTTAGCACATATTTCCCTCCAAACAGTTTGGACCCACTGTTAACTGAATCTTAGGATTCTGAGGCCACAGATAATAGACAGCAGGCTGTACCTTGAAAGTGTCATGGCTGGCCATCCTCTAGTCCACTCTGTTCTCTGCCTGTACCTACCTGACATCCAGACGATGAGCTGCCGTGAAGACTGAATCAGAGTTCTATAAACTCCACCTAAATGAGTGTGTTCCTGTTTCTGTGTCATCTTTTATGATAAAATCAGCACAGAAACTACATATAAAAGCATACACGCTTGTCTTTCCAGCCTTCCCCAACATTCCTCCCAGAAGACTCACCTTACACTGGCTCACTTTTCATATTAGCTGTATTGAACTTAAGCATGCCATGTAGAAGAGGCAATAATCTTCTCTTGGTGGTTCCTGTTTATGCATATATTCACACACACACACAATTAAAATATAAAACTTCTTGCTGCTGGACTTGATGGGGAGGCTGGGGCAGGAGGGTTGTAAATTCAAGGCCAGCCTGAGCTACATAGTAAGACTACATATCACAAAAACAAACAAAGCCATCGCCTGTTCATCCCTCAGGAATCACCCCAGCTGTCATCCTGGAAGTCCTCTCAGAGTTCCACCCTCCTCGCTCCCTGCTTCCAGACATCCCCATCCTTTCTTCACCGTCTCTTAAGGAGTAAATTCTGCCCCTGCATTTTTGCCTAGCTCTAACATCTCAGGTAGAATCTGGCACGCAGATCCTCATTGGACGTTCATTGAAAGTGTGTGTGTGTGTGTGTGCGCGCGTAAGATTTATTTTATTTTATATGTACCTTGGGGGGTGGGGATGTGCAGTGCACATTTGCCACAGTGAGCACGTGGCAGTCAGAGAGTGACTTTCAGGAAGCCAGCTCTCCTTCTGCCATGTGAGGTCCAGGGGTGCAGTACAACTCCTCAGGCGTGGTAGCGCATCCCTTTCCCATGAGCCACGCCATAGGCTGGTGAGTTTTATCTTTAATCCTAATAATTTTTTTAAAAATTAATTAAACCAGAAAACTTCAACACACATAAATACAAATTTCTTCCCCATTTTTCTATGTACAAAAACATTTTAGGGCAGTGGGGAAAGTAGAGTTGAACAGAGAAGTGCTCTTGAGTTCTCAAAATGAGTTCAGCCCCATGCTCTTGTTTATGTGGACACCGGCACAGAGCCTCACACGTGCATCAGAGATCCCTCGTTAAAAAACAAAGAGAAGAATAAGAAGCCTCCAGCAAAGGGTGTGTAGCTCCCTTCTTGGAAAGGAAGTTTACTTTTACTTTTTCTGGGGCAGGGGTTAAGGAAGTGTCCCAGCAGGACATGCACTGATGACTGAGCTCTGCACTGTTAAGTAAGGGTGGGGCTGAGCTTAAGCAAGAACTGTGTGCATGTTCGTGTGTGTGTGTGTGTGTGTGTGTGTGTGTGTGTGTGTATGTGTGTATGTGTGTGTGTGTGTGTGCGTGTGTGTGTGTGCGTGTGTCTGTGTGTGTCTGTGTGTGTGTGTCTGTGTGTGTGTGTGTGTGTGTGTGTGTGTGTGTGAGAGTGTGCGTGTCTCTGTGTGTGTGTGTGCAGTCTTGTACAGAATATTCTCCCAGCCAAACAACTGCCATCTTGGGAGTTCGGCTGAACCCACTTACAACAGATTTTCCCACTGGGCTTTACTATGAACATCCCCTCATGGAGGAAGGGAGAAGCACAGATCCTCACCTGTGTATTTAGCCACTCCTTGCCCCCATTGCAGGCCATTCTGCTCTAACTCCCTGTGTTAGAGAGAACACCCACACTCTAGTAAATAACCCCTCTGAAGGACGCCCAGTATAGATGGAATTGTTCCTCCGGAGAAGGAAGAGACAGGCCATGAACCTCTGACTAAAGAAATTTTAGCAACAAGCACAGTTGACACCCCAAATATAGGGAGTTTGGTTTAACTTGGCTTAACACCTCCCACTTATTAGCTGCAGAGATTGAACACTTTCCAATTAGAGCAGCTTTCTAAATGATACTGCCTTCATGTGTGCTCTCCCACCCCTGATGTTCTGAACAACTTGAAATAAGAGAGCTGTGCTGGTGGAGATGAAACAACAGAGCCAGGTTAAATAGTCCAACCTGGGCTCGTGACAAGAATAGACTTCCTTCTCTATGGGCCAAAGCAGTCTGACTGGACACCTGGTTCTCAGCCCTGGTCTCCCTAGAAGATTTAATGACATAGGAGCAGGGCAGAAATGAGCAGGGCAGAATAAGGCAGTAGCTGAATTCTAAATGAGAGAAAGAGGTCTGGATATGATAGATAGAAAGATAGATAGATAGATAGATGACAGATAGATAGATGATAGATAGATAGATAGATAGATAGATAGATGATAGATAGATAGATAGATAGATAGATAGATGATAGATAGATAGATAGATAGATAGATAGATAGATAGATAGATAGATAGATAGATGATGGATAGATAATAGGTTGATAGATAGAACTTATTTGTGTAAATAATAAAGATATCTTCCTGCTCTCTCTGTCTTTGTCCCTGTCTTTCTCTGTATGTGTGTTTGTGTGTGTGTTACTCTAAAACTTGCAAACCGAGTAATTCACTTCTCCTCCCTAGAGAAGCTTGAACACAGAACCAAAAGGAAGCCAGAAGTGTTACATGCATTGATGTCCCTTCATGTGGAAACACAAAGCAAGGGGAAAAGAGGTTCCATATTTGAGCTATTGTGCTAGTAATTTTACATGTTTTAATTTAATTATAACCAAACCTGTAAGTGTACTAGTCTGAACTGGGAGGAGTAAAGAGTACAATGACATTCAGACAGCTAGTGGTGAAGCCAGGGTTTAAAAAATGCAGGTTTGTGTCTGAACCTATATCTCTCATCTTTGCATCACAATATTGTGCCCTCCTACCTGCCCCCATGAACTCATGCATTTATAAACAAAGTCTGCCTTGTCTCAGACTTCCGCTAACAAAAGCATGCAGTCAATTTGGGAGTACTGAACACAGGCATCATAAAACACACACATACACACACACACACACACACAGAGAGAGAGAGAGAGAGAGAGAGAGAGAGAGAGAGAGAGAGAGAGGAGAGAGGAGAGAGGAGAGAGGTGAGAGGAGAGAGGAGAGAGGAGAGAGGAGAGAGGAGAGAGGAGAGAGGAGAGAGGAGAGAGGAGAGAGAGAAGAATAGGGAGAAGATACCTCTTCTCACTGATAAGCAGGTACCAGGCTATTTTTTTCCTTTAAACTGGGCGGCTTTGGATCCTCAATTTACTTTTGGGCCTCATCTTGTGCAGCTTCCTACATCCTATCGACCACTCCCTCTTTCCCAAATATACCTCTTAGGTCCTGTGTCTACTTTACTATTCTCAGTATTTTCTTATCCCTGAAATACCCTTTCTTCCACTGTGTCCCCAAATACCCATAGAACCCAGAACCTGTAGCCTGTGGTGGTTTGAATATGCTTGACCCAGGGAGGGGTGCTATTTGGAGGTGTAGCCTTGTTGGAGTAGGTGTGGTCTTGCCAGAAGAATGTAACTGTGGGTATGGGCTTTAAGACCCTCATCTTAGCTGCCTGGAAGCCAGTCTTCTCCCAGCAGCCTTCAGATGAAGATGCGGAACTCTCAGCTCTTCCTGCATCATGCCTGCCTGGATGCTGCTATGTTCCTACCTGGATGATAATGGACTGGACCTCTGAACCTGTAAGCCAGCCACAATTAAATGTTGTCCTTTATAAGACCTGCCTTGGTCATGGTGTCTGTTCACAGCAGTAAAACCCTAAGACACAGCCTCAGCTCATATTAGAAGATCAGTAAAACTTGGCTGTCTAGTTTATTTGATTTAAGATCAAGAGTTCACCCACCCATCACCCTCTTGCCACACTCTTAGCTTGACCTCATAGCCCAGGCAGAAGAAAAATTTGTCTCTCCCAGTAAATTGTAAACGTTTTGTGTGCAGACATATGGACGACCTAGAGCATGGGCAGTTAGTAGACAGTGGGGAACATGAAAAGCAGGTTGGTCCAGGTGGGTATTACTATCTATGTTTTAATAATTCATCTTAGGCTCTGTGAATTCCTGCAGGCCTTTGTGACTTGGGCAGGAAGGCTGGGCAATCTGGGGCTCAGCTGCCCTGGGCCCAAGGCAGCCTCAGGTCCTACACTGCAGCTGCCGTGCCAGAGCTCTCCTAGACATTTTCAAAAAGCATTCGTTTCTAAGTATTTTTTCAACATGTCAGAAAGTGGAGCACATTTTTCTCTCTTTAATGATACAAAAATATGATGTAATGATTTTTGTTTGGTTGTTTGTTTGTTTGGTTATTTGTTTTTGTTTTAAGACAGGGTTTCTATATGCAGCCCTGACTGTCCTGAAACTCTTTTTTGTAGACCATGCTGGCCTCAGACTCCCAGAGATCCAACTCCCAAGTGCTGGGATTAAAGACATGCACCACCATACATGGCCTGTAATGTATTTTGTAACCAATGCATTCTTAGATGTGAGGAAATGCATCATTAGCCATAGGAAAAAAACACACAGGATCAGTTCACTGTCACCAATAACCAAGAAACGCAAATCAGAGTGTTAGGGGAGAATATGGCAGTCCTATTATTTGTGCAAAGATCCAGTGGCAGAAATGTCCTGTGATTAAAGGCAAAAGAAACAAACAGGTGGTTGATTCCAAGATCAGTGAATCGCTGCACTGCTGTAAACTTAGGGGAGGGGGTATTTCAAAACTTTGGACACATCAAAAGGACCAAAAATATTCTTGTCATCTGACCTAATATTCTACTTCTAGGAATTTATCCAAGAACACATTCCTGGTTGTACTTAGGGATTCGTCTGCAAACATTTTCTCAGAAACCTTACTGATAGTAAGAGGACGGTAAGCCAACAGCATTTGGCAGCTATTGATTAAAGTGAAGGTGGCGTCATGTGGTTGAACAATAAATGATGCTGTTAATAATCACAAGTAATTATAAACATGCATCTCTGTGTGTGTACAAGAATGGCAAGACTCCATTTCGTTCTGATTCCATTGTCCTTTCAGAAACACTTTCAGATTGAAGCACACTGTGGTGCAAATGAGGAAGACTGAGGTGAATGAAGTTGCAGGTTCTCTGTTTTCAGAGTAGCATCTACAAACAGGTGAGCCCACTGATACTGTCTGCTCTTTAAACCAGATCATTTTGAAATTATTTCTATCACAACTTCTAAGTTTCAAAAATCAATACAAGAAGCACTGTGCTTTACTCGGATCTCCCAATTTTATTGCATTTATTTATTTATTTATTTATTTGTTTGTTTATTTATTTATTTATTTATGTGCTTGTGGGGCGCATGCACATCACAGCATGGTGTGGAGGTCAGAGGTCAGATTTGGGAGCTGGTTCTCTCCTCACACACACATGGGTCTGAGAGATTGAACTAGACTCATCCAGCTTGGTGGCAAGCACCTTCATCCGCTGAGCCATCGCACTGGCCCTGAGCCCCAGTTTCTACAGCTTTGTCATTGCTGTCTGTACACAGTCCTGCTCTCTGTCTTTGTCTGTTTGTGTTTGCAGGCCTTAGCTTCTTTTCCTCTTGCTGTGATAAAAATACTCTGGCAAAACCTACGTAAAGAAGAAAGGGCTTATTTGGGCTCACAGATCAAGAGTCCAGTTCATGAGGAAACCAGGCAACGGGAGCTTGAAGCAGCTGGGTTTGCGTGACATCTACCATCAGGAAGAGAAGGAGGAATATTTGTTAGTTCTCAGCTCACTTTCTCTGTGTTAGGCAATCCAGGATCCCCAGCTAGGGAATCAGTTCTCATAATTGGGAAGCCCAGAAGCTCACCTGCCAGGCAATCCTAAGTCATGACAAGTTGGCAGTCAGCACTAACAAACACAGTGACGTTTATGCTCCATTTGAGATTAAGTGACAGGAAGCATGTCCTTTTAGCCTTTAACGTTTCATAAGCATTTCTTTTTTCCAAATTACATTTATATGTGTATAGGAGGAGCCAAAGAACAGAGTAAATGGTAAAGTAAAAATTAAGTTAGATAGTAAAAAATGGATTTAAGTAAGAGTAGCTCTGTTTCTCTCCTACCATGTGTGACCCAGAGATCTAACTCATGGTAGCAGTCTTAGCAGCAAGCTTCTTTCTCTCCTGAACCATCTTAAGAGCCCAGTATGGATTTCTATCTTTCCTTTCTTTCTTTCTCTCTTCCTTTCTTTCTTTCTTTCTTCCTTTCTTCCTTCCTTCCTTTCTTTTTTTTAATTTCTTTTGTTTTTGTCTTGTTTTGTTTTGGTTGTTTTTGGGTTTTTTGAGACGGAGTTTCTCTATATAACAGCCCTAGCTGGAACTCGCTTTGTAGACCAGGCTGTCCTCAAACCCCCAGCAAGCCACCTGCCTGTGCCTCCCAAATGCTGGGATTAAAGGCGTGAGCCATCGTGCCTGGCATGAGATTCCAGTACTGAGTTCTTCAGAACTTGCCGGGTGCTTCAGAGTAGGGACCATGGATTAGATGGAAGGCATTGTACCAATGTCAAGTTTCTCAAATTTGCTCAAATTTCTTTCTTAATCTGCAAGAACCCGTCAGCCTTTCTGGATGTGAATGACTTCCAAGGGCAAGGCCTGATATTTCACAGGTCACCTCCCCCTCCGGTGCTGTGATGCTTTTCCCATAGTCTGCTTCTGTTCATACATGTGGAGCTGACATCACCTAGGTAACATAATACCCTTCTCAGGGCATCCCATCCAGAGATATACTGTGTCTGTTTGTCCCTCCACAGCTCTTAACTTGTGTCACTAGTAACCCCTCCTGCTGTGCCTACATGTCTATGTGGGGAGCGGAAAGAGTAATTTAAGACTCCATAAGTTTTCTATTCCTCACTAGACCTTTCCTTCCTACTAGGATTCAATGATGAATCTTGCTTACATCCAATTGTACTATGTAATAGCATGTCTATTTACCATGTAGTCTAATTTCCAACAGAATCATTCCTTCCACATTTATTAATTACAAGAAAAACCTCTATGCATCTTGGTATATTTCTGAAACAGACTCTGGAATCTTATTTTCACACCAAAAGCCATAGCCCATTATCATCCAAATTATTTTAATGCTCAGAGTTGTCCTAGGTTTGGCCACAGGGTCTATCCAGATGGTGTCTGTGCCTCTTTTGAAATGCTTCCTAACCCATTTCCCTTCTACTTGTCATGTTGCTTTGGCACAACCAGACATTCCAGACTTATCAGCCATTTCTCCACGGGGACTGGTTGCCTGTGCTGTTTAATGGCATTCCGGAGCTGAGCTCTGGGCTGCGTAGGTGTCTCATTTTTTTTCTCAGTTATCTGTGTCTTCTTTTTCAAAATAATCAAACTCACATGCCTTCACAACACACAAGAGATATCTTTCTCCTTAGTCTTCAAAAGTAGAAAAACAACTCAAGGGTGGGCTGTCACAAATCTCCCCGGGAGCCAAAATTTTTTGGCCCTAGAAGAAAAAATATTAATTTGCCAACTTTTCAAATGCCAGGGGAAGTGGCTCCCAAACACAGGGTGGCCCAGGAACTTCCTAGAGTGGGGGCGGGGATCAGTGTGAGCTGTCTTTCATCCTCAGTGGGCAAGGAGGCCTGGACAGGGCTCATATGCTGGGTAGGAACAGCAGGCCCAGTGTAAAGACCTAGAGAAATGCCTCACAGAGACTATAGGCCCCAACCCACTGCCAACAGTGGCAGAAGATAGGAGAAGATAGTACAGTGGCCCCAAAGCCAATCACTGACTTTCAACTGCCTCACAAGCAGGCTGACATCCTCTCCCATCTCTTCTTCCAAAATATGCATCTATCCTTGCCCTGGGAACCAAACCGACCTGTGAGAAAGAAGGACCTGCCCAGGGGCTGCAGATACTCCTGTCTCCTTAACTATGGTGGTTAATTCTGATCGACCAGGTGAGCTACTTCTCTCTGTTGTCCAGAGCAGCTCCTAAAGGAGCCTTACCTGACCTCAGAAGCCCCACAATGAACCCAAGCGGCACCCCACGTCAGAGCGCTGTGGAGAATTGTGAGTAGCAGCAGCTTTGGAGGAAACCATCTCAGCTCCGGGAGGGGTTACTGAGGAACCGAACCTCACTGTACCTTGCAAGAGCTGCTTTAAGGCGAGTGTGAATTCTGCACACCCTCATTTTTTTCTCATATAGAACTTTGTCTTAAGGGTTGGGGACATATCTGGGTGGTAGAGAGCACTTGCTTACAAAGCACAAGGCCCTGGGTTCAGTTCTCCACAAGACAAAACAGCACAGCACCAACACCCTTTCCTTGTTATAGAGACGTTATCTTATGTGGAGCTCATATTGCTTCTTACGAAACTTGCACTGCATAATGGTGCCTGGATTCGCAATGGTGTGATCTTATAGCCCTGACCCCTTGCTTCTGTGTGAGCTACGGCAGAGCTTCTTTGCTAAAACAGCCTTTTGTGACAAAGTTCAGTATGGACCAGGAAGAGAGGGAGAAGGGGGAGACAGGGGAAAGAAGGAGAGGAGCTAGGCAGACAACTCAGGAAGTATACACTACCACACATGAGGGCTTGAGTCTAATCCTCTGTGAGTAAAACCACCATAATTAGACAGTTCCAAGGATAAACAACCCGTGAGGAATGTGACCTCTGGACACACACACACACACACACACACACACACACACACACACACACACTCTTATCAGGTATAACTGACTAAGGCCACTTTTGGGAAAGGATATTGAGACACAGTGATTTGTTTTGTGTCAGGACTCAGTGACAAGGATGTAGCTCGGTGATAGACTGCTGCCTTGTCTGGTGTAAAGCTTCAGGCTCTATCCTAGACCCTTAGTAACTCCCACACAGCCAATGTGAGCACTCTCCTGGCTGCCCCCAGGCACTGCCACCTCACTGTCCTCTTCACTGTCTAGAACGGCATTTATTTGCACACTTGCTTTTATTTTGTATCTTCAGTCTTGACTCTTTGTCTCTACTATTCTATAATACAGAGAGGAACCTGTCTCTCTGATTACTCTAAATAAGACCTGGTAGCATGAGACATAAATTAGGCACTTGTTGGGTCAGAGGAAGGGATGGAAGGGAGGGGAGGACTTCTTTTTCCTTTTAAAAGCTCATATTCATCTTTAGAGCTTTGCTTTCAACCAACTTATATTAGATTAAGGGTACTGCTCCCTCCTTCCCTAGGAGCCTCTTGGAGAGGATGAAAACATCCAGGGCATTCTCTTTTCCTCTTCTCTTGGTTGCTTGTGTTGTCTTCTTTCTCCCACCCCATATAAAATGCTGAGTGCTCAGTAGATACCTCACATCATCCCAGGCACCAGGAATACAGGTAGGACTTGGGCCCTGACCTGGCACTGTGCAATGTGTTCACAAAGGCACTTAGTAGATGGTTCTATATTGAGCACAATGGGTGTGGTGTAAAAATAACTTTTATTCTGATATAATTGATGTCTAGGATTTTTACTGCTGAATAAGGTCACCCTTTCTAGTTTTTTTCTGAACTCCGGCTGGCTGGTTCAACCCAGATGTTCTGGTTCAAACTCTTTACCAAGTTGACTGATTCCATCTGACTTTTCTCAGCTTCTCACTGAATTGCTCTGCTTGGCCTCAAACTAACTCTGCAATCTGTTATTATCTTCTGGCTCCTCATTCTCTGGCTTGTTCATTCGGCAACCCATCTTTATAAACTGTCCCTGTGAAAACTCCCTCTGAACTTTACAAACTCTGCTCCACTGTATTGCCTCTTAACTTACTGACTCAACAGAACTGACTAGAACTCAGAGATCTGAATGTCTCTGCCTCCCGAGTGCTGGGACTAAAGGGGTGCACCACTACACCTGGACTTGAGCATATCTTTACTTTAAATTTGTTCTATGCCAGGCTGTCCTTGAACTCTGAGATTTGCTTGCCTTTGTCTCCTAGAATTAAAGGCATGTCTGTATAGTAGATTGTGTGATGGTGTCGAACCTAGAATGCTCTACTTAATATAGAAGACAGCCATCTGAAGTTATTGTAGCAAAGACACTAACACTGTTCTGGGTAAAAGGATGACATCTGTCACTGCCTGTGAGATAGATGAAAATGGAAGAAGGGTGGATTCCTGCTCTTCTGCAAAATGAAATGTAAAAATGCTTCTCTAGGACCAGAGAAGAGGGGAGAGTGGAGACTAGTGGGGACGTATTTCTCAGTTGGTTCTACACACATCATTTTCTCATAACTAAAAATGTTTCATAAGTGATGAATTAATATTTCATAATTATACATAATGTCTGGTTCAAGAAGGAAAAACTACCAAAGCAATAACTTGAGCTTTCCATGCACACATGGGAAGCATCTCTGTGAGACTCTGCATAGACACATTATAGACAGAATAGCAGGGAATTGGGCTAGAAATATAAATTGGTATTAGAGTCTTGCACAGCATGATCGGGGCCTGGGTTTCATTACCAGATTTGCACATAAAAAATAATGGGGTATCTCTGGCAAAATGGAAAAGAACACTACCAGTGTAGGAAAACAATAAAAATATTAGCTTTAGCTGCAATGCTCAGAGAGACTTGGGTTCTCAAATATAACATTAAGGGTTGAACTTGCTTTTTAAGATTTAAAATTTTTACTAAATTATAACTATATATTGCTTAATATTACACCATATGACCAAGTACCATTTTCCTTAATCTTTCCCCAAAGGGGCAACATCATCTTTTCCCTAAGTGTGTAAATATTCTAAATAATTCTGTAGCAACCTCCTCTGCTACAAATCTCTGTGCTAGTCTTCAGTGGATTCAGACAGTTCCTGAACATCAGTCATACACTAACACACATTTATGAACACTGCCTACCTGCTGGTGTCTGGGCTGCCTAATCCACACAGCAACCAGAGCCATCAGCTTTGTAAACCATCACTACCTTGGTACAGAATCATTTAGCTTCGATGAGTATTTCTCTGTTGTTAGCAGAGTTAAATTTGTCTGTGTGTGCGCGCGTGTGCGTCCACCCACATGCATGCATGCATTAGTAGGTGTGTTAAGGTCAGAATAGAACTTCCTAGAATTGGTTCTCTCCTTCTACCATGTGGGGCTCAAGGACTGAAAGTAGACCATCAGGCTTGGTTTCAAGTACTTTTGTCTACTGAGTCACCTCTTTGAAACTTTTAAACAATATTCATTAACTACTTTCCTGAGCAAGGCTGTCACTGAAAGGAAGACTCACTTGCAGGAGGAAAATAATAGAAAGATGTGTTAAATGTCGGGTTCTTTTCTCCCTGGAGGTTTTCTTTTTTCCACCGTGTAGGACAGAAGGAAGCTTAGAAAACGCATTTGGGGCCCATCAGGAAGCAGGATATCAGATGTGACACTGGCCAAGAGTCAGTCCAAAGCTCATAAAGCTAATCGTCCTCCCAATCAGCACTTGCTTCTGGCACATGCTGACCCCCCAGCCTCACCCCTGCACTATCTCCCATCATCCACAGAAGCCCACCCCATCTTCTCAAGCCTGTTCCATCTTCTGCACTCTTCTCCTTCTCTATTCAACAGACACATTGTCACTCTGTGGATAAAGCCAAGTTCTGTCTCGGTCCCACCACTAAAAGCACTTCCCTTGGCTATTATTTTCTTTAGAGACACATACATAAGCTGCCAAGTATAGGTGCTGAGCACCTGGACTCTTGTCCTCTGGAAGAGGAGCAAGTGCCCTTAACCACTAAGCCATCTCTCTAGCCCTAAACATAGTTATTTTCCTCTTGCTGGTGACTGAAGCTTGGACATGCAAGATAAATGCACATCTTGGCTGTGTCTCAGTCCCTGAAACACCCTTTCTACTTCATCTCCACATTCTTCTTTCTGCTTTTTACCACTCCAGAAGCCAATTCTCCATCAGCCATGGTTTTTCTCAACCATTTAAGTATGTCACCATTTTTTTAAGCTGTTTGGGGACTGAACTGAGTTCAGTTCCCTTTAACCTCTATCGGGTAGATCACAATTGCCTATAACCCCAGCTCCAGAGGATTGTGATATCTCTGGCTTCCTTGAGGACCTACTGCACACATACTCACATACAGTTACACACACAATCACAGAATTCAAAACAATAGAAATAAATCTTTAAATTTCTGTTTGTTTCCAAAGCAGGCATTAAAGACTAAGGATCAAACCACAGTTTATTGACAAGATGGCTAATTTTAGGTGTCAGCTTATTGGGCTGACAGATGGTCAGATGAATATCTACACTGTGTGTAGATGTGTGAGTGTTTCTAAACAAGGTTTGCCTATTTGTTGAAACGGGTCTTCTGTAGCCAATACTAGCTTTGAACTTAGTGAGTAGCTGAGTTTGGTCTTGCACTTCTGAACCCCTTGTCTCCATTTCCCGAAGGGTGGGATTATGAGAGTGTACAACACACCTGGCTAAGATACCTACTTAGATCTATATACTGGTAAAGCTCTCCCTTCAGCAAAGTGGGTAGGCACCGTCCATTCTACTGAGTTTAGAGAAAAGAAGTGCCGTAGATTTTCTCTCTGTGTGTGCTGAGTAATCTTCTTCCACTGCCTGCCAACACTGGTGGCCCTGCTTCTATGACCAGTGAGCTCAGCCTGGAACTTTTCTGTTTGTTTTTGTCTCGAAGTCCTGACTATCTTTGAATTCTATGTGCTGACCAGGCTGGCCTCAAATTCACAGAGAACCTTCTGCCTCTGCCTCCCATGTGCTAGACGGGAACTTAACTACATAATTTTCGTTTCTCAGCATCCAGGCTTAGACTAAAGAAAGCTACATCGATAGCTTTCAAGTGCTTCTAGTTGAAGGTGACAGATTATGGCACTTCTCATACTCCGTAACCGTGGGAGCCTCTCTCATAAGTCTCTAATTACATGTAACCTATTGGTTCTGTTTCTCCAGGAACCCTCAGTAGTACAGCAGCCTCCTCCCTTTCTGACACATGCACTGTGGACATGAAATTAAGGCAACAGACCTTCTGCACCAGTGATTCTCAAGCTTACCAATGCTGCAACCTTTTAATGCAGTTCTTCATGTTCTAGTGACCTCCAAGCATAAAATTATTTTGTTGCTACTTCATAACTGTATTTTTGCTACTGTTAAAAATCATAACATAAATATTTGATATTCAGGATATCTGATATGCTATCCCCAAAGGGGTCATGACCTACAGGCTGAGAATTGCTGTTCTACAATATCTTTCTAATACACAGACACACAGACACACACACACACACACACACACGCACATGCACACACATACACACACACTCACAAACACATACACACACTCACAAACACACACACATGCACACACATACACACACTCAAACACACACATACACACACTCACAAACACACACACATGCACACACATACACACACACATACATACTAAGAAAGTTCAAACAGAAAGGACACTAATCTCTTCATACTTACATCTTACACATTGTTACATCTTACACAGAGTCAATATTCAATAAATATGTATTGGGTTTGGATGAGGTCAATATTTAATAAATATAAATGAGGTCAACATGTGATAAATAGGTATTGAGTTTAGATGAGATCAAAGGCAATTCATTGAAAATTCACTCTTGACCTGAATGTGTGTTGAGATGGACAGATAGCTCAGTGGTTAAGAACACTTGTTGCTTTTGCCAAGGACCCATAGTCAATCTCCACCACAAACACAGTGGCTCACAAACCCCTTTAACTATGTTTTTGGAGATCAATACCCTCTTCTGACCTTGGTAAGTACCAGGCACACGTACGTGTGTTCCACATACATACGTGGCAGGCAAAACACGTATAGACATGAATAAATCTAAAAGAAAAGGTGCACAGTTTCTGTAATAAAGCAATCAAAGAGGTGCAGAGAAATGCAGGAGTGAGAGTTAGGGCTTTGAGACTAGATTTTCCACTCTCTGACTGCAGGAGTCTGGAACGGCCATTTGCTGCCTGTCAAAACCTTGGATCCCATGTCTTTGCAGGAAGCTATTTATAGAACTTACCTCAGAATCTCTGGGGAAGAACAAATGAGCTTGTACAAGGCATGGTCAGCCCTTCATCATAGCTATTTTTGGTTTTGTGCTTGTAAAAGAAGACAATGATGATAGAATTAAAGTTACAGAGGAAAGACCTGATGTAGATCTAACTCGATCACAGGTTTTAAATTCCATAAGAGTGCTCTTTTAATCATAGCACTTGTTGAAAATGTGACCGTTCAAAGAGAGATATTTTAATATAATAAATAAGGAGAGAGATGCCAGGCTGGCTTTGAACAGCAAGATGCATCATCTTAAGTTTTATAGACAGTAATATCCTACAGTTCGGACGCCAGGACTGGCCAGATGCTGTGCCACCCTTCAGTTACCAAGTGTCTCATTTGTGCCACTGCACTTGGAAGGGACCTGCAAAACACAAGAGTCAACTCTAAGAATTTCGTGGCAATGATTTTGCACCCTCAAAGTATAAATGCAATAGATAAAGGAGATTTTTAAATGATTACTTTTTGTAGTAAAGCTATAAAGTCAGGAAAAGAGATGTACAAGCAGGTTTTCCTATTAGTCCGGTGATAGAAACAAAGCACCAATTCTAATGTGCCCTTGCTGAGAGCCACAAAAGGAAAATCTGGGAAGAGACAGTTCAAAGGCATTAGAAAAATGCAAAACCATGTTTTGACTTAATCTGCCTAGCAGAGACTAGAGTTTGCATAATTGATGTCCCAGGCAGTGAGAATTTAATGGGTCTGGACTTAGGAATCACAGGCATGCAGAGAAGGTCTGAGGCTTTGAGCTTGACCCACCCATGACTTGGACAAAAGGCCAGGAGCAATAATAAGGCAGTGTGGGGAGCAAGAGGCCACCTGTGCCTAATACTCTTCTGTGTGTCTAGTCTCGATGGCAGCACTTGGTGAGTCTGAGGAGGGGGATTCTGGATTAAGCAGCTACTCCAGAACATCACTTCTGAGATGAAGATCACTCTGGGCAGTGTAGTCCAGTGAGCTCCATCGTCAGCCAGACTAAACTGCCTCCCAACCTGCCTAAACAGTACATATATATCCTTCACTGATCTGTGTTTCCAAGTAGCTCACCACCCAGTCCACATTTTTCTTTACCCAAAGCTGATGAAATGGGAGATGAGAATCCATCTCTGCCAAGCAGCTGAACAAAGGTCAGCATGGCACATGTCCTTTCTATTAGTCTTTAATTATTTTGGCATACATACATTATATATATGTATACATACACAAACACACACACACACACACACACACACACACACACACATATATTTACCACCCAGATAGTTTTTTCTCCTTTGAGGTGTGCATGGTATGTTGTGGAAAAAAAACGAAAAGGAAAGGAACGTGGAGTTTAAGAATGCAAGGGCCTTATGTTTTCTGAGAAATGATGAAGCTGTTTATAGGAGAGTGTGCTCTATTGTATTTTTAAAATTTTGTGTGCATGAATGTGTGTGTGTGTGTGCATGCACTTTTGCTGTGGCACACTTGTAGAAGACAGAGGAAACTTTCAAATTAGTTCTCTCCTTCTGCCATGTGGCTCCTGGGGATCAAATACCAGTCCTCAGGTTTGGAGGCAGGCATGTTTGCCCCCTAAGCCATCTCACTGGCATGAAAGTGTGCTTTATATTCAGAGAGCTAAGGGGCTGGAGAGATGCTTGCTGCTCCTGCAGAAGACCTGGTTCCGGTTCCAATGCCCACAGGGGAGCTCATCGCTGTCATTCCGGTTCCAGGGGATCCAACTCTTTTTCTCTGGCCTCCTCCAACCATGTATCTGTAGGTTTATGTTGAGGTGATACATGAGTGGACATGGAAGAGATAGGCGGAGAAAGGTCAAGGAGCAGAAATGGCAGGAGTGGATTCCAGGAGGAATCAAGATGGATCTTGAGAAGAATGATCTAGATCCAGGTGGCCATAATTGGCAATAGGTAGATATAAATATTTTTAAGGGTTTCTATAGGTCATTTTATCTCATATAGAAGGGCAGTTTTGTATCTTTGTCCATTGGATGTAATCTTATTGTGTAGAGAGTCTGTGGATTGAGAATTTAATATATAAACCTGCATGGAAAACTACCGGGCTTTGGAGTGATGTTTATGCTGGGCAGTGGTGTAAGGAAACACTTTACCAGGGCAGTCGTATCTAACAGGACAAGCAGAATGAACCGCCCGGGAAGGGGACCGTGTGGAGAGGACAGCATTCAGACAGTGTGACAGAGTCTGTGTGCTCGGCTCCGAACTAGAGCAGCGTTCTTGGAGTGAGACCATAGGGGTTGATAGAAGGTTAAGCCCTTCTTTTAATATTTACCACAACATGTATCCACATACACACAGACACACACACACACATATATATATATATATATATATATACATTATATATAGATCGTATACATATACATACTATAGGTAAAACACTCATGCACATAAAATTTTAAAAAAAGAAAATCTTTAAAAAAGAGTAGTAAGTCATGTGTGCGTATACCTATATGGTAACCACAGAAAAGATGGCAAAAGCATCTATGGCTACACCCAACTGCGTGAAGATGGCAGAATGACCTAAGGCAAGTGCTTATGAGAGAGAATCTAATGCTCGGAAACAGAGAACACCATGACCATTGTAATAGTCAGGGTTCCTATTGCTATGATGAAATTCCATGACCAATGTGGAGTGGAAAGGGTTTATTTGACCTACACTTCCAAATCACTGTTTATCATTAAAGAAAGTCAGGAGAGGAACTCAAACAGGGCGTGAACCTGGAGGCAGGAGCTGATGCGGCGCCCACAGAGGGTGCTGCTTACTGTGTCGCTCCTCATGGCTTGCTTGGCGGGTTAGCTCTCTTATAGCACCCAAGACCACCAATCCAGGGGTGGCACTGCCCACCGCGGGCTGGGTCCTCCCTACTAATTAGAGAAACACCTACATGCTTGCCTACAGCCCAGTCTTATGGATGCTTTCCTGAGCTGAAGTTCCCTTGTCTCAGATTACATCAGCTGTGTCAGGTAGATGTCAAAGCAGCCAGGTAGGCTATTTCACAGTTGTCTGCCTTTTGGCCTGAAATTAAATCTCAGTCTGTGCCATTCATATTAAGCAGCTAAATCTCTTAGATAATTTACAGTGTCTTTGACTTAAGTAACAGGAGATTGCAGTCCAGATAGCCAGCAGTGACCTACAGGGGAAGATGAATAGCCCAGTTAAGATTAAAAGAGTTTTGAACTCCTACTGACCACTTGGAAGGCATAGTTCTTAGTTAGGTCCAGTAATCAAGTGCCTGCTTTAAGATGTTGAGATTATCAGTAATAATATAACAGAACTCAAAATTTCTACAGCATACTGTTCAAGATTCCCAGCACATATAGCTATTAAAAGGTTACCCTGTCTAAAGAATGTTTGACAGGGAAAGACAGTATACAGAGAGAAGCCATATGTTAAACTCAGCAGACAAATATTGTAAGGAAACTATGCTCAAAAGACAGGCATTCTTGGAAGACAAATAAAGTAAAAACAACAAAAAGAGAGGGATCCCTTTGCTCAGCATAGAGACGATTCCTACAGACACCTGGCAGCCGCCCAGTGTCTACCTGGAGACTAGCATGGGCATCATTGTACTGGAAGCATGCTCTAAAGACCTTCAAGAACAGCACCGAATTCCACAGGATCATCAAGGGACTTCATGACCCAAGGGGGTGACCCGGCAGGCACAGGTCGAGGTGGCACATCTATCTTTGGCAAACAGTTTGAAGATGAACTTCATCCAGATCTGAAGTTCATGGGGGCTCTGATTCTCGCAATGACCAATGCAGAACCAGACACCAACGGCAGCCAGTTCTTCATGACCCTGCCCTACGTTTTTGGCCGAGTGTGCCAGGGTTATAGAGATGGTGAAGCAGTGAGCACGGTGGAGACAAACTCCCACGACTGTCCTGTGGATGACGCGAAGATACTTAAGGCGTACCCTTCCGGATAGATGGGATGCTGTCTCCAGTACATCCAGGTCCTAGGGAGCAGTTTTCCGGATGACGTGGGGTGCCGCGATTCGGCGTCATGCATACCTACTCTGAACCAGAGGGGTCATCTCTGGGGACATCTGTATTCTGACCGACAGTCACAGACTTGAGAAGCAGGCTGCATCAATGAGCGGGTTAGAGGCACAGCCCCTTTCAGCCTCCAGCGTGAGTTCCTCCAGGAACATGCACAGCTTTCTTCCCTCTCAGAGCCCGAGCATCAATACTGCTGCTTCTGACACAAACATCCCACACGAAGCCATCCTGAATTGTTGCCAAAAGAAAAAATGCATCCGACAATCAAGTTGCTAAGAAGGTGTCAAGTGGGGAATGATAATGTGTAATGACTGGACAGTGAGTCTCTGAGAGGAAGCAGAAGGGTCGGCCATTTTTCCTCCGGGAGGGAGTGGGAGTCTCATGAGCGCAAGGTCAGGCCTTCACGAGCCTTCCCACGGAAAAGACACTCTTTAGGACTTTATAGAAAATAGGTAAGAGGTTTTGATACATGTCTTTGGTTTATCGTTGTTGTTTTGGTTATTTATTTATTTATTTATTTATTTTTGGTTTTTGGTTTTTGTTTTCGTTTTTGTTTTTTACTCTTTCTGGATTTGAAGGGGATGGGGTAAAAAGAAGTGCGTTAATACCAATGAAATATACCGAAACTTCCAGAACAAAACACCATTTGGTTATTGAAAAAACAACAAGAAACAATTATTCTGCAATATCTGCAAAAATATCTAAAATTTAAAACTCACTAGCTGAATTGAAAGTAGATTGATAAAATTAGCCTATTTGAAGAAGAGAGAAAAGGGTGAAGAGAACTCTGTCAGCCTTGACTGTGTGGAGTAGAAGTCCCAAAGAAAGGAAGAGAGAAAATAATACCCTACTGAGGCCAATAATCTGCAATCTGCTGGAAGGCATGACTTACGGATTCAAGGAACTCAGCAAACGCCATCATGGAAAACTAAAAACAGCAAAATCTGACAGATTGTTGAAAGCTAAAAACAAAACAAAATCTTCAAATTTTACGAAAAATTTCTATTAAAAAAACCCTGATGACTAAGCAACATTAATTTGACTATCTCCTGTGTGTTCATCAAAAAGTAAAGTGCAAAATAAAATAACATCTTAAAAGTGCAAAGGGGAAGAGAAGAAACCCTACCCACCCAGAATCCTGTATCTAGTTGAGAATTTACCTTAAGTGAATTTGTTGTCAAGAGACCTGCATTACAATAAAGTTTAAAAAAAAACAAAACAGAAGCTTATCTTCAGGAAATAATAAAAGAGAACCAAAAATGATAAATTGGTAGGTAAGTGTAAATTGCAATCTTTTTGTTAATTTCTTTAAAATATAAGTGCTAACTTAATAACAATATAACATAGGCTTATCATTTAAATGGATACATTACAAATGAGGGAGAAATGTGAGGAAGGAAATGGATTGAGATGAGCATGAAATCCCTACATTGTACATGAAAGGTTAGGACACTGAACACACCAGAAAGAGTTAAGGACATACATTTTATCCTCAGAGAAACCACTAAAATATCAGTAAGAGGCTAAAATGTCCATATGTAGTTTTTAAATTTTATTTATTCATCTCTCATACAATACAGTACAGATATAGATTTAAACAATGTTTGCTCCCTCAGTAGGATTTGGAAATTGGTTCTTTACAGTAAAATATTCATTGCGTGTTTGTTTTTTGAGACAAAGTTTCTCTGCGTTGCCCTGGCTGTCCTAGAACTCACTCTGTAGACCAGGCTGCTCTCCAAACTCACAGAGATCCTCCTGACTCTGCCTCCTGAGTCGTAATCTTTTTCTTTAAGGTACTAGGCATTGAAGATGAGGATTCATGCATATTAGGTAAGTGCTCTACCACAGAGGCATATCCCAAGGCCTTTTCATATATATATATTTTTTAACTTTGAGACAGTCTCTCAAAGTTGCTTAAGCTGGCCTCAAACCCCTTTTGTGGACCAAGCAAGATTGAACTTGTAATGCTTTTTTCTCAGCCCTCTGTCTACATAAGAGGCCTGAGCTACAAGCCCCAGCTTAATGGCAGCTCCATGTCTGAAACTCAGACTATACTGAATGCATAAGCAAATGTTCACTGTCTGTGGCACTAGAACTTACGATTAGGGGGAAGTATCTAAATACCTCATAGGGAGGGTAATGACTGATCATGTCTTAGTCTTTTATCTAAGATTAAGAACAATAGGAAAGCAAATGACAGAACCTAGGAACAATAAATTAATTAACTTAAAGATGAGAAGTATAGAAGACAATTTGCGAATTGCTAAGCAACAGAGACACAGTCTGAGAAAT
The DNA here is from genome assembly GCF_963924665.1 of Micromys minutus. Taxonomy (NCBI): domain Eukaryota; kingdom Metazoa; phylum Chordata; class Mammalia; order Rodentia; family Muridae; genus Micromys; species Micromys minutus. The sequence goes on along the minus strand of NC_137962.1, from coordinate 2,365,870 downwards.
GTGTGGTTAGGACATGCCTCTGAGAAGTATGTGATCAGGCAACCTCACTAATATCTAAACATCAGAGTACTTACTCAACTTAGTTATAGTTGTATATTAGACAGCGTATAGCTTTGACAGCTATAGCATCACTAGGCAACAGAATAACAGTGGGACCAATTTGATACATGTAGTTGGCATTTGATCAACCCATCATTATGTATGATTGTGTTTAAATAGTAGGTCTCACTCCAAGATAGCAACAATTACACTACAGATTAATGGGCTGATCATATGCTGAAAGAAGCAACCCAGGATGGGGTAGGGAGCTCCTTGGTCAGGGTGCTTCCTGGATGAGCATAAGGAACTGAGTTTGGATCTCCAGAAGCCATGAAGAGCTGCACACAGTACTGTGAACCTGAGAGCCCAGGCTTCCTATGGAGAGATGGGAGGCAGAAACGAGAGAATCCTTGGAAACTCATAGGTCAGGCACTTAGTGGAGGAGAGGCAAATTACAAAAGAAGAGCCTGTCTCAAAAGGAACAACACCCAAGGTTGAGCTCTGGACTCCATGCACATGGTGTGACACAAGCATGCCTGCAGTACACCCATACATGCACGTGTGCACGCACACACACGCACACAAACACACACACACACACACACACACACACACACACACATGCCCATGCACACGTGTATGCATACAATTTTACCAGCACACATGAAATAAAAATAAATAAGTGCCTACTTACTTACAATATAATGTGAAATGAACAGAGTTTGAGATTTAAAGTAAATCCAGCCTACCTGAGGTTACCAGCTTAGTCATATATGTTTGCTCAAATGTACAGAGGTGTGTGACTAGTGCTTCCTTAACAGGACTAAATAATATTATATGTGGAGTGCATAGGCATCTTAGACCTAGGCAGTACTTGACAAATTCTAATCCTTTTCTCCTATGACCTAGCTTAACATAGAGGAAACCATGGGCAGTTTCTTTGCTACATACAGGTATTGAGAAACTGGGTTCTCAAAACTACGGTCACAGGCCAAAGACCCAAACTGGCATTTGTTTTTACAGGTATTTTCCTGGAACACTATCACATAGTTCTCTTACAGCCTTATGTCAAAGAAGACAAGGCTTATAAAACAGTCATCATGTGACCTCTTTAAAGTAGTGTTTGTCCATTTCTGACCGAGGACATAATTATGAAATTTCATTTCTAAAATTCACACCTAGTTATTTTTGGGTTTGCTATCAAAACTTATAATTCCATTTCCTTGGTACTACATGAAACAACTTATGACAAAAAGACCAGGAACAACTTAGATGTCCATTTAATGAAAGTGATAATCTATGGTTGCTGTCTGATAGCCCAGGTCCAGGCCCTGTGCCTTCTAAAGACCCTTTCATTACATCTCTAAAGGTACACTGAAAGATCTAAATCACTGAAATCTACTTTCTTGCTCCATTCATAGAAATCATAATCCCTTTTCTGTGTGTTAATGTTAAGAGTCCCACTGGATCTTCTCATTTAATTTTTCTTCCCATTTGAAAGATGAGAAAGTTGAGGTTGAAAGAGGTCTGGCCACTGTTTTACTTACTTTTCTATTGCTGTGATACAATGTTATGACAAGGCCAGCTTATAAAATAAAGAGTTTATTTGGTGCTTATTGTATCAGAGGATTTGAGTGCATGATTATCATGGCAGATAACATGGCAGCAGACAGCACGCTGGCATAGTGCTGGAGCAGTATCAGAGAGCTCACATCTTGAAACACAAGCAGAAGAGGCAGAGAGAGCTAACAAGGAGGGTTAGGCTTTTGAAACCCCAAATCCCACCCCAGTGACACACCCCCAATCCTTCCCAATAGTCCACTAATTGGGGACCAAGTACTCAAATACATGAGCCTATGAGGGAGCCATTCGCCTTCAAACCACTACAGCCATCTGTTAACCAATGGCAGTAAGAGAGTTTTTGATATTCAACCTAATTCAAGTATTTGATATTTCTAGTTCATTGGAGGAAGAATCAAAATAATTGAGTGTAACATCAGCCCCAACTCTGACTTTTGTAGGTGAGCAAAGCATAAGGAAGCTGTAAGATGTAAAAGTTCCTAGAGCCTTTACAAGGAAGACTTGAAGCCTTTAGTTGAGTCATTAAAGCTATAAGCTCTGGCTTGCATGCTGTAAAACTTTACAAGGGCAGGAAGCATTCGAAGCAGCCTATCAAGTTAGTGCAATAAAAACACTTTAACAAACCTCCCTTGTCCACAGAAAAGCCCCATGCTAATTCTTGTACTCTGCAAATCCAAACAGTAATCTGCAGACTCACAAAGTGCTTGACTCTGTACTGATGGGAGAGTGGATGCTGAAGGTGACGGTAAGCATTCAGGAGGGAGGAAGCAGATATCCACACACTTAAACAGTCAGTGTAAGGAGGGAGCAGAAGAAAATTTCTAGTGACTAAGGGTACAAAGAGAAGGGATCATGGTGTAGAGAAGACTTACATGTCCAGTGTTTGGTCTCTGCTCGGGAGTACTATTAGGAAAGGATGGATTAACCTTTTGATGATCAAACTAAATGTGCTATCAAGAGGTGGGTCCCAGCCAGAGGAGTAGCTCACTACTCGTATAACTTTCAAAGATGTAACTTGTTTTTCTGGTTCCTGCTTATCAAGAAGTGGGCCACTTTGTTCTACCACATGCTCCTTGCCACAGGTCCAGAGCAGAGTCACATGGTCATACTCTGAAACCTCTGAACTGTGTGAGCCAGCCAATCAACCAACCGACCGACCGACCGACCGACCGACTGACCGACCCACCCACCCACTGACCAACTAACCAACCGACCAACCAACCAAACAACCAGTCAACCAAACCATGCTTTCTTTACGTTGTTTTCTCAAAAATTTTGTGATGAAATAACAATCCGAAGCAGCTAATGCTAATATCTAGTCTATGAGTCCCTCTTGAATTCCAGCTCTCCGATGGCACAAGCAGGCAGATCACTGAATTCCAGGTCACCGGGGCTAACCAGAGAGACCCTATCTCAAAAAAAAAAAGTTTTATTCAGTCTTGTATAAGACTCAACAACAGCCTTTGGGAAGATGAAATTTGAGCTGACTACTCAGCATATCCCCGTCTGCAGCTCAGCCTCTGCCCACCTCTCATTCTTGGCTTCATCTCTGTCACTGCAATATACCACCAGACAAAAGCAACCTAAGGGAGAAAGAAGGGGCTTGTTTTGGTTCACAGTGGAGGGACAGGCCATCATGGTGAGAAGCCTAAGGCAGCTCTGGTCAAGTCACAAGCAGAGTCAGGAAGCAGAGCATGATTAGGAATTGGTACCTCAGTGTTTTCTCCTTTTCTTTTAGTGCAGTCTGTGTGAATGGTGCTGTCCACATTCTCTGGAAACACAGACATATCCAGGGGTGTCTTATAGGCAGTTCTTAGGCCCATCAAAATGGCAATGGCAACCAAGAATAGCTATCAGTCACCTAAGCCAAAAAAAAAAAAAAAAAAAGGAGGAATAGGAGGAGGAGGAAGGAGGAGGAAGAGGAGGAAGAAGACCAGGAGGAGGGTAAAGGAAAAGGTGACACCCTTCCACACGAGGCTCAAGGACCATCACAGATGAGGGTTCAGACTGTGAGGTAGAATAAGACGACAGAGTATATAACAAAGCTGTATTTCCAGACACAACAGGGCAAAAACAGTTAGAAATATGGACTCACACATGGCCTCACAGCAGTTGTGACAGCCTATGAGAGACCATCACAAGCACAACCCAAACAAAATCCCAACAAGGAGCTTTGGGAGTGGGTCACAAAGGTGGGCACAAAGCCCTATTCCTAGCTAAGAAGTTATTTGTAATAATAACTACTGTGAAGAGGAGAGTCCATTTTTTTAAGGGTGTGACCTTTGGAAGGTCAATCACACTCCAGGGCAGCCTCACTCCAGAGGGTGTTTAAGTAACGCAATTGGACTCAGTGGTTTTAAAGAAATGGAGAGGATGCTCAGAACCTACTTACATCCTTCCTGTGTGCTTGACCTTTGATCTCTAGACAGTGTTATATTTTTAGAAAATTAATTTCAGCTGTGTGTTCTGGATCATTTCATGAGGTGACAATGATATATTTATTCTTTGTTTTAAAAATATAACTTTATATGAGCAGGGAGGCCTAAATTCAGCCCATGTATGTTCTTTGGTGGTTCAGACTCTGAGAGCGCCAAGGTTAGATAACTCTGTTTGTCTTCCTGTGGAGTTTTTATCCTCTTTGGGGCCCCCATTCCTTCCTCCTATTCTTCCATAAGAGTCCCCAAACTCCATCCACTGTTTGGCTGTGGGTGTCTGTATCTGTCCGTGTCAGTTGCTTAGTGGAGGCTCCTTGCTCATATGTAGCAGAATTGTAGCTTGGCCTTCAGGTTGGTCCCAAAGAAACTGGAACAGGGGCTATCCCAAAGGCAGCTGCCTGTATTTGGAATATGTCCTACTAGCTGGACTGCCTTGTCTGGCTTCAGTGGGAAAGGAAGTGCCTAGCCTTACTAGAGACTTGAAGTGCCAGGGTGGGGGCAATGCCTAGGGGCCCCACCCACTCAGAGGAGAAAGGGAAGGGTGATGGGAGGATTGAGGTGACTAGGCGGGTTGCAGTGAGTGAGATATAAAATGAGTAAGTAAAAAAAATTAATTTAATTTAAAAAATATATCATTATAAAAGTAATGCTTAGGAGCTAAAGAGATGGCTCAGTGGTTAAGAGCATTAATTATTCTTCCAGAAGACCTGCGTTTGATTTCCAGCCCCCATATGAGGGCTCACAAACATCTGCAGCTTCAGTTCTGGGGGATCTAATGGCCTCTTCTAGCTTCCACAGGCACCAGACAACATGGTAGGTGGACACACATGCAGACAAAATAACTACACACACAATTTTTTAAATTATAAATACTATGTAGGGTTGATAAGATGATTCCATAGTTCAAAACATCTGTTTCTATAATAGAGGATCTGTTCCCATTAGCCACATGGAGGCTAGAAACCATCATTAACCCCAGTGCCAGGGCATTTGATGCTTTATTCGGACCTCCAAAGGCACTGCACACACATGGTGCATACATTCATGCAGAGACACACACACACAAAATAAATTCTTTTAAAACTTACATTTATTATTGAGACATGGTACCTGAGAAGGAAGATTTGCCAAAGAGGCTGTGGTATAACTATGATCAACCTACTATAAGGTTGTCTGTGGACATCTAGTCAGGGATTCCCAGACTCTGAAGGGGCACAGAGATGGAAACCACATGTCGTGTTTCAAAGAGAATTTACCAGTGGTCAGAGATCTTCCTAAATGGGGAACTGACGTTTCTCAAGAGATCTGAGAAGCATAGGTCAGTGACTGCCTCTGGGGAAGTGGAGCCAGGGAGATTTACCACAGAAATTTACCCTTGTGTGTCACTTGAAAATAATTCTTAAGCCACAAATACAAATTTCTTCAGTGATGAAGAAATAAAACCAGCTGGAATTGATGGGTTAAGATTTGGTGGCATCCCTGGTTACTACACAGAACAAATAAATCAAAAGAATCGCAAGGAAGCGTGCGGTTTCCCTCAGAACTGAGCCGTAGCTAAGCAAGGCCACAGGGGTCCCTGAGCTGCCTGGTGGCCTAATAGGTTTTTGCTACAACTTGGCTTTGTCTTTCCTATTCTGGGTCATTTGTCTCTCCACTAAGGTCCCCAAGAGACAGAGACTAATTGGACAAACTTGGGATTATATTTAATTTTCTCACTAAAACAAGGGCAGATGATTCCCCCCAAGACATTTAGGATGTTGCTACCTAAAGGAAGAGGAGACATTGATTGGGCAGAATCTAGTTATTTCCACTTGATTATAGTAAATATCATAAGGCATCTCAGAAGTTCCCAGCCTACAGGTAAGATGCATGGTGATGGCACAGAAAAAGGATTCTCATCATTGAATGGATTATAGCTCCCCATTCCCAACTCTGAGAGTCCATGTATCTGTGGGAAAATGCCATCTTTTAGAGAAGACAGTCCCACTCTAACACAGACCACATGTTTATAAACCATATATGCTCAAATTCTCTGAGTCCAGGGCCAATAAAGACAAAATGACATTCTCCCATGCCTCTTCTTTCTCAATTTTTCTTCCCCCTTACCAGTTCATTTTCCTGCACTTCTGACCCTTCTTGTTGGATAGATTTAAAGTTCCAAAGAGAATAAACGAGCCTCCTTCAAGGTCATACTCCAGGCCATTACTAACCTCAGCTACCTCAGTAACCCTGAGAAAAATTACTCAGCTTCTCTGGACCTATATTTTTGCTTCAAGAAATGGAAAAGCTGATACTCTCTGAGGTTGTGGAGGGATTCGACGATTCATCTAAAATAAAAGAGGACTGTGGTGGTTTGAGTGAACATGGCCCTGTATACTCATAGGGAATGGCACTAGTGGATGTGTAGCCTTGTTGAAGGAAGTGTGTCACTGGGAGCAAGCTTTGAGGTTTCAGAAGCTCAAGCCAGGCTTACTGTCACTCTCTGTTCCTCATGCCTGCCCATTCAGATGTAGAACTCTCAGCCACCACGTTTACCTGCATGCTGTCATGCTTTCTGCCACATTGATAATGGACTAAACCTCTGAACAGTAAGCCAGCTCCAAGTAAATGCTTTCCTTTATAAAAGTTGCCATGGCCATGGTGTTTATTATCAGCAATAGAAATCCTAACTAAGACAAGAACCTGCCATGGGGAAAGGGCTCAAAGTCCATCTCCTCTTGATCTCCTGAAACTCCCATTCCATTTCAAAGCAAGGTTATTGGTGCTAAAACAACAAGCTTTGGAAATATTCACCAAAAGCAGCATGAAAAGGTATGTTCATGCTTCCCAAGGAGAAGGCCTACAATTCTAACTCATTTTCCATGTTCTCTAGTCCCCAGCAGAGTTCCTGGTTGATATGTGTGCCTAGCAGAGGAGAGGATTGGTGAACCAATGAAGGTGGCTGAAGAGCAAGGAATGACTCTGTTCTTGTGTTCTACTCATGACATAAAGAAGAAACATGGCTTACTAGGAAAGGAAACCCGCAAGAGTGTGGATGGAAACAACAGTTAGTCAGCAAGTGGCTCCTGAATATAATAGGGCCCCAGGCCTTAGCACAACTGACTCCATGACATAAAACTCAGCATGCACCTGCCAAAACTAAAGCAAAGGCCCGATCCTAATCAAAGTCACAGACTTCTGGGAAAGTCTCTAAACTTACTAATTTTGCTTTTTAGTTTTTGAATCAGCTTCTGGCTAACTGTTCTTGTTAACTGAAGTATGTCAACCCAGGATATGGATTTTGTGTTTAAACCTTACCCCAAGAAATGCTCAGTGCTACACTGGGGTCCTGAACATCTAGTATAGTTGCTAGCAGGCTAACAGACTCTTGTGGTGGTTTGAATATGTTTGTCCCAGAAGTGTGGCCTTGTTGGAGGAAGTGTGTCTCTGTGGAGGTGAACTTTGAGACCCTCTTCCTAGCTGCCTGGAAACAGTCTGCTCATGGCTTCCTTTGGATGGATAGAACTCTCAGCTCCTCCAGCACCATGCCTGTCTGGAGGCTGCTATGCTTCCTGCCATCATGATCATGAACTAAACCTCTGAACTGTAAGCAAGCCCAAATTAAATGTTGTCCTTTATAACAGTTGCCTTGGTCATGGTATCTCTTCACAGCAGTAAACCTTACCTAAGACAACCAACTCTGTTGGCTTAACCCTGTGTCCAAGTGGTCTTCTCTGGTGTGTATCCCACAACACCAATTAGAAGAAACTAGCAGACAGAAACAGCTGTGTCTTGATGGGAAAAACTTCAGGCACCAGCTGGTGGGGTGGCCCCCAAGGATTGGTTAGCCTTGATTTGGGCTTCCAGGATGAAAGATACGATGGAAGTTTTTAGTGATACACTTAGGTGATCTATTTTTGGAGAATTCTCTGGAGAAATCAAAATGAGAACTGCCAGGCACCTTTGAGTGTTCATGTTATTCGGGGATGAGGTGATTCTGGGACAGCCTCATAGCCTAGTTCTACAGGCCTAGTATACCACAGGGCTGGTGCAAATGAGTGTTGCAAGGATAACAGTGTGTATTACCCTGAGATAGACCAGCAGCAGGTAGGAGGCATTGCTAGCAAACAGTCCATAATCATTGGAATGGACTTCTTAAATGAACTCAAGATATAATACATGTGGACTCAGTCAAAACTGAGGTAGAAGATTACTGTAAGTGGAAAGCTAGTCTGGCACACATAGTGAGTTCGAGTCTAGCCTGGGCTATATAACGAGACCCTCCCCCAAGCAAACAAGTAATGGAACATAGTGGATGTCTGCGTGATGACTGCAGGAAAGTGAGTTTGGTTTTTCTGTATCAGGATCCTCTTCCCTCAGTGCTAGGGTTTTAGGGCTTTACCATGCCCAGCTCAAAGTAGATTTTAAATGTGAGTGTGTGGAACTGGGAGATGGCTCAGTGTTGGTTAAGAGTGCTTGCTGTTCTTGTAGAGGACCCAACTTGAGTTCCTGGTACCCAGACGGTGGCTTATAACTATCTACAACTTTAGTTCCAAGGGGCCTATCCCCTCTTCTGGCCTCCACAGGAAGCAGGCATGTATGTGGTGCACATACTTACACACAGGTAAGCACTCATATTCAGGAAATAAGTAAGTCTTATTTTTTAATTGAGCATATTTAAAAGGCCCTGGTGAGGCACTGAGCTTAAACGTACATTTCTGATCTCGAAGTTCTGATCTAACATGTCTACTCTATGGCCCAGGAGCATGTCCTCTGCTTGCTCTGCTTGCATCCACCTGGTTCCCACGAGGGCTCTCATGGACCACATTTGAAATGAGAATAAGCATTAATGCTGTGTAGACATGAACTTGAATTTCTCCTCCTTCTTATTCTATGTGGGGGGGGGGGTGCGGGAAGTTGTATGTGCACATGTAAATATATGACCTGTGTACCAGTTGTGCACAGAGGCTAGAGGAGGAAGTCAAGTATTCTGTTCCATAACTGTCCCCTGGAGCTGACAAGATGGCCCCTGTCCCTGCCTCTCACACTGCCAGTGTTAAAGGCACTGTGCAGCCACACCCAACTTTTTTATACAGGTTCTGGGGATCTGAACTCAGGTCTTCACGTCTGTTTGATAAACATTCTCAGCTACTAAGCCATCTCCCTAGACCTGGATCCCATTTTTGGTGAAAGATTTAGCGATCTCTCAAGGACAGTGGGACAAAGGTTTGTCCTTGAGAGCTGGATTTGAAGATGAATATAAAAATCCAGGGAAACTGCAGATCAAGGTGACCATGCTAAGCTTTGCTACATGAACTGTGCTGTTGGTATTCAGTAACTGTAGAAAAGCAGATACATACTCACAGAGACTCCAACACCCAGTATAAGAAGAGCTGTCATTCCACGGCAATTCTTGGCAAGGATATCCCACAGGCTGGGTCTGTGGCCAAGCATTCACTCTAACAACAGGATGTTTATTTTTCTGAACCACCTCAGAAGGTGGGCATTGCATACGTTGTTCTGGGGAGGCACGAACAAGTCATCTGTTGCCTCTGTCCCGAAAGGACACTGGAGATAGGCCAACATAATTATTCAACCCAAGTCTAGCTTGGGGAAACCAATGAATTTATTTGTCTTATGCATAGGACCATGGATGACTGCAAAGCAACTGCCTTCCACAAAAGTCTCAGACTAGTATAGATGAGCACCCCCTCCCCTGGAGCTGCATAGAGTTATCCTTCATACCACTTGAGTTAATCTTACACACTCTGTGTCCGTGGTTTTTAACCTTCCCAAAACTTTGACTCTTTAATACAGTTCCTCACTTTGTGGTGACCCCCAACCATAACATTACTGTGATGCTACTTCCTAATTGTAATTTGCTACCATTATGAATCATAATGTAAATATCCAATATGCAGGATGTCTGATATGCAGCCACACGGGATGAGAAACACTGCTCTGTGTGTTTTAGCACCATCAAGACGTGTGCAGCTTGGGCAGAATTATGTGCAGTTGGGAGGGAGGCACAGGAAAGAGCTGCTGGAGCCTCATGCGAGGCTCTTATGGCCCTCCACAGCTCCGGAGAGTCTTCTGCAGGGAACCACAGATGTTCTGATTAACGTTGCATTGGCTTGCCATGCTTGTAGGCAGTGTTCCACACTAGTGGGTAATCCTGTGTCCCCTGTCCTACAGAGGAGAAATCAGAGGTAAATTATTTGTCCAGGACAGGTCTAGTAGAGAAATTACAATTCAGACTCTTGAAACCCTTCCCTTTGTAAGAAAATGAATGGAATCAGACTGAAACAATAGAACTGGGCTTAATGAAACCCACTAGCACTTGGAACTCCAGATGGAGGCAGGAAGATCAAGAGTTCAAGGTCATCCTTGTCTCCACAGCAAGTTCAAGGCTACCCAGAGCTATGTGACAGACACACTCTCAAAACAACAATTAGACAAACAAAACGGAATCCCCCTAAATGTAAGGTTATAGTGATGAAAACTAAAGATGTTAAAATTGGTCTCCCTTTGTTAGCTAGGAAGAAAACTGGTTGTCGGACAAGCTATTGAAACAGCAGCTACTTGGTTGCTAATAAACATGAGCAAAATCCAAAAGGAGACAAAAGAAACTACTATCTTATGGAAGAAATCAAAGGGTGACATATATAATTTAGTTATATTTAATCTTGTTAATATTTAATATTATTTTGTTTTACAGTGTGTGGTGAGGGAACCTTCCAGCATGTTGCAATGCACCTACTCCTCTGTGTCCCTGCTTGGAGCTCTGGCTGTCACTAACCCAACCCCAGGTCTAGCCTCTGCATTTGGCTATGATTCAGAAAGATTCTCCTCTGACCATGATCTAAACTGCCCTAACCGCAGTGAAGGCCAGGGCTCCAGGCCCCTGGTTTCTATCTTCCCTGGGTGCCACCTGTTTATGAGGACTGAGCCTGTGCCATGGTTTGGCTACCAGGAAAGCCACCCTAAGGGCAGAACTAAAGCAAAGGGGACAGTGTGGCCAGAAGAGCTACAGAGAAGTGGGTGGGGCCAGGGCCCAGGCTTCAGGCCAGGAGACCTTGGGGCATTCTCTAGAACAGCTGCTGAGTTTCTTTTATCTCTTTAGACATCTAGGAATGGGTTTTCTGTTGTTACTAAAGCATCTCATGACCCAAAGCCTATTTTAAAAGTATACTATAATATTATTACATAAAATAATATCACCATATATTATATAATATTATATAAATTACATTATATTGTTTTAATAAATTATATGTGAGTAAAATATGTCATTATATATGGTATTATATGTAGATATAGTATGTTATAGAAATTAGATATTTTATATATTATATTCTATACATTTATGTTTATATAAACATATATAATTATATATAAATGTATAATAATAAAACATATAATTTATATATGCAAACACTATGTGTGTGTGTATATATATATATATATATATATATATATATATAAAACTTTGTGTGTATGGGTTGTTTTGCCTGCATGTATGCATCACACATTTGCAGTGCCTTGGCGGCCTCAGATACCCTAGAAGTGTGCTAAAGATAATTGTGTGTGATGATTGTGGGTGATGGGAATAAAACCTGGTTCCCCTGCAGGAGCAGTCAGTGCTCTTAACTGATGAGCCATCCCTCCAGCCCCTATTTTAAAAATGTTTAGTGTTTATTTAGTAGTGGTGGCAGTTGCATGTCACCTTCTGTGAATGCAGGTCAGGGGACAACTTGGAGAAATTGGGTCTCTCAGCCATGTGGGTCTTCTGGATCTAGCTTGGGCTGTGAGTCTGGGGAACAGCACACACTGAGTCATCCATTTCTGACGCTAAAGTAATGGAAGATGGCTCGGTGAGTAAGGACTAGAGTTTGGATCCCCACAACCCACATAAAGTTAGAAAGGTAGGGCATCTGCTTGAGACAGGGCATCATGTAGACCAGGTTGGCTTGGAAGTTAACTGTATTCTTCTGTTTCTGCTTCCCAGGGGTTGGGTTACAGGCATACTCTACTGTACCTAGCTAAATGTTTTGCTTTTGGGGTCAGGGTAGGATCTTCTAGCCCATGCCCCACACAAAATGGTGATCAGAGACTAGGTTGAGCTTCAAGCTGTAGTTGAAGATCAGAGAAACCATCAGAGTCCTGTTTCTGTCTCAGCCCAATTGTGTGGCTCATCACATGTGGGCCTTATTCTCAGATCTGACTTCTCTCCCAGATCTTATGACTTCTCACATTCATGTCTGGAGGACAAACAGCTCCATTATTACATTAACCAAAGAAAACACCCTTGGGTTTTCTAGGCAGACTTTGACTCATTCTTGTTGCCATTCCCTCACCGTCACCAGACAGGAGAACTTCCCCAGGTGACTTAGACTTGTGATTCACCACCAGAACCAACCCAGAGGTCAGCCTTAAGCAAAACACATGGTTGAAAGTAAGGTAGGCAATCCTTCCAGAGCTAAATCAGGCCACAGGAAGTGGGCAACAAAACAACAGATGTCCCCCCACACACAACTTGCTTAAGAATGTCCCAACCAACATTCCTAGCATTGTGAGCATCCACAACAGGTGGGATTCACAGAAGATGTTGTTTATAGTGACTAAGAATTCCCTTGCTGCATTTGCCAGACTAAAATCAGAAATAGTTTCTTGTTCTTCTTCAAGGAGGCTACACTCTTTTACTAGATGCATTCAGAGTATAAATAAAAGTGTGACAGTAGTTACCACACTTACTAAACAATCGTGTAACATACACAGCACCTCACCTCATCCTTACTGCTTACTAGTTTGTTGGTTCAGTTCTCCTAGGGACATGTAAAAATATCTGGAGGTAGTTCAGGCTGTCAAAATCTTTCGGGTACTTCTGGCATCTACCAGGTAGAAGCCTCAGAGGCTGAACACCTTGTGTTGCACAGAAGGGCCTCACCCTCCAGCAAATAGACACCCAGTCTGCAAAGGTGATGGTTCTGAGATACAGATTCCATAGCCAGGCTGGTGATGTTCTTCTCATTTTGATAAGAGGCACAAATGAAGCTCATCAAAGATATGCAATGTGACCCGGATTCTGTGAGACAGGAAGGGGTAGGCAGGAATATTCATCCAAAGCCCTTGCTATCATCTGTTGATTATGAAGCTTGAAATTAGACCTCCATGCCCCACTCCCCCACTCCACCCACTTCATATCCTGGTTCAGTGGGCTGAAGGTCTCAGGAATAGGTCTATCAGGAACATGGGTGTTGCTGACAGAAGCAGATAACTCACTGGTGCCTCATGAGACAACTTCCCCCTCACTAAAGCAGGGTGTGGGAGAGACCAGAGGGCCCATCTTGGAGGGAGACTCATTGGTGACTGCGGCATTTAGTGGGATGAACACCTAATACCCTGAATTTTTGCTGGTTTTTGTTTTTTATTTTTATTTCACAGTCAACGGCAACTGTCAACACCTCAACTTCACCCCTGGTGAAGAATGCACATCCTAAACATGCCATAACCTCTTTCAAACAGTGCCACCAATGGGAAACCAAGTGTTCAAATTTGTGAGTTTTGGCGGCACATTTCTCATTGAAATCACCACACCCAGTAGCCTCTTTAGTGAAATATGAACATGTGAATGAATGGTAGCAAACTGGAGACAGACGGCAAGATTATTCAGGATACCTCAGAAGTCTGCATGAAGGAAGCTATTACCTGGGACAAGCCCCTTCCCTCCTGCTTTCCTTCCTCTTTTTAAGGCCTTTGGTAGGCATCCTGAACCACAAGAGAACTTAAGGAAAACAAGACACTGGCTACAGGTAACAGAGGAGCTGGAGTTCTAGCTGTTGCCCCAAGGGAGCCGACATGAGTCTCCCTCATGGTCGTGCATAGACATTTAGGTAAGAGAAAAGTGAGATTTTGTCTTTGCCCACGGGGTGTGTTTACATCATTCTGTGTGGATGAGCCTAATCTTAACTGTCAATCAGCCCATGGAAATACTCTGCAAGTGTTTGATAAGAATGCCCCGAGTGTACACTACCATTGAGGAAATGAATGCTGCTGGTGGTTGGGAGCCATGGAAACAAACACCACAGAGTCTTCCTCGGGCACTTCGTGGTTAAGTACCGGGGATGACTAACATCTCCTGTCCCCTTTCTTTATCATAGCATATCCACCATATGCTCTTCTTGATTCATCAAGATCTTCTGTCGTAGAGACCCTATCTTCCCAGGGTAGATGCCACATTGTCATTTGAAAGGGCTTTGAGTGACTGGGCACCAGAGGCAGAAACAGAGAGAATCCCATAAACAGCATCAGATGAAGTAGATGAGAAATGTAAGGAGTCTCTATTGCTTTGGCCATTGGTCTACATGCCTTTTCAGCCTGGCGGCAGACAGACCAAGAGGTCTAGCTCTGGCTAATAACCTTGTAATTGAATAATGTCACTTAGCAGCATGTCATTGGCCAAGTCATCTGGATTCATGGAATGTTGTTTGCCCAATGTACATAAGAAATCAGTAGTAACTTTCTGTAGCCATATTCTGGGCCATTGTTGTAGAACAGTGCCTTCTGAGCTGACATGGTTGTTACTATCTTGAAAATGGAGAGGCTGTGATTCCATTTTCGAGACCCTCACAAAATCAGGACCATTAACACTCCCTTGTAGAAGGAGTAGGGGAAGGGTCCTGCTTCCTACATAAGATTGCAGCCAATCTCTTTCCTGCCCACACTCAACTATGTATGATCCTAGGAGGTATGGAATCAAGGACTCTAGTGAATCACCTTTTGTGACCTTTGATGGATCTACTTTTAACTCACTTACAATCCTCCTAAGTAAAAACAAATAAGAAATAAAAGAAATAAAAAAGCAAGGAAGGAAGGAAAACATTTATTGATGGTTCCTTCTCCAGGGTGTTCTGGTTAATTGTTGTTGTTGTAGTTGCTGTTTTTATCAACTTGACACAATTCCTGGTCCATCTGGGAAAAGGGAACTTCAGTTGAGAAAATTCTCTATTAGATTGGCAAGCTGTTGGACATTTTCTTAATTAATGATGAATAAGGGAAGGCCCAACTTGATATGGGCAGTGCCAACCTGAGTGGGTGATCCTGGGTAAAGCCATGGAGAGCAGTAAGCTTCTTATTCTCTACTTCAGTTCCTGTCTCCAGGTTCCTGCCCTATGAGTTCCCACTCTGACTTCCATCAGTGATGAGCTGTGACCTGGGAAGTGGAGGCCAAATAAATCCTTTCCTCAGGAAGTTGCTTTTAGTCATGGTATTTTATCATAGCAATAGACAGAACACTAGGGCACTGGGTAAAGAGAGGGAAATACCCCTCCCCAATTTTTGAAACTACAATAAATAGTGGAAGGTTGCCTGCTACAAAGTAGGAGCTTGTTATATTTCTAGAAACTTCTCTCTGCCTACATATGCTGCCAACTAAAGCCATGATGCAGCAGAATTGCCACCTGGGCTTTAGGCGGATTCCCAGCCACTGCTCTGAGAGAGCAGATCTTCCTCTCTTCAGCCTTAACACTTCCTTCCTTTTCTCTTAGCTTGTTCCTGCACAACTGCATTTCCTTATTATTTCACCCCACTTTAAAATGATAGCAGGCCAATCCCTAGAATCAGTCAGAATCCCCGCCACACAGTCAGCCTCAGTGGAATCCTATGTGAACATCACAAGTCATAAGGACACACTGTTGGTCGTGGCTTCTGGTGGGTGAAGCCTTGACTTGATCAGGTTTCTTTAATAGAAAAGTTAAAGGCATTTGTTCCACCTGATGTTCTTTTCTGAAAAGATGGCTTACAAACAAAGTAGCCCACATCCCAGGAGAGTTCTGCAAAAGCTATTAGTGCCAAGCAGGAAAATGAACGACCCAAAAAACAACTGTGGGACAGTGGAACTGGATCCCAAAGTATTCTGCCTATGAACTGAGTTCTATAGAGCTTCTGGGAATGGAGGGGTGGGGCTTTCTAGAAATAATGTCAGGGAGAAGTGAGTGACCTTTAGAAGAAGAGAAAAGTGAAGACCACCCAAGCTAGCTGGCTGTTGAGAAGCCTTTATGGGGAGAGACCTTTATTGGGGGTTAATAAGTAAAAGCAGCCCAAATGAAGTACAAGAACATGTTATATATCTAGGACTGGGTGGACAAGAAGCAAATGTACCTTTCTTCTTCTTCTTCTTCTTCTTCTTCTTCTTCTTCTTCTTCTTCTTCTTCTTCTTCTTCTTCTTCTTCTTCTTCTTCTTCTTCTTCTTCTCCTCCTCCTCCTCCTTCTGCTTCTTCTTCTTCTTCTTCTCCTCCTCCTCCTCCTTCTGCTTCTTCTCCTTCTGCTTCTCCTCCTCCTCCCCCACTCCCTCCTCCTCCTCTTACTCTTACCCTCCCCCTCCTTCTTTTCTTAGAACCAAGTGAAACAAAGCACTCTTTCATCCAATAGCACACCTAAAACCAGTTAAGAACACTTCTAGAAATCAGGGGGAAATGAACAGAAGCCAGATGAAGCAGAGTAAATGATGGCCCTGTGTTATGTGTAGCCTTTTTCAGCTCATGCATGACCCTGGATGAACAAAACCAGGGGACTACATGCAAGTAGATTCCCAGGTGCTATGTGAATCCATAGCAGATCCTGAATGAGTTGACAGAAGCTGTCTGAGCAGTCAGTAGATCATCACTATACAGCAGCAGTTTTCTATCTGTGGGTCCTCTTTGGAGGTAGACTGACCCTTCCACAGAGATGGCCTAAGACCACCAGAAAATGCAGACATTTGCAGTGCAATTCATAACAGTAGCAAAGCTACAGTTATGAAGTAGCAGTGAAAATAATTTTATGGTTGGGTTTCACCACAACATTAGAAAGGTTGAGAACAAGCTATATTACAAAGCAACTGTGTTAAAAACTGCATGGTACTGGTACAGAGATAGGCACGTGGATCAATGGAATAAAATAGAAGATCCAGAAATGAGCCCTCACATATATGGTCACTTGATTTTTGACAAAGGAGCTGTAAGCATTCAATGGAAAAAGGACAGCCTCTTCAACAAATGGTGTTGGTCCAACTGGCACTCAGCATGCAGAAGAATGAAAATAGACCCTTTCTTATCTCCTTGTACAAAGCTCAAGTGCAAGTGGATCAAAGATCTCCACATTAAACCAGGTACACTGAAATTATTAGAAGAGAAAGTAGGGAAAACCTTAGAACACATAGGCACAGGGGAAATTTTCCTGAACAGAACACCAATGGCTCATGCTCTAAGACCAAGGATCGAGAAATGGGACTTAATGAGATTGCAAAGTTTCTGTAAGGCTAAGGACACTCACTGTCAAGAAAACAAAACGACAGCCAACAGATTGGGAAAAGATCTTTACCAACCCCACATCTGATAGAGGCCTAATATCCAAGGTATACTAAAAATTCAAGAAGTTAGACACCAGAGAATCAAACAACCTCATTAAAAAATGGGGTACAGATCTAAACAAAAAGTTCTCAATTGAGAAATATCGAATGGCTGAGAAGCATCTAAGGAAGTGCTCGACATCCCTAGTCATCAGGGAAATGCAAATCAAAACAACCCTGAGATTGACTAAGAATGACTAAGATCAAAAATTCAGATGACAGCAGATGCTGGCGAGGATGCGGAGAAAGAGGAACATTTCTTTACTGTTGATGGGGTTGTAAAATTGTACAACCACTCTGGAAATCAGTCTGCCGATTCCTCAGAAAATTGGACATAATACTACCTGAAGACCCAGCTATTCCACTTCTGGGCATATACCCCAGAGACACCGTAGTACACAACAAAGATATATGCACCACAATGTTCATAGCAGCTCTATTTATAATAGCCAGAAGCTGCAAAGAACCCAGATGTCCTTCAGTAGATGAATGGATACAAAAATTGTGGTATATTTATACAATGGAGTACTACTCAGCTTTTAGAAACAATGACTTTATTAAATTCCTAGGGGAATCGATGCATCTAGAGAATATCATACTGAGTGAGGTAACCCAGTCACAAAAGAACAGATTCATATGCAGTCACTGATAATTGGCTACTAACCCCAGAAAGCTCTGAATACCCCAGAAAAAAACAAAACAAACAAACAACAAAAAAAAAAGGAAGGTTGAGAACCAATGATGTAGAGCCTCTGCTGGGTGGTACTGTAAGAGAGACATCTAGACAAGCTACTGGATTCAGTGTGACAAGGTGCCCATGCCTGTATCCCTACACAAATGACGCTGTTGGCCTCCATCTGCAGCAGCTCAGGTTCTCAAGTAAAAGGGCTGCTGTGGAGTCCTGGAGTCATTACTCCATGATGAGGCTGGAAAAATGACTCATGATTTCGGTTCCCTCCTCTGTGGAAAGTGGGGACTGAGAGCGTCCGACCTCGTGGGTGAGATAGAGGCATATAGGAACTACAGGACACACCAGGACAGAGGTCAGCGGCTGAGTTTTTATCGTCATGTGGTGGGTTTTGTTCATACTGCAGACCATCCCTGAGCTAGTAATGACAAGAGCTCAGACAATTGGGACAGGAAGGACAGAGCTGTGTTAACATAACCGCTGTGAAGGCCGAGCTGAAGCTTTATTTGAACTTGGACCAGGCTTCTAGGTGCTGATCTAGCCTCTTTCCCTAGACCCATTGGAATCTACTTGAAACACAACTCCATCAGAGCACAAACCCAAATATAAAGCAATGTGCTACTCAAACACATCATTGCCCTTTTACTCAGCCAAGGAGAACAGAGCTTAGAGGCCAGCAGGATTTCTAGTGGAACAGACAGGCCTGCACCGCACTCCACCTTCATAGCTCTCTGACTGTCAGCAAATGGCTTGGCTTCTTTTAATCTGTCAAAAAAGAGTTTAATGATTAAAAATTCATCTCAGCCTTTCATATGAAGACTGGATGTTCAAAGGAAATTAGCCATTCTTGTGGTTACTTTTACCTAATCTCATGCTCAGTTTACTGTGTGCATTTGTTAGCTGTTAATGGTTTGGGTATAAAGTGTCTCTTCAAAAGGCTCATGTCTTAAGAGTCCCCATTGTCATGTACAGAGATGGGACTTAGTGATCTGATCATAAGGACTCTTACATCAGTGGGTTATGCCACCGAAGAATTCACAATTTGGTGGCGTTATTGGAAGGCAGCTGAAAGTTGGAGGTGGGTACCTTGAATCAGACCCACAGACCTTAGCACAACCAACTTCATGACGGAAGTACCACTCAGGCCATAGAACTCAGCATATAGATGTGCCACCTGCCAAAACTAAAACAAAGAACTAACCTACCCAAGTACATATTGTTCTAAGAAAGTCTCTAAGTATACCAACCTTGCTTTTTGGCTTTTGTAGTTCCAATTTTGGCTAACTTTTCTTGCTAACTGAAATATGTCAACCCTGGATATGGTTTTTGTGCTTAAAAGCTCATTCTGCAAAGTCTCAGGACTACATCAGGATCCCAAACACCTAATATAGTCACTAGCTTGGTAATATTTCCTTCCATTGGCTTAAGCCTGTGTCCAAGTAGTCTTATCTGGTGAATACCCTGCCAAAACCTCACCAGAAAAAGCATTCCAAGGTGTGTGGTACTGTGAGGGCTAGGCCCAGTCCACCATGAGATGATCAGGTCTCCTTTGACATGCCCTTCCACCATGTTTTTACCTTACCACAGGCCTACAGGCCGAGACTGAGATCTCTAAGACTATGAGCTGAAGTAGGTCTTTTTTCTTTGAAGTTGTTGTTTCAGCTGTTCTGTGGTGAAAAGCTACTTGGTAAATGACTCCCTCAGTTCCATTGTTTGCTTCCTCATGGGTGTGGTCAGTGTTGCCCGAAGTAAGGGAGGTTCACTGTGGTCTTACAGTCTGGCTTAGGCAAAGTGGCTGAAGTTTCCTTTCTTTTGGTGTGTTTCTTGTTTGCACCAAGCAACTGCTGATACAGTCTCCTCAAAATCTTCCTGGAGTAAACTGAAGGTATGTCACTGCCTTTAAAGGAACCAGACATGAGCCCCTTAACAAAAGGGTGGACCGCTTATAAAAGAAAACATTAATCACACATTTTACTTACAAAAGCAACTTGACAGCAGCATTAGGTAATGTTTAATAGCAGCTTTATTGCTATGTAATTTACACCCTTCTACAAAGGACAATTCAGTGGTTTGTAGTCACGGAGTCCTGCAACTATCATCATCAAACTCAGAGTGATTTTCATACTTCCCACAGAAGAAGGTCCATCAGCAGTCATTTCTTGTGCTCTTCCCCAAACTCTAACATCTCAGCCTCATCTGCCTCTCCTGCTCTGAGGAAAGATAAGCTGCTTTCTGTCTCTAGATTTGCCAGCTTGTATAAATAAATCAATCACAGTCTACCTGGCATTTTGTGTTTGGCTCCTTTATTTATAGTAGAACGTTTTCAGGGTTCATCTAGGTAGTAGCATGAAATAATGTTTAGTTGGTTTAGTGGCTGAATTATCTTCTGCTATAGGCCACAAACAGTTTGTTCATTCATTTGTCAACTGATGGACAGTTTTGGCTGATATAAAATCCATGTGTGAACTTCTGTGGGTCCACTTCTTTGGGGGCAGAGATGAAACACTGGGGCTGCTTATGTTGTCTATTGGAATAACTGTCATGGATAATTGATTTGGTGCGTATCTAACATTAATGCTGTTGTTACTGGCTAGTCCGACATTGTACTGAGCACACTTCAGTACATCATACAGTCCTCATCCTGTGCTCAGCCCTTGGAGAGAGTGTCAGGATGTTTTCCAAAGGCTGTGGCACTTTTGTTCTTACGTCTAACACATGAGCATCCCAGTTTCTTACACCTTTGTCAATGCATATATTATTGCTTGTCTTCTTGATTCTAGATCTCCTGGTGGGTAGCCAGTGAGTCTTTAAAAAGAAAACCAAATTTCACAATTGCTTCTTCATAGTGATTAGAGCTGTGCCTTGCACATAGGAGACATTCTGTATGCAACTGTTACATAAAGAAGTAAGTACATTTGTCATCTCAGTGTGAGCATTTCCATTTTATCTCATCTCTGTATAGACCACCTATAGCACACACTCTTCCCTGGTTACAGCTGTATTTACATATACATTTTGCCCCCACCACCATTAATATTTTAAAAACTCTGATGCTTTCACAGAGCCTTTGGAATTATTATTGGCTTGGTTTACCTAATAGGACCCACAGTGGAAGCAGAATAATGTACTAAACCATTGGATGGCTTCCTCTAATGTTAAATGGTAGAACTATATTTAGCAAGTTAGGTGGGAGTGGCGGTGGTAGAATGGTTATTTGGCAAGACTTTTCTGAGTCCCAAATGGAGATAGGACGGGTAAAGAGGGCAGATAGGAAAATATCTACACTGAGCTTATCCAGAGAAGCAAAACCAAAGGGGTATATTTCCTGCAAGGAATTGGCTTATGTAATTTTAGAAGCTAGACGCTCCCAAGTCTAAACCTGGCATGTGGGTGGCAGGCTAGAGACCTGGAGCATCTATATTATGTTATGGGCATGGTCATTTGCTTCTCTCCCCAACAGACTTGTAGTTTTTCTTCTAGTCAAGACTTCCAATTATCAGACCCAGGATATGGAGGGTAAACTTTACTCAATATCAACATTACCCTCCAAATCTGTATGTAAAATGGTCTATCCCAGTACTGGAGTGAATATCAGGATCCTCTCTTGATTTCATACAACCTATGGATCATTTTCTGAAGGTCTCACCTGCTTCTGAACAACATTTTCTCAGCCTCATTGTTTACAAACCAAAAGTGAAGAGGAAAAGAGTGGTCAGGCAACAAAGACCACTTATTATATGGTAATCAGAGTTTAAATGTTCAGAAGATTGTGGGTATCTGTGTTCCTCAGTGTCCCATCATTGCCTTTTCCAGATGTTTCCATCTCAAAGATGTCCTTTGGAAGTCCAGATGTTTCCATCTCAAAGATGTCCTTTGGAAGAAGGACTATATCTGAACTTCTTACAGCAACTCGACTTACCAGTTGAGGTCTCAGAAATCTGGTCCTTTACTTCTAACGTTTCCAGTGTCCCCACTGTGATCTATAGGCAGTTTTGTTCAGGACTTTGCACTTACTGAAAACAGTAGGGATCAGAACTGTTCACACATGTGTAGTGGAATGAGCCTAGAGACATGAGATTAAACGGCATTTTTAGTATGCCATTTAGGAATTCCCGGCTGCTTCTCTACGTCACCATGAAGTGCAGGAAAAACATCTTTTCTCTCCCTGGTACAGAGCACTTGTGGAGCCTCTTATCTCCCTCTGTGAAATCTGCTCCACTCCTATCCCTCAGATCTCCAGAGGAATCCAAAAACTACAGGCTGCAGGGACTGTAGGGTCTGGTGACAGAGAGGCTGTAGATAAAAGAGTAAAAGTTCCAGACAAAACGGAGCCTGTGTTCAGTTCCCTTGAATGGTCATTCCCAATCAATCTTTCCTTAACCTTCCTTGCTTGATTCCAAGCTGAGCTCAATCAGACTTCTAGAAATATCTTACCCTGATTGATAGAATTGCCATCTCTGCTTTGCAAACTAACACTTCCATGGCACTAGTCACTCCTTGTGCTTTGGATATGTGATGGGCTCTTTCACCATTTTCATTTTTGCTTATCTGATATAATGCTAACATATGAATGTAAGAATAATTGAATCAATGTAAAAATGCTGCACAGAGAAGGTTGCTATTGTGAAGCCTTTGGGTTTTTCTATGTATGTGGTAACAGCAGCTTTCTTAGTGAGTGTTGTAATAGTTTAAGCCATGGTTCTCACTGTAGGTCACACTCTCTTTTGGGGTTGAATGACCCTTCTACAGGGGTTGCATATCAAATATTTACATTATGACTCATAACAGTGACAATATTAATTACAAAGTAGCAACAAAATAATCTTATGCTTAGGGGATTCTGTAAACCCACCCCACAGTTACCTGGCAACAGCCAGGTATGCTCTGCCCCACAGTTACCTGGCACTATAAAAGGGGCTGCTTGCCCCCTCTTTCTTTCTTGCTCTCCCCTCTTGTTTTCTTGCTCCTTTTTTGCTCTGTCCCTCCATTCCTCCCCGCCCCTCATGTGCTCATGGCCGGCCTCTACTTCTCTACTCCTCTTCTCTCTCTCTCTCTGCCCCTACCACCCTCTTAGCTCCCCTCCCCATGCCCTGAATAAACTCTATTCTATACTTTACCATCTTGTGGCTGGTCCCTCAGGGGGAAGAGATGCCTCAACATGGGTCTGCCACAGGCATTTCCCTTCCCCACACCTCCCCACACCTCCATAGAGCATATCCCCTCTACTCTCTTTATCTTTTCCCCATCATTGGTGCTGAAACCTAGAACACATCTTTTCTTTATCTTTTTATAAACACATCAGTCATCACAACACGAGGAACTGTATTAAGGGTTGCAGCATTAAGAAGGAGTTCCAGTGTGGCATAGGACAGGATGTACTTGTTCAGGACTCTTCTTTTTTCTAAAACACTACATTCTCACTGGATCATGGTCCCACCTTTATGTCTTTGTTGAACCCCATGTATGGCAATGAGGTCTCACCTCCATGAGTAACTGGATTAAGTGGCTATTGCTAACACCCCATAGAAGGGAGAAAGTTCCAAAGGGGCTTTGCTGATATCATTGCTTCCCCTGAGGAGTCTATTTCTATTCATCCCAGATGTAGAGGACAGTAACAGACCCCACAAATGATTCTACCCAAGTTTGGCTTGGTAAAGTAGTAAGTTTATTGGGGTTACTTACAACAAAGAATGACTCCAACGGCTGCTTCACTGAAAGGCCCACGCTAATATGGGAGGCAAGCGGTGAAGCATGCACTATTGGAACTCTCTATTACACGTAGGCAGTGCCACCATATATGTTGTCCTGAATCTGGGTACTTTGATGCCCTCTGCAGCAGCCATCTGTGCTGAATTCCAGGCAGGAAAGATTCTTCAGTTGGCTGAATAAATGGGAGATGGTATACAAGCATGTGATTCTAGCACTTGGGAAGTAGAAGCAGGAACATCACAAGTTTAAGGTCATCTTGAACTACAGAGTAAGGCTGAAACTAGCTTGGGCTACATAAGAGAAGGGGAGAAGGGGGAGGAGAAAGTGGGGGGAAAGCTTTGAAGTTAGAAGTTTAGAAGGCATGAATGAAGATATCATTTTCTTCTCTAACTCACTGGGTACTCTTGGAAGGGCAGATGCTCCAAAGACCACATATCTTCTGCAACACGAATCTAAGATATCTCTTTTCCAGCCAAACTCATGGGTCACTGGGAGACCCATGATAACCTCTTCCTGAAGCCTCTGTGAAAATGCCTGAAGCATATTGCAACTGAGGGTGTTATCAGGAGTGCAGACATGTCATTGCCTGGAGTCCAGCATTTTAAGGAATCATGAAATGGGCTTTGTTTCTTCCTTCCTTCCTTTCTTTCTTCCTTCCTTTCTTCCTTCCTTCCTTCCTTTTTTCTTTCTTTCTTTCTTCCTTCCTTTCTTCCTTCCTTCCTTCCTTTCTATTTATTTATTTTTCTTGTTGGCATTATTCTCAGCCAGGTGACAGCAGGGAGTCTTCCTGGATCAGCTACCAAGACTTTAGAGAGGCACACAATTTTCAAGTGAGTTATTCAATTAATCATCTTTGTCATAATGACAATATCCCTTTTGGATTGCATGCTTATTGAAAGTCATCTGGAGGGACTGCCCTGAATACCCCCCACACACACACACACAGATCAAATGGCCCCAGGGGAAAGCTCAGTTAATGGCAAAGTGAATTAGTAGCAAGTCAGGAGCTTAGAGTGCCAAATGGGTATTCAGCTACCCACCAGAGTTCCCTTCTCTTACACAATGAGGTGAGCCAGTCATCTGGCTACATGGGACTTCCACAAATTGGATCAAAATGGGGATATGACTATTTAAAAGACCCTAGGGGAAATTACTTGATGAAAGATCTTTCCAGTTTTATGAATGGGTCCTCTGATAGAACTGCTCTTTCAAAATTTAAATTTTTATAATTGTGTTCAACTTCTTTTAAAGATCGCTTCTATGACAGCAGCTATACCGACCCAACAGCTAAAAACCACAGTCTTACCTTGCTGTCTGTGGATGTCCATAAATGCCTAAGTCCAAAGTCGTTCAAATCTGCTGTGTAAAAAACAGCCCACTGTTTGCATGTAACCTACTGTATTAGTTAGGGTTTTATTGCTGTGAACAGACACCATGACCAAGGCAAGTCTTATAAATGACAACATTTAATTGGGGCTAACTTACAGGTTCAGAGGTTCAGTCCATTATCATCAAGGTGAGAACATGGCAGCATCTGGGCAGCCATGGTGCAGGAGGAACTGAGAGTTCTACATCTTCATCCAAAGTAAGCCAGGAACAGACTGGACATCCTCAGGCAGCTAAGAGGAGGGTTTTCAATCCCACCCACAAAATGACACACTTCCTCTAACAAGGCTACACCTCCTAATAGTGTCACTCCCTGAGCCAAGCATTTGCAAAGCATCATATTCCACTCCCTGTTCCCCATAGGCTTGTTCAAATACATGAGACTACGGGGAACCATACCTAAACACAGTATAATAAAAAAATACATTTAGTCCAACTTCCAAAGTCCTCATAGTTTATAGCAGTATAAACAATGTTAAAAGTCCAGAATTCAAAGTCTCTTCTGAGAGCCATCTAATCACTTAACTGTAATCCCTAAATTAAGACAGGCAACCAGCTGGGTAAACTTCAAACTCTGCCATCTCCATGCCTGATACCAAATAGGTATTCAGATCCCCAATTAATTTTTCATTTTTGTTGACAGTAACAAACTTCTTTCCCCTGACCTGATTCCACTCCTTATTAACAGCTTTCCTTGGCAGGTACCCACGGCTCCGGCAACTTTAACATCTTTGGGTCTCCAAGGCAACTTCAATGTTACAGGTTCTTGTTTCAATGTCTGGGATCCACACATTATTTTCTGGGCTTCTCCGTAGGTCTGGTGTCACTTCTCCAGCTCTGCCCTCTGTAGCTCTCTAAGCTCAGGATGGTCCATTACACTGTTGCTGTTGCTCTTGGTGATCATCCCATGCTACTGGCATCTCCAATACACTGGGGTCTTCCACTGCAACTGGGTTTCACCAATAGCCTCTCATAGGCTCCCTTCATGGTGCCAAGCCTCAAATCCTTTGCATGACCCCTTCAGTCCTGGATTGTCAACTACAACTGAGGCTGCACTTTCACCAATGGCCTTCCATGGCCTCTCATAGTGCCACGCCTCAGCTGCTCTTCGTGACACCTTCACGCCTTCAAAACCAGTACCACCTGGGTGATTCTTACACATTACCAAGTATAGCTGCAGCATAAGGTACAACCTTGGCTATCTCTGCAACATAGCTTTTTTGTCCTCTCAGAAAACACATCTCAGAAGATTTCATCTCAGTGATTCTGGTCTCTTCTTAATCATCACTAATTTCTTAGCTCCAGCTAACCAGCATCAATTGTCCCCGTAGTTTCCTTCTCCTCTAGAATATAAAGCCAGAGCCACATGGCCCAAGCTGCTGAGTTCTGCTGATTGCAGGCGCTGAAACATGGTCCCTTTGTTTCTATTACATTATTACTAGATTGCTCTTTTCTAATTCCTTCATTGCCTAAGCCTGGCAGTCCTGGAACTTGCTTTGTAGACTGACTTTGAACTCAGATCTGCATGCCTGTCTCCTAAGCACTGGGATTAAAGGTGTGATCCACCAAGCCTGGACGTAAGTTTTTCTTCACCTAGGACTTGCTCTGTTCTAGGCTGGCCCTGAACTCAGAGATCTTTTTGTCTTTGCCTTCTGGGATTGAAGGCTTGTACTACCATGCCTGCACCTAAATTTAGCTGGGTGGAATCTTGTCTGAAGGTCACTACTCCCTTAATTCAATTTAATATCCTCAAACATGGGATTCAGCTCCATTTCACTTCCTGGTATCCCTTTAATACTCAAACCATATATACTGTATTTTTTCTTTCTCAACTTGCTACATTTTTTTCAAAATGTTCTTCATCAGACTTAACCAGAAAACAAAGTCTCTGTTGGGTTTTTTTGAGACTTCATTTTTTGATGCAATTAATATAATTACCTCAGCCTTAGGCAGTCTCTTCAGAAAATGGCAAAAAGCAGCCAAGTTCTTCACCAAAACATCACAAAACAGTCTCTTAACCACATATTAAAGTTCTTGTCCACGGAAACTTTTTGGGCCAGCAGGACTACACAGTTCAAATCACCCTCAGCACCACTGTCTTTCATATTCCTACCAGGTTGGCCCATTAGCTCCACTTAAAGCACTCCGTGGTTTTCCATATCTAAAGTCCATATTCTTCCAAACAAAAGCATGGTCAGGCCTATCAAATCAACACCCTACTCCTGGTACCATCTTCTATATTAGTTAGGGTTTTATTGCTGTGAACAGACACCATGACCAAGGCAAGCCTTATAAATGGCAACATTTAATTGGGGCTGGCTTATAGGTTCAGAGATTCGGTCCATTATCATCAAGGTAAGAGCTTAGCACCATCCAGGCAGGCATGGTTCAGAAGAAGCTGAGAGTTCTACATCTTCATCTGAAAGAAGGAAGCCAGGAACAGACTGAGCATCCTCAGGCAGCTAGGAGAAGGATCTGCAATCCCACCCACACAGTGACACACTTCCTCCAACAAGGGTACACCTTCTAATCGTGCCATGCCCTGGGCCAAGCATATGCAAACCACCATATTTCTGTACACTTAAAGCACCTATGGGTGACTTGCGATGTAAACAGTGTAGAAACTGTTATTATCCTGCATTAATTGTTGCACAATGACAAGGGGAACCTGTATATTCAGAATGGCCTCTTGTGGGTTGTTGTTTGTATATGTATAAACATTTTCAATCCAGGGCTGTATAATGTAGTCCTTACATAAAGTTCACAAGGGAAAGAAGATTTCAATTCCAGATAGAGAATGTATGTCAAGTTCTGTTAACTCTGTCCGGTAATGTAGTTCCCACATGGAGTAATAGATTCTCTCCTTCAGGAAAAACTGGATTTAATGAAATACTTTATGAAAATATTATTTCATTTTTATATTAGGTATTAATTTATTCTAAAATAATATCTGCATAGGGGGTATAAGATTGCAGGGGGCCTCTTCTCCTTAAACAATGTTAGATTAAATTAGCTTTAGGGAGAAAATACATGTGAAAAAGTTTGGGACTAAGAGAAGTGCCCAGTAGGGAGTGAAGCTGGAAAAGATGAATGGGTTAAGTTATCTGTTTTGTCCAGTGTCTGGGGCCATTCCAGGCTTGTGTTTGCACATCCATCAAGGCTAGGGCTACAACATATGATACTAGGCTAGGTGTCGTCTAAGACTTCCTTCCACTCACTGCCTGGAGCAAGCAGCCTCATGCCTTTCCTAACTGCCATTTCCAGCTGCTTCTGAAATCAACACACACACACACACACACAGAGAGAGAGAGAGAGGGAGAGAGAGAGAGAGAGAGAGAGAGAGAGAGAGAGAGAGAGAGAGGCAGAGACAGAGACAGAGAGACAGACACAGAGACACACAGAGACACAGAGACACACAGAGACAGGTGAACAGATATGTACATCTGCATATCTAACTTAGACAAAGTAGAAAACCTGAAAACCTCCTGGAGACCAGACAAGTACAGAAGATACCTGTGACATCACCTGAAGGGACCAACCCTGTCACTGACTCCCTTGTCAGTGCAGTGTAGACTGGCTCACTGCTTCAGCTAGGAGATGGCTGCTTAGCTTTGTTCCTTCCTGCCTTGGAGAAGGAGTCAGGGACCAGTGTGCACCTTAGTAGAGCCAGGATTGCCACTGCCTTTGAAGTTGCTGAGTAGGTCCTTGGATATCATCACCCCCTGCAGATGAGTCCCACCTACACCGTTTGCACTTGCTGCCTGAGGCCACAGACAGCTGCAAAGATTATTCAGCTTGTAAGCATTTGTCTGCTTCCCAGCTGGACCAAATAGGAGAGCAGGTCTGGTTCTTCTTATTAAAAGCAAACAAGCCTATTATTAAAAGTAAACAGGGCAGGACTGCTTTGAAACAATTAAGAAAATGTCTTCTGGCTCAAAGTCCTGAATTCACCCTGCTGCCCAAACAAGGGCAGCACCCTAGATAAGAGGTGCCTTCCCCCAGGTAACCAAATGGCAGTTTCTTAATTCCCAGTGATATCACGGGCAGGACAAGTGACTTGGACACTGAGGGACTTAGGTGAGACGTGTAGCACTCGGAATTTGAACTCATGTCCATGTGTCTAGACCCACTGCACTCTACATGCTGCTGCCACTACACACTGGTCTCTCTGCCTTCGTTTCTATTGAAATTAATCAACGAAAAGCTAAAGAGCTCTGGGAATGTGGACCTCAGCCCAGGTAAAACTTTTTGAAAAATCTCATGTTTTTGCTGTCTAGTCTACACCCGGATCCTGGTCCTGCAGCTCCTGTCCCTGGGTCCCACAGTATCTGTGGCTGTCCTGATCCTACAAGTTCCCTTCATAGAGATCTCCTTGCAGTCATTCTGCTAGGGTTTCTGGAGTCAAAGAAAAAAACAATCCACTATGTTAACTCAAATATGTCAAGCAGGTGAAGTTTACAGCCCAAGACTGATGTGTGGCCAGAACATGAATGACTACAGTCAGACTACAGTCAGACTACAGTCAGACCACAGTCAGAGTGCTGTTGAAGTCTATCAGTCCGGGAGCCTTAAAGCTAGCAGTACCCATCAGTGTCACATTCTGAAACAAATGATGATGTTTGAGCCTTTGCAGCATCTACCTGCATGAGAGGCAGAGGCAGGAAGGCTGCAAGTTCAAGGCCAACTCCAGCTATAGTTCATTTGAAGCCAAACTGGTTAACTTCACCACTGATTAGGAGATTCTCTGACATTATGTTGTGTTGCTCTCCCCCCGATTTACATTCTGATTTCTTCACACAGCTTCATTTCTCCAGAAGTTCCTTCACATGAACCACAGCAAAGATGCCCAAGTGATTAAACCATTTATCCTCCAAACTGGACCAAATTTGAGAAGAGGAGAAACGCTCTGCCACATTCTGTGGAGTTTCTGCCTCAGGGCTGCAGGGGCCAGTGGTGAGGTTCTGTGGAGGGCTGCAGGCCAGGTAGCTGCTTCTGTGGCCCATGCTTCCTGACTCCTTGCTTTTCAGGCCCAGCATGGTGGCACTGGCTTCTTAGCACAGACTGCAGGCCCCTGGGAGAGCATGGTCCCTTGGCTTCCCTAAGCCATCTCTTATCCTTACAAGTAGTCTCTTTCTCAAACTTCCTCCATGACCCTGTTGGAGTCAGCCATCTGTTTCCTGTCACTGAACTTCAAATACATAGCTCCAGAGACACTTTGAAAGGAAGGGTGCAACCACTCAGTGACACAGCTATATCGCCTCCAAAGAGCCATCATACCGACTGTCCCTGGTGTCAGTTACTTACCGCAGGTCCTGATAGTAAAGTATTCCACAGAGTCCCAGGGGACATTCTTTGTCCTAACCTCAAGTCTAGAGCAGACTGTTGTGCCACAGTAAGCATGCGCACTTTTCCTTTTATCACTGTAACCATTCTCTCTTTGAGCAAGTAGTGCAATTTGTAACTTTTGCTATGGGGAGACAATTTTTGGGGCTCCTTGTTCAGGATCTGCTGCACTCCCAGACACTGAAGTCACGTGCTTCCTGACCTCTGGAAAATTCTCAGTCAAACTCGATTGGAGCACTCACCCCTTACCTCCTGGTCTTACTTCCCGCCTCCTCCTAGTCTTTCTCCCTCCTGCTTTGAATTTACTTCTGGAATGTTTTCTTTCTGGTCCAAAGTTCTTTTTGTAGCTGTGTCTTATCACTTCTCAGACTCATCTGTAGAATGGAACACACACACTACGCTCCGTGAATACATTCTTTGCTAAACTTTCTGGTTTATTCCTTTTTCATAACGCATGTCTCTTTTTTATAGCATCTTAAGCTTTTGCTTCCTGGATGGGTGAACTACCTATCATTCTAAATTAATTTTATTTATTTACTTAATTAGAGGGAGGCAGTGTACATTTGTTGTGTAAATAGGCCACATTTAGAAATTGGTTCCCTCCTCTGTGAGTCCTGGGAACTAAACTCAGGTTGTCAGGTCTGCTGGCAAGTGCCTTTACTCAAGGAGCCATCCCACTAGCCCCGGAGAACCATTTTAAATCTCTTTCTATTTAATTGTTCCACTATTTCTTGGTCCTGTGGGTTTACTCTTTGTTTATGTGTTTAGTAATTTTGAATTGTGAACTCATTTGGAGGACAGGGAGGAATGTCAGTGAGAATCTTAGGAAGACTTCAATGAGAGTAAAAGCCTTTCATGTAGGGTTTTGTGTCCCCTTTTTTGTGATAGGGTCTTGATCTCTAGCTATAGTCAAAGATGACTGTGAACTTCTGATGCTCCTGCCTCACCATCATGCTAGCCTTTTGGCTCTTGAGGACTGAACCTAGGGCTCTGTCCATGCTACGTCATCCTTCCATCAGGGAGCTTTAGCTAGGCCCCAGAGCTTTTCTTATCTGTTTTTACTGGTTTGCCTACACTTACTTAAGCTGTCACATTAATTTACATCTTGGTTATTTTGAGTCTGTGCAAGAACAGGCAAATTTCAAACTCAAGCACAGCTGTATCAAGGCTACTGGTTGCAGATGCTTTTTACCTCAACTCAGCCAGGAACATCAGATGTCTGCATTGGCTTCCTGCCTTGGAGAGGCAGGTGGGTGTGGTCTACCTGTTCTTGAAACTGTGGTTGTGGGACCCTGGGTCAAACTGCATGTTGCTGCCTCACAGGAGAGCACACACTTCCTTTTCTGGTCCCTTGGTGAGTGAGCACCCAGACTCCTAGATTTTCAAAACTACAGACTCTTTCCTGGGCTACTGAAGCATCAGATCTCATGGGACACATGTGCCCCAGTCAACTTATGGAGAGCAGGGGACACTTTGGGGAGATTGGTTACCTCCTTCCATCATGTGGGCCCTAGGGATCAAACTCAGATTCCTAGCCTGGACATGGGTGCTTTACTTGCTGAGCAATCAGCCCCTGGCCATATTTTCCACTTTAAAATGAACTTAGTTAGTTCTGATGGATTTAAAATAATTGCATGTTTCTCAATATCCAAATCTAAGGCTTCCAAAAGAAAGTGCATTTCGTGCCTTGTGGTTACTATTCTAGCACACTCTACAGTGTGTCACAGCCATTACATCTCAAGGAGCTCACAGGGAGCACACAAGAGCTGAGCCCTGAAAATGCTGTCCTATAGAGTCTCATTTCCTTATTAGTAGCAGGGATCTAGGTTCCTGAGAATCTCATTCTCAATGCCCAGGAAGGAAGTTATATTAATAGTTATCACAAGGGCATTCAGGTATGTCCAAACCAAAGGATAGCTATGAATATATGGCCTATTACAAAATCAGAAATGTAATTAAACATATGACAGTTGTTTTTTTTTTTTTCTTTCTATATTTTCTGTTTCTTTTTCATTTTGCTTCCCAAGGGCTGGGATTAAAGGAATTTTGCTTTGTTTTGTGTGTGACTTTATTTTTGTCACTACACTGTAAGGCTCTCTTGCATTAACTTTGTATAGAATAACATCATATTACAATGTCAAAAGGTTGCCTATGGCTAAAGCAAAGCACTATGGGAGCAGACATGGCTTGGCACACAGTAAGTGCTCAAGAAACATGGAAGAATATGGATGGAATTCTCCTCAGCCCTCTATAGAGTAGGTAAATGTCCTATAGATTTAGAGTCCTCAGATAGAACCTCTTTTCTTTGGAAAGTTTCAGAAACAAATGTAGATTCTCCCATAGCTCCCTGTAAACACTCCCATACTCTTTACTCCTACAATGAGAGCAAGTATACCAGCTTGCAGATGATGAGTGTTTTTGAGTTAAGAAAACTAAAAAAATTAAAAATTGGAAAATATGACACCAATGTGCTACATTTTAGCCACTATAAAATGACATGATTAACAGCTCACATTTCTACCTTTGTCTGGCCCTAGGGCAGCTGACTCCAGAAATAGGTCTCTGCTTAAGCATTGGCTGTAGGTCTGTGGATGTTCCGATGTTACTTCAGCCTGCCACCAATCTACCACCCTCTTCAGTTAACTTTCTGCCTCACTGACACATTCTACACATCCAGGTTAGATACCCACATTAGACTGGAGCATTTCCCAAGCTGCCGTGCACCAAACACAAACAAAACATTGCTTAGGTTGAGTCATTGTGAGAGATATTTTGAGCTGATTTTTGCTAATTTTGTTTCAAAACAGGTCTGTTTCTAACTCAAACCTTTTATATACTGGAAACTCCCCAGCTCTCTAACGATTTAGTGGTTGTTGGAGCATAAAAATGTCTGCTAATAGATCAGCAGAATAACCTTGAACAAACTTATAACTGAGTAACATTGATGTTGCATTGTTTTTATTCATTCACTGTGTGTTTGTATGTGTGTGTGTGTGAGAGAGAGAGGGGGCGGGGAGAGAATGCTTATCAGTTGGCTCTCTCTCACTGTGTTGGATCCAGGAATCAAACTTGGGTCATCAGGCTTAGCAGCAAGTGACCTTACCCACTGAGCCATCTTGCCAGCCCAAGATTTTAATTCTTAATGAGTAGAGTAGCCCCTGTGACAAGTACTGTTCTGTGGTGTCCCATTCAGGGCTCACCCAACTTGTCTATTTTCTTTATTTGACTTTATTTTGTAGTTTGTTTTATTTTACAAGACAAGATCTTTCTATATAGATAAAGCTGTCCTTGAACACACTACATAGACCAGACTGAGCTTGAATGCACAGAAATCTGCCTGTCTTAGGACTAAAGGCATGTACCACTGTGCCTGGCCTATTATGTTGCTTTTAAAGAAGTAGAGACAGTCACTGCAGGCTGGAAAAATAATGAACCATATTTGATGGTCAGAATCCATGCAGAAAAACATCAGACAACACATACTTGTAACCCTAGTGACAGGAAGGCACAAACATATGGATGTCTGGGGTTTATGGCCAGCTAGACGAGCCTACTTGGGGAGTACCAGAGCAGTGAAAGGCCTGTTCTCAAAAACAAGTATGGGGCTCAGTGGTTAAGAACTCTTGGTGTTCTTACAAGGGATCCAGATTTGGTTACACAGCAGCTTGCAATTTCTGTGACTGCAGTTCCAGGCCTCCTGCCCCGTGTCCTCTTCTGGCTTTCAGGGGCAGCAGACACAGGCAAGGCGCTGTTGTGGGGCACTTTCCTCACTATTGAGACATCCCATCCTGCAGAGAAGCTCCTTAAAACAGGAAGGAAAACAACTCAAAATAGCTTCAAGAAGTCTCTGAACCTGACCAGATTCGCTAGGCTACTCCCTGTTGGTAAGCAATTAAAGTTGACCAAAGTTGCTAAACTGCAAAGACTCTGAGAGCTGGCCTGATGCCTGGAAGAGGTTTAGACCAATCCAGGCACCTGGAAAGGACACTCTCCAACCTGTTGAGCTGCCTGCAGGCTGTGCAAGGTGCTCCATGCTTGCAGCTTTGTGGACTGTCACCTGTGCTGGGGTTGCCTTTGGTGTTTTAGCCATCTTTGATGTAGCCATTTCTGTTCCTGTAAATAACACCTCACTCATATTGCTATAAGTAACCCCAACAAAAGTCATTGGTTCACCAAGTTGGACCTTAGTGGTATCTGTACTTTAGTTTGTCATGGGATCCCTATCTGCGGTGAGGAGATGTGTATACTTCCTCTATTGGGATTCTGTAAACCCTGCCCTACAGTTACCTGGCAACAGCCAGGTAAACTCCGCCCCACAGTCACCTGGCAGCAGCCAGCTGTGCTTCACTCTACAGTTACCTGGCACTATGAAAGGTTGCTTGCCCCCTCTTCTCTCTCTTGTTCTCTCTTCTCTTGCCCACTTGCCCTTACCTACTTTGTCCCTCCTCTCCCCATTCTCCCCTGCTCCTGTTCATGACTGCCTCTACTCTTCTACTCCTCTCTCTGCCCCTACCACTCTCTTAACTCCCCTCCCCATGCCCTGAATAAACTCTATTCTGTACTATACTGTTGTGTGACTGGTCCCTCACGGGGAAGGGATTCCCAACAGGGTCCACCAGAGGCCTCTTGCCCCCAGGCCTCGCCACACCTCCATAGACAATACCCCCCACTCTCTTCATCTTTTTCCTAACAGTGTCTCCTTGGAAAAGCTTTGTCACACGTATACGTAGGTGAACAGTCATAGTCATAAAAACAACAACAAAATAAACAATTAAAATAGACAAATAAAACAACTCAAGATGGATGGCATCTGAGGAGCCACATCTGATCTGCAGGCCTCCACAAGGATGTGCACAAACTGGCCGACATACCCAATGGGACTGGGAGTGGGGAAGCTGTGTGGGGTGGGGCAGAATGGGGGAGCGCAGGACCTAGCCAAAATCTAATCTAACCAGATCATTTTGGGCTTCTACCTTTTTTTTTTTTTTTTCTGGCTGTTGTTATTTTTGAGACAGAGTTTCTCCGTGTTGCCCTGACTGCCCTGGAACTCGATCTATAAAGAAGGCTAGCCTCAACTCAGTGACCCACCTGCCTCTGCCTCCTGAGTGCTGGGATTAACGGTGTCTCTGCCACCATCACCCAGCTCTGCGGGGCCAGGCCCCAGCTCTCAGGATGCTTATCTTAACCAGTGCACACACTGCTGGTGATGCAAAGACCCTTCACAACAGTCAGGACTTTGCAAGTCTTCCCCGAGTCTCACTGAAGTCTGGGAAGCCTCAAGAAGAGCACTGTGAAAAAGTTTAGCATCACTCGAGGGCTTTTAACCCCTGTGCCCCACCAAGGCGTGAAGTAGGTACCAGAAATTATGTCATAACAAAAATGCAAAAGAACTGAGAATGGAGCCTCAAAAAGGTGTGTGGAAGAATGGATGAGAGTAATGGCAGTTGATTAGAGGGATTTCTGCTGAAATTGAATGTTAGTAGCAAGATCCAGAAAAATGTGTTTAATTCAGTTCTATTTTTGTGAAACAAACAGAATTCACCCCCCCTCTTGTATATCTTTATGAGGACTGAATGAAATGTTCATGGTAAATTAAAAAAATACAGAACCTAGTTCCTGCTTAGTGTAGACATAGGCATGGGTATAGGCACCTCCTTCCAAGGTCCTTCCAAGTCAGGGCTAAGTATCAGTCATAGCCTAGGCCAATTAAATAAAATTCCTAGCACGAGAGTCCAGTCTTGAGTGGCTTAAAATTTCCTCAGTAGCTTCTAATATACATCAAAGTTCTCAGATCAGCTGGGCTGACCTTTCTGGAGGGCCAGGGTGGAGGATCAAGGTTGGTAAGCAAACCTACCTGTGCAGCACTATTAGGCATTAGGCATAGATGCTCACAACCAGTTCTTGGAGCAGTCAGTGAGTAGAGAGAGCACTCTGGGGAAACAGGCTGGCTCACAGCAGATCAAATAGCCCAGTAGCCAGAAGTCAAGAACTAGAAGGGGAGTGTACATTTTGAACCATGTTTACTCTTGGTCAGAGGGTTTGAAATTCCTTAGATTGGTTCCTAGGAGTCTGTCTCTCTCTGTCTCTCTTAATTTTTTTTTTGAGACAGGATCACACACACACACACACACACACACACACACACACACACACAGCTATATACCACCACCACCAAGAACAACCAAGACTCAAGCACTCGGTGCTAGAAGGGAGGAGAAAGTTAGAAAGCTGCTCAAATAGAGCAGAATCTAGTGTAGCCTAAGTCAGTCCGACCCTGTCATCTCCACCTCTCCAGCACCCCTTACCGAACAGCCAGATTCTAATCTAAAACTGCTAAAAGCCAGGTGTGGTGGTGAAGCACCACAATCCCAGGAGTCAGAGGCAGAGTTCTGGGCTAGTGTGGCTTTAGACTGAAACCCTGTCTCAAAAAATTTAAACAGAAAACATGGAGCTAGTATGTAATTCTCAGTTGGTACAGTGTGTGCCTAGCACAGAGAAAGCAAAGCTTTGGGTCCTCTCCCCACCTAAAACTGAATAGTCTGATGGAGGTTTGTATCTGTAACTTCATCTGGAAAGTCTCCCATACAGCCCTTTTCAAAGAACTTTTAGTTAGTGTTGGTCTTAAGAGCAGTTAAGTCAGTATTGAACTTGGTTGAAGCCTAGGGGATAATGAAACTAATGAGTGG
This sequence comes from Micromys minutus, assembly GCF_963924665.1. Taxonomy (NCBI): domain Eukaryota; kingdom Metazoa; phylum Chordata; class Mammalia; order Rodentia; family Muridae; genus Micromys; species Micromys minutus. The sequence continues at coordinate 2,328,637 of NC_137962.1, read as the reverse complement.
TGTGCATTGGCAAACATTGCTAAGGTTAGACCAAGAAGGAGGTACGGGTAGTTGAGGGGTATTATTTGGGGTTTGGCAGAAAGGCAGGTCCGACTTCTTCCACCAATAAACAAGGGCCTTCAATCAAATGCACTGCATAAAGCTGCAGAATGCACTCTGCAGTGAGTGAGACAGCATGTCAACACTGCAGGTTTGCAGTAAGTGCTCTGGAGCTAGATTGTACTTGATTCTTGGCCTGGCCTACTTTTATTGAGGATTTCCTGAGTGGTGACTTCCCATGTATCAAATACCACTTTAATTATTTTCATTTATTAGCTTATGCAATGCTTAAGACAGCTATCAGGTAAGTACCATCTCATTTCTGGGTACCAGTGAGGAAACGGTGGCCCAGGGCTTAGGTAACTTATTCAAGGCCACAGGGCTAGGTTGTAAACTGGAGCTCTCCAGTCACCTGGATCTTTATAATACCAGCGACATTAACATCAAAATAATAATTCCAGAGACCAAACCACATGCCAATACTAATTCCTGCAAGATGAGGATAAGGTATTTGCAACTGAATATCCTTAGGGGCCTGGAGGCAGGGTTGCCTCAGAGACCAAGACTTACAGAAGGTTCGGCCTCTCCTGATGGGAGATGCAGTGGGGCAGCTGAGTTGAGCTGGGAGGCCTGAAGAAAAATGCAAACACCAGCGTTCAGTGCAGAGTTCCCTACATCCTTTTGATCAGTGTTTAAAAATTACTTACTAAACTGAGTTAACTGGGACTACAGCGTTTTACATGATCTTTTTGGTCAAGCTCCACAAAAAAAAAAAAAAAAAAAAAAAAAATGGGGCTTCATTTACTTTTGAAAACTGTTCAATGAGTGCTTCAAGTTCGTTTACAAGTTGACCATTTGATTCCCTACCAGACACCGGAAGACGTCATAATTAGTGCTCCTGGCTATGGAGTTAGGCGGTGGAGCTAGGGACACAATTATCGAGTCCACCTCGGTCTTTCGTGCTCTTTGTTAAAGTTCTCATGGGGGCTTTTTGTGGTTATGGCAACACTGGCTTGAAAACCAATCAACATTCAGGCCACACGCGGCCAGCAATCTGTACAGACAGATGAGGAGGCGATTTGCGTTTACTCGGCCTCAGCAGATCAATCCAGGGCCCTGCAACTTTATGAAACTCAGCATCCCACTGCAGGGTACGCTTCCGGAACTCTCCCTAATCTAGTAGCTGGATCCCTGCAGCCGTGACTCGGCGTTGCAGTCCTGACATCATCGAAGAGGCCTCTCCTCCTCAGGCTGCAGTGGCAGCAGCAGTAGCAGCTTTCCCTCCTGGCTGGTCGCTCATCAGGTGCCGACCTTGCAGGTCCCTCAAGGGGCGGGGCCGGCGGTGCAGCGTGGCTTCACTGCAAGCTATCTGCCATTGTGGGCGGCTGGGCGCTGACTCGCCCGCCCCACTCAGAGACCCCCGCACGAGGCACTCTGAACGTCCGGGAGACGAACACCGGGCTCGCCCACCCTCACGCCAGCTCCGCCTTGCTGCAGGCGCCCAACACGCCTCTCTGCCGGCGCGCGCTCCCAGCCCCGCCCTCGGACGGCGCACGCACCGGCCGCGAGCGCGCGCCTTCCCCGCGCTCCCGCGCCAGACTCACGGTCGCGAGCGCGCGCGCGCTCCTCGCAACATCCCCGGGAGCTCCGCCAGAGCGAGCGCGGGGCCGGGCGCACAGGAGTAAAAAGGAGGCGGCGGCTGCGGCTGCGAGCAACAGATCCGGGCGACGCGAGCTGACCTCGTCTGCTGCTGCCCTGTTTCTTTCTCTCTTTATTTTGGAGTTTCAGGGAAAAAAAAATTATACTTGGAAAAAAAATATTTTTTTTTCTTAAATGGCGCTGGCCCCGGGTCAGCGAGCGGTTTTCTCTGCACCAAGATGGGCTTTGCCGTTTCCGTCGTGGGCACCCGTGGTGGCTTGATTGTCAGTCTTCTCCGGGCATTTTTGAGGCCAGGAGCCGAGCACTGCACGTAAGCGATTCGCCCTCCGGAGCGGCTGGGCGTTTCGGATCGGAACTTGGGGGACAGTGCGGTAAATTGCGAGCACCGCGTGCTCTCGGTAAAACAGGCGGCGAGCCGGAGGCAGGTCGCTCCCAGGTTGAAACAGCTCCCGGGCTGAGCGAGCCCGGCCCCGTGCGCAGTGCAGCCGCCCAGAGAGCGTGTCCTGTCCCCGCCGCGCCGGGAAAATGGAGGCTGTGATCGAGAAGGAATGCAGCGCGCTTGGAGGCCTCTTCCAGACCATCATCAGCGACATGAAGGTAAGACGCCGGGGGCGCGGCTGTTCTGACCTCGCCGCGGGGCTTCCCCTCCACCGCGGCCAGCCTGGCCCTCGCCTGCGCCGTGCTGCTGGCCACCTGCGGGAGCTCTGGCGACCTGGGTGTCACCTGCTCACCCGCCGCGCTGCTCATGCTGTACTGGGGTGGGGGTAATGGGGAGAGTCTGATGCCACTTGCCAACCCCTGCATTCAGAATCCCAGGGCGCGACACCATCTTGTTCCTTTGGGGGTTTAGGGCCCTAGTTCCAAGTTTTCCATTGTCTGTCCCTGGACTGAGTGTCTGCGACCCGTGGAGGATGGACGCCCTGGAGGACACTTGACTCCATGGGCTTGGGGTGGGGTGCTTGGTGTGGTAGTGGAAGCAGTAGTGGGGGCCCTTCCTGGCCGCAGGAAGGAGTCTTCTGGCCTGGGAGATTGGGTGGCAGGGTTGTTAAGCTTGGCTTTCAGGTCTACCTGGAGTGGGGGAATCTGAACAAATTAGTAATTAATTAGTCTGTTCCAGAGCTGCTGGTGGTGTTCCTTGCCTTCCCCATACCCTCCCCCAGGGCTCAACGCAGAAGTTCCCAAGGTAGTCTTTCAGGGCTCCCCAGGCTGAGAGACTCACAGCGGGAAGGCAAGGTTGTGGTTTCCAAAACTACTATCCCCGGTTCCCTCAAACACACATCCACACCCCACTCTTCTCTGGGAAGGATTGTGTGTGCGTGTGAATGCGCGCGTGTGCGTGTTGGGGGCAGGGAACAACACCCTAGCTTTTTCCTGCAAAGGGTGGGACTGGAGATAACCTGAGACTTGAATGTGGGTTTTCTGGTGCTCAGAGGTACACCGTGACTTAGGTTACCCACCCTAATAAAATAGAAGCAGTTCCAGGGGCTGCCTGGAGGTGGGAATTGGGGGCGGGGGCGGCGGCGGCGGCGGGGGGGGGGGGCTTCAAGTGTATTTAGGGAGCTTCTCTTTGGCTGGAGGCCAGCCCTAGTCTGCCTCAACAGATCCGGGGAGGTGGTGTTTAATTAAAAGCTCGGCTTCCCAAAGAGTGGGCAGGTTTGGAAAGCTGTGCTGGCGAGTGGGTGTGGACAGCCCCTCTCCAGCCGCTGCCTGGCGCCTGGGGAAGCTTTTGTCTGATGAAGTGTAAGGTTTGGAGAGGCCGTGGGCCTCCACTATGGACTTTGGGGAGGAATGTTCAGCTGTCATGCCTGCCTCCTCCTTTTAGAAGCAACTGTCACCTCATCCAGTGTGAACTTTGCCAAGGTGCTTAGTTGGTCCTGCTCAGGTCCATTTTGCAATCCTACCAAGCTCGAGCCTTTTGTCAGAAATCCTTGCAGCCTAATCTGTACCCAGAGCCTGCTCGCCCAGGAATGCCTCTAATCCAGTCGCTTGGAATTAGCTGGATTAGTCTCTTCAAAGACAGCCCCTTTCATTCCTTTGCCCTCAATCCACATTGAATTATCGAAGTGTAAGTGTTCTGAACAAAAATTGAGGCCCCTCCTTGGACTCGGGTGTTTATTGTTAACTTAAATTCCACCCACTTTATTGTAGTCAAAACAAGATTTGGTTAGAGGCACACACTGTATGTTGTGATGTGCAGAGGAGGTATTAGAGATGGGTTAGTAAAGCCTTTTTATTTTTCTTTTCCTTTTTTCTTTTTTGAGGAGGTAATGATGTTCCCAGGTCCTGAATAGAAATGAGGAATCCAGGAATTTAAACTGGTCCCTGACTTCAGTCCCAGGGTAGTCACACCTGGAGTTTTCTCTACCTTTGATGATGATTGCTGTTGTTGTTATTATTTTAATCCAAAACCAAGGCTCAGTTCTTTCCAGTAGGTGGTTTGAACCCAAAACCCTTCAGGAGGTAATCCTTCCGCAAGGATGGGCTGTGCCACCTTCCACCCGCCATCTGGCTGCCCAGACATTGTGGGTGGAAGGCCTCTTACGCTCTGCTCCTTCCGTGCTGAGTCTTGCTCCTTTCTCTTTGAGTTTTGTAGGGTTTTCTTTTGCTTTTGTTTTGTTCTTTCCACTAAACAGTAGGATATTTTGGACTGAAGGCACAGAGGAAGATTGCGTTGTAATTTGGAATTTGAAGAAATTTAGGCTCTTTCGGGAAGAGAGGGATCAGGGATAGCGTCTGATTTTTAGGTATTAGTAAGGGAACTGCTGAATATTTTTGTGGAGTTTTCTTTAGAAGACTTTATGGAGTGGCTAGCAATGACACTTCAAAAGGGAAGGGACAGGATTAAACTGGGACTTTAGGACAAGCAGCATAGGCTATCGGGAGACGTGGCGTTGTCAGCAAGAAAGTCAGCTCTTGGTGTCACCTGGCATTGGGATGACCGCCTTGTCCTTCCCATCTTTAAACTCATGACTAGCTTATCGTATTTTTGGCTCCCTTTCTGTTTGCTTTTAGGGAGAAGCCATTTGGATTGTCATCTTGGTACCGGTTTTTAGGTTATTTTCTTTTTAAGTGATGTTGAATTGGGGTGAGAAAAAGGCTAAGGACTTTTTTTTTTTTTTTTTTTTTTTTTGAGTAGCATTTGAAACTTCATAATGTACAAACAGTACAGGAAGGGAGTCAATTTCCTCTTTGGAGAAAAATAAAAAGATAACGAGAGTGGAATAATTTCCATGCCTGTACCATCCATCTTCTAAGCAAAGAACCTCAAGACACAGAAAAGCTCGGGAGAGTTGTTTGTGCTTCCTGCAAAGATTCTCCAGGGGACTGAGTTCTGGGCCAGCAGGGCCCGTGCTTACCCTTTGCAGGGATAGGGTGAGGCAGAAGTCACCGCTCTGCCTCTCTTGGGTTCAAGCAGCAGCTGCTAAGAAACTTAGTGATTCCTTGAGGAGAGGAAACGTTTCCCCTTCCTTCCACCCTGCTGTGGTGGTCACTAACCAATGACAGTGTGCAAAATCACTTACTGGCTGTCTTCCCTGGGACCCACCTAAATCACCCTTAAAGCTGCCTGGTGTGAGTTGGTCCCCCCCCCAAAAGTGGGGAGGGCTGAACTTTTCATACTGCTTTTAGGAAGGGCGTTGGTTTATCTGAGGGACAGTGGTCTGGGCATGACTGTTGACTATTAAGGAGATCCTCAAATCTTTTTTATTTCTATCCAAGTTCTGGGCAGAATTAGTTCTTAGTAAGGTAAACAGATTAGTGTTGTTTGTTTTGAATCATTAGACCAAAATTTGACCGTGTTTTCGTGCTTTCTAAGTTCCAAGACGTTGCTAGCCAGACTTAAAGAGTATTTGGCCTTGGGTCTTCTTTTAATAATTAACTTTTATTTTTTTAAAAAAAGACTCTAAAATCAAATATTTCCTGACCTTGGTGCTCAGGCACCAGGATGCCAGGGGCCGAATTGGACCTGCTGCAGGTAGAACTTTGCCCTGGGTTCAGGTTTATGTAATAAGACTAAGCTAAAAAGTACCCAATTGCACCTGAGTGAGCCACTCCATGTGTTGATTTAGACAGGGGTGTTCTGTTACAGGCACCTGTGCTGAGCAGAATAGCAGCCTTGTTCAGTTCCTCCAGACTGCTCCCACCTCTGCTGGCCACCAATAACCTCTGTCTGAAGTTCTGTCTAAAATTAGAGCTGCTAAGGGGACATCTTGAATTCCACAGGAATCTTGCAGTGGTTCAGAGACACATGGAGACATTTCCCTTCACCTATCATGAGGTGACAATATAAGTAGCAGGCCTGACACTGTGCAGTGAATTTCTGTCCTCCCTAGTGGCGTTGTGAGGGTCCTGTAGTAAGAGGGATTTATTTCCTAGGTCTTCGTTGAGATCTCCTAAGTAGAAGGTCTTTTACTGGGCTCTGCTCTTTCTCCTTTTGCAGATAGAATATGGCTGCAGGCAATGAAGAAAGGGCTGCAGTTTTGGTGAGGGGAAGGATATCAGTCTTCTTGGAGTTCGCTTTCAAAATGCTCCAAAATAAAAAGGGCTTCTGTAATAAGATAATGAAAAGCCAGCCAAGCGACCAGGTACTGGGAGGGAAGTGGGCTGCTCTGGGTAGAGACTGACAGCTACACAAAGGCAGAGCAAGCAGAACCCTGTAGTAGACAGATGGACCCCATGTTGGCTTTTCTCTTGGCAAATGGTTATGTTTGGCCAGGGTTTTACAGCTTCCTCACTTTGGGCCTGTGGGAGAAGAAGACAAAGTAAAGATGTCATAAAGTTGGCAGTAGGAGCTGCCCAGAGAGGGCTCCTTGTTTGGAGCACTAGGGTCTCTTCTAGGGAGATCAGTCTTTTGGGAGTTTGGGCTGTGACTCTTGTCTTTCTTTGGAAATATGTCACTTTTTGGGCCTAACTTAGCTTTCCATGGGGACAGCCCTTTATATTCTATCAAATAAAGTTGTTTGTAACTGTTGCTTATATCCTAAACCTTTATGCTTTGGAATTCCATAATTCATAAAGGCCCAGAGAGAAGGATCGTAGCTTGCATGGAAGGCAGACTGAGCTCACCTCTGGGATCACTTTCAGTGCGGGCGCAGTGTGTTTTAGCATAGGCCCCATCTACCTAGCAGCTTAACTGCTTGCTTGTCCTGACTTCTTTTATCTCATTTTGGGCTGTAAAGGAAAAAAAGAAAAAAGCCAAAATGAATACAGTCAGTTTGATCAGCTCACTTGAGGTTGCTGAAATGCTCCGTGGGTGAAAAGGTTGAAACCATTGATCCATTAGATGCTTCATCATCTGTATCTAAGCTGTTTCTATCTTTGCAAGGATGGGTGAGAACTGGCAGACTTCCTTCTGTGATGAGACCATTTAGAGGTTCCCATTGGGAAATGGAAAAATCATTTTGAGTTCCCCATTACTTCTTGGAATCGCCTTCAGGACACTTTCCCACCAAATCCACACCTTGGCAAGAATAAAGAAATTGCCTTTCCCCAGACCAAATAGAAGCCAAACAACAGGTTTTAGATGTAGCTGTTCAGAACACTGGGAGGACATATTTAGGGCCCCTTAACTGGAACTGGCCAATGGCCTTAAGCAGTTTAATTCAGATTTGCAGATTGTACTGCTGATATGGCCTTATTAAATAGCAAATGGAGAGACAAACAGTAAATTAATTGGTGGAGCATTCAGGAAGCCTATTGTATTTGATTGCTGAGGCTCTCCCTTAAATTAGATACAGAATGCAGGTTTCATGTGAGTGTGTACTCCAGAGACAAAACAGACCCCAGGGCCCCCAGCCAGCCCTAGTCCAGAGTCTATCCTGAGGCTGTGTTCCCCACCTCTAAGTCCTGGAAGGCCTTGGGACAGCTCATTCTCTACATCTACCCACTGTGGTTAGAAGTGACTTTTTTTTTTTACCCTCTGTGTGGTTGTGAGGTTTGGTTGTATGAGATACTCTGGTGTGCCACCTGGCATGTGCTCATTATTCATTGCTTATGGCACACAGTGGGTGGGAAGGGACTTGGAGAAGGACCTACTGTGTGCCAGGCTTTTACTGACAGGTATGCATGATTATGCATCATCCTTACATGCATGATACACACACTTTGCAGATGAGAAAACAAGCTTGGGCAGGGGGGAGGGGTGTGCTGTAACTTGTCCAAGGCCATGTTGAGGTGGAATTGGTGTTCAGACCTTGTCCTCTTTGACTCTTTAAGAACTCAAGGTATGGAGAGGGCTGTTGGTATATTTCTGTCTGAGCCCATAGGAGGGTCATAGAAGAAACTAGGATTTCTGACCAGGAGACATGGCTTGATTAGAGATGCTGTGTGTGGAAGTCTCTATTTTGTCTATTGCCTCTGGGAAAACTAATTTAAGGAGAATTGAAGAGACTTGGTTTCCCGATTTCCCCATTTATCAGTCAAATCAATAGAAAAGTTTGCAATGTCCCATTCTTGTTCTGTGGGTTGTGTGCAGGATGGGGAAGCTTTGGGGGCCAGGCTCTTGCGCCTTGTCCAGGTACAAAGCTCCTGGGATCTCCTCACTGGCTCGACTTGATCGAGTTTGGAGTCAAGGTGTCTGAGGCTGGGCTGCACTCTCATAATCATATGGGTTAGGCAGGTTCATGCAAAGTTCACATGACTCCTCATTGTGAACTCCTTACCTCAAACTCATTCTGTGTCCAGCCCTGGAACACGCCTGTAAAAGAGCTTTCTGTGTTTAATTACGTCCTGGTAGCCCTCCGGTTTGGGCTGAGTTGGTAGAGCCCTTACCCTTGAAAATCTGTTTAGATGAGCTCTCCAGAAAACCACCTTCCTGTATTAATTCTTGGTGTACATGGCCTTGGTCTTGGTCTATAAGTGGCTTCTTTTCCTGTCTTAAGTGGGGGGAAAATGGTTGAGTGCCTTTTAAGCTCTGTGTCTTTTTATTTGATTTCTTTGCCTCAAAGAATGGACAGGAATGGAAATACTGCCTTGCTTAGTGCCAGTAGCTCCTGAGGGAGATGGGCGTGGGCAGTGGGTATTCTTCGGGACTCTCTTGCTGCCACCTTGCCACATGACAGGACCCTGCAGGGGCTGGGGTAGTGGGTCTGGGCATGGTTACAGAAAAGGCCCACCGAGTGCCCTGGGAAACATGAAGCCTGGGTCTGCTCCCAGAGTCTCTGAGTCAGCACATTAGGAAGCATCTTATTTGTTAGGATTTTTGAAAGCACCAGGTCACCAGGGTTGAGCATCACTGAGCCATAGGGCCTCCCCTCACAGCTACACCCCTGTCATGGTGAGTCCTTGACCTCACCAAAGCAAAGGAAGAACCCATTTAGATGCTTGTACAAGAATGTGAATAATCTTGATATCACCTAATTTAGTCTTCAAGTTAGCTAAATGGTATGTTTTGCTATGTGTATCTCACCACTATTTAAAATTAAAATACAGCAAAAATGATAAATAATTTCAGTAAAACTCAACAAAAGCTTATCTAGAATTTTTAACAGTTTTTTTTTTAACCAATCTGTAATATGCCTGTCTAATGTGCTCTTTTTTGTTTGGAAATTGTTAGACATGTTAGTGTGGCCAAGGTACAGAGTTCTCACTCTGATGCACTTTTAGCCCATCATAGTGGTGCTATATTGCAATCCTGTTATCTGGGAGGTAGAGGCAGGAAGACCAGAAGTTCTGGGCCATCCTCAACTACATGGAGACTTTGCAGTCTGCCCTGTGGTTATGAGACTGTCTTAAGATACAAAAAAACAAAAAAAACCAAAAAACAAAAAAAAAAAAAAACCCCAAAAAACCCCAAAAAACAAAACAAAACAAAACAAAAAAAACCCCACAAATAAAATTACATAACAGTAACAGATGTATTCTTTTAGTTGTTTGAGTTTAAATAGCCATAGGTGGCTAAGGGGCTACTTCACTGACCAGCGAAGATCTTAAACACACTAAGTAGCATCCCTGCCTTACAGTGCAGCTTCCGGTCCACTCACCGTCTACCTCTAGCTGGTCAGGATATGACACCTGCAGATATTTTGGAGCACTGTTGACCAGGAACACTGAGAGTTAAAGGAAACCCTGCGGCTAAGTTTCTCAGTCTCTAGAAGTCCCAGTATTGTTGTCTGTGGGTGTAATATGTCTGCCTTTTAGATTCCTCCTGAGATTCTGAAGTGCCTGGAGACTGGGAAGGAACTTAGGATATAGGTTGTTATTATTTCTTTGCTGCTTCAGGCAAACACTGTATCATCCTTTTTGGAGCCATTTTGGAGCCTGCAGTGGAGCTTCTAGAAATGAAGAAGTTAAAGGTTTTTGGTTTTTGTAAAGTAGCCCTGAGTACTTAGAGCCTTCTGGCCCAGCATGGTCTACTGGTAATCTTTTTCTCTATTTGCAAACCCCACCAGCTAGTCATAAGAGGGCAGACTGGGTGAAAAGGCGCTCAGAGATACTGAGGAAAGGGGAGGGAGGGAAGAGTTGAGTTGCTGAGTTTTGTGCCTCCTTGGTTTTCTGGGTGACGAGCATTTGTCTCTCAGTGGCTTCTGGCCCTTTCTCCAGTAATAAGTGCATATAGAGCCTCTGCCTACTCCCGAGACCTGGTTTGATTTGAGCTTCTCCCTGATGTCTGCCCAAAGCTTCTCTTTTTGGCTAGCAACTAGGTTCTATATCTCTGGGTCCCAGTGGATTGGCCTGTGTATGCTCACGGGTGTATAGACTCTGACTTCCGTAGACTCACCATGGCTCCTCAGTTTCCCACCCCATCATCTCTGCCTCTTGTAATCATTCTCATTCTCCCAGGGAAGGGTCATCTTCTTGGGCCAGTCTTTCTATTGGGATTCTGTGAGGTCATCCCTCATATTCTACTGAATAGTTACTAATTTCAAAAAGTTTTCTGAGTGATAGCGCTGTACACCTTTAATCCCAGCCATTAGGATGCAGAGGCAGGTGGATCTTTGTGAGTTCAAGGCCAGCCTGGTTTACAGAGTTGAGTTTTAGGAGAGCTAGCTATACACAGAGAAACCGTGTGCCCTCCCCACCCCCGCCAAAATACCAAAACAAAAAATGTGTTTTTTTTCTTTGAATTTTAAAGCCTGGTTCTGCCATTTATTGGGTTCTTTATTATGGAAAAAATTACTTTCCTGAACCTTGATTTTTTTTTTTAAATTTACATAATGAGAGGTGAGGGGAAAATATCTCAGGGATTAAAAGAGAAGGTAGATGTTTCATACCAAGCACATGCCAAGTTAATGTTCCTCACGTCTTCCTCTAGCTCCCAGTCGGTCTCGAGCATCTGTGGTCTGCAAGTCCAAATTCTGAAGCTTTACTGGGCATTCGTATGAGGACACTACTCAAATCCCAGTTGTTTTTACATTTTAGATTTGAGCCTTGCAGATTCAAGGAAGGCTATGCAAATCTAAATTAAAACTCTTGACATTTGGAAACTAGCCTGGTCCCAAGCATGTACGCGTGTGTACACACACACACACACACACACACACACACATACACACACACATACACACACACTTAAAAAATCAGAGTTCCTTGCTGGTGGTGACATTTGTGCTTCAGAAAAGTACAAGATCACTCTTGGGTTTGATACTATAATCTATATTGTGTTTCAGCTTTGAACGTGCAGCTAACTTGCAAGAATGCAGTGTGTGTATTTTGCAGTCTGGTTGTGCGCTTGGGGGACAGTGGTGGGAGACACTGGGTATGGCTGGGAGGGAGAGTTGGAACTGGGAACAAGCCTGACACAGCCCTTGTCTCGATGTTCTTTACAAGAGGCACAGGAAAGACATCAGTCTTTACTGCAGTCACACTGCTAAGCATCAACACAAGTCTGTGGGTTGGTTGAGGAGTGCCTCTAATTTCCACGTGGGTGGGAGGACAGAATTGCAGAAGGCCTTTTGGTCTGGGCAACACCCAACTGACAGTTCAATCTCGTTTTCCTGTCTCCATGGTTGGAACTACCAGGCACTAAGTATTTGACACTTTAACCCAGCTGGGTAGAGACTGCCATCATTCCCATTCTAGAGATGGGGAGCAGAGTCACAGAGGTTCAGCCATTTGGGGAGCAGGTAAGGGGTTAAGCCCTGGCCATGTGACATCCTGTGACATCTACTCTAGGAGTGTGCTCTGTAAGTCACTCTCTGTTGTCTCCCACAGTGTGGCATTTCAAAAATTTCCCTTCCTGCTCTGCCGTGGACGCATTTCATCTATTTGATGGTTTCAAATATGCCATCGGATACTGAATCTATCACATGCAGAATCTAGATTTGCCTCTGGGCTGCTTCAAGAAGCCTTGTGGGGTGGGGTGGTGGCATGAGCTGAGAGTGCTTGCTGTGCAAACGTAAGGACCAGAGTTCAAATCCCTAACACTCACAGAAAACACTGAGCATGTCTGCACCCTCCTGTAACCCTGGAACTATTGGAGGCTGAGAGAGCCGGACACCCCAAATCCACCTCTGGCCTGTCATGTTCATGGGTGTGTGTACCGCACGCATACATGCATATCACCCTATACCTGGAAGAAGCTTTGAGGAACCCGAAGGGACAGAGTCCAATGGCCTGAAATCTTTAAACACTAGTTGACCCATCTGTTGGTGCCTCTAGCTGATCAGCAGGAGACATACGTGGAGAGTGATACAGTCCAGTGTGGCTGCTTCAGGATACAAGCTCTACCTGAGGAGCCCACTCCACACCAGGAGACTGAGTGCCAACTGGAGCCGGCAGATCCTTGCAGTTAGGAGCTGACCATGAGGTGGATTAGTTTCCAGGGAGACCACAAGTGCAATTCTGAAGCCAGACTCCTTGCAGCTGAACATGCTGCCATTAAGGAAGTCTTTGAGTGGGGTTTAATGGTTGTTCTTTGTTTTGAAGTGACTGTTTACTGAACCTTCAAAGCCAACGCCACAGCAGGATGTGATCTGGGACCTGAATAATTGCATCAGACACCCCAATAGGAAGCAGGTACTGAGGAGCCTAGCCAGGGCCAACCCCTGAGCTTCAGCCTATGCTGGGAGGACTGAGGTCCTCATTCTGCAGCCAGGAGACTTGCAGTTCCATGGAACTTGATTCCCCTGGAGCTTGGCCTGTTTCATGGTGCTGGCCTTAATTAGGGACACCCCAATTAAGTCACTGAGGAAGCAGGGATTTTCTTTTTTTTAAAGCAAATGTTTTGAGAACATTTCATGAGGGATTACTTCTGAAAGATCATACAAATTATATAAAATTAATGGAAGAAAACCTTGAAACTTCAATTAAGTGAAGTTATCCAAAAGCACCAATTATAAAGTGGGTTATGTACTCAGGCTCACAAGGTCCCAGACAATTAAATGGCTCCTTTTTATTCAGTCTTCTTTTTCCCATGTGAGAAGTTATATAAGCTATCCACGTTTCTATGACAAAGCCATGTGACTTTGCTGGTATGTTTTTAGTAAATTCTGCTGGGGACACATTTGAGGACCTACTGTGTGCAAGGTCCAGTTTGAAGTGCTGGGGATATAGAACAGCAGCAAACAAAAGTGACAAATTCCTGCTTTTCTGGAACCTATTGTGTAACGCAGTGGGCGCAAGGGATCGATGGCCTCAGTTTTTACAAAAACAACCACCCTGCCCCAAACCATCCCCTCTTTATTTTTCACTTTTATTTATTTTATGTGTATGGGTGTTTTACAAGCCTGGTATCCTGGGAGGGCAGAGAGGGCGTTGGACCCCATGGGACTGGAGTTACAGACAGCTGTGAGCCCCTATGTGGGTGCTGGGAGTTGAACCTCAGCCTTCTGCAAGTGCAACAAGGTGCTTTTAACCACTGAACTATCTCTCTAGCCCTGTCCTCTTCTATGCTAAAAGGAATTCGTGCAGTGGCACAGTCAGACCTGTTTGTCTTCAAGAGTGGTGAGGGAAAGTCTCCAGGAAGGGGACACTTTGAAACAACTTATGATCTGTGGAAGAGTAGTCCAGTCTGTGCAAAGACCCTGAGGTGGAGAGCTTGCCTCTTACCTGTGTTTGGGCTAGTTCGGTTTTTCACCGTTAGAAGCAGTACTGCAGTGTGTGGGTTTTTGTTTTTGTTTTTTGCATGTTTATGTTCTTTGAAGGACTTATCTCTGGCCTAAAGGAATGCCCTTCCCAAAGCTTCTGGAGCCTGGTGCTGAATGTCTGCTTACATTCCTGTGTGAACGCTTGTCTTCCTCATTACCCTGAAAGAAGCTGGATTGTGGACGTTAGTGCCAAGAGCTTGCTGAGTTCTCAGTTTCTAGGGGCTTAGGGGTAGGACAAACCATCTTATCTGTCTGGGTGGTTTTGAGAGTGCAAGAGTGTCTTCACTTGCAGATTCCTAGGCCCACCCTTAAATGTTTTGTTGATCTGGGGTGGGGCTCAGGAATTTCCTTTTTAATCAACCCTAACTGGTTCTCCCTGTGTTTTCCAGGGATTGCTGTAGGAGTTGCTGCAGTGTGGTGAAGGTGGGGGTGGTGTCAGGCCCCTCTGTAGTTCTCTCTCTCTTCCTCCCTCCCTCCTTCCCTCCCTCTCCTCCCTCTCCTTCCCTCTCTCTTCCTCCCTCCCTCCCTCTTTCTCCCTCCCCCCCTCACTCTCACTCTGTCTCTCTCTCTCTCTCTCACACACACACACACACACACTCTCTCTCTCTCTGTCTGTCTGTCTCTCTCTCACACACACTCTCTCTCTCTCTGTCTGTCTGTCTCTCTCTCTCACTCTCTCTGTCTGTCTGTCTGTCTGTCTCTCTCTTTCTCTCTCTCTCTGTGTGTGTGGGGGGGTGGCTCATTCCACCATGGTTATACCTGGAATTTATTTTGGGTGGACATTTTGAGTCATGCTAACTATGACTCTGGGAAAATCTTGCCGTTCTGCTTTCTTCCCTCCCACCCAGGAAAATGTCTGCTTCCTCTTTGAGAGCGAGGTGAGACATTTGGGAAACTCCTACCAACTGCCCTCCAGTCTTTCCATCTTGGTAAATGCTCCTTTCTGCAGCTTTGACATCAGTGGCCCTCTTCTCTCTGCCTGGCTGGCCCCTCACTCAGTGCCTACACATAGTAGACACTCATTTAAAGTGCTCTTCATGAAGGCTGCCATTGTGTGCTGACTCACTAAAGCAGAGCTGAGCTCTGTGTGCTACTCTGCCTCCCTAACCATCCTCTGGGGGCACAAACTGGCCATTGGCATCGTTTACAGATAGAGACAGAGTGGTACCAGGCGATGAGGTCACTCCGTGGACAGATCTGAAGTCTTGCTCACACTCTGCATGAATGATGGTCAGTGGAAATGCACACAGCAAGCACATATTGTAAAAGCAAGCTTAGCACCTTTTGTGGTCCACCAGGGCATCTTTCCTGACTGCTTGGGGTAGGAGTTGGGTGATGAATGAGGTGGTCTTTGCCCCAGATGGAAAGGGGTGCAGCACAGCGTGCCCAAGGCTAGTCCCTGGGCTGTGTGATGGATGAGTGCGTCAACCTGTGACTGCCTTCTGGAAGGTTGGGCAAACTGAAATGGTAGCTAGTGAGGGGAGCAGGATCCCAGAGGTCAAAGTCGTTTTGGAGTTGGTGGAAGCAAGTCAGAGAGGGAAGAGGTGGAGAGGTATGCATATGTGTGTGCAAAGGTGTGGGGTCTAGATTTTGAACTATGGTGTGTTTTGCTGTTGGTCTCTGGGACTTGATAGACAGGAACTAATGAATGGAGCGACAGCTCTGGACTCTGCCCTGAGGGTTCTATGGGGCAGGCAGTATCCCAGGAAGGCCTAACTGCACACACAGTTCATAGGTAAGAGCAGTGAAAACCTGCTTTAGGTGCTAAAATAGTGAGTGCTCATGCTTCCTGATGTGGAGAGCCAGCTTGTGCTGTTCTGATGTTGCTCATGGTACTTCTGGACTCCTAGGTGGTGTAAGGTGCACAGGCAGCTACTACCTCTTCTCTGGTAGGTGGGACTATCTCAAATAATAATTGAAAAAATATCAGGGCAATGAGAACCTAGGTGTGGGGTGTGTGTGTGTGTGTGTGTGTGTGTGTGTGTGTGAGAGTGTGTGTGTGAGAGTGTGTGTGAGAGATTATGTGAGTGTGTGTGTGAGTGTGTGTGTGAGAGAGAGAGGGTCTATTTGTGTGTATGTGTGAGAGAGTGTTTGTGTGTGTGAGAGTGTGTGTGTGTGTGAGTGAGAGAGAGAGTGTATGTGTGTGTGTATGTGTGTGTGTGAGCTTACACGAACATGTGCAAACTTTGGAGAATGGAAAAGGAGAGGTAGAGGAGTTTTGTTTGCAGAGAAATCTGGAGTATGGAAACACATGTGCTACAGATAGTAGGAAAGACAAGACCCACAGTGCTGCGTGCTGCCATCCCAGCATATAAGATGTCAAGTTGGGAGCATCACAGGTTCCAGGCCAGCCTGGGCTACATAGTGAAGACCTGTCTCAAAAGGAAAACAAACAAGTAAATCAGATCCTGAATGCTCTTTGCAGTTGTGAAGCACAGTACACATGTCTGGCTGGTCAAGGCTGTCTATCAGAAGTTTCCACAGTGAGAGCAATTCTAGATCTTCCAGTGCAGTGGACACTGAAGTCTGGCAAGTGGGACCAAGAAACTGATCATTCTGTTCCTTGTAGATTAAATTTAAATAACCCTCAGTCCATAAGTGTTAGCCCTGTTGAATAACTCATGATAGATAGATAGATAGATAGATAGATAGATAGTAAAGAAATTAAAACCCAAAGCGAATTTGAAGAGACAGTTGACATATTTGCTTAGTTATTTTGTTAAGTGGAGACATATCCTAAGCATCTGACCTGGCAGTGTGGGTAAAAGGGAAGCTTGGAGCCCTTGATTTAATTATAGTGGATGAGCTTGAGAGAGAACATTCTGTGAGAAGGCAGCTGAATGGGGACCACCTTTAGTGGGTATGCCTTTTCTTTTTGCGGGCAGATTCATGGCTGGTGTACTTGGGCAAGTGTGTGAGGGTGGGTGGGGAAGGAAGCAACCATTGATTATCCTCAGGCTGTCATCCCTGATGGACAGGGATAATTAGTAGATGAGGCAAGTCCCAATCAGAAAATAAAAGCCCAGGACTGGTATTTATGATGGATGGGTTCAACCAGTGCGCCTTTCATCTGAGGCTCTTAGAAGACTGCATCTTGCATCCTAGGGTAAGGATGTTTAGTTTGGAAGACCGAGGCTCTGGCAGACATTCCTGAACCCTGGTGCTAATTATGCACGCCCACTTCTGGAAGCTGAATGCATTCCTGAGTCCAGAGATGCTCAGCTTGGGTCCCAAGGGCCAGATCCCTCTCTATGCTTCTTTGATTTCTTATCTCCCTGGAGGCTGAGCTCACCCAGGAGGACTTGGGAAAGAAGCATGAAGCTCTGTGTGATGAGATCCATCCCAGTGCCCGTGGGAAATCCAAGGATGAGATAAAATCACTCACATTTGTTCAAGTGCTCCTCGGAGGTTCAGGCTTTTCTCTGTACAGAGGAGTTTTGTTTTGTGCTGGCTTTTCCATGGCTGTCTTGACCATTTCTAGGGTGACACACCGTTCTTGCTGGGCCTCAGCATTCTGTTCAGGTGTTAGCATGGCTCCAGAGTTCTGCCTTGCCTCTTGTAGGACACACATCTGAAGTAGGACCTAATGGCTGTTCGGACTCCTTGGAAACTGTCATATCTGAAGTCAGATCTGGCATCAGATAGTTTTTGCCTTTCTATTGTGTTTCTGTGCCTTGGTTTCCTCATACACACAGCAGTAGCAGCATAGGCCTTGCTGCAGATATGTAACGAGAATGCATTGAGGATCGACTCCGCAGGGACTGTTCAGCACAGTCAGCAGCACTCAGGTTATTCCTGCCACCTCCCAGGTCCCCCTTCAGAGCAAGGAAAGCAAAGGCTGCGTTTTTGCCAAATCTCCAGGGTCCGGTACATCAGTTAATGGTTGAGAAGTGTGGATACAGAGAGATGCCTGGTGCCTAGCAAATGTTTAGAAAGTGCTGATGCCTGATGTGGCTGTCACCAGTAATCTCCTCCAAAAGAATCCAGGACCCGTCAGGTCCTACCTGCCTTGCCTTGTTTTAGCTGTGACCACTAGTGAGCCAGCTTTTGTCTGGTTCCTTCTGGGCAGGACAAAGGTCTTTGAGCTGGAACCTGACCCTACTAATGCTGATTTTCTTCACAGTTGAGCTCTCCTCAGGAGAGTCCCTTCTGGATCCCCTGCTTCTCTTATGTTGTGGGTTTTCTAACCACAGTCCCACCCTTCTGTGTCCCTTGAGTGGCGATGTGATATTGAATTCCCTCCGCTGTCCCTTGATCGCCACTGTCACAGTGGGGCCAGTATGGGAGAAGCATTTGGTACATTATTGATTGAGCACCAGTAATTAGTCTCAGGAGGCTGAGGGGTTACAGTTTGTCCTCCGAGGGTGGGAAGCCATCCCTTGTATAATATGGAACAGAATCAAGGGAGGCCATGCCAAACCAGAGTGACTTCTGTGTCCTGTTCCTGCATTGGGTGACTGTGTGGTTCTTCGCTGGGGAAAAGTGGAGGTAAGAAGAGAGGAACTTTGACTCGGAGGATGAATGTGGAGAAGGCAGTTTATGGATTAGCTGGTGCCCATCAGATTATGCAAGGTTAAGGAGATTTAGGAAGGCTTCTCCCCAAAGAAGAAAGGATAGGACATCATTTGCTCATCATTCCCAAAGGGTGCAGGTGGCCCCCAGGTGGCAGGTATGTGTGACCCATGAGCCAGGTTATGGGTCACCTGGCTAGCTTGGAATTGATGTCATCCCGTCATCTGTCATCTGAGCAAGGGTCACCCTGGCTCCCTCTGCTGTCCCGTTTGCGGTTTAGCTGCGGACTTTGCCCTTGAAGGCTGGCTGGCCTCAGTGACCTTGTCCACCCTGCCCGGTTTTGCTCCTATTCAGCAAAATTGTAGTAACGCTGTGTCCCCTGGGTTCTTTGTCCCCTGCTAGCTTGTCCACAGAGTCCTTGCCTTGTAGTTTAGGGGAGACCTTGTCACGTGGCTCAGCTGAGGGACACAGCTAAGCCAGAGGGGTGGGAGATGAGGAGCTGTGGTGGAGGATGTTCTGGAAGAGGCAACACTTGTGTGGGGGCAGTGAGTGGTCTGTAAGATTATTGAGCTCCACTCTGGAGTTCTGAAGACAGGACAGTTGTTGGCAGTGTTTGAGGAGCATGATGGGAGCCTCACAAAACAGCTGCATAAAGTCATGTGATCAGGAAAGACCCCCCCTTCTGTGTGGTGTGTTTTGATAAATAAATGGGTTTCCTTTTCTTAAGCAGAGTGCTTTCTCCTTTTCCAA
The DNA here is from genome assembly GCF_963924665.1 of Micromys minutus. Taxonomy (NCBI): domain Eukaryota; kingdom Metazoa; phylum Chordata; class Mammalia; order Rodentia; family Muridae; genus Micromys; species Micromys minutus. Next base: position 2,309,654 of record NC_137962.1, on the reverse strand, counting down.
CTATGGTGTCATCCGAGTTCAGTATTCAAGGCTTCTAAAAGCTCCTTCCCCATTTTGGCAAGGCCTCAAGGGGCTCCTGGGGAGGAGGGTCTGATTTGCCTGTGACTTTGGGTGCTGGGTGGAGTCTTGATTTCTCTGGTTGTGGTGTGTCTGTAAAGTTCTCTGATGAGCCCCAGGGTGAGTGGGCGTGGGTGTGTTCTTCCCACAGCCCTGGGAGACATTCCTCAGGGTTATCTTTTTTTTTTCCACTGTGCGCAGGACACCTGTGAAAACATGAGACCCAGGATCATCTTCCTGCGGCTACTTGGTGCAGACTGAACGGAGACCTGGGTTGGCATTGCTTTGCAGATGCTTCTCGGTGCATTCAGGGTCTTCTGAAGCTTGCCTAACCACCTTCCTCAAGTCTCCCAGCAGTAAACACCCCCTGGGTTTTTAAAAACTTGCCTTTCAGTCTCTCTATAGGTGCTTGTTCCCTGCACACATCCTTTAAGCCTTTGGCTTTATAGTAAGGCTCCTGTTAGGTGGGTAGAAGCTATTTCCCCAAAAGAAACATAAAACGTATGGTACAGCCTGCTATCATCTTGATTTCAAGTTTGAATAACATTTACACTTTTTTTCATTTTCTAATAATCAAATTTCTGTTTTATGTTCTTAGAACCATTTTTTTTTAAAAAAGACTTCATTAAATTACAGATTGCCTAAAATGGGTGGGTTTGACACTTTGCATAGCATTAGATCAGGAGACAGGAGAGACCTACTTTTAGTAGCCTCCTGGCTGGGTGGGTGTTGTTATGTGGGAGGCTCTGTGCTGTATCCCTTGATGAGAAAGGGGGATATTCCTTCTCCCCTTCTTTCCTTTTCTAATTTGGGAACAATTGAAGTGAAGTTCCAGGTAGGTGCAGATCTTCCCCACCCGTGTTCCCCCCGTACCCCTCCTTGGGATTGAACCTACTAGGGCTTCACACATGCTGGGCATACTCTCTACCACTGAGCTGCATTTCCATCCCAGATGAGTTTTGTAAGTGGTTTGAGTTATTACAGTTTCGAGGGACACTGATCTCTGTTTGGAGGTAACTACCTTGTGGTCTGTTTAGGATAAACAGACAAACCTGCTGACACTGTAGACACTGTAGCTGCCTTGGTCTGTTCTTCCCAAATAAGGTCAATATATTTGGAGCCACCTCTGCATTGGGACCAGGAATGAGGGATCCCAGCCTGCACAGTGAGCATCCTGAGGGAGCTCTCGGAGTCTGCGAATGCCAGTATCCATCCTCAGACCTGTCCCTGTCTGTGTGCCAGTCACCACATTGAGTCTTTTTAGTGTGACCGTATTTATTTATTTGTACAGCATTTCTGAGATAACATGTACAGATCTTACAAAGTGCCCATTGAAAGCGGATAGGCAGTTGGTTTGTAGTATGTTCTTAAGAGTTGCACAATGCTTACCGCACAGTTTTTGAGCACTTTCATCACCCAAGAGAGAAACTCTTTCTTAGCCATAAATCTCTATCCCCTTCCCCGCAGTGCAGCCACTCCCCACAACTCCTGGCAACCCCTTAACTGTCTTCTAGATCCCCATTTCCCTTATATCTAATTATAATTAAATGTCCTTGACCAACCCCACCTGCAATCCATTCCTCTCACCACTGGATCAGATGTTTCAGGTTCCACACTGGTAAAAGTGATGTATTTATGAAAAGATAAAGGGGGGGGGATATGTTTTGGGGGATGTGTGGTGAGGTATGGGGAAAGGGGATGCCTGGGGGGGGCATGCTGAAGCATCCCTTCCTCCTGAAGGACCAGCCACATGAAGGTATTGAATAGAGTTTATTCAGAGCATGGGGAGGGGAGTTGAGAGGGTGGTAGAGGCAGAGAAAGGTGGGGTGGGGGGGAGATTAGAGAAGTAGAGGCCAATCATGAGCATGTAGAAAGAGGGGGCAGGGAATGGGGAAAGAGTGAGGAGGGGGCAAGCAGCCCCTTTTATAGTGAGTCAGGCATACCTGGCTGTTGCCAGGTAACTGTGAGGTGGAGCTTAGACAAAATGCTAACGAAGAGCTTATGGGGTTTGTCTTTCTGTGTCTAGCTTGTTTCCTCTAAAGCTACACTGTGTGGCATCATCTGGGCTGTTGTGGTGACAGGATGAACAGTACTCCATGCAGCAGAAGCACATCACCTGTAACCCACCACAGTTGATTGACACTTGGGCTGATGCCTGTGTTAGCCAGGAGTGAGGATGTCGCCTCAGCATTACTATGACCTCACGTATTTCCCAGATCAACCTGTGAGTTGATGGTGTCTCCAATCGGATATCCGGTGACTCTAATGTCATACAGCAAATGGGGGAACTAGTAAGGTTCAATGCAGGCAGTTCCCAGGATTCTCTTCTCTATTCCTCTCCCATGGTCTTTCAGTGTTAATAGGGTGATGGAATTGTCTTATACTTGATCTTAACCAAAGGCAGTGATGTGGTTGAGTTTTTTTAATTATTATCATTACAGGGAAATGGGCCCCCAAGGGTCCAGTGATTTCCCCTAGTAAATGACTGGCCTGGCTGTGCCTAGAGCTTAGGTGATGGGTGCATGCCTCTGGCTAATCCAGCATGTTGTCACAGAGTAATGTAACCCAGGGTGTCCTCGAAGTCATTGTCTATCCATCTGTCCATCTATCCATCCATCCATCCATCCATCCATCCATCCATCCATCCATCCATCCATCCATCTATCCATCACCTGTCAACTCTGTCTCTTTTTCTCTCCTTTCTTCCCTCTCTTCTTTTCCTCTCCTTGAATGTACATGTATACCTGGGTGTGCCTCGTGTGTGTGTGTGTGTGTGTGTGTGTGTGTGTGTGTGTGTGTGTTTAGGTGGACCAGAGGATATCCTAAGGCACCATCTTCAGGAATGCTGTTTACTTTGTTATAGACTAGATCTCTCACTAGGTTGGGCATTTACTGGTTAAGCAAGAATGGCTGGCCAACAAACTCCGGGATTTGCCAGTTTCTACCTCCTCAGGACTGGTATTCCAAGCACATCACACCACACCCTGAATTTTTATGTGCATTCTGAGGGGGTCCAACTCAGGTCCTCCTGCTTGATTGCTATCTTTCCAGTTGCTTTTGTTTTTGAGACATCATATTTTGTAGTTCACCTTTGCCCTGAATTTGCTACGTAACCAAGGCTGGCTTTTAAGTCCAAGTGCTGGGATTATAATTGCACACTACCACGACAAGCTCATTTATTACACTGGGTTCTGTAGTTGGGTTGAAGACACCCCCAGGGCTCAAACACAGGGTAAGAACCATGTGTCAAGAACTGTGTCTAGATGTTGGTTGCAATAAGCTCTGGCGCAGCTTAGCTTTTCATGGGAGCAAATGGCAGAGAAGAGACCAAGTGGGTCCCAGATGCACCACTGCAGAGCAGCTGGGCATGAGCTAGCAGCATATGCAAACCAGACTGCAAGACTAGCATTGTAGGAAATTCATGGTCTAACTGTTGCCAGAACCTCTAATTTGGTCTTAAATTTTTTAATGTAATGACTTTATTATGTTCATTAAAGTGATACATGACCCTTATAAAAACAAAACAAAACAACAGTCTGTAGAGGAAAGTACAAAGAAAAAAAAAGCAATATATTGGCCCAAATCTTAGCTCCCAGAACCCATTTTAATAAGAAGGCAGTTTTCTATGTAACCCCTATGCACATTTCAGACAGAATTGATAGCTAGAGAAATATATACACAGGTAATTTTTAACAAGATGTTAACTCTTATGCATATAAGTTTCAAAACAAAAGCCTTTTCCTTTAAGTATTGGAAGGAAGTGACTGAAGAAGTCACTCAGAACAAGCTGGACTTTTTTTTTACTAGAGAACTAGGTTTTCAGCTGTGTCTTAAGGAACTGCTTCTTAACCAGGGCTGATTTTGCCTCCACAAGTTATCTGACAGTGTCTAGAGGTAATGTCATTGGTCATAACAAGGCCTTGGTGGCTTCTGGCATCTCAGTAGTAGGCAGAGGCCAGAGATGCTGCTTGCCATCCTATGAGGTACAAGCCAGTGCCACTGCAGAAACCCACACCCCCAGGGTGCTGGGAGTGCTGAGGCTGATACAGTGGGCCAGCAGTGAGGTTAGGAAGGCTCCATGGCAGCCTGGAGGAGATGAAAACATACATGGACTCGCTTGGCCTTGGCATCTGTAACGGAAGATGCAGTGGTTAATTTAATCCCCCCCCCCTCTTAGCAACAAAAACAAGAGGTGGCATAATGCTATTTTTACCTTGTCAGGATGCCTGCCGTTTGTGTTCTCCTGGAACCACTACCCCCAGGAATGATTCAGTGACAATAGATGTCCTCACTCCTGTTTTACCTCTACTGAGTTGGTTTGCAGTCACCTTGGTGGATGCTGCCTCATCTCAGTAAATGTGTAACGTGTAGGGGAGGGAGGTGGCAGGCTGCGTGCTCCCTTGCCCTGCTCAGAGCAGAACCTACTCATTGTGTCTTATATTGTACTCAGGAGGAGACCCCCGTGCTTTAGGATACGGAGGGACTGTGTGGTGGGGTCCCTTGGAAAAGTGCAATTGGACTTGAGAGTTTAGTAGAGAGGAAAGATGATCTGTGTTGATCCTAAGGGCTTCTGGAAGGTTAGAATTAGAGACGTGTGACCATTTCGGATAGATGGCTTGACTTAGGCAGCCCAGGTGTGATGAGCCCCTTGCTGAAGTTTGCTGGGGAACCACCTGTTGTGATAGTGTACACAGATGCTGGGTTAAATGGTAGCTGGGTGGCTATGTCTAGTTTTTTTCTGAGCCTTGGGATTCTGATAGATTGATAGTACTTCTCGATAGCCACCTGTCCTAAGGAGGGGTTTCAGCCATCTGCCTCCCTCCTTGTGCATGTGTGACAAAGAGGAGAATAGATGGAGCCATCCATGTTGTATGACAGGTGACCCAAGCAAGAGAGCCTTGTGTGTTCTGGGGTTTGGTTATTGTTCTTTTATTTCCTTTTTTTTTTTTTTTTTTTGTTTGTTTGTTTTTCAAGACAGGGTTTTCTCTGTTTAGCCCTGGGTGTTTTGAAACTCACACTGTAGATGAGACTGGCCTCAAACTCACAGAGATCTGCCTGCCTCTGTCTCCTAAGTGTTGAGATAACAGACATGCACCGCCACTGCCGGGCATGTTCTATGTTATTAAAATCTGGACCCACCATGTACATAATGTAGACTCCAAGGTATAGGTGTCTCCGAAGCTAGCTCCTCTTGGTGTCTGTGCTTATTTGCAAGATTATAGGGTCAGGGAACATTTGAAATAGTTCCAGAGCCATTGCCTGTATCAAAGAACCCTACAAAGGAAGATCATACCTGCAGATTATTCCTTGCACGGTTGGAATTGGGTGTTTGTCTCATCACAGTGTGATTGATTGCTGGCTTTGTTCTGTCGTAGGGGAGCTATCCAGTTTGGGAGGACTTCATAAACAAGGCTGGAAAGCTGCAGTCTCAGCTGCGGTAAGTAGACACAGGTATTGTAAGGAAAAGATGACGGGGCACCAATGAAAGGAAAAGTCACACGGCACCAATGTTAGGGGAAGGATGAAGAGAGTGGGGGGCATATGGCCCATGGAGGTGCGGCAAGGCCTGGGGGCAAGGGAGATGCCTCTGGGGGGTCCATGTTGGGAATCCCTTCCCTGAGGGACCAACCACACAACAGTATAGTACAGAATAGAGTTTATTCAGGTCATGGGGGAGTTAAGAAGGTGGTAGAGGCAGAGAGAGAGAGAGAGAGAGAGAGAGAGAAGTAGAGGAGTAGAGGCCGGCCATGAGCAGGTGGGAGAGAGGGGGAAAAGAAAGGGGTAGGAGTGGGAGAGCAAGGCTGCAAGAGCACAAGAGCAAGAGAGGCCAAGAGAGAGAGGAGGGGTCAAGCAGCCCCTTTTATAGTGTCAGGTTACTGGGGCAGAGCATACCTGGCCACTGCTGGGTAATTGAGGGGTGGGGTATACCTGGCTGTTGCTAGGTAACTGAGGGGTGGGGTTTACAGAATCCCAACAGGTATCCTACAGAAAAAGGCGACATCCTCAGGCAAGACAGAGGGAGGTGGATCAGCACGCACATCTGCCTTAAATTTAGAACTGTCACAGATGGAGAAGCTTGTAGCAGGCACAGCATAGAGGTATATCAATTCATAGTATTCTGCCCCACCCCAACCCCAGTGTCGTGTGTGAACTCGAACCCAAGTCTGCTCTGCCTCCTGCCGTAGGAATTTTCAGAGTTGATTACATAGAGTAATAATAGGCAATGTGTATGTGGCACCCACCATGTGCCAGGCATATGTGAATCATCAGAAATCTCAGCCCAAACAAGGTTAAATACAGTTTTCAGTTTTCCTAATCTGGAAACTGAAACATAGATAACAGCCTGTTCATAGAGAAGCCACTAGTGACAGAAGCAGAGATGTAAACGGGAGAGGTCTGGTTCCAGAGTCCAAGTTTGTCTCATCCACCTATATTGTCCTTCCACATACAGCATTTAAAGTCTCAGTGTAGACTGGCATTCAGTTCCATTTACATGAAGTGAGTCTCAGCAGTGGTAGGCTGGACCAGGGGTTTAAAAGGGAACTCACTACAAATGGGTGACTGGAGTCTTTGAGACACTGGAAATGTTCTCAAGTTGGATTGTGACGGTGGCTGCACAAGTCTAAGTTTACTAGAAGTCACAGAGACAGGCACTTGGACACTCACACGATCTGCTGCAGATTGCATCTACGGACCCCATATGGCCTAGTGTGCCTGTGAGAGGGGATACTCACAGGTTGCAGCTCCATTCTTTTTGAAGTCAGTGTGGAAAGAAATATGGCTGCGCTTGGTGGATCCCCCAGGAAGCATGGGACACTGGATAATCCTCGGCGTTGAAACTGAGACAGATGAGAATGGGTGAGAGCCAAGGAGCAGAAAGTAGCGGTGTTTTTGGGAAAAAGAGCCATCTTTGATAGACAGGAGGGGGTGATATGTCATTTCTGAGCCTGTGCTAAGGCACACCAGAGGCTTCCGCTCAGAGCTGTTGCCTAGGTACATGGCTTCCCTGTAGCATAGATGAAATGGGCAAGAGTGCATTAGCTTCCTTCAGTTTTAGTTGGGGGGGGATTTGCAGCCTTTTATATGACCCCCAAGTAAACATCAGACCATGGATATGAACCTTTTCCAGTTATTGGGTGTTATTCTCCTCGATTTCTGAGCTCAATGTGTCATGTCTGGGTCTTCTTCTGAAGGCTCCACCGGCTTCTTGTTATGGGGCTACCCTGGCCTCCTAGCCATTTCTCTCCACTGGGCTTATCTCACATAGGTTAGCATCCCTCTTGTAGGAGGCCTCTCCTGAATTAAAGTTTCCCCTTCCTTTTCTTGTCTAGCCTCTTGACTGTTTGATGGGCTTTCACTGTGGGCCTGGAGCAAAGTTGTTCTTGCCTTTAGCTGGTGAGAATGTGGAGCGCGAAGTATTGCTCATTGCCTGTCTTGAACATAGAAAGTAAAAGTCAAGGCAGACTTCTTAGCACCTGTCCCCCACCCCACCCTGCACCCAGTCTAGGTCTTGAGATCAGGGGCCTTTATCAGTTAATCAAACAGGTTAGTCTTGAGTCCTGCAGAAAGGCTGCAGTTCCCACTGCGGAAGCAGCACATCTGTCTCGGAGGGTTGAAGCTGAGTTACCCTGTTTGCTCTTGGTAGTTGCCTGTCTGCAGTGTGCTGTCAGAAACTGCAGTGACAGTCATTTACAAGCTCTTCCGTCCTCAAAATGGACTAGCGTCCTGATTTGCTGTAGAAGTCTATTCCAGTGATCGTAATGGACAAGGCTTGTCTGTCTGCAAGCTGGCTCATAAAGTATGGTGATTGGCATTGAGTTGAATGAGAATAAATAAATCAAGCCAGCTTGTTACATATTAATTGTAAGTCAGAATGAGCTATTTATAAGTCAGAATGTTTGATAAAAATAACTTTTTCAATGTTTGTGTTTGATGTCAACACTTTAAAAAATAAGCTTCAAATGTATGCTCATGTATGTGTGTGGGGGGGAGGGAGGACTGCTGTTTGAAATTGAGCAGAATATATTCTTGATCTGCTAGAAACTCTCAGACTTGATTTTGAAATTTGGCTTAAAGGACCATATTCAGAACCTCCTAGAAAGCTTTTGTTGCATAGACTTGGTTGCTGTACTTAAGACAGAACATTTCTTTTTCTATATTCTGAACTATATTCTCAAGCCCTTATTCTTCTTGTAATGACTTTGCCTTCTTAGGAGGAAGGCTCAGTAGAGACTGGAGTCATGCAATAAACACTTGAAGATTGTCTCAGTCTCCGGCTTCGGCTTGACAACCTTTCGTGATAGGGACTTGTTGCTTTGTCATATTGTCACAGAGCAGCCTGAGTGGATTTATGATGTTGTAGGCCACCGAGTACCCAGTGCATCCAATGGGCTGTGCTGATAGGGATGGGGAAGAATTGAGGACGATCCTTAGAGCAGGAACTAGCCTTAACTCTTTCCATTGTTGCTTTTAGGACATCAGAAGATGCAGTTGAAAGAGCATCCTGGGACTGAACAAAACAAAATAAACAAAGCCAAAACCCAGTATTTTCCATCTTGTATAGTTGGGGATTTAGGGAGCAAAGTTGTACCTAGCCAGCACCCTGTGTTTCAGTGGGCTGATCTGGACCTTGAGTCACAGTGGCAGGACATTAGTCACTATTGTATGAACCAGTGATCTCTAAAATGTCTTTTGACTTGTGGTCTCAGTTTTCCTTTTTTTGGCAGTGAACTCTTGACCCTTCTGCTCTCCAAGATTCAGTTCCCTGCCAGTTTATGTGCACTTAAATGACTTTCCTGTTGTAAAGCTATTGTCACCTGTGCCATCTAGACTTTAAGGACGCTTTCTCCTTTAGGGGAGGAACACCTCCCTTTCACTTCTTTGCTTAAAAGTTTGCTTGGTAGTTCCACCTTCAGGCCACTTTTGCAGTTGAGTGCTAGGGAGAAAACACTATCTACCACTAGATTGCTTCTCTGGAGGGCTCTGTTTGCTATGTCGCAGAGGTTTTAGCCCGAGAGCTGCGGATGAATTTGCCAGTGAGACATTCCTCATGCTTTTGTTATCTGTTTGCATTTCAGGACAACAGTAGTAGCAGCAGCTGCCTTCTTGGACGCCTTTCAGAAAGTGGCTGACATGGCCACCAACACACGTGGTGAGCAGATGGAAGGCTGACTTCCAGCGCTAGCTGGATCCAGCACGTGGGCTCTCCCCCTGGGCGGCTTCCCGAGGAGATATGGCTCGAGTTATCAGAGCCTGGCTGACTCATAGTTTTCATATATTTTTAACTGTGTGGGGTTGCGAATGTTAGGAGTTGTAACTAGTTCCCCAGATAGTGAAGTGCGTGTGAAGACTAGATAGGAAAGGAGAGGAGCCACTGTTCCTTTATGAGGTGGTTTGCTGTGGGTGTAACTTGAGTGATAGAATCAGTATTGAGCCTCAAGCTGTACCTGGGGTCCTGCTGTGACCCCTCCAGCACAGGTTGCTTTGTGCTCCTCCCTGGTACCTCCTGGAACAGGAAGTCCTGGAGCCGATTACGCTGCTGTCCTGGGTCCTCATCAAACAAGGAATCCTTTTATGATAGGCACAGCATCCCATGGTAACCATCTCTTTGTACCTAGTCTTTGGCTGCAGATCCTGTGAACAAGAGACATATATAGTACTGATGGTACCCCCACAAGACATAGTGTCAGGAGCCTAATTGATATTTAAAATGTGTTTGTGAAAGCAGTGACCAGAAGGTGAAGTCTTTTGAAGATTTCATGGATTCAGAAAACCCTAGGGATATTCGTAATGTGTGAGGCACCAGGAGAAAGGGGTACTTACAGGTCCACCTTCCTTTTGTTCCCACACCGACACTCTCTCTGCCTGTTCCTTGCCTGGTCATTCTGGGCTCCCTCGTGTATGAATAACCATGAACCAGCTCTCACTGACATTGGGAACTTTGGGTGTTTAGGGAAAAGCTGAGGCTTGTTCCCAGTAAGTACCACCAGTGACCCATCTCAGCCTACTGTGGCCACCTAGTTAAGTATTCAGAGATCGAAACTCCAGCTCCTTTTGTTGCAGGACTGTCATGGGACTACAAGAATCAATATGTTTTCCCCTGTCCCCAAAAGGCACTCAGTTTGAGTAGGGAGACTGAGGCATATAAATAAGGAATGCCGGTGTGTGGTAAGGAATAAGCACAGCATGCCAGGGGAATATCGGAAAGTAAGCAATTAACCCAGTGCAGGGAATCAGGGACATTTCCTCAGGGGAGGTACCATTTCTCCTCCTTCCTGAGATGCCAACAGCATTGTAAAATGACTGTGATGTCAGCATCAGGCTTCCTTAATCTGATTTGTCTGTGCGGTGAAGGTCCTAACCCATACGATTTGGAAATGTCTTTAAAATGACTTAACTTAGATGCGACCTGTTGTAGAAACTGTGGGAACTTCGGTTCTAAAGAACTTAGCATGCAAACTGATGTTTGCTGATGTGAAAGTGTGACTATCCACCCACGATGTATTTCCTTCTTCCCTTAGCCATGTATAGATTTTTTACTTTGTGCAAGTGTTGTGTTGTGTGTGGCGGTCAGAACACAGTTTGCAGGAGTTGGTTCTCTGTTTCTAGAGATCAAACACAGGTCTCCATCTTGGCAGCAGGTGTTACTACCTGCTGAGCCTTCTTGTTCTCCTCCTCCTCATTTTCCTCCTCCTCCTTTTTGAGCCAGTCCTAAGTAGCCAAGACTGCACTTGAGCCCATTATGTAGCTGTGGATGGCCTTGAACTTCTGATCTTCCTGCTTGGACCTCCCTGGTGCTGGGATTGCAGGTGTGAACCGTCATGCCCAGTGTGGGATTGCATTCCCAAGGTTCTGGAATTTGTAGTATGTTTTTAGTTTTTACTGTTAAATTACGGGGTGGATTAATGAAGGAGCAATGGTTGTCTATGATTTCCTGTGGGAAGAACCTGAGATTTTGAAGAGGCAGTTCCCAGGGTACTTCTTGGAGGGGCGGGGATTGGAGACCTGGAAATTCTCATGCTTCCACGGAGGAAAAATGGCAATTGTTGGAAAAGAAGCAGGAAGAGGTGCTCTGTGGAGGTAATGAGTTAGAACCAGGCTTGGGGGGTGGGGTGGGGCAGTGCGTGTGGCCTGTATGCCACTACGAATTGACTTCTGTGTGATACATCTTTAAGCCATTTGGTTTCAGGTTGTTTTGGCAGCACAGTTTGTTTAGGATCCAAAGCATGGTTGCTTTCTTTCCCTAGATGTGGGAACCTTAAAGAATATACGGCCTAGTCCATGGTGATAAGAGAAACTTGGAAGTACTTCTTACGCCAACAATTTTATTTTTAGTAAAAAGAAAAGAAAGGGGGGAGACAACATAAAAATATACCCCCCAATCTAAAAATCACATTTAGCCTCTTCCCTCCTAGAGGTTAGGGTTAGTGGCCGTTGCAAACATCGCCCTCTCCAGGAGGAAAAAGTCAGCTTCACATCAGTGTGTATGAAAGTTCTGAACTTTCTCAGATGGCCACTCCCAGGAAACATTAATGCCACTGGGCTTCTGCTCCACGCTGTGGTCCCGATGCTGTTCCTTGCCCGTACCTCTCTGTGTCTAGTAGACTCACTCCTGGATAGTGTGAGTGAGTTCTAATTATTATTCTGTGGCTGGATTTGTATCTCCCCCTAGTATTTGCTGTTATAAGCTAAGCTGCAGATACATCTATGAATGTCTGGTGTGTGTGTGTGTGTTCTCATCTTATTTTTGTGTGTGCATAATCATGTATATGGGTGTGCGTGTGACGGTGCTAGCATGTGAAAGTCAGAGGTCAATGTCAGGTGTCTTTCTCCACCACTGAGCCTAGATCTCATCATTTCGGCCTGTCTGGGTTTCTGGCTTGTGACCTCCTGGGGTCTGCCTGTCTTTGCCTGTGCCCCAGCTCTACCATTACAGGTGCCTGCCACTGCACTCTGGCTTGTATGTGGTTGTTGGGGATCCAGACTCAGGTCCTCATTGTGCAGCTGTGTCTGGCTCTCCAGACGTGTGACTTGTCTTAGTGGTCTATGCGTCACCAAGGAAAGGATGAGTCTGTAGAAGGCTGTTCATATGTTAGCCTCAGGGTGGTTCAGAGCTGTTTACTTTTAGCCTCTCCCCATTGGCCTTTCTTGCTGCCTCCCCAACCCCTGGTAACCACCACTCTATGTTCAATTTCTTCTTTCCTTCCTCCCTTTCTTCTTCCCTCCCTCCCTCCCTCTCTCTCTTCCTTCTTTGCCTTTTTCATCTTTCCTTCTGTTTGATTTATTTGTTTTATGTGTATGAGTTCACTGTAGCTGTCTTCAGAAACACCAGAAGAGGGCATTAGATTCCATTACAGATGGTTGTGAGCTACCATGTGGTTGATGGGAATTGAACTCAGGACCTCTGGAAGAGCAGTCAGTGCTCTAACCACTGAGCCATCTCTCCAGCCTTATGTTAATCTGAATATCTCTTTCTCTTTGGTTGACAGTGTCCATTTCTTGGCCATTGAGAACAGTACTGCTCTAAACAGCTGCAGATGTGTCTCCCACATGCAGTTTCCTTCCTTTAAACATCACTCAGGGCCTTACTAGATCATTGCTGGCTCTGTTTTTAATATTTGAGGAGCCTCTGTGGTCCTCCAAGTGACTACTAATTTATATTCCTACACAAACAAGGAAGAGTTCCTCTTTATACATCGTTGTTAGCAGTTGCCTTTTTCCTTTTTCCTTTTTCTTTTTCTTTTTGTGCTTTGTTTTTGTTTTTGAGAAAGGGTTTCACCCTATGTATGTAGCCTTGCCCATTTTGGAACTCTCAACTGTAGTCCAGGCTGGTCTTGAATTTAGAGATGCTCCTGCCTCTGCTTCCCAAATGCTGGGCTTAAAGTTGTATACCACCACTGCTTGACCTGCTTTTTGTGTTCTAAGCAGTGGTCATCAGTGGAGCTGAGCCATGATGCTTCCTTCCCATGGTTCCTCTCTGTGAGTCTCACACGCAGGCGCCATTTGCAGACATTAACTGCCAAGGCTCGTGTCCATTGGGCCAGTGTCCAGGATGTTAAGATGATTCTAACTAGGGTTTTGGTTTCAGAATAGTCACATATTTGCAATATTTCTCAAAGAGCTCGGAAAGACTTTGTCATTCTCATGAGATCTTTAGCATGGGTCATTAGCAAAATTTATTAATGAAAATCTACAAGTAGTTACTATGAGGATCAAATCAATCTTTTTATAATATACTTATCTTTTATACAATATTGAAATTTGGGCTCTATTTTGATCCCTTTTTTTCTAAATAAAATCATATAACTTGACTATGCACATGTATATATTACATATATAATACATGTAATGAATACATATATTTATACATATACATACAATGAAATGATGGAATTTGAATCTATTGGCAATATGCACAATTTTATATGTTTATATTCTGGAATTAACATCTCGTTTATGTAAAATATGAAAACATGCTTTTTCTTTGGATTCGCTGGCCACAAAAATTAGTTTGTAGGTATTAACTGTCTTAGATTTTGAGGCTGTCTCTGGAGTTGAAAAATCTTTGAGTTGTTGAGTATGGACTTTTTGGAGTATGGGTCAGTTAAAAACCGAGGAAGAAAAGTCCAGGGAATGAATACAGGTTTCTCAGTATGCTGCGGCGGTGGCCATATGTGTTGGGGAGAGTGTCCACACACCTGTGAGTGCCCTTTGACCTGGGCGCCTGCTGTGTCCGGCCTCTCAGTCCTGGTCCTCACAACACCGTTTGCTTAGGTCAGCAAGATCATGGTGCTTGGGACTTGTTTTTCCATGTTTCCTGTGCTACTGTAATTACGTTTACACCTTTGCAAACCTACCCTGGGGATGTGCAGAGGATGATGGGCCAGGCCCATTCAAAGGAGCTCAAAGTTTTAAGAGGGAAAGAAATGGGTTCCAGGCAGATTAGATCATGTCTAAAAGTAAACGTGGTTTTAATATTGAAAATCATGATTGCCATCGTCCTTTGATGTGTCCTGTGGGCTGGACTCTGTTTTGAGTGGTTTTATGTAGAGTTGTCTCTTCTTTGTTATTGGGGATCCTTCCCAAGACCCACATGTATGCTTTCTCACATACATACATACATACATACATACATACATACATACATACATACATACATGTTATAAGGTTTATTATGTAAATTGGGCACCATTATATTAACCTCATCTAATAATGAGATCAGTTACAATGATCTACTGAAAAAGCTATTTGAAACTTAGGAATTGTTTATTTCTAGAATTTTTCATTGAATGATTTTTGGACATGGTTAACTGGTAATGAGCAAAGCTGGGAAAGAGGACCTAGGGTCTTACAATACCCTGTGATGAAAATGTCAAGGGATAGAGTGAAAACAGGTCATGAATGAACACTGATGAAGGTCATGTGGCCAGTGACCTGGAACCCATCCTGAACCTGGACCTGAACCAATAAGTTAGGATTCCTTATGTAAGGAACTTCTGGCCTTAGCATGTGCTTATATTTGGTTTTAAAGTTACTTCATCACAAAGGCATTAACAATCCCAGTCCATGCAAACCCCAGTTGGGAGTCAGGCTGTCTGGGTTGGACTTTTGGCTATTCTAGCTGTGTAACCCCAAGTTTTAATTTCTTCACTGTAAGAACTGGGGTGTGTGGGTCCCAAGACAAGACCAACACAACTTCTTTCTCTCAATTTCCATGGTTGTAAACATTGCATAAGTCTTGTTAAATCGGCTACATATGAAGTTGGGAGGGGTAAGTTTCCTTCTCTAATTTGTCTTCCTAAAGTCTGCTTTTATTCCAGAGAGAACAGAATAGAGGAAGCAGAGTTAATCAGACAAAAATGGAGGGCAGGACAAGAAAACCGGATGTCAGAGATGGGCATTTGGGCTGGACTGAGTTGTGGGAATCCCCTTGCAGTTGGAGTTGTATGTGGTGGAACAGGTAGAGCTGGGACCAAGTGCCTGTCAGGTGTGTGCTTTTATCAGTGCCTAGACCTCCAAGGCAGGTGAGAAGATCGTTGTGGCTTAGGTTCGGCAAAGCCAGCTTGCTCCTTTAGAAAGCGTTGGTGACATCAGGGGATGACGCACACCTTTAAGATATGTTGTTTGTTAAATTTCATGGTCTGCACTTTCTGGGTGTGAACTGTCGTCCCTGAAGGTCCAGGTTTGTGTTGAGGTGCAGTCTTGAGGGCTGTGGTGGACAATCGGGTGGGACTCTGGAATCTGTTTAAAAGCTTCCGAGGAGACTTTGCTTCCCAGTGTGGTTCATTTATGCGGTGGCCTCTTGCCATCTGTTGCATGGCGTCTCCACCCACAGAGAAGCTCCCCAGACTGTCAGGACATTTGCTCCCTCTGCTTGCGCATGTGTACTCTTCAGCCTTCCCTGAGCTGTTTGAGTCTCACTGCCTCTGAATCCTTCATCTCATGCAGGGACGCTTAGGGCCTCAAGGGTACATGCTGCTGTTGGAGCCTTGCTGTCAGCATTTGTCACCAATACTTTGGGAACAAAGATGGACTGTTTGAGATGCACATTAGCACAGTAGCACCGTGATCCTCTAAGAATGGAACAAATGAGGTGAAACCACTGCCATCTTGCCTTCCAACTGGGAGGCACACTCAGCTGACACCTGTGCTGTCCTCCTTTATGGGGAGCCCAGAGTCCCAGTCATCGATGAGCTTCTGGCATTGTTAAATGACTGTGCACAGAACCCCCCCCCCCCCAAGGGCCCTGATGGATCTGGTGAGGATTCCAGAGCCCTGGGCTTGGGCACCTACTGGGCTGGACATCTGGAATTTGAATGTTGGTGACCTCTCTCTGAAGCTTCCAGTGTGTTCTCATAGTTCACTGTAGCAGGAAGTCTCCTGCTACTGTGAGGAGGTCATGGCACAGGGAAGGTGGCCACCTGCACTTGGCTGGTTGGGGGAAGGGAGGGAATCTTCCCTTGCTGGGCAGGTGGTGCTAGGACATTTCTGAGCCCCAGCCAGGCTGCTCTTGTTTGCCCCAGAGTTTTAGTTTAACCAGATTGTTTGATTGAGATTCCAGTAGCCTTTAACTTCTGGATGACCGAAGTGTTCCACTCTAGAACTTTCTTGTTTGTAATTGGAACCATATCTCTATTGTATACAAAGTACTTTAGCCTCAAACTGGAAAAAAAGTTAGTTAAAAATAAAAAGATCCTTCTTGCAGGCCCAGCACTGAATATTAAAATACTACTTTAAAGGATTGGTTCATATTCATTCATAAGACACAAAAGGTTTAAAACTGCCTTCAGACAACCTGTAGCTAAACCTGAGGCCACTGTGGGAAACTGGCTTTGGTGTTTTTAGGCTATATCTTTTTTGGTTATTTTCAGGCACAGGGAAGAACTCTGGAGCATTTAGAAACAGGTTTCATGCTGATTTCTCCTTAGGAGTCCAACTTAGCCAGTCAGCAAACTCAAGGTTAGCATGTTCACCTTGCAGTCTAAACTCGTGGGTTTTTGGTATGACACAGGTGTCTAGGGAATGATTATTGATTTGCAGAAACATTTATGACATGGTACACTGCAGGGTTTGCTTACCTGACAGTAGGATGGGCCAGGTTAGTGCTGAAGTCTCTAATAGGAGGGATGAGGAGGGCCTGTGTGTGTGTGTGTGTGTGTGTGTGTGAGTGTGTGTAGGAACACTAGATTGAAGATGCTTTGAAAAACACTATTGAATTTGGTTTTGCTGTTTTAAACTTGAACACTTAGTTATGGTTCACATGAGTTATGTGGGTGTGAGATGGAAGAACAAAGGCATAAACATTGGAATTTTCATGCAATATTTTGTGAAAGAGGAAACGAGCTGGGCAAAGTTAAAACAAATTTATTTTTTCCCTCTTGTTTATTTTGTTTGTTTGTTTGCCTTTGCTTTAAATTGAAGTCCCCTATGCTAGGACTTAGTAGGTCTATGTCACCATAGTAGCTTGACATGAGGACACTGGCTTCTTAGTGTAGGCAGGTTCATCTGGGCAGTAGACTTTGTTTGATGGTAGAAGTATGTGTGTGTGTGTGTGTGTGTGTGTGTGTGTGTGCGTGCGTGAGAGAGAGAGAGAGAGAGAGAGAGAGAGATATCAATACATTAGTATTAGTCGCTGACTGCAGGTGGACAACACATCTGAGCTGCTAATTGTGTTTGTTTTTTTTTTTTTCTTTCTTTTGTTTTTAAGATGGAACTCACTTTGTAGACCAGGCTGGCCTCAAACTCACAGAGATCCACCTGTCCCTGCCTTCCAAGTTCTGGGATTAAAGACGTGTGCCACCACTGCCTGGATTTACCCCTTTTAAAGTATTTCCATTCTTGTATTGAGGGATACAATCTTATTTTGTTAAATCAGTGGCTGAGATCCAAAATGCCCTTAAGCCTTTTGAGTGAATATGATTCCATAGTGGGAAATTTCACACAACAATTTGTTTCATGTTCAAGATGATTAAAAATATGTGGAGTTACCTTGACCTTGTTACAGATCAGGTGTATATGAAACAAATGAATAAGATGTTAAGACTTGGGGTCTCGTCTCTAAGCTTGGGGAGGAAAAATAAGCAACCCCAAATACTTCTGGCTCCAAGTATTCCTCTCAGTCCCTGTAACTGGGGACAGACACAGTGAAGAAGTGACCCAAGTGTTTGCAGATGTGATGAGGGAGGTGCACCCTGAGCTGGTGAGCATTACATGCTGTGCATCTCAGGACAGGGAGGATTCCTACCCAGAGCACAGTGGCTTCTATAAGGTGGTGATCTAGGTAAGGAACTGGCATTCGTGATACTGAGTTCTGTAAAGATGCCAGAAGACACTTTGGTGACTGGACAAGAAGCAGGCACACTGTCACATCTGTATGTATTGGCCATTCCTAACTACCATTGAGTCACAGGAACATGAAGAGTGACTTCAGTGCTCCGTCATGCCAAACAAACAGTTACTGTTGTTTGGACTTTCTAGCTCTAATCTTTTTAATGTGTTCGTTGTCAGACAAAGAAAGAACTGAGGGTTCGGAGTTATACTCAAGAGTCCTATCTAAAACACCAAACTCACACCTCGTCTGCATGCATGTTTTACAGTAAGTATTGCTATAGGCTGAATTTATATAAAGTGTGAGTAAAGATTGTCTGTATAAAGCATGTATAAAATCTTGTACAGGTGAGCATTAGTAAGTATACACGGATTGAAGACAAACTCCCAGCTCCGAAACCTTCCTCTCCAGACCCTGTAGAGCAGAGGCTGTGGAGGCTGCCGATGGCTCCGCGTCATCCCCACAGGGACACTCTCCTATCGCCTTCCTGGACTGGATGATTTCCCATGATTCCTGGAGCCACTTTGACTCAGCACAGTGCACTAAGTCATGTGCCTTTGGCTTTGGACCTACAGCTTTTAAAACATGGCCTGTGAACAGGAAGCTATTTTTTTTTCCTTTTTTCTGCTTGTTATGTTCCGTGAAATCGAGTTGTCGTTGAATTTGGACAATAGGAGATGATATTTGACTTTGACATTCTTATAAATCACACTGTCACATTATCCATAAAGACTAAAAAAAAATCAAAGTTACTTTATTAATGTTTTTATTTATTAGATTTATATATACATATATTAAATGAATTAATGATTTAATTCATTCATTAAATATTAGTGAATTAATAATAATTAAATGAATAAGTAAAATGAATCTTAAATTTTTGTTCAGGCCTTTGTGGTTGCTGAGTTTGGAGGTGATTAAATTAATCATGTATTTGATTATTCTGAAAGGCAAATGTGTGTATTCAGGAAAGCAGTAAGCTGCACACTCTGGCAGTCAGGTGGCAGCCCTTCTGCCGTCCCACTCTGACCTTTCCCCATCCTAAGTGGGCGGCAGACAGCAGCGCCTGGCCTTGCTCTACACGTGGCCCTTCGTTATTGATCCTTGGTTGGGAAGTGACAGTTTCCAGAGGCACAGTGCTCATTGTGGTTAACCGGTATCTGCTTGGTTGGCTTTGAACCATGTGTTCCTGAATCATTGCTGAAGAGAGCAGTGGTCTGTTGTTCTGGCTGTCACCTGAAATCTCCTTCTCATCTAACCAAAGCATATGATGGATGGCTGCCAGGTTTGTGTTCTGGTCCTCTCGTGGACAGCGTCAGCACTACCGTGAGGAGCAGCATGTGCCCTCACCCCGTCAGTGCTCTCTCCTTTCTCCAGGTGACACCTGTTAGGATGTGTGTTTCACTCTTTGACTTTGGTCATTGTAGCAATGGTGAATTAAGGACATTAGCCTCTGCTGCAATGGAGAGGAAGAAGGAAGATCTGCATTTGGGAAGGATGTGTGTCTTTCTGAATGACCGAGTCCGCCTGTGCAGCCTGGTTATCTGTGTTAGGCAGTTTACATAATGAAATAGTTATTCAACCGGTGACTTCTTCCCGATTATAGGGCCCTGAACTGTTAGGAGCTTGGCTCCAAACAGAGACCACCGCCTTGCCTTCTGTCCCACCCTTTCCATTCCAGCTCACTAGCTTTTCCTCCAAACCACCCCACTTAAAAATCTCTGTCGGTGAAACATTGGTTAAAGCTCATGGAAGAATATGCTGTAGGCAAGCAGTCCACCACTCAAGCTACATCCATAGCCCTTCAAACCTTCACACTGCAGGCTGTGCCCGGTGTGTGCTTTTGTTAGGACAGTGGCTTGAGGCTTAGCAGTGAAGTCACTTTCTCCTGGCCACAGGCTAATGAGGAAGAAGTGGAGATTGCTGCAGCTCCTGGCTTCTTGTCACTACCGCTCACTAAAGAGTTATTTGCTTTGCCAGGTTGGTTTTATGGTGAGGGTGTGCAAGAGGAAAGTAGCAAGGACTGTGAACACATGCGAACACACACACACACACACACACACACACACACACACACACACACACTGTTTATGAGGAATTCTTGGTCATCTGGTATTACAAAGTAGTTTTCTGCTTCCATCTTTTTTATGGAAGCTATTTTTGTTTTCTTTTAGCTTTTTTTTTTTTTTGAGGGGAAAAGACAATTTTTGCTTATCTGTTATTCAGTTGTTATAGTTGACATAAGCTTATTAAGAGTAAGAATAGTTTGGCTCTTATGTTTGCATTGTGTTGTCTTAGTACAAACACAGACCCAACACACACACACAGGCGGATGCATGCACGCAGAGACAGACACAGATTTCATAATGCTTACACTCACCATGGAACTCTGCATTCTAATAAAAGACATGGCTCTGGAAATCTGCAGCATTTCCTGCTGTGTGTGCCAAGGCCTAGGGACCTAGGTTACCATGGAAACTAACATCCAGCCCCTGGATGGCACTTCGTTTAGAGCTGCATTGGAGTGCATTTCACAGTTCAGTACAATGGTGCTTCTTCCTCCCCTTAAAATATGGGAAGGGGGAAGGTGGAGGTTTCAAAAAAGAAGAATAAACCCCAGCACTCTGCTAAGGCAAGAAGAAACCCTTAACACCCTGTTAATGCAGTTAACACAGTCCTTTGTATTGCGTGGAGCAGTTTCCCAAAGGTAGCCAGGGTTACCTGATCTAGTACAAAAAAATTGCAGAGGGGACCATGATGATTCTCTCCCTCTGTTTCGCTCTGACAGGAGGAATGACCCCTCACATTGACCTGCTGACTCCAGCTGGTTCTGCCTTAGTCTGTGCCAGAAGGACTTGATGGTAGACAAAGGATGTGGCCAGCCTGAGCTTCCTGACCCCCACCCCCAACCGCTCAGAACCGTACCAGAGCCCAGGCTCTCGTACCAGGATCTTAGCCCTTGATCTGTGATTTCGTCATGTGATCGCCATCTGTGCCGTGGAAAGGCAGACGCTAATTATGAGAGCAGCACTTCATTTGGATGATGTGGTTTAAACCCAAGTGCAACTTGAGTTCCTTGTACTGGAACTGGAGGGAATAATGGGCTGTGTGAACTGGGCTGGTGGCTCTACTGGACTCTGGATCCAGGTCGGTTTACAGAGTGGGGTAGTCTGTGTGGACGATGACTGCCCAGGTGCCTGTGTACCTCCGCTGACTCCTGGCAATGACTGAAGGGTGACTGCCTTCATCCTAGTTTAGGTGGATGCTTGTTGCTCTGGTATTTGCCTTTCCATATGAATGTCTCTAAAGCACAGTTGGGGGGGGGGGTCCATGTCTTCTAGAAACAGGTGTCTAGAGCTTTTGCACACCAGAGATTAGGTAAGAGTCCTGCCAGCCTCAGTTTTGAGACTTTACCTGGAAGATTCTTACCCAGCTCAGGTGGTAGGGACCTAATTTGTAGAGGAGGACACTGGCTTGGTGGTGTTCAAAACAGCATGGCCACACATTTGTGAAGCTGCACAGTTTGGAGTGTCTGGGTCTCTGGGTTATTTTGGCCCTATGTTCTTTCTATCCTTGGGGTCAGTCATACAGAACCATGGTTCTTAACTGTGAAGTGCTGGTGACTTCAGGTGAGATGATTCTTTGTGATGAGCTAGCCTGTGCTTTATCTATCCTTTAGGTTGATAAGTTTTAAAAAGAAAAAGGCCTCTAACCACTAAGTGTATCTTAAGAGTAAATGACACCCCTAGCCGAAAAAACACTAAATTGGGTTTTTGAAAAGAATTATTTTACATATATGAGTATATACCAGAAGAGAGCACCCATTACAGATGGTTGTGAACCACCATGTGGTTGCTGGGAATTGAACTCAGGACCTCTGAAAGAATAGCCAGTGCTCTTAACTGCTGAGCCATCTCTTTAGCCTCTAAACTGATTCTTTTAAATGTTGTTATCAGGCAGTTTAATGAAGAAAGGCTATGCCTTTTTCAGAGTAATTGCAGACAGGTTTGATCATTGCGGCACACCTGGTTTTTGGTTTGATTTTTTACATAGCATGCATGTTTAGGTAAGCGGGCAACTCAAGGGAGTCACATCTCTCCTATCAAGGTGGTCCTAGGGATCAAACTCGGATTGTCAGGCTTGGTGGGAGGTGTCTTTACCTGCTGAACAACCTTGCTGGCCCTTCAAGCAGGGTTTTTAGTTGTGCATAGCTAAGTTATGATTTTAGATATTTAGCAAGTCTAAGCCATATTTCACCTGAGAAACCACTACAGTCAGAATTCCACATCATACTAAAAATGAGCACTTGGTCTAACATGTAAAGCATTAAGTGAAATGACAGTGGTAGCAGAGAAGGAAGAGCGTGTGCTGGCTTACATGAGAATGGCCCCTATGGCTCGGTCCCCTGTTGGTGGGACTGTTAGAGAAAGTGTGTCACAGGGGCGGGGGCTGAGATTCCAAAAGACTCAAGCCATTCCTAGTGCTCTCTCTGAGTGTGGATCAGGATGTGAGCTCTTAGCTGTTGTACCACCTTCACACTTGTTGTCATGGACCCTAACTCTTTGAACTGAAACCCCAATTAAACTCTGTGTTTTATAAGTTGCCTTGGTCATGGTGTTTTGACACAGCAATAGAAAGGTAACTAAGACAGGATACTTGGCCGCTAAGGCCATGCAGCTGCCTTGCTGACATAGCCTGGTCGGCGACTGATCCAGTTCTCTCCTTCTTCCTCACTAGGTGGTCATGGGTGTGAGTCTATTCTGACACACCTAAGCTTTGTTGTTGTAGGTTGGCCATGAAACTCAAAGTCTTGAATGTGAGTTTTACAAGAGGTCAAGCTTGAGCAGCTCTAACTATAGAGATTGGTGCCCTCCTGGCATATGATCTCTGCTTTTCTGACCCCGTTCTTCCCTGCTGTCCTGGTTCTTCTCCAGCTTCTGTGTGCATGCCAGTTCCTGTTTTATGTCTCCCAGCCCTTGACTTGCTTGGATATTTGTAAATTCCCCTCGATTCTGTGGGCTAAATTGCTGTTATGTTTATGATCTTTCCCGTTTGTAATATATAGCTTATATTTATCATAAATAAATATTTACATATTTAAGTGTGATAACTATGTGGTATTTGTGTTCATGGAGTTTGTGTTTGTCTCCCTCAAGTATTGATTATGTTCTGGTCTCCATCAACATATGTCCCAGCTTTCTACCCTCAGACTCCTCTCTGGGTTTTCCTTAGATGCTTCCTCCTTTATGAGACCTTTCCCCCTAAGGTCTAACTTTCTCCTGCCAGTTCCCCCGAAACCTAGGATTTTCTGTCACATCACTGGCCCTAATGTCTGGCCCTGATGTTGTGGGTTCTGTCACTAGCCCTAGAGCCTCTTCAAGGTGAGACCTTAACCATTAAATAATAACAACACAACTGTTTTCTCTTTCTTTGTAAATTAAGTGAATTAATATAACCTAAAATTTACCATTTTAAGGCAAACAGCTCAGTAGTACTTTAATAAAACACATGTGCTCTGGGCGTGACCCTGTGCCCTCTGGTCTTGACACGTTTCATCACCTTGACACATTTCAAAAACCATGAAGCAAGGTGACGACAAAGGCTCTGCTATCAAAGGCGTTTACCCAGCTTCATGCTTAATGCTTCAGACTGGTACCCTGCAGGATGTTATAAGGTCAGTTTGGGGGCATGTATTTTATCACAGACAGATGCTCATACCATGAAGCAGGCATTTCCTTTTCCTGCCATTTCCCTAACTTGTAGCCCAGTTGTGTTTCAGCCATCATTTGCCCCTGGTTTGTAACCTACTTGCTGAATGAAACTCTACTTCAGAATAAGCACACAGAATATCAGGTTTCACTGTGGAATGTTCATCTGTCCTTCATGATGAGCAAATGAAGTGGGTTTTGCTCTTACATTTATTCTCTTTGCCATTTGAAACTGTCCTGGGGGGTATTATCACCATTTACTTAAGAGTTTTCTATTTTATTTCCAAAACTTCATAGGAATGACTCTGAAACCAAAGAGTATTTTTGTTTTAATTATCATTATTTTATTTCTTGTGCATGGGTATTTTGCCTGTGTGTGATCTATGTGTGCGACTAGTTCCTGAGCCACCATGTGGGTGCTGGAAGTCGAACCTAGGTCCTCTGGAAGAACAGCCAGTGCCCAGTGTTCTTAACTGCTGAGCAATGTCTTCAGCCCCATGTATTTTGTTTTTTTAATTAAAATGAAACACAGTTTTATCCACATGAATATTTTGCATGTCACCCGGTGCCTGTAGGAGTCAGAAGAGATAGTCAGGTCCTTTGGAACTGGAGTTACAGATATGAGCCACCTTGTGGGTAGTGGGACTCGAACCTGGATCTTCTGAAAAAAGTCAGTGCTCTTAAACACTTAGCCATCTCTCTAGCCTCTGGAACCTTGTTTGGTAGTTTATCTTCAGTATCTTTAACCAGGTACCCCTTGTATAGCACACTTAAGATGAAGAACCCAATCTTTGAGGCACTTCAGTGGTGGGCACACGTCCCTGTAGGATGGTAGTTTTCAGTTAATGTTTATTTCATGGGAAGAATGAATGTCCAGCATTTTATTTTCCCAGAAATTAATGTTTCTAGCCCAGTTTCTTTCTTGAAACATGGCTGCTTTGTTCATCTATTTTTTTTCTCTCTTTGTCTCCCTCACAGCTGACAAGATGTTCTTTTCCTCGCTCTATAATTTATACAATTGTACTGCAGTTGGCTTGAGGAGAATTTACTTAAGCATAGTTGAGCCTTTAAGTTTTCCTTCTGGCATGGACAAAAGCATCATTAATTATGAATATGAATTCCTTTTGGAAGTGACAAGATTGAACATTTTCTCCTGCCAGCAACCAGCTGTCTCATTCTGATGCTCAACAAAGACGGTTTGGAGATTATTTTTCATGGCTGTGGCATCACATACTTAAAAAAAAAAAAAAAGATGCTAAAGAGAATGCAGATAGTTTATTGTTGGTTTCTGTGAGGAAAAAAAGAGGGTTTTTTGTTTTTGTCTGTTTGTTTGTTTTGTTTTGTTTTTTCTATTTCCATTCATGAGATGCATTTGTGGTCTTCAGCTTTGGGGCTGACTGCAAACCACTGTCCGGCTGTGTCTTACACAAGACTGTCTATCTGTTCAAGAATCCCAAGGCCCTGGTCTCCTTTTGGCTCTCCAGAAAACCTGAGCATCCTCTTTGGTGATAGGCTGGGAATGACGGCAGCCTCCCTACCATCAGGAGCTGATGTACTAGGTACTGGTTCAGAGCCTTGGGGCTCCAACCTCTTATCTGGGTCTTGAGTGTGCTCACTGGGCTATCGTCTGTCTTTCTGTAAGGTAGTTCCTGGTGTTTCCTGTGTTGACAGAGAGGGCAACCCAGACATGGTATATTGATGTTCTCATACTGGAGGCCATGCTGCTCTAGGTGTGTCCTGCCTACAGCTGGGGTTTGGCAGGCTACAGAGGGACCTAGATTGTTGTATTTCTTTCCAGGGTACCAGAAGCTAGCACTGTTGAGCATTCTCAACAGTTTAGAACCCAAGGACTCATAAATATGTGGATGTGTGTGGGTGTACATACACAACATACACATATACCCAAACACACACGTATGTGTCTGTACAGATTGTCTCTATAATTGTGTTCATGGGATGAAGGTCTATGGTAAGAAGTTTTTTCATTCATGCCAGGTCAAAGATTAGAGTTTTGATTTTTGACTAAGAATGCTCAGTCTGTGTGAGTGGAATGTGTGTGTGTTTAAGAAAGTTCCTCCTCGTCCTCACCATCTTCTCTCCTCTTCTTCCTCTTCCTCCCCCTCATCTTTTCTTCTCTCTTCCTAGTCTCTCCTCATTTCTGCCTTCTTCTCTCCTCCTCCTCTTTTTCTTCCTCTTTTCAAGATAGGGTTTCTCATTGTAACCGTGGGTGTCCTGGGACTTCCTCTGTAGACCAGGCTGACTGAACTCACAGAGATCCACCTGCCTCTGCTTTCCAAATGCTGGATTAAAGGCATGTGCCAGCACCACCCAGTGAAACATTTCTTCTTACTTAAAAGAAAAATGCCATAATGCTAAACACTGGGCTTAAGTCATATGGAGGTAATATGAAGCCAGACAGCTCACACTACCCATCACTCCTTTGAGAGCATTCAGAGCAGCACAGGGCTGTCTGCAGAAACCATGCGTTGGGAGAGGAATGGGCCAGTTTTCCCATAACAACACTATTTGTCCCTATTTACACACCTTTCCAATTTGATTTCTTTAGCAATGGGAGAGGGGTATGATTTGACTTGAAATGAATGCTATTCAAATTCCAGTGCCTGATATACATATCCTGACGTGTGTGTTGTGTGTGTTGTGTGTGTGTGTGTGTGTGTGTGTGTGTGTGTGTCCCCGTCCATGCATGCACTTGTTCATATAAGTGCTTTAAGGAGAATGGCCACCCAAGTCATTTCCTATGTCCCTTGCTCCACACAGGAACTACTATATCAGTCCGTCTGTCTGTCCCAACCAGGCCTTGGCTTTTGCACTGTCCCCAGTGGCTGGGCAGGACCAGTGTCCACTGTGGTCTCAACTCCTCAGTGTTTTCATTTTGTACAGTGAGGCTCTGACAAAGAAGATTTTTGTGGTTGCTTTTAAGCAAATAACCAGGTTGAGGGTTGTTTATGAGCACACATGCCCACCACATTCTCAGCAACCTTCCGCAGATAGTGTATCCTCCACCCTGCCTCCTTTCTGAATAACAGTTCTCAGGGGTCCAGAGAGAGCATATGGCTACCCTCCAAGCCATCTCATCACTCTGGGTAGTAGATAGGTAGGTGATCCTTTAGAAGGTGCGCCCACAGGTGTGTGAGAGAAAGTACTAGAAGACAGACATCAGAGCTGGGCTCTCGGTACGGTTTGGCTGCAGCCTCATTGCAGATAGTCAGTCTCAGTCCTGTGCTGAGATAGGACACTTGCAGTTTCTAAAGCTCCTAGGGGGGATATTAGTGTATCCAGAGAGGAGTCTAGACCCTTCAGCTTTGGATGGCTACTATGCTTGGTCTTTGCGAATTTTCACACATGGAAAGTCATTACCACAGACGGTTCTGTTCAGATTCTGTGATGTCAGTAAGGATGGACATATATGCCACTAAAGGAAATACCTGAGTTGAGATTCTGAATTACTGGCTAAAGGACTTGCTTGCACAAAACAATGTTCCATCTAAGAGTCAGACCTCGCAGTGGCAGAGTCATGAGCTGGTTAGCACTTGCCTGTGGACTGTAGGGCCTTCTGTGGACAAGGCAGTCAGGAGAGTCAAACCTTCAAATGCCCAAAGTCAGATCCTAGAGCAGCATTGGGTCTGTGGGGTTCTGAGGCCACCAGTACCTCAGATTCTCATATAGGTACTGGTGGATTTAGGAGTAAAGAACGTAAAAGGGGATCGGGCATTATTAATAGCATAATAAGGAATATGTGTGGCATCTGTGTCTTTGGTGATCTGGCCTAAAAATGCTGTGGTGGTTGTAGTGTAGAGGCTCACAAGGGAATGTAGTGTATTTGGGTTATTTGGGAAAGGTATTTTTAGAATGGAAGACTTGGAGAGTTTAGGTTCTAGAACTAAACAGCAGAGTGAGGCTTCTAGTCTGGAAACAGGACTTTTTTATTATAAAAATATGGATCAAAATGGACCAGTTAAGATTCTGGTGTGAGGGGTGCCATAGTCCCACAGTGTCTCAGATCTACACCAAAGCTTTAGAGCTCCGGGAAGCTTGGAGGGTTCAAAACCTTGGTGGGATGAGATGCATTTCCATGTGCTTTATATTTGGCAATGTGTCCTGTACTGAACATGCTAGGTGTTTAGAGGATACCTACTGACCAAGTTGCTAGTCTTCTAACTTTTAGCTTTAAGCCCACCTGTCCTCAAACTGTGGTCCTCCTAGAAGAGTTAAATAGTCTCTGAACATTCTTGGGATTTGTGTAACAGAGTGGGGTTCTTTGTCTTTGCTGTGTTCTTACTGTTTTTCCTTCTTCTGGTTTTCTTTTGGTTTCTTCAGACCTCTACATTTTCCTCCCTTATTATTAACAAGAGGAACTGTATCTCTGACCTTCAGTGCCAGTGTTTTAGAGCAGAGCTTTGCAAACCACACCCCAGAAAACCAGCTTATCCCTTGCCCATAAGCTGAGAAAGGTTTCTTGGGTCGCGGGGATGAAAACGGTGATACTCCACTACAGGCTAAAATGACACAGAATTTACGTTGAAATTCATGTCTATTTCTGGGAGTGCTGGCTGGTTCGCATGGAGCTTGTCTGTGCCCTGGTGGAGCTGAATTGTTCAGGCAGAGACTAAATGGCTGTTTAAGCAGAGCGCCTTGGAAGAGTGGAGATGGACGTAGACACTTACTTCCCTGTGTCGGTAAACTGAAATGTTTGGAATGAAGCTGTCTTTTATGTAGCCCACCCCCATTTGTTTATTCCTAAATTGAGAGCCTTTGATTAGAGAAAACAAAAGACAAAATCAACAACAGAAACAGATGTTCATGGTGATGTTAGGGGAGAAGACTTCCATGTTGTTCTTACAACTGCAATGATTTCTCTCCCTTCCCCCTCCACACCTCTAGTGCCTTTACAATTTTCAATAATCTATTTTTTGCCTTTACACCCCATAGGGAGGAACTCAGTATGAGAATGTTCATCTGCCCTTCTCTGTTATGTGTATGGTGAAGAATATTTGAAGTGACATGTGGCGGCCCGGTTCTTTAATCAGCATGTGTTTGGCACTGTGCTGGCTGCCGCTCAGGGGCTGAGTCCCCAAAGGCTTGTTTCCCAGAGGGAGGCTGCATTTTGCCCCCTTGACACACCTGTTGTGATTCAGATTTATACCAAATCTGAAAACTGGAAACCCAGACTTTAGACAGAAAGAGGATCAGAGGGACGTGGGATATTTTTCCTGATGACGGAAGACTCTGCATGTGGAAAGAGGACTGGTTCGTTTTCTCTGTCGGCTGAGGAATGGTCTTGGAAGCCGCTGAGGAGACCAGTGATAGATCAGCCTTTCCCATTGACGATGGTTTGACATTGGCCGTGTTATTCTTCAAACATTTACCCATATCTACCATTGAAGCAGAGGTTCACTGGGTTTCTACACGTGGGGTTTTGAGGCAAGCATCATCTCTGGGCAGCCAGGGTGTTCTGAGGTCACCTAATTAGGCAGCAGTGAGAAAAAGTGCCTGAGCTGAGGACCATGGCCCGCCCTCTCCTGTTCATTTCCTCCCCTCTCTCTGCCTTCCTGTAGTGTCATTTTCGTGTTTTTTAATTTAACCTTTATGCTACCTTCATGTCTTCCACGCGTGTCTGGAATAACATCCAGCTGCATAAAAGCCCCCACTCCATGTTCTCAGTTATGAGTAATTTTTAAAAGTCTAATAATTGGCAGTCACCTTCTTATTCCTTTGTGTCTGACTCTGCCATAGAAATTCTAGAAATTCTTGACTATTTTTCTTATAAGAAAGGTGTAGGGGTTGAAACCTGATAGGTTAATGAGGAAGGCAGTGCACCCCAAATTCAGCCCATAGCAGTAGGGCTTTCATATGTGTTACAGTCAAATGTAAAAGTTCTTTAAAGGTTAGCAGCCTGCCACATGAGGACTCACAGCAGTGCTGTGTGTGATAGTCAGAAGGTGGAAGCCAGCCACCCTGCTTCCGTTGGATGGCTGCAGGAGCCCATCGTGATATCTAGCTAATAGAATATTATCCGAGCTTAGAAAGAATGAAGTGCTGGTGTGCACTGCAATTTAGATGAATCTCAGAAGCCCCTTGAACTCTGATGTCTTTGTCATGCAGTTCCTCTTGTGTAAAATGATCTAAATAGGTGGACAGAGAACCAGGAAGATTCTTGGTTGCTGGGGCCTGGGGAGGGCAAACTGAAGACTCGCTGCAGAGTGAGTCTCGGGTTCTCTTGAGCCAGTGGAGATATTTTATGTCCTTGCCGTTGGCATAGTGACCCCATACATTGCACTTGTCTCTGACAGAGCTGGTCTCCACCCTCGAATGGAAAGAGAACCAAGGGTGACAGACTTTTCCCCAGGCGGAGCTGTGGGGAAGTGGAAGTCTGGCCTGGTTCCTGGGCTATCATTTCTAATTCATTCATTCCTCCCTCATGATGCTTCCTGATGACACATCCAGTAGACTGTAGAGAACCAGGGGCTTCTGTAAGCCTCAAAGCTTTTAATCCTGTTACCTTCTGATGGTGGAGGAATCTCTCACTTTGAGTCTCACCAGGAGTGTTGTCCCAGCTCTCTGCTCTGACCTGCTTCTTTCTATTGGGATTGGAAACAAGAATGACTGGGATCTAACACACACACACACACACACACACACACACACACACACACACACACACACGGAGCCAATCCTGCGCCTGTCCCTTGCTCCTTAGGGTTCTGTGAGTTCTTGGAAAGATGGTGGGAGGGAACTCAGTATTCCAGAGTGACCTGTATACAGGAGTCTACCTCAGTCTGCTCAGATCCTCAGCCTTTTGTCTCTTTCACTCTTTGCTGAGGAGAAGCCTCTTTGCTTGGTGGGAAGACAGGTCATGGTTAGGTGATGCTGATCACAGCAGAAAGGCTTCCTGGCTTTGGCTGCAGCTCCCCCCCCCCCCCGCCCCCGTGTCATTGTCTGGGTAGGCCTGGTGGTTGCTTCCATGAAATGTGATACTTGTCAGATACCCTTAGATTTGGGAAAGCCAAGAAACAAAAGAAACAGTGCTTTCCCATCCCAGCTTCAGGGTGCCCTAACCCGAGGCGGGACAATGGGTGGCTTCCAGTCTGGGTCTCCCAACACTGTAGTGACATGAATTGATGGGGCCTGTCTGTCTGCTTCAGCCTGCAGGATGAAGTCATAGTGCTTAAAATAGCTCAGAGCTGCAGTCCTCTCTCCCTTACCCCCTGGGGACTTACACACAGAATTTTGGAATTCCTGCCTGGGTGCCGGGTTTCCTTGGTGGGCCCAGCATGTGCGAGCATGTGTGTGTGTGTGTGTGTGTACGTGTGTGTGTGTACGTGTGTGTGCATGTGTGTGTGTGCGTGCACGCCCAGCTCTCTCATGTGCAGCACTTCTGAGAGTAATTCCTCTCAAGGAGGGTCCCTTCTTGTCATTTCATTGCAGGTAGTGTTCCTGCTCTTGCCTCTTCCATACTGTTCTTATGTGGACAAAATGTGCAGAGATTCCCTCCCCAGCTTGAGGTAACTCTGAAGATGTCTTCCCTTGCTTGGCACAGAGCCAAGTGCTTCAATTCTGTTCTCAGGGCCTTGCTAACTAGGAAAGGAAGTAGAAGCCAGCCCTGCTCTGTCCTGTCAGGAAGCAGAGGGCGATGCTCTTCACCACACCCTTTTTCCTGCTTTGTGTTTCCAGGTGGGTAAAGGATGTGCTGATGTCATCTGCCATCGTTATGGCCTTTGTACCCCTTAGAGACTGGGACTGTCCTTTTATTTTACTTGACACTCACAGCAAGAAGGGACCCCCTGTCCCCAAATTCATACTGTCCTTGGAGAGAATTACGATGTATGTATTCCAAATGACTCTTCAAAGATTGCAGCTTCATGATTTCCCTTCAAACTTCTACAGAGTTATGGCCTCCTGTGCCAGGAAGCATGCAAACTTAGTATGTTGTTACACTCGTTGGGACTGGAAAACTGTAACTTGTGTGCTTGTTTTATTTTACAAGGGGAATGAACATTAGACAGGCTGTAATCCATGGCTCTATTGCCCTAATGGACCTGTTCCCAAACTTGCCTTTGGGACATTTCAACTGCCGTGCGACTGCAGGGAATCTTTCATAAAGTTTGGGTCATCTGGTTAGAGTGAGCAAGTGTCACTTTGGTCCTCTTCTACAGAGTGACCCTTCTCTATGGAAGCCTGGCAGTCCCTGTTGCAGATATCTGAGCGTCAGAAGAGAGCAATAAGTGGTTCTGCATCTGGTGAGCAGAGGTTTGGGGAAGGAGACAAGGTGTTTTCTTGCACAGAGGACCACATGGGTTTGGTTAGAAAGAGATAGGATAGCCCACTGACAGGTCTTTAAGGTACAGTGGGCAGCTGGCTAAGAAACAGTGAGAGGAAAGAGAAGGGGACATGGTGCAAATGTAGGCCATGGTCAGAGAAGACAGACATTTGACTCTGGA
The DNA here is from genome assembly GCF_963924665.1 of Micromys minutus. Classification (NCBI taxonomy): domain Eukaryota; kingdom Metazoa; phylum Chordata; class Mammalia; order Rodentia; family Muridae; genus Micromys; species Micromys minutus. The sequence continues at coordinate 2,277,603 of NC_137962.1, read as the reverse complement.
GAGAACTTCCGGTTTAGAAACACTATATAACAGATAATTGAAGGAGCTGCACCCAACATGGTGGACTGGAAGAAAAGCGACCGTTTGGCAGTGGAATGTGGTCTGTGTCTAATAAACCCCATGAACAAGTGTGCTGGCTCTTGAGCCATGATCTGGATGCTCCCGTGGAGATGATTCTGGTGGAGACTCAAGAAGTTCTGTGTCTGCATTTTCTTGGGTGACTAGACCTTTGGGTACTCATCTGTCCAGGTTCTAAGTGATGCTTTGGAGGAGAGAGGGAGAGGGAGAGAGAATATTAAGTCGCTCCTTCTAAACTCTAGAATTTTCCTCCTTAACTTTTAGAGATGAGAAGGACTGCTTTCTTGGTAATCAGAGTGAGGGGTCCTTAAACCTCTGGCTTCACTGTATCATGTGTAAATTTGTAGAAAGGACTCAAGGAGAGCCCCTGGTAAGTCCTGGGTGCTGTGCATGTGATGTTTACCATGAAGCTTGCCTCTCAGGGGTCTCCTCAAAGCACATAAATTTGTGCTTCCATACAGTCATTTGTACTTTATTTACTAGCTGCTGTGGACTTGTGAAACTTCATGTTAGGTAGAAGGAAGTTAGAAATGTCTGACCATAGTCTGCAAACCTGTTCACTCCAGAAACAATGTGCTTGCTTTTTACTTGTTTGGAAGTCTTAATCTTTGGGTAGTTCCAGCTCCAGCTTGGGGAAGCCTTCTTCAGCAGTCCCAGCCAGGGCACCCCGTCCTCCCTCTGTGTCTCCGTCCCCTTCTCTTTCTTTGTTCTGTGCATTGCACTTTATTTTCATAGCTTTTTCCTTGGAAGCTCCAGGAGCACAGACTTTGTATTATTTATCTCTGTGGTAACGGATGCTCCGTAAATAATCACTGAGTGAGTGAATGAGTTGACACAAACCTTAAATTAGTATATTAATTAGTTTTCTACTTCTGTGATGAAGTACCAGGACCCAAAGCAACTTAGATAAAAAATGTTTATTTTTGGCTTAAGATTCCTAAGGGATAAGAGAACATCATATCGGAGAGGTGTAGCAGCAGGTGTAGCTTAGTAAGTAGCAGGAGTAGGAAGCTTGCTGATCTTTTCTCAGCGCAGCACAGAAGGCAGAGGGCCGAGGTGCAGTGGGACTATGTACTCTCTAGTGCCATCCTTACCTCCTAAAGGTCCCATAACGTCCTCCAACAACACCACCAAATACCTAAGCCTATGGAGGACATTTCTTATTTAAATTTCTTCTTTAATCCACCCAAATTAGAGAAGTAAAACATAACCTGCACCTGCAGAAGTGCTCTTCCTCAAAAGCTTAGGGCAAGATGCTGGTACCGTCTTACTTTATAGAGCCCTGGGATTTTCTTGTGTTGCAGCCATTTATTTTTCTTTTATCAGTTCTGAAGCCCTGAAGAGTAAACATTAACTTGGTTTAGCCACACTGACTCAGTAGATTTTAGCTCATGATCTAGGAAGGTGACGTCTTGCTTTGTGTTTGTTGAGTTTGCATTGACAAAGATGTTGAGCCTCACTGGAAACCAACTATGTAGCTCATTGTTTTTGAGTCCTTGTAAAACAAACAAAAACAAAACACAATTACCTTGACTGTGTTCCAGAGCCAGCTCTTAAGAATGTGCCTTTTGGGTTTGGTTCAGCTGTATGGACCTCTCCGTCTGTGCAAACATTGGGAGCCCAACACGTCATAGTCACCCCTTGTCACATACACAGTTTCTCAGGCTGTGCTTTCTACTAATTGTTTGTTTAATTGGAAAATGAGTAAGTATTTATAGAGAAAGTAGAACCCAAAGCTGTGGGGATCAAACCTATAACTGTGCAATCTGGATCTGCGGAGGACTGCACTTTGTGTGTGTGTGTGTGTGTGTGTGTGTGTGTGTGTGTGTGTGTGCGCGCGCGTGCGCGAAGCAGGCCTTATTTTCCTGCTGCTGTTTACAGAGAGCCCTCCTCCCCCCCAACTAACATTTTAAGCAGAACAAAAGGAAATCCAGTGGTGGGAAACTTCCTTGGCAACAAGGGTTGCAAAGCCAGACACAGCTAAATTATCCATCTAAATCGGGAGATCTGTGTTCATTCATCATGAGATGTGGAGAACGGGCTCTTTCACATCTCAGGAATGGGATGAGAGTCACAGCTTGATAGATAAGCTTCATGGGATGTGCTTGTGTTGGGTGGGATCCTTCGGGAAGAGCTAAGAATGGAGGAGGAGGGTTTTTCACCCGGCGTTGGCTGGTGACTCAATGCACTGAGACCATCTTAACATGTGTGCTTACATTTTCTCCTCTGTTTTCGGGTCACATCCAGTGGTACTGATTTTTTCCATTCTCTTATCATCAAGCCTGGCATGTTGTGATAGTATCAAGATATTTGTTAGCTGTCTGTGGTCATAAAAGGGAAAACCCATTTGCAAACCCACTGCAGAGGCATGAGAGAGGAAAGGCAGTTTGAAAACAGAGACGAGAGGGGCTATTTCTACAGTGCCGGTGACTACGCTTGGAGGGCCAGCCTTCGTTGCTGATCTAATCCCCTGTCTCCAGCATCATCCTTCATGAGCCATTTTTCCTGGTTATGGGCTGGAGTAAAACATGTCTGATAAGGTGGAACGTGTGGATTTTATAGCGCCTGTAAGAAAACAAAGGTGGATAGAAATGCCGCCTTCCTTCTTGGTGGGGACACATGTGGTCATTTTCCTGAGGCGCCTCAGACATCGCAGATTCTCAGCACCATCTTGGGTTTAGAATCTTGTCATGGAGGTGAATGCCCAGGAGACTTTGAATGCTAGCTCAGAGTTTTGCAGCTGACAACCTTGCTTGTTATGGATACCTAAATGTGTTTCCTCATTTGTATATCACCTTTTATTGTAGTGTGTGTGTGTGTGTGTGTGTGTGTGTGTGTGTGTGTGTGACATGAAATTTACTCTTTAAACCATTTTCTAAGCACACAACTAAATGGCATTAAATCTAGTCAGATGGCTCACAGGTTGAATACTTGCTGGTCTTCCAGAGGACCTAAGTTTGCCTCCAAGTACCCGCCCACCCAGGTACCTCACACCTACCCACAGCTCCAGATTCAGGGGATCTAACACCCTTGTCTGGCCTCCCTGAGCACACACATACACAGATGCAAATGTGTAAATTCACATCATTATGCAGCTAACACCAGCCAGTGTCTGTTATCTCCCAAATCAAAGCTGTAAACCTAGAAAACAGAAGCTCTCCTGGGATTTTCGGTTCTGTGTTGGTTGTGTTTCAGTTGAAGGGTCATGAGTGTTTAAGATATGTCTTGTAAGTTTATTGGTGTGCTGCTACCTTCTACAAGAATGCACTTTCTAGATGAGCCAAGGCTTATCCTTGATCTCTCGTCAAGGCTGGGTTAAGAGTGAACTAGGAGACAAGCCTCACAGTTCATCTGACCCCTCACTGATAGACTTGCTCACCTCTTCCTTTTGACACTCTTATGTGTTCTGTGACAAGATCTGACCTATCCCCCCACCTGAGTGTTTCTTACCAGTTAGCTTAAGTCTCATCCGTTCTTGGTTTTCCTCTGGTCTTTGTTTCTGTTTTAGTCTCTTCCTGGACTTTTCCTTTTTTTCTACTTTTTAGTATTCTTAGAACGTTCTCATATTCTTCCTCCTTGTCCTCAGAGAACACCAGAATCGACTCACACCTCTGGCCGTCATTCCTCCCTAAGTGTCTCTCACAGAGAACCGAATGGAGGCTGCACCTTTATCTCAGCCTACAGACTAAAGGCAAATTCCATGAGAGGAGGGAGGGAATGCAGACATTTCCTTCTTCACTTCCCAAATCCCAACCTGCTTTTAAAATTTGTTCTTTTCCTTTATTAGGTCCAAGACTAGCCTTCTGTCTTGGGCTCTGTTGAACTTTCTCTTCCTAGGAACCGAAGGTTCTATTCTCCCTCTTACTCCCTTCTTTATCTGATCCTCTTCGACTCCATGGTGGCCCCTTACTGGCCTGGACTTTTTTTTCTGCAGTTTAGATCTGTCTACATCATTTCCTTATTTTATCTAGCTTTGACAGGCCGGCTTCTTCTGCATTGACCAGCCTCTTCCTTCACCCTGAGCCCCAGGGTAGCCATGTACTTCAATCCCTCTTGGCTTTGCTTAGACCTTTTTTTTTTTTTGTCTTTGTTCTTTCTTCTCTTTTTGGCCTTCCATTTCTAGTTTTTTTCAGTGCCCCTTCCTGCCAGAATTAATTCCCCTCTGGTTGTACTTGCACAGCACATTATGAGAAAATCTATTTAGCATTTGTAATCGAACTGTGTGGAGTCCCAGGGAGTGATGCCTTCCATGTGTGATGAACACAGCCACATGTTCATTAATCTAAGCATTCCACATCGTCCTCTTCACTGTCATTATCATCATCATTTTAGCTTTGGTGAGGTGGCTGTAGTGCCTGGCCCAGGTGATATTCCAGGGAGTATGACCCAATGCCTCAAGGAGAGTAAAGGATAACTACAAGTAAGCAGGTTGTTAAAATGCAGTGGGAACATAATAGTAGCTTAGTTTGTTGAACATTTACTATGTGCTCAGTGCTAATGAGCACATATATGTGCCATCTCTAAAGACACATAAAAGCTCCTGGAAGTGGGCCCTTCTATTTGACAGACAGAATGACGGAAGCACACAGAGGACAGTAACTCTCCCTCAGAGTACAACGCTGGTTTGTACTAGAGTGAGACAGACTGTCCTTTGGAGCTCCGTCTGCACCGGCTGCATTTTCACCATCATATTTCACAGGATCAGCTTGGTAAAGCTGGGACCTGGGAGACTGAGGAGGAGAGAGGGAGAGGCAGCAGCCAGTAGGAAGTCACAGGCAGCTTTGTGGAGGAGGGTGGAAAATGGAAGTGGATGTAGAATGAGCAACAGGCTGAGGTGTCATGGAATGAATGAATTTTGCATAGAACTATAAACTAATGTCTGTAGAGATGGAAGGGGAGAGGGCAAGGTCAATAAACTGGGGTGGGGTAGGGGTAGAGTTAGCCACTACAGAGGTATTGATTGACCGGAGAGATCTTTGGAGAATCCCAGAGACAGAAATGCCTTAGACACTCCAGGTCGAGTGAGGTTTTGCTCATGACATTCATGACACTTAACAAACAACTCAGAGGATAGTGTACAGCACCAGGCTTGTGGGATCTGCCAGTCTGTCAGTACTAACTGTAGAGGCATTTGCTTAGGGAGGGTGCTGGCCTTGGGGCTCAGGGACTGATGGCTTAACCGTGGAAAGAATGCTCACAGCAGATTTTATGGATTCAGATGAGATGGGTCTCCTGGCAAGCCAAGGTCTGGGTTGCTTGTAATTCCATAGAGCCCCAGAACTGCTTACAACCCACGGGTCATACGCCTTTTCCAAACATGAGGGGAAATGAAGAGCCTCGTTGTAGTGTGTAGCCTCTAATCCTGTGTGTTACTCAATCCGGATTTATGTATTCCCAACGATTAGAGAGAGGTTTGGCAATCTTAAATGGCTGGGTTCAGATGAGACTGTACGGGTACCACCAAATTAAAGGGCAACAGAGAGCTGTTTGGAGAACCCAGCCTCTGGCATTTGTGGTAGAGAGGCCTTTATCTAGAGGCAGGCCTCGCTGGAGGAAGGTGGACACGCCTGTGTCTCAGGCGACCTTAATTAGGACCAGTGACTTGGTGGCCCCCATGATGAGAGGCTGAGCCTGTGCCTGTGGCTCTAAGTCATAAAACCACTCCTGGGGAAATCCCAGCAAGGCCCTGGGTGGCAGCAGGGACTCTAGGGGGAGTGGCCCCACAGGTGCTGCACTCTGTCTTCCCATTTAGCTGGCCTCTCCTGAGTTCCCCACCTACCCTGCACCTACTCACCACAATGAAGTGTGTAGTCCTTCACACCAGCTCCTGGTTGGCTGTACCTCTCAACTGTATGCAGAGACCTCTGGGGATTTGTTTTTTGTGCTAGCATCCAATCGGAAGACACACTAGGTCTGGGTCCCAGCTCTTAAGGCCTCCCAGGCTCCTCCCTCATCTCCCTGCTCCCATGATAGCCTGGGTCTGTCTCTGTGTTTGCCAAATTAAATTTCTGTGTCTTTGCCCTTCTTGAGAAAGAGGATACTGTCTCATCCCACCTAATATATGTTGAGCTGTGCATGTGCCTGGCCATTTGTAAGAATGAACTGAAGTGACAGGGGAGCAATGTACCCAAAGGCTACATAGTGAACACCAGACCAGCATAGGTACTCTGGTGGGCTTGGCAAGCAGAAAAACCCTTATCAGCCACTGTTGAGTCTACTTCTCTCAAAGCATTGTGTTTAGGGACTATTTGGGAGTGAATGTAGCTTAGCTGTCTCTCATTGAGGCAGGGTGGGGTGGGAGATCGTGGTTCTGTTATCTGTGCCTACCCTGGCTCTGTGAGGATCCCACTCCTTCACATTCTAGTCCATCCATCTGAATATCAGAGATTTATATAATGTATGACTCATAACAGTAGCAAAATTAGCTATAATGTAGCAATGCAATAACTTTATGGATGGGGTCACTACAACACACAGCATAAGGAACTGTAGTAAACGGTAGAAGAGTTAGGAAGATTGAAAACCATTAGTATGGATGCTGGGACTATTGGGTTGAGCTGGTGTGGACTGTTTGCAAGAATCCATCTGTTGTAACCTTGGAAGGAAATGAACTGACGTGTAATTTTGCTGGCATTTCTGGATAGTAGGTATTATGACTGTTGGTTTCTTGGACTTCTTACTTTTCAAATGTATTTTAGAAAGAGATAACCTTTTTATTGTCATTTGAAACCTTAATAGGTTGGTAATTTTCCCTTATTGAACCCTTAAAGGATGAAAGTTCTCAGGGGTTAACTCTTTAATGGCCAGGCACTTGCTGATGCCCTCTACTATCTTGCTACCCACTGGGTATGGGCTGTACTATTTACTGGACATTCTCTTTGTTTCTGTAGATTGATTCAAGTATGAGGTATGCATGTGCATGCATATGTATTCATGTGCATGTGCGTGTATCTGTGTATACACTGTGTCTTCAGTCAGGGCCTCTCCCCAGTGCTGTTGCTTCCGAGAGGAGACAGCCCCTAAATGTAAAGGAGAACTTGGCCCATCACAGGAGAGATAACCCAGCAGAAAGGAGGGATGGGAAAGTGGGAGGGAGATCTCTCTGCTGAGTGAGTCAGAGCCATCCCACATTCAGAATTTTAGAGCATCTATCTTGTAGGCTTTTTTTGTACACACTTCGTAGAGTTATTGTGGCTGTGTTGATTTCCTCACTAAGCCAGAGACTCAAATTTAGCACAGAATGGGAGGCAAGTGGGAGGAAGAGTTTAACTACAACCCAACAACTTCCCTTTTGGTTGGAGTCGTGAGTGAGTGATCTGTGCTATTGTGGGGGAAGGCTTGGCTGATGCACAGCTTTGGTTTTGTTTTTACTCAGTCCTAGGGTGTGTGTGTATTTGTGTGTGTGCGCGAGAACATGCATGGTTGTATGTACATGTGCTTATCTACATACATACAAACCTTTCTCAATACCCAAATAAATATATGTTATTCAGTGTGTCAGTGATTCCCTGTCCCCTCTCGGGTTAAAATGCTGCCTTTTCTGGGCTCCCATTTCTGTGGCCCAACTGATGCCACGTCAGTCAGATGACTGTGTGGTGCTGAAACCTAACTCTAGGCTGCACAGGGTGCTGTCCCCCACAGCTGAGCTCGGAGCCTGAGAGGACCTTCTGTGCATGTGTGTATTGCCTTGAACTCAAAGATGTTTTGGGGACAGCTATAAGACATCCTCCAGCTGCCACGATTTGCAGGTGGTACCTTGGAGTGTGTGCAGACAGAGACTTCACCTGGTACTCAGGCTCTTTGGGTTCCACGGAAAGTGAATCACAAGGTCAGGTTAAGGCAGAGGACAGAAGAAGGTTTTGCATACGGTTGGGTTTGCATGTCTTTATTCCTGACTACTTGTTCTGTGTGGCCTGCCATGCTGATAGCCATTCTTTTTGGAAACTTCTTACATTGTCCAAACTGGAATAGAGCAGCCCAGGCAGAGAGAAAAGGGGATCTAGGATGAAAGGGAGGGAGGCTACAGACAGTAAACATAACCTAGACTCTTTCTTCCAAAGATTCCTGTGGAATTTAACCAGTAGAGTTGATGTAGTTGAAATAGATGATGTGCCTGTATAAGCCCAGTTATAGCTCTGAGTTCTTAGTCACTTTAGAAACGATCCAAGTGACTCCCTGTGACTTTGGGTAGCTTTTCTGGAATAAGCCCGTTGAAATCCAAGTACTTCATTTTATTTAAAGGGAAACCGTCCAGGTGCCGTGGAGCAAGCAAGGTACATACACGTGTGCGCGCACCATTCACAATGGTACGGGCCATGGAAATTGGGAGGAATTGATGAGGTAATCTTCAGTGCTCATATGAAGACTCTGAACTCTCCTCAGAACCTGAGTCTTTTGTTACTGGCAAAGTTTTACTATTTAGCTGTTAATTTTTTTAAAGATTTATTTATTCTATATAAGTACACTGTAGCTGTCTTCAGACACACCAGAAGAGGGCATCAGATCCCATTATATCCTGAGCCGCCATGTGGTTGCCGGGAATTGAACTCAGGACCTTTAGAAGAGTAGTCAGTGCTCTTAACAGCTGAGCCATCTCTCCAGCCCCTATTTAGCTGTTACTGTCTTAACGACTATTGACGTTGGAAAGAGCTGAATAGGCAGGAAGGTGACTGTAATGTGAATTACCCCTTACATCTGAGTCAGGATCTTTAGTAGTGTTAGTTCTTGCCAACAGGACTTGCTCATTGGGGTTCCCCTTAGTAGGTTATTAGTGTCATGATTATTAACAAAGTCCAAGGTTCCAGGGGCTTATTCACAGTCCTTTGAAATAATGCGTTGGTTTTAGCTTTAGTAATCAAAAAGACCATTTTTCAAAGCTCTAAAAGCTGCAAGTTCAAGAAGAAGCTACCAGGAGGTAACTGGTGAGGGCCTACTTCCTGATTTGCAGATGTTGGCTTTGGTCCTCACATGGTGGTGATTAATGATAATTATATATAGACTCAAAGTTGGTCAAAGTGTAGAGAGTGTTTGTGGGGTTCTCAGCCACCGGACATCTACATTACATACACTCCATCTTCCCGTGGCTCAGGGAACATCATGGAAAAGGGGACAGAAAGATAGCCGGAGGCTGGGGACAACTGGGCAAGTAGTATCTTCTGATGAGTGTGCATGGGAACTGTGACGAGACTGCTACCTGCACAAGAGCAGGGCAGTCATCCTTCCAGCTGGGACAGGGAGGGACTCGACTGGCCACTACCCTAGCTGAGGAGCGGCTGACAGAGATGGTGACCATTTTCTCTAGGGGTGTGGTCTCTGGTTGGCCACAGGACAATGAATGGTTCCACCTGTGAGTCGCTGGGCAGCAGTGATTGAAGTCTAGTTGTTTAACCCTGGGGCTTAGATGGGGGGCTGGGGAGGGGTTGGTGAAGGGAGTTGAGGGTGGTGGTAAATATGGGTAGAATATGTTGCAAGTTTGTTGCTATGGCATTCTCAAAGAATAAATCCTATTTTTTTTAAAGGAAAAATGAACCAGGTGGTGGTGGCACCCACTTTTAATCCCAGAATTTGGGAAGGAGAGGCAGGGGGATTTCTATGAGTTTGAGGCCAGCCTGGTCTACAGAGGGAGTTGTATAGCCAAGGCTACAAGAGAGACCTGTCTTGAAAAACGAAAAAATAAAAATAAAAAATAAATAAAAAAATAAAAGAAGGTGGGGGAGTGCTGATCTGCCTGCCTCGTGCCCTGTGAAGAGAGGTCAGAGAACTCAGGGTTTTGTGGACCCACCCTCGCCATGGAGCTCTTCGGGATGGGTATGCAGTGAGAAAGCAGTTTTCTCACACACTGGCTTTCTCCTCAGTGTTGATGCCGCCTTTAATGGCGCATGTGCTGCTGAAAGGAAAGACAAATGCCTGTTGTTTTTGTGGCTTCAGAATTTCAAACTTGATTATGGAAAGTTTTAAACACACACAGAAGGAGACGATCGTGGCGAACCCTCATTTGCTTGTTAGTTTCAACAACAACTGACCTTTCCTTGTCCTGGTTTTCAGACATGTTGCAGTATTCTCAAGCAAAGTGTAGATCTGGTACTAACCGTACCTTCAAACCTAGCTAAGGGAGGAGGTATGAAGCTCAGCAAAAAGTGTTGTTCTTCTTGTCCAGTTGGCTGTTGCAGCAGAGTTGGCATATTAATTGACCTTTTGGTACTATAACAAAGCACTCAAGGCCCCATAATTTTACTGAAAACATAAGTTTATTTAGCCCATAGTTCAGTTTGGCTCTGGTGAGATCTTGGCAGATGATATATAATAAACAGGAGCCTGTTCTCATGTTCTGTGGGGAGTTTGTTCTCATGGGGTCCATGTGAATGCTGCCTTAATCCTAACCATTGTGAGGGACAGTATCTTCCCACAAGGTCTACCTTTAAAGGACCTAACACCTCTCACATTGCCATGCCAAGGACCAGGCATCCAAGACGTGCACCATGCATTTGCTTATAATGCGCGTGCGTGTGCGCACGCACACGCACACACATACACACACACACACACACATATACACACACATGCACACACACACACACACACACACGCACGCACACACACACACAGACATTCATAAGCTCACATGCAGAGGCCACACACATGGCTTGGATGAGAGGATGTTAATACTTTACAGAGACTTTCCCTCCAGGGTCTTCTCAGAGGCCGTCCTCCTTTGGGGTTGAGACTTGAGGAACTCGGCTAGGAGCTGGGCAGGATGGTGGTGACACAGCTTGTTGCTCTCTTGGGGTGTAGAAAGACCCTACATCCTCTTAAGGGACCGGCGCTGGAATGTAAGTAACTCTAGAAGCTGTAGTTCTGTGGTAGGAGAGGCCCTTTCCTGCCACCTGGCTGCCATTAAGGGGAGCAGTTAGTCAGCCTTCAGCACCCTTTGAGTTCTCTGTTGTGACTGTGGAGTGTTGGTGGCCTCACACTGCTATGCTGCCCAGGCTGTGCGCCCTGTGATGAAGGAGAGCAGGCGTTCTCAGGTGAAGCAAAAGTTCCGATGACCTCTTTTTAGGAAGAGCAGTGCAGCCTCTCCTAGGCATTGTCTGGGCCAGCTGAATCCATTTTGAGTTTCAAACCCTCAGAAGTGTGCAGAGTGCAGGTGTGAAGTCACCTGGGAGTGTGGTCGCACTATTGGCAGGTAACCTATCCAGAAGATAGAATGTGAGATGCTCCGAGCAGGTTTGTTGAAGCTGTCTCAGTGGGACCACCCTTCCTGGAAGTGTTTTGGACGCTGTGACTGATAGGCTACTGAACAGTTTTGAGCTTCAAAGGTTCACAGTCTTTAAATGTCCACTGGAAATGAAGGAGTCATTGCGTCTTCAAGGTCTCTGAAGTTGAGAAATAATACTAATTTGTACTTTGTTCCCTACAAAGATTCTTCCAGCACATTCTGTTTGTTTCCTCTTGTCTCGGGTAGGGCAGGAAGAAGTGTGCTACACTGAGTTAGGGAGGCTGTGCCAAACTCTGCCAGCTCTCAGAAACAGCTGCTGTATGATATCTACTTAGGTTTTTATGATTGTGTAGATAGTTGGTATCTTGCATGCACTCGCTAAGATAACAGCTTCATAGGGAGGGACATGTGCTTTGTGGGAACTTCCAGTCATGGCATAGAAAACACTGCCTGGCTGTATAGCCATGACTCTTTACAGTTAAAACATGCCTGTTCTCAGCTAATGTCTGTGGAGCAAATGAAGACATATCATTAATAAATTTTATGCTGGTTTCGCACTGACATGACTATACTGGGCAGGAATTGGATTTAGTGAATTATATCGCTAAAACATTTTTCTCTTTAAAAAATTAAGTTAATATAATAGGATGTTAATCTTTGTTGGAAAAAATGTTTTTTATATATTTTGATCATACTTTACCCCTCTCCAGGCCCACCTTCTTCCCAGATCTTCTCCTATTTTATTTTTTAAGGCAGGCTCTTAGTGTGTAGCTCTGTTTGGCCTGGAACTTACTATGTAGATCAGGCTAGCCTCAAACTCACAGAAATTCACCTGTCTTTGCTTCCTGAGTTCTGGGATTAAAGACTTGCTCTTCCACACCGAGACCTAAAATTGCTTTTATTATTTGTGTAAGCATGGCTTACACTGGCTTGCCAATGCCAACAGTGTGTTTACTGAGACATCCTTAATGCATAGAAGGCATTCCTACAGGAGCTGTGAAGCAGGGGAGATATTCACAGAATCCCATCTAATTACGAAAGAGTTTATGATGTGTGAATAGGAGGAGGAAGCTCCTGTGTTATCTGAAAGAGGTGAATCTAGGCAAAAAATGTCAGGGGTAGGTGGTCTGTGGAGTCGGTTTGGAAGCTGGGGAGGACCCTGAAGGACAGAGAAAGGAACAGCACTGGATGGGTGGGTGCTGACTGGTTCTCTGGTTTTGAGGGAGTCTGGGAGTTTGTGAGAGGGGTATGGAAGGCCTTCTCATGAGAACTAGGTGGCAGCTCTGGTGTCATACATGCCACTAGGTTTCTTCCTGGGGCTTGCTCCTTTCCTGTCTTAGGGATCCTTTTTGAGGAAGGAGCAGTTTTCCTGCAGATCATCCGTTGGGCCTGTGTGACCAGCAGGAACTCTTGTTGCTGAGATGGTTGTTTTCGCCCGGAAACACACTTATCTATTATCTGCTTGTGGTTTGGGGGAAGGGCCTTCTGCATTCTGGAATGGTCCACTGCCTTTATTTAGATGACAAGACTCTAGGGAAATGCTTTAAATATAGCACATTCCCAGTTATAGAAATCTATGTCCAAAAGTGGCCACATGGACCACCCTTGGTGGCTGGAGGAAGGAAGAGCAGGCTGCCGCTGTCTCCCAATGTAAAAGAACCACTCCCCTGTTTTCCTTCTAGATCTCCACATGCGACCACTGTCAGTTTGCTTTGGCATATTATCAGCTGAAGCCAGATGTCCTTTAGAAAAAGGCTGTTACTAGCTGAGGCCTCCATGCTGACACCCTAGGAGCTGGCCTTTCTTAGGTTGTAGTTGTAGGCTGTGCTCTACTCTGTCTGTGAATTGACTGTAAGGGTGAGAAGCATAATGGTGGTGCAGACTTGAGTGTGAGTCAGGTAGATTGATTGTTGGCAGAAGCCAACACCAAATGAACAGCCTCAGCTCCAAGCCCAGCACTGTTCTAAGCACCTGAACTCATTTAGGGTTCATGACAGTCCTGTGATGCTGGTGGTGATGCAGGTTACGGTCATGAGCAACAGCTTCCAGGTGGAGCTGAAGTTTTGAATCCAGCTTTATGCAGAGTTAACTTGAGCTGTATTAGCTGTGGAGTACTCACTGGCCCTTGAGGCTAAGTCTTGCCCTGTGGCCTCACCTCCCTTTGGAGCCTCAGTTTCATTCACCGTAAATGATCAGATCAGTTGCCTCAACACAGGGAAGTGTGCTGTGAGAGCTTGAAAAGCTCCTCAAGATTGGTTTGCAAATGTCAGAGAAGGCAGGGGAGGGTGGGAGGACCAGTGAGGAGAGGAGGAGGCATGGCTTCCAGGGCTAGTGTATCAGGACAGGAAATTGACTCACAATTGAGCTGGCAAAAGGTACCTGGTTTAAAGAAAGCTCATGATTCTGGCTTAAGGTAGGTATTGGCATAAAGAGGACCCAATACAAAGAAAACTTACCTTCCATCTTCCCTCCTCTCCCCTCACATTAGGCAAAGTGGTGTCTTGTTTATATATCTGTAGCTATAGACAGCACCCAGGTAGGCCTCAGAACTCCATGTTTTGGTCTAGACACTGAATTCTATGGTGTGGACCTTTTAGCCTGGGTCAACGTCAGTTTTCCCCTTGAGCTCTTAGGCCCACCCTGCTGAGTTTGTGTGCACGGTACAGTTATGAAGATGGATGACATGCCAAATGGACCTCATCCTATTTCCCTAGTCAGATGCTTTCCTTTGTGCTCACAGAAACCAGGAGTGGATGACCTAAACCTTCTCATCCTCTTGGAAACTGTCTACTGAGTATTTATTGATTGGAACAGGGCCTCGAGGTATAGCACTAGGCTGCCTGGAAATTGCTATGGCCAGGCTAGCCTCAAAATCACTTAGATCTGTCACTGTGCCTGTCCCATTTCTTTCTTTTTAAATGTATTATTTGTGTGTCTGGATGTACTTGTGCAGGGCCATGTGTGCCACAGTGTGTGTGTGTGTGTGTGTGTGTGTGTGTGTGTGTGTGTGTCTGTAGACTTAGTTTTCTCTTATTACCCTTAGTTCTGGGGTTTAAACTTGGGTTACCAGGTTCACACAGCAAGCACCTTTTTCTGATGAGCCACACCCTACCGGCCCTGCCTACCAGCCCTGCCTTCAGATTTGTTTCTAGTTAGTCCAGTGCATTCATACATCACAGTTTGGCCCTGGAAGCTCATTTTCTGGCTTGCTGTTCACCCATTAAAAATAAGGTCCCATCTGTCCGCATCCCCACCTTTCCTTTTAAGGGACCTGAGGTAGTAAATATGTAGACATTGATGCTTTTTAGCAAAATAGTAATCTTCAATGTAACTTCCCATTTCCCTTTCACTTAATGAAAAAGATTAATTATGTTTTTATGATGCTAAAATGATGCAGAACTTCAGTGACAGACCTGTTGGGATCCAATGGTCTAGAGTCTCTGATGGAATGAGGGTGGTGTGAGCAGATTAACTGAAACTTGATTCTCAATAAACTGGCTTTCTGCTGGGGGTAGGGATGGGGTGCAGTGGGGGATGGAGGGGAGCTGCTCCTCTTTAGCTGCCAGCTAATTTCAGGGACTTTAGAGTACCTAGCCACTTTCATCTGAGGCCAAGATGAAAGAAGACCAAGAAGAGGTTGCCAGGGAAACAAAAAATGCTCCAGGATCCCAAGCTGTTCACGACCTTAAATGTGGTTTGAGGTTTGGGCAGCCTTTTTAATGCAAATGTTGGGAATGAAAATGAGCAAGGCTCTTGAGCCAGGAAATGGCTCTTAAGGAAATGGCTGCGGCCTTACTGTAAGGCCAGCTGCAGGCCTAAGGATGGTGTATTAGGCCCTTCCTTTGTGTGTGGAAGGGTGAGCTTGCTCTTGGGTTTCTTGGAGGCGGACTGAAGAGCACCTGCTACCTCTGTCTGCATTTCCACTTCACGCCCATTCCACAAACATGTCTTCTGCAGCACTGGGGACTGAGCTTCACACACACCAGGCTGTACCTGAGGCCCCCTTTCTCCTTTTGAAACATGGCCTTACTAAGTTGCCTTGAACTTGATCTGAGCCCAGGTTGGTCTCGAGTCTTTCTCCTCTTGCGTCAGCTGAAATTATAAGCCTGCACCACTGGGTCTAGCCATACTTGTCAATTATAACCTTTTCTCTGAATTCAAAGTTAAACAGAGCATCCTTACAAATTCCCAAGACACAAAACAATTACTCTTGTGTTGTTTAAAAACACAGTTCACTTTCCTGTAGTTCCACTATCTAAGTACCAGCCACGATGTGAACTTTCCCCTGTACTTTATATAGAGATATGTACAATTTAGCTGTGTGAAGTTATGCTATTTTAAGAATAGTGATAGCCACCTAAACACCACAAGGTAAAAATTGTAGCTTGTATTTAGTTTTTGAAACACGGCTGTGTGAAGGGTTGGTCAGGCTGGCATTGAACTCACTTCCTGCCTTAGCCTCTGGAGGGTGGAGTTTTAAGTGACTGTGCTGTGAATAGTTTTCCGTAGATGTAGAAACCTTAACTTACATGAATGTGATGATGACTCAGCTGCTCTCCACTCTTGGCTATTTTATTGCTTCTTCCTAGCACAGTATTGTTGGGAACGGAAGCATTCCTGTGGCCTGTTTGCATCCTGTACGCTCCTGGGCAGAATAAACTCCTCAGGCAGCACTGAAGTAGGAGACACAGTGCTAGAAGGGCTGTTTAGCTCACTAGGGCCGGTTTTTCCCAGAAGGTCTGGCCAAATACCTTCCTACCAAAGGCCCCTCCTCTGCCCCCAGTAGAGAAGACTACTGGAAAGAGCAGCTACTGTGCTTGAAGAGTTACTGTGTGTAGGATACATAAATCTGTTAAATATCTTCAGTGCTCACAACTGTCTGAAACTGGATCCTATGATCCCATTTGCCAGATGAAGAAACAGAGGCTTTGAGGAAGCAAAACTATGATTGACTGTTTTCACACATTTTCTAAAGAACAGCCAAGACCCAAGACCTAAGACTTGGAGGATCACTAGTTTAAGGCCAATCTTGGCTACACAGGCCAACCCAGGCTTCATGTCTCCTTGTCTCAAACAAACAAACAAACCAGGATAGAAACGAGGCTATCTTAAGTGGTCAGGGCCAGAGGGTTTGTCACCAGCTGGCGGCTTAACCATTTGAAGGTTGGCTGGATGAAGGTGCGCTTTTGGGAGGAAGATGGGAATTGTGATCAAACTGGGCTGTCTGGCTCCTCTGTTTAAAGGATGGCTTCTCTTTCTGGATCGTCACCTACCCCTCTAGACCTGGGCGCTTCTTCTTAGCACCTCTCAGCTTTTGTAATCTGAATGTACAGAGTAAGTGGAACCACAGCACAGGTGCGCCTGGCTCCAGGCTTGCCTTTCAGCCCGCCCAGCCCCGTGACATCCACAGGCCACATCAGCACGTGCGGTTGGCACCCTGAAGTGATTTTCCTCTTGCCTCTCTGTGACTTGTTTATTGAAAACGAAATATTTTTCTGCTGGACTTAGTTCCCAGTTTTCTGTGTGTCCTAAGGAGTTCACACTTGTGTCTTCATGTGCAGGGACCACAGGAGGAGGGGGAAGGATTTCCTTACCAAGGAGCCATTGTTTTTGTTTAACTCCTGGGCTGATGCTTGCTAAGTTCTCTGTTTGTCTCCTTTCTTTTTTTGTGTTCATTTTGGTCTCTCTGGGCTCCTTGACAAAACTAGAGTTCATTCATCTTTGTGGGAGGAAAATGCACTATCGATACAGATTTTCAACTTATTGTTGGAGGCCATTTGAGCCAAATAAGTTACTTGACTGAGGATTCATTTCTGCTACATTAGCAGTCATTCTGTGTATCTGTAAAAATCCATCCATCCATCCAGATCTAGCAACACTCATAAAGCTCAGATAAACGAAAGCCTGGTGTGACCCTGGGTAGGGACAGAGTGACATAGTTCCTGCCTTTGGGACAGCCTCCTCCCCACCCCCACACTCCATGCCTCCATGAGTGTTGGAGGCTGCTGTGGGATTAAGGCTTCTTTGTGTAATAATGTACATATTTTTCTCATTTCTCTGAGGAATTTCCTCCTTGTTAATCAGCGACTCCTTGAGAATTAGAGAAAGCATGAGTCCAGGAGGTGAAGGTATGACTAATGTCTCAGCAAAATGGTAAATGCTGGGACCTTCAGGACAGCCCTTAAGGCTGTGTGAAAGAGCTCTAAATATGAGTTCAAAATATATATAATTTCTCAACCATGAAAAATTACTTCCTGTCCATTAAATGGGCTCCATGTTTGAAGACCTGGGCTGTGTACTTTCTATACATTTTAATCTAATCCTTGGACTGTTTTAATTTAATATCATTGACAAAAGAATCGGGATCTTGGGACTTGAGAGGGCTGTGGTGATTTCTATTGTATTTGTCATTTCTCAGTCCTTTTGTCCTGCTTGCTTTAATACCATCTTGCTCTCTGGTGAACACACCTACTGCTTTCCCAGAAGGCTTACAGGTGGGGAGGTAGGAGGACGGTGAATTGCTTTGAATTGCTCTAGTGGGGCTACTGATTGAGATGTCGTCCACCTGAGCTAAGGGGGCTGTGATTCTCTGTCCCCGTTCTCTGCCAAGTCTGCTCCCACAGGTGAGTTCAGGTGCCTATTGGTCAGCCGCAGCCCCTCTCGGCTTGTTTCAGTGCCTGAGCTTCTGTGGGTGATTATGTTATAGAAACACTGCATAACCTGGTAGGAGGTGTTGACTGTAAAGTGATGTTTTCTGAAAGCTCAGTTACACGGTTTGTGGAAACTTGAAAAGAACATGTCCTTCAACAAGCCAGTTTCCTTAGGTGTGGCTGAGGCTTGGTATAAACATCTGGGGAGCTGGTGAACCACCACTTGGAGAGATCCTCCCAGAAGATCACTGTAGTTTCCGTGCCTTCGGGAGGAGCAGTTGTGCTAAGGTGAACTGTGAAAGACTCTGAGTTGAAGTAACTGTTTAAGGTGCACAGATGACATTTTGAGTCCTTTTAGGTTTTGGTTTAAAATAATTTCTGTTGAGCTAGAAGTGAGTCTGTCCCAACTCAGTTGTTCAGTGGAGCTGGAGGGTAGATGGTGACAAAGATGAGCTTCTGATCAAGAAAGCTGTGGCTCTGTGTGCCCTCGAGCTGCCCCCCAGCCGTGAGGCCCAAGTGAGATGAACTGTGTCCAGCCTTCACCACAGCTCCATCAGGTATACAAATGGACTTTCAAACCCAAAACCCAAACAAGCACCATTCCAGCTAGGATGGTTCAGCTGCTCACAGCACTGCTCTTGCGGAGGATTCTGGCTTAATTTCCAGCACTCACAAAGCAGTTAACTAGCAATCTTTTGTAATCCCAACCCAGGGAACCTGACATCCCTGTTTAGCCTCTGCAGGCACTGCATTTGTGAAGTGCACAGACATACATGCATGCAAAACTATTCACATGCATTAAATAAAAATCTCAAAAGCAATAAACAGTTTACATTTGCATGTGTGCCAGGGCACCTGTGCATGTTGAGGACCAAACTTGGATCCTCGTGCTCATATGGCAAGCACTTTGATTCATTTGTCCCCAGGACAAGAAGCACCCTTTTATGCAGTCAGATGCCCAGTAATGCCAGCCACTTGTTGCCTTATTATGTTGGTCTGTCTGTTTTGTTTTTAAGTTTTCTTTATTTTACGTATATAAGTACACTGTAGCTGTCTTCAGACACATCAGATGGTTGGCAGCCACCGTGTGGTTGCTGGGAATTGAACTCAGGACCCCTGAAGAAGCAGTCAGTGCTCTGAACCTCTGAGCCACCTCTCCAGCCCCTGTTACATTGCTTATCATAGATGCCATTAGGTGTTTTCATTTTGGGGGCAAGAAACAGCAAAACCAGTCAAACTAACCAATCAATCAATCAATCAGGTCAGTGGGATGGCTCAGACATTAAAGGTGTTAGCTACCAAAACTGCTGACCTGAGTTAAGTCACGGAGACACACAATAGGAGAGAACAAACTATGTCCAGATGTCTTCTGACCTTCGTACATGTATGAATACACTCACAGGTGTGTGTGTGTGTGCATGAGAGCACACATGCACACATAATATCTACCAGGTTAGATTTCTAAAATCCAAGTTTATGAATAGACACTAAGACACATAACAATATCCACAGAAAGAATGTAAGCGCACGGATACCGGAGAGTCGTCCAGCAGCCTGTTGACAGTTTCACCTTCAGTAAAGCAGGTGTTCCAAGGCCTGCCTGCTTGCCAGCACCCTTTAGATCTAGCTCCTTAGTATTTGTGCATTTAAAATATAGAAGGGCTTTGTGCATGCATGTGTGTTCCACATCCCCTGTGTGTGTGTGTGTGTGTGTGTGTGTGTGTGTGTGTGTGTGTGTGTGTGTTTCTTTAAAATGTATAGTAAATACTGGGAAGTTCACCACTTTTTTTTTTTTCAATTCAAGTTAACCTTCCTGTTAATTAAAACATTTGCATCATGGGGACTGAATCCATGATGTTTCCAAAATGACATTTCCCTTTTGTTTACATTGTAATGTTAGATTGGTAATGACTAGTGATAAGGAGAAGCCACTGGCCTGCCTTCCCTGCTTATAGTTTCTGGTGGCCTCTGGGTTCTGTTCCCCTTTGGTGGCATGACCGTTGACTGGGATGGGTACTCCTCAGAAGACCCTGAGGTTATTAACTGAGCTGCTTGGAAGAGTTCCATTGACTTCACGCTTGGATGGTGGTAATGAGCTCTGTGGCCCTTGCCTGTTTTTTTAGAGCTCCAGGGAATGGAGGGAGCAGAAGCTATGGGGGAAGCAGGTGTCTGCTGATCCCACCCCAGAATCCCCCCCCCAACACCCCATCTCTTGGCCTTTGGGCCTGAGGGTGTGGCTCTCCATTGTGGAAGGAGATTGGGAAACAAATGCCTCTTCCTGTTTCAGATGTGACTTTTCTCTTTCCAAGCTTATTTTATTAACAGCTGGGGATTTCTTTGAAGCTCTACTCAGCATTATTAATTCAGAGGTAGGGTGTTTGTGGCATTTATGTGGCTCTTCTAAGCATTTGCCTTCCTTGGTAGAAGGAAGGGCTCCTTGACATCCAAGTAACAAGGTCACAACCTGAAGCCTTTTGTCATGAACAAATCCTAATGTTCTTGGTTCTCTACGGCATGGGTAGTGACTTCCAAACACATATATAGATTTCTGCCTAGGACTTCTTTCTCCAGCTTAGAGGACACTAAGTTGTGCTGTTCTGGTCTGAGATGTGGGGATTGCAGAACTTTATGGAGAGGGAGAGACTGTGCGTTTCACAGTGCGGTTATGGAGGTCTCCTAGTCCCCATGTGTAGACGGAGTGTGTCTGCTCCCTCATTTACCTTTGGTGAGTGTGTTCTCAGGCTCAGTCTCCATTACTCTCATGTTCCCATGACAGCTCTCATGGCTGCGTTTATAGTTTGCACAGAATGCAAGGATGGCAAGTGCGTATTCATCCGACTTGTGGGCAAGGCAGGCCGCTAGTCCTGGGGAGTTGATCTCTCCTGTGTGTAAGAGACCCCTCCAGAAGCATGCTGTCCTGGCCCAGACTCTAGTGTGCCATTGATCTCATCCCTTCTAGGGTGTGGAGGGAGGTCACCAGCCACCTGTTTCCCTTGGCAGCTGGGCCAAGGCCAAGGCCTTACAAGTGATCCACGCCCCGCCCGCCTGCATTTCTGCAAGGATTCACTGTTCAGATGACAGATGCCAAGCCCACCACCAGCTGCCCTCACAGTCCCCTGTGTTGGGCTTCCTCCTCCTTCTCAGGGTTCATCCCACCCACAGCATGGTCAGCTTTCTCACTGACTCCTCCCTCCACGGTGGGAAGTGAGTCTGCATGTTCTTTAGGGCCACTGCTGAAGCTCCCAAGATCCCAACCCCCTTTCTAATCACCAACTCATCTCCCTTTAAATTAACCCTTGAGTTCTTTAAAAGACAGGACTGCCTTGGCCTGACCTCTGTTTAGAAGGGAGGACAGCTCACTGCGAGAGAGTCAAATACAGCTGGCCCAGGCCCGCTGCTTCTCTTCTCAAGGCAAGGGCCAGATTTCCTGGTGTTCTAACTCCCAGCATGGGTGGTGAGGAGAATGGCTGCCAGTTGAGAGTTAATCTTCCCTCTGCTGTTTCCATGGATGCAGAGGAAGCCCCTGCTTAGTTCCTGTTGCACTCTTACATTCTAAATCATAGCCCTGAAAGGCAAAGGTGGCGTCACCCAGTGATTCAGGCAAGTGCTGACCTTCTGTTCCTTTGCAGAGGTTTAAGGCCATTTTGCAAGGCTATGGTGAGGAAAATAACCCATTTGCCAGCCCTGGCCAATGGCAGTGGGCCCCCAGGTGTTTTCTCAGGTTTGTAAAGGAACTTTAAGATGGTGTCTGTAGAGGCAAGAGAATCAGGAGTTCAAGGCCACCCTCCCTTACATAGTGCCTTTGAGGTCAGCCCTGCTAAGGCTCAGCCTGGGTAGCTGCTTCTGTTTCCTCAGTGGAACCATGAGGCCACAGTGCCCACAGCTAAGGGACCGCCAGGCTTGCAGGAAAAGAAAGCCTCATTTGTTATGGTTGTCAGAAAGCTCCCATTGTGTTCTCTGTGCTCTGAAATCTTGTGGATAAATTTCCTCCACTAATCACTGTCATTATATTTTCTAAGTATATAGATAATCAAAGCACACCTAGGAAAGATTCTTCAGCAGAGTGTGAGCCATACCTGGGTTCCCTTCCACTCACAGGCCCTCATATCGGCAGCTCAGAACCACTGGCAACTGAGCTCCTCAGAGACTGCGTGCATGTGGTGTGCACATTTATACCCAGGTATGTGAGTGCATGTGCACGCACACACATACACACACATGTACACACACCACCACACATACACCACACAAACCACACATACACCACACACACCCACACACCACACCCACACTACATACATACTACACATACACCACATACACACACACCAAACACATATCACACACACAACACATATACACACTACACACATACATAACATACACACCACACACACAACACACACACATACACTCACACACATACACACACACCACACACACACCAAACACACACACATACACACATCCACACACACCACACCACATACACACCACACCACACAGACACATACACACCACACACACACACAGACACACACACACACATTCACACACACCACACCACACACACATACACACACCAAACACACACACATACACACCACACACACACACACATCCACACAGACCACACCACACACACATACACACATACACACCACACACACACACACACACACACACACATACACACACACCACACCACACCACACAGACACATACACACCACACACACACACACATACACACACCACACACACACACAGACACACATACACACACACCACACCACACAGACACATACACACCACACACACACACACACACACATACATACACCACACACACATCTATACACACCACACCACACACACATACACACACCAAACACACACACACACACAGACTTGGTGATAAGCTGTGCAGCCTTTGTATCCTGAAATGTTAGCTAAGTCTTAGAGACCATCCATGGACTCACCTGGATGCTCTGTGTCTGTCTCAGGCCCAGGAGGGACTCCTGAGAAAGATAACCCTTCTCTCTGCTTTGTTTAGCAGCCAGTTAGCAAGATGTTAACAGCCTAATGAAATCAGAGGCCAGGGAGCCATAAAAGAAGTTGATTCTGTGGAGAAGCAGAACACCTGTGTCAGAGAATGGAAGGACCTAGGACACTGCTGGTTCTCACAGTGACCAAGAATAAGACACACGCTGCTCTCCTTAACCTCTGGCCGTGGCGGAGCAATGGAGGGAAAACCACTCTAATTAGAATAGATGGCTGCTGTCCAGGCTTTCATCGTCCTAGGTGAAGGTGTAGGAACCGACCCACTGAGGCAGCGGCTGGGCTCCCACCCCACATACACACTTTCACATAATGTATAGCCAACTTTAGTGCCAAAGAAGCCCCACGGCTATAAAACACACGTGACTGCTCATGGTTCTCTGTCCACGTGCCGAAGTGCCATCTGAGAAGTATGTGTGCGTGCCATGTTCACCAGCAGGCTGTGCGGGCCATGTTCACCACGGAAGTCTATTTTCCCAGGTTGTCTCCAGTCTCCTCCTTATTTGTCTGGTTCTTTTTCTGACATGATGTTCCCCTTTTGTCTTCTTAGTCACAAAATGAGGTTTACTTATGGGAGAAAGGGTCAGGAAGGGGATGTGTGCACCTCTATGCACCAGGCTGTGGGGGAGACATTGAGCTTTGATCTCCGTAAAACCATAGCAGACGAAAGCAGGGTAGCTGTGGGGCACGAATCAAGCCATTCATTAGGAATCTTTAAAAATCATCTCCTTTCTTTTGAAGTCAGAACATACAACAATTTCTTCGATTTTAACATGAATAGGAATTTCATGAGATTTTGTGAAATTCAGAGCCAGAAAGTCTTAAGTGGGGCCCCAGATTGTGTGACTTTGACTCCTGAATTCCAAGGGCCACAATTTTTTAGCTAATTCTTTTCCAACGGTTTTGTTGTTGTTTGCTTTCATTTTTAAAAGGCAACAGGAGGAATAAAAAGATTTAGGTCAAGAAACTTGAAGAGCTGCTGCCCCAGTCATAAAAGTAGCCCTGCAGCAATTTCCTTCCAGCTGTCAGGGTGGCAGAACACCTGTGCAACCATGCTAACAGATAAGGTTCTCAACCTTCGTAAATCTATGTGGTGAGATTTTTGAGGACAGAAAAAGGAGGGTCTGAGAACCAGGGAGAGTTGGTTCTTCTCTCATTTTTTGTATAAGATTGGATTTCTCCTTTCTTCCCGGACCTTCCTGCATTGCTCACTTTCATGCTGATGGATTTTCACCATCACAGATAAACTTGGGTGTGGACCACAGCTTGAAGTGTGAATGAGATATTTGCATCAATCACTGTTGGAAGCCAGCCCCACCCACTCCATGAGCATAGACATCGTAGACCTGTTAGGGAATACCTTCTACAGCCAACTGAAGACAGTTAAACAGCATCAGCTCGGAATCAACTGACACTAGTTTAGAAACCATTTCTTGTGACATATTTTTTCCAATGAAGCGAACTGAATTTTTCTTTCTAGAAATAGGAATTAAAGCCAAGTCCTGAACCAACTTGAGTAGCAAAACCATTCCAGGCTGTTCAAGGACAGAAAAGGGGTTTGATTATGAAGAGATGGTAGTGGGTTTACTTTTCTTACATTACTTAAAAAGATAAAATCTGTTGTTGAGGGTGGGAAGCAGGGTCTGTAGACCAGGCAGGTCTTGAACTCCCTGTGTAGTAGAGGAGGGTAACTTTGAACTTCTGATCTTCCTGCCTCCATCTCACAAGCGCTGGGATTACAAGCATACATCTCTCTATACCTGGTTTCATGCCTGGCTGTGTGGTGCCAGAGAACAAGCCCACATGCATGGTACTGACTGAGCCTGTCCCCAGCATCCCAGTGAGGTGTAGACGGCAAGAAATAATAAAACTCAGAGTAGAAATTGACCAAATAGAAACAAAAAGAACCATTCAAAGAATCAACAAAACCAAGAGCTGGTTCTTTGAGAAAATTAAGATTGATAAACCGTTAGCCAGACTAACTAGAGGGCAAAGAGATAATATCCAAATTAATAAAATCTGAAATAAAAGTAGAGACATAATAACTGAAACTGAGGAAATTCAAGAAATTATCAGATCCTACTACAAAAACTTATACTCCACAAAATTGGAAAATTTGGAGAAAATGGATGAATTCCTAGACAGATACCAGGTACTAAAGTTAAACCAGGACCAGGTAAACCATCTAAATAATCCCATAACACCTAAAGAAATAGAAGAAGTCATCAAAGCCTCCCAACCCAAAAAAAAAAAAAAAAAAAAAAAAAAAAAAAAGCCCAGGTCCACATGGGTTCAGTGCAGAATTTTATCAGACATTTATTAACAACCTAATACCAATACTCTCCAAACTATTCCACAAAATAGAATCTGATGGAACACTACCTAACTCATTTTTTTGAGGCCACAATAACCCTTGTTCCTAAACCACACAAAGACCCTACAAGGAAAGAGAACTTCAGACCAATCTCACTTTTGAACATTGATGCAAAAATACTCAACAAAATCCTTGCAAACCGAATCCAAGAACACATCAAAACGATCATTCATCACGACCAAGTAGGCTTCATCTCTGGAATGCAGGGATGGTTTAATATACGGAAATCCATCAACGTAATCCACCATATAAACAAACTCAAAGAAAAAAACCACATGGTCATCTCACTAGATGCTGAGAAAGCATTGGACAAAATTCAACACCCCTTCATGTTAAAAGTCTTGGAAAGAACAGGAATCCAAGGCCCGTACCTAAACATAATAAAAGCAATATACAGCAAACCAACAGCCAACATCAAACTTAATGGTGGGAAACTTGAAGCAATCCCACTAAAATCAGGGACTAGACAAGGCTCCCCACACTCCCTCTACCTATTTAATGTAGTACTGGAAGTCCTGGCCAGAGCAATTAGACAGCAAAAGGAAATCAAAGGGATACAAATTGGAAAGGAAAAAGTAAAAACATCACTGTTTGCAGATGACATGATAGTGTACTTAAGTGACCCCAAAAATTCCACCAGAAAACGTCTACAGCTGATAAACAAGTTCAGCAATGTGGCTGGATATAAAATTAAGTCAAACAAATCAGTAGCCTTCCTCTACTCAAAGGACAAAGATGCAGAGAAAGAAATTAGGGAAAAGATACCCTTCACAATAGTCACAAACAATATGAAATACCTTGGTGTGACTCTAACTAAGCAAGTGAAGGACCTGTATGACAAGAACTTCAAATCTCTAAAGAAGGAAATCAAGGAGGATCTCAGAAAATGGAAAGATCTCCCATGCTCATGGATTGGAAGGATCAACATTTTAAAAATGGCCATCTTACCAAAAGCAATCTACAGATCCAATGCAATTCCCATCAAAATTCCAACCCAATTATTCATAGAGTTAGAACGAGCAATGTGCAATTTCATCTGGAATAACAAAAGACCTAGAATAGAGAAATCCATCCTCAACAACAAGAAAACATCTGCGGGAATCACTATCCCTGACCTCAAGCTATATTACAAGCCAATTGTACTAATACCTACATAGTACTGGTACAAAAATAGGCACGTGGATCTATGGAATAGAATAGAAGATCCAGAAATGAGCCCTCACATATATGGTCACTTGATTTTTGACAAAGGAGCTGTAAACATTCAATGGAAAAAGGACAGCCTATTCAACAAGTGGTGTTGGTCCAAGTGGCACTCAGCATGCAGAAGAATGAAAACAGACCCTTTCTTATCTCCTTGTACAAAGCTCAAGTGCAAGTGGATCAAAGATCTCCACATTAAACTAGGTACACTGAAATTATTAGAAGAGAAAGTAGGGAAAACCTTAGAACACATAGGCACAGGAGAAATTTTCCTGAACAGAACACCAATGGCTCGTCCTCTAAGGGCAATGATTGACAAATGGGACTTAATGAGTTTGCAAAGTTTCTGTAAGGCTAAGGACACTGTCAAGAAAACAAAACGACAGCCAACAGATTGGGAAAAGATCTTTACCAACCCCACATCTGATAAAGGCCTAATATCCAATATACAAAGAACTCAAGAAGCTAGACACCAGAGAATCAAACAACTCTATATTAAATGGGGTACAGAGCTAAACAAAACGTTCTCAATTGAGGAATATCGAATGGCTGAGAAGCATCTAAGGAAGTGCTCGACATCACTAGTCATCAGGGAAATGCAAATCAAAACAACCCTGAGATTCCACCTCACACCAGTCAGAATGACTAAGATCAAAAATTCAGATGACAGCAGATGCTGGCGAGGATGCGGAGAAAGAGGAACACTTCTCCACTGTTGGTGGGGTTGTAAACTGATACAACTACTCTGGAAATCAGTCTGCTGATTCCTCAGAAAATTGGACATAGTACTACCTGAAGACCCAGTTATTCCACTTCTGGACATATACCCCAGAGAAGCTCTAACATACAGCAAGGACACATACACCACAATGTTCATAGCAGCCCTATTTATAATAACCAGAAGCTGGAAAGAACCCAAATGTCCTTCAGTAAATGAATAGATACAAAAATTGTGGTATATTTACACAATGGAATACTACTTAGCTATCAGAAACAATGACTTTATGAAATTCTTAAGAAAATGGATGCATCTAGAGAATATCATCCTGAGTGAGGTAACCCAGTCACAAAAGAACAGACATAATATGCAGTCATTGATAATTGGATACTAACCCCAGAAAGCTCTGAACACCCCAGAAACAACTCACAGACTATATAAAGTTCAAGAAAAAAAAAAAAAAAAGAAAATGAAAAACCATTATGCCTAATCTTTACATACCAAGAAAACTTTGACTATTTCCAAGTTACATCCTGTTTTACATGTACTTTATGCTCATTGTAACTAGTAAGATCTTAATGCACACTATCATACCTTTAAAAAACCAAGTACTAACAAAAATGTATTCGTATACTTTTATGCAAAAATGCTTAAAAATCTGTACATTTGTCTTTGATTTTTAAAATAAAGCTGTTCAATTAAAAAAAAAGGCCCCAATGATATAGGAACTAACAGGTCAGCAACATAAGTGGTTTTTCTCTTCATATTTTCCATCCATGATTGGTGGGACAAATGGGAGATGAACCAGAGTTCCCAAAAGGTTTTGACTAACAAGAGGAATACGAGGACAGTAATAACCAAGTCTAGAGAAGCCATCCAGTAGAAGAAATCTACAGTTCGAGGGACTCAGACTTGAGAGATTTGCCAGTTTGTAGCAAAATTTTGTATTTTACAGAAAGTCTTTTGAGGTGTTTATGAGTGCATCTTTTCCCCAGGAGTCAGAGGTGGATGTTGCCAGGTCTGTGAGGATGGAGAGACTCAGTTGCCCTCCCTCTGCAAATGAAGCTGTTAAGCTAGGGAATGTATGTGTCATTAAAAAGCAGGATCAAAGCTCCAGAGAGGCAGCTCAGCTGACCTGGTCTGTTCTCAGCGAGTGTAACTTCAATCCAGGATCTCATGCCCTCTGTCCTTGGAGTATCGCAGACATACACTTGATACACACACACATAAAATATTTAAACAGATCTTTAAAAAAAGAACATCACTTATTAACCTTTCCCTTGTTCTGGTTGTTTTTATTAAAAGCAAACAAAAGAAAACAAACAAACCAACCAAACAAAAACCACAACGTCAGCATGTTCCAGGACTCGATTCCAATGTCCCAGTAGCTACAGCTCAAGCTCTGGCCGCTTGGCTGGGCCGTGCAGGGAGCCACAGTCTTGCCACCATCACCTTTAAAGGGCATGATGAGGCAAGGTCCCTGGGGGAAGTTGGCAGGGGACCCATGCTGAAAATGGCTCAGTGTGGATAGCTGGGAGCTAGTAGAATGATGGCTTTCATGACAAGAACTTGAACAGTGGCTTCAGAATAAAGAGAACCTAAGGAAGACATCTTGATAGATACACAGTTTGGGATAAGGTTCAGAGTGGAGCTAGTTGACCACAGCTCGAGGTCAGGTGTGCAGTGGGGCTGTCATCCAAGTCTGGGAACATAAGGGACAGCAAGGCCAGTTGAAGAGGGATACCGTGTCAGCAGGACCTGATCTCGCCCATGCACCAGTACCGTGGCTTCTGCACACCTGGCCAGGTCCATGCTCTTAATGTCTGGCAGAGCCCTGTTTTCAAAGCAGCTTGCTATTAGCTGATTCTGAGACTAAAGGACATCTGTGACAGTGGAGAGACAGTCTATCAAGGGAGCAACCTTTGGTCTTAGCTGTCCTCAGGGATACCAAGGCTGCCTGGAATCTAGGTCCAGAAGATTCCCTGGCTCCCCTGGTAGCTCACTTCTTGCCTTTGACTGCAGTTCAGGGTGCATGTGCGTGCACGTGTATTTTAGAAGCAAGGGTAAGACCTTGGAACGTGGGCTGAGACTGGTGGGTCGGCTGATGAAATGTTTGCATGCTACTCTTAGTCATTACTTTGTTTTTTTCTTACTCAACTGTCCTTTTGGCTCTAGGCATGGGTTAGGAGCTTAACTTCAGTGGTTCTGCCTGATTCAGGAACACGTTGGTGGGCGGCCGCGCATTACAACACACCAAGCAAGTGTTCTAGAACACTAGAGCCAAAGGTTTCCAGGATTGTGAAAGACGTGAGAGGTGGGAATTGGCACTGGAGTTTTGGCTTGGAGGGCTGACAGCCACGTCTCCTGCATTACTCTTTCCTATTGGGTTGTGTGCTGGCTATGCGTCGCCTTATGTCCTGTCCTACACCTTGTAACCAGGAACTACGAAGGCTGGGGCCACTTGACTGACTACCTGGGGTCACATAGCAGGTACACTGTGTACTTGCTGACTCTGGGACCAGAGTGTTCCAAAGTCTGTGTTCTGGGCACAGCACCGGTACCCTTTCATGTGACTGTGAGCTCCCTGGGTCTTGTTAAAACTCACAAGGCAGAGGTCTGAAGGAGCTTTCTTGCCTTGCTGAAGGCCCCACTTCCCTGACATTTGGGGGATTTGTTCCTTCTGATAAATGGTTTTTTGGCTCTGGCTCTCCAGGTGCCCAGTCCAAGAGCATCCTTGTTCTATACCCTCACCCTTTCCTTTTGTAGAGTTGCTTTGGGGAGAAGATAGATGAGGCTAAGGAGAAAACATCAGTGGCCTCTCATCCCCTCTCTACCTCAGTTTAGTTTCTACATGGTTGGCACAGGCCCTCACTTAACTCTACCACCTTGGGTCAGTCAGATTGGAGTCTGCAGGATCTACACCACTTCTGGAATGAAGGTTCATACAGGCCACTCCTGACAGCGACCTCTCTGGAGAGGTGCATGGTGGCGTCCTGCCCCCATTATTATTTCTGGGACAATTATCAATGTGTGTGAGAGGTTTGGAACCTTGTTAAAAGAGGACTCTTATTCCAGGACACAGATGAAGCCCTGAAGGGAGCCTCAGGTAGAACTGAGTGAGCAAGGCCTGTTGCACGTAGCTCTGCCTTCCCACATCTGTTTTTACTGACTCCCTACCCTGAAGAGTGAGTCAGCAGCCTCTGGGCAGTAGGCTCTGCTTAGGACTGTGTAATGCATGTGACATGCATTTAAAAGATCACTATTAAAGCCATGAGTATGAGTTAATAAGGTGATTTCATTTGGAAAGACCCCTTGCACCTCTGGTGTTCAAGGGAGGCCTTGCTTGTGGTGTCTAGGGAAACAAAACAGTTTGCTTTCTTGTCAGGTGAAGACAGGGCCATGGACTATACTGTGTGCTGACTACCTGCCCAGTCAGATTCCCACAGGCCCAGAAGCCACTTACTTGGGGGAGCCCATATGCATCCAGAATTGGTGACTTGGATGGGAGGCATCTGCTAAAGCCAGCCACAGTCAGTGGTCACATCTTAGGCTATAGGGCTAGGTCCCCATAGAGCCCAGTGTCCAGCCCTGTACTGTACAGCTGTGAGCTGTAAATGACTTCATCTTGAGTCACGGCTCCATTTACATGTAGTGGATATCACACAGGTGCTTACTCAGTCGTTAGAAGAAAGAGAGGAATGGACGTGCATACACTATTCCCGCTTGGCTCTGGCCTTTGAGTACTCACTGCTACATGCATTGCCTCAGGGTGTGTATAGAAAAGTATTGTTAGCTGGGTTGTCATTGTGTGAGCATTAGGGCATACTTAAACAAAATAAGGTGGCTATGGTGTCTCTAGATGGCAACATTTTATGAGACCCAGGATTGTATATATGAGCTTGAATTACTAGCTCATTTCCTTCCTTGCCTCAAGACCTTCTTTTTGAATAAAACAAGAACCCCCTCCCATTCCCACCAAGACATATAGAAACCTCAGAAAAGTGCTGAACTATATACTTTCCATATACATACATACTTATAATAAAGTTTAGTTTGCATATTAGGCACAGTAAGAGTTTAATTACTACTAATAAAATAGGATAATTATCACACAATACACTGTGCTAAACTCTCATAGCTTTCTCTCCCTCCCACCCACTGACCTGGTTCTGCAATGCTCTGAAGCCACTGTTGGCCTCTGTAACTGAAACCACTCATAAGCGAAGAACTGCCCACTGTAGGTAACAGGATTCTGTGAGTGTCTGTCAGTTGCCAGTACCAAACGGGCTTGAAGTCTGTATGTGCCCAGCCTCTCCTTCTCAGTCTTTTAAACAATAGCAGCAGCCATACAAGATGGCTGTCTAGATGAAATGAGATTTCACAGTGCCTCTGGTAGGGTGTCGCCCATCACTTGGCTTTGGTGGTTAGCAGCTGCTGTCACTTAGCTGATAAAATGGCTGAGCTGCTGATATTGGGTAAATGCTATTATGCTGTTGACTTTGGCATCCCCAAAGTCTTCTCATTCAGGGTAGCGGGCTTACAAATGTGTACACCATGCTGTGGTCCCTGTGGGCTCTGCTGTTTTCTTTCCTGCTTTTTCTCAGAGTGCCTGTCACAATGGCTTGGGAATGTTGGTGGGTAAGGGGGTCCTATGGGAGTCTGAGGGGGGTTGTGGGGACCTATGAAGGCCTATAGGGGCAGAGGTTGTTGCTTGAGGTTTGACATCTACATGTAAACCCTGAGGAGCAAGAGGTAAGCCTTCTTACTAATAAGGGCATAAATGCCTTCTGGGGCTAGGAAGGCTCCCCGCTGCTGGTGTATGTCATCATGTTTAGCATCCTGTGGTGGTATCATAATTGGAAGAGATTATTTGTGCTGTGCCCTAGTGACAGAGATTGGGGGTGGGGGGAAGTAAGTCTAGGGGTGGCAGAGATCCTGGAACTCCCGTCTCCCACTCCTAGTGCTGGCTCGCAGCTTCAGCACCCTTTGGTAGCCTGCTCTATGTATCCTTTCTCTCTCCATGGCCTGGTCTCTGTTATTCTCCCAGGAAGCATCAGTGGCTCTTTCTCTGACTTGAGGGCGTATTGGGCTCCCAGAGGACTGTGGTAGTTTAGACTCCTCACACTGGCACCCAGGGACTTTTACTTCCCACCTCTCACCTATGCTTCTGCTCTTGAGCCACCACACCCAGTAATCCTGATGATATAACAACCCCAACTCCAGTGAGCTGCTGATCCCTACCACCTCCCCCCCCACACTACTTTCTGGTATTCTCATCTAATTCCCTGGCTCCTTGTTATTTCCTCCTCCTTGCACGTGGCTCTCTGTTAGAGTTGGATTCCGACAGTCCTGGTTTGAGCCCTGACCTAACTTATTCTCCTCCTGTGACCTTGCACTGAGGACCCATCCCTTCTGTTTCCACATTCTGTAGCAGAAGAGCTTGGCAGTGTTGTGGTGCCTAAACAGGCTCTCTGCTCATGTCTCAGTCCAACCTGTGTTCTGTCAGCCAATCCCCATGCCTTAAGTGCTGCATATCTGAGCTATTTTAAATAGCATGTTATGTGTTTGTCTTGAGGCAGCATTGGGCTCTGAAGATACCTGTGTTAGAGCCTCATGTTCAGTGTCCTAAGGGAAAACAAGATGGCTTCTCCTTCCCCTTTGATCACTGGAGGGAGCCTCTGCAGGTCCCGGAAAGGTTTCTTCATGCACCTTTCCGGGACCTGCAGAGGGCCACGGGGATGCTTCTTAGTAAATGGGATGGCAGTGTGCAACGGTCACACCATGTGTCACACCATGTCTTCTCCCTCCTCATACACAGGCTGTGCTGGCCAGGACCAAGCTACTGGCTCAGGAGGCTCTGCTGCCTAGAGAGACCTTAGTTTGAGCTGGTTCAGCATGTCTCAGCCTAGGACTGTCACCATGGTGACATGGTCTTTCTGCCTTGCCCTCTTATCTGCTGCTGCAGAGGCTAGGGTGACACCCAGAGGATGAAGTGACAGGCCTCCGGTGGGCTCTCTGCTGGGTTTTGCCATTCCAGCCAGTAGGAGGTTACCTTGATGCTTCCCACAGGCAAGTGGGAAGCCTCCTTCCAAACTGCTTGTTAATGGCCTACTTCGTGGCCACTTGCTGTGCTGTGGTTGACTTCATGCTTTATGAGGTGCTTCGGATTGGGGCAGCCTCCACTATGAGCTCATTCTGTAGCTCAACATCTGGCAGAATCTCATCAGTGCCCTATAGCATGCCCATAGAACATCCTAAAAAGAGCTAATGAGACCTTAGAATGGTTCAGTGTAGTAAGAAATAATTCTAATCTTGAATGACCCGTATAGCTAGGGCTGGGGAGATGGTTCAGGAGTTAAAGATTCTTGCTGCCAAGCCAAATGACTTGAGATTGATTTCCTGAAACCCATGTGGAATGAAAGGTGAAAACCTACTTCTTTAAGTTGTTCTCTGACTTACACACTCACACTGTCTCTACCCCACCAACCCCAGCCCACCACCCCCGAGTAAAACTAAGACTCCCATAGCTAACTCCCAATCCTTTGTACAAGGGACCTGGCCCTGGCATTTTACCTTTTTGTATTACAGCCTCTCTTTTGCTAGTTTTCTGCAGACTCTGGTTTCTTGCTGCATACAGTAGATGCTTAGCACACTTAAGCCAAAGTCACAGACTACTTTGGCACTTGATTGGCCCTAGAGTCATCTGGGATGTGAGGTAAGAGGGGTATTGAGAGCTGTCAAGACTTGCAAGTCGTTCCCAAGATCCAGGCTACTGGTTGATGATCTTCCCTCATAGAAGGAGGAGCTGGAGAAGGTCATTGGATCCCCACCTGAAATTCCAGCATCTCAACCCAGCTTATGTGATTCTATACAGCTGGTCGTGTGGTTTTGGAAGTACTGTGGGATATAGTATGTGGAAGGCTAATAGAGATGGGGGTGCAGCTATAGGGGAGAACTGGAGTGAGCTGCTTTGGGGTGACCTACACTTCTGCAAGTCACCTCTCACCTTTGCTTTGTGCGTAAGCTCAATAAACAACATGACTCCCCAAGCTAGACGTGTACTCTGTTTTGTTGATGGTGGTGTTCTTTAAGGTGGAAGACCTTACTTAGTTCATGTCTTACCAGAGAAAGAGTCCCCCCAACAGGAGGCAAGGAGCTGTCACCTGGATGCTAATTCTGATGTCTAGATTTTTCTGGATGGAAACATGGCTGTATAAAGGCAAAGAAGCAATTCTAAAGGTGCTGTTCCCCGGCTTTGCCCGGGGTCTGTATCCAAGGAGATGAAGGTAACTTGATCCATGTGAAGAAAGTGAAGCTGGGCTCAGGGCTGGAACTTCAGGTCTCCTCCACAGCAGTGCCCAGAGCTGCAGGGTTTGCATAGGGCTGTCTTAACTGGCCTTTTCTGTCAGGTACTGGACTGTTTGGGGTGGCTGGAGAGAGTTTCCATGCTAGTTTTTGGTGCATACCATTTGGACTTTGCCAAAAAGCTATCCCATGTCAAAGAACTGCAAGTCAGTCCTCAGAAACGTCATCTGTCTAAAGTTTCATAGTCTTTATATTCTTACCTGTACGCTGTTCTTCCAGACTATAGTTTCACCTTTCACACTAAGCTCGTCCCTCTAAACTGAAGGTGAGAAGGGCTCAGCTCCCTTCCTTGCAACACTTCCTTTGTGGACAGTTTTGCATTGGCCATGTATGCACTTGTGACTAAGCTCAGACACTCCTTCTTCGTAATACACAAAGTAGGTCCATGTATTCCACTTTACGGCTGAGCCTGCTGATGTTTGCCAGCATTGGGTCCAGGACAGCTGTGGCACTGGCTGCTAGACAAGGGTGTAAGCTCTTTGCATGACATCTTTTCCTTCGTTCTCCTTTGAGGTTCCAAAGCCCAGTGCTCTGCCTAGAAAGCGATTTCCCTGAAAAGGATAGAGTGACGTTTTTAGATCAGGAATCCAAGCACTGAGGACCTGACAGACTCAGGGCCATGTGTTGTTACAATTGCCAGAGTCTGTCTGTTGCTAGGAAAATACAGGCACAGGGAGAGGAACATTTATCTGTGAAATAGCTACAGCACGTGTCAATAGATTTTTCAGGTACTTTCCAGACTTCTGCCATTTGAATGTGGAGGTGGTGAACAGCTTTGTAGAGAGACCTGATTCATTCCCATCCACACTTCCATTTCTAGTGCTTTCTAATTGCTCTCCACTCATCTGAACAGACATTTATAAGAGTGCCGTCCGTGTGGCTGGCAGTTTGGGTGATATTTGGCTGTCCTCATGGCTCCTGACATGCAGCCAACCCAGGCAGCCTCCTCTAGATTTTTGCATCTGATTTTGTGGGAAGGTCCCTGGTAGATGTTCCATGGGCCTCCAGTGGCAGACTCTTACTCTGTCTCTTCACCAACCAGATAACACACCACCTAAAATACCATTCCCAAGGTCTCTCCTGAGTCAACCCTTCTCTCCCCCACCCCCAAGATTTATTTATTATGTATATAGTGTTCTGCCTGCACGTATGCCTGCAGGCCAAAAGAGGATATCATATCTCATTAAAGATGGTTGTGGTTGCTGGGAATTGAACTGAGGACCTCTGGAAGAGCAGCCAGAGCTCTTATCCTGAGTCATCTCTCCAGGCTCCCCCCACCCCCACCCCATCTCTTAATTGCTATAGTTTTACCTGGGTCCAGACCCCTTCGAGTCACTTGCTCTCTATCTAACCCATGCCTTACCCGATTTTCCTTTCTTAGCCTGAGCTGAGAGTTTTCTGGGAAGCCCATTCCCTGTTCAAAAACACTGCATTCTTCTGCCCTCTGAACTCTTCGTTAGGTTTAGAGCACTTTCTCAGTAGGGGACAGTGTGTGCATGCCTCCTCCTCGCCCACTCTGCTCCAGTTGTTGAGAGCAGGAACTGTCTGTGTCTTTTGCCATATACAAATCCTGCATGTAACAGTGACAGGCCTCCTTGACTATTTGCAGGAGGAAAGTGCAGACACACTCTGGTTTTCAGTCTGACCACAGGAAACAATGGCATACCCTCAGCTTACAAGCTGGAGGTGACTCTTCCCGTTTGCACCCAGAAGTGCAAGATGGCCATGTTTTCGGGGGCGCTTTGAATATTAGGTGCTTGAGTGGTTGACTCAACAAGTTTCATCATTTGAGTCCTTTTGTGGACCCAGTGAATGTCCAGTATGCAGATGAAGGTTTTAGGGGGACAATCAGAGCATAAAACTGTTTTAGAAAAATAGATTTATTTATGTTGACCAAATAGAAGATGTGGCATTTTCTAGTCCGGCAACCTTTGCACATGGCTGCTTTCAAAGGTGATTGATTGGTACATTAATGGGAAATGTGGGAAGTAGGGAAGGTTTAACGTCTCTGCACGAATGTGAACACACGCTGCTGCATTGCATGGGGTCTTTATAAGAAGATGAACATTTGTGGGGTTCCCATGACAACAAATAAGGCTGGAGTCAAGCATTTGCAGCAGGATGAGCATATTTGAAACAGCCACACTAAGGAGATGCTTATGTTATTATTACAGTCCTTCAGAAGGTTTTGAATAATCTAATTTTGAGGATTAGCTATCACTTGAATGCTTCATCTAAGCCTCCTCGAAGGTAAAGGCCAGTGGGGTTGCACCATTCTTACTCCTTGGTGTAAGGAGGTGTTCTCATTGCCTGCCCTTGCCATAGGAAAGGAAGGAAGGGAGGGAGGGAGGGAGGGAGGGAGGGAGGGAGGGAGGAAGAAAACTAAAGTGATGTGATCTGGGCATAGTAGTTCTTGCTCTGTAATCTCAATGTGGAAGTTGAGTCAAGAAGATGGCAGCAGGTTCAAGACTAGCCTTGGCTGAAGTGTGAGTCTCTGCCTCAACAAAACAGAAATATAGTTATGGACACCCCCAAGTGTGCCACAGGAAGCTTAGACACAATGAGATGATTACTACAGTTATGCCAACTAACCTGTGTAAAGTTTCCCATGGCTGCACGCGTGCATGTGTGCGCGGGCGCCACGGTTCACACGTTGCTGGTTGAGGAGTAGATTCTTAGCTGAAAGGAGAGCCAGCACCTGCTAACATGTTACCTGAGACAAGATGGATCCAGGCCTGATGCCCACTGTTCACATGTGCTTGAGAGTCTGACTCCTCCAAGGATAGTTAGTACTTTCCATGGGAAAGTGACCAGAATAGTTCCAAAGAGGCTTGTCACTGTCATTCCCCCCAGGTCTGGCTTTAGGTTCATAGAGGCCTGTTCACCCAAAGCTGTTCCTCCCCTTTGAGAGGCAGAGGTCCTTTTCTACCTGCCCAATCGAGACCCTGGCCAGGGTGTGTTAGGTTGTCTTCATGACATCTCAGAGGAGACCTATGGCGTTAATATTTAATTGAATTGTTTCACTGAGGGGATATTGTGACTCACATGGAAACTAATCGTCTGCCTTTTTATCCAGCACTTAAGTAGATCCCTGCTTAAACATTTAAAGGGCAGAGTCCCAGGGATGGTGTGGCCTTTTCAGTCCCTGGCTCTGTGGGCTTGGGTGGGGAGTGGGAAGGATTTGCTGGTGGGAGAAGCCTGGCTGGTAGAGGACTTCTAGGGAGCTCACCCTTCCAGCCCTTTCCCTCCAGAGTTTTGATTTCCCAGAAAGAACATGGGAAGGCTGGATCTTGAACCACTTGGTGCCTTAGGCCTTTCTGGCTACAGTTCCTTCATCTACAGAGTTCAGGGGAGCAGTGGAATCTCAGTATTTGCCTTTCATTTATTTATGTTTGAACTTAAAGGCTTTATGCATTTTATATTTTTATTTTTCATGCAGGAAGAACCAAAGGTCTTTTGAAATTCTGGATCTTTCCTTGGTCTGATAATGCTGTTAACAGCAGAGCCCTCTTCACCAGCTCTTGATTTTCTCAGAGCCACTTGGGGAGTCTTCTTTGTCTCTAGGCTAGCAGGTTGAGACGGTTAGCTGTTAGGAGACTGGTCTGTGCTCCTCTCAGAACACCGGGCCTGTGTCCCAGGAGGGCAGAATTGAGATGGGAGCTATCCAGGCCTCACATACACCCCTGGTGCTCACGTGGGTCAAAGACTGGGAGTGTGTTATTGTGTGTCCCCTGTGTGCCATGACCTTTCTCAAGATCTTTGGGATTTAGTCAGTACATTACTCTCTTCAAGTACCTTCGATTTTTAGAGGGGAGCACCTTCTCTTTGTCAAAGACAACAGGGACCATCTTGGTGGTAGAGGGCCACCAGCCTTGTGCAACTTTGCATCTGTTGGAGGTGAGGAATGGGAGACAGAGGGGAGCAGTGGGGAGACAGGATGCTGTTTTCATCAGTGTCCTGGAGTCCTTAGGGGAAGTGGCTACCAAGATGACAGAGTGCTAGCATGTATATGACTTGTCCTGGGAAGCCATGTGACCCAGGACCCCCTATTCTGGAAGTAGGAATCCGTGATCCTATCCAGTTGGCAAGTGATTCCAAGAGCTTCCAAACAGCAAACAAGGCTGAAAAGACAAACCAAGTCTATTTGGTGTAAATTTGTGATATTTCCTTGCTCTCAGGGACCACCCCCCAATCCTTCCTAGTGATTTGGTCCTTTTTTTTCCTCCAACACTCTGCAAATATTTTCTGAGTGCTGTTCTGTGACAGGCACTGTATGAAGAATGAGAGCCTCTGCCTGCATGAAGCTTTGTACTAGCAGCAGAGAAAAGAGATGGAGGCGGTGGGACTGCCCTTGGTGTCACGGTGCCATGGAGTACAGGCTCAGATAGAGTAAGACCTCTGCAGACATTTCAAGGGTGCTGTTCAGTCTAGGTGGTACCTCACAAGCCAGCAAAGAAGACAGTGTCCTCTTAGGGGAGAGGCAGTGCCTTCAGATGCGTACAGGCAAACAAGGGACACAGAGCACTTAGGAAACTGATGAGATGCTGTCACCTGTTGTGTTTCTAGTCTGTGACAACTGTGTTTCCTGAGGAGACTCAGGTGCCAGGTTAAAAAAACCATTTTACAGCTCTACACTGTTAATTTTAGTAGATGTCAACTCCATGAAATGGGGGTGAAATCTACCTTGCCCACATATTACCCCTGTTAAGCACGTGCAAAGAAAACAGAAAAGCAAACTTAGCAAACATCTGTCTGCAGCATTTGAAGTTTCAAAGCACTCCATCCTCAGGTCTTGCAGCAGTCATACCCTAAACTGCTGTACACTGTCACTGTAACGTGCCATCAAAGGTGTGCGAGTGTCAGGAAGGCTGACTGGGGTGGCATCTGCTCTCTTTGTTCTCCCAAGCCATACACCAGTGAGCTTGTTAGCAGATGATCTTCCTATTTGTCGTCTCCTTTCTTGTCTGGAAGTGCTCCTCTTGTGTTTGCCTCACTGCTTACAAGCAGGCAGCTTTGTTAACGGAGAGCTGACCCGGCAGGGAAGGCACATGTGAAGAGCCTCAGACTTGGCGTTGGTTTTAAGATGGAAAGAAATGGCCTTGGATTCCCAGTCTTCTTTAGTCATTGCTCAGACACGGTGCAGGCAAGA
Organism: Micromys minutus; assembly: GCF_963924665.1. Classification (NCBI taxonomy): domain Eukaryota; kingdom Metazoa; phylum Chordata; class Mammalia; order Rodentia; family Muridae; genus Micromys; species Micromys minutus. The sequence continues at coordinate 2,237,791 of NC_137962.1, read as the reverse complement.
AGTGTGACTTTGGAGCCACTCACTGTACGGTACCAGCTGCCGGAGTCTTATTTTGGTAGTTGTAGGTCATGAGAACACTGTGCATGGTAGACACTGGCCGTGTGATAATGGCAGGAGCCTTGTGGCCAGTGTTCACTCGTGGCATGGACGTGTTCCAGAAGTCTCGTGAGGAGGGAGTGCACTGGGCACGCTTTGTTCTTTGCAGAGCGGGTACATGGAAGGTGGTGGCCAGTTCTGCACATTAGGCAGGTCTGATCCATGGGCTTTGGAATCACAGGAGATCTCACTCCTCCCTGTTAGCTGAGTGGCTATGGTGGTTTAAGGTGTCAAGAATGCTGTCTTTAGAGGAGTTCAGACTGAGTCTGTGCAGAGGGCACTTTCACAGCATACTTGACACAGAACAGAGAGAGCATTCAGGCCCATGTGAAGACCACTACCTGCTTGTCTTCTAAAGTGGAGCATTCCTCCGTCATATGATTTATCACATACCCAACTAGTCTGTGGAGATTGCTCGAGTAGGCTGCTGCAGGAAAAGCCTAGTGGGAAAGCTGGGAGGGGCCTCAGGTCAGGAAGGATGAGGAAACCTGAAATTTGCCATCTTTGTTGTCTGTCAGTGGCTCTTTTCCCTGTCTGTCTGTCTGCTTGTCAGAGATCTAATTCCTAGTCTGTTATTCCCACTTGACATATGGCTTTCTCAGGCCTTTGAGGGCGAGCTCTGGTATGAGCCTTGAGTGGCCTCCTAGGGGGAGGCCGAGAACCAGAGGCTATGCTCTCTATCTGGAATGTCTCAGACCAGAACATGTTTAAAGCATTACTTGCTGGAAGATCCCTTCTGCAGTACCCAGATGACTTTTCCAGAACTTTTCAAGCTGCCATAGGTCTTTTGTAATTGGCTGGCCTGGGATAATTGAGGTTAATGAATTTAAGGAGCAAATGGTTACTTACATGCCAAGGTTTTGAATGTGAAACTCCTGGGATCTTTGGTGGGGACTTGCTCTGTAGGGTGGAAGAGTTGGGGCAGAGATCCCACCCCTTGAAGCTGCTCCTGGCTCCCTCCACTGGCTGCCAGCCTGCCTGAAGGTCACTTTGCCCTGCCTCTCTCCTGCACTCTGACCAGACAGCCTTTCCAGCTGTTGCTTAGCTGCTTGCTTACATAATCCTGATTGGGAAATGTCAGGATTTGCTTTGGACTAGAGGTCAGCTGGAATGTTCGTCCTTAGGCATGGATTTCTGATTGTTTGCTAACTGATCCCTGTTCTCAAAAAGATTTCAGAATCTGAACTGACAAAGCGGTCGACATTTCCTTTTCAGCAGCTAAGTGCTCAGGGAGTGAACTGAGAAAGGCTTAATTCTGTCCCTGATCCTAAGGGGTACTGTGGAAGAGTGGGAGAGAGTGTAGACCAGCCTGCTCCTCTCTGTGCCTGTGATCCCCTCTGTCTTAGCGCCCGTGGCATGATGCAGTGGATTGGGAGTGACAACACGAGGAACTGTATTAAGGGTTGCAGCATTAAGGAGGTTAGAAACCACTGTTGTAGTGTGACTGCAGGGGTGTAGAGCAGAGCAGATGGGGAGTTTTTACTGCCTGGAGCAGGAGACAGTCAACAGTCACAGAAGCACCAGCAACAAGAAACAGACAGGGAACAGAACCTGAGCCAGTGTCCTCGTCCTCCTCAAGAACTTTATCATCTTCCATTCCCTGTGTGTCCCACCCCACCAGGCTCTGGTCTTCACTACTCTCCTTTCTGATTCTGTGCCTCTGACAACTCTGCATGACTCAAACAAGCAGAAGATACACTATAGTATTTATCCCTTAACGAACCGGTTCTTTGTCTGACAGGATGGCCTCATCTTTAAGGCCTCCTCCGTAACCTCTACCTCTTTCCTTGAGGCTGAATGGGTATCACAGATGCTATGAGACTCTAGAGGTGACGATTGTGCCACAAGCTCTGTGCTGATGTGTCTCTGTGACTGTGTGTGCACATACGTGTGCTCTGTCACATGTAGATAAAAAGGGCACAGTTACATTGTTTGCCCTTCTGTCCTTCCATTTGGTTCACAGAATACCATCAAGTGACTTGGTGCTATTTCTCTTTGAGTAACTCTGACAGTTGTAAAGTTCTCAGTGGCACAAATAGCCAGAAACCAGTCACCACTGGTGTATCTGAGACCTAGGCCTTCCACTCTGACTTCCTGTCTCTCTGTCTCTGCTTATCTCTGTGTGTGCACATGCACAAGTACACTTACCTGTGCACATCTATGGATGTGGAGGCCAGAGGTAATATCAAGTGTTCTTTGCTGTTTTTCATCTCAGTTTGTGATTGGGTCTTCCTCTGAGTCTGGAGTCTTGAGTACTCTGGCTGGCCAGTGAGTTCCATATACCCTTCTGTATCTTAGTACTTCCCTTTTGTCCTCAGCATCAAGCCTGGAAGTAAGCACCCTAGCCAGCAATCTTTCGTCTGAGCCAGGTAACACCTGTCAAGGATGCTGAGGAAATTCTGATGTCATTCTAAAGCAGCCTCACCCAGCCATTAGCTGCTCCAACTCTAGTTGCTGAAGATTCTTTACAAAGTGATGACAAGAAATTGCAGGTTCCCTGCTGAGAGTACTGTTTGGTAGGTCTCTCGTCCATCCTTATCCTCTGGCAAGCAGTTATTGTCATAGTAACAGATCTACTCCCAATCAGGCTTTCTATAGCATAGAAGGGACTTGACACTTCATCCTGAGGTCCTGGTAATTATCTTCTCAAAAATAAGTTCTGATTATTGGGAACATTTGAATGGGACTGATTCCTTTCTTTAGGGGAACAAATTCTCTGCTGCTCCCATTTTTCTTTTTCCCTGTACATGTTCTTTTAAAAAGAACTGCTGTTCTTGTTAATATCCTGCTTTTAGTAGGTGTATAAATACTTAACTTTATTTGGAAGGCAGGCAGAACAGCCATTATCAAGTATCTGTAGTTAGATTAGCTATTATATGAGGGTTAAGGGCACACTTTCTGTGGTCTTTATTCTTAGAGACACAGCTTACAACCTTAGGGCCTTGAAATCCTGAGTCCCTTAGTCTTCCCACAAGCAGACAGAGGGTCTCATGGGTGAGTCTGACCTGTATTTATTACTCACTTTTATCCCAGCTGCCAAAGTGTTGGGAACACCTCTTTCCATGTAGCTAATTTCCCTACCCTTTCACTCCTGTTTCTCCTTAATTTGCAAAGATCTATTGAGCCTTCCTCCCAGGCCATATACCTTGCCAGACACTCAGAATTCAAGGATGGCTCGGAAGTGGTTGCACTCCATAGGAGGTCATCATGTGACCGAGAGCATGGGTCCACGGATCAGGAAGTCCAGGACAACACCACCACCCTGGTCTCTTGAATTTACCCTTTCCTCCTGTGAGGGTTAACACTGTCATCTTTACAGAAGTCATTGGGTGAGTCTTTGAGGGAGCCTTGAGTAGGTAAACTGCAGTGAGAAGACCCCCCCAACTGTAATGAGGAAAAGAAGAAAAAGGCAAGCTGAGCACTGGCATTCATTCACTGCCTCCAGATCTCATAGTGTGACCAGCTGCCTCAGGCTTCTGGTGACACCATTTCCTGGCCACCCTGGACCCTCAGTACCTGAGTGCAATTAAAACCCCCCTTCCTTTAGTTGTAGCTGTCAGAAACAACTATAATCTGTTGGTTATACCAGCAAGAAAAGCCTCCACGCACCTCTTCCTCCATCTTCCCACATTGTGTACAGGAGCCACAGGCCCCTGAACGGACCTAATCCTTTGCTCAGTGGGGGAGAACAGCCCCATCTCTGCATCACTCTAAAGACCACTGAAGAAGTGAGAGTGGAGAGACCATTGGGGACCAGTTGATTTCTGTTCAGTCTTATCTTCCATTGAACCACTTTGCCGTCAGGTAGCATCTGGTACCCCAAGCTTGTTTTCTCTAGACCAGAGTTGTAATTTTGCCCATTGGTAGGAGGGCACCTGCTGAGAACTCCTGTTATGTTTGGGCTGGGACACTAATTTGAGGGTGGGGGAGCTAAGGCAGAGCCTCCTCAGCAGATCATGTCTTATGGCTCACAGCCTGTAATCAGTCACATTTGCTGTGCTTCTGTCCCAAAGCTAGGGCATATGGTGCACCTGCATACATCTTTAGGGTCCAAGTGTTCTCAGAATTGGCAGAACATATGGACTGATAAAATACTCTGGCTCCTCCCATCACAGTGTGGCTACAGTCCTTGCAGAACTGGTTAGAAATACTGACCCTCTGCCCTTGCCAGCCTGACTGTTGAGGAATGGCAACCTTTATGCATAGCGAAGGCTTTAAGAAACTGTTCACCGACTTTAGTACTAGGGCTTTAAGCCCAAGGAAAGCAGCCTTATACTGTACCTACATTTGTGCAGACCTGCCCTACAGCCACCCAAGCCCTGGTTTGTCACTGGGTTGTCCAGATGCAGCCAGTACTACCTGATGATAATTAACCCAAGATATGGAAAACTCATTTGTCATCCTTGATTTTTGTCTGTGATAACTTTAAAGGACAATCAGTCCAGGTGAGTACATTTTTGCCTAGACTTAGCCTTTCTCCAGCTGGGGCAAGAAGCAGTACACAGTACAGCTGGCAGTCACCGCACACACCCCACAGTGTCATTGGGGGTCAGAGCAGCACAGGCCATTGTGCTAGTCTACTTGGTGCTTCCTCTTAGAGCCCAAGGCCAACCGTCTACCCACTAATCCCAGGGCTTCTGGCAGCTTCCTATCCTATAAATGAAGGCTGAACAATAGCCACTTTAAACCATCCCCTGATAGTTGCTCTCCTCGTTTGCCTCCTGTTAGAACAGGTTGCAAAGTAAGATGCAAGAGGATGGAGAGGAAGAGGAATGTGACTTTCTAGATTAAAAAAGGACCAGCCGCTGAATGTGATCCATGTTCGTGGGGATCAAGGGTTAGGAGACATTTGAGGAACTGAAGGTTGGATTTTTCTAACCTCTATGGTAAATCCACCTTAAACTTTGTAAGTTCTGCATCGCTGAACAAACACATTTTAAAGGATTTTCATTTTTATTATTTTTATTTGTGTATTCAAGTGCGCGAATGTGTGTGTCTGCACGTGTGTGTCTGAGCACGTGTGTGTCTGAGCATGTGTGTGTCTGAGCATGTGTGTGTCTGAGCATGTGTGTGTCTGAGCACATGTGTATCTGAGCATGTGTGTGTCTGAGCATGTGTGTGTCTGAGCACGTGTGTGTCTGAGCATGTGTGTGTCTGAGCATGTGTGTGTCTGAGCATGTGTGTGTCTGAGCACATGTGTGTCTGAGCATGTGTGTGTCTGAGCATGTGTGTGTCTGAGCATGTGAGTGCAGGTGATCCCCTGGAGGTAGTTATAGGTAGTGTGAGCCACTGATCCGGTGCTGGGAACTTACCTCAGGTCTGTAAGGTCAGTTCTTGCTCTTAGGGCCTGGCTGTCTTTCCAGCTCCTAAGTTGTTGTTTTTCCTCCTCCTCTTCCACCTCCTCCTCCTTCTCCTCCTCCTCCTCATCTTCCTCCACATTCTCATCCTCCTCCTCATCCTCCTCCTCATTCTTCAGAGACTGTCCCATTGCAAACACTCCGGAGACAGCAATTCTAGGAAGCTAGGTGACAAAAGTTTACACACTGGCCCAGTTTGGGGTGTACAGAGGCCCCTTAAACAAGCAGAATCGCTTTTAGCCTGGAGCACATGAATGTGACCTCTAATGGGTTGGAGGTTTCAAGGGCCCATGTGGTCACGGGGTACGGATGTTTGAGTTAGTCACTGAACCCAAGCCCCCATTTCAATCACGTATCTTCCAGCTGCCTTCTAAATGATCTATCTGATCTTACATGCTATGAAGGCTGCCCAGGAGACAAGCCCAGAGCTGGCTACTGTCAGCCTCCACAGCAGTTACATTTTGGCAACTAAGAAAATGACATGTGGTTCCTTCAAGCCACATCTGCCTCTCTGGCCAAGCAGGCGCCCTCCTGCCTCTCTTTCCTGGCTCTAGAAGGAGCCTTTTTTCTGTGCCCAGATGGCGGAGGCTGACCATGGTGGTGGGAGCAAATGTCGGGGAGCCTGATGCACTTCCTGGGAGACGTCCTCAGTGCGTTCACGTTGTGTTTGCCTCTGTCCTGGTTTTCCGCAGTGTGAGCTTGTCTCCAGCTCCTGTGTTTGTAATGCCATTCTCACGCTGCTCTTCAACAGCGACAAAGAAAGCAGAGCATTGGTTCTTGTGGTTGAGTACCACACATGCCAAAATCTCCTGCCTGTTGGTCTGAATGCACCAGATGGCCGCGGGACTATGTGGTTTTGTTTTCCAAAAAGTTGTGAAGTGGGAGTCACTGAAGTGGGGACCAGCTGAAAGATTTTCATCTGATAATAGCTGGCAGGATCTTCCAGCCTGGATGGGGGCACAACAGGTTTTGCGAGAAATGACACGAAACTGAAGAAGAGAGCTCAAGTGAGCTGCGGTCAAGATGGAAGCAACTGAGATGAAGACAACTCCACATTTGTCCTGCATGATGTCAGCCCTGAGTTCACCGGTGACCCGCTCCAGGGCCTAAGAAAGACCCCAACCCCAACCAGGAGACCCTAGAAGCCCTGGCTGATGCACTCAAACTAACTCGAACAGATCAGGTACTGCTTCTTGAAGAAGAGGCATGAGATGATTCTCAGGCGGTTTTCTAAGACCCATAAGCCCAAAAGCCCTGCAAGAATTGGAAAATGTGCTTTCACAACCAAGAGGGACCGTCAGGCAGAATCCCAAGGACTCCTCTCAAAATGACCCTGGACTCCCCGAAGCTTTGGAAGCCCTGGAGAGTTTCATATTTCTTTCTGGGTACCAAAGCAGGGATGGCCTGTCATAGGATTTCTGACTTTTCAACTTCCTTATTGGGACGGGGCCTGTTGGGATTTATGTCTATGGAAGGGACATTACTGGTAACGCTTGCATTCATAGAAAGAAGTAGGAACGAAATGTGCTGACCGTCCCTGATGTGCTGAGTGTACAAGACTGCTCTCCGATAGCCAGCAGCCGGGGCTCCATCCACACTCAGCTGTGCACAGTTGCTGAATAAAAGGGTTTGCTTTTGTTTTTTTACATAAAAACGGGAAATTCCACTAGTATCTCTCTTCCTTGAAGATTGAAATGGCTCCTTAGGATTACCACTGTGGTCAAGAGGAAGTAGCAGTTCCTGTGTGAGAGGCTGTAATGATTTATTTTTGAAAACCTGTTTTAAGGGTTTTTTATTTTTTATTTTGACCTAAGGAGCCTTTCTCTGTAAATTAAAACACACACTCCTGCTTAAGTGCTCATTTCCTTAGGAACATTCTAGAGTATAGTAGTATATAGGGAAGAGCTTGGGTGGTTTTAAAGCCATTGTCAGGGCTGACCTGGCATTGACCGCCCTGCAGTGACTGTGTGCTTTTGCTGAGGAACATAGTGTAAGGTAGAGGATCTGTATGGTGATGTAGAATACTAGGAGCCTGTTCTTTCTTTGTCTCTCTTCCCCAGAGTCAAGGGTACCAGCTGATTCCATTCATCTAGTTCTGCACCTAGCCATTACAAGGATAAAAGATAGAGTTCAGGTGAATCCCGAAGAAACAGCTTGGTACTTGATTGCTCTTAAAATCACAAGTGGACATTTTAACCTTTAATAAATAAAAATGCTGGTCCCCTGATAGGAAACCAGAGAAGACCCTCAGGAGAGCACAGAGCAGTTTTCCCAAGTAGTAGAAACTGCCTTGGAGGAGGCCTTCCTCCACACCAGGAGCTGCTCTCCAACCTCAGACAGGAGTATGGTGCTGTGAGGCAGGCAGCTGCCAGGTCTGTTGCTACACTGTACCTTCTGGGTTCAAAGTCACCTCAAAACTCTATCACTGACCTGCAGGGGTGAGACATTTGTTGTCGGAGCAGGAGCTGACTCACTGTGCAGAACAGGCATTGGGCTACAGCATATTTCCTAATACTGTTCCATGGTCACTTTTGCCAGGGACGGGTCACCTAACCTGATTTGGAGGTCACCAGAGGTGCTTTATAGAGCTCCCTCCTTGCCTGGAGCCCTTATAGAGCAATTGTTTGGAGGCCATTGTTCTCTGTCTAGTCATTCATTCTCCTACTGCCTGTGTACTCAGCCTGTAGGCAAAGCAGACTCTTAGCTTGCTGCAGGCACAAGAATGTTGCTCCCTTCCTTTTGCTGCTAGAGGTCAGGCTCACTGTGTGCCATTCTCATTTACTCTCTGTCAAAACCTTATTTGTCCTGTGGCAAAGGACACCTAAAAGAGACCAGGAGACTGGGGGAAGGAGGGTACTGGCGCTCAGCTCAGTCTTCAAATGAGTTTATGCTCATATCTGATTGTGAGTGCATGGGTGTGTGCTCAAAGATGTTTCAGCCAAGGTGAGAGCTGGCCTCCAGGCGTCCCCTCTGATGGCAGATGGTACCCCCAGCCATGCCCTCCAGAGCAGTAGCTGATGCATGCCGAGGTAGCCTCTGTGGTGCAGCACCCGACAAGGCTTCCAGCTGCTCCGGAAGTGACAGGGTACCTGCAATGTTGAGTCTTTGGTGCTTTCTGAGAATGGGCTTGTGTGAGAGAGAGATCAAAATATCACAACCTGCCAGTCCATTGCAGAAACTAACCCTAACCCTAACCCTGAGTGGCTCATGTGTCCCCAAAATCACTCAGCATTCATTTCAGGAGTATCTTTTCTTTTTCCTTGTTGTCTGGAAGGGAGCTGGTGATGTAATCCCTCAGAGCTCTGTAATATAAAAATGAATAGCCAAGGAGAAGCAGAGCTGGGATTCTTGCAGAGCTCAGTGATGAGGGTAGCTGCCTGCCTGGCTGGAGGGTGGGGCAGAGGGTTAAGGTGGTCTAGAGCAGGTGGACCATGCTAACTTTGGATGCTGCCAAACAATCTCGGTGAATGAATGGCTATCAAGGCATCTTTTCCAGTGGATAGAACAGATGTATAATGTGGCCTGAAGGAATGATTCTGGCTTTCTCGGAAACCAACCCCATCCTGTTCATTTCTCTTCCTTGCACAGGTTTTCCAGCTCCTTGGAGAAGAGTTATATCATATGCAGGGCGACATGCAGCAGCCTGACCAGAGCTAATTGCCCTGTCTTCCTCCTTCCGAGGACTTGGCCCTGTGTAATTGGCCCCAATGTGTCCGCTGCACCTTACTCTCGATAAAATACACCACTGCTGTGTTTTGTGCAGTCAAAGCTGTGGGCTTTACTAGTGTGTCTCAGCTTCTCCCACCTGAGTTGAAGGCTTAACAAAGAGTCCCAAACTCCCAAATCCGTATGTGCTAGTTGTTCAGTAGCTGACACACAAGTCTTGGGAAGATGGTGTAAAAAATCAAGACTGTTTCTTTAAGAAGATATGATTTGATTAAATCAAGTTCCTTTCAAAACAGTTGTCATCCAAGTACGGATGAAGTATGGTTGAAGGGGGTTAATTGGTCTAAGGTCAGAGCTCAGCAGCAGAGAGCTTGAAAAGCATGCATGAGGACCCTGGGTTCTATTGCACACACAGGCGTGGACATACTGGGGAGGCACAGAAACGTTGTAAAGGTTTACGTTGCTCAAGATGTTTTGCAAGCAACACAAATTAGAAATTATAGCTGATGTTAGGGTGAGAGAGAGTCTGAATAACATTGAAACAACAATAGTCAGCATACTGACTTTTGGGTTTTTTTTTTGTTGTTTTTTGTTTTTTTTTGTTTTTTTTTTTTAAAGAATACAACTGTCAGCATTTGAGTTGAAACAAGTCAGACCCTTACAGATGCCTTATGACCACCTAATGGGAGAGAGGGGCTCCTCATCCTTCTGTAGTTCATCCTCTTAGCTCAGCTTAGGAAATGGCAGGAGTCAGTATGAAGACTGGGGATTAGCATTGTGAAGAGTGCTGCTCAGAGCATACAAATGACCAATTAGAACTGGAGTGTTTAATACACATAAAGGCATGTGATTCCCAAACTGATGTATTCACTCACACCTGTAATCCCAACATTTGGGAAGTGGATGCAGGAAGATTAGGAGTTCAAGATCACCCTTGATTACTTAGCAAGCCTAAGTCTAGCCTAGGCTACACAAGATATCCAGCCCTACAAAGGATAATAGATGGAAAATCCAACACAAGGAGGGAAACTACAACCTAGGAAAAGCAAGAAAATAACCATGCAAGAAAACCAAAAGAAGAATAGCATACAGACATAATTCTACCTCTAACAACAAAAATAACAGGAAACAGCAACCACTATTCCTTAATATCTGTTAACATAAATGGACTCAATTCCCCAATAAAAAGACATAGACTTAAGACTGGATACGTAAACAGGATCCAGCATTTTTCTGCGTACAAGAAACTCATCTCAGAGACAAAGACAGACACTACCTCAGAGTAAAAGGCTGGGGAAAAAACTTGGTCCCAAGAAACAAGCTGGAGTAGCCATTATAATATCAAATAAAATAGATTTTCAACCAAAAGTTATCAAAAAAGATAAGGAAGGACATTTTATACTCATCTCAGGAAAAATATATCAAGATGAACTCTCAATCCTGAACATTTGTGCTCCAAATACAAGGGCACCCACATTTATAAAAGAAACCCTACTAAAGTTCAAAGCATATATTACACCACACACAATAATAGTGGGAGACTTCAACACCCCATTCTCATTAACGGACAGATCAAGGATGCAGAACATTTCATCCTAAAACAAAAGAATATGCCTCGTTCTCAGCACCTCACGGTACCTTCTCCAAAACTGACCATATAGTCAGTCACAAAATAAGCCTCAACAGATACAATAAGATTGAAATAATCCCATGTATCCAATCAGATCACCATAGACTAAGGCTGGTCTTTAATAACAACAAAGACAACAAAAAGCCCACATACACATGGAAGCTGAACAATGATCTCAACGATAACATGGTCAAGGAAGAAATAACGGAGAAATTAAGGATTTTTTTAGAATTTAGTGAAAATGAATGCACAACATACCCAAACCTATGGGATGCAATGAAAGCAGTGCTAAGAGGAATTCACTCAGCTCTGAGTGCCTCCAAAAAGAAACTGGAGAGAGCATTCACTAGCAACTTGACAGCACAACTGAAAGTTCTAGAACAAAAAGAAGCAGATAAACCCAAGAGGAGTAGACAGAAAGAAACAATCAAACTCAGAGCTGAAATCAACCAAATAGAAACAAAAAGAACTATACAAAGAATCAACAAAACCAGGAGCTGGTTCTTTGAGAAAATCAACAAGATTGATAAACCCTTAGCCAGACTAACTAGAGGGCACAGAGAGAGTATCCAAATTAACATATCAGAAATGAAAGAGGAGACATAACAACAGAAACTGAGGAAATTCAAGAAATTATCAGATCCTACTACAAAAGCCTATAGTCAACTAGAAAATCTGGAGGAAATGGACAAATTTCTAGACAGAGACCAGGTACCAAAGTTAAGTCAGGATCAGATAAACCATCTAAACAGTCCCATGACACCTAAAGAAATAAATAGAAGCAGTCATCAAAAGCCTCCCAAACAAAAAAAGCCCAGAACTAGATGGGTTCATTACAGGAGATCCAGGGAGTATCTGCTGTTTAAATATTTACCTCTTTTAATATAACTAATGAAGGCATTTAATTTTTCAAAAGATAACTGAAGTATGATTTTAGGAAATAACCCAATAACCCAAGGCTATGTGTAGAGCCAGTTATATCCTGAATATCATATGATAAAACTTTATTTGTATTTTTTAATCCATCAATGGGTATTAAGATATGTGTTTTCACTAAATATTTTTATACAAAAAAGAAAGAAAGAAAAGATGATGTCTTAAAAGAAAAGATGGGTGGAATGCTGCTCTGAACTATAAGGAAATAATCCAGTCCAGAGAGGTGAGATTGTGCCCTGCAGAACTGGTCTGTACTGAGTCCTGCTTCTGGGAGCTTCCAGAGACTATTACTCTCCTATCTAGCAGTCACCTAATTAGCCTTCTAACAGTATGAGCCTCTGGCAGGACAGTCACAACACACAGTAACTTACTGTACCCTCGCACTTTGGCCAGAGCAGTTCCTAATTCTATTCCTCAGCTCCTCCCAGCCCCACTGCAGAATCCAGCCTGACAAACTGGCTTTCAGTCTTGTCCTGCCACCTGCCCACACTGCAGGCCCCGGCCTCCTGCCCCACAGCCCCTGCTGTGCTGGGAGAAGGAGGCGCCTGCAAATGAGGCAGCTTGGAGGGCTGCAACAATGCTACTTGATAGACACCACATTTCTAGTGGCCTTAGCCACGAGGGCCACTGTTTAGAGGAAGGAACAGTGGCTGGTGCCCTTTGCCCTCCCAGTTTCCTTCCCACCCTCTGAGAAGTAGTCAGAAACAATTTGTATTCTGTCTGTGATGCTAAATGCTCCTCTTTGTCCTCAGCTGGGGATGTTTGCTGCTTGTCATAGACAGAAGTCTTCTGATATCAGTCAAACAAAGCAGGGTTTGGGTCTTGGCTGTTTAGTTTGGCTGCTGTGGGGCTTATTAGCAAGCCCAGCTGAGGTGCAATGAAGGTACCTTCACCTAGGGTTGCCGCGCGCGCGCGTGTGTGTGTGTGTGTGTGTGTACGGGGAGGGAAAGGGAATGTTGTATGTAAGTGAGTATAAAAGGTGCCTTGATCCACTGTGAGTGCGGTGGCTCTTACCTGTATTCCCTGGGGGCTCACTGACCAGCCTCCTGGTTCAGTTCGAGACCACATCTCAAAAATTAATTTTAAAACATAACACAGAGAACAAACTGAGGAAGATACTAAATGTCAGCGTCTTCTGCGCACGCCCAAGCACGCACGCTCGCGCGCACACACACACACACACACACACACACACACACACACACACACCCCTAGGGAATAAAAAAAAAAAAATAAACAGATTGTTTGTCCAGCCTCCAAATAATAAACAGTTTCTCATTCAAGAAGTAAGGTACTTTGTTCACGGACACCTAAACCAGCCACTTGAGTCCATAAATCCTCCCAGGGTCAGTTTAGACCACTTCAGACATCTTCTCTGTCTCTGTAGCTCCAGCCAGTTTCCTCCAGTTCAAAGGTCAGGAAAGCACCAGCTGTTGCTAAGCACCTAAAAAGATAGATCTATACCATAAATTTCAGAATCAACAACACTGGGTTATGGGGTGCCTCCTGCCCCATGTGCCAGGTCACAGATACTGTTGGTAGAAAGTTCTGGACGGCCCTGGGGAGAAAACAGGAAGGCAGTGGAATGTTAGGGCAGGAGTGTGTGGACTGGCCTTCAGCTCCTTTCCAGCCCCTAATTCTACCTGAAGGTCATGGAAGTGGAGGTTAGCCCTGCGTGACAGTCCTATCACCTCGCTCTCTGCACCGGCTTTACCAGGACAGTCTGGTCATTCAGCACCAAGTATACTTCTAGACTCTAGAACCAAACTCTGAGAGCTGGGTTGAACAGAATGTTACCACCCGTGCTAGTGGGTAGATGAGGACCTACGTGGGCTTCCTCTGGGCCCTGCCATCTTTTTTGTCAATATGAAGTATCACCAATGGCTGAATGCACAAGCCCGGATGATTCTGCCTGCTTGAGCGGCATTTACTAATTCTGTAACCTCAGGCAGATTGCTTAAAGCACTTCTGTCTACGAAACGAGCACAGCTGCACTCTCAACCCAACTGAGAATATTGTAAGGACTGACGGATTTAATATGTGAAAAGTACTTAGAAGCTCTAAGCAGCACCCACATGACACACGATTCTATTTTTAAATGGCTGTGTCCTATTCGGTCGGGTGTCTGTGCCCTATGGTTCATTGAACTAGATTATTATAATGGGACTTCTGAGGTTGTACACACTTCAATCATTGTCCTCCCAGGTAAATATTCACTATTTCTCTTCATTATTTCCTCTGGCTAAATTCTTAGCACTAGAGTTGCTGGGTCCAGGAGAGTGAGCTATTTTTAGGGCATTTCTTCATAGCAGCTACTGATTCCCCCCAGGAAAGCTTATGTCTACCTTCCTTGCAGTGTTGAGTAAGTGGGCCAATATCCTGTATAGCCACGTTATTAACTTTTAATCAAATGAAGGCTCTGGGAAAAGAGGTCTTTTCCTGGGGATAAGTATTTTTCATTCCTCACCTTTGTTCACAAGCAATAAAAACCCTAAAAACAGGCAGATGGGGAGACAGACGGAGCACGTGAGAATAGCACCCTCTACTGGTGATCCCCAGGAAAGCACAAACACTTTGTAGAATGCCAGGGTTTTTTTCAGGGGTGGGTGGGGGGGGGTGACAAGTCTCACGTATTCTCACTGGACTTGAGCTCACAATATAGTTGAAAATGGCTTTAACGTTTGATTCTCTAGCATCTGTCTCCTGAGTGCTAGGATTATAGGTGTGTGCTGCTGTAGTACTGTTCTGGAGCCCAAAGGCTTCATAACATCCTAGGCAAATACTTTTCTGACTGACCTCCATCCTCAGCCCCAGTGGCACCATTTAGATGCCGAAACAGCCTTGTGATTACCTTTGCTGTTTGCTCCAGCTTTTACAGCAACGGTCAGCAGTAAAGTGTGAGTTTTACTATTTTAGGAAAACCTGAAGGTATTTTCAGTCCTCAAGTCAGAGTATAGAACAGAAATCCTGCTACTGACTCTGTGTAAGTCCACACCTAGATGTTGCTGACTGAGAAGACGGGGTGAGCCTCCTGAAAATGTAGCTGTGTGTGTGTGTGTGTGTGTGTGTGATTACATACACACATATATATGATTTTAAAGACAGAGTCTCACTATGTCTTACTGGCAGGTCTAGAGCTTGCTGCTGTGTAGACCAGGTTGGCTTGCAGCTCACAGGATCTGATGGCCCCTGCCTCCCAAGTGGGAATGAATAAACTCGTTCCACCATGCTCAGCTGACTCATTACCTCTTAGTAGCCACCATTTTATTGTTATTTGCTCGTAAAGAGCCATTAGCTTGCAGAATCGATGGAAAAGGAGGGCAGCTGAACCAACAAACATTTCTGTAGAGAGAACAAAACAACATGTAACATGTGTGATGTCACGGGTGTAGATCGTGCAATGTCATGGATTTTCGTAAGAGGGATTTGCCCCATGGTGATTTGGTTAAACCCTGCCATGAGTTTCCTGTGGCTTTCTCTTGTTGGTCATAAGATAGTGTTTTATTTGACAATCCCCCCAGTTTCACAGGCTACACATTTGTGTTTTCCTAACACCGATGACTGTGCCTTCCAGGGCCCCCTGCAGTTCTAATCTGAGGTTACAATTCATCCCAGTAAATTCTGATTGAAACATTTTTCCAGAATCGGGGAGGATCAGAAGGACTTGAAAGCTAAGCTTAGGAAGGGTGCAGTGCTCCTGAAGGGAAGGCATGATAGCAACCTTGGGGAAATTAAAACATACTTTAGGTCCTCCCACACTTGCTGGATTTAAAGATCTTGGTCACCAGTGCCCAATGAAAAATATGCTGTGATGTCATGTGACTGTAGAATTCCATGGGCCCTGAAATGGTGAGCCCGACTGGCCCTTAACTGCTCCAAAACAGGCTGCAGGGTTGGGTGGACAGATGGGATGGGATGGAGTAGGGGATTTTGGTCATCTTTTGAGAGCAATATTTGTGTATGTATGCTCACGTGTGTGTGTGTGTGTGTGTGTGTGTGTGTGTGTGTGTGTGTGTGTGTGTTAGAAAACAGTCTCTAGGAGTTCTTTCTCTCCCTCCACCACAGGTTGAATTCAGGTCACTGGCCTTGATTTCTGACTTACAACCAATAGTACAAAATGAACAGAGAAATTCAGAATAGGAAACATTACTCATGATTATAGTATGAGTAAACTCAGTTTTGGTGATATGCAAACACACCACGTGCCGTAGATTTACACATGTGTGTTTATATACATCCACATGTGCAATGAGACGTTCTAAAGGCAGTTTCTTAGGTTCTGAGACAGTGTGATGAGACCTGTCCAGGTTTGGTCTTGGTTTCCTGCTCATCCCGTTTTCTCAGCCCGGCCTCCTTTGCTTTTCCAGGTGGTACCCGGGAGATTGGCTCAGCGCTCACCAGAATGTGCATGCGGCACAGGAGCATCGAGGCCAAGCTAAGGCAGTTCTCTAGGTGAGGAGCGTACCCTGCCCTATCCCAGAGGGTTAGGTTAGGGATGTGGTGATGTGACATGCTTCCCTTTACAGCACCTGGCTCCCAGTAGTGTTGAAGTCCCCACAACCCATTATTTCCCCTACTGCTCAGTCACTGAGTAAGTTTGGGTAAGTTGCTATGTGCTAGGGTTGGGTCTAGTACTGGGTCGCAATGAAGAACCATTAGTTCAGCCCCTGCCCTCAGGAGCCCGCCCTTGCCTTCAGATTATTCACGTGCCCCTCACAGTTCACCTGTTGGGGAGATAGTACACACTGCTGATGGTCCCTCCTCACGGGAGCCTCTCAGAAGGAATGAGATTGCCCCACCCACTGCCCTGTCCCCAGGCTGATTACAGCCCCCAAGAGAGTAACCTCAGACCTCCAGTTATTAGGCAACAGCTGGCTCAGGGACTTGGAGTCACCAGTCAAATTCAGATGACCCTTGTGTCCCAAACAGATCAGTGTAATTGTCCTTCCATTTTCTTTATCAGAGGGGCTTCACAGAGTACTGGGGTGCACCCCAACATCTCCTCCCTGCCATCAGTTAAAAACTGGTACTGGCAGCGGAAGATTGTTCCTGGTTTTGTCCATCTTTCTCCTTGTCCAGGTTATGCAGTTACTATGTCATTATAGCTTTAGATCCCGAGTGCCTGGAGTCTTTAAAAACTGAATTTTAGAAGGTAGAAGTTAAGCTTGGCTGTTTCTGTCCCTTGGTGGTTTCCATTGCTTGGCCTGAGGAGTGACCCCAGCTTCCTGTAACCTGCCTTTTAATGTGGGTTACAAGACAGCAGAGTAAGGAGAGAGGTCATTCCAGCTTGGCATGTTCATGTTTTTTGAGGTTTTATATTTTATTTTAATTTTTTTTTTGAGATAGGGTCTCAGTAGATATCTCTGGCTGGCCTGGAACTCACTGTGTGGACCAGGTTGGCCTGGAATTCACAGAGATCCACCTGCCTCTGCTTTCTCGGTTTCTGGGATTAATGGTGCACACACCCAGCTTTTATTTATATCTCAGTCGCCATCAGAAGTGTCTGGAGAGCAAGGCCATTGGCTCTGAAGCTGGCACGTGTCAGTCAGTGTGGCTGCCCTCACCTGTTTAAGTCTTGACCACCAAGTATAAATCCCGTGTCTCAAACTGCAGAGCCTCCTGTCCCTCCCTGAAGTGCTGGAATTGCTAGAGTGTGAATCTAGGGAACAGGAAGTATCTGTTTAATCTCTCCTGCTCTTTATCTTTTGTCAAAAGTGCTTTGATTGATTGCCTGATAAACCCACTGCAAGAACAAATGGAGGAATGGAAGAAAGTGGCCAACCAGCTGGACAAGGACCATGCGAAAGGTACAGCAAGAGGCCTCAAGAATGGTGGCTTTGAGTGTCGCTGCAGCAGGTGCCACAGGCTTGGCACTACGTTACTCCTGTCATCAAAACAGCTTGTTCTGTAGAAATTTCAGCTTTGGGGAGGAGTGGTCCCAAGTGTGCCCATTGAGAGAGTGAGTGCTGTTTGTCTGGCAGCAGTGCTGAGCACCTGCACTCCGACTCTGCGGTTTTCAGTCACCTGGTTAATATGTATTGTAGCTGTGGGCTCAATGCCAAATATGTGTACTTAAGGCATTTTGAAACATTTTGAAGGCCTAGACCCTCATGATGTAAATAGACCTGGGGAAACTTGCCAGGTACTGGTGATTTTCTTTATGTATTGTGTTGGGTAACAAGGCTTTGTGGACTCCTTTAGCTAGTCATAGGGATCTTGATGGCATGAAACAGAGCTAAGCACTACCTGCGAGGGAAGAGTGCTGGCCATTTCAAGTGGTGTGTCATAGTCTTATCACACTGGCCCTTGTGTAGATCATCCTGGCTCATTGGTGGTTTGGTTTTGAGATGAAGCCCCAGTACACTGCCTAGGCAGCTCTTGAACTCCCGACCTCAAATGATCCTCCTGCCTCAGCCTTCCAAGTGCTAAGTTAACATGTGGCACTGCAGCCGACTGGTTCTGAGGTTCTTTACGTGCTGGGTATTGTGGAATGTATAGAATGGTAGGTGTATTATCTCCTAATATAGGGAATAAGGCGCCCTATGATAAGACCCAGTACAGTAAAGGCTTAGTGAAGTCAGCCTGTGTTCTGGATGTGTGGTGCACCGTGTACGGTAGCTGCTGAGATAGGCTACCTCCTGGTCCCAGGATTGTGCTTACTTTAGGTTTTGGGGTTTTGTTTTTTGATGATGAAGTCCCCGCCCGCACATTCCCAGAAGCTTATCTATAACCAGTGACGACTTGGCATCCATCCGGATCACTCCTTCACCACGTTCAGGCACCCAGAGTGATCGAATCCCTTGCATTCCCTCTGTGGCACCAAATACATACATCCATCATGATTTTAGATTGTTCTTTGTTGATAGGCTCTGGTGGACATGCATTTCTTCTTACGAGAAGCCATGTTACTGAAGAACTCCAGTGAGCTTCAGTGAGCATTTTGACGAAAGGATGTTGTAAAGCAGTGGAGGCTGTGTGCACTGAGTTACCGTTGTGAGCCACGGCGTAGGTGCTGCGAGCATCCAGCTCCTTTGCTAAAGCAATGCTTAAGCTTTAAGCTTTTGGAGACCCATCAAGGATGTGTGCAAATGTATAGGACTTATATTCTCACTGAGCTTTACATCTCCTGAGGGTCACTACACATGCCCAGCCATGGTTTTATTTGGTGAAAGAAAATAAGAAATATGTGACTGTTACCTGTGAATGGAGAAAGAATCAACAGTTTACATTTAATTAATTCAGTGAACACAGCAGTGCTCACTACAAAAGAACCTTGAAAGTCGATGTGTAGAGCTTGTCCAGGAGTGGTTTTTTTCTGAGCCCCATCACAGGGAGAAAGCAGTAAGGGGTCTCTATTTGACCTTGTACAGTAATGCAGAAGCCCTTGATTGATACTCAGTACTCATTCCCTTCCTGCCCATCCCAAGTGTATCCTTAATGTTCCCAATGAAACAGAGACAGCCTGGGCCCGAGGACAAATTTAGGCCCATTGTCAATCTCTGCATACTTGTGAGGGGGCCTCTTGTCCGGACAGGCCACAGAGGATCCGAATGCCAACCTCTTCAGGTATGGGGAGACAGTACCTCCTTCACTTTACCATCAGTGGTCACGTATGCTACACATCCCCCGAATCTCAGGGTGTGTGGAAGAGACCAGGGAACCATCATTGTTCTTGGGGGCGTGAACATTGCAGGGAGGTGCAGGCTAGGGCACGGGGAAGCCAGAGCTCTGTGATGGTGCAGGTGAGCACAGGTTGGTTGAGGAATTAGAAAACAAGGTGCAGTTTGAAGGGACCCTGTCTCACTGCAGTGAATGCTGGGCAGTGGGGAGAGGAGCTGGAGAGGGAGTCAGGGAAGGTGGGACAGACTCAGAAATGAACAGAAAGCCACAAAAAGTAGAGCAGTTTCCAACATGCCTGCATGGGCTTCCTGTTCCACCAAGAGGAATTGCAGGAGTACTTGTGTATGTGTGTGCACACGCATGCACACCCATGGGTACACCTAAGAATGCTAGAGTCAGTGTCACCTGTCTTCCTCCTGTCCACCTGTTTTTGGATAAAGGCTTTTTTCACTGTACTGGAGTTTGCCGTTTTAGCTGGGCTGGTCCTTTGTGAGCTCCAAGGGTCCATCTGTCTCTGTCCAGATGCCCTGGGTTATGGGTGCTCAGGGTGATGAGAAAACCAAGACCCAGGTCCTTATGCTTACAAGGCAAGTGCTTTATGCACTGAAACATCTCCCCAACCTCATGTGTGCATGCGTGCGTGAGTGTGTGTGTGTGTGTGTGTGTGTATGTGTGTGTGTGTGTGTGTGTGTGTGTGTTTGCTTGGATGTGAAAGTGATGTGGACAGAATTGGGCTCTAGGAAAACTCTCTGGCCCTGGCCTGTTTATGCCTTCAGCAAACACATCTTGGGATCCCAAGAGCTTTGGGAAAGTAGCTAACATTGGCGTTGACAGTCTCCCCAAATTCTAACAGGTATACTGTGTTTTGTTTTGTTTTTTAATTAAAACAATCCCCAATGGCATATTTTCTTGGTGTTGGCAGGACAGGGAAAGGCTTCAGTGTGTTTAGCTGTTTGTCATATAAACAGCTCCTTTGTCATGAAATGTCACTGTGACTTTTATCCTGTGTGTATTTGTAGTAGGCTATTTTCTGAGTGTCTGAGAGTATGCTTTCTAGATAAAGATTGAGCAGAGTGATAAAATTATTTAATATTCTACTTTCTCTTAGAATATAAGAAAGCTCGCCAAGAGATAAAAAAGAAGTCCTCTGACACGTTGAAACTGCAGAAAAAGGCAAAAAAAGGTAACCCAAGAGTCTGCGTCGATACTGTGACTCTGAGAGTAATCAAAGTGTGCAGATGTGTGAAGTGTCTAAACCAGGAGCTGTGCAATTCCTAGGGAGGGAGCAAACCCCACCCACCTGGATTAAAGCTCTTTTAAATTTTTTCTTTATTATTTTATATGTATTGGTGTCTCACCTTCATGTACGTCTGTGCACCAGGTGTGTATGTGGTTTCCATAGAGACCAGGAGAAGGCACTGTAGTTACAGGCAGCTGTGAGCTGCCATGGCAGTGCTGGGAATTGAACCCAGGATCTCTGGAAGAGCAGCCAGTGGTTATGACTGCTGAGCCATCTCTTCAGTCCCTGCACTTAAGTTCTTAAAGTGTAGGATGTGGGTGAGAGTTAAGCCCTTGGTTAAATCTTTGTCTTTACTCAACATCTGTCTTCAAAACTGGGCAGGAGTCACAGACTGTTCTTTATTAAAATAATAGAAAAAGTTCTTGGAGATGGTGCAGAGAAGCCTTTCTGCAGATGCCTTGGTCATTACACAGACGATGGTCCTCTTCCTCCGCCCCACACATCCTGTCGCCTCTGACAGTCGTTTTTTGCTCCCCAGGGTATTTTAATGTGTTCGTGAGGGTGCATGCATGAATCTACCACCCAAGACTCATTCACACACCCAGCCGGGAAGCTGTCTCTTCCCTACCCATCTCCAGTTCCTCATGATAAGCCAAAGACTTTGTCACATCCAGGAGCCATCGTTGCTTCTCCGGACTGGATAGTTGTGGGGAGGGGTTATGATCATGGGATTCTGAAGGACTGTCTTTAAAGTCCTAACCATATCCTCTTTCTAGATTCTTTGCTGGTACCTTAGAACAGTCGGTCAAATGGTTTGCAGCATTCTGGGTGATTTCCCAGTTACAAGAACAGTCAAAACACCAGTTTGATTTCTTTATCATGTTTCCCTAACGTACCTAAGTGTATTTTTAGACGTCCTGTTGTATGATTGGGGTAGTGCAGCCTTCCAGAAGGCTTAGGGTCATCACTCTGTCAGGATCTTGGGGTGCTCACCTAGCAGGTGTCTGACCAGAAAATAGGATAGATGGGCCGTTGTGTAAGAGTGGGAGGAAATCTGAGAGTTATTTGGGGTTCTGCTTAGATGGAGTTTTCCATTCTGATAGAAAACTAGTCGAGCTGTGACTAACCACATACCTCAGGTGACATGGTCCTTAACTCTGCTTCTGAGATATCAGGAGCAGGGGCAGATGAAAGTCACATGAAGCTATGTGTCCTGTGAGACCCGAGCCTGACTCACACAGCCAGGGTCACTTTGGTGGCTCTCAGGTACTGACTGACAAGCAGCCTTCTGTTGCCTGTTTTTCAGAAATTGATCTGTAATCTGGTCTTTCTTCTCACATTCCATTAGAAAAATTCAAATGTCTTTGTGCAAATCAGCCTGGCACTAGCCCTGTCTTTGTCAGAGGCAGACACTTCATATATACAGTATGTAGCTTGTAAACAACTTGTTTACTTTTTACTCTAGACACAATGTTTACCACATTGTATTACATTCAACTCTATTTTTACTATAGAGCTTGGTGATTAGTAAGTCTCTGGTTAGGTTTATTCCAGCATCATTTTACATAGACCTGGGATCTACTCCATCCATGGATAAATGTACCAAGCCTTCTCATTCTCCAAGGCAGGCTTGTCAAGTGCACATAAAGCTAGGAGTCAGAGACCAGAGGAGGCTGGACCCTCGCCTCAGAGAAGTTCTGGTCTAAGTGCTGAGTCAAAGGCACAGCCAACATTCACCAGGCTGCAGGAAGTGATGTGGAGCTGCCCCCAGGGGTCTTGACCTCTGAGTAGGGTTATGGCACATACTTCCTGCTCAAGTCTTTGGGATCCCAGCTGTGGAGTAACAGGATCAGAAACTAGTGCTTTCTGCATACCTACTTCTGACATGTTACTGCGTGACTAGCTTTCATATATTGTCATTGTTTGTATATCCGTGCATCTGTGTGTGTGTGCGTGTGTGTGTGCATGTGCACACGCGTGTGGTTCTGAATCCAGCCCACATGCAGGCAGGTTTTTGGCAGCTTAACCATATCCACACATTTTTTTATTTTTAGTTTAAAAATTAAAACTGGGTTTGAGAAGGTAGCTCATCAGGAGAATAGTTAGCTAGTATACTCAAGGCCTTGGGTTCAGTACTCAGCACTCTGAAACAGTAAAAGTAAAATTAGAGATTGAGTTATGGTGAGTCCTTCTGTTTCTAGCTGAAACCACTAAATGTTTGTCAGGGACTTGAGACAGAAGGCTGAGATGCTGCTATTAGCTCTTTAAATAGGCTGTTTTGATTTTTAGGTTTTATTTTGTTTTCTTAGGTTTTTTTCCCACTGGTATCTCCAAAACCAAGATTATAAGTGCTGGGAAGAGTTTCACATCAGTAGGATGTTTACTATTATATGATGTTAGAGCTCTGTATATCCCTCCCCAAGTCATGATGAATCATACACAAAAGCATCTTGTTAAGGCATCTATCCAAATGGCTTCTTCTGGGTTCATATTGCTTTCTTTCTCTTTCTCTTTTTCTTTCTTTTTTTTTTTAAAGCAAACTCTTGTCCTCTAGTGGTGGACATTTCTAAGTATGAAGCCAAGGGGGAATGATCGAGAAGGAAAGGAGTATTAGTCAGGCAGGAGCAGGGAGCTCGTTAGTAGATCTTCTCAGCAATGTAAGTGTGCCAGCCAGCCCCTGCTGCTCACGAGCCAAGGGTTAGGCAGGTGCGGCTCAGATACCAGTTTAACCTTATGTTTTCCTTTCTGTGTCAAATGTGTATCCCGCACTTCTTCACCGTGTGCCCTGGCTGGTAGACACTCAGGGTAAGTGTACATCCCAAATATCTGGTGGCTGGGTACTGTGTGGTCCTTACTGTGGGCTTCTCACTGCTGGGACCTGTGCTAGCTATCCACATTTTCTTGCTGGCTCAGAATAATCACTTGTGCCTATTTAATTTCCCATAACTTTGAGGAAATTGTGTGTGTGTGTGTGTGTGTGTGTGTGTGTGTGTGTGTGTGTATGCGCACACTTTAATCATTTTCTTGCTTAGGCAGTTGGCCACTGACACTGTCAGCAGTACATTCTGTGAGCTGTTTTGTATTCATAAGTCAGTATTAGGTTCTTGGAAAAAGAAAATACCATGTGCTTTAAATGCACACTTGCACAGAAGTCAGTATATTTCTACATCTATGTGTACGCACCTGAGCAGATAAGAACATATTTGTTGATCCCATATGCAAAACAAACGTGACACTAAATAGCTCCTCAAAAGGATTCTTAGGTCAAGTTTAGTATCGTTAAGGTTGCAGAATATCTACCCTTGTCTATGCACACAGTATGGCTTTTTCTAAAACCAGTCATCTCAATATCAAGAGCAAAAGCAGAAACTACTTTGGCAGTTTGTAAAATGCTTCTTTTTTAAGGTTTCATATCTTTTCATATCCTTAAGTTCAATTCTCAAAGTGATTTTCTTGGTTGAACATGAACCTTACCCTGGAGATCATGACACTAAACTCCTTGGAAAAGTGTCCTGTCTCTGTAACTGTCTTGCTGGAGCATCCCATTGTTCTCCGAGTTCCCAACATCTGTAATCTACAGTCTCCTTCCACGGGGGGCTCCTTTGACAAGTGGGACTTGGATGGCTGACTCTTACTGAGGACACAGTCTTACCTCTCCTACCTTGTAGGGTGGTTGGGTCAGTCATTCCCTAATTAAAAAAAAAGATAATCCCTTCCTAGTCTCAGTAGTATGACTATGAAATCATACAGTAAACATATTTTTAGTTAACCTTTGGAAAGAAAAAAGACATGACACAGCCATATTTTGGGCTTATAACAATAAAGATGTATATACCATAATTATCATTTTGGATTCTCTCTCTCTCAGTGGCTTTCATATATTCACAGTGTTATGCAGCCAACCCCATTATCGAATTTCAGGACAGCTTTATCCATCCATTCCATCAGACACTCCATGCCTTTGCACTGTCATCTTTCTGCCACCCGTCTCTAGCTTCCTACTTCCTGACAAGCGCTCCTCTGCTTTCAGTCTTTGGGTTCACCTCTTCTGGGTATTCCCCATGAACCGAATCATAGCACATGGACCTCTTGATTGACCATCAAGGTGTAATCAGTGCATAGGGAAACTGCATTTTATTTGTTTAAGTTTGGAATGGATGAAAATCACCTACCCTTCTGGCTTTGTGTTTAAAGATTCTTTCTGCTCACATAGGGGGGATATTTCTGCAGCCCCTGTTAGTCCCCTATCTTGTGCAGGCAGGTCCCTAGGCAAAGCCACAGAGCTTTGTATCGGTCACAGTGTCTGTGGGCATAGAGCCAAGGAAAGACCAAATGACTGCTGAATGGGGCAGTTACCCACAGACAAACACTGTGCTTTGGGCAGTTGGCTATGGAGAAACTAATGAACAGCCTAGCTGAAGGGGATAACAGGTGAGGGTGGGGCTGGTAAGAGTGGATAGAAAGCCTCTGGGTTGTCTCCTCCAAGCTTCTCAATACATTCACATGCTAAGACGGTCCCAAGGGTTTGTGGGGGTTTTGGGAAACTTGGTTCTGTAGGTGGGATTGAGCATTTTGACTGAACTCATTCTTTTAGCCCTTCCTTTCCTGAGGTCAGGGTTAGAGCCAAGTGTCCAACCTTCTAATCAAGTGGCTGATTTTTCTGGCAGTCACCCCCCCTCTGGCCCTCTCTCCCATATCACCTGTCATTCAGGAAACTCCAGGGGGTTTTGAATGCACTGTGCTAGGAACTGGGATAAATACCAAGTTGAGTATGTATTATTTTCTAAGAAACGATAGCAATGTAACATCTTACAAACTGATGTCAGTGGTCCAACTTGCTGTGGAGGAGGTATCTGTGTGTGGAGAAGGAATCGTCTGGGCTACCAGGAAGAGGCATCGGCATCTAGCAATCCCATGATGGTGGAACTAAGAAGGGTGGGTGGGTGGGTGAGCTGTGACTGTCACACGGATATGGTGGTTGAACGGGCACAGGGGAGCCTGTAGCTGAAAGTTGGGCTTGGTGTGCATTCCTTTGTCGTTCCTTTATACTTAACGGGTGTCTGGTAAGTGTCCAGCACTATGGCTCATGCCTAGCTATGCCCTTCTGGGGGATGGACGGGGGTGGGGGTCTTGTGACCGAATCACTCAAAAGGTGGGGTGAGTGGATCAGGAGTTAAGTAGCTAAGTAGCTGGCTAGTTAGTTGGTGCCCTATGACTCAAATAAAACAGAGAAAACCAACCATTCGTTTTAGATGACCTAGAAACCTTCAGCGGGAAGACTTGAAAAGAGACATAGAAGGGCTGTATCTAATGGCTGTTAGATTCTGTCTAGATTCTTTGTGGGCCCTCCACGTAGCATCCCTTCTTATTTTTAGGCATGTTTTCTTTGGGCAGTATGCGAATTGGGCATAGATGGTGACTTTGTATGGCATGGTAAAAATGGATCTCTATTGAAATGTAAGTTCCCAATGTCACCTTGCATGTTCATTTCAATATTTTTATCCTCTGTGGCATCATTTGTGTCCCACTGTGCTAGAGTTTCTGGATTTCTGACAGAGAAGACAGAGAGCCTTGCTCAGCACTGGTAATTAGGGCTCTGTGCAAGACACTCTGTTTCATTTTCCCCATGAAAAAGCTACTAATCCCTGCCTCCAATGTTTATGTAAAGAAAGGGGAATACATTGTAAATGCCAGGATTTCCAGTAAGCTTTATAAACTCTCCCCGCTTAATCACAACCCCAAAGCCTAGCTCCTTCCTCTTTTGGCCCACCATGTGACCTTCATTTATTGTAGTCTGATAACCCAGGAGCCTTTTCTGCAGAAAGTCATCATGATTTCCCACAGAGGGCTCCTAGTGGGCTCCTGACTAGTGTTAGGAATTCCTCTGCATGAGTAAAATCAAGACCTGGAAACTAGAGAAGGCTGTGGAGGTTGTCTTGAGGCTGAAGTGATTTATAATGTATTTTAAAAGGCCAAATGCAGTTAGTTCTGATTTGAAGTATATAGGAGAATGGGAGTCTAATCATTTCAGTCAGTGACTTAGGGACTTAAGCATATAAGGGGAGAGGTGCTGCAGCTAGTCCCCCGGAGATACCAAGAGACAGGTATACCAAAATCAGCATTAGTCCACTTTAGGGTTTGTGGAGCTCAAAGATGACCATATCTTAAAGTCTTTATGTCCAAATGGGACTTGAAACACATTTCTTCAGCAGTTGTTTATGTACATATGTGTGTGTGTTATATACAAATGTTTTAGATATATATACCACATGTGTAAAATAAATATAATTGTATAGTGTGTTAGAGAATTTAAAAATAATCATTGTGTTTTGGAATAGAAAAATTCCCATTATTACCATAATTAGAGCAATCTTTATAGCTTATACTTTAGAATGCTGTAATTTTAAAGTCCTCTAATTATAACATAATACATATTTAAAATAACTTCACTATAATCATAGAGTAATTTAGATGTATATTTACCAATTTGATCATATACTCATTTTGCTTTCTAATTATTTTAAAGCATTTTTTTTGTTTGTTTGTTTTTGTTTTTAAGACAAGGTCTCAGTATGTAACCCAGTGTATGAGTCAGTCTTCTCTAGAGTCACAGAACTTATGGAGTGTCTTTAAATATTAAGGGAATTTATTGTAACAGCTCACATTCTGCAGCCCAACCCAACAATGGGCAGCTTCGAATGGGTGGGAAGTTCAAGAATCTAGTAGTTGCTCTGTCCTAGGCTGGCCTTGAACTCAGAGATCTGCTTGCCTCAGTCTCCTGGCTTTAAAGGCATGCGCTACCTTGCCTAGGCCTAAGCTTTTTATGGCCACTATGCCTCAAGTTGTGGACCAAAAGAATGTGTCATCCTGTATCAGGACCCGGGTCAGAAGCCCATGTCTTCCAACCTCAAGATCTGAATCACAGGTATGCCCTCCATTTCTGGATTGTAGTTTGTTCCAGATGTAGCCATCACACCTAGCTTGGCCTTGGGCCCAAGAGCCTTCTACCTTAACTTCCTGAATGCTAGGATTGGAGGCCCATGCCATCACATGGAACAAAAGGCTGTTACTAATTACTACTAGACACATGTGTTACAACTTGTGACAAGAAGAAAAAAATGCAATTTTACAATTATAGACTTTTTTCTTTTCCTGTATGTGGTGTGTGCATATATGTGTGTGGAATGCATATATGCATGCGTGTGGACAGGCACATGTGTATGTACAAGCTAGAAGTTGACTTTAGACCTCTTTCTGATCGCTTTCCCGCCATACCCCCTTGAAGGAAGGACCCTCAGTCAAATCTGGAGCTAGTCCATGGTTGGTTTTACTGGAGATCTTCTCAGCATCCTGTCTGTCCCTTCTGAGGCTGGGACCAGCGGTGGGCTGCTCTGCCCACCCAGCACTGAAATCACATTGGGAATCTGAACTCCAGTCTTGCTTGTTTAATTACTGAGCCACCTCCTCATCCCTAGTTATCTTAAAAGTTTTTCTACTGTAGAAGCTGGAGAGATGGATCAGCAGAGGTTCTGTCTGGGTTCTGTCCCCAGAGCCCATGAGGCAGCTCACATCAGCATTTACTCCGCCCTCCCCTTCCGTCATGAATGGTACTGTATGTATATGGCACACATAACATACATGCAGACAAAATTCTCATACACATACAATTAAATTAAACAAATCTTTAAAAAATTAAAAATAGATTTTTTCTGTAATTTAAACATATTCAAGTATATTTGGTTAGAGGTCATACATAGGTCTGCCTTCTCTTGCAGCATGCTCAGCTCCTCCCACCCCCATCACAACCTGGCTCCCCAGCCCCCAAGTTAAGAATGGTCTGGTCTGGTGTGTTTTGTTGTTAAGACAGTGGAGAATATACTGAGTGACAGAGGAAAGGCCCCACCATCCCCACTATCCCTGTGCTGGGCCATGTTGTCCCACAGCCTAGAGAGAAAGAGCTTTGAGCTTTGCTGTCAGTGAGTTGTGTGGTGGACATACTTGTCAACCCTTCACCAGGAACAGAGGAAATCCATAGTTGTCAGAGCACTGATGTCCCGCTTTGCTGCCTGGAGTTTGTTCCCAGCAGGGTAGACATCTGTGAGAGGGGGAGCTTTTGGTGGAACATCCCAGGAGAGGATGGGAACCTGACTTCACTGCTTCCTGTCTAAACACACATGAAAGCAGTAGATCAGGTGGGCAGGTTGTTTGGATGCCTCTATGCTCAGTGAAGGTAGAGGATTCCCTTGACGAACATGGTTGTGACTAAGTGCAAGATTGGGTGAGCAGGTCATCACAAGAATATGGGAAGTTCCTCAGGAAGCAGCTTTCGTGCATAAGGTGACTGTTGGGGACAGCCACTTGTGTTCTTAGATGATCTGCATTATATATACCTTATGTTACATACTTTCTTGAGCTAGTGGAGGCTATTTATGAATGCTCATCCAAAGTGTTTTCAAGGGTGGGTTTTGACTGTATATGATTTTCCTATCATACACTAATTTAGGACTTCCCTATACACATGGCTCTTTCTTACTAAAACACTGCTTCTCTTCTCTTGGACTTCTGTTAAGTCTAGAGTTTTATGAGGTTCTATTAAGCTGTTTGGTCCAGATTCAGTGTTCTCATCTGCATATGAGAGAATGTGCAGGAAATATTCCTACAACCAAGGCAGGGTTCTCTGGCCTTACCTCTGTGCACCAAACAGTGGGTTACATTTACTGTCCTACATGCTGTTTGTAAGGGGACAGCTATGGTAATTGGCCCAGCAGTTTCCTACTTGGTGATTGAATTCACCATTCAGCCTGAGACAATGGACAGAGAGGTCAAGGGCTCAGGGAGTCAGGCTGTCTGGGCCTTAGCACCGCTCTCTGTCCTGGACGAATCCTTCAGCTTCTCTAAGCTTTCATCTCCTCTCCAACCTGAACACTTAGGATAACCCTGATCCTCCTTCCAGCTCCATCTGTACGTAAAATGATGAAGCAAGTTCTTAAGTAGCACTTACACACGTAGACGCTGAGGGATAGCAGGAAAAGGCTAAAACCTTGCCTTGGAGGAGTTTAGAAATTCTTTCTCTGGCTTGAATGTAGATAAAGCCTGTTTGCCAAAGGTCCTGTGTCAAAGCTTAAGGGCTAGT
The DNA here is from genome assembly GCF_963924665.1 of Micromys minutus. NCBI lineage: Eukaryota > Metazoa > Chordata > Mammalia > Rodentia > Muridae > Micromys > Micromys minutus. Next base: position 2,208,113 of record NC_137962.1, on the reverse strand, counting down.
GTCCTGTGTGTGACCCTGGTGGCCCCAGCAATAGGGCAGATCTAGACTAGTGCAGAAGGACTAATTCTTCAAAAGGCCAAATATTCTTGGTCTCTGTAAATGAGTAGGTATGGCTGTGTTCTAATAATAGTAATAAAACTTTATACAGACAGCTATTCCTGATCTAGAGTTGTTTAACTGTTTACTACTCTATCTGAAGCAGTAAAATGTTATTTGGATAATTAGAGTCTGGTGGTGTAGCCAGATAAGTGAATAATACGGCTCCTCTCATGGCTTTGTTCATTTTGTCACCAGCAAAGACCTAACTATAGACATCTGGCTACCAGGCTCCTTCTACAGGGAGCATTGGAGCTCTTCCCTGGGGACTTAGACTAACTGCCAAGGGTTCCCGGGTCCTAGGGCTAGGAGCTGGATAACCTACCTTTGTCTTCAGGTACTGAGACTTGTGCCCAAACAAAGGCTCTTTGATTGAAGTGGACCTAACAAAGCCAGCTTATATCCATTTTTGGAAACATCCCTAACCTCTCACCTTGCTCCCCACCTTCAGCCAGTTCCAGGTGCACTAAAGAAAGGCATGCTGCTGCTGTGTGTCCTGAGGTTCGCTAGCACAGGGATCTGCAGGCTTGTACAAGGCATGCATGCTAGGAAGTCATCCCAGGAGATGCTCCTCAGTGGTAAATAAGCCATATACATAAATATGCCCTTCAGATGTAAGTAGATGCTCCTAGAAAAGCAGCTGCTTTCAGTCATTTGGGAGCAATGAGCAACTAATGTTTTTACGTCCTGGAAAAGGATGCTTCGCCTCCAGTAAGGACCTCAAAGAAGGAAATTTGTTCTACAAGTTGGCATTTCAGCAAGCTGACTGTACAGCCTTGTTCTGTTCACAGGGAGAGGTGACATTCAGCCTCAGTTGGACAGTGCTCTCCAGGATGTCAACGATAAATATCTCCTATTGGAAGAAACAGAAAAGCAGGCTGTGCGCAAAGCACTGATCGAGGAGCGTGGCCGGTTCTGCACCTTCATCTCTATGCTGCGGCCAGTGATTGTAAGTTAATGGAAACCTCTGGAAGGCTTGAACTATGTGGGGGGCTTTTTTTCTGGAGGTTTTTTTTTTTTTTTTTTTAAAAAAACAAATGACTCTTTTTGTCGAGCGCCTAACGTCTCACCAGCAAGAACGACACGCAGCAACAGGATTCTTCTGTGAACAACCTTTATTGTACAGCACTCTCGAGCAGGGGATCCCGAGGAAGAAAAGTGCACTGCTTATATATGCCCAGGAGACTCATGTCGCTACCTGATTGGTGCGCCCTCCAGTATCTCATTAGCATGCCTCGAGAGTGGGCTGTGACGTGCGTGGTACATGCGCACTACGTCCCTCGGGCTGGACAACAGCTCTGTTTGCTGAATCATCGGCAGAAAGCCGGCACCATCTTTGGGTACGGCACAAACAGCTACCAACATCTTTTAAAATATTTATTTATTTTATTTATATGAGTACACTGTAGCTGTCTTCAGAGATGGTTGTGAACCACCATATGGTTGCTGGGATTTGAACTCAGGACCTCTGGAAGAGCAGTCAGTGCTCTTAACCGCTGAGCCATCTCTCCAGCCCCCTGTTCTGGAGTTTTGCATCCATTAGCCTACTGACAGCCACTTACAGGTGTCTTGAATCTCGATGGCGGAAGCAGGTCCGTCCACACATTAGATTTTCAGCAAGGAGCTGATCCCCATCCACAGGTTGTAGCAATGCTCATCCTACTTTTTTTTTTTTTTTTTTTTTTTTTTTTTTTTTTTTCTTAACTGAGTTAAGGTAGAACATAATCTGGATTTGGTGGCACAAGCCTATAGTCCCAGCACTGTGAAGAGGATTGCTGTGAATTTAATTTTAGGCCTGTTGGGGCAATACAGTAAGTTCTAGGTTACCTAGAGCTACAGAGTGAGACTTGTATAGCCGCATCTCTCCCCCCACCTCAGAAAGCAAATGAACAAAGGGGTTTTTTAACAATCTTAAAGTACCAGGGTAACACCGGCACCTGTCAAAAAGACACAAACATTTTGAGGCCCACTGTATCTCAAGCTCTAAGCCTGGAACCTCTTGCTTCTATGTCTCAAGCCCCAGGGATCATCTCAGTGGATCAGCTCCCACTTAATTTCTAAGTAAACTCTGAGCATGCTGAGACTGAGTTTGTAGCAGCCACTCTTGCAGGCTACAGGAGAGCTCTGTTCCATGTCTCTCTACCCTAGTGGAACTCTCAGATTTGAGTTGTTCCCCAGGTCTGTACCTGTGCCCTCTGTTCCCACTGGCACTTGGGAAGACAACTGAAATGTTCTCAGTCTTACATCCAGTTCTTAAGATGGGGTAGGGGGCAAGAAAAGGGCACAGTTAGCTCTGTCAAACACATGTGTTCTGTCATAAAGATCTGGACCGAAATCTCCCTACGCCATGTCAGTCATCCAGGAATACCTCAGCCCATGAAGCATCCTTGAAAAGAGCACGGGCAGATCATCCCACTGGATAAGCCTGGAAGTGCCAAGCCCTATAAAGATGTTCTGGTTCCTTCACTGCCCCATGTATTCAGGTCATTCCATTACTACCTTTTCCCCTTTCTCTTTCAAAAAAGAAAGTACATATGTCATCTCTAGCTTAGAGTCCTATCTCAAAGGCCTTTTATGAAAGGTTGAAAAGGTCATGCAGTGACCCAGACAGAAGTGATTGGAAAAAGGCAGTGTGGGAGTCCACGTGATGGTGTATACAAATTGCTTCCCTTTAGGAGGAAGAGATTTCCATGCTAGGAGAAATTACCCACCTTCAGACCATATCAGAAGATCTAAAGAGCCTGACCATGGACCCTCACAAACTGCCCTCCTCAAGTGAACAGGTAGGAGGTCAGAGACAAGTCAAAGAAAGACATGGAATTCAGGGCTCTGGTTCTATCCATTGTACCTGAAATTATACCGGTATGTGTCCACGTTGCTCACATGGTCACTGTGGTGGCTACTGTGGCCAACCCTGGGCTATGCTGTGCTTTCATCCTTTGTGACCACGTTGTTCACCTTCACTGTTATAGGGAAAGACACGGAGGTACTGAGAGGTAAGGACTCTTAACCAAGGCGACCACTCTAAGCAATGTCACTAGGTTGAGTCAAGTGACCCATGACCAGATCTAGGGTCATCTTCTCTGAGGACCCCATGTCATTCTGTTCTCATGGTTTGTAACCCTTTCTGGAGCTAATCAAGTCGTTCATGAGAACCTTTCCCATCTGAGGAAAAGATGACATATTTTAAAATGCTTTACTCTTTTGGTGTGTATGTGACAATACTGTATGTCTTAGTTATGGTTTTACTGCTGTGAATAAACACCATGACCAAGGCAACTCTTGTAAAGAACAACATTTAATCGGGTGGCTCACAGGTTTGGAGATTCAGTCCATTATCATCAAGGTAGGAGCATGGCCACATCCAGGCAGGCATGGTAAAGGAGGAGCTGAGAGTTCTACATCTTCATCTGAAGGCAGTTAAGAGAAGACTGGCTTCCAGGCAGCTAGGGTGAGGGTCTTAAAGCCCACAACCCACAGTGACACACCTACTCCAACAAGGCTATACCTTCTAATAGTGCCACACCCTAGGCCAAGCATATACAAACGATCACACCAGTATCAAGTGGGAAGAGTCATGTTTGGGGACACCTGACATGCTGCCCTTTGTGGCAGTTCTTACTGTCTGCTTGGACAGTCATCTAAGAAGATAAATTTGGAAGCTTTGTGGTTTTCTGTCTGTGGGATTTTTGTATTAAACTCGAGTATGTGTTGACTTAATAAGTAGACATTAGCGGAGTCCTTGTTAACAGAGCAAAAGGTGAACCTTATACAAGGGAAAGCACAGAAATAATTGTGATAGGATTGGCTCACTCTTGAATCTGGGAGGTTTTCAGGCTTCTAGCCCTGGCCAAATAGGACACATGTGTCTACTGAGCATCAAGTGGTTAAAGTACAGCCAGCGAGCCCTAAGACCATTTTTGTCTTTATGGAGCTGTAGGCTGAAAATGCTGCTGAGTTTATCCTGTATTAAAAATAGCTTTTAGGAGTTGTTAATCCATTCTGTAATTACCTCCTGGTCTTCCATGGTTTTGTTCTAACTCCCTCCCATCAACTCCAGTTTCTTGCTCGTCTCAGCAGTACTGTGACCCTGAGGATATGTAATGTGGCCCTTCTGTTGAAGTCCTGCCTCTGTGAGGGTTGTGTTTGGATTGTGTGACATATGTGTGATGTGAGGGTGACACCCTCGTTCGTCCCTTACCCAGCTGCCCCCTATCTGTCTCTACAGGTGATTTTGGACTTGAAAGGTTCTGATTATAGTTGGTCATATCAGACGCCACCTTCTTCTCCCAGCACAACCATGTCCAGAAAGTCAAGTGTCTGCAGGTAAGTGAAGCCTCTGACCTGCTAATACTTTCCAAAACATATTTATGTGAGTGTGACCAAGAACCAAGCTGTTTCTCCAAAAGGGGCCCATTTGAAATAGGAGATAGTAAGGCAAAGAATGTTCTCACTCTTTAGTCAGTTTCTGTCACCCCACAGCACCCTAGCTTTCCACCACCAAGCCCAAGGTAGACCTTTTCTTTCCTTTTTAAGAAGTTGATCCAATCATAGTTGGAACAGAAGCCACAATGGCTTCTGGCTTCATCCCTCATTCCTGTAGTCATAACATCCACACACAGCTCTGTTTGGTGTCTCCCAATCCTCATGCCTACTCACTGTTACTGTGGAAATACAGAAGCATTTGGGATGGTCCTGGGGCCTGCAGGATCATTATGTAGTTTCATGAGGCAGCTGTTCTTGGCATTCGGAGGGGAAAGGTTTATTCTATTCTTGACGTGGCTCCCTGCCTTAGTGCAACACTACACCTGCTGCCAATCATTTGACTTATGTTGAAAAACCAGATGGCTGTGAAGCAGCTTGGAGAGGGTGGAGCAGGAGATCAGCTCAGGCTGCTAGGGAGATGTGGCCCAGCATCCTTCGTGCTTCATTTCACCCCGAAGCTTGACAGGTGAATATATGGCAGGCAGTTTCAATCAAGAGTCTGTGTTCTCTAATGTTCCCCAAAGATGTTGCTTGGTTTCTTGTCACCTTTAATGGGCCCTGTGTTTATTGAGATGGAGGAAAATCTTCTTCCCCCAGTGGTTCAGCAGAACAAGCTACCCTGCCTTCTCCTCCTGCCCTATTGAGTTGCACTGATGGGAGCCACTGGGAGTGCAGTTGCTGTGAGCAGCATTCAGGCCCCAGATGCCATCTTCTGGCTAAAATTGTAGCATTTATCCTGCCATGGTGCACACATCCTCAGCAGCTCTTTGATCCTCTGCCGTGCTCACCTGTGTCTGACAGATGTCACGTCAAGTCATCTTAGTTAGCATCAGCCAGCCACACAGTATGCCCCCCCCCCCACATTAGCTTCAGAACTGAAGCCACAAATTTGCAAACCCCGAGGCTTCCTCAGTCTTGCCAGGTTGCTACATCCTCCAGGGGTTTGTAACTGACTTTGACATTTTAGCTCTGCTTGCCCCGACCAGGGTCTCCCCACTCAGCTTCCCAGGTCTCCATAGGAACGCAGGTTTACTGTAGAACAGCTGAGCATTGGCTGATTCTCCTCACTGAGAGCTGCCCACACGTGGTTTAACAGAGAAACACCCAGGAAGGAGAAGGGCCGGTAGTGAACTCACTAGCTCTGTTAATAAAATACACAGTGCTTGCACTCAGTCCCCCCGTTGATTGGCCAGTGTACTTCGGTGGATGGAACCCACCTTAAGCACACGGTGTCTGCCCGTGCTGTTAAGCTGTGTGGCCTCTGGTCATCGGACCCAAGTAGTCCACACAAGGGTGTGAGACCATGTCTCTGCTGTGGACTTAGTGGGGTTTTGCTGTAGGCAGAAGAGATCATTCCCACTTCTTTCTTTATATCACAAGTGTTAGTCCCACAGTTTTGCTGTGTAGACAGCACAGTAGACTTGGGCCTCTGCTTTTCTGCATGCTAAGACTGTCACATTGTAACCTCAGAGACTGAAAACCTAGCTCTCTTTCTGTTCACCTAAAAAAAGTTTCTTTTGCCAGCCTGATTTGGTCTTTGACATGTCCTGGGTTTTGTATGCTTCTTCAGGGCAGGAGTTGGGTTTTTTTTTGTTTGTGTTGGTTTTTTGTTGTTGTTTTGCGCTCTTGCTCATGCTGTCCCTGGCTGTCCATTGCCCTCATCTCACCACTGCCCCTCCTCTCTACGCCTGCCCCCTCTGCTTGTCTCTTACAGCAGCCTGAACAGTGTCAACAGTAGTGACTCCCGGTCCAGTGGTTCCCATTCGCATTCCCCGAGCTCGCATTACCGATACCGAAGTTCCAACCTGGCCCAGCAGGCCCCCGTGAGGCTGTCCAGTGTGTCCTCCCACGACTCAGGATTCATATCCCAGGACGCCTTCCAGTCCAAGTCACCCTCTCCCATGCCACCCGAGGCTGCCAATCAGGTAAGGACTCCCTTGACCCAGAGAGCAGCAGGCACACGGGGTGCCCTGACCACTGTTGATGGGTCATTTAAAATAGACTCTAAAAGGAGAGATCCTCTAAGCTAGGCTGGAAGCCTGTCTGAACATTAGCCATAGTTACAGATACTGTCACTCCTAAGTAAGTAGCCTCAGAGAGACTAGGTCTGTCCTCTGCATTCTTATAAGTCCCCAGGTTGGAGTGATGCTATGCTCCACAATGGGGACACCCCCTCTTCATGTCCTCTCAGGTTTTCCCCAGTGGCAGAGACCCTATTGGTAAACAGATTTTCCCCCAACTCACTGTGCTGCCTTGAGAATGGCTGTTAGAGCCCCTGTGGATAACTCTGTCGGTACTTTAATCCTGGGAGAAGGAAAATGTACATATTCGATCTCTCCAGGCATTGGGTGTCCCTTGAGTGTGTTGTTGGTGTATACAGTCCTTGGGGTGCCTGTTGCTTAGGACCAATTTGTCAGCTTTGGCTCAACACTTGTTCATTAGTACACTGTACCCAATGCTAGGACATGACTGGAGCTACCTGCTGTGTGTGGGGAGGCTGAGCTAGAAAACCTGGTTGCTTAGCCAAGGTTAGCAAGTACAGAACCTCATATTTCAGAGCTCTTCAGCATTAGTTAGCTAGTTTCACCTTTAGAGACATAATTTTGCACAGAAAGGCTCGGGCCTGAGAGAGCTGCATTTACCTGTTCTTGCCTTGGCCCCCAGAGCCTCCATCCCTATTAAATGCTTCACTAAACCATGCCTACTGTGCTCCTACTAAGCTGTGTGTGGTCAGAAGGATGGCAGAACTGTTGCTTCCTTAAAGGCCATTGTAGTGTGCAGTCTAGCTCTGTTTCTAATGAATTGAGAACTAAAATACTATTGTGCTACCTGGATAATCCTTGCTGAAAAAGCAAAGCCTTTCTGTCTTCTCATGCTTCTGTTGGTGGCCCAAGCACAATTTCTGCCCCAGTGATGTCTGGAAGGGCAGAAGGTAGTAAATTAGGGGCAGTCTCTGATGTCTGAAAGCCTGTACCTGCCTAGCTAGTTCCCAAGAGTAGAGTTTCTGAGGCTAGGGAGAGTGCCTGACATTCAGATGCAAAGTTTGGATTTTCAACACTTATTAGGTGAAGTGGTATGTGCCTCTGACCTCAGCAAGCCTCAGGGTGCAGAGAGGTGATCCCCTTCCTGGCCAGTTAATGTGGCCAGTCGGTGATTTCTGGGTTTGGTGAGAGACTGCTTCACACACACAGAAGTAGGCTTTTCTGTGTGTTTGTTTGCTAGATGTGGAACCCAGAGTGCTTCCTTGCTCACACTGTCTCTCATCTACATACACATACACACCCATAAGCTTTCTGCATGTTTTGTTGGTGCTAGGTGTGGAACCCAGGGTGCCCCCACACAGAGACATGTACACACGCATACCAGTGGGCTTTCTGTGTGTTTTGTTGGCGCTGGGTCTCTCACAGGCAAATGACCAACCGTTGTCTTCCATCCCCAGCCTTAGTGTAGTTATAAGAAGCCAAAGGGTGATGCAGAATTTAAAAGAAAATTATTCTTTTTCAGATAGCACAGCTGCTTACAATCAAGTAAAGATAAACTTGTAAGACATTTTCCAAATCACACCAGCCAGAGGGTTCCACCTCCCCTTTGGTGTAGATAGATACTGTTGATCTGTTTCTCAAGGTGAAAAACACTGGGCTCAGAGCTTGAAGTCCACAGTTCCACAGCTGGGGAGTGGTAGAGAGAACGCATTAATCCAACACTTTGAATTTCTGATCATGGGTATGCATTTGCCCTTGCAAGATGGGAAGCTAAGCCTTACAGAAATTCTTTTGAGATGGGAGAAAAGGATAGAAACATGAACCTGGTCACTGTGACAGTTGATCCAGGCACATGTAGTACTGAAGGACCTGATTTATTTAATCAAAATGGAGTAAAGCTAGAGTTTGTAAGTAATAGTAAGGAACTTGGAGCAAGAAGCTTGGGGTCATGAAGCAAAGAGGGCTAACAGGGAATGACACGGACTTTTAACACCTCAAAGCCTGTCCCCAGTGACATTTCCTATAGCAAGGGCACATGTTCTAATCCTTCCCAAACAGCTTTACCAACTCTAGACCAAGTATTCAAATATATAAACCCATGGAACCCGTTCTCATTAAAACCAGCACACCAGGCCACAGAATTGAGACATACCAGTGACCAAAAGGCAGAGTGCTTACTATAGCAGAGTGTCAGAAAGCCAGGCTGGAGGCAGGGGGCTGTCAGGCACCTGGGCCTAGTGCCATCAATACTGGCACCTGTTTTCCACATCTGTTTGTCTCTGGATGCTTCATCCTAAGGTGGAAATATAGACTCATCAGCAGGCTTCCCTGATCAGAATCTCCCAAGTCACTGTCCAGACAGAGACGCTCAAATGTGTCATTAAGACCGGAGGTGCCACCATATGGAACCGAAGCTGTGCTGGACCGAATAAGAAGCTAGTAATTAGAGCCATCCTTGAGCTACCACTTGCCTAGGGACAGATTTGTGCCTTGCAATTGCTGTGGACCTACGAGGTCGGTGCTGGGTCCTTGTGGTACATTATCATATGCCCAAGAGCACAGAGTTTGCCTAGAGGTCCAGTGTGATGAGCCAGTATTGCTCTACCAGGTACAGGGCCAACTGATGTCTGCAGGCTCCATGCGCAGTAGGGCCAGAGCTCGGCTCGGTCTTACATTGCTTTCTTAAAACCTGTGTGGGTGAAAAATAAGCCTTAACTTACTGTCTGCTTCTCTCATCCCCCTCTTCTGTGTATGTCTGTCTCTGTCTCCCTTTCTGTACATTCCCTTCCCGCTCCGTCCTTCCTCCTTTATTTTAATTATGATTTCTGGTGGCCCATGATTTGGTTTGTTGGTCCCTTTGTGTGGCTCTTCCCTGCTGCAGAACTCATCCAGCTCGGCCTCCTCAGAAGCATCGGAAACCTGCCAGTCAGTGAGCGAGTGCAGCTCCCCCACCTCAGTCAGCTCAGGCTCCACCATGGGCGCCTGGGTGTCCACAGAGAAGGTGACTGGCCAGGGTTGCAGCTATGGTGGGCTGTTCTTCCTGACCTGCCCCCTCCTGCCTGCTATACACACAGCCATCACAGCTGTAGGAACCTGGAAACTCAGGATCTGCTCCAAAAGCTGAGCCCTCTTTGGGATAGGGCCTGGATAGGTGAAGGGTTCCCTAACAGTGTGGTCAGTGAGGGAAAGGAAAGGAGTATGGTGGATTTGGAGAAGTGAACAGGGTTTGTGTTCATCCGTTCTCCCTTCTTTCTTCTTGAACATCCCACAGACTGTTGGATGTGACATCTCATGTGTCGGAGGTCATGTGCTTTCTCGCCTTTCAGTTTGTACCCCCATCCCTAAACTTGATACAGAGTCTGCTCCTGAGCAGTGTGCCGATTGGGAAACCTAGAATGAACAGATCCATTTGGAAATACCTCCAAATACCCTGATTTGCATAACTTGATGAGTCGGTTCCCTAGTGCCGTGAAATCAGGCTTTACTGGTTTACAAAAAAATTAAAACACTAACAACATTGCAATTTAAGGATCAGGTTCTGAAACACGGGTCAGACATCCCAACTGTGTACTCACTGGGTTCTTTGCACCCTGGCTCTCCTGCATAGAATATCGTTGACAGCAGAAGCCCCGTGTTGATTTTGTTTGTAAATATTCAGGTTTCCCCATGTCCTCGCTGTCAGTGCCATCCTGTACCTCTACACTCATCCTGTTGTATTAATTTTTTCCTTTTCTCCTCCCTTTGTTTTTGTTTCCAGTTGTCTAATGGGTTTTCTCACTATAGTTTATCAAGTGAGTCCCATGCAGGGCCCGTGGGTGCAGGCCCTTCCCCTCATTACCTGCCTGCCTCCCGCCTGCTCCCTCGGGTCACCTCTGTCCACCTTCCTGACTACGCTCATTATTACACCATTGGGCCCGGCATGTTCCCGTCATCTCAGATCCCTAGCTGGAAGGTTTGTGTCTCCCCTCCCTCCCTCTTTCCTCAGCACCCCCCTCTCCTCCTCCCCCTCCTCTCTGCCATCCCTCCTCTCTCCCCAGCTCTCTCCTCCCCTCCCTTCTCCCTTCTTCCTTTCCTCCCTCCCTCATTGCTTCTGTGCTCACCCTTCTAATGTTCTGCCATCCTCTCCTCCACCTACCACCCCCTGCCAACTCTACCCTTTCACACTCTGCCTTCTTCCCCACAACCCTTCTTCCTCAGGAAGTCCCGCCTCCCAGGGGGCACCAAAAACCAAACAGCTAGAGATATTTTCCACACAGAACAGAAACCTGAGTCTTCCCTTAGGGAAATTTGCTGCTGGAGACTAGAGGTCAAGGACATACTGCTAGGCTCTCTGTCTGGGTGGAGCCCAGACCTTTATTTCCTCCTGTGCCACCTGCAGTGTTTTATCCGAGCCTATACTGTCCTCCTTGGCCATATGCCCAACTTGTCCTCTGATGACAGTCCTGCTGCAGCAACAGAACCACAGCCCAGAGTCACTCAAAAGTATATGAACTTTGCTTTTGAGTGTTTTATGTTGAAACATGCTCGTTTCAATATAAAAGCCAAAATTTTAAGTGATTTCCACCAGGTTAGTTGAGGTTCTAGGACGGTAAGTCTGTCCCTGGGGCTGCCAGTATTTTGGGCTGCTTATAAGCTTATCTCACAGAGTCCTCAAAACATGCTGCAGGTCCTCTACCAGGTCCCTGTACCAGAGTGGCAGAGACACCTGTAGAATGGCTCCAGCAGGGCAGGCCTGGCTCCTCGGGGTGGTTCTCTCTCTCCTGGCTGATGCTGTAGTATATAGAGCTGCTGTGTGGGCAGCTGTGGTGGGTGGCTATGGCTTCTCATCTGTTGCGGGTTATGGTTCTTGACTATACTGTTCTACTCAGGACTGGGCAAAGCCAGGACCCTATGACCAGCCACTGGTGAATACCCTTCAGCGCCGCAAAGAGAAACGCGAGCCGGACTCCAATGGGGGAGGACCCACTCCTACAGGAGGTCCCCCAGCAGTTGCTGAAGAGGCACAGAGACCGAGGAGCATGACTGTGTCAGCTGCCACCAGGGTGACATACCTGTTCTCTGTATCTGGTTGGATTCACAGTTAGGCCAAAATGGGGACCAGAGACCATGACTGTACTCAGGCTCCACTTAGCCTAGCAGATGGAGGGGTGGATCACCATTCTTCCCTAGCTCCACAATGTGTACAAGACAGGAGGAGCTGTGTGGTAGTTAGACATGTAGAACTCTCTAATTCCTACCTGGAACTATGCAGGTCTAAGTAGCCACCAAAGACTACTGACATGGTGCTCACGGGAGTGAACTGGGGTCTCACCTAAAACAGTATGGTATGGTGGCTCTGGTCTCTCGAGTTTACATGTCCCTGGTGGCTTGTGTGTCTGTCTTCCATTCCGCAGCCTGGTGAAGAGATGGAGTCCTGTGAGGAGCTGGCCCTCGCCTTGTCACGAGGCCTTCAGCTGGACGCACAGAGGAGCAGCCGGGATTCTCTGCAGTGCTCCAGCGGCTACAGCACCCAGACCACCACCCCGTGCTGCTCTGAGGATACCATCCCTTCCCAAGGTACGAGGCGCCCAGCTTGCCGTCCGGCTTTCCGGGCGGCTCCAGGTGAGGAGGCAGAGAAGCCAGCGGTGTTATAACTGCAGCTTAACTCCTGGGTGATGGGCTATGGAGTCACTCTTTCATCTCTGGGTGCTTTGGGGGCTACTGTAGTGGACAGGTCATTGGCTGCTGCCCAAGAAGTGATCCTAAACATCAGTTTTGCTCATTTCTCACCATCCGTGCGTGATGCTCCCCAACCTGAAATGAGGCACATGCTCTTAGTAACAGCTTCGTGTTTTCTCAGCACTCTGTGTTGAAGCACCTCTTTTTTCCTTGGAATCTTCACAATCACACATGGGAGAAAGATGCGGACACCAAGGCTTAGTAACTTAACTAAGTCCATGTAACTCTAGTCTGAGAGGTGGAATCCCACCCCTAAGTACTTAATCTACGCTGAGGTGGGCACCCCACTCCTCTCCCTCATCACCTTACATATGGGGCAGACAAAGCAGACATCTAACGAGTCACTATGGGATGGTTGGCTAAAGGCTGCCTGCCTATAACCCTCAAGTTATTAAAGATCTGAGTCAGTGAATCTCAAAGGCATCCCCCTCTGACCCCCTCAGGGACATTCATCAATCTAGACATATCTTTAGTAGTCAGAACCACAAGGACACTACTGCTATCTAGAAGCTAAGAGGCTGGGAGTTATGCTAACCCTCCTCTGAAATACTAGCCCTCCAGACCTCACACCAAGCCCCCAGTTTCAGTTGACCTGCTGTTCCGAAGCTATGCTTACTGTAAGCACCTCTCTCATTGCCCTGAGATAATTATTTTAAAGCAGTCTTGAGCATAAGCACCTTTGTGCTTGGTTTTTAGGAACTCCATCTCTCTAGCCCTCACTTGAGCTGTTAGTTACCATGGAGATGGTGAAGCCAACACTGGCTGATTCTGGACCAAAGGACTGGACAAATGTGTGTCCTTTCATCCGACTAGGTCGTTGGCAGCAGCTTTGTAGTGTGGGTCTCTTCCCCATCGCACAGTTCTCTATGTGGATGCCCAGGGGAGCAAAGGGCTCCAATAGGAAATTGGTACAGAGGCAGTGTTTTGGCATCTGGACAGGGGAGGGTGAGGCCGTGTGTACTCTGCCTAGTATGATTCCCATTCTCCTATCGTGGCATGGTAAAAGAAGAGTTGTCACCCTGAACCTAGACCATCTAATCAAATCCTATCCTCAGTTTCAGATTATGATTATTTCTCTGTAAGTGGAGACCAGGAGGCAGAGCAGCAAGAATTTGACAAGTCCTCCACCATTCCAAGGAACAGTGATATCAGCCAGTCTTACAGGCGGATGTTCCAAGCCAAGCGTCCAGCCTCAACAGCTGGCCTTCCCACCACTCTGGGACCTGCTATGGTCACACCAGGGGTTGCAACCATCCGACGGACCCCTTCCACCAAGCCTTCTGTTCGCCGGGGGACCATCGGAGCTGGTCCTATTCCCATCAAGACACCAGTGATCCCTGTCAAAACCCCAACTGTCCCAGACCTCCCTGGGGTTTTGCCATCCCCTACAGATGGGCCAGAGGAGCGGGGTGAGCACAGCCCCGAGTCTCCATCTGTGGGGGAGGGACCCCAGGGTGTCAGCAATATACCCTCTTCCTTGTGGAGTGGTCAAGTGCCGATCAACCCTCCACTTCCAGGCCTAAAGCCCAGTATACCCGAGGAGCACAGACAGGCAATTCCAGAGAGCGAGGCTGAAGACCAGGAAAGGGACCCCCCAAGCACCACTGTCTCCCCAGGCCCAGTTCCAGAGATTGACCCTGCAGACCTGAGCCCAAGGGAAAGTCCTCAGGGAGAAGACATGCTGAATGCCATCCGGAGGGGTGTGAAGCTGAAGAAGACGACCACTAACGATCGCTCAGCCCCTCGCTTCTCTTAGGTTCTCAAAGTTCCCAGGAAATGCTACCCACGGGAATGAACTCTTTAATTAATAAAGCCTAATTTGTCTTGATCCATTCCAGTCTATAATCAAGCAAAAGATTTTGTAGGCAATTCGAAATTCTGCTCTTTTAAAAGTATTCAACATCTTTAGATAAGAATTAAAAGCAACATATGTAATTGACATAATCTTGATCTTTTAATTTGTAAATATTGACGGTTTCTTTCTGCATATTTTAACCTTAGTTTCCCTTTTGATTTTTCTGAAGGTGCCAAATTCCATTTAACTTTTTTACAGGTCTTTGTAAAATTTTAAAAGCATAGAGGGGAGGGTGTGGGTTGGGGCAGGGAATCTTAGAGTAATTTCACAAAAGGATTCCATACTTAGTTGTTTTTCTTCCCTCAAGCTTTTGTAGATACATTATAGTTGTCTAGTTTAGAAGCAAATTCAAGTTATTTTAATGGTTAAACACAATGGATGGGGGTAAAACCCGCCATTCACAGATACTGTGTTCTGGAGGAGGACTGAGGGAGTAACAGTTGAGCAATATGCAGAGAAGTAAACCTGGACATGGTGGATGGTGTTGGGATTGGGGGGAGGGCTGGGAGGGGCACACTGTCAACATAGCCAATCCTGTTACATTTAAGAGTAGCCTTGTAGGTTGAATTTCCAGTAGCTTCATGATTCACGCATCCGAATAAGCCATACTAGATTGCAGTGTTTGTTTTTGTAAGGTTTGTAAGGACTTCCTTTCTCCCAGCATTCCTCTGGACCCCACACATGGCACCCACATCCAGTCCTGCGCATGCTGCTGCCACAGGTAGACATGATCCCTTTACTTTCTCGTCTCTTATACTCACTTCCACTGAATCCAAATACATCCAGAGGGGTAAGGCAGTTTAGAAAACGTGAAAACATTTAAAAATGATAGCAGGGAATTCTTAGATATAGAAGATGCCTTTTTCTTAACTGTGCCCAGCAGGCTGGGTGCATTGAAAAGCCCAGATATTTTGAAGAAAAAAAATTCAAACAGATTTATCAAGGGTAACCAGCTTGGAGTCTAGCAATTTTGCCAATGTGCTTACCAATCTGGGGGCTTGTTTTTCTTCCCTTCCTTAAATAAGGGCAGTTGATTGGCTTCTAAACACTGGAGCAAAGAGGATTTATTTACTGTCAACTGGGAGTCTGATTTCAATTCAGGCAATGTCTTTTTTTTTTTTTTTTTTAATGAAAATACATTTTTTAAAAAAAGTTTGTTATAGTGCCCATCCCTAAAGTCAACAGATTTGTAGATTTCAAGAGCTCACACTTAAAGACAGCTGTTAAAAAGGCAAGACCCTCAGCTACAACAGTAGCTGATAGTACGTTTGACCCTTTGGTCAAGAGACTTGGTGGGTCCTGGGTGCTCTGCAGATCTCTGTTGGCTCTAGCCTCTGATGACATAATCTTTAACACATAGCCACACTGGATGTGAGAGTAACATTCCTCTAGTCATGGTTCTATATATTAACATTTAACACTGCTGGGATTGCTCAAAGGACATTTTATGTTATGGCTTTAAAGCAAAGGCATGATTATTAGAAATGACAAGCTTTTCTTTGAAAAACAAGCTCCTTTTACAGACTATAAGCAAACAGTAGTGCCTGTGGTTTAGCCCACCAATCTTGAGACTCAAAGTAGCTGATGCATTATGCATATGATGCTTGAGATGGTTTTTGCAAATGCAGAAATCGCTGCAAGGTCATTCTAAAAGATACAAGCGGTATTTTAAACCTTTGAAAGGAATGGATGTAACTGTACGTAGGTACAGCTTTTCACTTGTTTAGTTTTTAAACGTTAGTATAATCTGAATAAAATTAATATAAACTGTTGCCAAATTCAATGTAGAAAGAATGTGACAAACACCTTGGGGTAGTTCTGTTTGTGTTTTTGCATATTGTAAAAGCAGTGTCACAGCCGAAAACGAACCCTTTCTAAAAGTAAATTATTGTGGTTTAGTTGCTAGTTTGTATTGAGAGTTGACCTCTCCCTGTGCAGTTTTTGTTTGAAACTTATCTTATATAGATAACAGTGTGTAATGTGTCTCCCTTCTACACTGTAACAGTTGCTTCTACCTACCTTATAAATAAAGAATCACTAAGAAAAAAAAGTCCTCAGGTCTCCTTCAGATTGCTTGGGGTCTCAGTCAAATGTTAGAACATGGACAAAGCCTCTGAGCTTAGAAAATGTTCCAGAAGTTGTCTGTGGCAGTTATGAGGTTTCAGGGCGAGAGCTGCCTAATTATTTGAAAACAGTTCCAAAACCCTAAAAACATTTTCTTCTGATAGTAAAAAAGAAAAAAATTAATGCTTTACTTTTTTTTTTTTTAATAGTTTCAACTATGCAGCCCTGGCTTACCTAGAACTCTGCAGACAAGGTGGCCCTGAACTCAACAGATCAAGTGCTGAGTTACAGTTGTGCAGTTTTTCAAAATGCTGGCATGTGTGTCGTGGTGTGTAAAGGGCATCAGACAATCTGTGGGCAACAGTTCTCTCCCAGTACACAGGTCCTGGGGATAATCCAGGCGTGACTGCTAGCCTTCCCCGGTTCACCTTTGTTAAAACTAACTTGGGATACTTAAAAAGGTCTGCTATATTGTAGGTTAATGTTAAAGCAATACATAATTGGACAATAGAGTTGCCAGGAACAAAGGTTTGGTAAAACGGAAGAAGAAAACAAGAGATTCAAGAGGAGGCAACATGGAAGTAGAGGATGTTTCTCTTGGCACTTCTCTATATGGATAAGGTTGTTATGATTGTTTCTAAGGGTTTCTATGGGTCAATTTATCTAGGTAAGCAGTTTATATCTTTGTCAACTGGTTGTAAGCTTATTGTATAGTAGGATTATAGATTGAGAATTTAACATATAAACCTGTTTGATAAGTTATTGTTTACTTGTGACTTTACCAGGCTGTGGAAGACAGCGTGTGACAGCAATGGCTGAGCTGTAGCTGGAACTAGCAGTTCCAGCTCTGTTGCCTGCATGAGGTGAGGACGTGTGGGGCCTGTGGATGAGATATGTGTGTGAAAGGCTTGGCAACAACACACCAAGGGGAAAGTAAGTAAAAATAACACACTGTGGAGGTCATAGGGCACCCAGGACAGAAGTGGCAGGGGCAGGTGAGTAGATGGTGCCTGGATCAAAAGAAGCTGGGGTCTGAGTACTGAGGTGGTGTGGAGCTGCTAAGATAAAGATGCTCTACCATGCCATGTGGCCCCAAGGGAATGGGATAAAAGGTTGTCTCTATTTTATTTTTACCGCTACACTATATCCTTACTGCTCAGCAGAGGAGGCACAGCTGGATAACTGTATCCTAAGCGTCCAAAGTTTGTGTCCCACATTAGACTTGAGCTGCAACCTTCAAACCTACATACACCCCCACCTCCAGAAGGCCTAGGACTCTGCCTGTTCTGTGTTGCTTTTTTCATAAAGACTAAAATCCCATTAGCAGAGCCTTTAGGAAATGAAGAGGGCAGCTAGGAGTGGCAGCACACCCTATACCCCACAATGTGTGGGTCACTAAGAAACCACTTGCATATTTTGGCTTTTTTTTTTTAAAGAATTATCTATTATACTTTTATTTATTATGTATCTGAATACACTGTAGCTGTCTTCAAAAATACCAGAAGAGGGCATCAGATCCCATTACATCCTAACCCACCATGTGGTTGCTGAAAATTGAGCTCAGGACCTCTAGAAGAGTAGTCAGTGCTCTTAATCTCTGAGCCATTTCTCTAGCCCTCTTTTTCTTTCTTTTAAAGCCCTCTGTATTTCTCCTGTTTATTCCTTCCCTTTATTAGGCAAGCCTTCATCTTAAGCCCTTACTCAGTAGTCGACTAGGGAGATGGCTCAGTGGATAAAGCACTTACAAGGACCTAGGTCTGGAGCCCAGCACCCATGAAGCTGGGCATAGCAGTGTACAAGAGACCTCACCTTAAAGATGGAGGTGAGGAGTACCACCCACACAGTTCTCTGCCCTGCTCGAGTATGTCTGTGCATGAGTGTGCCCGAGTATTCACACACAAAGACGAAAGCCAACTTGGCCCTAACACTGAGAAGCTCTTCCTTACTGAGCACATGTGCTATCAATATAATTTTACAGGTAACTTTAAAAAAATGGACATACACGGTAAAAACCAAACCACAATACAGGCAAACAGTTGGTGCCACAGGAATCCTTAGAAGAACACTTCAGGAACAAATGACCATGTAGTTATTTTATTAGGGCAAGTGTGAACACGTTCTTTAACTCTCACTTGCAAGCATCAACAGTGAGGTGCCTGTTTATGTGGGCCGTTCCCGAGGTCTGGTCACAATATGCCACCACAGTGGGGGCAAGTCACCTTCCCTTCTGGCAGGAGGCAAAGCTTCCGTCATAATACCATCAGGTGATTTTTCCTCCTGCAGCTGCTTAACCTAAAAGGGGACCAGGAAGGAACAATTATAGAACAAATCTCAACAGTAAAACACATCTGCATGGTCAGATGACAGCCTGTCTCCTTCCACCCTGAGTTAGCATCAAGAAATGTTTATTTCATATAAATCTGTACTATTTCTATGCCTGATTCTACAAATCAGAACAAGCCGTCTCTCTGAAGAGTGTTTTTTTGAAGTATGTGTCTTTTATGGAGCTGAGTCGACTGGTGTGGAAGTAGACCAGGCTGGCGTCTTAACTCCTCAGTCTTCCTGCCTTGTCCTTCCTAGTGGTGTCATCACAGGTGAGCCAGGTGACTGTTCTCACTTCTAGCATGGCAAAGCTAAGTAAGCATTCTACCATCCCTTACTCCTTCAGCAAAGCCACAGTCTTCCTAATTCCTTTACTCATGGTCTCCTACTAGTCTCCAGGAAAACACTATTATCTTACCTAAGGCTCTCCAAAAGCACTAAGAAGCCCAGCTCAGGTGTATTGGGGTGCACATTAACAAGGTCAGCAAGCAGCCAGGACAAGAATTCATGTGAAGTCACATGAAAAATAGGCTCTGCCCTGCCTGATGTTGTTCAACAAGATTCTCAACATCACTGTCCTAATGGGAAAGAACCTAAAAGTAAAAGCTCATTCACACACAGCACTGGATAATATCCAGGAGCTGAAAGCAGAGAGAGAAGGGAGGAACTCCGGAGAAGTCCTCAGTGGTCACTGGCCAAACAAGCTTGCTGCTCACCACGAAAATTTTAAGCCTCAATATGCTGTCATACTTCTTACAAAACATGACGTCCCTTGGCCACATGTACTTTCTACTTCACCTTGGCTAAAGACTTCTAATACCAATATCCTGAACTTTATCTCCCAGAACCAGAACAACTTCCAAAATGGTGAATTGAGAGACCAGTATCTAGTTCCTGCTACCACCTGGCCATCTGCATAAATTCCCTCAGAGACCCTGAAGGACTGATCTACACATTCCTCCCGAGTTCTCCACATCAGCCCGTCTTAACTGCCTTTTTAAGTTCAGCTTAGACCCTGTCAGGACCCTTCCCTTTGAAACACCATGAGTCTCCTGCTGTTTTATTTCTCCAGACAGGATATCTCTGTGTAGCCCTGGACGTCCAGGAACTCACTTTGTAGACCATGCTGGCCTTGAACTCACAGAGCTCCACCTGCCTCTGCCTCCTGAGTGCTGGGATTAAAAGCGTGTGCTACTACTACTGCCTGGCTCTGTAGCTCTCTTACTTGTCTGGAAAAACAGCTCAATGGGCAAACTGGACCTGACTGGTCAGTATAGCTAAGGAGAAAATACTAGAACAAACCAATGCCTAATACATCAATTACCCAGTGTCAAATGGGCCAGCGCTGTCACTTGGCAAGCCTGTGTTTTCCAGCAAGCTCACCTTCTCCAAGTCCAACACAGTTCTTCCACGTGTTCCCCACCTCCCCGCCCTCCAGACCCACTTGCCCTGGATGTCTTCCCAGGGTACGGAAAAAGCAGAAGCTATTACAAAGAAGTCTCATCTTCAAACCTTTTAGCCTGAATGCATTTACATACATGTATCTACAAAAACAGTGAAGAACCTTTTCTAGTTCCCTCTCAAGGATCTCAGTTTCTACAGTTTTAAATACAACTGAAAACTTACAAATTCCCACTTCTAGACCAGATTCCTATGAGTTGCCAAGTGGAATGTGTACTTCACAGAGGCCAGGTTCTCAAGCTTCCCCTTCTGAATGTTTGATTACCCCGACACGTGGGACCCCCTCCACCTTACACCAGCCTTTCTCATCTCAACACCAGCCCTGAACGGCTGACAGTAAAGTTTAGAACAGAAACCATTGATTTCTCCATGTCCCTCACCCACCCCACAGCCAATGACAATCCCCCCAGGGGATGTTCTATCTGTCCACGTCCCTTCCACAGCTACTGCAGCACTCTGTGGGCCACACGTTTTCACTAAAACTACCACACAAACCCTAAACTGGACTCCTGCTTCCTCCTGGCTTCTCCAACAAATCACCCACACTATCATAAGAGCTGCTAAAACCTAACTCTAACCATCCTAAGTTGAATGAAGAATGCATAGGGCTGTGGGGTAGGGAAAGGACAAGGAGTTTTATAGAAGAGGAAGAGTAGGTGGAGGGGAAGGAAGGAAAAAAAAGAGAGATCAGAGAGGTATCTGGGAAACGGCTAATGTGAAACCGAACACAGCGAGAAACTAAAAGTCTAGATAAGAAGCTAGCATAACTGTCAGGGCTGGACTGTGGACCTGGTCCCGCAGAGGTAACTGATCAAGGCTGTGGGGCACTGTCAGGACGTACCTCTCGATCCCAGCTCTCCATCCTCAGTCTCTTCCACTGTTCCCTCTTGGAAAAGTAATCAGGATACATTGCTTTCTCAGAAGGATGCCAGTAATCTAAGCACCATTCTGGAGCCTGCAAAAAGAGCAAAGTTATTCCGTAGGCTAACAATCAATACCATGGACAAGGCCTGCTCAGGAGGCAGGAGACAAAGCTCAAGGGGCTGCTATTAGTCATCCTGGCTCAGGTGGTCAAGTGCTAACACTCAACCATGAGAACCTGAGTACAGGGTTCCAGCAATGCTCAGTACCAGTCCAAACTGGCTAACTTTATGTTTTCCAAATGAGCTATGTACCAAATACGTTAGCACTGTGCTTTGCCAAAAGTACATTGTAAATTTATAAATTTACCTGAATTTATGAAAGGAGGAGAGAAAAAAGTTGAGCTGTCAAGGAAAATTTAGCCAAGGCTCAAATGGCACATGATATACAAGGCAGAGGTCTGGGACCGGGGACAAGGTTGGTGCCCTGTGAAGCAGCTGCCACGATCTCCACCTACCTTGTAGCACTCATATCTCTCATAGGAAGTACCCCCAGGAGAGTCTGGGAAGATATACGGCTGAGGATGCTGATTTTGCCAGAATTCTTCTTCTGCCTCCCTCAGCAGCTGGGTAGCTTTCATCATATCCTTCTCGTTCTTATGTTCTTCAAACCGGGCTCTCATCAAGCAAGCAAAGTACCGGTATTTGTCCCTTAAATCAAAATAATTGTGGACATCAGCAGAGTTATCTCCTTGAGTGGCAGCATTCCCACTCAACCTCAGTCACTGTGAGCACTTCCTCTGTAGCCTTCCGATGCTGTATTAGCACAGTAGAGCCACTTCCCTCTCATCAGTAATAGACACAAAGCATTAAGTACAGCCTAGCTATTTTCCTCTCTCCCACAAGGATTTCGACAGGAAAAGAAAAGAAAGGTGACAACTATGGCAGTTTCATTCAATATGCACTCACTGACAACTACCACGGGTCCTCTCATCTTGTTTGATCATCCCCACAGCATCTAGCAAAAGACCGGAAGACCTGTGGTAGCTGTCACACAAAACACAAGAAAACAAAAGACCCATCCAGACCACTTAGTCATGAGAGGGAACCTCTCTAGACTACTGCTAAACTAGCTGTACAGTCTGGTTTAAGTTACTTAATGTAAAGACTGACACACACATTCTAAGAGTGCACATACAAAAGCACACTTCACAAAGTGCTCAGTGATATAACAGGCATTACACTAGAAAATAATTTACAAAAGCAGTGCCCAATAAGGTCTGATGAATGAGGATTTGTGTTAGAGGTAGAAGGGAAACCAGGAAAACCTTGAGGTCAAGTCTAGACTGCTGAATTGCTTAGTAATGTCATTAGCTGGAACAGAGAATTTGAGGATAGAATCAGTATGTAGAAGTGAAAAAAAAAAAAAAGCTCTAGTTTTAAAGAATTTGGATAAATTTAGTTTAGCAAATAGCAGATGACTTCACAGACGATGGGAAATACGGCTAATTCAAGCACCAACACTGAGGACGTATATAGGAGACATAGCACCTAAGACAGAGCCTTAGGTGGAACCAGAGAATTTCCTAGAAGACAGATGAGGATTAGGGAGATATGGGTGAGTAGGTAAAGTACCGTGCAAGCATTAGGACCCGAGATTGGAGTCCCAAAACCCAAGTAAAGCTGGACATGGGAGCACACATCAGTGGTCCCAGCGCTCCTCCTGGGGATGACAAGATATGAAAGATTTCCACAAGTTTATAGGCCAGCTGGCCTGGCATACTAGCAGTGTACTGTCCCAAACAAGGAGAAGGGCAAGGTCTGACACACGAGGTTGTCACACAGATGATATCCACACTGGGTTTATTTTTGTTTGTTTTGTTTTAAGTGAACTGATTCAGAAAAGGACTAAGAAAAGATGTCAGCTTGTAAATGTTAGTGCTGTCATATTAGCTAGTTTATTATTCCCTCTATGGATATGAGCTCTAATATTTCCAGCTGTATTAGAGTATCACCTGAATTCCTGAAGGGGATTGCAGCTCAAAAAAGGACTAAATGTTATTTATTTGCCACCAAGAATGAAAGCTGATGGGCTGGAGAGATGGCTCAGCGGTTAAGAGCACAGAGTGCTTGTCCTGAGTTCAAATACCAGCAACCACACGGTGGCCCAAAACCATCTGTAATGAGACCTAATGACCTCTTCTCGTGTGTCTGAAGATAGCTACAGTGTACTCGTATATATAAGTAAATAAATCTTTTTTTAAAAGGGAATGAAAGCTGAATTGCAAATTCAGTTAAACAAATAAGAACAACTTTGGAAAGAAGCTAACAATTGTACAACACTGTACACTGCATCTGATTGTATAACAAAGAGGTGTAACCACAAACTTGCATTCTAGGATTCAGGGTTACCCTCTGAAAGTCTTACATGGCTATTTGATTTTCTACCATTTTCTTGGACGTCCTTCATGTGGGATTAGGTTTTAGTGTGGAGGTTTGGGATTTACATATCTTGGGTTGTTACTGCACCTTGCATTTCTTTTAGATCATGACATTCTACATGTTTTAACACTATATTGTTGTTTATTTGTAAAAAGCATCTTCTTTGGCTAGTCTCAAACTCATTATGTAATGGAGAATATCTCTGTCTCTCCCAATATATGCCACCATATGAGAATTAACACGAAAACTAGTAACAATTGTTAAAGGAATAAAATTATGTAGGAGGTGAGAAAGAGATGCCAAGGATCTATCCGATAAAGCCAAATAGAGAAAAGCAGATGGGAAAGGGGGAAAGAGACTAATGATTTTGTGACAGAAATCTAAATTTTAATCTTAACAGGGTCACGCGGAAGCTGAACAATCTTGGGCAAGTCAATCCTGAGCCTGCTTATCTAAAAAATACGGCTAAAATAATTTCCAAGTTACTCTGCAAACTAAAGATCATGGACAAATTACTGTTAAGGTTAGGGACAAGAGTCATAAACACATTAGCGTTAGGACCATGACTATGACAGTCCTAGGTTTTTATTTCTTCATGCAACCTTCTAAGCTGGGTCCTGGTCGCGCCTCCACACAATCATCGCCGCCAGATCAAGAAGCAGAGAAGATTGCATCAGGACCCAGGTTCAAGGGCGGGCTCCCTTCACTGTGTCCCTAAGTCCTTGATGAGACCGGCCCACAGGGCCTCTCGGCCTCCGTCCCCGAGCCCAGGGTCCCTTCTCCCCACCTGTGGATACACCAAGACTCGAGATGGCGTAGCGCGCGCTTATACAGCCGCAGCACCTTCTGCCGGTGGCTCAGGTAGGCCGGAGGAGCACAGAACGCCATAACTCTCGGTTCACCTTCAGCGGCCGCCGCGGGGACTGGCGGGATCCCGGAAGCGGACGATTGGGAGGCGGAGCCGGAAAGATAAGCATGCTCTACGCCACTTCCGCTTTTTCCTGGGAGAAGCCTGTCGTGCTGCCATGAGTCTCTTCAAGTTCGTGGGTAAGGGCAGGTTTTCCTTGGCCGTGGGCTTGCTGGCCAGTCCGGCCCTCCTCTTCGCAGCTTGGCTTTACCAGGGGACAGAAGATTCCCGGAGGCCTCGAGTGCTGGCAATGATTGATTTGGTTCTTGAGAGGATGGTTTCTCGAGTGCATATTCATTTATGAGAATTTACGAGCTATGCATAATTGTGACTTGTGCTTTTTTGAGTGTGTGTTTAATTCAACTGAAATAGGGGTATACGTGTGGTGTGTGCGTCAGCGGTAGACTGATTGCCTAGCATGGGCTAGTCCCGGAATCCTCCCACTACTCAAAAAAGAAAAAGAAAGCACCGCCCCCTAGCTAATCACTGTTCTGTCTTTCATGAACCCTCATGGCCGGCTGGAAAATACCTTTAAGGTACCGGTTCACTCAGTCATCCCTTCATACCATAGATAACTCTTGGCATTGAGTCCTAGGGATGTGGCAAGTCCTGCTCACAGGCTCTCTAGACATAAACGGGAGTCCGAGACAGGAGGGGTGTTGGCAAATTGTGTTATTCCACGATCCATCCAACAGCTGGAGAGTGCGACAAGGGTTCAAAATGATACTTAGGAAAACTTGGGGGCCATTGTAAGAGGTAGGGTTGGAAGGATAACTTGGAACCCAAAAGCCTTGGCTACTTAAATTTCAATCTGTAGGGAGTGGCATTTCAGCAAATCTTTGAGTGCCAATTATATGGAAAGAATCTTGACTTCTGGGATGCTGTTGTGGGTAATCTCAGCATGAACTTTGTCACTGTGGAGTTTCCAGCGACTTAAGCGTGGGAAGTGATAGGGAGGTGGTTACCCTGATAGTCGTTTTATAGATTTTTGTGACAGATAAGGAGAAGTATAGAAGTATTTCAGGTTTTGCAGCAGGGAAGAGACTAGAAAAAGTGACGGGATGGTTGTGCACAGCATTTAGTACTGATTGTTCATGTCAGGTTAACAGAGGTGGTAGGGTCGTCTGGGTCTGTTGAATTAGGTCCATTTTCGAATTAAAGGACATCTAAGTGGAGACATCATCCAAGCACTTAGAAGTGTAATCAGGAGAGTGGTTAAAGTTATACAGTAAAATCTGAGAGATAGTTTAAGCAATATTTTTTCCCAAGACACTGTATTTAAATTGGAGCTGTGAGAAATCTAGCATGAGTTAGTTTTCACCCTAGAGAGGCAAATTCTATGGCCAGGCAAAGCAAATGTAGGAACTTTTCCACTAGGTTTTTTTGCTGGTTCAAATGCCTATAATTCTCTCTTTACTACCTCTTGGATTATCCAAACTCCCATTCACCTCTCAAGGTCTGTGGTAATGTTGGACTGGTACATCCAAAGGTGCAGGTTGGCAGAACCTCCTCCTGTGTGCTCCCATACATGCAGTA
Organism: Micromys minutus; assembly: GCF_963924665.1. Taxonomy (NCBI): domain Eukaryota; kingdom Metazoa; phylum Chordata; class Mammalia; order Rodentia; family Muridae; genus Micromys; species Micromys minutus. The sequence continues at coordinate 2,182,385 of NC_137962.1, read as the reverse complement.
GTTATGTGCAGACTAAATGTGCCCCACATGCTAGTGTTTATGCTAGGTCCAAGCAATGCAATAATGAAATTGGGATTTCTTGACTTCATGTTGCTTACAGTGTAGTGTGTTATGTTATATATTATGTATGTTAGTAGTTTCCATGAAGACTGTGCATTCCCATAGGCTAAGGACCAAGTATTATGTATATTTCCTAACACATTTGGAGTATTCTGCATTGTGTGTTTTTCTGGTTCAAATGCCTAGTGGAAAAGTAACTTCTATTCATCTGATGTAATCATCCTCTCAGAGAGGCTTACCACCTTCACCTGCTAACCTAGGTCTAGTCCCGGAAGCTTTTAGCCTTTGAACAATCTTATCTAGACCTAGAATATTTTAACCTCTGAGACTTACTGTTGAATAAGCTCACCCCTTCCTAGTTCTTTCTGATCTCCGGTAAGCTGATTCAACTCAGCTGTTCTGGCTCAAACTCCTCTCCAAGCTGACTGTTTCAATATGGCTTCTTTCTCTAGGCCTCTGACTTTTTGCTCTGGTTAGCCTCAAACTAACTTTGGCAATCTGTGATCTTCTGGCTCCTTAGTTTCTAGCTCATTCTGTCTTTACCTGTGTTGGTCTAGTTTGTTCTCTCTCTGCAACCTCTGTACAACTATCCCAGTGAACCTGTCTCCTCTCCTTTTTGCACTGCCCTCAAGTAGCTTCCCTTTCCTCCCTCTTCTTGTGAGAGCTGGGCACAGTCTCTTCTGTCAAGTCTTTCTCTGACTCATCACTTTGTCTGCCACTCAATTAGACACCACTTTCAAACATGGGTGCTTCCTTCTGCAAAACTAACCTTACCTTCATTGTTTGGGATTAAAGGTGTGCTTTAAGAGGTGACTATATTCTAGCCAGAGGGATAAAAGTTGTGTACTAAGTCTAAGCCACCCCAGCACAACTAGAAACAGGTTTTTCCAGTAAACAACACAATCTCAGGGTTCACAGTGTGATCAGATATCTTGCAACAGCCTAGAAGTCTCTATACTATGTCTTGGATTCTCCAAACTCCTATTCACCTCTCAAGATCTGTCACAATGTTGGAGCAGCCCATTCTCAGTGCAGCTTGACATCTGACATACAGGATTTGACAGTCAGCCTCCAGGTATAGTTGGTGAATAAGTAGTAATTTATTCCCCTCTCTACATCTCCACTCTCATCACCATTTCAGACTGTCTTTACTGCACGTGAGCTTTTGCAGTTTCCAAATGGGAAAACCTAACTTCTGTTGCTCCCTTTACATCTCAGCTTTCAGTATGCCTGAGTGAAATGTCTTTAGTACTAATCTTGCTTCTTTGATTAAAAAACATTAGGCAACAGATTGAACCCAGTATTTTTTAACATACGTGTATGCCATAATTGATCTGTCCTTCCTGGCTAAACCTTTTCCTGTGCTTCTTGTTTACCAACTACAAAACCTTTAATTTCCTGAAGACCTGTTCTATTTTATAGAACTTGAAGTCTTGATTCTTAGTTACTTTTCTGTTGCTGTGTACAGGCACCATGACCAAGGTAACTTACAAAAGAAAAAATGTATGGGGCTCACAGTTCCAGAAAGTAAGTCCATGACCAACATGGTGGGAAGCATGACAGCAGGCTGCCAGGCATGGGGGCACTGGAGGCATCACCCCACGGCAGACAAGTGGTGAGGTCAGTTCTCCCACATTCGTGCCCTTGGGGTTGGCTCATGTATACCCCCAGCACCAGTGCCAGCTCCACTGTGCTGCTTCTCATAGTAAGGGGAAACTTCGAAACCCACTTCACAACATGCCCCCTCCTACAGACCCACACCTCCTAATCCCTAAACAATTCCACCTGACTATAGAGTACATTCTCATTCACACCACCACACTGGCTGACTAACTCATCCTGTAGCATTCAGTTCTAGATTATTTCTTCCTGGGACCCTCTTCTGAGACAGCTACCAAACTCTGGTAGAACTTCCTTGTTTGTGTCCCATAATGGCAGTGGTTTTAATTTTGTATTTTAAGTATTTTGAGAAATTTATTGACAATTTCATATGTATATGATGTATTTAATTTGTTTCCCTAATGAGCTTTTCTTATCACTGTCTCCATAGTCTGCCTCATTCACTTCTGAATGTCTAAAGACTCACTTCTGTCATTAGAGAGCAGAAACCACATCTTAGTCCTTGTATCCCACAGGTCTTTCGTAGTAGCTGCCAAGAACTGACCAGCCAGTTGACACTGCTTAGATGAATGGAAGCTTCTTTAGAGATATTTCAAGTACATATTGTTTTAATGATTATCTGTTTTGCTTTCCACAGATATTGGCATCAACCTGACAGATCCTATGTTCAGAGGAATTTATCGGGGGGTGCAGAAGCATCAAGGTGAGTGTCTGCTTTTCTAAGGTGACTTCTATGAAGACAAACTCTCTGCTACAAGGTCTTAAAAGTAAAATTTTAAAGAACTCTGTTTTGCTGAGTGCAAGTCTAAAAGCCCAGCACTCAGAAGGTAGAGAAAGGAGGATAGCAAGTTGAGGCCAGCCTGGACTACATAGTGAGAACTTGCTTTAAAAAACAAAGCAAAATCCTTATCATATGTCAGATAAAACAATAAACTAAGTCAGACAAACCCTATTGGCAAACAGTTGTTTGAACAAAAGGCATGGAACCCAACAATTACTTCCTGTGAACATCAGTTTATGAAGTTCTTAAGAAACATTTTCAGGGAATATAGATAGCTCTGTAGTGAAGAGGATTTACTGCTTGAGCAAAGGTCCTGAGTTTAGTTCCCAGCACTTACTTCAATACTGGGCAACTCACAGCTGCCTATTACAACCCTAGCTCCAAAGCCTCTGATACTCTCTTCTGGTTTCTGACATTCATGTGCACATAGAAACGTGTGTGTGTGTGTGTGTGCGTGCGCGTGCGCGCACGCACACACACACACACACACACACACACACAGAGAGAGAGAGAGAGAGAGAGAGAGAGAGAGAGAGAGAGAGAGAGAGAGAGAGAAGCTCAGACAAGTGCTGCTCCACTAGGCTGTATCTCCCACGTACAAGTTCATTTGTAAGGCCTGCTGGGTCAGCTGAGAGGTGACTAAGCAGGAAATGGTGTTGACACCAAATTTTAAAAGCAGGATGTGTCTGCTTTTAAAATGTAAGGTGTCTGCTTAGATGTGTATGCACACTGCCTGTGCTCTATGTACAAGCAAACAGGTTGGAGAAAGAGTTCCGTAGCACAGAGGGTAAGTCAGAAACTGACCGTGCCAAGCTTCTCTAGATGGCTTTCCTGAACACAGGCAATGTTCCTGTTGTTTGAAACAAGACAAACAAATGTTTCCCCAGGTCTCGCTTTACAACTTACCTCTTATAGTTCATTTGGATGCTAGTTTTATGTTACTTATGCAATAAAGTTAACTGCTGAGTAAGCTGCATTCTGCTTTCCTTGCCTTTGTGGTACTTAGATGTCATGCTCCGCAGTTGCATGTATACATGCATGTGTGTATGTGTGTTTATGACAAATTATACAGTACCAATTATCACTACTACTATAGTTTATAACCTAGCAAACTTAGTTGTTATACTCAGTATAAGTTAATTAAGGTGAGTTGTGTCTTATGAATTCCAATTATTTTTATATTTTATTTTTAATATATATACAAATAGAATATTGAATTTATTTTTATTTACTCTGAAACTGAAGAATGAAATTAATAATTGAGTTTTATATTTTATTTTGCTGCCCATTATGTTTCTGGCCCTAACAGTGGGTTGGGGAGATGGCTCAGTGTAAAGGACTTGCTGTGCAAAGCATGAAATTGTGAGTTTGGATCCCCAGAAGCATGTGTCTGTAATGCCAGTGCATGGCGAGGAAGCATGTGGTCCTGGGGGTTCACTGGCCAGTCGGCCATCTGAAGCAGTGAGCCCCCCAGGTCACCGAGAGCATCAGTTATATAAGCTAGAATGATAAAGGAAAATACCACACACGGGCACATATCGTTTCATACAGAGATACAAGTTTTGGATATAAGGCACATCAGTTGATTTGTAGCCATTGAGTTCATTTTTAATTTGGACTTCCTAACTTCTGTCATATTCTCCTTTTTTGTTCAACAAAATAAAAGTACAATTAAATTAACTATTAATTATTCAGTTTCTTGTTTTATAGTTTTTTAAGGTTTTACGACTCTAGTTTCACTATATTACAAGCAATTGGCACTGATTGGGCTATATGTGATTTTTTTTTTTTTTTTTTTTTTTACACAGCTGACTTACATGATGTAATAGAGAGAGCGATCCAGATTGGTGTTAAAAAGGTAACACTGAATTTTGTTTTTGATGAATTTCTTTGTTTTTAAGATAAATGTTAGTTATAATGCTGCCACAGTAAAAGAGAAACATCTGGTGTCTATTCTGTGTGTGATGGAGATAATCACTCTGTTCACGGGTAGTTATGTCCTCAGGTCACAGAAATGTGACAAAATGTGATACAAAAATAAAACTGTAAGTCCTAGTCTTAAAAAGAACCTTCAGTAAATGTTATAATCTCCTTGGCATGTGTTGAAAATTGTTATCAAACAAACACATGCACGTGTTACCATAGTTAGCTGTGAGTATACCACAGATAACTAAGAAAACCCATTAGTTTTTAACACTAATAAAATTCTTACAAGTTCCAATAAGAAATTGAACATTAACTAGCTTATGTCAAATTTCTTAAATTAGTTATACAAATGACATATGAGAAATAGTTGTATTCTATAGCATAGTACCAATTCACGTTGCAGCTATTTCTTCTAAGTTAAGTATCTCAGTTCTAAAACATGACACTAGTTAAATAAACTATGGTCTCTCTAACCCTATTTAGTGATTAGTCAGAAGTAATGAGAAAGGACCAAAGTTGTATGAACTTTTCATCATATGCTCACTCCCCCATGATGAGTCACTTGTATCTGATGCTCTTCTGCAAACACTGAAGTGTTTGTAATTGAGCACACACACACACACACACACACACACACACGTAAACAATAGAAATAATAGGACAGAGGCAGAGGTCACTTGGACTTACTGAGTTTGTTACCAGCAGTTTTGTTGTATAATTAGAAGCATGGTTTTGGCATCAAAAACTTAGCTTCCAGCCCCAGCTTCCTCCTTCATAGCTTTGAAACTTGGGGTATTCTAGATCTCAGCTTGCTCATCCATAAAATGTGGATGTGTTAAATGTGTTTAAAAACATTGTTGTGAGGGTTAAAGAAAAAGCTGCTGTGAATAAGCCTTCATGATGTATGTGATGATGTCACCACTGCCAGGTCAGGAGATTGCATGCTGGGAAAGAAGCCTTGCCCTTCCTTTCTTAGGTTATTTGGAGCAGGGATAGTGTACGTAGACTTGGTTAGAAGCTGTTCTGCACCACTGAAGTTCTTTATGTGGCAACTGGTATAGTTTTTGAGACTTAGGTAAGGTTAGTATAGTTTTCCCAATATCTTACGTTTTTCTTATATTCTATGGGCATTTGAAGTTTTGATTGTGACTGTATATTCCCTATGTAGACACTCAGTGGCTGGTCACACTATGTTACTGTTTGACAGTATTTATTCCTCACACACAATTCCACCTTTGTTTTGTGTGCATTCTCTTTGGTGTGTACCTACAGTGAAATACCTTTACTTTAGCTTAGACACTTAGAATTATATTTTAAAAAATAATAATAAGTATCCTAAACCACCCTTTGGAACCTATACCTTAAATAGCACTGTCTTGGTAGCCATCTTTGACATGAGGTTCTTTAATTCTGTTTGGCAGATTAGTAAAGATGGCATTCTAACCATCGAGTGACTCTAATGGCTGTCTGATGTGTGCTGGCTTCCCAAGAGCCATGAATTCCTTCATCACAACATAAATGTATCAGTTTTTGTTCTTAGCACCCCTCTGCTTTCTTTAGGATTATGGCTGACCCTCTAAAAAGTTTTTTTTTGTGGATTGTATGCATTATATATGCTATTTTAGGAATTAACGCAGAAATATTTTAAATATCAACTCATTTCAGAATATGATAAGCTATAACATAAACAGTATATTTTAATGAAAAATACTCATTTTCCAAACAAACCTTAGCAGCAATGTTACATTCTGCCAAGTTTCTAAATGACTAAGAAGACTGCTGCATTTGCATGTCTGTTTCTGCGGTCAGTCTGTTGTATGTCACATAGTGTCTCAGAGACCTCCCTGTACTCCTGAGATTAGATGGAAGTGTAAAAAATGAAAAGCCTTTGCTATTCTTACAGAGGTGGTTTCACCTCCTAGAGTTCCCAGCCTATACATGGACCTGTTAAATTAATCAACAGTATTCAGTTACTGATTTACATGGTCATTGATTTCAGTGAACAGAATTTTGACTAGGCAGGTCCTTAGCTATTTTGTCTTCTATAACATAAAAATTGCATCCTCAAGAGACTTAGAGTTTGTCACTAATAGAGACAAACATGTAAATGCACGTTACGATTTAACACTGGAATCCTGTGGGAGGGTGTGTGTGGACAGAGGTCAGGTAGCAAGCACCTCTCAGTGAACTGGAGGGAAGGTGTTTGGTCCCTGGAAGTCAGCTTCTTTTCTTGCCATTTCAGTTTATGATCACAGGTGGAAGTCTACAGGACAGTAAGGACGCACTGCAGTTGGCACAGACAAATGGTACCCTCTCATTCCTTTTACCAAACAAATGTGAATTACTTAATTATGAAGAAATCGTTCTCAGAACTGTTTGAGGTATAAATATGGTGAATCCTGACATAGAAATTACAGGAAAATACTTTGATTTCAGTGGAACATGCTTAAGATGACAAAGTTTAGAGTATTCTTTGGTATAACAATGGTTTGATAAAATCTTATAGTACTTATAATTATTTCAGTAAATAGTAAAGTTACCCACATACATAATGTACTTCCAAGTCATTCTGATGTAGAGTTTTTATGTGCCTATCTTAATGTTTGATATGAATTGTTTTTATTTAAAATCTTTTAACTTAAATTGAGAAGGATCATTGTTATTGAACATTTATTTTGTGAATCAGACTTTACGTGAGGCCCCCATGAGTTTAAGTAGTAATATAATATACTACTCATAGGGCTAGAGAAATGGCTCAGCAGCTAAGAGCACTCACTTGCTGCTCTTGCAGAGGATTCCAATTCAGTCACCAGCACCTGAAAGGAGCAGCTCAGGGGATGTGGCTTCCAAATAGTGAGATTTGGTTTTTATTAGCAAAAGAGATTCCCCTTTTCTGCTCTTTAAGTCATTCATTCCTACTATTAACCTTTAAAATTATTTTTATGGTGTGTGTGTGTGTGTGTGTGTGTGTGTGTGTGTGTGTGTGTGTGTGTGTGTGTAGGTTGTACACATGCCTGCAAGTTCCCACAGAGGCCAGAGATGTCAGATCCCTGTAGTGCTGCAGTTCAGGCAGCTATGAACTGTCTGATACAGGAACTAAACTCTAATCCTCTGCAAGAGCAATTGGCACTTTTCCAGTCTCTACTGTTAACCTTTTTAATAGAGGTATATTGTGGTTGTTATATTAAATACATGAATTGTATTACCATGTAAACAGTAAATATAAAAGAAAAATTTAAGTTATTGTACAAAACCATTTCATAACTGGGTGTGGTGGCCCAGAGGCAGAGGCAGGCAGAACTCTATGAGTTCAAGTCCACTCTGTCTACAAAGAGTCCAGAACAGCCAGGGCTCTGTTACACAGAGAAACCCTGTTTTTAAAAAAAGAGAGACATAGAGAGAAATTACTTCACTTCTATTCTAAGATGCTTGATAAATGACTAGCTTTGGAAAAAGTTGATTTGACTATTTTATTAATACACAAGTCAGTTTTTATATACACATCCCACTTTTAACATACTTTTAAAATGTTAGGATGATGTACATAATTCTGGAAGTTTGAATTGTTTGTAGCTACAAACATCAATTGAAATTACTTTGTTCACTCATTTTTATATGCCAAATATTAACATGAAAGAAAAATATTCAGAAAATAACCTAAGATGTGTTTTTCTGCTAGACATGTTTTTCAGCACAGTGGGGTGTCATCCCACGAGATGTGATGAATTTGAGGACAGCCCTGACCAGTACTTAGCAGGATTGCTGCATCTTGCTGAGAACAACAAAGGAAAAGTTGTCGCAATAGGGGAATGTGGGCTTGGTAAGTGCCAACCTTAACATTATCTTGAAAAGAACTGCTTGTTATATTCAGATCTTGAGTAATTATTATTCTTTATCTTTTAAAGATTTTGATCGACTTCAATTTTGTCCAAAAGATACTCAACTCAAGTAAGGAAATTTGTTGACTTTGAAAATGGTTGTAAACTCCTAAGAATGATTTTTAGTTTTTCAGAGTAACATTGATTGAACATGTAGGGTTAGATATAAAGGTATGTGTGTTTTCCATGGCATATATCAAAAGTTAAGTGAAACAAAGTCCATACATATTTGCAGGCAATAACAATCCTCAGCTGATTAGCCATTGGATTGGGTTTGAATGGAGAGCCCCCTGAGCCACAGACAGGCGAGCCTCTGCACAGGACTGTCTTCCCCGTGAGGCTTTTCTTCCAGAATAAGTTAAAAGTGATTCTCAGATGCAGCCTCAATATTGCAGACTCAAATGTTGGTTCCATGGAAGTACTGATGGTGTGGATTCCGTCTAATGCTCTAAAGATAACTCCATCATCAGTAGTGTGAGAACTCAGTATGAGCATGTACAGCAGGGGAAGACAACCCTGATTTTAAAAATTTCTAAAGTAGTAATAATCTCATTTGGATTATTATCAAGGAGACAGATACCTAGGGAACTCCTGTCCCACCTGGCCTTCTCCTGGCACAAGTTAACCTCTTCTGTGTACATCAATTTCAGAATATTTACCGAGTGTACTGAAGATAGGTAGCAGATTAGTGTCTTCAGTGTGTCATAGAAACACAGTGGGTCGGCTTATGCAGTTCCTCTGCTGTTCAGTAAAGGCTCTATAAGGAAGAAGTCTCTCTCCTATATGGATAAAAGGGCTGTAATTTGATATTTGCTGTTGAACATATTGTTGTATATCTTGGTTGATTCTTTGTATACATGTATGTGCGCAAACAGGCATGTGTGTGTATGGAGACCAGATGTCAGTCCTGCGTGTCATCCTCAACAGCTCTCCATCTTACTTTCTGAGACAGGGTCCCTCTAGGACCTGGGATACATGGTTGCTAGATATCAAACTCAGGTTCTCATGAGTGCATGGAGAGCACGCTGGCCTCTCCCACCCCATCTATGCTTTCTTTACCTACCAAGCCCCTCCCCCGTCCCTGATCTATGCTTTCATTTTCCAATTTTTTTGAGACACTATCTCCCTATAGCCCAGGTTGACCTGGAACTCACTACATAAACTCACTGAAATCTTCCTTCCTCTGCCTCCTAAGTACTGGGATTAAAGGCATGCACCACCACACCTGGCTTCAATCTACATTTTTGTAGCATATTTGAAACATTACCCTACTATATGATTTGCTCATTTTATAAAACACATTTTTCCCTTTTAGTGTACAATAGGTATCAAGTGTGAGAAATGGTTAAAGTGTACTGTCTGCAATGTGAAGGCGTGGCCTGCAGTGTGAGTTAGTGTTGCTCTTCCCTGCCTGTCTACCTATACAGCTCTGTGTCCTCATTGTTAGCATGAGGATGCCACTGCCCATTCTCTCCAATGCATGATGCGTAAAGCCCATAGTGGCATACCTGGACAGACTGAGTACTCAATAATTATGGCTTCAAAAGGAAATGCCAGCTGTTGCCTTTGAGAAATGCTTAAAATGTTCTATCACTGTGTCTGTGCATATGTATAAGGGATTGGAAGAGGGTGTCAGATCCCCTGTTGCCACAGTTACAGATTGTTGTGAACCACCATGTGGGTGCTGGAAACTGAATAAATACTGTTTCTTTGCAAGAGCACCCAGTGCTCTTAACCACTAGCTATTTTTCTACCCTGAGAAGTGCTGTTTTAAAAACAAGAACGAAAACAAGGAGAAGGCCTGACTTGGTTATGGAAAGTTTGTCTTGAGTCCTAGCAGTATGTCTAACTTCGCTGCCCTGTAACACATCTTCCTTTTGAATATTGGAGCTGTTCTCTTGTGTAGGAGGAATTTACTCTGGGCATGGGGCGGGGGGGCTTTAAAATATTTATGTAGGTCTTTTTTAAAAAGCAGATATCAGACAAGATTTCAAAATGATCCTGGGGATACTTAGACTACCCTGGGAAAGGAGGCCACCCAGGCTGTCAGCCAATTGGGAGACGCTCACTGCTACTGTCCTGAGTGTTGACCCAACCTGTCAGAAAGCCATGATTCAAATGGAGGAAATGAGAGCTTCAATGAAATTCGAAGATGTAATTTTGACAGTAAAGGCATAGAACACCAATGGGCATTGGGCAAATAAGTTTGTAATCCTGGAAAATGAAGCATCCCTTTCTAGAAGCTAAGTGGCAGGAAAGAATCTGATGTTTTTAATATCTAAATTCACTACTTTTATATTGCCATTTCCAGATAATAAAATTCCTTTAGTCAAAAATTATTTGATATATGTCTCATGCTAAAATAAAAATTTTGGTGTGGCATTTTTTTTTTTTTTTTGCTTTATGCAGATATTTTGAAAAACAATTTGAACTGTCTGAACAAACACAATTACCAATGTTTCTTCATTGTAGAAATTCACATACTGAGTTTTTGGGTGAGTTAAAAATGAAATATCGTTACAATTTTAAAACTGAGGCAATTAGACTACTTGCCTGAATTTTTTTTTAATTCACAGATATTATGAGAAGAAACAGAGATCGGTGCGTGGGTGGAGTGGTAAGTGTACAACAGTTGTTTCATATAGGATATACAAGAATATCTTTGTCATTAAGGTCGACCAGCTAATCCAGATAGCAAACGTGAAGTCACCGAAGACATGTTAATTTGGGATAAGATTTATGGGCTACATGGTGTACAAACAAATACATTTCCTTTGCTTAAAGTACACGAATGAGTGCCAGACTCTACTTAGGAGGAACATGTGAGTTGTCTTCTGTCACTGCATTGCTTCCTGGGAGCTGTCCTTTCTAGTGCTCTACTACTTAAATTTTAAAGGAAACATAAACTGCTCTTCCAGAGGTCCTGAGTCCAATTCCCAGCAACCACATGGTGGCTCACAACCATCTATAATGGGATCTGATGCCCTCTTCTGGTGTGTCTGAAGACAGTGACAGTCTTATATATAAAATAACTCATACATAAAGTAAATAAACTTTAAATTTTTCATTGTTTCTTTTAGATTTTGTTTTCTAATTTGCTAGCTGGTAGTCACTGTTTTCTCTCTGTTTTTGTTTGTTCCTTTCAGTCATCATTCTTGAGACATTTCCAATGACTACTCTCTCCTGTCACTGTGCTGGGAGAGCAGTGGTAGTTATTTCACATCAGTTGGATCATGGGCTGGAGTAGATAATCCATGTTTTTAAAAAAAATGCTCACATATACAAAATTCCATATACAATTTCAGGAGATGTTCAGTGACTATCTTTTGGGAGTAAAGATTGTTATTTAGATATTAAAGTCACAGTTCCAGGTACCAGTAGAGGAAAGTTGACCTAACTCTAAATTTTTGCTGTAATACGTTGCTTTGCTTGGACACTTTTACATATAATCCTTTTTGAAATTTTTAGGAACACATGTACTTTTTATTATATTGTGTGTGTGCATGTCCATATATATGCCATGTTTTTGTGTGGAAGTCAGAGAGTGACTTGCAAAGGTTGGTCATCAGGACTGGCCAGGCTTAACACCTTCACCCAGTCAATCATCTGACTGAATGTCACTTTTTAGCTCTGCTTGGTGCTGCAGCCACTCCTGACAGCTCTGTGCTCTGCACCGCTGTCCTGTTCATGTTACTGTGCACATCTTCTCTGTAGTCTACCGACTCTGTAATTTTCTCAGGAACTGAAAAAGGCTTTAATTAATGTCCTGGGCATCACTGAAGGCACTGACTGCAGTTAACATTCTGGGCATTCCTGATGGCATGAGTTGTCACTCTAGACTCCAGCACTCACTCATCTTTATTTCTAAGACCTACTTGGATGAGTCTATAATTTCAAAAAATTAATACCAGGAACAGCAAAGGCAACCAAAATATTTTGCTTTAATAAAATAAATTGCTAAATAAAGTACTAATAATCTCTGAATTTTATAAGAGATTACATTAAATTATATTAGTAAAGGAATTTTTCATTGTTCACTGGAAATGTTGAGGGCTTGGCACCTTTACCTAGTGAGTCACCTTGCCAGTTGCTGACCCTCGTGTATTTTTCAAGGCTTTCATCTGTTTGGTGTTATAAATCTTGCAGGCAGCTGTGTAACACAGTCACCCATGGACAGTGGTGATGTAACTTCATTTCTAAAGGAGCCCTACTGTTACTGGTTTTGATTACACACATATACCTAAAGCAGGAAAATAAGATCTCAGTCCTTTTTTGCCTGTTTAACTTCTTATTTCTTTTACTTTTATTATTTGTGTTTCAAGTACACGCACCCCCACTGTCTCTCAGTCTCTATACATCCCCCTCCCCCCACGCACAGAGAAAAGCACTCACTCAGGCCAGAAGCATCAGATCCCCTGGAGCTGGAGTTACAAGGTGATTTTGAGGTGCTCGGTAGGGGTGCTGGGAACTGAACTACTCTGCCTCTGCAAAAAGCAGCAAGCAGTCAGGTTAAAAGCAATGCTCTGAGCTTCAGAAAACTTACCTCCTAATTGCTAATCATTTCTAAAAGAAAAGTATCCTCTAAAAGAGAAATGTAGGGGGATTTTCAAAATATCTGAAATGTTAAAGAGTGCCCTAGACCTTTCTTCCTCCTGTATAAGAACACAACCCACTAGACGGCAGGGAGGTGAAATAGAGACATCCCCAGCTGCAGAGAAACCTAGGCAGCTAACTTCTTGTTTTGTCACCAGAAATAATGACAGATGGTGATTATCAAGTCTGGTTTGAAAGAAAAACATTATAGGTGCTACCCCATTAAAAAGACCTGTGAAACAACACACACACACACACACAATTGATGGTTTGCCTAGAAAGTAGACCAACTGTGGATTTTAATGTTATAATAAAATTGTGTGTGTGTGTGTGTGTGTGTGTGTGTGTGTGTGTGTATTATATCTCCCTAGGTGCATTCATTTGATGGTACGAAGGAAGCAGCAGCTGCTTTGATTGATTTGGACCTTTATATAGGATTTAATGGTTGGTACGTTCTCACAGTTTTGGTTTCCCTTTTTATATTATCAGATTCTTTAAGTTGTCTTAAGTTCATTTTAATTATAGTTTGTATGCTCTGCATTGATCTTCGAAAACTTTAATAACTACTTCTGAAGAAACTGAATTGCTTGTAGTCCTTCCACATTATTTTGGTGCGTTCTGATAATGGGAACAGGTCTTTAGCTGTCCACTTTGTGCTCAGGTTATCTCCTGCGCTTTGCAGATGCATGTCCACAGCATTGTATGTGATGCTGGCCACGGGGAAAGTATTCCGTGGCCATCATCTGTGTATGTCTTAGGCCACAGAAGTTAGGAAACAGGTGTAAAGTTACCTGAGTGTGAGAACCTGTCCCCTGGCTCATTGCTCAGTGGCCTTTCCTCTGTAACTCCACACTAAACCTCAAACCTCCTCACAAGTCAGCCAGCACAGCAAGGTCCTGGCCTTGTTTTCTGTAATTGTTTTCTTAGGAATTCAGTGATGATTAAGTTACAGAATAAAGTATGGCTTGCTTTCCTCTTCAGTGACACCTTTACACTGATCACTGGTGACCATATCTAATTCTTAGAGAAACAGAATGTTGGCATTGCTTATTCCTATAGATACATCCCAGGATTATTCTAAGTAATGGTTAAATTTATAAATTGTCAAACAATATACTCATACTGAGAAGCAGTTATTGCTTCTTCCCAGCATGCCTTTGTCCCAGTCCATTTTTGCAGAAATGAGTGTTTGGTTATCTGCTGCTAGACATCTGTGTAATATTTATATACTCCTAGCTCTGATGCCTCCCTTTGTCTGTCCTTAGGACACACACCATACTGACCCCACTTCACTGTTAACTGTCTTCCTTCTACTGTGACGTCAGGACTCTGTGGTTGTCATTGTTTCTGTGTTCTCTGCTGCCCATGTGGTGAACTGTGCTCACTTCTCATGCGCCACTTTTTGATTTCTTGGAGTAACTGGCCTCATATATTTCCTTAACTTCAAAACTTGAAGCACAGTCAGGCACAGTGCCTCAAGCCTATAATCCCAACCCAGGGAGGCTGAAGCATGATCATGGATTGGAGATCGTCCTGGCCTACACAGGGCGAGCCAGCCACTTCCGTTTGCTCCACGCACATGCCTTGTTTTTTTTCCATGAGGAAGCCTACGTAGATAGAATGCTAGTTCCAGGTCCTTCTGTTTGGACTCCTGTCTCTTCCGTGATAGAACCTCATAGTTTTATTTCTCGAGTTCTCATGCATTCTGATGTTGGTTTTGTCGTTTTGGTTTGTTCTGAGATAAATTCTCTTGTAGATCAAGCTGGCTGTGAACTGTGTGGATGAGGATGACCCTGGCTATCCTGCTGCCTCAGGATATACATGCTAGGCTATACTGTCAGGAAATGGATTTATTTTATTCTTAAACGTGTGCTTGGATAGTTAATGAAAGAAAGGGGAACACACTTTTGATTCTCCAGAGGTGGACTCCAATGCTGGTGACATTTGATTGCTACCCAGCCTCCGTAGTCCTTCCCGTGTAGGGTTTACATTAATTTTTGATATTTGGAGACTTTGTCATTTTTTGGGGTCACTCATCCAGAGGCTACTCTGGGACTGTCCCCAAACAGCAGGAGCCTTTTTTTTTTTTTTTTAATCACTCCTGGAATTTTTTTTTTCTTTTTTAGGGAATATAACTCAGAATTGGTAACTGATATTATCTTTTCTATAATTTTCGTTTTTACCTTATCACCTTCCAAAATTTGCTTTATTTTCAACTTTTTAAGATGAAATATATTCCAGCTTTCATTTCTAGCTCAGAAGTTCTCATCTAGCATAGTCTTGATAGATGGAGTGCCTTCTGTCTGAAGACATTATAGTCGGAAATAATTTTGTTTGGTTGCTTTTATCTTAGTTCTGTTTCCCTTAGGTGGTTAGTCTCTAATGGGGACTTTCTTCAAATGCCAGGCAGTCCTTGTAGCTGGACATAGTGGCACATGCTTATTTTACCTGGAGCTGATGTAAGAATTTAAAAGGCTAGCTTCACAAGTTTGAGGAGAGCCTGGGCTCTCCTTGTCACACACATAAAATCTTGTCACACATAACCTTTTGGAAGCTCCAGGTGAGTCAATAAACTGGCAGGTTACATCACAGTTGGGCTTTTCAACAGTGGGTTCTCACACAAGCTTTTGTAGAGACCTTTTGGGAGGTTGATCTTTTTCTAGAAGGTGCCCTGTGATCTTCACTAGGAAAGTAGGGTAGGGATTTGTAAATGTACAAGAAGTGTTCTGGAGCACAGCAAGATAGAAGAGGGTATATCAGTTGAGTCTGCATCTTTAATCCACGTTCTCGCTGTGCTGGGTGCCCCCATTCCCTACCTGTGTGTCCTTCACCCATCCCTGAGTCACGGCAGTCTGTGTACTCATTTGTCTCAACCAGTCCAGTCCCATTCCTGTGCTAATGCGGCTTTCTAGATACCTACTTCTGGGATATTTCTAGGGTGAATCTGTTTGCTAGTCTCTTTTCTGGGCCTTTAACATTATTAATTTTAGCACCTAAAAATTATTAATCATTTCTCCTTTCATGTTTTGCTTAATTATGATGAGCTGGAGTAACAGGCCATCTACTAGTGTCACTGAAAAAAATGTTGGGTGCAATGATTATCAGGGAGCAGTAAAAAGATCAGTGTTGCAGGATCAAGAAAGTAGGAACAATTACACAGCACATAGGATTGCGAGGCCGTGAGCCAGGGGTGACCAGCATTACAACATGGGTTTCAGAGGTGGTGAGTTACGGGGGGTTATCAATTTTAACACATGTAACTGCTGTGTTGGGATTTAGTGTGTGAGAGGCTGTTTACATGGAGGGGTGTGAGGGTCTGTGTGATCTCTGCTTTCTGTTAAGTTTAGCTAAGGAACCAAATTAGTTCTAAAATGTCTTTGTGACTAATTTTTTAAAATACAAGGACAGTACTTCTCATCACTTTGAATACTGATTCATTCTAAAACTTGCTGAAAAGGTGAGCATCAGTGGTGCTCACTGAAATGGTATCATCCTGTTCCAACCACAAAGGTTCACTGCTTATGCCATCTCATTATCTCACAATGCCTGAGAACATCCATGCCTTCGAGGACTAGAGTTTGATGGTGGGCACTGAGGATGCAAACGTGTAAGTCTGTCTTAAGGACAGCGAGGCTGTAGAAGCAGTAGTAGTCTGTCACTGTGGCTGAAAACACGTTTAAAAAGTGAAAGTTAACAGCCTCCTGATCAAAGTTACACAAATATCTATTTTTATAACTTAAAAGTTTATGAAAATCTCAACTGGTAAGTATGAAAAGCAGTATCTCCTAAAAGCGTGAATATTCAGTATCTAACCCCATTGTTACGTCAGCCCTCTACATTAAGGAAGTATCTGGGAAGCTGGGCAGGTGGCTCAGTGGTTAAGTGCAGCTGCTGCTCTATCAAAGGATCTGGATCTACTAGCCTCTGGAGTACCCGTTCACACAGCATTCACATACAATGTGCAGTTGATTTGAAGTTAATTCCAATATGAATTCTGTAAAGGATAAAGACATATTCACTAAATGTCATTTTAAAATACTGTTTTCAAGCTCTCTGAAAACTGAAGCTAACTTGGAAGTTCTGAAGTCAATACCTAGTGAAAAACTAATGATTGAGACAGGTAAGTAGAAGTTTCCAGAAATTCAAGTTCCACATTGAATCAGATTTTTAGAGGTTATTGTTAATGGAAAAGTGACTACACAGATTTTTATTTTCAGTTTGGTTGACCTCAAAACTTATAAAAGATGACAGAATCTGTGTTAACTAGAGTCCATATTTATTAATATTTAATGACTTGATTCCCCTAAGCAGTTTAATGAAGGCTTTGAGATACCTTTATAGTGGTTTAATTTACAGCCCTCTAAAACCAAGCAGCAGCAACTGAAAGAAAATGTTTCAGTATAAGGATTTTAGAATGCTTCCTCTAAAAATAAGTTTAAAATCTAGTACTTTGACCTATCCCTGTAACTCAAAGGACTGTGCCTTTAAGTCTATACTGAGCCACTCTAGGGAAACTAACTATATTTCCTCAGGCAGTCGCAAAAGCGATACAATGTCCATTTACTGTGCAAGTTGTTTGCAGAGAAATGACAGGGAAATGGCTCAATGGCAGAGTGTCTGCCTGGTGTCCCCAACACCGGGGAGCTAGACTCATCGCCACACTTTCACGCACCATAGAAGCAGTACAGAGCAGCCTTAAATGGTGAAGCATGTCCGACACTAGCCACTTTAGTAAGAAAACAATAGATAAAAACGTCTTTAAAGTATAGGTGGGAATTTTATGCTTAGAACTGTTTTCTTTAACTGTTGCATTAATTTTTGTAATTTTAGGTTATATACCAGTGTGATGTCTATTAAAAAAAATTTAGAAAAGTAAATTCCTTAACACTTTTTCTCCTTTTTCTCTAACTCTAGATGCACCTTGGTGTGGAGTTAAAAGTACACATGCTGGATCAAAATACATAAAAACTTCATTTCCTACCAAAAGGAAATGGGAAAACGGGTACTGCTTAAAAGATAGAAATGAGCCCTGCTATATAATGTAAGTCACTTTGGCTGAGTGGACTTGATGGTTGTCAAAGGTAACTGCTGACGGCCACTCAGTGAATGGAGGGCAGAGAGGATGCTCTCTGACATCCACTCAGGTTCAGATTAGTTCAGAGGAGTTGGCACTGTGGTTAGTGATAAGCTATCTATCGGCACTCGGCCCAAAGTCAAAGACCATTTGAATAGTGAACTGCTGTGTCATCTCCTAGGTTCCCATCCTCTTAATCCAAATGATTTTACTGCCTCAGTGAAAAATCTATGGGTCTGGTCCTTTGTCATTTTGTAAGAAAAGAAAAAGACCTCAAAGCTTACCACAGAAGTGCTCTAATACACCTTTCCTGCTGTTTATAACCAGTTGGCTGACCTTTAACCGTGACCTGGTGTGGTCATCTGCATATTAGATATGGGCAACAGCATCGACCAGGGAGACAACATAGTTCTTTAAACCCCACAATGAAATGACAAGTGGTGGTGTGTCCTTTCTCGCCCCCAAATGCACAATCCAGAGTAGGGTATATGTAGACAACTGTGAAGAATCCCTGGGCAGACAGGAGAAGCTGCTCAGATCATTTTATGGACACTTATCCAGAATAAGTCTAGGTTATATTGGTTTAGTGTAGTTTGCCAGTAGGCTTTAATATCACAGATTATTTGTTAGAGTGTAATGTCTTGAAATGTGCCTTTAAAAAAGTACTTTGTAGTAAGTAGAGTATAAGGCAGATCTACAATTCAGCAGGCAGAGATGTCAACTGGTTGCCCTTTAGTTACACATTTGGGATTTCTTTTATTTAACATGCTGGTTTTGGCAGAGTCTTGAACTGATGCTTTGTACTGCTTGCTAAAATTATTTTGAGTGGAAGAATTGTCAGATTCATCTAGAAGACATTAGTTCTGATGTCTTAAGACAATTTAAGGGGACACTAGAGATCCTGAGACAGTAAAGACAAGAAGCTACTATTTTTGCCACAGCCACTTGGCAAACACACTACTTGGAGGATGTAGTGCAAAAGAATGTTTTACTCCCTTAATGTTTTGTAAATTCATAGCTTTTGGCTTTACCCATAGTTTCTAATGCAGACTTAAACACTGAAAGCTTGTGTATCACGCCTGCCCTACAGTTAGCTAAATGGCAGAACTTGGGAAAATCGGCATATCAAGTAAAAGGTGTCAGCATCAGACAGCTTTGCCCTCTGCTCCACTAAGTAGTAGTCCCATCTTAATGATTTACTTGCAGGTCTTTTTTTCCTTTAGACTATAAATTTCTTGAAACACATTTTGGGGCTCCTGCTGTGTCAGGAAAGGTGCAAGTTATTGAGGCTAGCTAAGAGAAGCAATTGTTCTTCTGCTCACACACCCATGGGATGAACTGTGGTGTGTTTTGGATAAGGAGCCTTTGCTTGCTGGAGCAGACAAGCAGATGCAGTGAGACAATGCCTGGAGCCTTCGAGTTAGCAACTGTCTGCCCACAGGGCACTAGGAGCAGGCTCTGCCAATGTAGAATTTTAACTGGTCACTACTGGGATCAATTCACAACTGGGAGTCAGGTCAGATAAAGACAAACACCTTGTGCAAAGCAGCCTGTAGGAGAGTCTTGGCAGTATCAGAGAAACAATGTACTTAGTGTAGCAGAAAGTAGGATGAGGTGAGTGGAAGAGAAATCTGGGACAGCAAAGTGACACAATATCCTTGGGGCTTTTGTTTGCCAGCCTCACTAGTATAGATTTCATCATGACCTGAAGAGACTTTAAAAGCAAGAGGATAGTGATTTTTGTTTGAACCAGGGTCTCCTGTAGCCCAAGCAGCTTACAAGTTGCTGTATAGCAGTAGGTGACCTGCGTCCCTAATCCCCCTGCTTCTATCTCCCAAGTGACAATTACTATGTCTATGCCCATTTTATTTTCCAGAGTCAACTGCTTGTCATTGGGAAAGTTAGACAATTTTAAGACTTTGTTTAATACCTGTTTCTAATATAAGGATGTCACAGTAGGAGCTGGAGAGATGGCTTAGAGAAGGGCACTTGGAGAGAACCCAACTGTGTTCCAAGCACGACATATTGGGCAGCTCACAATCACCTATAACTCCAGCTCCAGGAGAATCTGATTCTTCTGGTCCCTGCACTCATGTATGCACTGGTGTACACATGTATGTGTACATACATACAACTGAAAAAATAAACAAAACAAACTTAAGTGTCACAATACCCCAGAATGCTATACTTAAAAATAACTGCAGCTTTATTCATTCCTGGAAGTACAGAAAAAGCCACTGAGTAAGTGGGCTGCCCAGGTTACTGGCTTACTGAACCGAGCGCTTTGCTAAGACAGGTGGTGTTAACAGAACAGTAAATGGCTGCTGCCCGTCTCTGCAGAGCAGCCACGCTCTTGGCTGCTCTTCAGTAGCAATGTGACTTACGAATGCAGTCTGAGTTCACTTGCACAAACTGCATGCATGTGAATGTGTGCACTGAGAACAACTTTCAATTCCTTTTATTTTGGGTGCTCACAGTTAGGATCCTCAAAAGGGGAACAAAGGGCTCATGACAAGGAATATTTAAAGATTTAATGTGAATTACTACTTTCTAATCTATCTATAAAAACAGATAATATTGCTAGGAACCCACTGCTGCTGATCATTTTGAGCAAAGAAAGAGGGGCCTCTGGGCTCTTTGCTCTGAGGACAGGCCTAGAGCCCCTCCCATAGCCACACCTTCTATACATGTCATGTACGCACAAACATTCCTTGTCATGTATGATCAGTGTACGCACAAACATTCCTTGTCATGTATGATCAGTGTGCACACAAACATTCCTTGTCATGTATTATCAGTATGCACACAAACATTCCTTGCTGTCTGTTAGACACTAAGTCAGTAAGCAGTGCCTTTCAAATTTTAGGTGCTATTCTCCCCAGTACCATCATTCTATTAATTTTACATATAATAAAAATAAATATATATGCATATGTATATATATTTATTTTATTTCTAAATATAAAATATGGTTGTACTAGTATCAGTAAAACAAGTAATTATAAATAAAACTAAGTCCAAAGATGCTTATGGTCCAGTAACAAATGTGCTATGACCTAGAGTTTTAAAGAACTCCCACCCTCTGGGTCAATTCCATTAGTGGTACACTTACATGACTATTATTTTATATTCAAGTTAACTCCAGAATCTTCTAATTGATAGTAATTAGTGACACTTTTCTATGGATATTACCGGCAACTTTAATAACTTAAACTTCCTTACAAGAGGTACTATATAAGATTTTCTCTTACATAGGAAAAGGTGATTATATACTTCTAGGACAATATATTCTGAGTAAGCTGATCCCTTGTTTTTGTTTTAGTCAAATACTGGAGATAATGGCAGCAGTAAGAGAAGAGGAGCCACTGGAATTAGCCAACACACTATACAACAACACCATTAAAATGTTTTTTTCCTGATTCGTGTTTTCTTTTTCTGATGTGGAATTTCACAGTAAGACTGTGAGCCGTACTGAGGAAATCTTTCCAGTAGTTCTTTAAAGAGGTAGCACTACACATTACGCCTCGCTTTTACTCAGAGTCAGATCAGCTGTGTAGGCTGCTTAATGCCTTAGTGAACAATGACCACCTTTACTGTGTTATCTCATCAGAAGTCTGAAAGGGCAGTTTTATGCTGACTGCAAACACAGTGATGCTCCCTAACACTTAGACAGCACATCCTGGCTTATAGTAGTTTAGTTGATGACAGGCCTATTTCTCACTTCTGGCCCCCGAACCTGTGACTTTTGAACCAAGCTCTAAGCTGCAGCTCACATTTCAAGTTTCTCAGCTGCTTCTATATCAGGTTATCATGACTTAGTTTTAGAAGACATTTTATGTTTTCTATTTTAGAAAGCCTTTCTTCTCAAGATTATTTGATCTCCTTGTCTCATACTAACATTCCTTTATTCTGCATTTTCATTTACCCACTTATTTTAAAAACTAGAGTGCAGCATTAGATATATTCTCTAATTTCATGTAGGAATCTTTGGCACAGTTGACGCACCGTATGATCATTATCTCTATTAAGAAGTTATTTGTTCAAATTTTGTCATAAAAATGTGAAAACATTTTATTCTATGTACAATAATGTACACAAATTTAAATAGGTCACCAAAGAGACCAGAAGTAATTAAAGAGGTATATTTACAGTAGCACATCACAGTAAATGGAAAATCATTCACAGTTTCAACATCGATACTGTTTTTGTGCTTGGTTACACACTGACGTGAAGCATATTACTCCATTTTGGATGAACTGAATTTTAAACAAATACCTCAATGATTAGTAAATGCTACTTTAATCAGTGTCATCATTAAATTCTGCTGCTGCACCTGTGTGCTGAATCCCCCCGTTTCTTTCTCTTTGAATATCGTCCTCGCAGTCTGGGCTGTCATCCTCGTTCATCTCTTGGTCAGATCCAGCAGCATCCTCTCTTAAAGCTTCCTCTGGGTTTTGATTTTCATTGGGTGCAATAAATCCGTTGTTGTTAGATACATTTGAATTATCCTTGATATCATCTTCAATGTACACTTTCTGGTGGCACATTGGACAAGTGTCTTGAATGTACAGCCATTTCCGAAGGCAGAGCGCATGGAAATAATGGTTACATGGTGTGATGCGAGCAGATGTTGTGAACTCGTGATAGCAGATCGCACAGACATCGTCTATTTCTTGCAAGTGGCTCCCTTTTATTTCAGGAAGTGAATTAATTTTCTTAACGGCAGTTCTACGATTCATGAATGTCTTCCAGCCATTTTTTACTTGTAAGTAGATGTTAAAATATGCATGTAGGCACATCATACAAGCCCGAATTTTACTTCCTGACTCAAACATCATGGTATAGGCCCCATTCCCAAACATTACTACTCCAAATATAAATTCGATAATATTGCCTGTCGAGCGAACAAAGTAGACATAATCATCAAGCTTTTCCCAGAGGACATTATAGTAGCCATCAATCATGAATAGCGTGTAGACAGTGAGGGAAACTATTACTTTCAAGCAGAGTTCCACACAGAAGGCTGTAACTGCAAACAGCCATGTATTTAGTGCATAATGATGCCAAAGAACATAACTGAGTAAAACAGGAAGAATAAACAGGCAAGCAGAGACAAACAGCACAGGAAAATGTCTATGGAAAGATGACACATGGGAGGCACTGAGAGACATTAATACGGGGTCTGTCATTCCATGGATGAAATGCAGGACTGCAGTTAATAAAAGGCACATGTTTCTACTTAAGCGAATAAGTCTCTCTTCAGGTCTCAGCCCACTTAAACCAGTCTGAAGAGCCAAAATAAAAAATAAAACAGGTGCTACAAAGCCAAGGCGCCTGTCATCTTCTTCAGTTGATCCAATAAAGGCCAATATCCCAAGGCCCAAATAATGGGCTATTGAAGAAATTACAGCACTCATGCCTAGTACAGTTAGTGTAGAATCGCACCCACTAATTATTAGATTGCAAATGACGTCCCAGAAATCGTCCCAAGAAATAAAGAAGGACTCAGTTTCATTTGCCATCCTTAAAATGTACATTAACACTGTAGCCTGAGCTGTAATTCTTGTTAGCCAGAAGACCCGAAGTATGTCTGGGAAACGAATCCTCTTCCATGTGTCCTCCATCAATAACTGTAATCCATAAATTCGGTACATGTGCCTCACTAACAAGTAAACATACCGAGTAGAATAATAAAACCACTTAAGTTTCACTGCCAAGACAAGCATTGTGTTAAGTATGAGAATCAAGGAAGACATGAAAACTAATGTCTCTCTGATGTGTAATGGTAGCTCTGTGATTAAGCTGATTACAGGAACCAAGATATTCAAAATCATTAGCTGTGAGTAGATGGACTGAATCTGGAGTAGTGTGACATATCCAATTCCAAAGGTTAGCTGCAGAACCATGAGTGCCATCCACAGTGAGGGCCCTTTCCGAGGAAGCAACTCGATTCCAAACGCGGACGTGTTGTAGGCACCATAGAAGTCAATGTGCAAAGCAGCATAGTAATTCACCAACACTGAAGTTGCAGCTAATAGAAAGGCTGAGCTGTACATGTAAAACTTGAAGAGTGATCGCTGTGACAAGATCAGAACAATACTGGATACAACTATACCTGAGGAAGGAAGAGAAAACGTGTGCAGATGAAATACATGTATTTAAGCGTGTTTCTTTATACTAGCAGTCCTAGCCTTCTTCCCTTTTTATGCTATTTTTTGTGGTTGTAAAACCCCAAGACAATTTGGGCTGACAGGGCAGTAAAGATTTGAGAAGTCAGAGTTCTAAACCAGACCAACTAAACACATTTTTTTAAAAACCTGACCCCTTATTTTCTGGTTTCTAAAGGAATTCTGCTTGTTGTGGCATATATATATATATATACACAAATATACACATGCATGAGATTACTAAATTATCTTCAAGACAAAACTGTAGCGATGCGCATGCACCTTTTGATAAGTTTAGACTCAAAACACTTCCTATATAATTTCATCATCATTAAAAAGTTTAATGTAATACCACCAAAACAATAAGGCCAATCAGAATAAAAATTACTATACTGAAAAGCTTGTTCCCCTTGGCTTTAAAATCCTTTCACCGAGTGTACTTTTGACAAGGTGAATTTTATTCACCACCCAAATACCTCCTTTTCTTCCAGCTGAGCTTAGCAGGTTCTTATATGCATATTCTTTAAGGATCCCAACTCAGGCCCCCAAAACATTCCTTCACATTTCTGAAATGCTCTCCAGGTTTCCTTTTCCTACAAATTGAACCACATCTCCAGATAGCAAAAGTAACACTGAGAAAACCAAACCGTGATTAAAAAGATGACTGGCTATAAGCATCATTCCCATTATTCCATGTGTAAGTACTGTAAATGGTCTGATGGCCGCTATCAAGTGCCATCCAGCATATGCTGTTCATTCAGCATACCTAGTTCACATACATACTCCCTGATACTGAAGTTTGCAATTTCCTAGTCATCACCTCATTACACAGTTATAAAGTCATAGATCACACAACGCTTTATACAAAGAAAGGTTATTTATCGGGGCAGTGTTTCAGTATCATATGTATTATGCTCTTAAAAATGAACACAAAATACATACTGAGTAAGAAACCTAAGAAAGGGCGAGTCAAAGCTAAGAAGCCAAAAAACCCTTGAGCTTTCCCTTCAGTGTGCAACAGAGAATGCTGCACTTCAGGGCCTGCACATATTTAAAAGGAGCATTGGCTAGTTCCTACCCTGCGCCTAAACATCAGGTCCTTTATGAAGAGAAAAATAAAAACACATCTGGAGATCTGAGTAAGATCCACTTGCTTTCCCAGAAAATGGAACTGCTTGGAGCATTATTTCTGGAAAAGGAAAACTGTACTACTTCAGCCTGCAAGATACCCAGATGCTCTCTCTACATGGAAATATCCCAAGCCTAACTCATCGTCTAAGTTGGGTTCAATTTTATACCACTTAAAAAAGAGAAAGTAAAGCAGGTACTAAAATGCTGAGTGGCAACTATTGGAATAAATGTCCAAAAGAAAGTCTCCAAAGTAAATGTCCTGTGCGGTGATCTCTGGGAAACAGTTCAGGTTTCTTTGCATCCCAAAGCTAAGACATGAGGTTTTGTTCTTAGGATCCATCTTAAGGGTCCAATGAAACCAAGGGGTAGTTTTCATTAGGGCTTATAAGGGACCTGCTTTCTATTAAAACACCACCTTCAGACACAGAAAGAGAACCACAACCTGGAAATTTCAGTCCTAGATTCCAGTGTAATTACTGGAGTGTTTTAAGTTCTCAAGGCAGAAAAAGAACTAAGTATCTATTCAGGAACTTTGAATTCATATATGAACTGAATGCACCAAAGAGTTCAGAACTTTTTCACTTAGATTTCCAAAACCAAGAAGTAGTAATAGGAATGGAAAGAGAACAACCATGCATTTTACACACCACAGCATGAGCTCTGTTTTTAGGAGGCAAGGACTTGCTATATATGTAGTCCAAACTAGCCTTCCACTTGTGTCATCCTCCCTGTCCCCAGAAGGCTAAGGTTAAAAGGGGTACCCCAACAAAGTGCAAACTCTTTAAAGTCTCTTTTTCTTTCTTTAAAGTAAGTTTGCTCATTCTTAACTCTTCTGCAAACTTGTGACTAAAATTTAGAAGGAAATAACATTTACACCTCTTCAGATTCCTAAGTACCTTTAAAGCATACAAAAGCAGGCAAACAGTAATAAAATACACTACTCCCTTATTTCAGAGTCCTAAGTAATGAAATTCAGGGGGGAAAGTACTGTGAAATGATGTTAATCTGTCTGCAGTCTTGACAAATAAATCATACCACAAAGAAACACTTTCTAAGCTTGGCATTGTGGCACTTACCCATAATCCAAGACCTGAGGCATAAGTACCATGCTGAGGTGTGTGAGATCCTACCTCAAAACAACAAAATTCTATCAAATTTTCAAAACAAAAAAACAGCAAGAATGATATCCTAGTTTGTATTATTCATGAAATTAAATTTATAAAAATATGATTTCATTACCATATATGAACAGCCAAAAAAAATTCGATCAGAAGCCTGAAAATTCTGGTTCCATTCCTACTTCTTTAGTCCCTTCCTACATCTAAGGAGAGAGATAAAGGCTGAGTAGCTATGCCAGAGGTGACCATTTAGCCAACAGTGCCCACACAATGAAGCAAGAAAACCCCAGCATGACTGAATTCTGATGGCACCAGAAACCTTAATTTGTAGTTCCAGAGGCTGGAAGCCTGACGGGCAGACACTCCTCAGTGCTCTCTCACTATGCCCTATACACCAACTCTTCCATCTATATCCTTTGTATAATTGGACAGAGACATTTCCCCAGATTGTCTGCATTCTAGGGAATACCAAGAACGGGTCAGAAAACTTGACCACAGGTGAAACATTCTCCACTGAACGTGGAAGAGGATGGGGAAGAAAGATGCACACCCAACACACACTATCTTACTCGTGCCAATTTCTCATACATCCTGACCATTGATTAAATATGCACTCATACAGAGACACATAGGCAGTGTACCCTTTGAGGTTTAAAGTTTTTAATATTAGATCTCTATCAATATCTTATAACTTTTATATATTTCTGAAGACATTTCTGCACAAGTTCTAAATTCTGCATTAATTTATTTAGAACTGGTTCATAAATATAAGGCAGAGGTCCAGCATGATTTTCCGCATATTATTTTTTACATATATTAGTACTTATAAGGGTTTCTATTAACAATGATCTCAAATCCTAACTTAAATTTTTTCCTGTCTACTGATTAAAGAATCCTTCCATTTCTATTGACCACTCAGGGTTATTCTGTGAAGCCACTTTACCACCTGTCCATTGCTTACGGTTTGGACAAGTGTTCTTACAAAAGCCTATGTTGAAGATTTAGTCCCTGGAAGGTAGTGGGAGAGACAACTGGATCATTACAGCTCTAATTCCAACAATCCACAAATTAATCCACTGCTGAATGAAGGCCACGGGACTTAGCTGGAGGCAGCAGGCACTTGCAGGGGTGGTGGTGGGAACAGTGGGATTTTGAAAGGGATGCCTTTAAAGGTACAGCTTGTCTTGGCTCCTTCCTGTCTCTGTGCTTCCTGTCTGCCATCAGACAAGCAACTTTCTCTGCCATGACCTTTGGTCATAATGCTCTGCTTCACCACAGGCCCAAAATCAATAAACAAGTGTCACAGGCTGAACCCTCTGAACCTAGGAGTCAAAATAAACCTTTCCTACTACAAGTAGGTATTCTGTCCCAATGCAATGACTAAGACAATATAGTGTTGGAAAGCTTTTCCTACCTGTGTGCAATTAATAACAAATTATTTGTTGGTCATAAGTAATATCTAGGTTTATATCCTGTCTTTTGTTTTTTTAGATGCTGATTTATTATAAAGTTTGTAATCTTAAAACTTTAATTTATAATCTTTCTATGAATTGATTATTCATACAGATAAGAGGAAGGGAGCCAGTAATTTTTCCATATTAAGTAAATATCACTAAATACTTCCTATTTACTTCTATGAACCTCAATTCAATTCTACCTCTGAAACCTACCAATTTTCTGTTACACTTGTGTCTATTTCTAAGCTGTGTATTTTATATTACTAGTCTTTTTGTCCATCCCCATGGTTCTCAGCCAGGACTGGATTCCTTCCTCCTTGGGAACAGTATCTGGAGTCAGATTTGGCTGTGACAACTGAAGTGTGTGTTACATGGACAGGGTGTTACTGGCAGAAGGTAGATAGAAGAAAAAAAGGGTAGAAATGGCACTTTGTAGATAGTGCCCCATTCCTAGGTTTATGCTGTCCAAAATGTCAACAGAGCTACTGCTGAGAAACACAGTCTCTTCCCCTGCCAGACACAATTACTTATGCCTCACTCTTTCTTTCTTGCACCACAGGTTTTTCCACTGAATGGATGGACTCATTCAGTATCACAGAAAATTCTCATTTGTTTTCCAACTAACACACATTTAGAACACATCTTAAGTTTGCTGGTTTTGTTCTTTTCAATAATGCTATAATGAATATCCTTGCTCATAATGTGGTTTAACTGTGATCTCTAAGTCCTCACAACTAAAATTGTGAATCAAAAGGGTGGCAAGAATACTTTCCTACCTAGCATGCTTCACAGCTGGGTTCAAGCCCCGGCATCTTATAAAACCAGCTACGGTGGTACAACCTTACAATCTCATCAGTACTGAGGTAGAGCCAAGAGAATCAAAAGTTCAAGGTCATCTTCAATTTGGGATCAGCATAGGCTACATGAGAGAGACCCTGCCTCAATCAATCAATTGATCAGTATCAGTTATAAAGCCAATTGATTTATACAGAGGTGATGGCTTGCCAAATTATATAAATTTACCTATTTCAATAGGCAAACACCTTTGCTAAGTACTTTTAAATCACACTTTAGATTCTTCACCAATCTAGCAGATAAACTATTTCTTTCATTAAAAATGAGGCAAGGAACTACCTTTCTTTACTGGTCACCTCAAGTTTACTATAGAAGCATTAAGTCTTCCTTTTAAAGGACTTGCTATACATGATATAAACATGTTCCTCTCTCAATTTGTCATTTTCAAAAGATTTCCAATAAACTTTTTTTTTTTTAATACTCAAACTGATCTTATTGCCCTTTGTAATTTCTGTTTTCTTTTACGGTTAGAGAATCCTTTGTCACTTCAATCAATTGCCACCATATGAGTAATACTATTAAAACACGCTTCCATGCTTGCATCTTCTCTTTTGTCTTTAAATTTGCTAATTCAGCATTATGCTGTTGTGTGATGGAGCTTCATTTACCATCTTAATACTACCTAAGAAATACTTTTATGCTCCCAAATATTGTATTGCTATGGTTTTCTTTATATTGCTAAAAAGGAAAGGCTTTGCTTTCTGACCTTCTGAGATCTCGCACTGGTCTGACTCCTGATGGAAGTGCAGTTGTTGAACCATTCTGTAGTTGGAAGGAGACTGTTGCAGATACTAACACATACCATCAGCAGTATTTGCAAAGGGCATGCTGGGCAAGTCCTGAGACACCCGGCTTCAGTAAGAAGTCCCCAACTCATCTCCACTCACATCTTTAAACACACACGTTGCTACTTTCATTAAGGTGATTTTTTTTTTTTTAGTCACAAAATATTCTTCAGATTTTATTTTTATAAACCAAAAAAAAAAAAAAAAAAGCACAACTACTGTGCTACAATTTAGGAAACCATTAGATGATGAATTTAGAGGTCAATTTTTTTTAATAAAATCTGACTCAATATCCTGAGATAATTTTTTCCAAGTAAATATTTGGTGATTTCAAAAGAATGAAATATCTACAACAAAGTATAGTCTTAATTGAAACATTAAAATATTTTTGATCATACAAACAGCTAACACATGAGCAGTCAAATGCTTTAAAGGGTTTTTATCTTAACTCAGTTAATGTCCTAAACTCCATGATAAAGATGCTGTAAACTTCCTAAAAAGAAGTTGTACCTTCAAAATGAAACCTCTGCAAAGCTGAGTGATTAGAACTTCACTGACTGTGGAGAGGTTGGAATGTTGCAGGTCCAGAGCCTAATTACAATTTATCTTGGACTATCTTTGGCCCAAGTAATAGTGAGACCTAACATCCAGTGACCAACATAGAAACCTTTTGGAATATACTGACTTAAAGCCTTAGTTCCCAACAGCCAGAGCTGTACAGTACCATCAGACAGTATCCTGGGTCTTACAGCTTTCACCCACCTACTTAACATTCCACTAATGTTTTTTAAAGTGTTGTGTTATGAAGTGTTGGGGTAGCCTCAATCAGTGTTCCTGGGCCAGAGTCACTCATATTTGTTTTAAGAATAAGCTATCTCTTATCCCCTTTGAGATGAGAGTTGTGTTTTTATGTTGACAATACCACATTGTCTTTAGAGAGGTAGAGAAAACAAAACCACAGACCATTAAATGGATCACCAGTGGGCCTTACTGAAATCCTCAAATACAAAACTTCTATGAAGAAATAAAGTATCATAAAGTATAAGAGTTGGCAGGGGGAACAATTACTTAAATGTTTTTACTATAAATGACAACTAAAGAAAACTTTCTTTGCATCTACCCAGTGTTGAGTACTTCAACAGAAAATTCTTTAAACCCCAGTTTCCCAAAAGTAAGACTCTCCAGTGACTATGTCATGAAGACACTCAAGGCAGTGCTGTATGCACTATCTCTGAGGTGACTGTGCAGTGCTGTATGCACTATCTCTGAGGTGACTGTGCAGTGCTGTATGCACTATCTCTGAGGTGACTGTGCAGTGCTGTATGCACTATCTCTGAGGTGACTGTGCAGACCCTCTCACGTAGTTTCATGACAGAGAATGGTGGAGGCAGCTTTAATAAAAGCAGAATGGCTAACTTGTGTGCCCAGCAGATTTCTCCTAAGTCCTGTGTTTGCAGAATATCACTCCCACTTTTTTGTTGTTGTTGTTTCTAACTTTAAGGTGGACACTGCTGGCTAATACACGGCTCTGTACTGAATTTAAACACACGGAAGAAGAAAGAAAATAAACCATCCTTGACATCAGATGGGTTTTTTAACACTGGCAAACACCAGCTGTGCACCCAAAACCAAGCACTTAACTTCTACAACCTCATTTCTTCACCTCTGAGGAGAGACTGCCAGATTAGGTAAAACCTGTGAAAATGATTTATAGCAGACAAATGTGGAGTAGTTACTGCTAAGAACAAGACTACATCTTTATTGACACTCCTTTTCTGTGGGAATAAGGCAACAGATGCTTGTACTTCTGAAGGGGCTTGGTCAGGACCTCACTACCGGCTACCCAACCCCCAACATTTCATAACTGCAAGAACCCACCTAAAAATTCATCTTAGTGATCTCATCAACAAAATCTACAAAGCTGTAATTATCAGAAAAAGATCTCTTTATATATGTTTCTCACTCTGGTGATGTACAGAGAAATAGAAAGTGAAATATAAAATACTTTCAGTACTCAATCCACATGAAATGAAGACAGATTTTCCTAGGTTTCTTACAGATGTCTCATCACCCTGGGGGCAAGTTTTCATAGTCACATTCAACACCTTATTATCTACTCATAGAAAGCGTTTAGGGTTCATTATAAGTATAACCTTCCTCGCGGTGACTTTTGGAAATGGTTTCAAGGACTGACATTTAAAACTCTGTGTCATGGTTTGTGTGTCCATTTACTTCACATACTTCACGATCCGGTGGACTCCCAAGACACTGAAGTGACAACATACTCTGCTTTGTGAATAAGGGAAGACAGGGGGTTCAAGCTTTGGCTCAAGTCCAAGGTCACACACGGAGAGACCGGGACAGTTGTTTTTCCAGGGCTGTCACATAGGACGCGGTAAGCCTGCAGTCATTCCCCAAGAGAAACAGCAGGCAGACAGCCGCATGCTCACACAGTCGTGCTTTCTCCTCGCCCCATCCAGGTACCAACTGAACAGGACACAGACCCGCCAGAACCACTCCGCTGTCAACGCTGGCCCGAGTACCACGGGTCCCCCCACCCCGCCAAAAGGCCCTTTTGGGGAATCAAACCGTGGTTCCCCAAGCCGCGTGCCACCAGTGCCAGGCCGCCTGGAGCAGGTCACGCCTTGGCCCGCAGGCTAGCCCGCTGTCCTTACCGAGGAGCCGGAGAAAGATCTGAAGCCCGATGCAGAACCGGCTTTGGCTGGAATCGTAGTAGGAGTTGAAGATGGCGTCGATGATGTAGAGGCAGGGCACCCGGAGCGCCACTTCGAGCGCCGCCCAGACCTGCTGCTGGGCCATCCGCACCTGCTGCTGCGGGGGCCCCACAGCCGCCATGAGCCGCTGCCACACCGGGGCTGGGCGGGCCGGGCAGGGCGGCGCGGGGGAGGCCCGGGGCCGCGGCCGGGGCGGGCGCTGAGAGTGGCTCCGCCCCCGCCCGCCTCCTGTCCTGTGTCCCGGCCCGCCCCGCCGCCCGCTCGCGTCCCTCGGTGGAGCAGGGGGCGGCGGCAGCGGCTCCCGGGAGGCCTCGGGGCGTCGGTGTTTCCGGCCGGCTAGGGTCTGGCTCCTCCTCCCTCCAGCGCCTCCCCCGCCAGCGGAGCCACCATCTTGACCCCGCCTGCCTCGGCCGTTGCTGCCGTTGCGAGGCCCCGAGGCTGCGCCCGCGGTCACTCGAGAACGCGGAGCCCGCGCCGCGGCCTGCGTCACAATCCGGCGCGCTGCGCAGCGTCAGCACGCGCGGCGAACCGCGTGCGTTGCCATGGTCTCCGCCCGTTTCGGCGCGCCTGGCCGAGGCGAGCGTGGCTTGCTCAGCTTCTCCGGACCTATAGGTTAAGTGGTGTTAGAATCTAGTAGAGCCCAGAGAGTGTGGATTTGTCTATACTGCTTGAGAGTTGAGGACGCCGCCCTGCCTACCTGCCTCTCCCCACCCTGAAGCCAGGTCTGAAGAATGGCAGGGGAAATAACCTCCGAGGTTACACTGGGTGATCGCTGTCAGATTTGGCACTGGCCTTGAGTTGCTAGGCGTTGCCAAGAAAATAACACTCGCATCTGTTTACACAACTCCCTTCCTTTCCCTGTGGACGGTCATGAGCACATTTTATTAATGGCTTAGGAGACTTACTTATGAGCAAGAACCCAGACCTCTCCGTGTTCTTTATTTTTGTCCTGGATAATCCTTAAAATAGATTTGACCATTCTTCCCCTGCACTTTCTTGCCTATCTGGAATTGATATGGCCTGGCTGTCGTTACTCTGTTCCTTCTCCAGCAAATGAAGGTTGTCAGAGGCTGAACGGTAGACTTGGCTGTTTTGGCTTAAGGAGCATGAAATAGCAAATCAGGAAGCCTGGTTGTTTCCAGCTCCTAGCACAAAGTGCAAATGCCAGTTTACAGCAGGGCTCCAAAAGTAGGACCTCCCTCCCCACCCCACTCCTGCACAGAGAAGAAGTCTGTAGGTAAAATTATCAGACTTTTACAGAAACCTTTTGAATGAAGGTGTTTGTAGTTGAAAGATTGCACCCCCATCCAGTGTCCTTATTAAAATTTTGCGGTTTGGGTTTGTTTGGTCACCTTCCCCTCTTCCATCTGTATATGAGACACTGTGGGCCATGGTTGTCTTTTACCGAAACCTCTCCATCAACTATTAGGATTGGTATTAGTCTACTATTTTATCGAGGTTCAAACTGAGGTTTGGATAAAATGAACTGCAAGATCACAAAGGTACTAAGAAGTAGGGCTGTATGTGTCCCAGACCAGCAAAAATCAAAACCAGAGTTTGAACCCAATGCTACCTTGAAACTCAAAACTTTGTTTTGCTTTGCTCCTTTCATCCACAGCCAATTCGAGTCAGCCTTCCTGTTCGTACTGCCTCAGCACCATCCTAACTCAAGACCCCCTTGTCCCTTGTCTGGTTTATTGTAACACCATCATATGGCTGCCTTTCAGGTCTACTCCTCAGTAACTCTGGGTAACTTTCCTAAACCACATAGCTGGGGACAACTCTGTGGTTATGACAACATTCTCAAAGGAAAGCAACCTTAGCAAGCGAATGACACAATCGGCAACCTCAGGGATTAAATTAGCTGCTCAGCCTTTAGTGTAATTAAAGTCAAAAGAGTGAGACTGTTACAGAGAAAGGGTCCAGAAACACTGAAGTAAAAATGTGACAGGAAGGAGAGGGTGAGTTGTATTATTATCTTACAAAACTAGAGAATAAAATGTGTCTGGAAGTACAAACTAATACACATCTTGTCTATTATGACCAGTGGTGCCTATATTCACAGACACATAATATACACAGACTACTTGTGTTCAAAGATAACACTGTCATGAATGATTCAAAAGCCTATTGTCTGTCATTAATTATTCAGAGACTCTTAGTAGCTTTTTTTTTTTTTCTTCAAATCAAGGTCTCATTGTGTAGCTCAAGCTAGCTTGGAACTGGCTTTGTGGATCATAATGGCCTCAAACTCTTTCTATACATCCACCTGTGTCTCCCAAGTTCTGGATTAAAGTAGGCTATGTAAAACTTACGTTAGCTTTTCTTTGGATATGCATCAGTCAAGCATTGTCAAGCAAATAGAAAAAAAAAAAAAAAAAAAAAACTCAGGGCTGTAAAAAGGAAATTTACTGGTGTGGCCTAGCTTCCCTAGGTGGGGGAGTGATTAGGAAGTACTTGAGCCTTCCCCTCCCCCACCCCTTCCTTCCAACCAGGTGTAAATGGCTGATGCCACTTTCAGAAGTATGGGAACTGATAGTTACAATATGTACTATAATTTCCACATCCTTGGGAATTGCTTTAAAATGATAGTCTCTAAATTGTTTTTTGTTTTTTCTTTTATTTAAAGTAAAATTCAGATATGCCTACTGAAATGCAAGTGTTGACATTTTCTGGTTTTATAAGTCCAAGCAGTCTTTTTGTAGTTAATGGGAAACATCAGGGGTTACAGTGGTGTTTGGAGTAAATGTTGAGTCTCCATTTCCTGGCATTTTGTTATTCCTTCAGTGGGCATTTTCTGAGCACTTTATATGTGCTTCAGTTTGCTGGCCCACTTCTGTAATTTACCTATCTAATTCTTCTATGCTCATCTGGAAGACAGAGAACATAAAGATGAGAAATGAAATTGTTAGACACACCATCCAGATCAATCTTTTGCTGACTTGAAGGACACAGAACTAAGCAACAGTAGTGATGGAGTCAAGGTCGCAATGCATGGTTTTCTCTTTCCAGAGCGTAAGACTAGTCTCCTATAAGTAACTTCATGGTATTTTAGGGGTGGGGGCAAGTCCCAGACAGGGCTTCTCTGTGTATCTCTGGCTGTTCTGGAACTCACTGTAGACCAAGCTGACCTCAAAGATTCTCCTGCCTCTGCCTCTGGAGTGCTGGGATTAAAGGCATTCACCACCACCTGGCTATGCTTTACTTTTACAAAAAAAAAAAAAAGAAAAGAAAAGAAAAGAAAGAAAGAAAGAAAAGAAAGAAAGAAAGAAAAGGAAAGAAACAAGCTGAGTGTGGTGGCACAAGCCATTGATCCCAGCACTTAGGAAACAGATCAATCCAGCTGGGGTTACATAGTGAGATTTATAGGCTGGGAAGTGTGTGTGTGTGTTAGAGCACTTCCCTAGAATGTGCTAGGCAATGATCACTACCACCACAGAAATACTGAAAATAAAACAAGAAAAAATGTTGTAAATACTTAATGGTATGTCATGAATAAGTTTTAGGAAAAACATCCATTGGAGTTACTACGGTATTTCAACTCTTTCCAATATTCCATTTATAGCTTAAGGTATGGTAAAGACACTCAGTCTGTTACAGATGGTGACCTTTAAGTGGAGCCCAATGTATTTTAGAATAGAAATGATTAAAATATGTGAGTCTAGGGTGGTAGTCAACCATAATGTGAAGGCTGAGAAGGAGAATGCAGACAAAACTTACTTTAAGGTCATGTCAAGGAGGAAAGACCACAACAGATGAATAAATGATCATGTATCCCATAAGGCTTGGGAACATTGTTAGGGAATTCCATGGTTGTGCAAACACAGTACAAACTAAGGTAGCTGTCCACTGCCCATTGCTATGACATGATGCATCTCTGGTACCCCTGGCAGATAGATGTATACGACCCTTCACCACAGGATCCTGGATCACCTTTCATTTCTCAGTTGCCATGTAAAGTTACATGCCCGAGATAGGAGACTGCAGAAATGTTTGGCGACAGTGAAAGATTTCTCAACATGGAATGACAGTGTGTAAGGAGCCAGACAGGTGTTTCTGGAAGGGTTCATTGGTGTGTGGCACAGGATTTGACTTCAGCCTTGGTTTTGCACACATGTATTTTGTGTGGCACATGTCATGCAGCACCAGCAAACACTGTCTGAAACACCTGGGCTCACATTTGAGACATTGATTCTAGCTACCCATTCTTACTTCAAGCCAAATGACAAGGTGTCCTGGAATCCGCTGCCCGCAGCTATGGTTGGCTGACCACAGGTTCCTGGACCCAGGTCTCATTTCTAGGAAACAGAAACTTAGGCCTAGTCTCCCAAACTGCCAGTTTGTAGCCTGTATTGAGTATTGGCTTACTCAGCCCTCTCGGTGCCAAGTGCCTTTACCACTGGTCCATTGCACCTGGCCACCAAGATTTAATTCTTTATGGAAAACACATACACACACATCTCTCTAGTATACAAACTTGTTTTTGTCTTTAATAAATGGTAAAGTTCTGTTACTTAAGGGTTTTTTTTTCTTGTAAAATTTTTTAAACTTAGTCTATGTCCTGCTCACTGCCCCCTCCTGGTCACCCCCTCCCCCTCCCCTTCTCTGAATGGTTGAGCTCACAAGGGAGCTTCCCTCCCCAGGTATCATCCCACCCTGGCACTTCAAGTCTGCAAGGCTAGGTGCTTCCCCTCTCATTGAGGCAAGACAAGGCAGCACAGCTAGAACATATTCCACATACAGGCAGCAGTTTTTGGGATAGCCCCCATTCCAGTTGTTTGGGACCCACATGAAGACCAAGCTGCACATCTGCTACATATGTGAGGGGAGGCTTAGGTCCAGCCCATGTATGTGTGGTCTTTGGTTCAGTCTCTGAGAGCCTCAAGGGTCCAGGTTAGTTGACTCTGTTGGTCTTCCTATGGAGTCCCTATCCCCTCCAGGACCCACAAATCCTTCCTCCTATTCTTCCATAAGCGTCCCCAAGCTCCATCCACTCCTTGGCTGTGGATGTTTGTATATATCTGAGCTGCTGAATGTAGCCTCTCAGAGGATCACTTGCTCCTATTTACAAGTGTAACAGTGTCATTAATAGTGTTAGTGACTGGTGCTTACCATGGGATGGGTTATTGGTTGGTCGTTCCCTTAGTCTCTGCTCCATACCATGCCTGCATTTCTTGTGGACAGGATAAATTTTGGGTGGAAAGTTTTGTGGGTGGGCTGGTTTCTCTATCACTCCATTGGGTTCCTGCTTGGCTACAGTTGGTTCTTCAGGTTCCATGGCCCCAGTGCAGTGAGTTATGGGTAAGGCCACCCCCCATAGATACTTAAGAGTGTTTTAGCTTCTAGGACACACCAAAATATGCATGTTTTTTATTGTTTGTATGGAGGGGGGATTGGGAAATACTGTTCTGTAACTTCTGACCATTTCTTAAGGCCTATGAAAACAAACCTTTAGGTGCTTGAAGTTATAAAGAAAAGATAAAATAAATGTGAAACTTAAAAATTAAATAACTTTTTAATGATTTAATATAAAATTTTTTGAATCTAGAGCTCTATTATATTGCTATACAACTGAGCAAACAGAGATAACAAGGAAAAAGTGTAAGCAGCCTTGCTCTAGGGGCAATTTCTCTAGTTAGGAACATTCCCAGGCTCTCTACCACCTTTTAACACTGTATTAGAAGTGAGGGGAGTAGACTATGTTAAAATACTTCTCTGTTTATTATAATCTAAATTTTAAAAACGTTTGTTCAATTATTACAAGACTTGAAGAATCTTCAGAGTTCATAAAAAGCTCACCCTGACAATTTTGGAGAGCACGTTCATGTGTTTTTATGGAGAAGGTATTCCTGTCATTTTGGAAGCTATTTTGCTCCTGGCATTGAGTAGGTAAGGCTCATGATAATGATAATGCATGTGGTAGGAATACAACACACCCTTGTGGTATGACAGTACTACTTCTTCCTGATTAAATTAGTTACCTCAACTAGGATGTGACTTCTCCTTGCCTGTTTCTCTCTTGGCACAAGGGACCTGAAGTGCCTTCCAAAAAAACCCTGGCAGAGTTAAAAAGCATTATTGTTGTTATTATTATTATTATTATTTATATCTTTTGATGAAATAGTTCCTATGCTAGACCCAGAAAGCTGGAATGAGAATCGCAGGCTCCCCTCACGGCTTACTAGGAGAGATGGGATGGATGTGTTAATTTCCTATTGCTGCTGTTTTCTGCCCTGAAGGCTAGGTGTCTTAATCACTTTTTAAATTACTATACAGAGACAAAATGACAAGGCATCTTATAAAACATTGTTGGGACTTCTTACATTTCCAGATAATGAGCTCATGAGCAGCATGGTCAGCTCTGGAGCAATAGCTGAGAACTTCCATCTGTCTATAAGCACGAGGTAGAGAAAGCTACCCGGAAATGGCACGGGGGCTTTTAAACTTCAAAGCCTTTACACTCCTTCTTCAACAAGGTCTCAATTCCTAAACTTTCACAAATGGGAGCCAGTCTCACTCAGATAACTGCATTGCTTCTCTTTAAGTGTAGTGGTCACTGAGGATAATTTTCCTATCTTGATATTACTTTGTCATAACATTGTAAGTTCCAGATACTAGGATATGAATTTATTCCAAGCCATTATTCAGTCTATCATTGTGGGAATTCAATATGTACTCACCATCCCCAAAGCACAGGAGTCTATGAACATGGAACACAGTAGCATATAATGGTGTTTAGAGTGGACACAGCTATCCCAAATGGCTGCAACTTGAGCTGAGTTACATCTTATCACCGAGACCTACAGAGCTCAGTATACTACTTTGGTGGTAGAACAGTTCTGGTGAAATGACTGGATAATGTGCAATAATTAATTTTTGCTTTGAGGAAGATACTGTATCATTTAACTAAACTTCTGGGGCCAAAATCTTTCACTGATGTGACAGGCTGTTGGTCTTATTGGGGATTATCTCCTTCTCTGACATACAACATGTCAGTTATTGTTTATCTGGGCCAGTCAACACAATACCATCTCTGGCACACTCAGACAACCCAGACCTCTTCAGACTTTATCGGTTAGAGGGTAGGGGAGTAAATTTAACTCATGGCAAGACTAGACTTGTGCACTGATGTCTCTGGATCATAAAATCAAACTTCTGGTCCAGCAGCCTGAGGACTTAGCTCCACACATACCCTTACGCGTCTGGTGGTGTACATTGGCTAGGTCTTCCAGTCTCCTTTGGCATGTAGGCTCATTTGGAATTGTTGAGATGCAGCACAGATTGAGGCTGAGAGCTGCTTCATCATAGCATATAGCTGCTGGCATATTTTTCATAATTGCTTTTCTACCTCTACTTAAGTTTTTAAATTATGTGAGCCTATATCTCTTAAAAATAAGCAACACTAAAAGAGACATTAGGGCAACCTTCTACCAATCTGTTTCTATTTGTCTAACTAATGGTAATGTACATGTAGGGATAAAAACTTCAATGTTGGCCTTATATTCATTCACAGTTAGTAAACTTGCAGTTATATCTAACCAAAATGAAATACCATTACATTGTTAATATTGCACTAAGTACTTCATAAGCATTCTCAGTTATTAGAGCACAGAATTCTTACATGCTCCATGTTCAGGTTTTTGTTTCAACAAAAGTATATGTATATATTATTGGAATAAATTTCGTAAGTAATTATTAAAACTAGAAATTTTATGTTACTATAATCTAAATAATATTAAGAAAACTAGACATAAATGGTCATTGGTCATAGACAGTGAAGAACAGTAACCCACGAGACATGGAAAGCAACGCAAGCGAGTTAAAACTACTCCAACTCACTATTGTCTAGGGAAAGTGTCCAGCTGTGGCCCAGAGTTATAGAATCCAGGTTGACCAGGCTGTGGTCCCAAGGCAACTATAGTTCATAGGGCAGAGAAAAACTTTTCTATGAAATGAAAGAAGGAATACATCCCAACTGTTGGCCTCATCATATATGATGTCAACAGTATTTGCATAACATTAACACAAAAATTCATCATATGCTAGTGCAGGCTAGTTCCTTTAATAGTGCCTTCTTACCAACTGTGGGAACCATGATCATTGGGAAAGTGTAGTATGTGTGTGTGAGGTATCCCTATATGTGTAGGCATGCATGTGCCACTTAACATGTAAAGGTCAGAAGACAGGATGCCACCTTTTCAATGTTCCCAATAGCCCAGGCTAGCTGGTATGTTATCTTCCTGGGATTCTTGTTTCCAGTTCCCATTTCACTCAGGAGCACTCTGACTTTATGTAGACTCTAGAGATCCGAGCTCACAAGTGCATGGCAAATGCTTTAACCACTAAAGCATTTCCTGGCCTGAGAACACCAGGGAGCCAGGTATATGGTGGTGGTGCATACCTATAATTCCAGAACTCAGAAGGCTAAGAGGACCATATTGAGACCACTCTACATTACGAAGACTTAAAAAAAAAAAAAAAGGAAGAAAAAAACACTACTAGGATTTTAATGAATGTACAAAATTTATACTAACCATTTTCATTTAAAAATTTTCCAATAATGTCTGGTTCTATTTAGATGTTCTTGAGACAGGGACTCATTTAGCACTGTGCATGTAATCAACATTCAACGGCTCCTCCGGCCTCTGCTTTCTGAATGCTTCTACACTTACTCCACCACATTCTTATCCGGCCTTCAGCCCTTACTCTTTCTGCTCCATACACTCCAACTTGTTTTAGCCCCTCAGACTCCTCCACAATGCGCTTGTGTACTTTATCCTCAATCCTGGAACCATGTCCCAGTTTTGTCACTCAATGCCTGTGCTCCTTAGACCCTATATTCCAAGGGAGTTGTACTTTTTTTTTTTTTTTTTTTTTTTTTTTTTGAGACAGGGTCTATCTACATAGTCCTGGCTGTCCTGCAACTATGTAGTCCAGGTTTTCTTCAAACTACCTGCCTCTGCCTCCCAAGTGCTAGATTAAAGGTATGTGCTTTTAATCATAGGTTCCTGTTGCACCAAGATCCTTTCCTCTCAGGACTTGTTAGAACATGAATTACACAAAAGGTTATATGTGGGTTGAGTGACTATTTGGTATTCCACTATAAGGTCCAAGGAGTCGGGGTTTGGTTTGGCTTTGTCTACTGTTTTATTGCAGTGTCCAGTACATTGCTGGTTCTTAGTGTTATTTATGAATGGTCTTCCAGTACCATTTTATGACAGATTTTTTTTAGTTCGATGGCTTCTCCATTAGGTGGCAGCATTAGCAGCAAATGAAAAACACTTGATTTTAAAGATCTCAATCTTAGGTGTGAGTATTGCCAAGCTGCTGTTTACTGATTTATTACTTACCACACTGCTGTGTGATTGCTTATTTATTATGTTTCTTATATTGTATACTACTGTCCATCAAATATGTCATATGGATACTTAATCCACTATTCAGAATACAAGAAACATTTTCTGGGCCTGGAGAGATGGCTCAGCGGTTAAGAGCACTGACTGCTCTTCCAAAGATCCTGAGTTCAAATTCCAGCAACCACATGGTGGCTCACAACCATCTGTAATGGGATCATATGTCTGAAAACAACTGCAGTGTGTTCACATAAAATAAATCTTGAGGGGGGAAAAAAACCTATCTGCCTATAAGAAAAAAATCCCAACTGTGGCATAAACAGTTTGGGTAGCCAGGGTCAGGGGTTGGGAAGTTGCAGGTTTTTGATTTTTTTTTTTTAAGTGACAAAAGATTAGAAAGACTTTTCAGGGCTAGTCTTGCTGATAAAGGATTTCCTTAATAAAAATCCTGTAATTCCATTTTTGCATGGCTGAATGCTACATCTCCAGAGTAAAAACTCAACAGCCTCCTTAGAATGCCTGCTACGTCTCTGTCCAGCACTAGTTTACCTGAATGTTGTAGAAAACTTAACTCCTCATCAGGGGTTTCAGCCTGCCTTTGATCATTTAGTTCTCAGATAACCGGAAACAGTGATTTGCTTTTCCAGCTGTCTTTATTTCCCTTCCTGTCTTGGTATGTAAGCCAGGCCACCTGGGACTCAGGGACTAAACGATTCTAAGTGAAATGAATTCCACCAGCTCCACCTGACACCAACTACCTGGTCACAGCATATGACAGAAGGCAATTCCTCAGTCCCCAAGTGGTGCTCTGACTCCTCTCCCTAGTACTCAACCCCAGATTGGCATCTTTAGCATTTTAGTTCCAATACAGCAAGCTGTTGGCACAGGAGGGCAAAGGAACCCAACCAGTGAGGAGGAAGTATGCCAATTCAGGCAAACACAGGAAGGTCTCTCTGAGAAAGGAACGTTACAAGGTGTCTGGAGTGGGTCACAGAATAGCATTTCCTTAGGAAGCTTGCTGTGTACAAGATACTACTGCTCACAACAGTCTTATCGCCAATGTGCACATTACTATGTCCTGTTACAAGCAAATCGCAATAGCTCACTTCTGGAGCACCGAAACTTGGGGGCCTAGCACTGCTTCCTCCCCACACAGCAAAATCTCACCAAACCACTTCAAGTATCAGTTCCATGTAAATATCCTGTTTATTTGCCCGAACTTTCTTCCCCATTTTGCACCTGTCCAGCAAGTTGTCCTGGCAGCTACTCCACTCTTGCACTGAGGACGACATGTGTAATTTCTGCTGCTAAGTTGTGAGCTCCTTGGTGAGAGGACTTTTTTAAGCTTAGTGGACCTTTATTTTCTGAACCGATTACAGATAGAAGGCACTGGATATTTGTGCTTCATGGGAAAGGCACTGACATAGTCCTTACTGCTACGGCTGCAAGAAAAAGAGCAGCAGACATGTACAATACATGTGCATCTGAGTTATACAGCAAGACAATCAGCCTGTTGCCTGTGTCCTTCATCAAGCAAACCAGCTCACGGGGCTTCAAAGTGCATTAAAACAGAGGCCTATGTGACCCTCAGCTATTAGCTATCCCAGTGGCAAATGGCAGTGACAGTAGAAAGCCTTCTAGTTTTATACTCAGATGGCTTGAAAACTGCAGAATTTGTTTCCTACCTATAGTAGCAACAGCTGCTGATGCTTTTAGACCTATTCAGCATGTGTGTGTTATTCTTTTAATGAAAAAGACTTTTCAGGGCTAGTGTTGCTGATCAAGAACTTCCTCAATAAAAAGTCCTATAATCCCATTTTAGCAGACCTAGACGCTACATCTCTATGTCTCTGTCCAGCACTAGTTTACCTGACCACTATATCTACAAGGACTACTGTGGGAAACGGTGATTTGCCTTTCCAGCTGCCTTTATTTCCCTTCCTGTCTTGGTATGTAATTGGTCTTCTTGGGACTCGGGGATTGAACAATTTCTTTTTTAGAAGTTGCTATACATTAGTAAATCTTTTTCTTAAAGATTTGTTTATTTTATGTACATGAGTACACTGTAGCTGTGTTCAGTCACGCCAGAAGGGAGCTTCGGACCCCACTGCAGATGGTTGTGAGCCACCGTGTGGTTGCTGGGAATTGAACTCAGGACCTCTGGAAGAGCAGTCAGTGCTCTTAACCACTGAGCCATCTCTCCAGCCTGAATTGAACAACTCTTAATAAAATGAATTCCACCAGCTCTACCTGACACTAACTGCCTGTTCACAGCACATGACAAAAGTCAAGCTCTTGCTATAGCTTCTTGACCAGGAAAAGAAGATAAATCTAAAGTTTAAGGTCTATAAAAATCTTAGGATTTTTGTACAGCTATTATACAGCTCAAAGCTAGACTTTTAGATTCCCTACAATTCAAAGTAACTCTTAGTTTTAAGACAAGGTCTCACTCACTGTACCATGACTCAGGTTGTCCTTGAACTTACATTCATCCTGCCTTCAGTTTTTCAAGTGTTGAGATTATAGGCATGAGTTAACTGCCCTGGGACAGAGAAGTATTTCTTAACCCTTTGTAACATAAAATAAAAAGAACTATATTTAATACCCTCCCATACCCACATACAGACACTCCACTGGGGAATGCTATAGGATTGGAGTTACCTCCATGTACTGATCCTTCTCTGTAATTTAGTCTCAGTAACAAAGCTCCATCACAGTAAAGCTTCAATTCAGAGTTCATAATTTTGTCACCCAGATTTTTTTCCAATCTAGAAAAAAAAAAAAAAACACACAATCCAATTTAAGGAAACACTATATGCAAATAAATCCCAGACCAAATGAATATTAAGACCATATATTCACTGAAAACTAAGGTAAAATGCACAATTTATGTCTGTACAGATGAATCCTATTTTAATGAGTCACATTGCTTTCCTCTGATACTTTAATACATTCTCGATGTGATCAACAGAAGACAAAATTCTTTGGATCAGTCAGAGTTCATTTTCAGACCACAAATCACTGACAGCCCTAGTGAAAATGCAGCCCTAGCTGAAGTACTAAGGGCCACTCATCTGGCTCTACTGCGTCACTAAATCTACCCATTCTCGCCAACTAGAGGACAGGGGCGGCATTCCAGATCAAGGACTATGTGATCCACGTGGGGGGCATAAGATTTCACTGGGTAGACACGGAGGATTTGAGTCCTCCAC
This sequence comes from Micromys minutus, assembly GCF_963924665.1. NCBI lineage: Eukaryota > Metazoa > Chordata > Mammalia > Rodentia > Muridae > Micromys > Micromys minutus. The sequence continues at coordinate 2,137,640 of NC_137962.1, read as the reverse complement.
AGTTTCCCATGTACTTGATGAAGAAGACAGGCGATCTGAGTTTCTGCAGATTCTGCCCATCTTTGCCATTCTGGTTTGCTGGTTGATGACATCTCCCCCATGAAGTTCCCAGTAGTTGCATCTCCCCATTTATCAGTGGTAATTTTCTGGGAATGAGGCCAATGCTCTTTTTCCACATTACTGCTTCCAGGTGACTGTGGATTCTTTCTTGAGAAAGATTCCACATTTTGGTGGATATGCAGAATACCCCCAACATCCTTTCGTAGCACTCGGCAAGCAATGGGCCAGCCTTCTTCAGAACTGGGAATGAGCCCCAGGTTCACCCTATCTGCAGTGTTTGAGAGCTTCAGTTTCCTGTTGTCCCCAAAATGTATTTGGCACCGGTCTGCAACTCCATTCATCTCCAAATTGTTTCTTAGAGCAACTACAGCATGAGGATTCCATTCACAGGCATGGACGAAGGCAGCACCGGCATGAACTAGGAAAGGCAATGTAAAATAACCAATCCCTGCATATAGATCCACCAGCACTTCCCCAGCACAGGATAGTGACGCCACTCGAAGTTTCTCCGTGATGTTTCCGAAGGAGAACATGCACTGTGTCACATCAAACTTATACCGGATGCCATTATCAATATGCTCTACCCAGCCATGGTCACCCAGCAGCAGAGTCACTGACGGAGTTCGAGTACCATCAGGTAAGACCCGCCCTCGTTTTGCCAAACGTTGAACTCCAAGGGCTGAGGCAACAGTCTCCCAAAGCTCTGGTTCCAGCCTTTCCCACTGCGTGGCTTGGAAACAGTCTTCACGAAGCAGCATTAGGTCACCATGCCGTTGCCAAGATCGAGGCAAATCTGCCTCCAGTTCAGCGGACCATGTCACTCCGCGGTCCTCTACCCAACGCCTTACCTCAAGACACAGTCTTTGAGCAGGTGAACAAACCCGAGCCTTTTTAGAAGGAAGAGGATCCAGGAGCTGCGTCAGAACGCAGTTGCTGCCTGGGGCAACGCGATTCCTCAGCTCCTGCAGATGCTGTTCAGAAAGGGTTTCCGCCAGCACCGGCAGCGCTACCGTGCCATCCCGCAGCTTTTCCACACGGTGCTGCCTATCCAAGAGGTTTTGCTTCTGTAGATAGTCTCTGTATCTCTGGGTAAACCGAGGCTCAGTCACAACTGCGACAACTACAGATTTCTCACATTCTCTCTCCATGTCGCTAGTGTTTGCATCCCTTCGGTGTACATCAACTAGAGTCTCTTGTGGAATTGCTTTCCCTCGCCGCTACAACCGACCGCTACAACCGGAAAAGCTAATCCCTCTCCGCTACCGGAAGTGACGTCAAACAAACAGGCCAGCTCTAGATGTATTACTGCGATCCGTGAATGGCATTTTGGTTGCTGTAGGTTGCTCTGTGAAGCCGCGGCCGCCATGTTTGTTATGGTCATGATCAGCTTGTACTTGCTTTCCCTTAGGAAAATTAGTAATTCTATAAACCAAAAGTCATGAAATGAGTCAATATCCCCCGAAAACTTTATACACTCTCTTTAGAGTATTTTAAGCTCGTAATATTTTAAAAACGTTAATCTGAAATGGGTTGAATTTACGGAAAGGATTCCAAAAATCTAGTGCTGCTTATAAATTAGCACCAACAACCACCTTATTGTTGGAAGTGGAATGTTATAAAGCTTCCTTATTTCCTTTTCTTGCAAAGATTTTTGTTGGGATTCTGTAAACCCCACTCCTCAGTTACCTAGCAACAGCCAGGTATACCCCACCCCTCAATTACCAGGCAGTAGCCAGGTATGCTACATCCCAGTGACCTGACACTGTAAAAGGAACTGCCTGACCGCCTCCTCTCTCTCTTGCTCTCTTGCTCTTGCCTCCTGGCTCTCTTGCCTCCTGGCTCTCTTGCTCTCCCACCCCTACCCCTCCTCTTCCCTTTCCCTTTTCCCCCTCTCCCTCCACGTGCTCATGGCTGGCCTCTTCTCTACTCCTCTACTCCACTATCCCCCCCCCCCCCCGCCTCTACCACCCTCTTAACTCCCCCATGACCTGAATAAACTCTATTCTGTACTGTACCGTGTGTGGCTGGTCCCTCAGGGGTAAGGGATTCCCAACATAGCCCCCCCCCCCAGAGGTATCTCCCTTGCCCCCAGGCCTCGCCGCACCGTCATGGGCCATATGCCCCCACTCTCTTCATTCTTTCCCTAACATTGGTGCCGAAACCCAGGACTTCATCTTTTCACAACATTGGTGCCCCATGACTTTTCCTTTCATTGGTGCCCCGTCATTTTTTCCTTTCAATTTTCATCACAGCTGCTTCGTTATCTAACAAGGGAAACGTATTTTAAAATAAAGAAGGATGTGAGTAGAGTAAATTCTTCTGTCAACTCTCAAAAACTGGGAATCTTTATTTAGGAAATGTTGATTACCAGAATCATCTTGAACAAATTGTTATTCTAATGAGAGATGGCCCAGCGGGTAAGGAGTATTTGCCACCAAGCCTAACAACCAGGATTCCTAGACTTCACATGGTGGCCAAACCTCTTGTCTTTTGTAAAAATCATTTATCTTTTAGAGGAGAAGGCACTCATGCCATAGTGCAGGTGTGATAGTCAGAAAACAATTTGCAGCCTCTGTCCTCTATTTATACTTTGTGAGTTCTAAGGAAGAAACTCAGGTTGTCAGACTTGGTTGCAAACTTTTTCACTTGTGGAGTCATCTTGCCAGGCCATCCTTGTCCTTTTACATATTGATTAATAGTTCTGTAAATACAAATAGTGAAATGAATACATTTATTTGGCTCCTTCTGAAAAAATAATCAAATGTGAGACTTTTTTTTATCAAATTCTAGAAAACTTCTGTTTAAGGCAAAACTTTAAATCTTTTTATCTCTCCCCAGTTGTGAGACTTGTATGCAAATGATTATTTAAGACTGCATTACTTTATTTCCATATACTTAAAGTTTTTCAAATTCTTGTTTTTTTATTTATTTCAAAAATTTACTCTACCATTGTCAGAGAACATATATTTTTTTAATAACTTAGGCTCTTTTAAACTTATTGAAGCTTTTCTCATTTTTTAGTTTTTACTATTCAATATTTTTATTAGATACTCTCTGTATTTACACTTGAATTATTATCCCTTTCCCTCATCCCATTCCCATCACCCCTCCTCCTCCACTTGTCTTCACGAAGGTGTGCTTTTCTCATTCAGAATATGGTTTGTTCTTGGAGAACATTCAATGTGCATTTAACAGGAGTGTCTGCTCCACTCTTGCTGTGTGGAATGTTTATCTGCTAGCAGACATCTTTTCAGCTCATGTTCAAGTAAAAACAGTTCTGGGATGGTAGAGTGCTTGTCTAGTATGTGCAAAACTCTGAGATCAATTCCTGTCAATGGTATCCCTATAAGCCCCCGAACACAATATTCTAGAGTCTTTCTTACCCAGACCACAGTCTCTATTCAGAAATGCGTACGTACCTAGTACAGATCTGAGCATTAGATGAGATCTTATTATCAACACACACATACACACTCACACATAGACTCTCTCACACACACTCACACACACATGCTTCCTTCTACTCTGCTTCTGTGACTGCTTTACTGCCCAGAAAACTGTTTTTCTGCCCCATTATCCCACCACAGCGGGCTCCTCCAGAGGACTACTTTCTCCCATCTTGTCCTTATTCAGTAAGACACACCTGTATTACATATCAGCATGTAGAATTTTATAGTCAAATATTTTTATTTAATGCTGGCTATCTTTTCCCAAAGTGGTTGGTTTGTTTCCAAGAGCTAGGGGATGAAGCTGGGTTTTTGTCTCTTAGTGTATTATTTCATTAATATGGCCATGCAGAGTTGGTTATAACGTATTTACAGAAAGAAGGTGTAAGTGAACTGATAAATAAAAGGCTGGATAGAATAAATATCTGAAGGAAAAGTACTTCATAGTTCGAGTGTTTTCGTTTCAAAATATTGTGGCTAGAGGGCAGCAATAGTCAGCATAGAGCAGTCAAAACTGACTAAAGTCTCAGAGGGTTTGCCTGTCTAAGGCTCCTCAAGAATCACACCTCTTCCACTGATTGTACTCATCACCATTAGAAGCCCTTTACGGACATGGACTACGAAGCTTAGTAAACATAGCTCTTTCCAGGAATGCATTAAGAAAAATGTGCATGGATTTCTCTGTGTGATAAACGTTGCTATTTAGAGCCTAAAGTGAATAGAGCTTAGCACCAAATCCATATATTGTTGTAGTTCTAGGTTGTTCCATTAGGGGGCAGGCCTGGGTCACTAAGCTGGTGATAATCACAAAAGAAATACTTAACTTTTTTTCCCTCACCTTTGGCCATAGAGCTCTGCAGGCATTCTTTCCTCCTCCCTTCTGCACACTAGATGCTTTTTAAATATCTGGCCAATTCTCATATGGAAACTCTCAGGAATTACTAAAGACGATGATCTATCGTGTCCTAGGAGATGGCTGAAGGGCACTCCTATCTCTTACATGTAACCTCCCTCATCTTTCAACTTACCCCTATGTTTCCCAGTCACTCTTCTCTGCCCCCATCCCCCTTCCACCGTTAAAACTATAGGAAGTTAAAACTCTTTCTTAACATGCTATTAAGTTTTTTGTTCATGTCTCACAGGTGGCACAGTCAGAGTCAGAGGTCTTTGTCAAACAGTGGCCTTGTCTCCCTCCTTTGAAGCTCTAAGTGCCTGCTGAGAGGTGTGTGCAGAGTGAGCCACTGACTGCCCACAAGTGACTTCTCAGAGTGGGCTATTTTGCTTTCAGGATGAAATATCCTAGATGATCCTGAATGAATTGAGGCATTTGCTTTAGGAAAACCTTTGGGGATGCATCTCCTAGTGAGTTTCTTCTTTTTCTCCTCCTCCTCCTCTTCCTCCTGGCTGTCCTTGAACTCACAGAGAGATCCACTTGCCTCTGCCTCCCAAGTGCTGGGACTAAAGGCTTCAGCACTGCTTCCCTCTTGTTGTTAACGTTTACGTTTTAGAAGCATTTGCCTGCATGGGTCCCTCCCAATGTCCCAATAGTGTGTGTGTGATCATGCATGTGCTGAGCAATCTCTTGCAAGGTCATATGAGTCATATGTTTGTGTAAAGTTTTAAAAGTTTAGCTGAAAATCATAACGATTACTGTGGTATGCTGATCATTGTCCTCTGACCCATTCCCATGTATGTATAGTATCCTGGGGAGGCTTCTGGCATTTTGGAAACCTAATAGGCAAAGTCAGAATAAGAGCACATTGAGTTTTGTGGGGCTACAGAGACTGCAATCATTCCCATGTGTATAAAGCTATTGGTAGCTGTCTTAGTTAGGGTTTTATTGCTGTAAACAGACACCATGACCTAGGCAAGTCTGACAAATAAAAACATTTAATTGAGGCTGGCTTACAGGTTCAGAGCTACTCCAGTATCAAGGCAGAAGCATGGCAACATCCAGGCAGGCATGGTGCAGGAGGAGCTGAGAGTTTTACATCTTCATCCAAAGGAAGCCAGGAACAGACTAAGCATCCTCAGGCAGCTAGGAGGAATGTCTCCAAGCCCACCCCCAGAGTGACACACTTTCTCCAACAAGGCCACTTCTTGGGCTAAGCATATGCAAACCATCACATTCCACTCCCTGTTAGCAGCTTTCCTTGGTAGGTATCCATTCACTCTGGCATCTTTAACATCTTTGGGTCTCCAAGGCAGCTTAAATGTTACAGCTTTTCATTTCAATGTCTGGGATCTACACATGACCTTCTGGGCTCATCCAAGGGCTGGCTTCACTTCTCCAGCTCTGCCCACTGTAGCACTTCAAGCTCAGGTTGATCCACTACACCTTTGCTGTTGTTCTTGGTGATCATCCCATGATACTGGCATCTTAAATACACTGGGGTCTTCTATTGCAACAAGGCTTCACCAATAGTCTCTCATAGGCTCCCTCCATGGTGCCAAGCCTCAAATCCTTTGCATGACCCCTTCAATCCTGGATTATCAACAACTGAGGCTGCACTTTCACCAATGGCCTTCCATGGCCTCTCACTGTGCCACGCCTCAGCTGTTCTTCATGACACCTTCACGCCTTCAAAACCAGTACCACCTGGGTGATTCTTACACATTACCAAGTACAGCTGCAGCATAAGGTACAACCTCGGCCATCTCTGGAACACAGTTTTTTTTTGTCCTTTCAGAAAACACTTCCCAGAAGACTTAACCTCAGTGATGCTGGTCTCTTCTTAATCACCACTTATTTCTTAGCTCCAGCTAACCAGCATCAATTGTCCCGATGGTCTCCTTCTCCTAAGTATAAGGCCAGAGCCACATGGCCGAAGCTGCCAAGTTCTGCTGCTTGCAGGAGCTAGAACATGACCCTCTTATTCTATTATTTTATCACTAGATTCCTCTTTTCTAACTCCTTCACTACCTAAGCTTGGCTGTCCTGGATCTTTCTCTGTAGACTGATCTTGAATTTAGAGATCTATATGCCAGTCTCCTGGGATTAAAGGTGTGCACCACCACACCTGGATTTAAGTGTTTCTTCACCCAGAACTTGCTGTTCTAGGCTGACCTTGAATTTAGAGATCTGCTCATCTTTGACTCCTGGGGTTAAAGGTTTGTACTAAGTCGCCTGGAGCTAATTTAGCTGGGTGGGGTCTTTCCCCAAGGTCCTTACTTCCTTAATTCAATTTAAAATTCTTGAACACAGAATTTAGCTTTATTTCACTTTCTGGTGTCCCCTTTAATACTGGAACCATATTGTATCTTTCCTTTCTCAATTTGCTCTTTTTCATTATCACTCTCACTAATAAAGTCTTCTATATTCTTACTACGATAGTCCACTAAGCCCCATTTAAAGTCTTCCACAGCTTTCTAAATCCAAAGTCCCAAAATCCACATTTTTCTAAACAAAAGCATGGTCAGGCCTATCACAGCAATACCCCACTCCTGGTACCTACTTCTGTCTTAGTGTTTTATTGCTGTGAACAGACACCATGACCAAAGCAAGTCTTATAAATAAAAACATTTGATTGAGGCTGGCTTACAGGTTCAGAGCTTCAGTCCAAGTATCAAGGCAGAAGCATGGCAGCATCTAGGCAGGCATGGTGCAGGAGGAGCTGAGAGTTCTACATCTTCATCCAAAGGAAGCCAGGAACAGACTAAGCAACCTCAGGCAGCTAGGAGTGTCTCCAAGCCCACCCCCAGAGTGACACACTTCCTCCAACAAGGCCACACCTTCTAATAGTACCACTCCCTGGGCTAAGCATATGCAAACCATCACAGTAGCTATTCCACTTCACTTGACATCTTAGCAAGGGGCAAGGCCAGATGTCTTATGACTCTATAAATGTGTTATGTGGTGCTGAAGGGCAAGAATTGTGCAAGGGTCAGTAATTAGAGTGTGAAAAATTCTTTAGGTCTTCAGACATTTAGATTTTTTAAAAAATGTGTGTGTGTGTGTGTGTGTGTGTGTGTGTGTGTGTGTGTGTGTGTGGTGTGTGCATGTGTGGGGGCAGCCAGAAAGGCCAAAAGAAGGTGTTAGACCTTTTCAGCTAGAGTTTCAGGCTATGCTGTTGATATGGTGTTGGGAGGTGAATTACAGTTAGACTGCAAGAGGAGAGCACATTCGTAAGCACTGAGACAGCTCTTCACTTCCCAACATGTAGATTTTGAAACAGAATCAGAATGTTCTGCCAGCAGTTCTGAGCATGTATGCCCTGAGGATGCTTAGAGATGGTCTGCTCTTATACTGCCCTCTTTCTGCTACCTCAGGGGGGTTTCATTGGCAGTGTATTTGCTTGTGCTGTAGAGTTCCTTCCTTTTGGCTGTAAGTTGTTTTGTACACTTGGCCACAGCTTTTGCATTGAGCACTGGCTTCATCAATGCAAACACTGGCCTCGTGAATCTCTTTCTCATAGCTGATGGAAAATTTGCTTTCTTTCTGGGGACATTCCCATTCACGCTTGAGCCATGGTTTTGCACTCTCTCATCCTGTACTTGTGATTTCTCCTTGATTTTAGAGATATCATGACACTAGAGAGAAGTGTTCCTGGTAAACTGTGGTCACTACTGTCTGCATCTGATTCACCTCTGAGGGTTCCCAGCATTGCAATTCCTTCTTCACTTCCACTCAGGACCTGTATTTCCCCTCTGTCTGTTTCTTATCTCTAAAATTCTTAGTCCCCAATGACAGCATTCCTTCTCCCTATAGCTTTTCATTTATGCTTGGATCCTTTCCTGATCCCAAGGTTTAGGTTTTGGAGGAAAGCATTCAGGGAATCAGGTAGGTTACTCCTGATCCTTTTTGATCCATCCCTTCTAGAGTGATGGAGAGTGAACAGATTGTGATGATGAACAAACACAAAGGAGGAAACGGGAGAGACACAAGTTAATACTTCAAAATATAGCCAGAAGCATGTGTTTATTTTGAGTATTGTTTCAAGTTTGGTCTTGTGAAATGTTATGTACTATGTTGCTTGGTCTGGTGGTTTGAATAGGTATACCTCCACACCCCTACAGATTCATGTGTTGAATGCTTGGTCCATAGGAAGTGGCACTGTTAGGAGGTGTGGCCTTGCTGGAGTAGGTGTGGCCTTGTTGGAAGAAGAGTTTCACTGTGGTGGCAGGCTTTGAGGTCTCCTATGCTCAATTTTTACCCAGTATGGAATCCAGTCTTCTTCTGTTGCCTGTGGACTAAGATGTAGAACTCTCAGCTCCTCCAGCACCAAGTTTCCCTGCTCCCTGCCATGTTGATAATGGTATTGTTTTAGTCATGCTGTTTCTTCACAGCAACAGCACCCATAAGACAATCTGCACAATAGCCCGGAGTTATTATTAGTTATTCTTGGGTTATTATAGTCATTCTTGGGCTACTGGTTGTGTTGGACCCCCGTGGCCCAATGATTGGGGTATCCATTCCCACAGAGACACAGAGACTGAGAATGATGCAATAAGCAAGAAGTTTAATAAGTCCAGTGTACTGGGGTTGTTCTGCAAGCAGGACAGAGACAACCTCGAGGTTTCAAAGTACACAATTTTTATACAGTTCTGAGGGCAGATTTCAGCAACAGCATGGGGTGGTAACATTGAATTGGTGGGTTACAGTGACCTTTGGATTCATTGGATGAGGGGGTTTAGGCTGATGATGATGTATATTTGGTTCTTTTCCATGAGACCTTGTGGTTGTTGGTCAGCAAATTCTGTGGGGTTTTGTCCTTGTTTTGTTTCTTGAGCATGAGCTAATTATGACTTGCGTCAGGACCCTATCAAGGGCTTTCTAGAGGACCAGGTGGCTATCAGTCAGTTTATTCTGCAGTTTTTTTTTTTTTTCTGAGAATTATTTGGACCATTGTTTTTACTTGTCAGGCACAGGCAGGGCTTGTTTTCCTCTAAGAGCATCATTTATCTCATAGCCTTGGGATGACTGCAACGTCCCTGAGTCTGACTTAAGCCATTTCTGTGTCTTTAGGGCCCCACAGTTGCTGGGATCCAGGAGTCACCTCACAAACTACATGGACACCAATTGCAATCAGACAGGGATAATTAATTGAGAACTGGTTAATTAATTGATCAACCAGGGCCATGTCTCAGACTTGGGAGCTGAACCATGAAATTGAATTAAGATCCTACAGGGCTTTTAGACCTAAACTTCAAAAAATCTGTGACAAGTTATTTCTCTAGTCAAGATTTAGGGATGGGGAATTTTCTTAGGAACGTATCTTTGTTGTACACTTACCCTGCTCCCATTGGTTGGGGTATCCAACTGTGGCAGAAGACTTGCTTTGTCCAACATTCATGCCTTAACTTGCCAACCGGGATGTCAGTTACCCACATATATGTATCTCTCTGCCAGGTAGGATGTCAGCCCCAGGGAGGTCCTGAGAGCTTAACCTTTACTTAACCCCATACTTAAAATGGAAATCTTATTTTAGATAGTTTTTTTTTTAATTGGTGCAGATGTATTTCTTATATTGGGGTCCAAGCTTATTGTAGGTAACTATACAAAGTAGTTCTACTGACTTCTATTGTGATTGGTTTCCAAGGGCACAGAACATAACAGAATATGTAATCAACTTAGGCAATTAGTAACAGCACAAGTTGGCAGGCTAGGCAGGTAACAGTTACCTAGTCCTTACCATTCAATCCAGGCTTCAATATCTTACCTAGGCTTTAACATTGATGAGACCAAGGCCTAGAGAGACTTAGTAGTACCTTGCACAAGGCCATGCTCACTTTGTTGTGCTATGTATTACATAGTCAGGACAGGGTCTTAGGGCTTGTCATCATAGAATCTAAGGTAAATCTGCTCAGAAAAAGGCTCAGCTGTCAGCCCTTCCAATTATTAACTTTATATGAGCTCCAGGCACATCTCTTAATTATCTGGGCCTGAATTTCTGCTACATCAGCAAATGGATGGTATTGTGCTAGAGTCTCAGGTCCCAGGTTCTGTACAAGGAAGTTAACAGTGCAGAATTAAATGGCTTCAAGTACTCTCCCTAGTCTAGAGGATCTGTAGTTTCAAACAGTCACCAAAGCAGCTTCTCCAGAAGTCCCCCTACCCAACCTTCCACAATCAGAGTGCTCTGAGAGAGCATATCTAAAAACACATTCCTAGGATCACCTACAACTAAGCATATTTTCAGCCAAATCTCTGCAGATAGGACCCAATAGTCTACCGTGTTTATTAAACCACAGTTTAGGTGACCTAGATTGTATATCGTGTTACCAAGGGTTGAGAAGGAAGATAAGAGTTTAATAATGGGAGAGAAGAACCTAATGCATGCTCTGAAAATGTGGTGGGTTGAATGAGAATGACCCCCATAGGATCATATATTTGAATACTTGGGCTCCAGTTAATGAATTACTTGAGAAAAATTAGCGTGTGTGGCCTTGGAGGAGGTGTGTCATTGGAGGTAGGCTTTCAGGTTTCAGAGGTTCATGCCATTTCAGGTTAGCACTCTGTCTCTCCGTCTCTTTCTGCCTCCTCCTCCCCTCCCACTGTTTCATAGCTGTGGACCACATATAAGCTCCCAGACACTGATCCAGCACCAGGCCTAATTAATCACCCATCTGTCTGTTGTCATGTTCCCCACAATGATGGTCATAAATTCACCCCCTGGAAGTGTGAGCCCCCAAGTTAAACAAACATTTTCTTTAGAAGTTGCCTTGGTCATGGTGCTTTGTCAGGGCAATAGAAAAGTAACTAAGACAGACAACAACTGTTTTAAGACAAAAAAGAAAGAAAAAAAGAAAAAAACCAAAAAAAACAGGTTTAAAACCATACATTGGCGCTTGGAATCAGTGAATGAATTTGTTTGATTTCAGAGAAAGCACGCTCTGGTTTAAATGTGACTTGTTACTCCAAGTTTCATACACTGGAGACTTCCAGTATGGAGGTGGGACTTTGAAGAGATGGGTCCTAGGACTGGAGAGATAGCTCAGAAGTTAAGAGCACTGGCTGTTCTTCTAGAGGTCCTGAGTTCAATTCCCAGAAACCACATGGTGGGTGGCTCATAACCACCTACAATGAGATCTGGTCCCTTCCTTATTACTGATAGAGCCATGCAGTTTAGACTTGCAACCTACCAAAATGTGAATAAGCCTCTTTTATTGATTAAAGTTAGCCTGCCTCCAGTATTTCACTCTTGTTATGCCAAATGGACTAATCCAAGGTCCTCATCAGTAGCAGAAAATTACCTAAATGAGCCAAATCATGATCAAGAATACAGCTTTCTAGTGATTAGAAGATTAATGTCTGCTAAATAAAAGTGCATTTATGGGACTGGGAGTCAGCTTAGTGAGAAGCATGCTTGGTATACAGGCAACAGGGCCTGAGTCTGTATCTTCAGCTTAACAAAGGGCACAGACAATGTGGAGACAACAAAGTGGTTCCACTTCACTGCCTTCGGAGGGACAGGTCTTGGAGGGAGAAAAGGAGGGTCATATGCTCTCACTATAGATCATTTTATTGGGGGGTAAAGGGAAGCACTCTAATTGCAGATGGTGTCAGGACACAAACAACCACCAAGGTAATGTGGTAGTGAGAGAGCAATTTGGAGGGTTCAGATTCCATCTTAGAGAATCTGACTTAAGGTTAAACTCAAGTTAACTAATAGGCTGGTACCTAGCACCCGTTTCCAGGGTAACCCCAACAAGACCTACTTTTCCAGGTTACCCCCCTCAACATATCCAGCAACTAGTACCAGGTTCCAGGTTATTGCTCCCCCCAAGACCTAAGTCTAGCACAATTTCCAGGTTACTCCCCAGCCTCAGGTTACAAGCTTGCTCCTGGCACTTCACTTCCTAACAACCACCAAGCAGAAGTTAATTTAAATGTATGGTTTGGTTCTTAGCACCAGCCAATTATGCTAAAGGTCAAAGTAGCTGCTCCCTGCCCCTCCCCTCCACACACACACACACACACAATTAGATGCTCACCAGGCTAGAAACACTCATCCCTCTCTTGCCATTTTCTATTAAAACCTTGTCCTGATGAGTGTTTGGGGCCTTTCTCCACCGAAGCTGTCCTGTAGGTTGATGGTGAATTAAGCCCAAGCTTGAGCTTGTAAATAAAGATCCTAGTGAGATTACATCGAATCAGCTTCTGATTGGTCTTTTGGGGTTCAGGAATGCTTCCCAGTACTTCAGTAGGACTCCTTAAAGGAGGAGAGGAGGAATTTGTTTTTAGAGTAAATTAGAAAAGCAGGCATTTACAAAGCTGTATGGCTGTGGCTTTATAAACAACTGCTTAGAAACAGATCTTTAACAAACATATGAAGTCATTTTATTTATTTAAAGTTCTCTTTTTAAGTGTGCTTATAATATGTGAAATATGGTAGTACAATAACCCAGGCACATATAATGTTAATATACGTAGTTATGTATATTCGGGTCCTCTTTCATTGCTTATACTAATGGTTCAGAGAAAGGGGTTTCCTTTAATAACCCTTCTTGTTCCCCTCCCCCACACTACCTTTACTTTCCTATATCCCAATAGTCTTTCTTCGCCTTTTATTTACTCCCAGTACTTGTCCTTCTGAATCTGGCTTGGCGTGTGTATATGAAGGCCAGTGTGTATCTCTTGTTTTGTATCCATTCATTTATTAATGCCCTGCCCCTGAAGGTGACGCTATTTGGCTACTGTGGCCAGTGCAGCAGTAATGACGGGCACATAGATATCTCTAGAGTAGACATTACCAGAAGTGAGGTAGCTGGATTATATGGAAGTTCTTTTTTAAAAAATATTTATTTATTTATTTATTTACTTATATATTTGAGTGCACTGTAGCTGTCTCCAGACACACCAGAAGAGGCTATTGGATCCCATTACAGATGATTGTGAGCCACCATGTGATTGCTGGGAATTGAACTCAGGACCTCTGGGAGAGCAGTCAGTGCTCTTCACTACTGAGCCATCTCTCCAGCCCCTGGAAGTTTTTAAACTTTTTTTGAGGAAACTTCATAGTGATTGCAGCTGCTCCAATGTACATTCCCTGCACCAGGGCGTGAGAATTTCCCATCCTTGCCAAAAAAAGAAAATTTTGTTTCTTTGTTTTTTCCTTAATGACAGTCATTCTGGCTGGAGTGATTTCTGGCTGGAAATGATTTCAACTATTTCCCTGATGACTAATAAATGTTGATTATTAAGGTCTTTTCTGATTCTTAGAATCAAGAAGAAGCCTCCAAAAGCCAGAATGACTTATGGGAAGGACTTTGGAGTGACAGTGTGAGTAATGAAACCCCCTTCCAGCGCCTCCTTCTGACTGCTTCACAGTGTGGCCTTGCACACCACATGTGCAGAGAACTTGTTAAAGCTCTTGGCACTGTGTTAGAGGTTGGGTGGATTTTAGTTAAAGTCTGGGTTTTCTCTTTCCCTTTTACGGAAGTGCCCATGGGCAGCAATCCGTACCCTGTCTCCACATGTCCCTGCTGCCTCCTCTGTCCAGGTAGTGTGGGCAGCCGTGTTTTCCCCTTTTAATCTGGCCCCCACAACAGAATCCCTTCTGTGGTAGCTTGAATGAGGAATGTTCCCCATGGTCTCTAGGGGCAGGCTTTGAGATGGAAAGACTCGGTGCACTTTAGTTCCTGCTCGCCCCACTTGGTGCTGGCATTTGCAGATGTGAGCCCTCAACACACTGTGCCTACCATTGTGCCTACTCTTTGATGCTGTTCCTCTTACCAGAATGAACTCATGCCTCTGGAACTGTAAGCAAAATAAACTGCCAAACGTGTGCCTCCTTGGTCATGGTGTTTTATTCATAGCAACAGGAGTGTAACTGTTGAATATCACTGGCTGCTTCTCTTTTTTGTCTCAGTCTTAGTGCAAATAGGAGTTAAACCTTTCCCCTTCATGAAGCTATGATACAGCAGATCCACAATTCACTTAAAACTCTTTTTATTTGGTTGTAGGTTTTCCTAACTACCAGCTCAAATTGCTAAAGATCGGTGACTTCATTCTTTTGTATGCCAAGGAAATGTTTGTGAACCCAGAAAGACCATTCAGGAGCTGATCCAATGTAATCACACATGGGCCTTTTTTTTTATTTATTGGATATTTTATATATTTACATTTTCTGGTTCTCCCCTCTCCCATCCTCCTTCCCTGATTCTATGAGGATGCTCCCCCTCTCACCCATTCACTCCTACCTCACTATCCTGGCATTCCCCTACACTGGGAAAATGAGCCTTCACAGGACCAAAAGCTTCTCCTATTGATGCTAGACAATGCCATCCTCTGCTGCGTATGAGGATGGAGCCATGGGTCCCTCCATGTGTGCTCATTGGTTGGGTTTTATTCCCTGGGAGCTCTGGGGCATCTGGTTGGTTGATATTGTTCTTCCTGTGGGGTTGCGAATGCCTTCAGCTCCTTCAGTCCTTCACACCAAGGTCTTTATTCAAGCTAACTTGGGCTTACCGCAACCATCAGTCCACCCGAGGGTTCAGGTGGAGAAAAAAGCCCTGAACATTCATCAAGGCAAGGTTTTATAGAAAGCAGCAAGTGAGGGGGTGAGTGTTTCTAGCCTGACAACCATCTAATCGGTGTGCTACTGTGGCCTTTAGCAGAATTGGTTGCTGCTTGGAGCCCAATCATAAACTAAACTTTTGATTTCTGGTGGTTCTTAGGTAGAAGACGGGCTTATTGGAGGTTAACCTGAAAACACTAGATTTGTTGGGGGAGATTTACTTGGAGATGCAGGTCTTGTTGGGTGGGATTAGCCTAGAAACTGGAGATAGGCTCTGGTTTTGTTGGGAGTAACTTGGAAACTAATGCTAGGTACTGACAGACCTTGACTGTAAACGTAAATCAGGTTCTCTAAAATGGAGTTTGAACCCAAAAATATGGTCTCTCACTTTCTGAGTCCCCTGCACCTGGCAATGGGCCAACTTTTGTCTGTTAGTCTTAACAAATGTAGATCTGAAATTGTGAAATATGAATCCTGTACTTCAACATTTAGGTCACTGGGTACCAGAAATAAAAAAAACTGCCTGAATAAAGGAGAGATTTCCAGTGTTGTTTTCTGTCCACAGCTGAGAATCACAAGCACACTTACATGTTTGACTCCATTATAAGGCAGAACACCATTGTAATTATTTTATGCGTGTTATATAACTTTGCAGAATGTTCCAGAACAAGAATTCACATTATGTCCCTGTGAATTCCAACCTGAAATTCATTAGCGTAGCATACAGCTCCTCTATTGAATGATAATGCTATATGGTACAGAGAATCCGGAACTCATCAGAAAGAGTGAACAGCAGCCCCGTGTGTGTGTGTGTGTGTGTGTGTGTGTGTGTGTGTGTGTGCGCGCACGCACTTGTGTGTACACATACATATACAAAATAGATATGTGTATATGTATGTGTGTATGTATATCTATATACATATACAAAATAGATATGTCTATATGTTTACACACACACACTGGTTTTTCTCTGTGTAGCCCTCACTGTCCTGGAACTTACGCTTTAGACCTGGCTGTCCTGTAGCAGCTCCCAGAGACCCACCTGCTTCTGCCACCTGAGTGCTAGGATTAAAGGCGTGCACCACCCCCATGTGACAGTTTTTATTTTATGGTACAATGGGTGGTTATATGTTGAATTTGTTTTCACAAGTGATCTCTTACAGTTAAAAAATAGAACTGGGGCTAATGTCTGTTGATTAATGGTGTTGGAGAAAGGACCAAATAGATCTGTTTGCATTGACAAACAAAATTGGTTTTTCATTTAAGTCAAGGTGGCATTCATGGCATTCACTTAGTATCTTTTTTTTGTGTGGCCTCTTAGGAAAAGAGTTGCTTGAGATGTATTTAAGTTAGCAGAGTAGGTATTTTCGTAAGCTGATAAGGGCTATATTTTTGGTATGTGTCACCCAAGTCAATATGCTTTAAAATTTTTATTTTATGTCTCTGAGTATATCATGTGAGTAACTAGTTTTCTTAGAAGCTAGAAGCAGCATCAGATCTCTTGGAACTGTAGTTACAGAAGGTTGTGAGCTGCCATGTGGGTGCTGGGAATTGAATCGGGTCCTCTTAGCCACTGAGCCATCTCTCAGCCCTTACTCAGTATTTTACACAGCCACATCTTTGGGAAGAAATACTCTGTGTCAGTGGGTTAGTAGGAGTGCTAAATGTGTTTAAGGAATTGTACTCCCAATATTAAAATGGTAATTTACATATAATGGCTGGATTTAGTCAATATATGCTATATACATATATGAAAATATCACACTGAAAGCCTTTTGGATACACATAGTATGTGTTAGTTATGATGGCTAGTGTTGTCAACTTCGCAGAATCGAGATTCACCTGAGATGGGCTCTTGAGCATTCCTTTGGGAAATTATCTTGATTACCTCATTTGAAGTAGAGAGACCTGCTTACTCTGGGTAGCAGTGTACACAGAATTGTATACATTTTATAATTCCATACAGGAATATAGGAAAACAGAGAAGGCCAGCTGAGTGCTGGCCTTCATTCATTCATTCATAGCTGTCTGCTCCTTTTTGTACCATACCCACCGGATCTCAATCAGCAGTTTCAGTTTTCCTGCCATGATTGTATCCCTAGAGTATGAGCTGTAATAAGCCTTTTATCTTTTAAGTTGGTTTATTTTATTACAGCAACAGGAAAGATATTACGGCATTAGTAGAAAATAAAATTGAAAGCTTTAAAAGTTTGACATATTGGTTTTTTCTTTCTTTTTAATGCTTTGGTTTATATGAGATAGTATCATGTAGACTAGGTTGACCTTAAACTTGCTATAGAGCCAAGGCTAGTCTAGAAGTCCTGGGACGGCAGGCATGTACCACCACACCTTGCTATTGATTTTTTTTTTTTTAAAGTGGATTAAAAACAAGAGCACAACCATCTATTTTGAATCATATATCTTAATTTTCTGGATCCATGTGTAATAAAGAATTATGATTATAATTAAAACTATCTCAGGTTCCTTCCCTTTTCTCAGTCCTTAGGATTGCCCCAGGGCTTTTGGGTGGAGGCTTTTGATATTCTGCTGAGCTGTACCATGCTCTGAGGTTAATATTCCAAATGGCGTCTCTGTTCAGAGATTCATCCCTCTCCCACTTTGTTTTTTATGAAGCAGCACAGATTAATGTCCTCTCCCGCAGGACCCAGTTATTGCATTGTCTATGGGCTGCATGTGTAAATTTACAGGAAATAAAAAAGCATGCATAGGGAATAAAATTCACTTGTCTTTTGGATAATGATTATCAATTGTCAATTTTGCCTGACAAAGTTTGCACATGCAACAGACCAAATATCAGTATTTAGTGATAACCAATTTAATTGTTTGGAATAAGGAATAAATATTTTATTAGGTTTAGACATTACCTTTTAAATAAATACACACACACAGACACACACACACACACACACACACACACACACACACATATATACCTTTATTATTTTATCATGCAATTTTGTTTTAACACAGCAAAGATTTCCTAATAGGATGCTAAAACTTTAGTTAAAGAGGAAAATGATGGATTTACATTAATGGTTTCTTTTGATAAAAAGACTGCTGTAGGTGTGAAGCAAAAATACAGACAACCAATAATTGATTATACTCTGTATAATATCTGCTGTTGAAAGGAAATTAAATTCAAGGTCTGATAATCCTGTTGCTGGTTTTTGGTATTCTCTTCATAGTATATTTTAGTCTTTAATAATTAAGACCTTCCACAATCTGACAGTCTCTGCAATGCTGAATTTTCTCTTTAAGGAGAAACAATGTTTCCTATACTTTCCTTAGTTTTAGTTGTCTGAATATGTTTTTTTTAGGCTATCTCTTATACAAGGAGATGGAATGCGGGGGTGAACAGACAGAGAGAAGTATCTTGTCAGTTGTTAGCTAGGAGATTTAGGGCTTAACTGCCTTCTCAGGACACCTGGGCACCATGGATTGCAGAGCTCTGGAATTCACAGTCATTAGCGAAGCTGTAACTTATCTTGTATAAAAACCGTGGTGCCTGGGACTACGGAACCCCGGAGTGAAATTCTTGTAAGAGCCCATGCTCTCACATAGGGGGAATGGAGTGAAGAGTTCATTGTGTGGGGCTCGGGCTCCTGACTTCCTGACTTCCTGACTGCAGTGAGTGTTGGGCGAGCTTCTCTTCCCAGCCCCACGACCCTCTCCCTATAAAAACCCCCAGCTTTCGAATCTCGTCGTTACCTCTGTCTCCTGCATGAGATACGTATCGGCCAGGAGCTCCGTTATTAAACTACCTCATGCTTTTGCAGCAAGAAGGTCTCTCACGTTTCATTGGGTAACCCCATGTCCCGAGACTCAAGTGGGAGTCCCCAAAAGGGGGTCCTACACTGTTAACTAATTGTTTTTTCTATATTCTCTGTAAAACTTTTTATCTCTCAGTTAACTGCAGAGGAGACTAGAATTTGGAGACAGAGGTTTGAGACCTCCTGTGGTGAGCTTAAGGTGAAATTTTAGCCAGCTAACATCTGATGGTTTTTGAAAAATTACATAAAGTAAATTATCTTTATGAATTTGCTATGCCATAATTTGACTAGGAAGACTGATAACCCAATTATTTGGCTCCTTTTCTGGAGCAACGACCACTCTCTAAAATTACAAAACTCATTGTAAAAGCAAAAACTCCAGTTAACAAAACATGTAAACATTGAGGATTAAGTCCCCACTTCCTGCCACTGAGCCAGCAGCAAATCTCTGACAGCACACGGACATTAGCTATTCCCTGAGGCAAAACTTTTTAATGACACTCATTGTCTCAAGGGCTCTCAAAACCACAAGCAGACAAGCCAAAAGCAAACCCTTTACAATCATGAAGATGCAAAGGAATAGTATGAAAACAATCTTGAAAATCTATGGTAATTCTTTGGATTGGCAACTGAAGAGGTAAGCCAAGCTGTAAATTTCACACCCTCAACCCTTCACAAAGCTGTAGCAATTTTTACCTGTTTGATTTTTACTTAATTACAAATATGGCAGGATTCTAGGGGGAATTAGAAGGCTCAATGTGGCCAGCTTGCAATTGCTCCTGCACTAGCTATTGAGTGGCCAAAATTTTCTTCTGAAGCTGAATAACTGAAAGACCTCCGAAGGGAGACCCTCACTCAAATCTCAGGAGAGGCGCACACCCAGTGAGGCACTGAGACCAGACTTGCTGCAATCGCATGAGGAAGTTTATTGAAAGTGAAACAGAGTGAGAACTCAGGCCAGCATGCTGGGGTTGAGACTCATACACCACGCAGGGGTAGAGGAGTTCGACAACGGCCTGAACTTGTAACGGGCTTATAAAGGCAAAAATCACAAAGGAGGGGGAGGACAGGGGGAATGAGGAAATTGAAAGGGGAAGAATCATACATTTTTTTTTTATCAGTACACCCCCAGGCACACCTAGGGCATTGGAACATTCCACAGAGGTCATCCGGACCTTCTGTAGTATTTTGGGAACTCAAATCTCAAGAAAGTGGGATTTCCTGGGTGGGATTTCCTGGGAGCGATTTCCTGCAGAGGAAATCCCTAGGGCAAGGAATCAGTGTCCTTTGACAACCTTTTACTCTTCATAACCCATATAGGGACATCGCTTTTTAAAATAATTTTATCTAAATAGTGTGCAGGCTTGCCAATTAAAAATATCTTAAATCTGTTTTTCCTTTTTAGGGGTAACTGCAGCAAGGTCTAATTTAGCCCCGATTTTGTTTTCTCAACCCCTGATTAGCTTATTATTATTTGGACTATATGGAAAGACTCTCATTAGAAACAATAAGGCTAAAAATATCTTTGGTGACTTTTTAAATTTTCTTAATGTAAGAGATCACTGCTTTGCTCTGGACTCTGACTTTGTAACTGGGTAACACTAACCATTTTAGGCAAAGATTTTTTTAAATTTATTTTTAAGGCTAACTCAGGTCTTTCAGCTTTTATAGCTTGCACCCAATATAAGCATCTGAAAAGTCAACTCTTTTTCCAGTAGGAAGAGCCTACATCCCCATTTTTACTAATAGCATTCTAACATTAGCAGCTCCAAACACTTTCTCAGACATTTTAATTAGCCTATTAACGAACCCTTGAAAAAGTTTAGAAAGCAAAACTTAACCCCTAAACAATCTAGTCTCTCCAAAATCAACACATAGTACATCAGAGCACATCAGCTTCATGCTATGAAGTTTGGGTGCTAGTTTCCCGCACACAAACACACTGCAGTGCAGTGATACTGTCTTAAATCTTATCTTATTACATATAATATAACCTGATTTAGAGGTATTTTAGAAACCTGTTTCCCAGGGTTGGTTTATGCCACACATTGTTGTTTAGAGTGACTTTAACCAAGTTACTAGTTTTAAACAAATTTTTTGTTACCAATATTGCAATTTTTGAATCATACCCAATTACTTATAAGCAAATAATTTACCACCAAGACATGCAGAGCATATTTATGCCTTTTAAAACCAGTCAAAAACAAACATGAAGTAACCACGCATATGTTTAAACTAGATAATTTTTTTGCTTTTTTTTTTTTTTTTTTTTTTTTTTGGTCAGGAAACAATGTAACGCAAAAGAAATTGTATTATGACTTCTCATACCTGACTTTTCATTGTCTTCATTTCAGTGACAGACCAATAATTTCCAAATATTAGCATGAACTGGAATCATCTAGAATATTTATTAAATCAGTGGCTAATGTATATATCAAATGATTTCATGCTTTTGAATTATTCACATATGATGCTGGTGCTACCAGTCTGCAAATAACACTGTGGGAAAACATTGTGATAAGAACCATATTTTCATTAGCTGGAATACAAATATTTACCTGTCTTGGCATCTGTTGCTTGAATAAGAAATGTCCCTCATAACCTCATGTATTTAAGTAGGTAGGCATGCCTCAGTTGTTACTGGGGAGATTATAGAATCGTGATAATAGTAGTTCTGATGGAAGAAGTACTCTCTGGGGCACTGAGATGGCCAAGCCTTTTCGCACTTCTGGCTTGCTCCTCCTGCTTCTGCTGCATGGTTGAGATGTAATAATTTCTTGCTTTTTAGCTGTACTTTTAAGAGATGGGAAATTTGTCACCTGTTGTGCTCCACAAACACAGATTTTTCTAGGAGAAGCAATGGAACAGCTCCAAGTGAATAAGCTGTGGGCACCCTTTTCTAGGAGCAGCCTAAAAATCAGCTTCCAGCAGGTCTTCAACTGAGCTAAACTATTAACTTTAGGTGTAGGGCCCCAAATGCCCATTTTTTTATTTTTAATTTTACCCTTTCATACACGAGTTAAAACTGAATCAAGAGACAAACACATAACCTTTTTTTTTTTTTTTTTAAACATGAAACACGAGTAACATTTAAACAAAGAAAACATAGACATAAATTGACACACATGGATGGACAGACAGCTTGGTGCACCAAGAAACAAACACACACAAGAGAAGAGAACTACATGTGTCCAAGGGACCATGATATTCTTCTTAAGGGACCCAGAACCAGAACTAGACATTTCTCCAGTGAGAACTAGAAAACCAGGACATCTCCTGACCATCAAGCTCTTGCCTGAAGAACTCTGGGAAAGTTTACTTTCTCTTCTTCTCCTCCTCCTCCTCCTCCTCCTCCTCCTCCTCCTCCTCCTCCTCCTCACCCTAACCCTAACCCTAACCCTAACCCTAACCCTAACCCTACCCCTACCCCTACCCCTACCCCTACCCCTACCCCTAACCCTAACCCTAACCAACCCTAACCCTAACCCTAACCCTAACCCTAACCAACCCTAACCCTAACCCTACCCGACCCTGATCCTGACCCTGACCCTGACCCTCCCCCTCCCCCTCCTTCTCCTCCTTCTCCTCCTTCTTTTTTTTTTTTTTTTTTTTTTTTTGACTTGTCAAGGTGATAAAGGAGGGCCAGTTGGGGCAGACTGGCAGGACTAGGGCTGTGCATCTCTGAGCACAGGCAGGCAGCGGCTGCCCCTCCCCCTCCTCAAGAGCACTCTCAGTGTTTGGTTTCACTTTTGAGGGAAGCAGCAGAAGCGGCCCCTGAAAGAAGTTTTAAGTCTCCCCAGGCCACCCACCTGAGACAAGGGGCAAAGGCAATATTCAGTGATCAACAAAAGTTGTTTGTCCAGGTCGTCTGACGCCGCTTCAATAACATCATGGAGGAGTCCCCAATAGGAGAAGATGGTCGCAGGGATCGCCTCAGGGCCCTCTCTGGTCAACTTACCACTCAATTCTCTACCAACCTTTTGCCATTTTTACTATGGATTTCTGGTCCATCTATTATGAACCAGGGACATACCTGATCTATGAACACAAAAAACTTTACCAAATCTTTCTTTTTAACTCTAATTCCTCTTTCCCTGAGAGAAGCTTTCAGGTCTCTGATGAAGACTGCTTCCTTAGACAATTTATGGCCTGTTTCTTTCTTTTCTTTTTTTTAATGTCTAAACGTAGATTTCTTTTTTTTAATTGAACAACTTTATTTTAAAAAACAAAGATAAATGTACAGATTTAAAGCATTTTTGCATAAAAGTATATGAATACATTTTTGTCAGTACTTGAACTTTTTTAAAGGTTTGATAGTGTGCATTAAAATCTTACTAGTTACAATGAGCATAAAGTACATGTAAAACAAAATGTAACCTGGAAATAGTCAAAGTTTCCTTGGTGTGTAAAGATTAAACATAATGGTTTTTCATTTTCTTTTTTCTTTTTTTTTTTTTTGGCCTTTGTTTTTTCTTGAATTTCATATAGTCTGTGAGTTGTTTCTGGGGTGTTCAGAGCTTTCTGGGGTTAGTATCCAATTATCAGTGACTGCATATTATGTCTGTTCTTTTGTGACTGGGTTACCTCACTCAGGATGATATTCTCTAGATGCATCCATTTTCTTAAGAATTTCATAAAGTCATTGTTTCTGATAGCTGAGTAGTACTCCATTGTGTAAATATACCACAATTTTTGTATCTATTCATCTACTGAAGGACATCTGGGTTCTTTCCAGCTTCTGACTATTATAAATAGGGCTGCTATGAACATGGTGGAGCATGTGTCCTTATTGTATGTTAGATCTTCCCTGGGGTATATGCCCAGAAGTGGAATAACTGGGTCTTCAGGTAGTACTATGTCCAATTTTCTGAGGAATCGCCAGAGTGATTTCCAGAGTGGTTGTACCAGTTTACAACCCCACCAACAATGGAGAAGTGTTCCTCTTTCTCCACATCATCGCCAGCATCTGCTGTCATCTGATTTTTTGATCTTAGCCATTCTGACTGGTGTGAGGTGGAGTCTCAGGGTTGTTTTAATTTGCATTTCCCTGATGGCTATTGACATCAAGCACTTCCTTAGATGTTTCTCAGCCATTCGATATTCCTCAATTGAGAACGTTTTGTTTAGCTCTGTACCCCATTTTTTAATAGGGTTGCTTGATTCTCTGGTGTCTAGCTTGAGTTCTTTGTATACCTTGGATATTAGGCCTCTGTCTGATGTGGAGTTGGTAAAGATCTTTTCTCACTCTATTGGCTGCCGTTTTGTTTTCTTGACAGTGTCCTTAGCCTTACAGAAACTTTGCAATCTCATTAAGTCCCATTTGTCAATCATTGCCCTTAGAGCACGAGCCATTGGTGTTCTGTTCAGGAAAATTTCTCCTGTGTCTATGTGTTCTAAGGTTTTCCCTACTTTCTCTTCTAATAATTTCAGTGTACCTGGTTTAATGTGGAGATCTTTGATCCACTTGCACTTGAGCTTTGTTTAGGAGATAAGAAAGGGTCTATTTTTATTCTTCTGCATGCTGAGTGCCAGTTGGACCAACACCTTATGGCCCATTTCTTATGAGACGGAGAAATCCTTCAGTTACCGAGGACGACTTTCTCTCAACGATAGGTGAGAGCATTCCTCAAATTTTTTTCTTCACTGTGGCAGCCTTTTCCTTAGGTGGTCTCCATCTGATGGAGGTCTGTACCTCGAGATCCACGTGGGGTGCCACTTGTCCTGTCCCTCGGGACTGAGTTATTTGTGCGGTCGAGGGGGACCAAGCCTGAAAGGGAAATGGTGAGAAAGAGGAGCAAGACCAAGCAGAGACTTGTCAAGGTCTGTTTAATTTTTCCCAGGATCCGTGTTTTAAGCAAGGGAATGGAATGCAGGCGTGGGCACACAATGATATCTTATCAGTCGTTTGCTACGACATTTAGGCTTTAGTTATCTCTCAGAACACCTGGGCACAGTCATTTGTGGAACTCTGAAGAATAGCTAATCTTAAGAGGGGCCTGGATAAAGTTCCTGCTCTCATGTAAGGGGGAATCGGGGAAGGAGATCATTGTGTGGCATTGTGTGAACTCCGGCTCCCAACAGACTAACTAATCAAACTTCAAGAATTTCATATGTGATAGCTCAGATACAACTTATAGGCTATCTAATATATATTAAAGGAATATCTAACAATTATTTTTAAAAGAGGAAAAAGTACAGAAAAATTTTAACTAGAATATGAGTCTTGAAATGATTTAGAATTATATTGAAAACACTAATTCAACTACTCAAACTATTCAGGATGAATTTATTAGGAGCTGTATAAGACTTCCTCACTGAGAGCCATAAAATACTGCTGAGAAGTAGTGAAGAGCGAAGTGAGGAGACTGCCATCAGTTAGAAAGAAGGTGAGATGTTGTGTCTACCCATTCTGAATTTTCCTTTGGATTTTGTGAAACCCAGTCAAACCCTCTTGTGGGACCATTGTTGGCAATTGACAAGTTAGTTCTAAAATATATGGCTGAATTTCAAGGGCCAAATAAGGTTTAAGGGCAGTTAGAGACTTATAACGTGACAGTGACCAAGTGGATTGTGCTGGGAAATGAAAAAGAAATTGTAATTAAGAATCCAGAGATCCATGTGTACATAGCCATGCCTGGAACTTGCTCTGTAGCCCAGGCTGGCCTTGAACTGTGAAGCCCCTCCCACCTAGAACTTGCTCTGTAGCCCAGGCTGGCCTGGAACTGTGAAGCCCCTCCCACCTAGAACTTGCTCTGTAGCCCAGGCTGGCCTGGAACTGTGAAGCCCCTCCCACCTAGAACTTGCTCTGTAGCCCAGGCTGGCCTTGAACTGTGAAGCCCCTCCCACCTAGAACTTGCTCTGTAGCCCAGGCTGGCCTTGAACTGTGAAGCCCCTCCCAGTGATAGGACTCAGGTGAGCACTGCTGTGCTAACTGATATTTAATGAAGGCACTTCAGCAATTTAGTGAGCAAATAATTTCAATAGTTTCTAAAGTTTGATGTTCAGATGTAACAAGACCTTTGATCCCTGTGTAACATAACACAGGAAAAAATAATTTAAGATGAATCATCAGCATGAATATAAAAGCTGAAACTGAAAAGAAAAAAAAAAAGAAAGAAAGAAAGCAAAAAGACCATTGTAAGTTGGTATGGACACAAAGCCTTCTCAGGAAAAGTGTAAATGCACAAGCCACAAAGGGGGGAAATCAACTGAACATACTGAAATAAAATCCCCATTAAAACACTTATACACAAAGCTCAGATTAAATGAAGACATTTGCATTACATAAAGTTCTCCGAAAATGAGCAACAGAAAGGTACCAAAAATTTACTAAAGAACCCAAATAATTGTATTGCAAAAAGACGTATAAATGAGTAATAAGTGCTTGGAAATGCGCTCGATGTAGTGTGTTGAAATTGAAAGATGGCTGACACAAAACCAGTCATTGAATGAGAAGGAAGGGTAGGCAGATGAGAAGGAAGAAGGAACCAGAGAGAGGAATAGGAGGCAAGATGGAAAAAGAGGAGGATGACCCTCATTGTGTCTCTGCATAGATATAGGTTGTTACGTGGATTTTAAAAGAATAAGTTTGTTTGGGATTTTGTGCTGGCCGGATGGACAAATTATATCTTATTAATTGGATCAAAGATATTGTGTGGCATGTTCTTTCATGTGGCAACTTAACTGAGTCCAAGAGAACTGAGTGGTGTGGCCTTGTGGTGTGTGAACCGCTCAGGTCAGAGAGAGCCAAGGGCAGAGGTGTGTGGAGCTGGACAGGAAGTAGTAGCCTCCTTTTTAATATTTACTGCAACAATGTAGTTTTTGTCATACAAATTGAAGTCATAAGATACCTACACCCACAAAAATGAATAAAGATTTTAAAATACTGATAGTATGAATTTTTAACAAGGACACAGAGCAACAGAAACTTATATGTCACAGTCCAGATTTAAAATAAGAAGCTTCCTCTGACACACCTTTGAGCAGTTTCATATAAAGCAAGACAGATATATAATGTACGACTCATAAGACAATTTTGATGTTTTTGCTCAAGAGAAGTGAAAGCATATGCCCACACAAATCCAGTACAAGAATGAAATAGCTATTTTATGTGTGACTGCCAGGATATAGAAGCAATCTAAGTGTCCATCAACAGAAGAAACTGGTATAGTCACACAATGACACACCCGTCAGTGACAAACCAGTGTTTTAAGAAATTCAAAAGCCTGCTGAGAGAATACTATATATTCAGGTTTCCAACTGCATGCAGTTATAGAACCGACAGACCTGTTATAGAGAGGGGTTAGAAACCGGAACACTGGGGTAGAGTAGCGGGTGCGAAGAGGTGCTGGCGAATTTCCTAGGGTGTCAAAAGTCTTCTGTATTTGACAGGAGTGTGAATAACTCAGATTATGTTAAATCTTCAAGATTTCTCCTTAAATTTATACCAAATAGTATACACTTTACTCTGTGTGTGTACCTTATACATATAAAACACCCCGAACCCAGAGGACTCTACCGTGAAAATATTAGAAGGTGTCAATGGACAGTGATGTCTTCTGTCACCGGAGTCTGTGGCCCTGTCTCCCTTGCCATTGCCAAAGAAGCATGTGCAACCATTTAAAATATTCATTAAAAATGAGCCTTTCATCCCCAGCAGTCAGGAGGCAGAAGCAGATGATTTCTAAGTTCAAAAGCTAGACTGAGTAAATTCCAAGATATCCAGGACATCTCCTGAAAACAAACGAACAAACAAAAATGACCAAAGAAGTGGATATTTTCTGTTAAGTATATCTAGTGGGAAGCACATATTATATATGTGAGAGTATATATTATGAAAGTAGTATTTTACGCACAGACTTCTTGTGGAGTTTGGTGACAATTTATCAACAAGGTAAAAAGATGGTCATGTGGTTTTGTGTTCTGTCTCGCCTGCCGCTGGGGTGTGGCATCACTGCTTGGGCAGTTGAAAGGGAAGATGTCTCTCTGCTTTCTGTCTTGCTGAAATGCGGAATGCTAGACGACATTAATACTGTGCTGCCATTGAGTGCTGAGCTTGTGGGAAGCACCAAAACACTCCTCCCAGCGTGGGACAGCTCAGCCTTGGGTGGAGGCTTCAGCACAGAGTGAGAAACAAGTTGAGGCCAAAGCTGGGGTTCCCTGGCTCCCCAGTGTCTAGTTGATGCTGAAAACTGCATAGAGTCTGAACAGATTGGGCCCATTGGGCCTGTGATGAGGAGCCTGGGGCCAGGGGATTGCTGGAAGTCTCAGGGATTTGGGGATAGAGAAAGCCTGCAGGCTGAGGACAAGCCTGGGGATGGTGGTGGGGGGGACTGCAGCTTAGTTTATCCTGGATTGTCCATAAAGGGCCTTCCAGTGTGACTCTGTATCCTAAGGCTTTCTCCATGTCCTCCACAGACAGTTCTTGGTTCCAAACTGTTTTTTTGATTGCTCATCATGGAAAATGGATGCATACCACCTTCTCAGGGTACATGAGAGATTAAATATCTTTTCTAGGAAGGAATGTCTGGGAAGGGAAGCTTATTGGCTAAACCCTAAGGGCTCATCTAGAGAACTCTGTTCTGGGCTACATGACCATTGGTCACATCTCTATGTGGGGAGGTGGTCAATAGTTCCAGGCCAAGAGTCTTGTAGGGAGCCAACCAAAGCCCAAGGTTCAAACCAAGGCAGAGGCCAAAGCTTCAGCTAAGGCCCAGGCTTTGGCTCCAGCTCAGGCTCCCAAAGGTGCCCAGGCCCCTGTGAAGGCTCCATAGAAAAGGCTCCTGCCAATGTGCAGACTGACAGACTGCAGTGACACCCACCTACACACTATTGCAGGAGACCAGTGTCCTATGCTGTTTTTACAAATCAACTTGAGACAAGAAAAAAAAAAAAAAAGAAAGAAAGAATTATTAAGGAAAAGTGAGAAATTAAGGAAAGTAATAAAAACTCTAAGAGAAGGAGGAGTTCAAAAGTTAGGAAAGGTCGTTAAGCTTTCTGTCTAAATTAAAGTTTTCATAGAGATATGTCAGAAAACGGACAAGCTCAGAAGTAGTCCTTATGATTGATTAGTTCTTTGGGCTATCTATCACTGGAGAAACCACACATTCTATGCATGTGCCCAGGCCCAACCAGGAACCGATCAAATGCTGTTTATATAGGCCCACCTAATCACAGGTAAGCCTCGCTCACTCTGCCCATCTCTGACTCTGGCCCTTTTAGCTCCTGACCCTGTCAGTCACTGCTGTGGTCACTGCCACCACCTTTGCACATGACTGACAGCTACCAGGAAGTGACTGAGGCTTAGTTAATTTAATTCTCAGTTAACTCCTTGTCTATGAGTTGGTCTGGAGGGCTTTTTTCTTTAAAGAAATTATCTCTAATCTGCCACAACCAGTTGCATTAGAAATACCAGTATATGAGGGTGCTGGAGAAATGGCTCAGTGATTAGGAGTGCTTGCTGGATTTTCAGAGGACTGGAATCTGGTTCCCAGTACCTACATGGCAGTTGATAACTTCCTGTTGCTCCTACTCCAGGGAACCCAACACCCCCTTTTGGCCCCTGGGGGCATCTTCACACATATGGCACCTCTACACACATTCAAAATATATGTACAAGTATATGAAAAGATATGTTCCTTAAGAGCTTTGGGGGAAGCCTACTAGCTTGCTGTCAATCAACCCAAATCCCTGTCCTTTTTACCTGTTCATCTTGATTACCTCACATCTGGCTACAAGCTCCTCTGTTCCTCATCTCTAGGGTTCCTAGCCTCACTGTTTAATTCCAACATTTCTTAACCTTAAAGTCCATTCCCCTACAATGTATTTGAGTTTTCACCATATGCAGTTTTCCCTTTCCTATACTACCTACTGAATGCAAAACAGAAATAAGGAAAGGGCATAACTGCTCCTAGGTGTGGTGGAGAATTTAAAAAAGACCTTAGCCAGAAGCAGACACATCTGGGACAGTCCAGAGTGGTCATGACCCTGAGCTGTGAGAGAATAGGAGATGGGGTATGAGAGAGAAGGGTGGGGGCAGTGACACAGGACTAGCTGCAGGAGTAAGAAGACCAAAGGTACAAAGGGGTGGGGAACCAAAATGTCTGTATTATATGATGAGGAACCTCTGAAAGAAGGGCAGTCCAATCCCTGGGCTGGAGAGTTCAGGGTAAAGGGCAAGGTATGCCAGCCATATCCTGTAAGAAGTAGGGAATATGGGATTCTGGGAGAACCTGGAAGCCAAGTTTGTTTTGATATGTTAAGCCAGCACCTCAACCATCTGTCCTGCATTTGAAACTTGACACCTACAGAGAGCTAGTTCCCTCCTAGTTATCAAAGCTCTGGGCTAGGTTGTCATATACCTAGGTTATCTTCATAGTCTACATTGCTTCTGACGCTGGGTATTTGCCAAACCATTAGCAGTTCAGTGGCACTAGTTCTTTCCTGGTGGTATCAGTGATTACCTAGCCACCATCTCCTCCTGTCTTTTCTGTGATGGCCCCTGATTCATGCATTGCCGTAGCTTTCCTTGAAAGTACATTAGAGGCAGAGAGGGCTAGGTGGTGCTGGTAAAAAAGGTTACCCTCCGGCCCACAGTAAGGGCCGGGCCTCTGTCAGAGGGACCTGGGATCTGCCCTGAAAGGCCGTGCTCTGCGGACTAAACACACAGGCTCTTTTCTACCTGGACCAGCAGAGATCCTGGGGCACAGGCCTGGTGAGGTTGCGCCTTGAGTAACAAGAGTGCAGAGAGTGCTTAGCGGTGCTTGTGGAAAAGGTTCCTTTCCAGCCCACAGTAAGGCCCAGGCCTTTGTCAGAGGGAACTGGGGTCTGCCCTGGAAAGGCATTGCTTGGAGATCACCTCCACAGGCCCTCTTGCATCTGGACCAGAGGTGAGCCTGGCACATAGGCCCAGGGAGAGCACACCTGGAGATCTCAGAGAGCAGAGAGTACTGTGCTCTCTGCAAAAGGGTCTGTTTTGGCCTAGAGAAAGAGCCAGGTTCCCAACAGTAGTACTCAGGACCTGTGGGCAGAGAGCTGAGCTCCCAGAACAGACTCACAAGAGCTCCCACACCTGAGCCCACAAAGACAGAGCTGAGTCACTGCCACCAGAACTCACTGATTGCACACAAAAAGCCGAACACTCAGAAGCAATTTTCTTCCTGAGCCCACAGGCCCTCAGACCCACAGGAGAAACAGGTTGCAGTCACTGACAACAAAACCACATATAATCACATATAATAAGATGGCAAGAGGAAAATGAAAGAGCTTATGCAATGGAAACCAAGAAAACCTGGCAACATCAGAACCCAGCTCTCCCACCACAGCAAGTAGTGGATTGCCAAACACTCCACAAAAAGAAGACTCAGACTTGAAATCATACTTCATGATGATGATGATGGAGATCTTTGAGAAGTATGTGAATAACTCCCTTAAACAATCACAGGAGGACACACATAAACAAATAGAAGTTCTTAAAGAGGAAAAACAAAATCACTCAAAGAACTACAGGAAAACACAACCAAACAGATGAAGAAATTGAAAATGGAAATAGAAACAATAAAGAAAACACAAAAAGAGACAACCCTGGAGATAGAAAACCTAAAAAAGAAATCAGGAGTCACAGATGCAAGCATCACCAACAGACTACCAAAGATGGAAGAGAGAATCTCAGGGGCCGAAGACAACATTGAAAACATAGACAAAACAGTCAGAGAAGATGCAAAAACCAAAAAGATCCTAACCCAAAATGTACAGGAGATCCAGGACACAATGAGAAGACCAAACCTAAAAATAATAGGAATAGAAGAGGGCAAAGAATATCAACTAAACGGCACAGTAAATATCTTCAACAAAATCATAGAAAAAAACTTCCCTACCCTTAAGAATGAGATGACCATGACCATAAAAGAAGCCAGGGAAAAGGACACGTAACATATAAAGGCAGACCAATCAGAATCACACCCAACTTCTCAACAGAGACTATGAAAGCTAGAAGATCCTGGACAGACATCATACAGACATTAAGAGAACACAAATGTCAGCCCAGGTTACTATATCCAGCAAAACTCTCAATCACCACAGATGGAGAGACCAAGATATTCCAGGACAAAACTAAATTTACACAATATCTGAACACAAATACAGCCCTAAAGGAATAATAGATGGAAAACGCAATACAAGGAGGGAAACTACATCCTAGAAAAAGCAAAAAAAAAAAAAAAAAAAAAAAAAAAAAAAAAATAACTAAGCAAGAAGACCAAAAGAAGAAAGACACATAGACATAATTCTACCTCTAACAGCAAAAATAGCAGGAAACAACAATCACTATTTCTTAATATCTCTTAACATAAATTGACTCAGTTCCCCAATAAAGACACATAGACTATCAGATTTGATATGTAAACAGAATCCAGCATTTTGCTGCATACAGGAAACTCATCTCAGAGACAAAGACTGACACTACCTCAGAGTAAAAGGCTGGGGACAAAAACTTCCAAGCAAAGGCCCCAAGAAACAAGCTGGAGTAGCCATTCTAATATCAAATAAAGTAGATTTTCAACCAAAAGTTACCAAAAAAAGATAAGGAAGGACACTTTTTACTCATTACAGGGAAAATTTATCAGGATGAATTCTCAGTCCTTACCATATGTGCTCCAAATACAAGAGCACCCATATTCATAAAAGAAACCCTACTAAAGCTCAAACATATATTGCACCACACACAATAACAATGGGAGACTTCAACACCCCACTTTCATCAATGGACAAATCATGGAAGCAGAAACTGAATAGAGACGCAATGAAACTAGCAGAGGTTATGAACCAACTGAAATTAAGAGATATCTACAGAACATTTCATCTTAAAACAAAAAATATACCTCCTTCTCAGCACCTCACAGCACCTTTTTCAAAATTGACCATAGAGTCAGTCACAAAACATGCCTCAATAGATATAAGAAGACTGAAATACTACCATGCATCCTATCAGATCACCTTGAACTAAGGCTGATCTTTAATAACAACAAAGACAACAAAAAGCCCACATACACATGAAAGCTGAACAATGCACTACTCAATGATAACATGGTCAATTCAGAAACAAAGAAAGAAATTAAGATTTTCTAGAATTTAATGAAAATGAAAGCACAATATACCCAAACCTATGGGATGCAATGAAAGCAGTACTAAGAGGAAAACTCATAGCTCTGAGTGCCTCCAAAAAGGAACTGGAGAGAGCATACACTATCAACTTGACAACACAGTTGAAAGCTCTAGAACAAAAGGAAGCAGATACATCCAAGAGAAGTAGACAGCAGGAAATAAACTCAGAGCAGAAATTAACCAAGTAGAAACAAAAAGAACCATTCAAAGAATCAACAAAACCAAGAGCTAGTGCTTAGAGAAAATTAACAGGATTGATAAACCCTTAGCCAGACTAACTACAGGGCGAAGAGAGAGTATCCAAATTAACAAAATCAGAAATGAAAGTGGAGACATAACAACTAAAACCGAGGAAATTCAAGAAATCATCAGATTATACTACAAAAGCCTATACTCAACAAAACTGGAAAATCTGGAGGAAATGTATAAATTTCTAGACAAATACCAGATACCAAAGTTAAACCAGGACCAGATAAACTATCTAAATAATCCCATAACACCTAAAGAAATAGAAGCAGTCATCAAAAGCCTCCCAACCAAAAAAAGCCCAGGACCAGATGGGTTCAGTACATAATTCTGTCAGACATTTATTGATGACCTTATACCAATATTCTACAAACTACTTGACAAAATAGAGTCAGATGGAACAGTACCCAACTCATTCATCGAAGCCACAATGACTTTCATTCCTCAACCACACGAAGACACTACAAGGCAAGAGAAAAGAAAAGATTCAGAGGAATCTTTCTTATGAACATTGATGCAAAAATACTCAATAAAATTCTTGCAAATCGAATCCAAGAACACATCAAAATGATCATTCACCATGATCAAGTAGGCTTCATCCCTGGGATGCAGGGACGGTTTAATATACAGAAATCCATCAATGTAATCCACCATATAAACAAACTCAAAGATAAAAACCTACATGGTCATCTCACTAGATGCTGAGAAAGTATTTGACAAAATTCAACACCCCATTCATGTTAAAAGTCTTGGAAAGAGCAGGAATCTAAGGCCCATACCTAAACATAATAAAAGCAATATACAGCAAAGCAATAGCCAACATCAAACTAAACGGTGAGAAACTTGAAGCAATCCCACTAAAATCAGGGACTGGACAAGGCTGCCCACTCTCCCCCTACCTATTCAACATAGTACTGGAAGTCCTGACCAGAGCAATTAGACAGCAAAAGGAAATCAAAAGGATACAAATCAGAAAGGAAAAAGTAAATATATCACTATTTGCAGATGATATGATAGTATATTTAAGTGACCCAAAAAATCCTACCAGAGACATTTTGTAGCTGATAAACAAGTTCAGCAAAGTGGCTGGATATAAAACTAACTCAAACAAATCAGTAACCTTCCTCTACTCAAAAAACAAGCATGCTAAAAAAGAAATTAGGGAAAAGATACCCTTCACAATAGTCACAAACAATTTGAAATACCTTGGTGTGACTCTTACTAAGCAAGTGGAGGACCTGTATGACAAGAACTTCAAATCTCTGAGGAAGAAAATTGAAGAAAATCTCAGAATATGAAAAGATCTCCCATGCTCATGGATTGGAAGGATCAACATTGTAAAAATGGCCATCTTACCAAAAGCAATCTACAGATTCAATGCAATCCCCATCAAAATTACAACTCAATTCTTTATAGACTTGGAAAGAGCAATTTTCAAATTCATCTGGAATAACAAAAAGCCTACAATATCAAAATCTATTCTCATCAACAAGAAAACTTCCGTGGGAATCACCATCCCTGACCTCAAGCTATATTACAAAGCAATTGTGTTAAAAACTGCATGGTACTGGTACAGAGATAGGCACATGGATCAATAGAATAGAAGATCTAGAAATGAACTCTAACACATATGGTCACTTGATTTTTGACAAAGGAGCTGAAAAATTCAATGAAAAAATGACAGCCTCTTTTACAAATGGTGTTGGCTCAACTGGCAGTCAGCATGCAGAAGAATGAAAATAGACCCTTTTTTATTTCCTTGCACAAAGCTCAAATGCAAGTAGATCAAAGATCTCCACATAAAACCTGGTACACTGAAACTATTAGAAGAGAAAGTGGGGGAAAACCTTAGAAACACATAGGCACAGGGGGAATTTTCTTGAATAGAACACCAGTGGTTTGTGCTCTAAGACCAAGGATCACGAAATGGGATGTAATGAGATTGCAAAATTTCTGTAAGGCTAAGGACACTGTTAATAAAACAAAACAGCAGACAACAAATTGGGAAAAGATCTTCACCAATCACATCTGACAGAGGTCTAATATTCAATATATACAAAGAACTCAAGAAGTTAGACTCCAGAGAAACAAACAATCTTATTAAAAAATGGGGTACAGAGGTAAACAAAAAGTTCTCAGTTGAGGAATATGGAATGGTTAAGAAGCATCTAAGGAAGTGCTTGACCTCATTAGCCATCAGAGAAAAGCAAATCAAAACAACCCTGAGATTCCACCTCACACATTCCACAGAATGGCTAAGATAAAAAACTCAGATGACAGCAGATGCTGGTGAGGATGTGGAGAAAGAGGAACACTCTTCCACTGTTGGCAGGATTGTAAACTGGTACAACCACTCTGGAAATTAGTCTGGCGGTTCCTCAGACAATTGGACATAGTCCTACCTGAAGACTTAGTTATTACACTTCTGGGCATATGTGGGAGGCGATGTGGGCCTCCATTTGTGGTATGTGTATTACTAGCAGCTACTCAGAACCGGGCAAAGGCCTAAGGGTTTGAAAGAAAGACACAAGTCTATTATTCGTGTTACCAGAAAGTTTACTCCATCTTTAACTGCTGACTCTCAGAACAGCCTGCAGTCATATATCACATAGACAGTGGTCCCAGTATTATACCCTCAGGTAATTTCAGGGGAGGAATGTAAATTCCCTAGCTGCTGGGTATAAGAGTCACCCCCTAGGTTGGAAGTCTGTAATTATCTTTTAGCAACTGGGAACAGGAAGGTCAGGGAAAGAGTGGCTTGTGACTGGGCCAAATAGCATAACAAAAGTGGGGTGTGCATCTCTTCCAGGGTCCAGGCATGCAAGCAGGCAGAGAAGCTAACCCAAAGTGGGTGTGAGAGTTGGGATGATGATTTCAACAGGCATATACCCCAAAGATGCTCCAACATACAATAAGGACACATACACCACAATGTTCATAGCGGCTCTATTTATAATAGCCAGAACCTGGAAAGAACCCAGATGTCCTTCAGTAGATGAATAGATACAAAAATTGTGGTACATTTACACAATGGAGTACTACTCAGCTATCAGAAACAATGACTTTATGAAATTTCTAGGAAAATGGATGTATCTAGAAAATATCATCCTGAGTGAGATAACCCAATCACAAAAGAACAGACATAATATGTAGTCACTGATAATTGCATACTAGCCCCAGAAACCTCTGAATACCTAGGAAACAACTCACAGATCATTTGAAGATCAAAAAAAAAAAAAAAAAAAAAAAAAAAGAAAGACCAAAAAGTGGAAGCCTCAGTCCTTATTAGAAAACAACAACAAGTGTATAGCACCCTCTCACAGTGGGGTACACTTAAATCATTAAACCTTAAATCATTAATAACTCAAGAGCTAAGAAGATAGCTTTGTGGCAATTTTTTGGTATTTAAAAATCATTGTGTTTAATCTATACACACCAAGAAAACTTTGACTATTTCCATGTTACATTTTGTTTTACATGTACTTTATGCTTATGATAACTAGTAAGATTTCAATGCATACTATCAAACCTTCAAAAAAATCAAGTACGGACAAAAATATATTCATATAGTTTTATGCCAAAATGCTTTTAAAATCTGTACATGTATCTCTCTTTTAAAATAAAGTTGTAAGAAAATAAATAGATAGGTAGATAGATAGATAAATAAATAAATCACAAATCCTACAAACAAACAAACAAAAGAAGTGTATAAGAACATTCGCGGCAAGCCTATACTATGAGCTATTTCTCAGCACTACTATGCCTTGGCTTTACTATGCCTTTCACTCCCGTGTTGTGATGGTCAGACTCCATTTTGCTTGGCTGGCCAGTCTTTCTTTCCACTACTCTCCAACATAGCAGCCTAGCAGGGGAAGATTGCTAAGTGCTGGAGTCAAGAGGGCTGAGAGTGTTCCCATATGCATTTCTTCCTATGTGGACATGGCTTTGTGCAAATTGCTTTCTGCTTTCTGTGTTACATAGGAGTTTGGCTATAAAGCGCTCTCTCTCTCTCTCTCTCTCTCTCTCTCTCTCTCTCTCTCTCTCTCTCTCATACACACACACACACACACACACACACACACACACACACATGCATATCTATGTCTATGTCACACACACAATCAATGTGATTAAGATGAGCGTGATTTCTGATGTCTCTGAAATTTCTCTCATATACATATACCTATACAGATATTGATATCTGTCTCTGCTGTCTCTTTCTCTGTTATCATACATACACAAATCAATCAATATGATCAAGATCAGCATTATTTCCAATACCATCTTCACGTTCACTTGGCCTACAGCATCAGTAAAATATATTGCCTATAGTTTCTGACACAACCAAAGCTGTGTCACCTTTGTAGCTACCCCTAGTTATTTTAACCTCTTTGTAATTGTGGCAGTGGACAAATACCACATATAATCATTAATTCTGCTCATCCCCGTGACAAGTAACGTCAATACAATGTCTAAACAAAGTGCTTATTGAGCTTTTACTATGGAGACTTAGAGAAAAGTTTCAGGAGATGGGACATTTCAGAAGACATTACCTTTTATATTTTGTGCACTTAACCGAATTTCTACACCCCTCATCCCAGCAAAAGCGTGACCTTCTTGAGAGAGTGGCTATACCTTATCCCAGTGTTTGTGTAGCTTAAATAGAAAGTGGAGACTTGTCAGCAGTTTGAGTTTCATCTCTTCCTTCTGGAGAGGAAAAACAAACAGCTCTCCTTCCATCTACACTTCTAGCTTTCAAAACGTGTGGGTGCTTTTCCCACACCACACAATGCTGCTGTGGATGATAACCAGAGGGCTTCAATTCTGTTATTACACAATTTCTCTGCAGTTAGCACTGGATCTTATACAATGAAAGCTCAGTTCTTCAAGATGGTCCCCTAATTCAGATGGCAGGCCTCAGGGTAGTTCTCACTAAGTGACTACAGGTTGGGGTTCTCAGGATCCCATCTCAGGTTCCACAATTTTCTAGGACAGTCCACAGAATTTAGGGAGATTAATTCCCTTTTGTTTAGCCTTTAAATATAAGGTACCTTTTAATGTAAGGCATATGAATGAGCTTGACTCAACAGGGTAACACATGGGAAAGGGTGCACACTTGCCAAGCTCTTGAGGCTGCCACTCTCCAGAGTACTTCAAAAGTTTCCTCTTGTAGGCATTACCAGTTATTAGCTCAGCTCTCAGCCCTTCTCCTTTCCCTGAGGCTGGAGTTAAATGTCCCAGCCTCTGATCATAGCCTAGGCTTTCTCATGACTAGTTCTCACCCAGTGTCCCACTAAGAGTCACCTCATTAGAAGAAAAGACACTGCTATTGTCTAGAACATCTCAAGGCGTTAGAACCTCTGAGTTCTGAACCAGGATTAAAGGCTAAATAGGAGAATAAGATCAATACAGCACCCCCAGAGCTCAGGAAAGGCACAGGCCTTAGAGTTCCCCTCACTATCCCTTTTACCTTTACCAAGTGTTCTGGGAGGCAAATGATACTATGTCTTTACCTCTTGTTTGGGTCATAGCGCCCTTTCTGAATGGTCCTCTGTAGAAAATGTACATGTGATTTATAGCTTGACTATACAGCATTCTAGCAGGTTTCAGAAATAATGAGGTGTTAAAAGTTAGCCCCTAGGGGCTGGAGAGATGGCTCAGTGCTTAAGAGCACTGACTGCTCTTCCAGAGGTCCTGAGTTCAATTCCCAGAAACCACACGGTGGCTTAAAACCATCTGTAATGGTATCTGATGCCCTCTTCTGGTATGTCTGAAGACAGACACAGGATACTTACATAAAACAAATGAATAAATCTTATTTTTTAAAAAGTTAACCCCTAGTGTTATATTTTAACATTTGTGTTGACATAGTTTATATACTTTAAAACTTACTTATTTGGTGTTAATTCAGTGTTTAATTAAGCACATCTACAGAGTTGTGCAATCATTTGCATAAAATATATTTAGCATTTTACATCCTCCAAAAGAAAAGCCTACTTATTATCAGTCAATCTCCATTTCTCTCCCCAGCCCTTTTGTTACTTTCCTAAGAGAAATGAGCACAATATTGGTTGTTTAAACCAACAGAAATGTTCTGTTTCACAGTTTTGGAGACCAGAGCCTGGCATTTGGTGTCAACGAGGCCTTACTCAGCAGGCTGCAAAAGGTTGCCTCCTTTGCCTCTTTCAGATGCTGGCTTGCAGTTGTCTAACACTAGCATTTCTCCTCATCTACAGACTCTTTTCTCTTATCCTCTCAGTCGACTTTGTTTGCTCCTTGTAAGGATAGTTGCCATCAAATTCAAGGCCCACTTGGATCCTCTGGTATCATGTTGAAATCCTTCATTGTAGCTCTAAGGACCCTTTCCCCTAAAAGATCATATTCATGGGCTTCAGAAATTAAAACATGGCCATATCTTTTGTAACAAGAGGGTACCATTCAGCCTAGTATGCCTAGGCAATTATTAATTTACTTTTTACTCTTCACAGATTTGGCTGTTCTAGACAGTTCACATTTTGGATTTTGACCCAAAAACTTGAGTAGATACTAGTGATGTGTAGTGATTTTAATGACATTTCCCTCAAAAGTCTTGGATGTTTGAATACCTGATCTTGAGTTGGTGGAGAATTAGGAGGTGTGGCTTTGCTTTGGAGAGTAAGTTACTTGAGGCAGGCTTTGAGATTTTGAGTCATGCTGTTCTTGAAGTGTTCTCTGTCTGCTTCTTGCTCTTTCAGATGTGAGCTCTAAGCTATTCTAATCACTGAGCCTTTGGATTATGTGATGGTTGGTATATGCTCAGCCCAGGGAGTGACACTATTAGAAGGTGTAGCCTTGTTGGAGTAGGTGTGGCCTTGTTGATATAGGTGTGTCTCTATGAGTGTGGACTTTAAGATCCTCATCCTAGCTGCCTGAAAATCATTCTTCAACTGGCAGCCTTCAAATGAAGCTGTAGAACTCTCAGCTCCTCCTGCACCATGCCTGCCTGGATGCTGCCATGTTCTCACCTTGATGAAAACAGACTAAACCTCTGCTCCTGTAAGCCAGCACCAATTAAATGTCCTTATAAGAGTTGCCTTGGTTCATAGCAATAAAAGCTCCAAGACAGAATACCATTATACAGTATAACTTTGTCTAATTAAATATTTTATTTATAGGTTGTTTTAGTCATAGCACTTTTTGTATAGCAGTAAAAACCCCAAGACACTCTGCTTACTTAGGGTAGGTAGACTGAGGATAAATAGTGTTGACTCTGGGATCCTAAGCCCATGCTGTGTTTAAAATGTCTAATGGATATCTGTTTAGTTGTGAACCAAGGAGCTAGAGACACAAATCTTTGCAGGATAGTCTGGCTGTGAATGTGGGAGTCACTGGCATTTAGGAAGAGTTTAACTAAGAAGTCACTTGGGGTGAAAGAAGGGGTCAAATGAGAAGTGTACTGGGAGCATTTGAGGGATAAGCAGAGCTGTTTATAAAAGAAACAATGTTAGAAAAAGAAACAATGGATAAGAAGGTAGGAAACTCAGGAGGATGTCTTCACTGAAGAAAAGGATTTTATTTGTTTTAAGAAGGAGGGAGCAGTTGTTTCTCCCTTGAGATTAAAGAAAAATCATAAAATATAAGTAAACACTGGGTTGGCAACTATGTTAGTCAGGACTCTCTAGAGAAACAGAATCAGTGGGACATATGTAAACATTTGAGGACCAGGGCAAAGGCTGTAACTCAATGATAGAAAAATGTCTACCATGAATAACACTGCCCCGCCCCGAGGGACGGTCAACAGGAACCCGGGATCACCTAGACGAAAGTGGGGGAAACAGGAGATACAAAGAATGGACAGAAAGTCAAATGGTCTGATCAAGCTGACAAATTTTTATTTTTCACAGGCTAGTTTTATATAGGTAAAAGAAGGAAATAAGGCATGGGACTAAGTGAACTTTCTAGCTAAAGGACTTTTCACAATACCCTTTGTGGAGAATTACATGGGGAGGAGGACTATCCAGGTGCAGGAGAGAATGTTCTGCTAAGCAGGGTCTGTTGGGTGACCATTCTACTCGGCCAAAGTGAGATCACCTGATTTCTGGGAAAAGGCCTCTCTACTGTGGGAAACAGAAACCAAGGCTGAGATCTATGTAAAATGACATTACTCAGGCTAAGGGAACTTCTTAATTCTGTCAGCTCCCAGCATATTCTCCCTTTTCATTTGTTTTATGACCCATGTGGATGTATTCGAGTAAATATATATATATATATATATATATATATATATATATATATATATATATATATATATTCGTCTGGAGAGGGTGGGCTATAACCAGAGAGGAGAAGCATTGTCCTGATCCTCCTAGATGTGTTTACATGGTGTCTTTTTGAGGAGGAGAGGGTCTAAGTATCCTTGCCAGAGATTTGAGAATGGCCAAGGAGCACCTCTGAACACCAACCTCTATGCAACCAGGTTTGCTTCCCAGGGGACTCAGAGGCAGAATGCATGGTCCTTCCCTTGCAGTGCTTTGCCTCGCACCTCTTACTGGTGCCCACACTGCTCATAAGCAAGCGCATAGATATGAGTTCTATGCAGATCCCATAGGAGGGTCACTCACTGTGGGTTCATCAAGTTGGTGGTCATGGACTTGTATATGTTTGGATGCCAGGGAGTCAATTTGCTGACTCATGGAGTTTATCCACCAGCAGTATCAGGAAACCTACTAATGGGCCAAGAATGGAAGGGAGAAGGGTGGTAGGCCATGAAAAGGTGGGTGAGAAGCTCATCAGGAAGAACAGAGCAGAATATGTTGCTTAGCAATCTGACCACAAAATCCATGCAGGTGGTCTGAATGGCCTTGTGATTTTTATACAAGTTGAATCATAGAAGCTGAAGTAACCTACTAATCTAGACTTCAACATACTTGTTGTTGTGAGGAAGTCACTTGTAGACAGGCTGTTTTGGAGAACCCTTTGCTGGGTCTCTCAACTGGGGCTACTGGCCACAATATAAACGTAGACTTGTTGCAGTAAATATTAAAAAATAAAAAATGGTTTCTCTCTCTATTGGCTCTGAGGTCTCACTCCTCAGGCCTGACCCTGATATGGTGCCCCTTGCACCTCTGGTGCCTGGTCCAAGCCACCACCACAGCCCAACTTGTCCACACAACTCTCTTCCCTGGTGGTTTTCTACCACCTGTTCTAGGCCTGTGCCTGTTCCTCTACCTCAAAATCCCACAAACACAACTCTATAGCCCAGTAGCTTTTCATTCAGGTTTATATATTCAACTCTTAATCTACAAACCCTCTGCACAACAAAATTGCATCAAATAGACAAAGATACAACTCCCTTTCTATATGAGATATTAGACCTATAAATTCCTTAATGTTCATAGCTATTTAATACCAATCAGTCCCACCTGGGTCTAGCTGGTCCTTGGATTACTCCATGTTGCCACGATCTCTACCCTCTGTCCTCTGACCTCTGAGACCTCTCCTTTCTCCACCTCCCTCTCCCTGCACAATCACTGGTTTTCCTTTATTTTACTAATTAAAATTGGAAGGTTCAGATGACATCACCTCTTGAGTACATGACTGGGCAGCCCTTCTTGGGAGGGGGGTGTGGAATTAACATTAGAATACAAACAGCTTCAGGACAACCTACTTTTTGGCCCATGCCCTGCCAGCACTGAGGATGATAGTGACCCAGGAGAGTATGTTTATGATGCTGCCTTCTGTAGACTCATGATTCAGCAGGAAATTCACATGAGGAAGTGTCTTACTTAGTGTTCTACTGCTATAAGGAGGCACCAGACTAAGGCAACTCTTACAAAAGAAAGCACTTAATTGTAGGCCTTCTTACAGTCCAGAGGATTAATCCATGATCATCATGACAGGAGGCATGGTGTTAAGCATGCATGGGGCTGACAGCTTATACCTGATCCAAAGGCAGTAGGCAGGGTGAGAGAGACTAGGCCAGGTGTGGGCTGTTGAAACCTCAAAGCCCACTTCCAGTGATGCACTTCCTCCAGCAGGACCACACCCCTTTATCCTTTCCAAAAATTCACCAGCTGGGAAACAATTGTGTAAAAATTCATGAGACTATGGGGCCATTGTCATTCAACCCTCCAAAGAAGGAGAATGGGATTATTAACAGAGGTGTGATGTTTGTTATCTTTAGAAGTGAAGTGCTGGCTGTGCTGAGCCCAGCTGGAGCCATCCACTTCTCCTCCTTAGTATCGTCTCTTTTGCCCTTCATGTCTACTCAGTGCCTTTTCTAAAAACATGTAGACCTGCTTTACTCTGTAGTTCTGCAGAATGCAGATATGCACCCACAAAGCCTCTTTCTCCCTCTCTTCTCTGTCCATCTCCAGGCTATTCAGGTTTTCAGAGAAGTGACATGGTTAGAAGATCTAGTTAGCTCACATTCACCAGCTGGCGAGGTGGTTCTCAATTTGGGCTCCAGTCACATGGGGTGGGGGTGGGAGGCCTGTGGAACTGGGTAATGATGGGTAGAACTGCTAAACATTCAGCATGTGTCAGATGCTGTTTCAGATACTCATTGGTTTCATTATAGCCCAATAAAGCAGATGCCTGTATCACCATTTAATGGATTAGCAAGTAAATATTACATCCTCAGGTCCAGACTTATTACCATGGGGTAGTACAGGTAATATGTAGTAAAGACTCAAATCAAAACACTGTGGCTCTGGCATAATTCTTTCAACTATTGTTAAAATTCGAGTAGGGCAGGATGGTCCAAGATGACCTCATGCATATGCCTGACAATTATCTGAGGCTGTAGGCTCAGGCCAACTCCTCCAAGTGATCTTTTCAAAGGGTACTTTGGATCTCTTTGTTTAGCAGCTAGATGTGAATTCCAAATGTCATCCAGAGAATTATGTTGACACAGCAGCAGCCTCTAAATATGTCACCAAACTGAGTTGTCCCATATGCTATAGAACACACAGCCAGACAGGCCAAATCAAGATCCTCCAGTTACATATATACATATACGAATGTATGTATATATACACAGAGAGAGGGGGGAGGGAGGGAGGGAGAGAGAGAGAGAGAAAAGCATGCCTTTAAGTTCTTTTGTCCCCAGTTAGAAGTGGGGTATGTACACTGGTGATGCTTAATCTTGATTGTCAACTTGTTGGATTAATAAAGGCCTAGGAGATTAGAGACACACACATCTAGCTGCTTGTATTGGCAGACTCAGAGACAATTAAATCATGAGAGCTCAGGCTTAATCAATAGATTGATCACTTGATGGATTCATGTGATAGCAGTGCTGGGAGGTAATAAAACACAGGAT
This sequence comes from Micromys minutus, assembly GCF_963924665.1. Lineage (NCBI taxonomy): Eukaryota > Metazoa > Chordata > Mammalia > Rodentia > Muridae > Micromys > Micromys minutus. The sequence goes on along the minus strand of NC_137962.1, from coordinate 2,093,176 downwards.
TGGAGCCTTCTGGGAGGGAGTCTCTGGGGGCATGTCCTTGGGGCCATCCTCTGACTCTGTTTGTTTTTTGTTGTTGTTTTATTGGTATTTCCCATTTCTTTCTACTTCTCCTTCCCCAGCAAGTGAAGACTGCTCTGTGATACCTACTCTTGCCATCATGACGACTTCTCCAAGCACCTGAAGCTAAACTGGACACTCTGAAACTGCGAGTCCACAATAAAACTTGACTTCTTTGTTTCTTTGAGGCATGGTCATAGCAACTAAAGAAGCTGAAGAGTCCCTTTCCTTTGATGCTGGGCTGTCTTTAGTGGCTTGCTTTCCCAGAGAATACAGAGAATATTACATGAGGGATGTTACTTGACTTCCAAGGACCAGGCTGAATAGGCCACAAGCCCGTTTCTTTCAGAGTCTCATGCTGGGGAAAGCTAACGGCCAGGTAAAAAGTTTGCCATGTTGGAAGGGCTGAATTTCCAGGTAGCCAACAGCCAATGTCACATGGACAAACCAATTTAGATGTCTGGCCTACATAAACCTTCGAGTGGCAGCAGTTGCAGTTGATATCTGATTGCAGTTAATTTAGAGACTTCATGAAAGAATTGCCTGAGGAAGCCCATCCTAAAGTTTGAGCAGCAAAATTATGGGCAAAATAAACTAAGCCACTAAAGTTTGGTTCACTGGACGAACAGCAATTAACTAGAACAACTGACTCACTGAAGCCTGGGCAGTGCTCATGGGCCCCCTGCTCCTATGCTGTGCTGGTCTTCTCTCCAGAGAGTATGGTTATAGAACTAACACAGGGCAAGCATGTCTGCTCATTCCCAGCTGGTATGATTTGAGTGTCTCTGGGATTTATCCTCTTTATCTTAACTTTACCAGAGACTATGTAAGACTATAACTGGACTGCAATGAGTGTTACCAGTAGGTGTTCAGTTTAGGGAAGACATACCTATCAATCTAGAGATAATATGATTCCTGCCTTTATTTTAGCTTTAATCTCCACACTGCTTAGGATTGAACCTAGGACCTTGCATGTGTTTGGCAACCACGGGGCACCACTCGGCTACATTTTCATCCTGAGTGGAGAGGAACAGGTGCACTCTTTTTGAACTTCTTAGTATTTAAAGTTTACTCATTTTTCCATGACTTCTCATGCAAATCATTCTTTTAATCTAGTTTAACACTTACCCATTTATTCTAAGTGCAATTGGCCTCATAAGTAAGTGTCTTGCTTATACATTCTATTTTTCCTACTATTTTACATATAAAAGGCAATACAGTAAGTCCTATTGACAATCTACTACTTTTATTTTAAGGAAAGGGTCTTGTAATGACTATTCCTGGTTGTCAACTTGACTGTATCTGGAATGAACTATGATCTGGAATTGGAAGGCTCACCTGTGATCCAGATTTTGAGGCTAGGAGACACAAGTTTCTGACCTGGATCTTGGCATGGAGATCTTGAGGCATAGTGGCTATGAATCCTAGGAGACTAAGTCAAGGAGATCTCTGAGTTCAAGGTCAGCATGAGACAAAATAAGTGCCAGATCTAGGCATGGTGGTATGTACCTTCTGCTGGAGACCTACATAAGGACATTTGAAGAAGAAAAGACTAGGACTTGATTTACTGCTGTGCCTGTACATTATGCAGATACCACCCAGAAGTGGACAGCTGCAGCATTACAACCCTTTTCCGGGACAACCTGGAAGGATACAGGTAAAAAAAAAAATCTTCATAGTGGGCAGAACTTTGGGCAGTATACATGGTATTACAGTTTGTTTGGAAGAAGAAATGGCCAGATGTACAATTGTTCACTTACTCAATGGATTAGCTGGATGGTCACAGTATCTGTTCACAGCAGTAACACTCTAAGACAGAAGTTGATAGCAGGAACTGGGGCATTGCTGTGATAGGCCTGACTTTTTTTTTTTTTTTTGTGGAAAAATGTGTATTTGGAACTTTGGATTTAGAATGCAGTGGGATACTTTAACCGGGGCTTAATGGGCCATGCTTGTGGGAATATGGAAGACTTTGTAGCTGAGAGTGACTTGAACAGTGCAGACCTGGCCCAAATGGTTTCAGTGTAGAAGAATTTCAGTATGTGGCCTGGAGACTGTTTCTGTGGTATTTTGAACATTCAGTGCAAGTCTTATAAGGGTCAACATTTAATTGGGGCTGGCTTACAGGTTCAGAGGTTCAGTCCATTATCATCAAGGTGGGAGTATGGCAGCATCCAGGCAGGCATGGTGCAGGAGGAGCTGAGAGTTCTACATCTTCATAGGAAGATTGCTAGCAGAATACTGGCCTCCAGACAGCTAGGACCAGGGTATTAAGGCCCACACCCACAGTGACACACCTACTTTAACTAGGCTACACCTACTCCAACAGGACCACACCTCCTGGGCCATTCCCTGGGCCAAGCATATATAAACCATCATAGGTCTCATGTAGTTTACATTGGCCTTGAAATTGCTATGTAGCTAAGGCTGGCTTAGAGATCCTTGATCTTCCTGTCTCTGCCTTCCAAGTGCTGAGATTAAAATTGTGCATCACCAGGTCCTGCTTAAGAATGCACTATTAACACATTCAAGCAATGGCTGATAAGTGTGTCAGGCAGGTTCTGCAGAGAAACAGAATCCATTGTGTGTGTGTGTGTGTGTCTGTGTGTGTGTGTGTGTGTGTGTGTGTCTGTGTGTGTGTGTCTGTGTGTGTGTGTGTGTGTGTGTGTGTGTGTTCCAACAATGGCATTTGTATGCTGGAAAGGCAGAGAACCCAGGAGCCACTTAGTACTGTAGAAGGAACAGGTGCTCAAAGATAAACATGGAGAAACCAGGTTGTTTCCTCCATGGAGAAAATGTATGTTTTCCACCCAGAAGGCTGGGAGTTGATGCTTTTAATAGCTTGGAGACCTTTGTTATCTTTAGAGCTAGGCTACACTCAAATCCATCAGAATGTTTATCCCAGACTCTCCCTAGACCTCAGTCAGTGGAACCCATCCTAAGAGGAGGTGTCATGTGCACTTCATAACCTGATGACCTTTATTCTATCTGTAAGACCAAGATCACACCAGATCCCAGGCTCTTAAGCTAGAGAAGGATGGCAGTAGTCACATTTACTTTACAAAAGAGTTTCAATGTAGTCATGCCTTAAACTTTATTGTGCAGGTGGGACTGGGATTATTGTTACCAAGAAACTTTCCCAAAATTGTACTGTATTTAAATAAGTCTAAAATAAGCTGGCCTGGTGTGAGACTCCAGAAGTTTGAATCAGCACCAGCTGACTGCTGAACTGAGGTACCTTCTGCTGTAGAGCTTGCAGGGACCCACACCTTCTACCCCCTAACCACCCCCACCCACACACTCTGACACCTTCTACCCCCTAACCACCCCCACCCACACACTCTGACACCTTTTACCCCCTAACCACCTCCACCCACACACTCTGACACCTTCTACCCCCTAGCCACCCCCACCCACACACTCTGGCATGATGCTGAATGTGCCCACAGACCAAATCTGGTGCTTGGGACTGGGAAGATTCTTGGTCTTTATTCCAGATTGGAAGGCTGCAGAAGCTGGAAGGCGTCAGTGGAGGATGGCAGTAGTAACAAAGATGGACACGTTCACAGGTAAGACTTGAGTGTAGTGTAAACAAGGGGATGGAGTCCCCTTTCTCTCTAGGTCACAGGGCATATAGTGCCACCCACTCTAGGGGACGGTTTCCCCTAGGGGGCAGTTGACTCTTGAGGGCATTAATTTTAACCGAAGGGTTTGTAAAAATATACAGCTGATTGGACTCTCTGACATATCTTCTCTTAATTATAATAACTAGTACAGTGCAGGTGCACAGAAATAGTTGTTAATGGAATAATGACAAGGAGAAAGTCTGCACATGCTTCAGGCATATGCACCTTTTCCCCCAAGTACTTTTGGTCTGAGGTCCACTGCATTTGCAAACTCAAAACCACAGATGTGAGGACCTGACTGTGCTGTCTCACGTGCTTATAGCATATTCACTACTGAGGTTCTGACCTGTTTAGGGTAAAGAAGGGATTTGGATCTTAATTACACTTGAGTAGATTTATCATCTAAGCAGATTTATTTTTCTAAGATAGGGTGCTTAAGTGTCTTTAGATAGGTTCAGATAAAGTAGTAGTGATCTTCCTTACTAAGAAGGGAAAGCTTCATGGAGTAGGTGACATTTGGCCCCAGCCTTGAAGATATCTAGGATCTGGAAATGAGGGATGAGAGAACCACAGAACTCCCTCATCTGTGTGGCACCAAAAGAGGGACATAAATCGCTAGAGACTCCTCGAAAAAAGATTTACAACATTTTTGCCCTGGCTCCACAGTTAGCAATCTGTATGTAAAGAGCTGTCAGGTCAGGAAAGAGTATTCTCTCCAAACCTTAAGTATCAGTCTCAAACCCTCCTCTTTCTGGGACGGGTTGGACCGGCCCAGCCTTCCTCAGGGAGCTTCCAGAGAGGGCGTTTCAGCGCCGCACTGTCTGACAGGGGTGGGCACTGGCTTGGCGAAGGGCGAGGCTCTTTGTGATTCATATCCCACAGGCCTGGGAGGGTGCGGTGACCCCGCGAGGTTCTTATCCGTCCCGCATTTTCTCGAGGGTCGTCCGAACTCCAGATTTAGGACGATGCCTCCGAGAGCAGTGGGGTAGCTGTACCACCCCACCAGGCATCCAGCCCTCAACTCTTTCTTGCTGCTCCCTGCAGTGCACTTAACACAGGCTGACGCCCTCTGAGTACGGGCCCCTTCCTTACCTTGCCACGCAAGGGAGTGGGCGGAGACTCCTGGTGAGCGGCTTTGCGCCTGCGTAGCCCCGCCCAAGACACACCCACCACTCACTGTCACCCCGCCCTCCTATCCCGGGCTCCACCGCTAGAGGGGTGGCGGCGGCTGCTTCGGCCTGACAGTCACGGCGCGGTTGCTTTGAGGGCGCAGCAACCCTACAGTGTGGGGCCGGCTTGAGGCCAGAGGGTGGGAAAGCGGCCGACGGCGGAGGGCGGCGCCGGAGGAGGGCGGCGCGCGGTGACTCATCCCTCTGGAAGATCTGACACGCTCGCCTGGCTCTCCCGCGCTGCCGCTCCTCAACCAGGAGGCGCCCGCACCACCCGCCCGCTCCGAGCTCCGGGCCCGGTCGCGGTACAGAAAGTTTTCCCGGGCTCAAGGCCTGCGGGAAGCGGAGCGGACAGGGCTGGGAGGCGGTCGCCGCGCGGGCCCGCCGAGTGCATGGTGCTGGGCGCCCCGGCCGCGCGTCAGGAGGACCCGGGGCGGGGCCGGGTTGAGCCCAGCTCCTGAGCCTCTCTCGGCCCAGTTGCGTCCAAAGAGGTCTTCCCTTGGGACTGCCGCGGGGGTCGTGCTCCAGCGCCATGTCCCGGCTGCTGCCGCTGCTGGGGAGCCGGACGGCGCGCAGCCTGAGGCCCGGCCCTGCCGCCGCGCCCCGCCCGCAGTCCTGGTGCAGCTGCGGCCGGGGACTGCTTGCGCTCGGAGTCTCCGGTGGTCCCCGGCTTCTGGGCACACACCCCAAAAAGGAGCCCATGGAGGCGCTGAACACGGCGCAGGGCGCGCGCGACTTCATCTACAGCCTGCACTCCACCGAGAGGAGCTGCTTGCTCAAAGAGCTGCACCGCTTCGAGTCCATTGCCATCGCACAAGGTAAGCGGGTGGGGCCGCCCGGGAAGACCCAGTTCTCGGACCCCTGAGGCCTCCCCACACTCTGGCCCTACCCCTGGCACGACCGAAAGAGGAAACATTCCACCTCCCAAGTGTCCCCAAGACAGATAGGACACGCGCGGATCGTGCCAGGCTGCAAGGGCCGAGCTTGGCTGGTGCCTTCCAGGCTGTGGAATTTAGGAGCTTCATCCTAAAATGCCTGCTGACTCTCAGGGTTGCGTTTTGGTTTGTCTTGTGCCTCCTCTCTCTAGCCCTCCATTCCCCAAGCCTTCGGTGTCTTCTTGAGAACCTGTACCCATGCAGGTGGCATGCCCTGCCCGGTTTAAGAAAGTGCCAGGAACTGGGCAGGCAGGAGGAAACTTTTTTGAAGGTGTGTAGCTGTCTCTCTAAGATGCTCTAGGTTGTACATTGCTTCTCACATCTGGTTGTAGAATGGCCCAAGGAAATCTTTTCCTTTTCCTGGGAAGTGGAAAGATTGTATCAAGCCAACAGCTGATCGTGTACTGGAAACCTGGAGATTCAAATTGAACTCCAGAGTTTGTTTCCTTGGAGTCTGAAAGAATGAAGTGAGTTTTTGGGTGGTTGGGGTTAGGGAATATGTGACTTGAAAATGCAAAGCACACTTCTACTTAAAAATAATTGGGAAAGGATGAAAGGAAAACTATTTTTAAACAGACATGTTAAGAAAGGATATTTTTAAAACAAGTGGGAAATGTGGTAGGTCAGAATTTGAGTGTATGTGGCGAAGCTAACAGTTCAGAAGAAGATTTGAAAAGATGCAAAGACCATAATGGGTTCAGTCTTTAAAGTTTTTTTCTATGTAAATTCTGTTGTATACACAGAAACACAGCTAATATTTTACGTGACATTTAGATGCGTTAGAAAGTTTCAAATAGTTGAAGTTGGTACCATGTAGTAGTAGTATGTAAACATTCCATAGGTTCTGAAGTATAGAGCACTTAAGCACGGATTTGGAACCTGGCTTTCAGACAGTTTGGAAGTTTGCATTTGGCCTGTGCATGAGAGGAAAGTGCGTTCTTTCCTGATATGAGCAGGGCTTACCTTTGCAACTTAAGGAACTTTTTCTTAGTTGTATCTTTTACTACTTTAATTTTTTTCCAGTCTAGGGGATTGTGAATCAATATAGAGTAATGGATAGTTTCAGGCATTGCTTACTCACACACTGTGTTCAGGGAAATGCAGTATTCCAATTAATTCAGTTAGTAAATCACATTGCAGAAAATTATAACTGAATACTAGCATACCTTTAGTTTATGTGTGTGTTCTATGTGTGGCTTAAAAAGACCCAGTTCTGAAAAGATGCTCTTTGAAAACAACATAGGCAGTCATATCTTAGGAAGTCAGTTTTGTCACTCGGGTGAGAGGATGTAACCATTTTCCCTTTTCTACATCGTCAACATGCTACAAAATTGGAGTGTCCTTTGAATGTAGTTTTATAGCAGCTATTGAAAAGCATGTTCCACAATACCAATACCTGACTTGATAAGTTTTATCTAGTTTTGCACATGCCAGCCGTGTATTGGGTAGGAATGTTATGTTTTCTAATGAAGATAGTATTTTCAAATTTAAGATGGTTTTAGATATCCTTGGAAGGACCTAAAACCTCAAGTCCATGGGGTCATTAGCATCAATAAAGCTTAATTATTTGAGGAAGCCATTAGTAATGTAAATGTATTTGTTCAGCAAAAAGGGGGGGGGTAAATATATAGAAATAATTTGGTGTTTTAATGCCTCCCCTTTATAAGCCAAAGCAGTTTAAATGTTGGACATCTGTTTTTGTTGATGCCTTTGACACTTAGAGGTGCTGCTGCATTGATTTTTAGCATGCCTTGGTGCTCAGTTAACAATTTTATCACCAGTACAAATAGCTAAGGGGATAACCAGACTTGCTTAGTAAGTAACCTTGTTCACCAGTTACATAAGGTAAAAATGATCTTACTTCATTCATGCCCCTCATACATACTATTCTGAAACCAATGGGTTTTGTTTGTTTGTTTTAAATGAAAACTCTCATGTTTATTTTACTTTGTCAGCACATTATTATTATTATTATTGTACTTTAATCACGCACTTGTGTGTGAGCATGCTACTGCATGCTTGTAGAGGCTAGAAGACAATGTGTGGGAGCTGTCCAGTCTTTCCTGGGAGTTGTCCAGTCTTATCTGCCACCATACTGGTACTAGATCATCAAACTCAGGCTCTTGGGTTTGGCGACAAAGTGCCTCACCAATGAACCATATAATCCATTTTCATTCTGTAAGCTACCAACTGATGTACTAAGTGTCTGAGTACTAACTATACTTTCTAATGAAATACAGTCTGAGAAAGGGCTGTTTCTTACTATAGGAAGCCTGAGTGTCCTTGGAAAGAGGTACTTAGGTCATCCTGGGAAGCATTCTGGTTTTGACAAAACATTACAGAAAGAAAAAAAAATTATCTCTGCTTTTAGATGGGCCATAAGAACTGTCAGTCTGAAATTTGTCAGTCAGTCCTTATCTTTCTGATGTGTCTATCAGTAGTAGGCTGTGGTATACTTTGTGACAAGATAGCAGCACTCTAGAATCAGTTTATGACAGATGAGGCAGACCTTGTGATATCTCAGTGAGTTGGGTTGTTTTGATTTTAAAATTACAAACTGATTTTTCCTTTCCAATCTGAAGACAGTTTATGTTGCACTCCTACCTGCACAACTTGTTTTCTCTTCCAGAGGTAGGAGGCATCCCGTTGACAGTGGGGGTTGGCTTTGTCAAAAGTGGAGCAGATGAGCCAAGATCTTTAAAGGAAGATCTTTCTTCCTCATTCTTGCAACTAACATTTCTGCTAATAATTCTTTTAAAGCCTTTAAAAGTACACTTTGCTTTTGAAACAAGGCAGTAGTCACTGTATTCGTTGTTACCTGTTACTATAAGACAAGTTATATCTAACATACAGAAACACAAAACCTCTCAGTTTCTAATGTTCCCAAATCCCAGAGCCACTCACGTGGGCATTTCCTATTTGTAGTCTGTCATGATATTGAAATCAAGCTTTTGGCATCCTGAGGTCTTGGCTAGGGATGGAGGATCCATTCCCAGCTTGACTCACTCACATGGCTGTTGGCTGGTGATATCAGTTCTTTTCATATGGACTTTTCTACTGGACTGAGAGAACTTTCAAGACAGAATTCTTGGCTAGAGGGAGGGAGAGAGAGAGAGAGGAGGAGGATGGTGCCCAGGAGAAGGAGTTCTGAAAGCCTATCTTTTATAATACAGGCTTAGATGTAACATCTCATTTGCTGTAGTGCCTTGTGGGAGGTTCCTATACAGGATATGACTATTGCATCAGAGATTGGGAACCACTGAGGTCTTGTTGGAGGCTGATTGCCATACTTACTAAGGTTTAATTAGCAGTTACTGTAGAGTTATGTAAGACAAGAGCTTGTTTTGGCAGAGATATCTTACGAGGTGAAATTTGAAAAAAGCTTAGGGAATATTATTGTCATATACATTTAAAACTTAGAAAAACAATTTTACATATGGCAAATAAGATATATTAAGATGATAGTGACCTGGCAGAGGTGATACCATGATTAAATAGGTGGCTTTCCTAAGTGAGGCTCGCCTTTGGCGCTCAGGGCATGCTGACTTCTCTGATATACTTTGACTGTATAGTTTGTGGTAATGAGGGACTGTGTTCACACTTTACTCTAAAAAGAAAAGAAAGTAAAAGGATTATTTCTAGGTGGATAGTACAGTTTTTCCATTAGCAGCAGATTCATTAACTTTCATCTTTTTAGTTTGTTTCTCTATGTAAACAGTAACTATGTACTTCTAAAATTTGTGTTTACTACTGTTGTACTTCATATTACTTTTATAATTGTACGTTATAATATCTTCAGTCCTTCCCATTTGTGACTGTTTATTTAGGGTAGGATAAAGCACGCTGGAGTACTTGCAAGTAGACTAAAGGGTCTTAGGCAAAATGAAAGCCTGGCAGCTCCTGGGTTAGACATCTGTATAACACTTAAACGTAACCAAGTTGTGTCATGGAGCTCACTTTACTAGGGATCTTGTACCTTTAAAAACTCTTTCCCTATTCCCCACAGCCAGTTTCTCAGTACTATACGAGAAAGAAGCAGTTGTGCCTACCTCTTAGCCTCTGGGATGGATTAGGATGATCTCAACTTTTGTTCAAAGAGAACAGTATTTCCTATGCCAATTAAGACACATGAATAAAAACATTTCAGTACCTTAGTTGAGATGCTAAAAGTAGAATAAGCCCAACTGGGCTCAGCTAGAGGGAAGATAGCATGGCTTCACCAGAGGGTACAGAAGGGTTTACTAATGGGGTCTAGGCTTAGCTAGAACTGCTGACCTAGGCAGATACAGGTTTCTTTAATGACTATGACATTTCAGAATGGCTGTAGTATTTAGGTAATAGGTCAGAGTTCCTAGAAAAAAAATGTTCCAAGAGGGGTAAGAGAAGCTGTAAAATGTCATAGCAGTTTCCTATTGCTGCTGTAACAAGTTTAGCTTCCACTCAGTGCTTAAAACAATACTCTTGTAGTGTTTTTTGTTTTTTTTTTTTTTTTTTTTTTTTTTGCAATTCAGGGTCCAAAATGAGTCTAAAAGGTACTTGTCAACAGGCCCTGTCCTTCTGGAGTCTCAGGGGAGAATCTGTTCCTTGCTTCTTAGAGCTTTTAGCATTCCTTGGCTCTTGGCCTCATCACTTGAATCTCTGCTTCAGTTGTTGCATTACCTTCTTTCCCCTTGACCTTTTTGCTTCCCCCTTGTAAGGACTCTTGTGACCACATTTAGTTTTCATGAACAATAATCACGCCCTGGAAAAACCTCATGGCACATACCACTCTACAAAGCTTGTGATAACATTTAGGACCCAATGAGATAATTCAGGATGATCTCTTTCAAAATCTTAAGTCACATTTGTGAAGTCCTTTTGCTATATAGGTAGCATATTAAAACGGTAGAGGAGAAGGCTGTAGATATCTTTGAGGTCCTAGATCCAGCTTCCCACAAACTTGTTATGACCTAGTCTTGGAAGCCCACACTGTCATCTTTGCTGCCTGCTATTAATCAAGAGACCAAGTCATGAGGCTGTTCTAGATTCTAGACAAGAGAAATCATGAGATAGCGTTTTATGTGAGTGATCATGTCTAACAATTATAGTTCCTTTTATTTCAAAATTAAATTTTCTATTGAAGGTTTTGCAGATCATGTTAGTTTTTAAAAGGGTGTAGGGCCCTGTTTTGAACATTTGTTCCTCTACCAGGTACAGTGATTCTTTAGACACTGAGATGTACAGCATTCCTCTGTCTTTATCAGGATTGTTTACTTTCTAGGTGTTGGCATTTTGGGCCGGGAAATTCTTTGCTGTGGGGGCTGTTTCCCTCATGGGCTATTTCTATCCTATGCCTACCATCTGCTGGTGGTACCCTTGCATGCTTTCCTAGTTGTGTTGGCCAGAAATGTTTCTAACTGTAGCTACATGTTTCTTGGATAGTTGAGAATATGGAACTTCTCAGAGAGAGCCTTATCAAAATCTCCTGGCTGAGAGACATTATTTATATGGAATGTTGAAATTGTTTCTTACTCTGCTCCGGCCTGTCTCTCATCATCTGTAGTGCTTGCTGTTCGCTGCATGCCTTTGCGCTTCCCTCCCCAACCCAACTTCACTGTTGGTTTTCATGTGTTTGTGTCTTGATGAGGACAGAGAATAATTCCTGACCTATCTAGCCTATGATCTGTCTTTAACAATAACTGCTTTCCTCTAGTGTGTTGTTTCTTCACTTAATTAAATTCTAAACATGGCAAAGTTAGAAAATACAGCTTTCAAATAATCAAACATCGCCCTGGCTTAATATACCTCTTCCATCCAGCAGTCACTTCTTTTTCTTTAATAGCAGTTGTGGCAAGCAAATTTTTAATAAAGAAATTTGTGGATGGGAAAGTTGGAATAGTATGAAGTAAGTCATTTATAGGATCATGAAGAAGGTTGGCTGGGACTGAAAGAAACCAGGTGATCTTGAATGTTGAGTATGACCTGATATTAAATCATTATTAGAAGAGATTTACTTTTTCTAAAAATAGTGATGTTTGCATAATCACATTCTTGTCTGCTTTGCTGTGTTGTGCCTGCTTATAAAATCATTGGAACCAAATCCCTGCGTGCAGATTTTATTAACATCTTACTCAAGTCAGTTGAATTAATTAGAATGTAGTTTTATAGGATTCCAGTCTTGTCTTTGTCTTCTTGCTTCATGTCTTCTTTAAGTTAAGGCACACAGTCATGTAACAAGTAGTTACATGTTAAAAATCACCTTAATCTGGTTAATTAAAATTAATTAATTAAAATGAAAAAGGTGAGTCTCTTGTAAAAGGATTTTGCAGGGAAACTATGAAACGTTTATTCCGCTTGCTTTTTGTGTCGTATTTCTTTCTCTGTCTTAAAGAAAATGTGAGTATGCCTATCGTACCTTCCAGCAAATGCCACAGTCCTTCTGTGCTGTGTTTTGTACAGTCATTTTCTCTGAGGCTACTTCTATTTGTAGACTTACTAGTCATTACACCAAATGCCTGCAGAGCAGAGCTGTTTTAGGTGGCATCTCTTTAGACTATCATAATGAGAGGGAAGTACGTCGGGTTTAGCCTGCTCTCCACCTCCCTCCAGAGCTCACATTCAACTGTGCTCTCATTCATCCCTGGCGGCTCTTTCCTCCTCCCTGAGGAGCAGTGCTCCTCGGCACTTCTACTGTTTCTAAGGCATGTTACTTTGCTGTTGGTTACTATTCCACAGTGCTTATAATTTATTTTTCTTTTACTCATAAAACAAAACTTTGTGTCCTTCACTTCACTCCCAGAAGGTCTCATCTCCATAGACACTTCAAGGACCAGCTGCTGACGTCCATCACATGGTTATAGGTCCAGCCTTAGCGTTTCAATAAAACTCTTTCTTGCAAGTATCTGGGTTGTGGCTGGATTATCATTGTTCTAAATACCAAAACTGTAGTTGTGTGGGGGATTACTCTTATTGATCTTTAAGCTGCAGAGGAATTTAAGTTAGAATTATGTTCTGGGCTTAATCCAGATTTTCTGCTTTCCTTCTTTCTGTATTTTAGGTTAAACTATTTAGCATGTTAAAAAATGTATAATTTAAAAGTCAGTAACTTTTTTTTTCACACAAGATGAACAGTTTATTGAGTTTTGTTGTTGTTGTTCTAAAATACTATACATTTAAAGGAGTGTCTAAACATTAAGGACTTGACAGCTTTGGGTCATTCTGTGTGGCTTAGGGAACAAGAATTTCTGCTGGTAAGTTCTCATGACACACAGCCACAGCAAAACAGTGTTTGTGCTAAACATTGAAGAAATGCAAGTTGCTGATGTGTGCACCATTGCACACTGTCCCAGCTATGTGTCTATCCCTCACAACAGTCCCACTGCACCTGAGAACATGGGCAATTAGAGGAACGTGTGTGTGTGTGTGTGTGTGTGTGTGTGTGTGTGGGTTGGGGTGGAACCCTCCCTCTAACTCCAGTGAGTGACACAGGGACTGTGAAGCCTGTGACTATTTACAGAGTCCTAGGAGCGTTTCCAGTGCTGTCACGGAGCTTGGAGCCTGAGCAGTGAGAATCAGTCTTCTCAGCAGCTCCGCTCGGAGGCTAGAGCCAGCCATGCCTGTGCTTCAGTGCCATGGGCTTCAAGCAGTTGACAAGATCTGCTGTCAGAAGCCACCAGCTCTCATCCAACAGTAGGTGAACTCTATAGATTCCCTGAATATCAAATAATATATACAGACATGCATTGAGACACAACAGACTAATGTAAAGCATCTTAGTTTACAGATGCAGCTGTTTTGAAAAGTTAGTCTTTTTACTGTTAACTTTCCAAATCACTAATAAAAATTTTATTCTGCAAAAGCTGAAGCAGGGAAAGAGTAAAAACACTTTTTAACATGGAAGTGTTGGGGAACGCTGCACAAGGTTACCCCTGCAGCTGGCACTTGCCATGGAACCCCTCCTGCAGCAACCCCACATCTGGACACAGCACAGAGAAATGAAGACAGCTCACATGGAGAACATCTCAGATCAGTGTGGGCCATAATTTAGCTGACTGGAAGAGCATATAAAAAAGTATAACTGTACATTGCCTTTAAATTAAAACCTCAAACTCTTTACTCAGAAAATGGCAGGTAAGTCTGTTCATTGAACTTGCAGGTAGGGCATCCTCAGAGATAATAATCAATGGAACAAGAATCAGTTTGATCCGTCATTGACTCAGGAGAGACAAGGGCAAGAAGGTGCAGATCCATGATAGAGAGAGCTGGTGGGGTGAGGAGGGGACTGGCTCTCGCTGTTGGACCTTATCTTCCTGTGCCTAGATCTGCCCAGATGTGCTTGGGCTTGGGGCCAAGTGCCCAATGCGACCACCCGCTCATCTGCCTTAGAGCACACCAGGAAGCCAACAACAGAGCCATCGTCTTTTGCAGGTGGAGTGGATGCCTACATGGCTGCTGGGGACACTAGAGGTGTCACTGCCGGGGCCAAGGCTAACGGAGCTCCTGAACAGTCCATGTCCGTCTGCCCATCAGCCTGCCTGTGGACTGTCACTGGGTAGCCTTGACATAGTTGGCTGGGTACAGGCCCATCTAGCCGCTGTTTAAATGTCCCTCGCACCAACCGTGTTCATCTTCATCTTCTGTCTTGGTCAGCTCATCCCCAGCCTTTAAGCTCAGCTCATCGTGTTCCTGCCCCTCATAGTCAGAGGGCCCAAACTCAAACTCGCACTTCCGTTCCTGAGGTAGTGTCCTCATCAAACGGGTTAGAGTTCCCGTTGGCATCCGTGGAGGAGAAAGGGTTGTTAGCCTCATCATCAGATCAGTCAGTAGGGTAATTCTGAGTCTTCTCATAGCTGTTGACATTTCTGGCCTTAATGTCCTTCTCACTACTGCTGCTGCCCACGTCATCCTTGTCCTTGAGGGTGTTGTAGCTGGACTGTAACTGTGCCTCAGGACACTAAGGTTGCTGCCAGGCTTGATCTGTCTAGCCTGGTCACCTGTCTGGTTGATTCCTGTTAGGGTGACACCATCAGCAGCCTTCTTCTCTCTCTGGCTGAGAGTTGAATTCAGATCTGCAGACCTCTTCTCAAACTGTGGCCAGTTCATAGCCATGCCTGGCTCATGGTTAGCTCGGAATCACCTCAGGTCCTCTACCGTGTCAGCTGCCTTGATGCTGTGCTCCAGGTCTCTGGTAAATGGTTTTGTAGTTAGCCACATTGGACAGGTTCAAGTGCTTCTGAACCTCTAGCAGAACCTCCCGGAAGAAGCGCAGTCGCTTCTCTTCAAACTGCTGGCAGTGCTCGAACACCTGCTCGACGTTCTCCATGTACTTCAGTGTGTTCTGCTCAAGCTCCTGCAGGGCCTTCTCATACTTGTCCTTGGTCTTCAGAACATCCTGCTTGCATTTTTCTATCTTGTCTTGCAGTTTCTTCAGCTGCCAGGGTTGAGGGATGGATCTGCTTTGCCGTTGGCTTCCCGAGAAATGGCTCCTCTTTGCACGCCATGCGGTGTGCTTTCTTTGCTGCTTCTACCTCTTTCAGCCTCTTGGCCCAGGGCTTCTGGGCCTTCTGAAAGCCATTCTCTGCTTCCTTGGTCTCCTTGAAGCTTTCCATCATCTGCTTGTGAAAGGCTTCCTTCTGCCAGTTTTTGATCTTCTCAAAGTCTTTATTCATCAGAGATGCCTTAACTTCCAGGTGTAGCTCACTCACCCTCTCTGCTTCAGACATGACAGCCATCCAGGCCTTCCCCATGGTCCCATACTGTGGTCCCTTCTCTACAAGCTGCCTCTAGCACTCCGTGAGCTGCTGTGCATGTGCCTCCTCAATGCGTGCGTGTTTGTGCAAACAGTTCATGAGGTCACCACACAGGCGGTGGCCATCATCAATCCGCTTCACAGTTGGTTTGTAGTTCCCAACCTCCCAGAAGCTGTTACTGGACACTTCTTCCCACAGAACCATCGTAGGTGACAGACATTTCTGCAGAAGATGAGGGTGGCAGCAGACCCAGTTCAGGGATCAGATGCTCAAAGCCTGTTGCTCGCCTTGGGTCCCACTGAGCACGCCTTCCCACTGGGCTGACCCCTTTCAGTTTGCTCCAGCCACACTCCCTGGGCCTGCCCAGACCCGCCACGGCCACTTCTGCCACCAGCCAAGTCAGTAAGTTCTGAGTTTTAGCTGTGTTATTGCTGTCTGTTTTGCTGTTGTAAGCACATCATCACTGCTGCCTTGCAGGTTATTGGGTGCTTGCTGGGCGCTACACATAGAGACCTGACTCTTCACATACTTCTCTCATTTACTATTCTTGGAAGAGGTTACATTTTTATAGATTAAGAAACAGAGGTTAAGAGCACTTTGCCCAAGATCTTTGAAGCTCCTTGTCATATTTGAGTTATAACTCAGCTTTGTCTAGCTTTGCAACTTCAATTTTCACTTTTTAAAAAACTTTGTATTGGCATGAATATCCAAATAGCCAATGGAAAAAAAATCAAACCCAGAAACAAATATGCCAGTATCATCTTTTTGTTGTGTGTTTGTTTGCTTGCATTTTTGAGGTAGGGTTGCCTCAAACTTTCTATCATCCTGCCTCCTAAGTGCTGCTGTTATTATAGCTCTGCAGTACCATATCCATCTGGTAACATCTCCTAGTCTGTCTTCTGTGTATTTGCACAAATATGTATTCAATATAGAAAAGTAAGCATGGCATCATTACTTTGTTAATAGGGGACCTCAAGATGCATACTAGTTAATAAGATTGTGTAAAGGTTTGGAAAAGTAAGGAAAGTAGTATTTGAATTTATTCATAGCGTTTTGCCTGTGAGATAAGTATGGATACTATTTAGTAGTTAGTTGGGTGCCAGGAGTTCCAGGGAAGCATCCAAACTTGAACATCTTACTCACATAGGCAATAACAGGGGCAGGCAGAGTGAGTCTAGTAAAAGGGGAAGCTTCTCGAGCAGTGGTTCTCAGCCTTCCGAACGCTGCACCCTTTAATACAGTTAGTTCCTCATGCTGTGCTGACCCCAACCATAACATTATTTTGCTGCTACTTTAAAAGTTTAATTTTGCTATTGTTATAAATTATAATGTAAATATCCAATATCAGGCTATCTGATATGCAACCCCAAAAGGTGTCATCACCCACAGGTTGAGGACCACTGTCCTAGAAGATTGTTCTGAGAAACACTAATGCTTGCTGGACAGGGAGAAGAAAAAACAGAATTAGATGGTGATGAATATGTAGAGAGAGGTGGAAATAGTAGTGATATGTTCTGGATGCTAAGTAATGAAGAGAGCATTTCAAAAGAGAGAAATATGGCAATTCAGATACTGAGAGGGATACTGAATGGAATGTCCTTTGGCTTCTAGAACAGAAAGGAGCAGTGTCTTTGTGAGAAGCAATTTCTGATGGCCATGTGGGGAGTAGCCAGACTTAGTTGACTGAAAAGGAAATGTAGATAAGGAAGGGTGTGGAAAGGAGCTGTGGGGGTAGATTTTACCTGGTCTCTGTGCTCATGCCAGTTTGTTAATTAATATGTTAATTTCCACAGGTGGCTCCTGAGTAGAATTCTTGTTCGTCGAAGTCATGATTCCCAATCTATGTGTTTAGATATCTCTGCTTTGTCTCTACCACTTTTTGACCCTCAATTTATTTGCAAATTCAAAAATTTCTTCTTCTTCAAAAACATTCTTCTTCTGCTACATTTTGAAATATGGCTTCACAGCAGGATGATATTTAAACATTATTTTTCCTGTTGCCAACAACAAAAGGGATCGTGTAGGCACATGTTTAGAGGGTTATCTTCCATTGCTGTAATCTCAGAAACCTACTCTGTGCTTTGTACAGGTTTGAAGGAAACTGGAAAATAATTCAAATTTTCATGATGAAAAAAAATTTTATATATAAACAAATCACACTCTTTTTGGCAGCATTCTGTAGAAAATGTGTGGACCACTTAGCAGGTAGGATCTGTTCTTCATGAGAAGCTTGTAGGCAAAGTGAAAATTGCTAGCATTTACATTTGTACCATATGTAGATAAAGTGAGCAAAGTCTAGTTTGTATTTAGATAAATTATGAGCTGTGATCAGTTCAAACTATAAAAGGAAATTTTTTAGGGGGGGCTCAGGTGGTCTTGTGGCAGGGAGACATGAATTCAGATAGCTCTGTGTGTTCCTAGGAAGACAGGGAAGGTGGGAACTTACATGGTGAACTGGGGCATGGGCTTGTTGCTGTGGAAAATACAAGAATGTGTTAGTAGAATGGAAGAGCTCTTAAGACCAGAACCCTTAACGTCTTGATTTCACACCATCAGCCACTGGTACTGTGCCTTGTGTGCCTTGCACATTGCTCAATAGATCCAGGTGCTTGTGGTCTAAAGATGGCAGCGACCAAAGTTAGCATTTCAGGAGCAGCTGGGTTTTGAGTCCTGTTTCTGTCACAGCCTGCCACCTTGTCTAGTGTTGCTGTCATTGTGACTTTCCTGATTTCCTCTGACCGTTTTAGTTTTACTTTTGTATTGTGTCATTACAAATTGCAGAAAAATTATGCAGGCAGTATAAAACGTTTTCAATGAAAATACTTAAGAGGGCCAGAGGGATGGCTCAGGAATTAGGTGTATTATACACTGGCTGCTGTTCCAGAGCCAGCACTCACATAGCAGCTCACAGTGGTCTATTGTGCTAGTCTCAGGGTACCCAACACCTTCTGGCCTCTGTGGATAGTGCATCTACATGGTGCATAAATATGCACATACATTTAAAACGGGGAAAGCCTAATGGAGGGCCAAGGGAACTTTTCTCCTCGCCTCCGTCTTGAGATGTCTCTTCCTACCTCCCATGCTCCCACAAAAATCACTTCTACACTATAGTGGGCAAACATTTGTTATTAAAAATTTCTCTCATAGTTACATACTGGACATACTACTTGTAGCTTCGGGGTCAAGAAATATGTCTGCTTAGTTTTATAGCATAAATGTTTTTAAGTATTTACCTCCAATGATTTCCCTTCTCTGCTTAAGAAGTCTTTATAGGTTCTTAGGGATATAGGTATATGTCATAGATATACAAATTAACATTCGTGCTAATGAATATACATCTTTCTTATTTTATGTAGACACCTAAATCTTGGCTGATTGTTTGCTACTGCATAGAACATCTCCTATTATTCAAAGTTGATGGATATTTTGATTTTATAGCCATTATTGTCATGAATACTGCTCCATATAAATAAATACATAGTTCAGAATGACAGAAGTGTAGGGCCATTTCAGAAATTGTTGGAAATTCTGATTTGGTAATGGAAATCAAGCCACTTAAAAATGACCGTTTTGAAAAATCAAGCACTCTAACGATGTAATCTAGAGACATACTGATTTGATAAATAAAAAATGCTGAGGGTGACAGGAGTAAAATATCATCTTTGTTTTCTGTAGTTAAACCATTCTGTTTCTCTCTTTTTTTTCATTCTGTTTCTCTTAATAGCAGAACACTTTCTGTGAGAAGTTGAGAACTGCAGTTCATAAATAGTAGTCTTGAATTTGAGCCAAGGTCTTTCAAGCCATGTTTGTTGTCTTGAGAGGCAGTCAGAACCAAGGCACTACTCATCTGGGTAAGCACTGCCAGAGACTCTTTGGGTTTTTTTGTGTATAATTTGGGGTAGAAATTTTCAAGAAGGCGCAAACAGAAGCACCCCATCTAAGCGTGTCTCTGTACTCCTGTCAGCCTTCATGCTGCCTCTCTTTGCTCTGCATTTATTCTAGCTGTACTCTGAATGGTGTAAGGTTGCATGATCCCAGGTAAACAACTGTGATGTCTCCTCTGCCCTTGCAGTCTCTCCTGATGAGGTTCCAGTTGCTTGCCCTGTGACTCCAGTTCTATTAGAGGCCTGAAAGGAGCTTTAGATTTGAATTGACTTTGGAAGTCTTTTATTATAAAGGTGAATAATGTTCCTTGGAGCTCTCTGTATTTCAGTGGAAAGGAAACTTGGCTTAACAATATTTACTATATATACATCCCCTGGAAATACAGTATAAATGAAGATTCTATCTCAGTAGATATATAGGCTTCATAGTTCCTTGGGGATTTCCACATTAAAGGTTCAGGAATTATATATTAAATAACAAAGGTTAGAGTTTTTTATTCATTTATTTTATGATAGAGAATTGAAACTTTGCATATAGGTACATTTGAATTGAGAGTATAAACAAATGTGACCATGATGATATGAAATGTGGAACATTTTGCAAAATGGTAGAAATTTATATTTGAATATATGAATGATCTTATATTAAAAAATATTATCCTAGAACGTTTTTATCGGTTTCAGAGGGGCTTGCTTCGTAAAGACATTAGAAAAAAGGTATCCTGCTAATATGTTTTTTTGTAATCATCTTTGAGAGATAAACATTGAGTAACAAATGCCACATAAGGACACTGTACCCATGTCAGATTTATATTGCTGTAGTGAGTGCCTGAGACAGCTAATGTTACTAAGAGATAAAGCTTACTTAGCTCAGAGTTTTGGCTACATTCCCTTCATGGTGCAGACAGCAGCATACGAGCTGTGTGAGAGCCAGTAGTAGGTCAGAGAAGGTACAAAAGGTACAGTCTCTAAACAGAAAGTCAGGGGCAGTGGAGGGAGGATGTACATGAGAGACTGACAGAACCTGGGCCTCATAGGTTTCCATAATCCCTTTCTAGGGCATATCCCCAATGATTAAGGAATCACTCAAAGTCTTGTAAAGGTTCTGTCTATTGTGGTCACAGTGCCCACCCATAGAGGTCAGTCAGACTACAGTCAAACCATCACAGTGATGAACTGTGTATACTGTGGTGGTTCTGAAGTAGGAAATTGCCTGCTGACAACATCACCTTTAAGCACATTCTGATGTTTGCACAACTAAAATCTCTTGACAGTGCTTTTCTCACTCGTGTCCCTATTAAATGATGCATGGCTGGGTTACTTTTTACTCATTTTCTTGTATTTCCTGTTATTGTTTAGAACATACTCTCCAACTAAGTATTTCCTTAGTGAACATGCCTCCAGGCACAGATCTTTTTCCTTTGCTTTTTAAAATGCAGTTTTCCTTGTGTGCTTTCTTTTTCATTATTTATTTTTGATGATTTAGATTTTTTTGGCACAATCTCATATTTATAGGCTTCTACGTATTGTTCAGTAAACATTTTTTTTCCTTTGAATCATTAGAAAATGAGTTCCTGGGATAAAGTCCTATTATCTTAGTCATAGGTTATAGTTCCTTGGGAAGCAGTTTGGAAGACAAAGGTAAACACCCAATGGTACTATTGCTGCAGTCCTTACTTTGGGAGAGAAAAGAGGACAGGGGCCAGGCTCAGCAGGGAAAGAAAGGAAGAGAAGTCTCAGCTGACCTGTAGGACATTCTGGAGTTGGGATAACCTTTCTTTTTTGTCCTAAGGTGGTTGACAGCACTCAGCCTCTACTTCTCTGAAGAGGAGCTATTGACTGTAGACTGCTCTAGGCATAGTATAGAGCCTTAGTTAGGTAAAGCAGTATTCTACATTTATAGTTCTTCCCATTCCCCAAGACAAGTGGATGCTGAGAGTTTTCTCTTAGGAGGTCTTCAGGCAGCTGAGGATTATATTATATAGTCCAGGGTTCACTACAATCAGAGTACTTTGGTGTGCATTTCCTACACATAGGAACAGTTTTTCTGGAGGAAAGGAAGAATCGGAGAAGGACTAACCAAACCTTAGTGCTGAGTATAAGTCACCAAGTGGTCAGCAGTAGATGCTGTATCTCGGTGTTCTCAAGGTTCAGGGAACAGTGCTGAAGAGGGAGTGGAAAGAA
Organism: Micromys minutus; assembly: GCF_963924665.1. Classification (NCBI taxonomy): domain Eukaryota; kingdom Metazoa; phylum Chordata; class Mammalia; order Rodentia; family Muridae; genus Micromys; species Micromys minutus. The sequence continues at coordinate 2,071,593 of NC_137962.1, read as the reverse complement.
TATCACAGTCGGAGGATGGGAGCAGGGTTGTAAAATGCTGTCCTCTGGACAGGACATTACAACAGTTGCACAGATGACTTTACAAGATCAAACCAGTTAAAACTTCCAACATGGGAAGACAGAAGATTCCCAAGGTAATTTATTAGTAATTTATGGCTGCCAAGGAAGGGAGAGTCAGTTTTTGGGGCGGGGTGCTGGGAGTCTGTTCATGACTTTGTAGATGCCTTCTACACTCACATGCACATGGGCAACACCAACTGAACCCAGTGGGTTGTAAAAAATAGAAAGACATGATATGGAGAGGGAGATTTGTCAGTGGAACTGTGAGGGAGCTAGAGAGAGGGGGTGAGTGGTGGTTGTGAATAAGATACATGGTATTCATGTATGAACATTGTAAAGAGGTTTTAAAATGAAAAAACATTGTTCTGTATGGCTATATCATTACATGAGTGCATTACTCTCTCTTCTTTGAAGATTCTTTTAAGTTTCAGCAATTATCCAATACTTTTGTAAAGCAAAAAAAAAAAAAAAAAAAAAAAAAAAAAAGAGTTACTCATTATGTTTATTGGTTACTTTTGCAGGGCTCCTCAGATCTGTTAGTTATATAACCTTGACAATTAGTGGTATTATTTTCTAAGTGAACAGTTAGCGGACAAAGAGGTGTGTGTGTGTTTCCATAGATTGTAAAGACTTTGTAATTAACCCAGTACCACAAGATACATTTTAATTTTCTTACTCTCTGCATTTATTTGTAGCTCTGTCCTCTGGTGGATAGATACCCAATTCCTACTGTTTTTAATATATTCATTTTCTACTCACTGATTCTGTTTGTCAGTGGTGCACCACCACCAGCACTGCTGATGCCCTCTTGTGCAAATGTTCTTTCATTTTAGTTTGGGCACTGACACACAGAGCCACAGTCCCTTCCACTCTACCTCACTGAAGGAAGCCTTGACCTCGTTACCCTGCTTCAGCTGTTAAACCTGGTTATATAGCATTTCAGCTTCTGCACTTTTGCATAATGTCTATCTAATCTAGTTGTCTCATGGCTTTTAGACTGTGTTTTATGAGAAGAAATGGCTCCCTCCTCCTCCTACCTGCTTAAGCTCAAACAAAGCCTTTCTTTTGTGGAATCCTGTCGTCTCTTAGAAGTGCAGTTCTTCCTGGTGCAAAGTCACACTGTGCATTTTGTTCTCTGTTGACTGCTTATATGACTCTTTGGTATCAGGGGCAATTTTCTATACGCTTTTTTTTTTTAAACTGCTTTTAAGATTTGGTTTTGTTTTCTAGTCATAAATGGAAAGGCAGATTGAAAAAAACTTTCTAGTCAAATCTATGGTAAAACTCCTTTATTTTTAAATGCAAGGTTCAGTGGATAAACTTTCTTCTTTGTAGATCAGTAAATTCAAATCTGATACTTGAATGATAGTAAAATTTAATAATTTAAAAAGAAAACATTTAACTTCTAAGGAAAATAATTTATTAATCTACATATGTAGACTTTATGCATGACCTCTTAAATAATCTATTTTTTATTTGCATAGGCTGTTTCTGCTTTAATGGTTCTCAGGTACATGGATTTAAATGGTGATGCTTTAGTTAAATGACATAGGTCTCTAACAACATGACTCTAGTTTTGTTTATTAACTTTGAATAATTGTATAAAGGACAAACTTTTCTGCAAATTTTGTTGAGTTTTTCATTTCACAAATCACTCTGTAAACACAGATGTGTGTGCCGATTGTGACCAATCTCATCACAGTGCGTTCGTATTTGACCACTGTATCCATTGTTCAGTTCATTATTAGACAGAAACTCATGCAATTGTGTTTATTGTCCCCTAGTGATAAACCGAAGGGACATTTTACGGAGTGGATAACCAACAGGGAACTGAAGATCAAGCATGGTTGCACATGACTGTAGTAACTATTGGGAGAATGAAAGAAGAGTTTCATTGAACTCTGGGTAATACACTGCAACCCTAGCTCAGCGGGCAGGCAGATGAGAGAAATGGAAATGGTGCATCAGAGAAATGAAAAGTGTGAACTGAGTGTGAGTGTGCACTTCTAATCCCAAGCCAATTACATATTGAGGGGGAGGGGGAAGAAGAGGAGGAGGCAGCAGAGGAGGATGCATTGTTGCATTGGTTTGCTTTCTATTTTCATAGCCAGAGGCCTGAGACCAAGGTCTTTTGATGAAGATTCAATCACATCTGGTTATAGTGTCATATGATTGGAGCTGTCCTCCTGCTTCCACACAGGGGTACCTGCCCCATCCTCTTAATTGCTTTTTACATTTAAAAAAGGGTTACACTGAGCTCTGGGTACCTTGGAATTTATTCTGTGGTTCAGATTGGTTTTAACTGTTGATATAGTGCTAGGGTACCACTACCCCTGGGCTGTGGGGGATGGAAGGATACATCTTTAAGGTCACAGAATAATTAATTTTTCTACTGGTTATTGTTGTTATTATTGTTATTATTATTGTTGTGTTGTTATTCAGTGCTGGGGATACAAGCCAGGACCTTGGCAAATGCTGTACCTCAGAGCTATACTTGCCCCACTGGCTATTATGACTGTACCATTTAATATTTTATTTGCAGTGCTACCTTACTGTGCATAGGAAGGTGTACATGTATGCTAGTATGCAACACTTTAAGAAATTATTACATATTTTATATTTGTACACATTGTAATGACTTCTTTGCTTGACTGAAGTTGATTTTAGAATATTTTTAGCATGCAGATTTCCCAAACCTGAGATGGTCATTGCGAATCGTGCAAAGGAGGTGTCAACAGCAGAGACCCCTGATAGTTTTGGTACAGTACACGCTTACAGTGTTGTGTGGCAGATGTTTATTGCAAACGCAAAGCACTTATTTGACAGAACATTTTGCTTGTTCAAAATAGAATGGTTAAAAACATTTTTTGCATTTAATATTTTAGGTTGTTAGCAGACTGTTTCCATTACCTAATCCTGGCCTTGATGTGATTGAGTAAGAACTGCATGCTTAACTATCTGATGGATTACCTTGTGACCATGAGAAAGTATCAGTCAGGGAGCAGAGCATGCCTTTCTGCTCCTAAGGAGTCACCCTGGGCTACATCATGAGACCCTATCTTGCCTGCTCCTCATATGTAGACATGTATTCTTGAGCAATCGGAAAGTTTATATAAGCTCACAGTTCATGCTAAGGCCAGAAGTGAAAGGCTGTTTTGCTCTATTTTATTAGATTTAGTAGCTGTACAGTTGCATATACTAGTGGACTTGTTTGTGTGTTTATGTATGAAAGTCACACAGAAAAATAGTTTAAAATCAATGTTTTCTATTGTAATTTCAATTTGTAGTCTATTTAACATTTAATATAAATTAGTTAACATTGCTCAAGAATGCAGTACTGGGTATGAAAAGATCTGAATTCTTTTATGGCCTTATGGATAAAGACATTTTGTAAATACCACTCAGATAGTATTTTTGAGGTCAAGGACAAAAGCTGAGTTGTCAGAACTTCAGAGATATAGAGACACAAGTGTGTGTACACCTTTGCACTCACATTAACACACTAGTTCCTTGTCTGTAAAATCCTATATCCTACTTAGCCAATTCTAATGCCAGTGTAAAAGAAAAGTAAGCAGGTATGCACACACATTTACTGCTAGTGTCTTTTGAAGAATAGTTTTGGTTGTGAACTATTCTGGAGATTGTTTCCAACTTAAACATAGAGAAATGCTGTTTGTCCCATAGCTGATAGCACACATCCCTAGCAGCTACTGCACTGCTGAACAGTAACTGGACTAACAGTATGGATTATTTGGTGCCAATGTTTGAAACTCAGTCTTTAATTATGCCCTTAACTACGCCTCTTTGCACATTTATATAGCATCCTTCCAAAAGCTACCAGTACACAGCAAGGACTGAGAAGACAACTGAATCTTTGGAATGCAGAGATTTAAATCTCTTGTTCCTGCACGAAGAAATCATGTTCAGGATTTGGCATCTATTCCTTGTCAGAGCAGGCATTTGCATCAGGCCCTGTGGAATTTTAGTTCAGTGCTATTTCAGGACAGTGCATTTGTGCAGGGTTAGAGATGGAGACTGGCCTCATACTGGAGGCCACGTAGTTCTGAGACCAGCAGAATCTGATGTGTGTGCCCCACCCCCATTCATGTAGTGTTTTATCTGGTGATCATGTTGAGTCATCATACCATTTCATGATGAATGGGAATGAGATAAATCAGATTTCTTACTTTTAAATGACTATTTTTTGAAAATTATGTCCGAGAGAAATTATATTCTAGGAGGGAAAACAACTTAAACGGGATATTGGTATTTTATTTAATTGCAGTTTTTTTTTCTGTTTCAAATACTAATACATGACCAGAGTCTTGATAGTACTGTATATGTGCATGTTGGTATTTTTGATTGTTCTATATTTTCTGTTGGAGGTTTATTACATCAAAGAGAATTTGAACCTAGAATTCAGGTACATCACGATTAAGTCATTGTCTCTGGACTACATCATCACATCTTCGAGGCAGAATTTCCTGAGGGCCATGCTCCAGGCATTTAGACTGAACAGTTCTCAGTTGAGATGAACTCTGTCATATCTCTAGGAAGTTTAGAATCCCTGCTGCTAGTAGCTGTTCGTATTTTCATCATATGCAGAGCAGCCGTGCACTTGATTCTAGGGAAAGGCATCATCCCACCGAGAACGGGATACTTTCAAGGACCCTTGCATTGCTACTGTTCTGTGAAAGAATTCTTACTTGAGAAATGATAGAACGAGAAAGGGTAGCAATCCACTGAAAAGTCTGTTTTTCCTTGATGTTAGGCAATTTTATCTTAAAATGACTATCTTTGGGGGGGTTATGTAATCAGATAGGTAGGTTTTTCTAGCTTAGCTTAAGTTTTTTATGTTATATTATAAATGATCATATGATTTCTTTTTCAAAGACAATGCAAATACCCACAATAAGTAAAAGTAGCAAGGTGTGACTTAAAGTTACACTGTTGTTTTGACGTATTAGCCTTTTAAAAGACATATCCCATGTAATGATTTCCTGTCATTCACAGGCATAAAGGCAGAGAAGTCTGTGTTAAGGAGCATCCATCTGTAATTGTTGCATGTATACAGCCACATATATAAAAGCAGCCACACACCAGTGTTTTGTTTGGTTATCTTAGAAGACAGAAAGATACTGTGAAGTGAAAGACAGAGAAATAAAATTGTTGTACCTTAGTATTATAATTATTACTTAAGCCAAAGGTTAATAGATTAGTAAGTTCATATTTAGTTGAGCACGGTAGCTGTCTAGTCAACACCACGGGTCAGCTACTGGTTTTAGCTGTGGTATCACTGGCCCAGTGTTTCCTCTACATATGGGGTTGGGTGCAGTCCAGCCTTACACAGCCCATCAGGTTCTCCAGAAGGTCAAGGGGGTGGTGCAGCTCTGCTAAAACTCTGGGCAGAACTATCTTTGATTAAATATCATATAATCACTACATATATACATATTGTATATAATATATCTGTATATCTACCTTATCTTACAGTAATCACTTTTAATTGCTAAATAAAGCTACAGGACTACATTAGATACTTACATGGATTCAACCCAAAACATGCATTTAAAATAAAGTTAAAAATCTTTATTTAAAAGGACATATTAACTAAACTCTACTAAATCAATTAAGTTCTTTGTTGTTTCTAAAGAGTGTGCATTTTTTGTTTCTTGCAAATATGTTACCGAGTTAATTCATGATTATGTTATGAATTATGCTCTAAACCCCTCTTTTGGTGCATGGCTTTTTGTTTTCTAATATAACTAGTTAAATTATTTTGCATGCAGTATAGTTTGTGTTTTGTATTCTTTAATGTGTTACTGTGAATTTCATCATAACCATTTGATGGTTTTGTTCTTGTTAAAAACAAAACAGGCATTTGTCATGCCTGAGATCACGGTTCTTTGATTATTGTTTTAAAAAATCAGTTTGTCTTTGTTCTGCTTCATGAGTTCCTTAGTAGATGAGACCGATTTGTACTGCTGGCTCCACTCCCTGGGCGGATGCTGGGTGGATCTGTCTGTCTACTCAGAGATGTTCTTTTGCTATTTACACTTTGTTAAGAGGTTTTATGCTTACATTTATGGCCGTAGGCTGAAATGGACCGTTCTATTTAGAATTGCCTTGTGATGAGAGTGTAGTAAAGTAGTTGGACATACGATTCTTAGGTTTGCAAAACCTCTGTCATACCATAAAGATGTAGGTAAGTTTAATGACTGTTTAACACTAAAACAATGGATCTAGTTTCTATGGAATCATATGTAATAGGTTATTGTCTTCCACAGAGGCAGTTGCTGGAAACACATTGTGTAGCTGGACAACGGAAGCTAAGATATGGAAATTGTAGCTGTCTCAGCTCATTTATACTTCTCCTATTATACAGTCTTTTGATCCAGTTTAAAATCTGTCTTATAGAAGAATTAGAAAAGAATACACCAACAAGCATAGCTTACTCTAAGAATTATTCTTTAAATTTTATTAATATTGATAAAATTATCTTTAAAGGAAAATATAATAAAGAAGAGATATATAGATTAAATCCTACAGTAAACTCAGGTTTATCCTTTTTGTTGTTGTTAGAATATTTTCATTTAAGAGAAATAGACAGTTGGAGCTTTAACATTTTAAGGTTTCTTTCTTTCTGTATTTTATCTACATCTCAAAACATGAAAATATTTTCACAGCTTTGACCTAAAAATTAAGCTGTATTCTTGGCACTTCTGTGGCTGCAGCCCTTGAATGGCTGAGGTCAGAGGGCAGCAGAGCATGACCCGCATCCCAGGAAATGGGGTAAGGAAGCAGCATGGCGGGGGTTGTTAGGCACACTTCTCCTGGGAGACATTTCGTAGCGTTAGAGCCAGCAGTCTTTAAATACATGTCTTGCTCTTATTTTGGGTTCAGTAACACCACCAGGAAATACCAATTAATGACTTTTCTGAAGAACACTTAAGTATGGAATCCTAAGTATGAAAAAAACAACAACTAATTAAAGATTCCAATAAAGAATTAATCTGCTATACATTTGTCTAAGTTAATAGAAAAGCTCAGAATCAAAAATTAATGAATTTTGTTGTAAAATCTCATCTCTTTGGCTAATGCAGATGGGATATAAACAAATACTGTTTCCTCTTCTCCAGATAACATTATCAGACAATGTATACTCACTACATTTGTTTTTGAGTAGTTTATCTTATAATTTTGCTGTGAGTACAAATTTATATGACTTTTATTAGTCTTTGAAATCAGTAGTAAGGCATATGGGCTTTTGCCACTGGAATAAATTGTTTTGGAAATTTGCTGTCAGAAAATTATTTCCTCAAGTATGGTAAGGGTTTGATGTTTTCAAACATAAAATTGATTTCTCTTTACTATGTAAAAATGTTATCTCATGAAAGACAGCAAAAATAAGATTTGAGAAACCTGGGCTTTACCCAACCATGTGTTTTTGTTGGTCTCAAACCTCTTTCTTGGTGATTATGGCACATCACAGATTCAGCAACTAATAATGATTTCAGGGGCAAAAGCAATGTTAGAAATGTGGTTTGTCTTGTTATAAATAACAGAAGTCATATGTACATGTTTTAATTCTGTATAAGGGCAAAATGTATCAAAGTGAAGAAGGGAATTGTTGCCCTACCAATAAGGGAAAATATAAAGACACTGATACACACATGGCATGACACACTGAGGGTGTGTGTGTGTGTCTGCAAAGGCTTAGTTCTTTCTTTGTCATAGTTATAGGGGAGTATGCAGTGAAGGTTGGGAGAAAGTTTGTTTGTTTTGTTTTTCTTAGTTATTCCATTGTTTTACATCTCAAATGATATCCCACTTCCTGGGAGAAAGTTTTTTGAACATTCAGCTATATTTTCTGTTGTTCTGAATGTTCTGAAAGCTGTTAGTGTTTTTTTTTCCTCCACACAAAATAGTAATGATTGACTTTAGGATTTTGTTTCTCCAGTCTGTTTTTCTTTTCTTTTTCTTTTTCTTTCTTTCTTTCTTTCTTTTTTTTTTAAGGTTTATTTTATTTATGTGAGCACACTGTAGCTGTTTTCAGACACACCAGAAGAGGGCATCAGATCCCTTTATTGATGGTTGTGAGCCACCATGTGGTTGCTGGGAATGAACTCAGGACCTCTGGAAGAGCGGTCAGTTCTCTTAACCGCTGGGCCATCTCTCCAGTCAGGAGTCAGTTTTTGATAGCACACACTCATACTCACACAGTGACAAGCACTACAAATACGATGTAGGAGATGGGCGTGCACACACCGTAGTGGACAATTTTGTGGAGCCAAGCCTTCTTCCCCTCTTTAAGTAGGTTCTGGGGATCCTACTCAGGTCACCAGGCTTGTATTACAAGTACTTTTACCCGCTGATGGAGCATGACAGGTGACCTTTTCCTACAGTGTCCATATCTGTTCCAGCTGTGTGGATTCCTTAACACGCTCTTCCTTATGGGGCTTCTGATGTTTTCTTTGCCTTGAATAATCCCATAGGCACAAGGCTAATGCCTTTTAAGCTTGACTTGAATCTTACATTATCAGTTGGACATGCCCCTTCTAATGTTGCAATATATGCCATCCTATATCCCTGACCCACGCCTTTGCTGTACCCTGTTGCCCTTTGGTTTTCTTTTCCTTTGTCCTGCTCTCCTTTCTGATTCTCTCCGAGTGGCATATTAAATACGGAGACACCCATATGCTGAGCATAGTCTACCATGGAGATATGCCCTCAGCCTAGCCTTTTTGCTCTATTAGTCCCTGATGTACTTCATTGTTATACACAATGAATACACAGACCGGGTTTACACAGCAAAAATGAGCAGAAACATCCAGTTACATGAGGATTCTATTTCCTCCTGAAATCATACTAAAACATCCCCAACAGCAAAATGAGTACAACCCCAAAAGAACTGGAGACATTACCGGATGTGAGGGCGGTCAACCCAAGTTTCAGAGGGAGAAAAGCAAATGAACATAAGTTCTGCTTTAGAAGTCTGAACTGGAGCCTGCATATGGATCTGCTGATTTGCTTTGTGTAACCTAGGAAAGGAGGGGCACGTGACCCCAAAAGACCTTAAACATAAGAGTAAACAAAGAAAAGCTACCTGTTTACATGCTCTCTGTTTCTAGTCTTTTGCTTTCTTTTTCTACATTGTCTCCAATGTTCTGGAATTTTCTGCAGTTCTGAACCAGGGACACCAAACTCTGCCTAAAGTTACTAGTTCCTTGGTATCTGCCAATGTTTTCAAGCTCGTCAAAGAACGTCTCTCTGAGTTTGGCTTTAACAGATTTTTGCTCCTTTAATTCTGCAATAAGGACCTTCTCAGTGCATAATTCAATCTTATATTTCTCCTATAACTCTTTGATTTCCTGCTTGAGAAGTTGGATTTTTTTTTTCACTGAAAGGATTTGTTTCAAGACATTTATCTTCAGGAAGCAGGATGTTTGGAGGAATATGCAAAATCGATTGCTCCATTTTACCAAAAAGGTTATCAAAACATCCTTTCATGAAGCAGAGAATCTTTGCATAGTAGAATGCCCTCCAGCTTCTTTAGGATAACCTGTTCAACAGCCTGCATCACTTCAAACAGGTGGTCTTGAAATGCTATGTAGATCCTCAGCAGGCGAGCCTGTAGTGTGAAGCCAAAGAACTGGGCCTCGTAGGCTATCAGATCCTCAGACATCCTGCTTTACCTTGAACCTTCAGCTGTGAAAAACTCAGAACAATTTCTTGCTGTGCAGCCTATGGGTTGGCCTCAAACTCTTGTTTGTGACAGGTTTTCACGTAGCTGAAACTGGCCTCAAACTTGGGATGTAGCTGAATGTTGGGATTCCAGGTGATTCTGGGAGTGATGGAGTCTGCCACACAGTGGCTTCCTGCCACTTCCTCCAAACTATACTGAGCTGCTGAAAGAAGGCAGGGACACAGGCTCCTCAGAATCCACTGACCTCCAGTCTGTTCTTTTGTTCCCTGTGAGTGATAAGCTGGACTTACTCTCTGATACTGCAGCAGAGCTGATCATCTGCATTCCTGACATCTCAGGCTTTGCAGAGCCTGGAACCTGAGCTGACACACACCCTGCCTTCTTCACAGGCATTCTGTGTCTGTAGAGCACAATGTCACTTGATTTTATTCCATAACCTGAGCTTTTATAATATTTTAGTATAAGTCTCATTTCAGCTGTGAGTTATGGGCAAAATCTGGCAGGCGTATCCTAGGATTGAAGCAAAGGTGAACTCTAAAGTGGGAATGTTTAAAGGTGGTACCACTGCACTCCTGGAAGAGCTTCCACCAGTGAAAAAGCCTCTTGGATATTTTCCAGTACAGCAAAAATGAAAACCTAATTAGCTGGAGTTCAGTTTATTAGAAGCAACGTCTAGTTAGTCATTTCCTCTCCCACCAGATGCCTCATTAGAAAAAACAACTAAACAGTTGGCTAAGAATCCAGCATAATGGGGGCTGAAGAGATGGTTCAGTGCTTAAGAGCACTGACTGCTCTTCCAGAGGTTCTGAGTCCAAGTCCCAGCAACCACATGGTGGCTCACAACCATCTGTAATGAGGTCCGATGCCCTCTTCTGGTGTGTCTGAAGACAGCTACATTGTACTATATATAATACATAAATAAATCTTGAAAAAAAGAGGAATTCAGCATAAACTTTTTAGAATATATCCAAGGGGTCCTAGAACCTTAGTGGCAAGCAAAGTGTGGATACACCTAGGATGATTCCTTGCTTTCTCTGGGTGATTGGCACAGTCTGTATGTCTGTCTGTCAGTCAGTGATTGACCCAATGCCTAGAGACCTTTGTATGGCATAACAACAAAACAGGTAGGCCAGAGGGGCTGAATGGAGCCTCAGGCTGGGGTTCCTATGTGGCCTGGGTTTCTTTAAAAGTTTTTTGTTTTGTTTTTTGTTTGTTTGTTTGTTTTTTAAAGTCTGTTTGAGATCAAATCTCTAATTCTTATTTTTTAAATAAAAGTTTACATTATTCTTTTTTGGTTTTTCTTATTCAACTTGCTATTTTCTTAACATGAATGGAGTTTAGAGCTTACATGTATATGTAACAGATTCAAAAGCACCTGGACTAGGAGGGCCCTTTATTAATTACATTTTCAGAAATTAGTGTCTCAATATTAAATTACTTTAGTATTTGTATTATTACAAGTTAACTGTGTCCACAAAGGAAGTTGGCCTATAATTTTTCTTCATCCTTTTCAAAGTTTCAAGGATTGAATCTACAACTTTGCCCGATACACAAGCACTCTAGCTCTGAGCTAGATTTCTAGCCTGCAATTTTACATTTACTTTTATGTGTTAGGCTTTGCTTTTAGTATTATTCTGTTCTCAATATATGCTGGAAAATATTTCTCCAAAATACATAAACCACAGCTATTAATTGCTGTGACCAAATACGAGAGGTTAAAACACACACACACACACACACACACACCCCAAAAAGAACAAAAAACAATCTTTAAGGGAAAGATTCATCTTGGCTCACAGTTTCATGTGGTTCAGACTGTAGTGGGTTGGCCCCACTGTTTCTGGGGGGGGGGGTGAAGAGGTAGATCATCGTGGTAGAGGGATAAGGGGGTGAGCTGCTCCAGGTGTCTAGGAAACAGACTGGAAGGGGCTGGGCATAAAGCAGTTATATCTTTCCAAGTGTGTCTTCCAATTAGGATTCACAACCTACTTTCCACCACCTCCCAATAATAACACAATTTCACCACTCTGTAAAAGATAGATCCATTGAGGAAGTCAGGCCCTAGTGATCCAGTACTTCCACAAAGCCCTACCTCTGAGCCTGGCTGCACAGGAAACCAAGCTTTCTGTATCAATGCATGCCGGGGAACAAATCTGTAAGGTTCTTCTCTGATTGACCAAGTCTTTCTACTTAACATGGAATTATTAACCCTTTTAACTTTCACAGATGAGATGTTCTTTTTTTTTTTTTTTATTTGATATTCTCAGTATTTACATTTCAGATGTTATCTCTTTTTCATCAATCCCATTCCCCTCTCCCTCCCATTACCTCCATGAAGGTGCTCCCTCTCCCAACCACCCTCTCCCCCCTCAACACCTTGGCATTCCCCTACACTGGGAAAACAAGCCTTCACTGGCTCAAAGGCCTCTCCTCCCATTGATGCCAGAGAATGCTCTCCTCTGCTGCGTATGCACTTGGAGCCATGAGTCATATACCAGGAGTGGTATAGCTGGGTCCTCAGGTAGAGTAGTATGTCCAGTTTTCTGAGGAACTGCCAAACTGATTTCTAGGGATGTTGTACCAGCTTACAACCCCACCAAAAGTGGAGGAGTGTTTCTCTTTCTCCACATCCTCGCCAGCATCTGCTGTCACCCAAGTTTTTGATCTTAGCTATTCTGACTGGTGTGAGGTGGAATCTCAGGTTTGTTTTGATTTGCATTTGCCTGATGACTAGGGATGTTGAGGATTTCTTTGGGTACTTCTCAGCCATTTGATATTCCTCAGTTGAGAATTCTTTGTTTAGCTCTGTACCCCATTTTTAATAGGATTATTTGATTCTCTAGAGTCTGACTTCTTGAATTTTTTTGTATATATTGGATACTAGCCCTCTATTAGATGTAGGATTGGTAAAGATCTTCTCCCAATCTATTGGTTGCTATTTCGTCCTATTGACAGTGTCCTTTGCCTTACAGAAGCTTTGCAATTTCATGAAGTTCCATTTGTTGATTTTTGATCTTAGAGCATAAGCCATTGGTGTTCTGTTCAGGAACAAATGAGATGTTCTATTTGCTTATTTGTTATAATTCTTTGTTATATATATTTTGTAATAATTATAAAGTTTTACATGACAGACATACTTTTGTTAATATTTGGAAAAGCTTTGTCATATTGCCTTTCAGCTTTTTGATTAAAGATGAACTGTCTGCTATACATTATAAATAGCATATTATTATTTGATATTTTAGATAAAAAACACTGTCTTTTTATGGTTTTGTTTTTGTTTTTGTTCTAGTTGTGTAGACTTTTTATTCTTGTAGCATAGCTTTGACAATCCAAAAATTCAGTGTATTGTTACATGGAATTAACTGGAGGATATTATACAAGCCAGGAAAATGGTTATTGTAATGACATTGCTTTTAAAATGTAATTTCCAAGTGGTTGTGGTAGCACAGGTATTGTAGTAGCACTTGGAATATGGAAGCAGGAAGACTGTGGGATCCAGGCTATGGGTTCCAGGTCAACCTGGACCGCATGACAAGACTGTCTCTAAATAAATAAGCAAACAAGTGCAAGCATGTTTGGGGGATTTTTTCCTGCCCTCAGTATTAGTTTGTATATATTTGTTGAGTCATACAGAGTTGTCATATTTTCTAGATGGTGTTTCTACTTGATGCAAATTGGCTCCTTGCATAATGACACCGTGACCTAGATAAAGAGACCCCCATGTGTGTGATCCACTAGGAAATATTAGCTCCTAGTCTTATAATTTACTCCATTGCCAGTATTTTTTTAAAAAAATAATTTAAATCAACTAAACTAAATACATTTTTCCATTTTGTAAGACTGTTTTATACAATCGTAACTAATTCTTGCTCTGTACCCTTTCTTCCCCTTTAGAAAAATTGGAAGCTCTACCACCCACTCCTGGACAGCTAAGATATGGTAATGGCTCTCTAACTGTTAAATTGATATGCTCTCTCTTTTGGACCTGAAGGAACTATTTCTTATAGTAGCACAACAGTCAGTGAATTAAACCCTCCGTATAGAATAATGGGTTATCTTATTTTCTCCTGTAAGAGTGCTTTCTAAACCTAGTTGAAGATATATCACAGTATTATGGGATAACTAATATTTTTAAATGTTCTTATCATCTAGTAATAAAGTAAATTTATATTAGAAGTTCTCTTAATTTGCAGAAATATATCTATATATTATATTTTCCTTCCCAGGTAAAGGGATGTGTTGGATTTAGTTGGGTGACTGAAGAACTTAATTTTATATTCAGGCTAACTGTTCTCTGATGCAGATAGTGCTTCTTTGTAGCTAGCGTTCACAACAGTAAGAAAGTAAGTGCATTTCATTTGAGGAGAAGGAACCTCATTAGTGAGCTGTACTGTTCTTTCTTTTCAGATAAGACTGAATTTTGCCTGTTAACATCAGAGTGATGTAAAACAGTTTAGGGTCTTATTAAAAGGCAGTGGAAGAGAATCATTTAAAAGTGTGGCAGTGAATTTGAGTAGGTGGTAATAGAGTAGATAATTAAATATTAAATGTCATTTGCTAGCAGCAGTTAGCTATAGAATAGTGTTTGCCGAAGAGAATTGAAGAAATAGTGAGTTAGTAGGAGATAATTATTCATTGGAAGGCAAATTCAAATGACTAGGAAAAAAATTGATAGTTCTTTTTCCCCCTCTCTCTTAGGTAGAATATAATTTGTGTGAGAAATTAGTAACTTTCCTCAAACACTAAAACAGTTTAAGAATTCTTTAAGATCTCTCTTTTCAGGTAATCTTTCCTGATTCTCCCAGCCCAGATTTCTAATTCTGTATTTATAGTACATACATTATTGTCGTTTTTATAGGTGATGTTGAAATTAACTTCCTTTTCCTCCTCCTTCTCCTTTTCCTTTTTCTTCAAGAAACTTAGTTTTTCTCCTTTGTATTAAAAGTAGTTTTTAAATTTATTTGACAGATTTATTTAAATATAAAGATAAAGCTCTACTTCATAGTTCAAGTTGATTAATATGTACATGCCTTTGTGTTACTCACCAGGCTTCTCCTAGCATAAACGATCAGTGTAATCTTAATTTAATGCCATTAACATCTTATTGAGATGCCATCATATTATTCAAATGAATACTAAGTGATTTTAGCTGATTTCCTTGTTATTTTGTCATATTTGTATTTCAGAGACCACAGAGAAGGTTGTATAGATACACTTAGATATTGGGTGACTATAAAATTTCCAGTGTACCCCTTTGCCTATTAATTTTATATTGTCGTTGGAAGTTAGGATTGTGTGTGTGTGTGTGTTTTGGAAGCTGTTTACTATAAAAAGTCAGGATATTGTAGGCATCCAGTGGACGTGGGTGAAAAGCCAGAGAAGTAAGTGGTTGACTTTTACCATCTTTATAGCTTTTGCAGTGATAATCACAGTGGATACTCTGCTCTTTGTTATGAGCATTGTTACTGTGACAAGTGACACTGAAGTGATTGGTAATGTCTACTGTGTACTATCAATGTAATAATCTATACATGATGGTGCATGTTATTACACTGAATGTGACATCTCTTTGAGAGTACGTATGGGTAGAATGTAGGTTGATGTTAAGGTGATACATGATTGGACAGTAGAGAGGTAGGCGGGTAAATGTCTAAGAAAACAGAAGAGGAAGGAGAGTGGGCAGATTGACAGAGGAAGAAGATGGAAGCAGATGTGTATGTTTTGGTCGGCGCATCTCTAGCTTGATAAGGTTGTTATGATTATTTGTAAGGGTTTTATGGGTCTAATATATTATATCTGGACGAGCAGCTTATATCTTTGTCCTCTGGTGTGAGCTTATTGTGTAGAGGGTTTGTGAATTGAGAATTTAACATATAAACCTGCTTGATAAATTAATGATTGTGAAGTCATGTTTCTACCAGGTGGTGGAGGAAAGTGAATGAAAACAAGAGGCAGGGGTGATGAAGTGAACTACGCTGGAGTTCTTAGAGGCAGCATTGAGCGCCAAATAGAGATTCCTGCAGTGCCAGATGGCCCCCCGGGTGCCGGCACTAGTGTGGGTTAAAAGGTTTCCACTTTTAAAATATTTTCTGCAACAGTAGAAGTGTTTATTTTTTTAAATTTCTGCGTAGTAGCATTTCTGGATTGTAGAGCTCACCATTGCAGTATCATGTTTCCATAACTCTGGATTATATTTTAATTACATTGTATATTTAGCTTCATTAAAAGAAAAGTGAACCTGAAAACACTAGCAAATATAGCCATCTGGCTCAAGGAAAGACTATTTTTAAATACAGTATAAAGCTCAGAGTCTTGATGTTTACTGAAAAAAGTTGTCAGCTGATCTGACATTTTGATGTCTCAGCGATTGTAAAGATCAGTTAGAATTTAGTCTTCCTCTTCCCAGCTTGTAGTCTGTTCCACAGCCTCCTCTAGTTGTCTAAAGATGAAATTAGCTTCTTTTCCAGGCTAGTAGTCCTTGATGTAATTGGTTATTTTTGAGTATCTGCATCCTCAACACTGTATAGTATGCTAATGGCACAAATTTGAGAAAATGAGGTGGTATTATAAAATAAAATTTGTTTTTGCTACTTTGACTTTTAGTATCTCAGGTTTCAGGTTATATGCCAGATAGATGATGTGAGAAGTGTCTTTGGCAGGAGGAGGCCTTGAGGCCATATTTTGATATCAAGGAAATAATTTGATTCTTAGAGGTTTAGTAGCATTTGGAAATTCTGATAGGTTTTAAGATGTTAAAAACTGCACACAGATGTCAGATGAAGTTGAGGTAATTTCCTTTTCCTAAAATTTCTTTAAGGGAGTAAAAATGGTCAAATAACTTACCTGGAATTTGAGTGTAGGCATTTAAAAATGTATTATTACAAACACAGAGATTAGTAGTTTTGTGATAGTCCTCATGCACAAGAGAGAAATAGGTGACATGTGTTAGGTTAAGTAAGGTCTTCATATGTTTACAGACTGACTCTTCCATGACTGTATATATGTGCACTGCCGGTAAGAAAACATAAAGGCCTAAAAATTATTTTTATGTGTTACGTATTTGTGTTTTGTTTCCCAGTATAACTTCTGTCAAATAAACTTACAGTAGCAACAGGATCTCTGATTATTCTTAATTCTTTAATTTCGTGTTTTGTTTATTCTAAAGTTATTAAGAAATTAAAATGTATTTTTCTGTGTTTTGATGTTTTTCAGTGTTCTTCCACAATGCGATACCTTTCGTAGGGTTTGGCTTTTTGGATAACGCAATTATGATTGTTGCAGTAAGTCCTCACCACTGTGTTTTGAGTAAATAAAGAAATTAGTGTGCTCTACATTTTCCTAATAACTTATATATTATACTGGTTAGGTTAATTAACAGTGTGCAAGTTCAATTTTAAAGCATCAGGTATATTAATCATAAAACTTTTGGTAAGGCATGTAGACAAATGTTTATGGTTTATTTGATTCTCTTCTAACATTTTTATTAAGGAGCAAATGTGTGTAACATAGCTGGGTTCTTAGTTGTGTTGGTATTTGTTATTACATATAGAGGGTATTTGATTAGTTCATTGTTAAATTTCTCATTCTAGAATATCTTAGGTGTCTTTAGTCTTGGCATTTAATCCTATGATGTCCTAAGATTCACTTTGCAACATCTTCTGCCTTTGTTGCATTGTGTAGTATTATAAAAAGTTCCCCTTTTAGCCTTTCTTCTAGATTGCTTTATGGATATTAAGAGTAAATAGATCGAAGGTTAGCTAAATCCTTGGAAGAGAAAAAACTGTAAATTACTTATTACTTTTTATGTACCAGTTTGAAGTCCGAAGACTTTTTTTTTTTTAAACTGAGGCTTATTTGAAAAACAATGCTTCTCTGAGTTAGAACACTGAGAATTTATTGTGAGCTCCACAGAATCTATGAACTATTGTTAAGGAAACTACCCAGAAAGATGGTGGGAGAGAGGAGAAGGATGGGCAGTGGTGGGAAGAAAGGGGCAATGGAAGAATTTTTGGTGTTTTAGAACTCACCTGTCCTATGAATGAAGATAGATTTAGTCATAAAATAGAAAATCTTAAAAGTAAATTTTATAATTGTTTTATAGGCTACAGGCGTTGTTTAAAATGTAAAATCAGTTCATTTGAAATGATGTGGTTGCCACAGGGTCTAGTCTTGCATCCAAATTAATGAGGACCTGGTTTCCTGTGCTTCAGCTATCCCTTTGGTTTAGGAGAGGTCTAGGGATCACAGCATCATGGAGTCAGCTTCAGTCAGCCATCATAATGACTCTGGCCTGTGCATGGGTTCAAAAGCACCTCCGCAGGGTTTCTTAGTAGCATGCCGTGGCAAGACCAGACTTCCAAAGACTGACACAAATTAATTGAGTGGGTCTAAGATATAATTCTAGAATGGTCTCTTTTTAGGATTATTTTTCTAGTATACATATAAGAATAAAATTGATCAGTGTATGAATGTTAGACAAGTATTTAATTATTTACAACTACACTGCTTTTTTTGATCTACTAACATAGAGTTGTCTAAATTACTGTTATTAATTCAAAGCATATCTACTTGTAATAAAAGCTTCTTTGTGTTGAGTTTATAAGCTGTAGTTGATTGAGTACAGGTTTTTTTGTTAGAGAGCATCTCTGTGCTAAATATTTCGGTTTGCCATCATTTTAGTGCTCGAAGCCACCATTGTAATACATTTCCTTAATAAGGCACACCTTAAAGACTCAGGTGTTGAAATACTGTTGGGGTAGTTTGAAGAGAGAGAGGAGAATGGAAGTTAATAGCTTGTTAGATCTGTGCAGGATCTTATATAAAGCTGAAGAGCATCTGTGTGCAGTGGAGCTATTGATGGGACCTCACCAAACCTAGCAAAACAAACCAGTCTCCAGTCACTTCAGTATTATTGGTTATCTGTGTTCCTTGGAGCTATGCCTCATTCCCTAGCATATCAGAGTAGAGGGTTTTTCCAGACCTGAGATTAACTCCAGATTACCAATAACCTATTTACATACAATCCGTCTTCAAGGATACACCCTTGGCTTTTATTGAAATAGTATTTTAAATTACTAACTTCAACACCCAATGAAGAGGAATAATGGTTTTGACAAAAATACTATTTCAGTAATTGAAGGCTATTTCCAAGAGGGTGACATGTTCCAATGAGGTGTTTTATTTAAGTCCAGAGATGAGCACAGATGAGTGAAAGGGAACCGAGTAATCACTGCTGTCTACCAATGTGTCTTTTCCATTTGCTTTGTTTTTGCCCTTTACCATGTTTTAAAGCACAGATGGTCTTTTCTCATTGTGGAGCAGATATGAGTGTTTCAGACAAGGCGAGTTATACTGTCCTCTGCTCTATCATGTTATAAACTTACCCTTTTCCTTATCATAGATGTACCTTAATGGCTTTGTAGTTAAATTTTTCTGTAGTCAACTATATAGGGTGAAGTAGACCTTTATTATTGGCTGCTAGTAATAATATGCTTAGGTTATAGAGCTTATTATAACTGTATATTACTGGATTGCTTTTTGTAATTTATATTTGAGTCATTGGGTAATTGATTTGTTTTGCAATTCAATTAGAATAAAAATTTTAAGAGTAGGTTAATTGTAAAGTAAGAGTAATTAAGGTGATAAAGTTTAACTCTGATAACTGGTGCAGATTTATTTTAATTCCCATCCTGTCTATTTAAACAAAAGTTTTTGGAATGCAGAACAATATAAAGCTAATATTTTATTGTAAATAAATTTAGGGAATTGTTTCTTGATCTATAAAGCATGCAGAGACTTCTTGTTTCTTTCTTTTTTAAATATTTATTTACTTTATGTATATGAGCACTCTGTCACTGACACCAGAAGAGGCCATTGGGTCCAATTACTATTACTTCGTGTGTGTAGTGGTAAGGCTGAAACCTGGAACCTTGTGCATGTGGGCAGATACTCTGCCCACAGAGCTACAGCCTCAGCTCACATAAATGCCTTAAAAGGTTCTTCTTGGTTTTTTGCAATGGCTCGCCACTCTTACGGGTGCTGTCACATTTATGATTTACTGTACACAGCTTTGTAGTGGTGCTCTGCCATCTTTACATTTGTACAAGAGAATACACATCTTTGTTATTTTTCTCTCTGTTCATGTTTTCCTTTTATTTCCCTCAGAAATCTGCTATTTTAGGTGCCTCTGGAAGTTAATAATTGTATGTGTCTAGGAGATGTGCATCAGGTTGTTTGGTCATATTCAGCAAGAAATCTGTCTTCAAGGGATAGGACTGAGAGTAGAGGGACAGGAGAAGTGAGGAAAATGTTCTCCAGGTTTTACGCCCTGGACTGACTGATGATTTGTGTAGCACAGGAGACAGCCTCTTTTTAAAAATATTGATAGTTAATTTATTTTAAATGTCCATTGCCTGTCTTCTAAAGAGTGCATGAAAACTAAGTTTACCTCCATCAAGGATTGGAACTGAATTAGCAAAATAGACCTAGAGCCTCCAATGTCTGGGAGCCTGGGTGCCACGCACCCCCGTCCCCTCACTGCCACCTCTGTCACATGGGTGGGAAACATGAGCTCCTCCTCTTTACACAAGGGGATATAAATGTGGGGACAGCTGATGAGTAGATCCAGTGGGTCCTCATTACTCTGTCCTCAATGTTGTTGACAGTTAATGTCCCTATGTAAACATATGAATTCCAGCTGCACTATTTAATGGCTAAGGAACCAAAGGTGTTTAGGAAAATCTTTCTAATGGAGGTTTTCCTAGAAAATCATTTAGTCTTTCAAATCTTTTGCTAGAGTAAACAATAGTACAATATGTTTACAGAACTTAGCACCTGTCCATTCATCTTTGTGCTCAAAGAGCTTTCTGGGCTCAGTGGTTAAGAGGCTGTTCTTCCAGAAGTCCTGAGTTCAAATCCTGGCAGCCACATGGTGGCTCACAACCATCTGTGATGAGATCTGATGCCCTCTTCTGGAGTCTGAAGACAGCTACACTGTACTTACATATACTAAATTTTTAAAAAAATCTTTAAAAAAAAGCTTTAAAATGTATTTCTGGGAGATAGAAAAGTAAAATTAAGAATCTAGAAAGTAGGTTCTTAATGATGAATTGATTACTACATGCATTGCTATTTATTTTTAGGAAGGCTCAATTTTAGTGGATAAAATGTGATTGGTTATTTTGTCATAAATATATATGTATAAAGAGAATTAAAATATAGAATATAATAAATACATAAGGATATATAAATATAGACTTAACATAGGATATACAGAGAAAATTAAGCATATAATCTCATACTGTGCACATTTATGGGTCGTTTGGGGTGTAATTTTTGTGGTAGCAGCATATTGACTACATAGTCTGTTTTTATTCATGTTGATATTATTTTGTAGCCATGTCAGCTTTAATATTTTTCCCAATCACTTTTCAGGGAACCCAAATTGAATTGTCTATTGGAATTATTTTGGGAATTTCAACCATGGCAGGTATTTAATAATAGCAAGTGTTAAAAGCCTTATTGTCTGAATATTGTTTTAAAATGTCAGTAAGTTAGATTTAGAGGATTATAATTTATTTTAAATGAATTTGCTCACTGAAATATTTATTTGTTTAGATATCTTTAATGTTAATATTCTTGTTCTTAGTTTTTTTTTGTATATGTTCCTCCCTCTCACCCCCCAAGAAATGTAAGTAATTTATGTTAGTAGGTAACAGAACTCAACTAAATTGTCTGTGTTAAAGTAGTTTTTTTCTCATAATTCAGTATTACCAGTAAATCTTTTTACCTTTGTCACTATTAAATTATTTATTTTCAAGTTGAGTAGAAAAAAAAAATTAAAAGAAGTATTTTTCTTCATTTACTTTCTTGAGTTGTGCTTGCTAACTTGGCTTTATCCTTGAACTACCAATATCCAAATTTCCCAAAGCAAACATCACTCTAAATTTCAGTGTTGAAATGAGAACAGAAATTTTTTTACCATGATAGGTTAACACTCTATTCATGGAGGCAGAATATTACAATTTTAGGGTCATGCTTCATTTTAAACTCTTGGCACCTGGAGCTATCCCCGAGCTGCTTCAAATATAGTTGTTACAGCCGAGAAATAGGTTGGCTCTAGAAGACCAGGGCTCAGTGTCTCTCATGTGATGTAATACTGTGACCTTTGCTGGCTTGATTTTGATAATTCATTATGTGTTTTTCAAATTTGCAGCTGCTGCTTTGGGAAATCTTGTTTCAGATTTAGCTGGACTTGGGTAGGTTAACTCGTGATTCATTTCTGCAGTTATGTATAGACACACTCTCGTCTTTGTTACTCTCTAATTAACAAGCCTTTAAAACGACATGTATTTTCCTTTGGGTGCTGAAACTAAAAGTTTAAGTTGAATATTTCTATATCAGTAGTACTAAATATTTGTTGGACATTAACTATAGCTGTTGGGACAATGTGCTAATAACATTGAATAGTGGCTCTAAGAATAGATAAAACCATGTCACTATATAGCAAAATAGAATTTCTGTTTATGGAAGATATATTTATGGACATCTACAATGGGAACAGAGAATCTCTGTCGTTTTTCCACTTCCTTTTACTTACAAAATGCCCCAAAGATAAAGAGAGATAATAGCCCAAATTTGAAGATACTGACCTGCAAAGGAAATAGTGTCCAAGGCTGTCTCTGTCTGTCTGTCTGTCTATCTTTCTCTGTCTCTCTCCTCCCTTCTTCCCCCTTTCTCTCTCTCTCTCTCTCTCTCTCTCTCTCTCTCTCTCTCTCACACACACACACACACACACACACACACTCAGTAAGAGAGTGAACACAGACAGGGTCTTATGCATTTATGCTAAGGGTACAATCCACCTCTGAGCCACCCTACAGTCTTCAGGTATATTATGTTGACTTAGCCATTTCTCTTTCTTTTATATGGTAGGAAGGATAACACAAACAGAGGATGGCTGCCCTGAAAAGCCAGCTTTCTCCTTTACTTCCAGGTGGCAGATGGCCTGGACTGCTTCCCGGGCTTGGGAAAGCAGAGAAGTTAGCATTCAGCATTAGAATAAACCCCTCTCTCTCCCTCTCTCTCCTTTGCCCCTCTCTCCACCTCCCTCTTTTCTCCCTCTCTTTTTCACTTCCCCCTCTCCCTCTCTTCCCCTCCCCCTTCTTTCCCTCCCTCTCTTCTCCTCTCTTTTTCCCTTTCTCTCCCCTCCTCCCCTCTGTCATTGACATTGTCTTATCTTGACTACTCAAGGGGTTTATTTTGAAATTTGCACCTAGTAGGAGTCTATTTGTCTAGGCAGAGACAGTTTTATAAGTGATCCAACCCTTAATATTAGACATCTGCACTTGGGTTTGAGGCCAACCTAATTTTGAGGTTCTTTTTGTTTGTTTGTTTTTTTTTTTTTTTCTGTAGGGCCATGATAAGAATTTTATATTCCTGGAATTCTTGACATAAATCTTATCTTTATAGAGAGATACAGACTCTTTAGCATTTTCATTTATTATTTCCAAACTTTAGGCTTAATATTGACAGTATTATAGCTTCTATATAGCTTTTTGACGTATTAATGAAACAAACGATAGATTTTAAAGCCTCTTAGTTTTAGATTGAAGTCTAAAGACTTTTATGAAGAGCTTCTGTGTTTGAGAACTATTTCTCCTGTTTCCCTCCTCTCACAAGTACCACTTTATATATGTTCTTAGATGCACACTTTCAAAATGTCTGAAGCCAGAATGTGTCTAATGCTTGTTAAGGTACATAACTGGCAGGCTCTTTCTTTCTGATAGTACTTAAACTAAGATCAGTGGTTACTTAGAATTTATCACATCGGTTGGGCTGTAAGTTCTAGGCTGTCATTCTTAAGTATATTAATCTGATAATTTTTAAAAGCTTACTTTCTGATCATAATTATCAAATTAAATCATATATTCAAACACTTTGCTTTGGGGTTGAAGTAGAGCAATTTTTGTATATATATCTTTTCAGTGGTTGGTTTTTACTCTCTGCAGACATTCGCATGCCACTTTAAACTCTCTTGTTCTCTTCAAGCCTTGCAGGTTATGTCGAGGCCTTGGCCTCCAGGTTAGGCCTCTCAATTCCTGATCTCACACCAAAGCAAGTTGACATGTGGCAAACACGTGTCAGCACACACTTGGTAAGTTACATGGTTTATAAGCATGAACCTAATGGTCAGCATGGCAGTTTTCAGACTATAATTGATTTGAGTTTTACCTGGGCCTTGGACATTTTCAGAAAAATAATTTGTTATCCATTATTTTTTTACTAGCATACTTGATTGATTTAAGAAAAACCAACAACAAAAAACATTGTGCACCTTGGTTAATATGAAGGACTTGAGCACCCAAATATTTTGCAATTCTTTGTTCATTCTGGAACTGATTCTCATCTATACTGTAGTTGTCCGCTGGTGGTCACTCCTGAGCATTACTGTGGACTGATGGGGAGGAAAGGTCAAATAGTAATGGACTGAAATGTTAATGGTGGCAAGGAACACTGCTACCCTAGCATTTCTAAGGGGAGCAGGAAGGGACCCTTGGTCACTATGGGTGATAGTGAAAGACAGAATGGGTGGGTGGTTGGGGGTGTCTTAGCATTGGTCATATCATAGGGCAGTCATGAGCCAAATAGTAGTCTGTTGAAACATGAATGAACAAAACATTTTGATAAAAATAAGAATTTAAGATTAGCTTTATTAGTATCTGGACAGAACAAAGTTTTCTTGCTATATCTCTGAAACTATAGTTCCTTTAAAAGTATTCACATGAGATCGACAGATTTAACTGTTAATATAAAGCACAGGCATACCACTGCCTCCACAGCAGACAACACAGTTCCGTAGACTGGAAAGTGTTATATACATATTGTCAACGTTGATATCTACTCTGAAAGTTATTACAGATACTCCACAATCTGATTGCTAACTGGATGCTGTCCAAGAGAAAACATTCCCTTTAGGGCTGTAGATTATGTAGCTAACATAGCTTCCGTAATGTCAGATGGGACTTACTGTGTCTCTGTTTTCTTAACTAGAAGTCCAGGAGGAAAGATTAACTATATGTGATTGGTCTTTGTCTTGGGTTTAACTGGTACAGAGTTTAGTATACAATAGAATCTCAATAATTTTGTATGAAAGAAGAAAACTTAATTGAGGGGCTGAAGAAATGGTTCACACATTAGGAGTGTTCTTGTAGAGTTCAGTTTCCAGCACTCAGCTCGCTCACAACTGCCCATAACTCCAGTTCCAGGGGGTATCCAGTGTCCTCTTTTGGTCTCTGGACATCAGTACTCACATGCACATATCCATACACAAAGACATACATGCACACAAATAGTTTAAAATGATAAAACAAGTATTTTAAAGAAAGAAAATCTAATTGAAAAGTTTAAATATGATAGTCATCAGGAATGTAAAATTTGGAATCCTTTATAGAAGTAAAATTTTAGGGAGGTCACGTCTTCCCAATGCAGGGGAATGCCAAGGCACTGAGGTGGAGAGGGTGATTGGGAGCTAGTGTACCTTTGTGAAGACAAGTAGAGTGGGATAGGGGATGGGAGCAGGTGGGGGAAAGGGCTAACATTTCAAAGGTAAATGCAGAGAGTATCTAATAAAAATTAAATAAGGCTACTATGAAATAAATTAAAACGTTTCACAATGTAGGTTTCACAATGTAGATTGCAAAAATCTTGGTATGATATACATACATAATTAAAATTGGCACATGTGCATTTGTAGTTTTGTCAAGTGTGAAAGACTTCATGACCATAGTCTATGAAGATGCACAAATATTAACATTTAATTTTTAAACTATCAGTACATAGAACCCTTCAGTGTCATGTCTCAATTGTGGGGATGTAGGGGTAGGTTTTTTATGGTTAGGAAAGCTTTTAGGAGTCAAGAACCCACTATTGAGTGGAACTTGAAAGTCTTTAAACTAATGTATTACAGAACACATGCACAGGCAGAGAAGCAGAGAGAAGCACTGTTTCTATAATAGCTGTACCCGCTATAATTTGGCAGACACGGGACTGAGGACTGAAGGACAGGATAGAAGGGAATCAAGTCCAGACACACTGAGAATAGCTGGTACCCCCTCCTGTGCCAGTTTCTGATATTAAGAAACACATATGATTAAAAAATTTTGTACTTGAATATTTCTTTGATGTCATGTTGATGTTTTGTTTCTTCTGTTTCTTCTAATTTTAATGTGACATGTTCTTGAGTGTTTGGTAGCTTATTTTAATAAGTAGGTTTCTTTAATCAACAGCAATACAGTTGTAGTGGGAATTTCATAGTATGTGGCAATGGATATTTAAGCAAGAATACCTCTTTTCAGGACACGTAACTTTAAGAAATACTCTCTTCTGTTTCCCTAGGGCAAGGCTGTTGGGGTGACTATCGGCTGCATACTAGGAATGTTTCCTTTGATTTTCTTTGGAGGAGGTGAAGAGGATGAAAAACTGGAAACAACAAATTAGTCATCTTAGAACACCTATAAAAAGATGTAAACTAATGTACCTCAGTCATTAAATATACTGTCACAAAATTTAGCAGTGAAGACAGTAACAGTGTATAGATATGGGATCAAATAATTCAGCATGTATCATGGAAACACTAACTTATTGTGGCTTGGTCTTCTTAAGACATCTTTTTAAAAACTACTTAGTATCATTTTATGTAAATTGTTGAGATGCTTTTCATCAATGGCAGTCAACCTGTTACCTTTTTCTTCTATGTATCAATATATTATTTAACTTTCAGTGGTTGGTATTGTATTGTACTGACTTGGGGTTTGCTTATTTGTTATATAACATGCATGGGAATTTATGTTTTTTTCCCTGATGGTTATAATTCAGTGCTGAGGTTTTTCCCAAATTATTTAAGATGTTTAATATCAGCTAAAATTTTAACTCCCTGCCTGGCGGTATCACTTCTGTTCTATTTCACAGTAAACATTTACAATCATATAAATCCACTCAGTTTTAAATGTCCACATCTATCCAAAATGAAGCAGTGTTTTAAGTATATCTGACTATTTTAATTTTGAGCCACGCTGTCTTAAGAGCCAGAGGTAAGTCAGAAAGAACAATTCTGACTTCCCTTTTACATAAACCATACATACTCACAAGTGTACTTATTTCTGATTGGCTTTTTACCTTTAATTTACAAACTATGAGCAATTCTGGATTGTGAAAGAAAGGCAGTGCTTGGATACGTCCTGTCTTTTAAACTAGGGATTACGAGAGTAGGGTGAACTAAGAAATCTATAATGACATTTGGAAATTAGGCTAATTATTTTTTTTTTACAGAAATAAAATGGAAAATTTCAAGGAGATCTATGGAGTAGATGACAGAGTTCAGGTGGTATTTGGGAGGTTCATGAAGCATCTGCTTTGTTACTTTGGAAAGATTTTTGCCCTAACTTGTTGTCCACAAGTTAGGAATGGAATGGAATGAGTCTAAATATCCCATGCCCAGAATCCTAATCTCATTAGATCTTGCTTTGTGACCTTTTGCTGGATGAGTATTTTAGAAACAACATGTATTTTCTGTTTTGCTCTTTGCTCTCTAGTCTAGTCAAATGTAACATGAGGAGATACCCTTTCTCCTATTTTTGGATTTTTTTCTTTCATGGTGATTACAGCACATGGTTGGCGAGAGCCACTTGCATCTGTGGCATGTGTCTGACCTAAGCACAGTCCTGAGAACCCTGAGCTTTCGTTTCTGAACTCTTCTTTCCATTTGCTCCACTACACATGCTGAAAAGTTATGTGTAGCAGAATAGTTAGACATATAGAAGAGGGAAATTGAAGTTAGAATCTGTACTGGCTGGTTCTGTGTCAACTTGACAGAGAAAGGAGCCTCAGTTGAGGAAATTCCTCCATGAGATCCAGCTGTAAGGCATTTTCTCAACTAGAGATCAAGGGGGGAGGGCCCAGCCCATTGTGGGTGGAGCCATCCCAGGGCTGGTAGACCTGTTTCTATAAGAAAGCAGGCTCAGCAAGCCAGGGGAAGCAAGCCAGTAAGTGACATCCCTCCATGGCCTCTGCATCAGTTCCTGCTTCCTGACCTGCTTGAGTTCCAGTCCTGACTTCCTTTGGTGATGAACAGCATGTGGAAGTGTAGGCTGAATAAATCCTTTTCCTCCCCAGCAATGGTTGGTAGCAGCTGTTAGTAGAAGCCCAAGGATCTAGCAGATGCTCCGTCCCACAAGGGAAGCAGGCTAAGAGAGAGAGAGAGCCTTCCTTCTTCCAATGTTCTTATGTAGGTCTCCAGCAGAAGGTGTGTCCCAGATTAAAGGTGTACACCACCACACCTGGAGCTGGACTCCCTTTGTCTCAGATGACCTTGAGCCCAGAGATCTTCTGGTTTTAGTGTCCTAAGATCCATAGCCTCTGTGCCTCAAGATCAGGATGACAGGTGAGCCTCCCAATTCTGGATTGTGGTTCATTCCAGATACAGTCAAGTTGACAACCAGGAGTAGCCACTACCGAATTTAATCCTTGGGGAATTAAAATGATTCATGTTTGCTAAGTTGACTGAAAAAACTTCACATGACTATGCTTTTTAAATCTTATTCTGGAGTTTTCTTGCACATAATTATCTTTTAAAGATTTCTTTTCCTTAAGAAAGCATGTCACATATTGTTCCTTTTTGTACTTTGGGATGATTTAGTCCTTTCCACTTATAGAATTTAAGGAAAGATAGCATAAAAAACATGAGATTCTCATAAACACAAGTAAGTTTTGATCAAATTGCATCACGGGACTTGAGGTTGCAGACAGATTCATCTTTTGTGTCTTTGTCCACATGTCACATGGACAGCAAGCACAGGGTTGGTAGGCTAGAATGCATCTTTTACTTTCTATGTAAGCATGTGAATGCTGTTTTCCTCATTCTGTGTATTGATGGCTCTTCCTGTCTTTGTTTTTAAGTGTTGTATTGTGGTGCTTAACTTTTCTTCTTATTAAATACCATCTCCAGAAACTTGTCTTGGCGTTTAGAAAGCACTTTTGCTTGTTGATTTCCTTTTCCTTTCTCTTGAAAAATCTCCTAGTCCTTATTAACACAATTAATGCCAGTTTCGTTGAAAACTTCAGTCATGGAAGGTGTAGCTTTTCACATGAAAGACATTCTAATTTTCAGTCAAAAGATTTGAATCATATTTAATCAACAAACTGCTTTGAATCGTTACGATGCTTAGCTTTCAAAAGCAGACAAACAAAATTGAAGTCTCTGTCTTCGACCAAAGGTATCATTTTCTCAAGCTGACCTAATATGGTGCTTTGCAGTGTGATTTCTGCAGGTGGCTCCCTTTAAGTTAATGACCCCATAGGACCAGTGTTCAGCGGTTTTTCAGCAGAGAATCTGACGCCAACTGAAACTGGACTGCCCTGTTTCTCATAGCAGGTTCTCTATCAGTGTTAGAGCTGCGGCGAGCTGTACCCTGAGCTGCAGTAGTACTGTTTGTTCAGAGTCCATGCTGTTTGTATATTATGATTTATTGACTTGTTGATGCATGTAAACCGGGTGCATTTTGTTGCCTCTGTATGTTAAATAGTGACCAATATTTTTATGAAAGAATTGAACAAAAATATCTTTTAAGACATTTGGAATGTGGCTTTGATTTTAAAACTTGGTTTTCTTATCAGTCTCAGAGGCTCTGGGTTATTCTCATGACGGCTATTGTATCGTTGAGACAGCACTTGGAGTAGTTTTCCACACACCCTTAGAGCTTCTATTGACGTGAACCCTGTGGGGTGTGAGAGAGAAGTGATTCTCAAGGTCTCAGTGCCAGGCTCTTCAGCCCCAGCCACCCTCAGACTGGTCAGTTAGCTTCAGGCTTTTCCAGGCAGGACACTGAAAGCAGTAGAAAGAAGGCTTTAAACTTTCACAGTGCTTTTTGATCTTATTCACATTCTTTCCATGTTCTTTTCTCACCTGACTTTGAGCCCCCTACTTCACCCCCACCCCATCCTCCATCCCACCAAGGACAAATTGCCCTGCTAAATATTCCAGGCTGAGTGGCTTCACTGGAGTGTGGCTGGCTTCTTAAGGGCTGGCCACTCTTAGAGAAAACAGACCCTTTCCCAGCAACTAGCAAAAGACAATAGAAGTTTTTGTCTACACCAAAAGTTTGTGTAAATTGTTTTGAAGTAAATCTGACTAGTTTTAGAATTCTACTTTATTTATGGACATTTTTATTGTGGTGTAATTTGTACTGTAATGAAGTGTCTGAGGAATAGAATCAGTTTTCCACCCACATCTCTTTTGAGGTGTTCAGGTTTCTGGGAACGATTACTTAATCTGCTTTTCCTCATGTAAAGTTGTGTAGACTTAGAAAGTAGATTCCCGTTCATACCGTGAATTATTTGAAATGATAAGAAATGTGTTTTGGATTGCACTGTGATGGTGGTGGCAGTAGCAACACTGTCACCTTCCTTTTATGAACACTGCCTTGTTGCTGTGTGCTGCACTGTTTCATACACAGGGCCACAGTTAATCCCAGCAGTGCTGTTGGTGCAGGTGGCCCATTACTTCCCAGTGGACTTGAATTCGTTTTGTCCATGTGTACAGCATATGGTCTTATGTGATAGGACATCATTTTCATGAACTTCATGTTATCTGCTGTTTTAATAAAGAAATTCAAATTCTTTTTACAAAGAAAAAATATTATTTTTAAAGAAAAACATTTTCTCATGTATAACCTAAGCAGTTCTTATTTGAAATCTCAAGCTTTGCTTGATAAATTCTGTGAGTTTGGTTACATACAGTGTGCTTAGGAACTGTCCAAGGCACCAATACCTATTGTTTGTGAGGTGTTTTTATTTTTCTCTCTCTTTTTTTAAGCACAACTATTTATTTGCATTAGATCAAGGAGATTACAGAATATATCGTTTTCATGCATTTGTTAGGATTCTATATATATGTTAGCATGATAAATGGTTTAGGTCACAATAGGTGTTTTTGTTTGAATGAAGTTATTTTGGAGATATATTTACATGATGAAATAACCTATTATTTATCTAATTGCATTTTTTTTTTACACAAAGAGAAAGAGTATTTATTCTGCAGAAACAACCAGCATGTAGGGTCAACCATTTTTGGGCAAAGGCACACAGGCCTTCTTATACGGAACCCAGGGAACTCTCTAGAAGAATTAGGTAATCTAAAATTTCATTGGTGGGTGCTGGAGGGTCACAGGTGGTCAGTGGTCTGCATTCCTATGTCATGAACACTTAAACACAGGATGAGATAGGGCTGCCCACTGCCCAGCACAGATGGCCCATCCTGATATTTGCCCATCTTTGTGGTTCTCCCTAGGCTGTTTTTCTTTTTTCTTTCTTTCTTTTTTTTTTTTTTTGAAGGGTCTCTTCTTGACACCAAGTCTCACTATGCTGGTATCAATTTGAGGACATTATTTTTTATCTGTTTTCAAGTGCTGGAGTTAGAGGCATATACCACCATAAAGATTATTCTGCTGGCAACAAAGGTGAGGGAAAAGAACACAGAAATAAATGCACACGTAAAATGTTTTTATTTCAGTGTTAGGGTTAACAGATGGCACAAGAGTATAGGATTAGAAATACCAGTGATCCAAAATGGGGTTGTCAGGGAAGACAGGAAGCGAGCATGCACAGATAGGTGGCTGTGCAGAGAAGCATTCCTAGTTTCTAGGAAAATGATGTTGTGTTAATCTCAGACATAGGAAATAATATTTCCCCTTGGAGTGCATTGTGAGTGTTTTCCTCTTTACACTCAATGTCTGGACTAACCCTAAACATCAACACTCCCAGTGTTAGGATGAATATGTATCAGATGTTAAATGGATGGCAGTAGAAGAAAGTGTCCCAAGAGCGTGGAGAGGTGATTTTGGGATTAACCTGGCAGTCAGTAGCTGGTTTTGTCATGTGTTGTGTTCAACAGCAATCTGTGCTGCTGACCTATTAGGACTGACAAACAGAGTTAGGGTGGTTTGGCTGGGGGCTTGGCTTTTTGGTGGTGGTTGTTGCTGTTTTATCAGTGGAGGTGTCAGGTCTTTGTGGGATAAAGGTTGGGAGGGGTTGGGGAGGTGAGGTGGGATGGGGCTGGGTGTCTCTTGATGATATGTTTCACCTTGGCGTAGAGCATGGATGTCACTGATGTTTTTCACAAGCTGAGGTATGAAGATGTGCAAGCTTACCTCATTGCCTTGGAGAGATAACACCATTTTCTGTAATTACAAGAACTTCTTGTTTAAGTGGGAAAAAAGTGAGGGAGGAGGTGAGGAGGAGACCTTCCAGAGTAGTAGGATTAAGTAAGTATGTGAGATGGTGAAATTCAGTTGACCTTGAATTTGATAATAGTATGCAAACTGCATTTACATAGTGTTTTAGCATTCACAAAGCACATGCATAGATACTACACAGAAATGGGCTTTAAAAGACTGCTAATGCAAAAATAGCACAAAACAAGCTGGGAGGTACCTTAGGAATAAGGATCTTCTTGGACCCTGACCTGGAAGTTCTGGAAGTTCAGGCAGCACTCCTGTTGTGCGTCAGACCCCATTTGTGTACACCTCCCGTGCTTTTCTCCTGCTTTCTTTTTCCGAACCTCAGGACCACAGAAGTAGGCTTTAGGATACTTTTCTGTTCCGTACTGTGACTTTAAAAACATACCAATCAAACATTCTCAAAAGAAAAAGGTTAGCTGGGCTTTAAATGTCAGGTCTGAGGAACAGATGTTTCCTCTCTGCTCACTGGCTCCAAGGCTCTGAAAGGAACCTGGCCTTTACTCTGCTCAGTGGCTCCTTGTCTGAAGAGGGACTAGTCACCCAAGTCACTCTGATTTCCTCTTTTGGAACTAGAGTGCCAACTGGGTCTTCAGAGAGTCCTTTGGACACCTGTATCCATCCTAACAGATTGTCGTGTGACATTCTGCACCACTTCTGACCTTTACACATTTTGCTTCTGGAAAGCTGATTACAGGTAGTTCTCTGTGCCACTGTTTTTATTACAGGTAATGAAATACTTAATGAGAAATGCAGGGTGTACAAGCGTTCTTTATTTAAAAATCAATTTCAAGGGCTGGGTGTGATGGTGCAGGCTTTTAATCCTAGCACTTGGGAGGCCCCAGGGTGAGTTCTGAGACTTCAAGGCCAGCATGATCTACATATGTAATTTCAAGTGGGGGGGGGGATTCATTGTGGGACCTTTTTAAGAAAAGAAGTACTCTTGGCTTATTTTCAGAAGGTGAGTGTTGGAGCTAATAGCTGTTGTCATCTCATCAATTTTGAAACTCTGCCCATTCCCGTTCTCCCCCATTTCCTTTGCAGTATGCACTGATTCTTCACTTTGGGGATTAACGTGTGTTTTCATAAGAGAACAGCTTTGTGGTTATGTCTTAAATTCAGTATCAAAGATTTTAAACATTTTTTTTTCTTCAAGATGCCTTTATTCTCCAAACATTTGAGGTTCCCCAAATGGCTTTTATGTAATACCGAGCTAGAGATGCAACTAACATGTTATGAAAATAATTTATTCATTTAGTATAGCTACAAACCAACTTCATGCTTACATAAGTGATACATACTTTATGAAAATTATTTTTCAAAAGTTAGTGAAGAGAAAAGAGTTTTACAGTTTTCCCAAATGTCTTTAATGTCTGGGTTACTAGAAACAGCTAGATTCTCACCTGTTTTGATCTGTTGGATATTGTTTGGCTTGGAGAAAATAAAACCTTACACAGAATACTGGTTGCAAAAGGAGGGAATATGTATTAGTGGTCTTTTGCTTGACTATATCTTCGAGTTCAAACTGTAAGCTTGGCAGTGAAGAACACAGTGTCTGCTTAGGTCCTGCTCAGATCTAGGCTTGTTCCTCCTGACTCCTTCCTTCTCTCTCTTCTTTTTTCCCTCAACTTCCACTCCACCCTCTCTTCCATCTTCTCTCTTTCTCTTCCTCCTTTCTTCTTCTCCTATTTACTTGTGTTTCCCATGTCGAGCTCAGATTCCTGGGCTCCAGGCACACTACCTCACTCTCTGTAGCTGCAGGCATACTTTTACTTTTGCTGTCAGTAAACGTACCGTGACAGAAAAAGAAACAATGCCTTAATGTATTAGGAAAAAGTTTTTGAACACACAAACTGCCTTAAAAACAAACACTGAAACTCTGCAGATCACACCTCCAGTTTGAGAACTGTGGTTTGAACTGCAGTGATTACATTAGCTCCAGGCACAGATATCAAAAATCCCAAGATAACAATAACAGAAACAAAACAGAAACTTGTGTCCTGACCTGGTAAAGGGGTTTTGCTTCAGAAAATGGTCAGAATCCTAGATTCCTGTTGTTTCAAGTATACTTTTTATACTTAAAGCCAATTCTTGATCTAAAGCAGTTGAATCCCATCAGTTATACCCATACCCTGCACAGGAAGGAATAAAGGAAGGTAAATGGCTCAAAGTTACTTAAATCACTATGTGATGTTCATCTGGTTCTCGCTCTCACAGCCATTGCAGTCCATTGAGCTCCACAGAGACAGTGCTGGGGCAAGTGAGAGCCAGATGGGCACTGATGACTCTGTGCCTCATGGAGGAAAATCAACTTAACATGGGCAAAGGAGATCCTAAGAAGCCGAGAGGCAAAATGTCCTCATATGCATTCTTTGTGCAAAGCTGCCGGGAGGAGCAGAAGAAGAAGCACCTGGATGCTTCTGTCAACTTCTCAGTTCTCCAAGAAGTGCTCAGAGAGATGGAAGACCATGCCTGCCAAAGAAAAGGGAACAGAAGGCTTGTTATGAAAGAAATGAAAACCTACACCCCCTACATTTTTTGGGGGGGAGACCAAAAAGAAGTTCAAGAACCCCAATACACCTAAGAGGCCTCATTCAGCCTTCTTGGTCTCTTCTAAGTACCACCCCAAAATCAAAGGCAAGCATCCTGGCTTATCCATTGGTGATGTTACAAAAAAACTAGGGGAGATGTGGAACAACACTCCCTTGGATGACAAGCAGCCATATGAGAAGAAGGCCGCCAAGCTGAAGGAGACGTACGAGGATATTGCTGCCTACAGAGCTAGAGGAAAACCTGATGCAGAAAAAAGGGTGTGGTCAAAGCTGAAAAGAGCAAGAAAAAAAAAGGAAGAGAAAGTCATAGATTGGAAGGATCAATATTGTAAAAATGGTCATCTTACGGTGCTCTAAGATCAAGAATCAATAAATGGGACTTAATGAGATTGCAAAGTTTCTGTAAGGCTAAGGACACTGTTAAGAAAATAAAACGATAACGAACAGATTGGGAAAAGATCTTTACCAACCCCACATCTGATAGAGGTCTAATATTCAATATATACAAAGAACTCAAGAAGTTAGACTCCAGAGACTCAAACAATCCTATTAAAAAATGGGGCACAGAGCTAAACAATGAATTCTCAATTGAGGAATATCAAATGGTTGAGAAGCACCTAAGGAAATGCTCGACATCCCTAGTCATCAGGGAAATGGAAATCAAAACAACTCTGAGATTCCACCTCACACCAGTCAGAAAGGCTAAGATAAAAAATTCAGATGACAGCACATGCTGGTGAGGATGTGGAGAAAGAGGAACACTCTTCCACTGCTGGCAGGGTTGTAAGCTGGTACAACCACTCTGGAAATCAGTCTGGCGGTTCCTCAGAAAATTGGACATAGTACTAACTAAAGACCCAGTTATTCCACGTCTGGACATATACCCCAAAGATGCTCCAACATACAGTAAGGACACATGCTCCACCATGTTCATCGCAGCCTTATTTATAATAGTCAGAAGCTGGAAAGAACCCAGATGTCCTTCAGTAGATGAATGAATACAGAAATTGTGGTATATTTACACAATGGAGTACTACTCAGCTGTTAGAAACAATGACTTTATATTAAACTCCTAGAAAAATGGATGTATCTAGAGAATATCATCCTGAGTGAGGTAACCCAGTTACAAAAGAACATACAATATGCAGTCACTGATAATTGGATACTAGCCTCAGAAAGCTTTGAATACCCAAGGAAACAACTCATAGACTGTATAAAGCTCAAAAAAAAAAAAAAAAAAAAAAAAGAAAAAGAAAAAGAAAGAAAGAAAGAAAGGCCAAAAAGTGGAAGCCTCAGTCCTTCTTAGAAATAATAATAATAATAAGTGTATAGCACCCTCTCAGAGTGGGGTACACCTAGACCTTAAACCATTAATAAGTCAAGAGCTAATTGCCTGTGGCAATTTTTGGTAGTCTTTACATACCAAATACTTTGACTATTTTCATGTTACATTTTGTTTTACATATACTTTATGATCTTTGTAAATAGTGAGATTTCAATGCATATTATCAAACCTTTAAAAAATCCAAGTACTGTGAAAAATATATCCATATATATTTATGCTAAAATGCTTTTAATAATCTGTATATGTATCTGTTGTTCTTTTTAAATAAGGTTGTTTAAAAAAAAAAGAAAGCAAAATGATCCACAATGCATGGTGTCATGGAAGCATCATACAAGTCCTTTTGGCCTAACCACCTCCCCAAAAGTGAAAGGAGGAGGAAGATGATGAGAAGGAGGAAGAAGACAATGATGATGATGATGAATAAGTTGGTTCTATTGAAGTTTATTTTTGTCTATAAAGCATTTAGCTCCCCTGTACATAACTTGCTCCTTATAAAGAAGAAAATTGAAATGTAAGGGTGTAGAAAATTTGTTTTTAAACTGTACAGTGTCTTTTTTTTTTGTATAGTTAACACACTATTAAATATGTCTTTATATAGCTCTATCCTGATGGTATTTTCAATAGCCACTAACCTTGCCTGGTACAGTCTAGGGTTCTAATTTGGCATGGAAATTTAAAGCAGGTTCTTGTTGGTGCACAGCACAAGTTAGTTATATATGGGGATAGTAGTTTGGCTGTTTTTTTTTCCTTTTGGTTTTATTTTGTTTTTGTTTTTTCATCCTCAGTTGTCTCTGATGCAGCTATAAAAAGATAATTGTTCTGTTAACTCAGTACCACTCTATAATTGCAAAAAATTTCAGCTGTTTTGTTGACATTCTGAATGCTTCTAAGTAAATACATTTTTTTAAAATAAAAAAAAAATTGCTATGTAAC
Source organism: Micromys minutus (assembly GCF_963924665.1). Classification (NCBI taxonomy): domain Eukaryota; kingdom Metazoa; phylum Chordata; class Mammalia; order Rodentia; family Muridae; genus Micromys; species Micromys minutus. The sequence goes on along the minus strand of NC_137962.1, from coordinate 2,034,705 downwards.
ACATTTCTCAAATTGCCATCTAGAAGCTCACAGATGTCTCCATTCTGGGTGACCAAGTCTGTAGCAAGAAATGAAAAGGATGTTTGAGGAGTCAACTGTCTGTTGTAATCTGCCACTGTACCTACCACATATTCATGTTTCACCTGTCCCCTCAGTGTGAAGATACCATTCTGGGAGAAGGCTCAAGTTTCTAAGCAGTGTTGATCAAGAACAGCATTGTCCTGTCCTATCTTTAGGTGGCCCTTTGATATCAGATAACCAACACATGCAAACCACTTGGTCCAACACACCCAGCATGCACTAACAGTTTCCATTCAGGCAGAGAAAGAGTTGGGATACAGTAGTCACTAGTTCTAGCAATGACCGTTACCCAGCAAAAAATCCATTCTGATCATCCAGAAGAAAATGTGGCTGAAGACTAGGGAATTTGGCAAAGGGAGGACTAAGATGAGTCGGCACCTGTGAGCTCAGCTAGCTCCTATAGCGCCTTCAGCCTAGAGGCTGAAAATCTACTTGGCAATTTGGGCTCTGTAGTGTTAAAAGCCTGCTGCAAGAGTAAAGAAACCAAGAGAGCTTTGGGTAGAGACAAGTTGTGGTTTCCCCTCAGAAACCCTGGGAAATGGGCACTGTTTAGGATGGAAAGGAAAGCAAAGCAGAAGGCTTCACAGAACAGATGACTGAAGAGCCATCAGAAGGAGGTTCTGAAGGTGATCATAAGAAAATAGGATGGAGTCAGCATGGAAACAGGGAGCATCATATCCCCAGATTCCTCCAAGAGCAAGGAAATGGGTTGTCCTCTAGAAACTTGAAAGTGACAAAGCCCCTTCTGCTTTGGTTTTGTTTGTGAGACCCAATGAAGAAAGATTAGGCTGGCCCACAAGACTTCTGACCATGAGTTAATACATTTGTGATGTGTGATACTTCGTTGTGAAAGAAGTAGAAATAGTAGTGATTTTCTCTGCACTTTCTCCACCCCCCCCCCCGCCAGCTACTTATATTTTGCCAAATAATTCTTTGACACTGATTGTGCCCCAATTGGTCCCTTGTGTTTCTGTATACTTTTTAAGGTCAACTTGACCTTAAATTATACCAGCCAGCCTTTACTTTGAGGAGTAAAGCCCAGCAAACCAACAAGATCATACTGGCACCTTTTCTCAATTTCACTGTTTCCCAACTCAGTTTGAGGAGATATGATGCTTTTCAACACCAAGTCTTCTACTCTGTGTGCATAATTCCTCCATCTTAAATCCAATAGCAGTTCATAGTTTGTGTGTATACAAAACCAGGCCTCTAGTTTCTTCTAGCTATTTATTGTTTCTTCTAGGTCTTTTCTTTCTAGATATTTATTGTTCTTGTCATATATAAATAGAATTTAGTTGCTTTTTATTTATAGCATCTGCATAATTTGTTTTTTATTAACCTTGTATGCACTGACTTTGCTCAAGCTACTTATTTACACAGACACTTGCCTGTGTGATCTTTTCTGTTTCTGACTTGTATAGTCATAGTTGATGGCCTTCAGAATATCTTAATAAAATCTTCCAGCCAATATGGAAGAACAGTGCATCATCCCCTGGTGAATGGAGAATAATGGAGTTACTGTTAAGTGGCTAAACATCTACTTAAGTACTCACATCCTCTTTGCCCCCCATTTCCTTCTCTTCCCCTCTTCCCTTCTCCCTCTCCATCTTCCTCCTCCCATTCTCCTCTCCTTCCCTCCCCTCTGCTCCCCTTTTAAGCTTTCAGAACTCTATAGTATGTTTAACAATTAAGGAACATGGTGGTAACCCGGGGCTTCTGATTCACAGGTGGATATTCTGGAGATAAGTGCCATGCTTTTATTGGTTGTATTTCTCTGTGTAGAGAATGAACCACTTTAGGAGGACAGTTGATGCTCAAGGCTAAAGCTATCTTAACTCATTTACCCCAAATCCTTTCCCCTTTCTGAGCTCAGATCTTGAGAAGCCTGTGACAGAGGATGTGCTAGACTCTGTGCTCAGCCTTCCTGTCTCAGTGCCTCAGTTTTGCCTCTTTCATTAGCACATGCAACCTGAGCTTTGGCATGTTTGACCAGCAGGCTGAAATCTCTGGACTGAATCCTGGCTACCTTCACATTCCTTGTTGACATCTGACTGCAATATCCTTCTCACTCAAAAGCTAGTAAGTGGTTTAACTGAGATTCAGCCTTTCTTGGTCTCTTTAAAAATTTAAGAAAGCCAAGTACTGTTCACAACACATATTTTCTGCACTCACTCTGACCTGTGTGTTCAGTGTCCAGCAAGGAATGGACTGTGAGGGATGCTCCACAGAACCACCCTCAGGAGCATACTATCTCTGAGCCTGGATAGTCTTTCCAAGCAAAACTCTGAAAGTACTACAGTTCTAAATTCTGAGTGACAAATACAATTCACAATGCTAGACTCAATATATTAGGATATACTGTATTATCTTTCACATAATTTGACATACTGGGCAAGAAGTCTTCTGATTTGACTTGTATTTTGACTTGCTGTACTTTGCAGCAAGACTTAATGTAAAATAGCCTATTAAGTACAGCTCCTGAATTACTCTAATTTAGGAAATTTTGAGGCCAATTTTCAAGGACAAGATTTTAGATTGGTGGGGTTTTTATTGTTGTTGTTGTTTATTTTTATTTTTTTATTTTTTATTTTTTTTATTTTTTTTAATACAGTCTCTGTGTATCCCTGGCTGTCCTAGACCAGGCTGGCCTTGGGCTCAAAGATCTGTATGCCTCTGCCTCCTTAATACTGAGATTAAAGGCTTACACCACCACTGCCCAGCTCAAGACATCAGTTTTAAGGAGTGTTAAGTTCATGCTATACCCTGTGCTCCTGAATGTGAAAGTTTTCTTTGTTAATCATTTCTTCTGTCCTTCCTTAGTAATTATGGTGATGCCACAAGATTAGATAGCTCATCCCTCCCTCTGAGAGGAGCTGGGCACTTGCTGTGAGCTCCCTGGAGTCTGTCCATTCACAGGTAAATTGGTTATTTAATAATTTACATAGAAATTATTTTGCCTCTGTAAAGGAAGACTCAAAAAGTTAGTTTCTGCATAAAACCTAAAGTTTTAAAGGCTTGGCATATAAATTACAGTTCAGTTGCTGTGAAGAAATATCATGTCGAAGGCACATTTTAAAAGAGAGTTAGAATATGGACAGTACAGCAAGGAACATGGTGGCAGGCAGGCTGGTATGACACTGGGGCAGAAACTGAGAGCTTTAGATCCTGATCTGAAGATAGCAGGCAGAGAAGGGGGTAATGGGGGGACTTGAAACCTCAAAACCCACTCCCCGAAACACACCTCCTCTAACAAGACCATGGCTCCCAATTCTCCTAAACAGTGCATCAACTGGGGGATAAGCAAATATGTGAGCCTATGGGGACCATTCTCATTCAACCTACCACACTTGTCTAGAGAATTATAGACCCACTAGTAATAGTCAGATTGTATACCATTGACCTCTCTTCAGTAGTCTCCAGAATCCTCTCCTCCTCTCAGTCTGGGACGGGAGTCATTGTTGCTAGGAAACTGGCACAATTCTGCTACATAGGAGGCTTTCTGAAAATATGTGCTTATCTTTTGACCTATGGTTCTTGGCTGGTTTGTGGGTGTAAACTTTATGTGAGACTAAGCTTTCCAAGTTCTAAGGAAGCCTCTCTGGTAAAACTGCAGTGATATACCTTTCACAGGCTGTGAGCCTGAGGTTAAATGTGTGGCCCATGGGAAGTAGCCACTTTTGGTATATGGTATAGAACAGCACTAGGTAACTAACTGGTCCACAGTAGTAGTAACTCTTAGACACCTTGCTTTCCTTTCAATTTCTTAGTAAATGTTTGGAAAAAAATATGGCTGATAGTTTTAAGATGAAGAACAGCAAGGACTAAAACCACTCCATTTTCTACCTTTTTAGGGACTTGTACGATTCTGTTGTTTTAAGTACAGAAATCTCAGTTCATCCAACTGAGATTTGGTGAAATCTTTGTTGAAATCCAAGTGTCACCTAAAGAAGACAGGTCAAACACACATTGTGACCCTTACACAGCTACACTTGTGACCCTTGCACAGCTGAACTTCTGACACTTACACAGATGCACTTGAAGTGTGATGATTTGGGTGGCTCCAGTATTTCTTGACATCTTTTGAAAAGCTGATAAAGTCCTAGGAACTACTGTGGTGTCTTTGGAATAATATTGAGAGCAATGTCGAAGGTCTTCTGTGGCCTGACTGTTTGGTCCCAGCTGAACCATTTCACCCAGCTACAAATGATTATTTGTCTCAGATTTATTTTTCAGCAAGACATTGAGGAACAATGGCCTTTTTCACTGAGGCCACCATATTAAATCCACAGCAGCACTGAATACCCATAAGAGTGAGCAGAAACTTTAGTTTATGAAATCTTTCAGAAACATCACTAGATTGCTCAGAATGGTTGAGGGGAAACAATGTCTTGGAGCTCGGTTTTTTTGTGGGTCGTTGAAAACAGCAGTTGTTGATTCTCTCAGTCTGAGCCTGATTCTGTTTCTTAGTCAACCAGGGCAAGACCAGCAGAACTCGATTGAGTCCCACCCAGATTTCAAAATTATGGGGGACACACATGCACACACACAGGCACACACACACACACACACACACTCACTCACCATTTTATGTCACTAAATTTGTTAATAGAAATAGCTAGCTTAAACAGAAGTCAGGCGTTGGATATAGGCTCCTTCTACAATAAAAACATAAAACACCTACTCTTCACTTAGGAACAAGGAGACACAACCTATGGCATGTAGGTTTTGGAAGTTTGGCACTATGTTTAACTGGGGAAGATGGGAAACATGTCTTATGAGCTTGGGAACCTAAGAAACTCTTTCCAGGCAGAATGTTTCAAGTGCTAACAGGCTGCTTTTAGCTCCATAAACTAAGGCACAGAGGGAAGGATGGGAAACAAACGCAGCCGAGCAGAGAAGCTCTCACTGATTTAGTGAACAAAACTGCCTATTATTCTGGTCTGCAGAGTTTGCAAATATGCTTGCAGGCCGGTGCGTGTGTGTGTGTGTGTGTGTGTGTGTGTGTGTGTGTGTGTGTGTGTGTATGTGTGTGTGTAGACAAAAACACAAGGACAATGGGACTGCTCCTGAGTTAACATGAAGTCATGGTTATGAGACCCTTTGTTAAGATCCCAGTGGTTCTTGACAGCCTCTAGACAAGCTTGCTACCAGGAATGTAAGGCCGTCTTTTCACAGAGCTAACATCCTGCATAAGGAGAAGCTTACTGCAAATGAAATCTGTCATTTTCTAGTGGAATGGAGCCTCACAAGTGTGTACAAGTCCCACAAGTGCAAAATCTGTATCAGCAAAACAGAACAGAGCCTGGTGGCACAAGCCTGAAATCCTCAGCTTTTTGAGGCTGAAGAAAGATCACAGGTTCAAGGCCCGTCTGGGCTACAGAGCTAGATGGAGCCAGCAGGGTCAACTTAGCAAGACCCTGTCTGAAAACTAAAATGTGAGGAGTATTGCAGACACAGCTCTGTGGCAGAGCCTTGCTCAACTACAGACTACAGCAAGGACAAAGAAACAGAGTTGGATTAAAAGGGGAGACAATTAAAAATGTAAAACGGTCTGTAGGCTCAAAAGGCTGGGAGCAGGGTGGGAAAGCTATTTGGTTATAGAAATAGGCTGTTTGTCTCCCTAAAAGAAGGGATACTTGGAAGCCAGTGCCAGGAGTGGTAGAGGCAAAGGGCAATCTAGGATGTCGTTCTTCACAAGTTATTCGTTCTTTTTGTGACGGGATTTCTCACTGGCCTGGAATTTGCCAAGCAATTGTTATGACAGGTGACCAGTAAGCCCCAGAGAGCTGCCTGTCTCCACCTCCCAGCTCTGGAAATTCAAGCATCTGCCATCACAATCGACATTTTTATGTGGATTTCTAGAATTGAGCTCAGGGTTCTTCTGCTTGTAAGGTAAGGACTTTCCAGACTAAACTAACCCCAAGCCCAGCGCTCCTTCTGGATGAGAGTGTCTAGGCTCATCTTGTGCTGCCTGTTGCTGCACAGGGAGAAACAGTTTGTTGCTTCAAATCCCTAAACATCCCATCTATTGCAGGCCCTGATTAGATGACAAGGTAAAAACCTTGAGCCAGAGACACTTGCAGAAAAGGATCCAACTCTCTCAGGTCTCTAGAGGCTGAGGACATTTTATATGTGGAGAGCCTACTACTATAGCTTAGTTAGTGATGACCCAACAGACATGCTTCTATGTACTCTTCTTCTGGAGAACCAGTCAACTAGGGCCACAGATCCATTTCCCTGGTGGAATGCAGCAAAAGGAACGCCATGTCAGTTCAAGGCCTTAAACACTGGGAGTTTCTGCTCTATTGCTTTGAGAACCCTTAGCTGCTACTCAAAAAGGTAACTCCTGCCAGGCCAGTTTCTCAAAGGCTGAGGCAGGAAGTTGGTACCTACCTAGGGACTTGGTAATACCCTGTCTGAAAACAAAAACTGAGAAGAAAGGCCAGAAGAGGAGGGACTCAGACAGGTGATGGTATGGGACTTGAGGAAAAGTTTGGTTAAAAGCATCTGGTTTATGTACTGACCACTGGGTAATTTCTCCAATTCTGTCCTGAAAGAAACTGAAAAGACAGGGGGTGATTATTATAAGAATGGAAATCAGAGAGCCAGTGAGATGTAAGAGTGTGTGTGTGTGTTGAAGGGGAGGGGCTATGAGGACTGAAGTATATTCTTGGAGTCAGTCACTGGAGGCCATAGTTTGCAAGCCAGTTTTCTTTTACCTGGTTGAACTGGTTCATAACAGCTTTCAGCAAGTTCAGGGCTCAATGGTTTTTCAGGACCAGCAAGACTAGGGAGATGAGCCTGTTTTGGAGCAGTTTGCAGGATTCCTGGATGTCTGTCAGCTGAGTGGAAATCTGCTAGGACGGGTATAGACCAGGAATAGAAGGTGTTAGCATGACTTAGCATGATGACTGTCTGTAACCTGCACTGAAACACTCAGTGTAAAAAGAGCAGAAAATAATTGTCTGCAAATGCTGGAGTAGACTCCCAACTTTGAGCCAGAGCCAAATAAGGCCTGGAAAGTTACCAACATAGGAGAAGCATCAATATTCTTTTGTAAATTTCTTGGCAGGAAGGAGAACAAAGGGGAAGAAGAACTTGAAGACTCACAAGGCGATCTTTCCTTTGTCCACAGGCCACAGGGCTGTGTGTGTGTGTGTGTGTGTGTGTGTGTGTGTGTGTGCGTGTGTGCATATGTATTTATATGGATATATACATATATGTGTGTGTATAAACAAATACATGTATGTATGTGTATATATACACATATGCATATGCATGTGTGTATGTATGTATGTTGGACAGAGATGTTTTCAGAAAACAGCCAAAGGAATGTTAAAATTTTTGAGCCTGTGACTATGATAATTTTACTGACTTTTTTAAAAGCTAGACTAACATATCAGAACTCCACTGAGCAAACTTTGAACTTGGAAGTTTCATCTGCAAGCATCTAATCATTTACTGTGACATGTAGGTGTTTGGTTACTGAGAGTGTCAATGAGAAGTGCATTTTAAAAGTAAAGGAATTGTGAGGAGCACATTTTTTGTCAGGAACAGTAGCTTGAGTTTGTTTTCTCCATGGCCACCTGTTTTGTGAGTTTGCCTTTTCCAGCCAGAGGCCTGTTAGTAAGGAAAACCTGTCTGTGAGTTTACATTTCTCAGGGGTGACTTAGTAGCTGAGGGGTGGGGTAGGGGGATAGGTGGTAGGAGTGGTTGAGGCCTGATTTTTTTTCCACATGAAACCAATCCAGGGTGGCAGGTAATTGTGCCTTAGCTCCCAAGCCATTTTCCATTTAAGAGACACAGGTAATTTAATTTAAAAAATGTTTTAAAATTTGTATAAAATTTAAATTATTAATGCTTTCTGTTAGAGTTTCAAGTTATCTATTACAGATTTTATGAATAAAAAAAACACATCCAATGAACTTACAATACTATAGTAAAAGTCTTAGACATATAAGGGGTATTTAGGGAGTGACACGTCTGTGATTATGCTTTTTATAAGAAAGATTGTATGTACGAGTACACTATTGCTGTCCTCAGACAGACCAGAAGAGGGCACTGGATCACAGATGGTTCTGAGTCACCATGTGGTTGCTGGGAATTGAACTCAGGACCTCTGGAAGAGCAGTCAGTGCTCTTAACTGCTGAGCCATCTCTCCAGCCCATACTTGTCATTTTTAAGGACAGTAAGCAAACCTAGCAAATGAGCAGGAGTTACATAAGTAGCAGCAATTGCTATTGGGAGCAGTTTACTCTTCAGCTGTTTCTAAATATATAATGTCATTTTCTGTGTTGATTTGATTTGTTCTCCTTTCCCCTGTCACAGACTAGACAGCCTGAAAGGGGACAGAGACTTTGGGGGAAACTTTCAAACAAACATGTTTGGGTCTAGTGTGGGAAAGCCAAATCCCAGCTTCAGAGTCAGTGCTTTTAATAGAGTAGAATAGCCTGTGACAAGTTTTAATATTACCCTATATTAGGGTTTTTATTCTTGCACAAAACATCATGACTAAGAAGCAAGTTGAGGTATAAAGGTTTTATTCAGCTTACACTTCCATATCACTGTTCATCACCAAAGGGAGTCAGGACTGGAACTCAAGCAGGTCAGGAAGCAGGAGCTGATGCAGAGGCCATGGAGGGAGTTTACTAACTGGCTTGTTTCCCCTGGCTTGCTCAGCCTGTTTTCTTATAGAACCCAGGTCTACCAGCCCTGGGATGGCTCCACCCACAATGGGCTGCCTCCTCCCATCTTGATCACTAGTTGAGAAAATGCCTCACAGCTGGAGCTCATGGAGGCATTTCCTCAAGGGAGGCCTCTTTCTCTGTGACAACTCCAGCTTGTGTCACGTTGACAACCCAAAACCAGCCAGTACATATTCATACCCGAAAGACATTTGAATCTCTGTAAAACCGAGTTTAGTGGTCAGAGGGAGAGACTAGAGTGAGTGCCAATCGAAGAAGGCTTAGAGATACGAGATGTTCCGTGTGGAGTGCTGTGGGCCCCACACAGGAGAGGACTGACACATGCAGGTAGTCAACTTGACACAGACTGGAGTCATTGGAGGGGAGGGAACCTCAACTGAGAAAATGCCTTCATAAAATACAGCTGTAGGCCAGCCTGTAGGGCATTTTCTTATTTAGTATTTGATGGAGGAGGTGGTGCCATCCCAGGGTTGGTGGCTCTGGGTTCTATAAGAAAGTGGGCTGATTAACTATGGAGTTACCATACTGCTGCTGACTAGGCACATGACTCATGTCCCAGAGTCCCAAGAGCAAGTTGTCTCACCACCTTTATTTTGATGCTGCGGGCCCCAGAAGTGAATGAGGAAACCACAGTAAATGCATAAGCTGAAATGTAGAAGAAAGGTGGGCTTGGGAGACAGTTGGTGAAGATTCAGACATGAAGACATGTTCTCCCTAAGAAGATTAGATTTGTTCCCTAGGCAACAGAGAATCAAACAATGCTTTTGTGTAAGATCCTATCATGGATGTATTTCCCTGTGTGTTGTCTCATTTGGCTTGGAAATCAAGAATTACTTCCTGGAGCAGGTGTCAGCTAGCCTAGGATAGAGGATGAATAGCATGTCATCATTAGAGACTGCTGACTTTCAGGGCAGGACAATTGTATCAGCCAGGGACAAGCATACACGTGTCCAGAATTCTGTTCTGTGAACCTTACAGTGAACATTTCCTGGATGCACTGTACTGAAACATATCTTGCTTCCTTTAATCTTGTCAGAAGCCCTTCAAAGAAAGTCATAAAGCTCCTAAAACATAAAGGTGGGATACAGATCTGTGCTTATTGGATCCCAAAGCTGGTGCTTCTATCCCATAAGTTAACTCTTCTTATGAGTTCAGTCTCAGTAGAGGCTGAAATAGAAAGTCAGAGTTAGAGTGTGTGTGTGTGTGTGTGTGTGTGTGTGTGTAGGCCTAAGGTCAATCATGGGTGTTATTTTTCAGGTGTCTATCTTGGGTTTCTTTTGAGACAAGAGACTCTTGGTTGTCTGGAACTTACTAATTTGCCTGGGATGACTGACCTGTGAACCTTGACACTAGTGCCTCCCAGTGCTTGATCACAAGCATATGTCCCATGTCCTGGTTTTATATATGGGTCTCAGGGATTGAGGTCAAGTTTGCACAACCAGCCTTTACCTCCTATGTTCAGAATTGCATCTTAAAGAGGCTTGACAGCTTAGCAGTGGTTTTGAAGTTGCTCTCCAGAGCCCTGGCTTTCAGTCAGGCCCCATGTAGCCATAATGAGAGGGGCAGTAATGGACAGGAGATGACTGGGCAGAGGCAAGGACCGGTCTCATGGGTTGTCACTAATTTCAGGATTTGTTTCTCGGGCTGCTGCTCCTTTCTGTTTGAGCTTCTCTAGCTTTTTCTTTCTTTCTTTCTTTCTTTCTTTCTTTCTTTCTTTCTTTCTTTCTTTCTTTCTTTCTTTCTTCCTTTCTTCCTCCTTTCTTCCTTTCTTCCTTCCTTCCTTCCTTCCTCCCTCCCTCCCTCTCTTTCTTTCTTTCTTTCTTTCTTTCTTTCTTCCTTTTTTCTTTGTTTTGTTTCCTCCAGAAGAGATCAGAAGTCATGAGAAATAATTCAGGGAACAGGTCCCACCACAGCTGAGGCTGTTCACAGTGTATCTTTGAGGACTGTGAGAAATTATGAGCAGTTGGCTGAGATGTGGAGCTGAAGATGTGGACCCTGCCTGGCTGGCCTGTGGATATAACCATCCCTTATTGCTCCCCATCATCTCTCTGTGCCTGCTCAGTGTATCTTCCTGGAGTCCAGGGCCCACTGATTGGGTTCTCTGGGCCCAGAGGAAGGGCTACAGGAAAGGAAGATATTATGGAGCTTGGAGCATTTTACATAACCCTTACTGCATAGACCCCTTCCTCTAGGTACTGACACTGTGGAGAGAGGTTACTGAACCATTTGAATCTTGTTAGCTATTGAGTAACCACATGACCTTCAGCCAACCATTACCCACCCTGTTGGCCTCAGACTTCTCCCGGGAAAATAGGGATAATAGGAGTTACTGTCTTAGTCAGGGTTTCTATTTCTGCACAAACATCATGACTAAGAAGCAAGTTGGGGAGGAAAGGGTTTATTCAGCTTACACTTCCATATCACTGTTCATCACCAAAGAAAGTCAGGACTGGAACTCGAGCAGGTCAGGAAGCAGGAGCTGATGCAGGGGCCATGGAGGGATGTTACTGGCTTGCTTCCCCTGGCTTGCTTACCAGCCCTGGGATGGCACCACCCACAATGGGCTGGGCCCTCCCCCCTTGATCACTAATTGAGAAAATGCCTTACAGTTGGATTTCATGGAGGCATTTCCTCAACTGATGCTCCTTTCTCTGTGATAACTTCAGCTTGTGTCAAGTTGACACAGAACCAGCCAGTACAGTTCCCTTCCTGTGTTACTTTAAAAATCAGATAATCTTACACTGATTATGAGTGTCAAACAGCTTCTCTCAGTTGCCATCAGGAATACACTATAGTTCTGAGGAGCAAGAGGGCCTAGCCACCTCAATTTTTGGTCCCTGAACACGTGAGGCAAAGTACACCCAAAATATTCCTTTGAAGTGTTTTTTTCTCTGAAAGTAAATATCTGTGTTGTGCATTAACACCACCCCCCTTCGGCCTCTACAGGGTGAACATAAGGGCTTTTAATTGTTTACAGGTAAAGGAGGGAAGGCTGTCTAGCCATGTTTGGCATCTCTCAGCATGCATTATTTCTATGTTGTCAGATTTTCCCCATCTCTGTATCTCTTGAGTTAGAAGTTTTAATAACAATCTGTGAAAGGGTTTGGCATTAGACAGGAGAACAAACTATTGCCCCCATCAGTGGGGCATTGGGCAATCCAGCAGTGTGCAATTGTTGCTGCCTCCGGTGATTTAGCTTTGTGACTTTTCTGTCACCCTGTGTGTTCATATACATTCCCCTCTCTTGTGGCTGCCGTCCCAGGTAGCAAGTGTAAGGTCAGAGAAAGGTTTGGATTCCAACAGTCCTCACCAAATAGTATGGTAGCATGCACAGAGCTGTTGGAGCAGCGGTGGGACATGGGGGGATATTGTGAGCAATGTATCAGACTCTCAGCGTCTCTTAGAAGCAGTAAAGTGAGCTTTAGAGTTCTCTGGGACTCAAAGGAAAAAAGGTCTTTTTCTAGGAAGCTAATTCAGGAGAACCCATATTCCTGGTAGACGGACACCCATCTCATCTGTAGAGGAGAAACCAAATGGCCACTATTGAGTTACTTTCCTCAAAACTGAAACATCCCCATGGAGGGAGGGAGAAGAAGGCTCATAAGACTCTGGAAGTAAACGAAACTTATTAGCCTGGGGGAGCTCAGAAAGCTACCAGGCTGACAAGGCTCTGCCCCAAGGCTGTTTGAACAGTGTCTGGGGAGGAAAGACCTCTTTGCCTCTTCCAGCAAGCTGGGCAGGGAGCTTCAAGCGTGTAGCTTTGTGTATCTTTACCTGTGATGCTGTGAGCTTTGGTAACACCAATATATTTTTGCACCCCCCCCCCTTTTTTTTGGTAACACCAAGAAACTCATTGGTTCACCAAGCTTGACCTGGGTGGAATTGTCTCAGGGTACCCTGACTGGGATATAGATGTGTTTTCCATGTTTTGTTCAGTCGTAAAGAGTTCTATAAAAGCTGGGGACTCTGAGACTATTCCAGGTAATCGAGGTGTAATCCCTGAGGACAAGCAGGAATCTGTGGAATCCCTGGAATTATATTCACTGATAGTTTGTGGTGTTGCTATGGGAACTAAAGGCAAGAGGCAACCTCAGAAAAGTAAAAGAAAGCCAGGTGTCCCAATTCTGTTCCTGCTGCTGCGATAAAAGCCCTTGAGGGGACTGGATGTATCATTATGGGAACCCTCAAGGGAGGAACTTCAAGCCTCTAGTCTTATCTCATCCACAGTCAAGAACAGAGAGAAAGGAAGGCTTGTGTGTTCAACGGCTTACCTGCTTACACTCAGCTTTATATCTTCACTCTTATACAGTTCAGGGCCTGCCTAGGGAATGATACCAACCATGGTTGGCTGGTCTTCCCACATCAATTAATTAAGACAATCTTCCACAGACAACATTTTCAAGACAACCCAAGGAAGATAATCCCTCATGGAGACTCCCTAGGTGAGTCTAGCCTGTGCCAACTCAATAATTAAAGCTAGCTATCATACCCAGAATTCAGAGAAGAGGCGGAGCCTTCTATAACCATGGAACTATCACTGTCCCTACTATTGGCTTCAGATAGCCTCCCATTTTGTATATCATTCTACAAACACCTAGCTGGGCAACCTATTAACCATCTAACTAGCTTTCGATTGCAGCATTGATGTCCAGGTACTTGATGTTTAGGGGAAGACTATGCGAGGTATTTCAGTGGGTGGCTAGCTCTGATTAGTTGTTGAAGTTTTCATCTTAAGTTAATGATCAACCCTTCTTATAGGAATGGGTCAGAGTCCAGAGGGTATCACGGAAATTTCTTATGTCTTGGAGCAAAGAAATGGACCAGAAACACATGGATAGTGGAAGAAAACATTTAAGAAAGAGAAAGGTACTCTTGAGTTTGGAAGTGAGCTAGAGAGCTGGGCAAAGAAGCAGGAAGGAAGTGGAAAACTTAAGATAATTAAGACAAAAAAAGTAAAAAAAAAAAAAAAACCAAAACAACACAACACACACACACACACACACACACACACACACACACACACACACACACACGGCCTGAGCCATACTCTGGGAGTCTCATTCACATGCTGGTGACTCTCAGGTTCAGCTTGGCATTAGGGGCTAGCAAGATGGCAAAGAATATAAAGTATCTGCCACTAAGACCGGTGACAGGGTTTCATTCCTGTGATCCACATGATGGAAGGAAAGAGTCAACTCCACTGAGTTGTTTCCTGATCTACATACATATACTGTGACACATACTTACATATATACATGTGCACACACACACACACATATAAAATGAAAAATATTGCTACTTTAAAGAAAGGGTACTAGACCATTATGCCAGGTCTGAATTTCACTTTTAGAGATTGTGGTGTCTTCTAAAGCTTATGTTTCCATAGAAACAACAGAAAAGAAATCACCATTGTATTGAGGTCTGATTGCACATTTGTGATTTGTTTCTCATTTAATGTCATGGTTTCCATACACGTTTCCATGGTGAGAATAATTGGGACCAGAAAATTGAGTGTTCCCTTAGTACTATTTAATGAACACCTATTGTGTACCAAATACTGCTATAGATACAGGGACACAAGTCCCTGAGCTCATGGAACTCACATCCTAGTCCAGGAGATAGGCAAGTAGGGCTCTGTGAGTTTCTGGATCTTTAACCCCTGTTAATTATTTTTAGCACTCTCTTTCACTCACAGAACTTTTAATTTTTTATATTAAATTATATTTTGCCCTACAGGCTAAAATATTATCAAAATATATATAGATAATAAGGCAACCCAAACATTAGCTTCTAAAAATAACACAGTATATAACTGTGCACTTCGGACATCTTAGGCATTAAAATACTGCTGCTGGGTCACATTGTTGCCAGTTTGACCCGTCTCTCATGACCCGGCAAATGGCAGTCACTTGACACTATTGGCTTCTAAAAATGGCACTATTTCCCAAACCATAACTTTTTAAACACTGGCTGAGCTGGTGTTTCTGCCAACAGCTTGGCTACACGTTTGACTGGCTTCTTGTGGACAAGGCTGTCGTTTGCCTGTGGTTTTGTGCATAGCTGTGAATGGGATCACAAGTTGTTGGGATTTGTTGTTGTTGTTTTGTACAGCACCTGACACTCTTCTTGGACATAGACACTTCTTTCAACACCTGACTGGGGGCAACCAGCAGGACTGGCCTCTTGGAGCCATTGTGTGCACCCATGCTCCTCGATGTTTAGGTTGCTAAGAAACTGAAAAGACTTTCTGAGGTCACAGGAGGCCATATTTCTGTTAAAGTGGAACTTCAGTGCAGTGTTCTCAACCTTCTTAGCACTGTGACCCTTTAATATAGTTCCTCATGTTGTGGTGACCCCAACCCTAAAATAATTTTGTGGTTGCTTCATAACTGTAGTTTTGCTACTGTTATGAATTGTAATGTAAATGTCTGTTATGTAGCTCCTCGAGACCCATAGGCTGAGAACCACTAATTCCAAGTAGGATTGACTCTCTGAGGGGCAAAAGCCACAGGACATCTCCTAGGAGCATATCTAAAAAGTATAGCTGCTCAGTGAATGGAGGTGTTAGTAACTCTCTCTCTCTCTCTCTCTCTCTCTCTCTCTCTCTCTCTCTCTCTCTCTGTGTGTGTGTGTGTGTGTGTGTGTGTCTGTCTGTCTGTCTGTCTGTCTGTGTGCCAGGGATGTTACTGGGTAGGGATCCTAACAGCCTCCTTGAATGTTGTCTCTAAGGACTTTCTTTTTTCACCATGTTTTATGAAACTGAAGTTATGCTTTGAAGGTGTTTTTAGACTTTGTCTTGGACTAGCAACCAGTTCATCACTGGGCACCTTTGTGAAACTGCAGTGCCTCAAGCACCCTGGCTTCAGTATCTGGACAGGGTGCCTGGTGTTTCAACAAGACCCTGGGGCTTTCTGATGTGCATGTTAATTTGAGACCCAAAGGGAATTCTGGTCTCACAAGTCCAGTTTTGAAAATCAAGTGACTTCCTACAGCTCATGTCTCCTTGGGCTTCAGCTTTATGTGATAAGCCAGTCTACCCTGAAAGCCTAGCCTATGTCATGGAGGCTGAATTGATGTGCTTCTTCTAGTAAAACCTCCAGTTCTATGGCCCGTAACTTGTTAGCAAGCCGTGACAACTAAGATGGGTGTTGAAGAAGTGCCCCTAAGTTAGTATAAGATGACTGGGACCTGTCTATCTCACTGTGACTTCTAAATCACAGTGCTTTTATTGGAAGCTGGGGCCACAGCCCAATACTATCTTTCCTATAGCTTAGGGCACCAGTTGAGCTGTGACCATGGGGACTTTGCACAAGTACAAGAAGGATAATAGAATGATCCCTTCCCCCACAAACACTTTCTGAGAGCCCATCAGTTACAGAAAACCCAGATCAGGAGTAAGATACCTACCCTGCAGGTCCCTACCCTAGGAATGAGCACATATGGCTGAAGTGTCCAGGACCCAAGACACTGCTTCCAGAGGTAGCTCTTTCTCTACCACACAAAGTCACTGTCCTTTGCCCTTGGGGACACATTTAAAGGCCAGTTCATAAGTAAATACACTTTCTTGATGACCCACCCAAATTCTTAATCCAAGCCAGAGAAGAAAAAGAACTGACTCACCCCTGCTCTGGAGTGTTTGGCATTCTGCTCTTTGCTGTGATGGGAGAGCTGGGTTCTGGTGTTGCCAGGTTGTCTTGGTTTCCAAGTTCTTTCGCTTTCCTCTTGCCATCTTGTTGTCTGTGATTATATGTGATTTTGTTGTCAGTGATTGATTCCCATCTCTCCCATGTACCTGGCCTGTGTCCCTGGATCTCTGCTGTTCCAGGTGGCAAATGGCTTGAGCATTAGGTCTGCACGCAACGGCCTTCTAGGTGAACACTGAGTCCCTATGGCAGAGTTCCTGCTCCCCTGGAACAACCAGAGGGTCCCACCTACCGCGTGCTAGGCCTAGCCTCCTCTGCGCCCTGGCTACTCACAGCACAGTCTCACCAGGCCTGCGTCGCTGGTTCTCTGATGTTCCAGGTGCACTATCTTAGATTCGTTGACATAGAAACAGTATTTTTATTGGAGGAACAGGCAAAGACCACCTTCTTTAGCTGTCAGGACATCCAGCCCTTGTCAGTTCTGAAGGACAACAGCAGTCAAAGAATCAATCTGTGATCCATGATCCTAGCATATGTATCTGACAAGACCAACATGGGCAGCCCCCATATTTGTCTGGCCAAAGAGAAAACAAGAGATGATAATGTTCAGATGGGATGACCGATACAGG
This sequence comes from Micromys minutus, assembly GCF_963924665.1. NCBI lineage: Eukaryota > Metazoa > Chordata > Mammalia > Rodentia > Muridae > Micromys > Micromys minutus. The sequence continues at coordinate 2,017,646 of NC_137962.1, read as the reverse complement.
GATAACAGCAGTATCGGTTCCTGGTATCCAGCCATGGAGCAGTTTTCTGACCCTATTTGGAAAGGCTATTTGTTACCTGTGGGGGTTTGGAGTGAATAGACAAATGATGAGATGGGAGGTGTCAGAATGGGGGACCTCTTTCCATTCACCAGACCATTGGCAGTGTGTATAAAGGTCCCGTAAAATGATCTAGTGTGCCATTTTGTGGCAAGTTTTGAATCACTGTCTAATGGATATTGAGTCCAGACATTGTGCAGGTGAATCAGTTTCTATGTCCTCAGGTGAGGCATTAGTTTTAGAGATTTAAAATTTTCCAGGATACATCCCAGTTGGTAGCCTGGCAGTATGTTTGGAGACAAGGAGTTACTCATTGGGGGAGCTACTGAGTTATCCCACACCAGTGTCCCAGCGGGTAAATTCAATATCGAAAAAATCCTGGCTGCATCAGTCCCGAACTGACAGAGAATGTCCCCGCTAGGCCTGGACTTTACTCTGTAAGAGCTGGCTGCGAGAGGGGGGGGGGGAGTAGAAGATCGAGGAATGTTCCTAAGGAAAGCTTCCTGTCTACTGGTTGAAGTCTTATTTGGGACCTTGGCTGTGAAGGACCAACTCTTCTACCCTGTGAAAGCTGGCCCACCCTTATCTGGAAAATCTGGAGTCCTCCTTGACAACTGGAGTGATAAGGCTATCAATCTGCTGGTGTTTGTGTGAGAATTTTAGCCGAAATCTGATATCAGGAGAAGAGAAATCTTGTGGTTGGTGAAAGACTGTCTAAGTGACCCACATGGGAGGAGCTATTGCCACAAAAAAAAAAAAAAAAAAAGTTTTTTCTTAGGTGTATAATTGAAACACACATTTGAAACTGAGAGGAATCCCACCCTTTGGAATAAATAGTGAGCTTTAGTACTTATATGGGTGGAGTCTGTTTTGGTCCATGAAGGGTAGATCTGAGTGGGTTTCCTGTAGCTTATAAGTTCATAAAAGAGACAACATGAATTAACAACATAAACATTCTTTAACATGAGCTTTTTATGGAGCAGAAGGAACAACGATTATGTATTTGGGTCGTATAGTGGAAAGGAAAGTTTAGCAAGAGGAGGAAACATGAAGCATTAATGGAACCCGAGTTCAGGTAAGTAAGTAACCAATCATATCTGAACTAGTTGTTAGAAACTAGAGGTCTGTTTCTTTTAGTTGTCAGGCTGCAGTTACCTTAGCTGTCAATGTAATCAGAAATCTGGGTAAGAATAAACTATTGTCTAATGGTCATATATCAATTAAAAAAAATGACCGAGTTTATCAGCCACCAGTACCCTGTGGTCTCTATTGTCTTCACAGCAGCTTAGACAAGTCAGTCTGGCTCTCAAGCCCAGAAGACACAGGGTCTTTTCTCTGTGGAGTAGATACATAACATGAGAAATTACTTACATGTGTTTAGATAAATCATTTGACTCTGAGCGTATCCAGCTTTGTCCACTGTCAGTGGCTATCATACCATGATCTAGGAAGCCTCTTGAAGCTGTCTGTGTTTATATCTTTCTGAGACATTGTGGGGTACACTGTTAAAGGCTTTGAATATTCTGTCAGTCATAAACATATTACCAGACTTTTGACAAGATTAAGGGCTATATTGTTTGGTTACATTTAAACAGACCACACGATAACTTAATGGCAGTAGTAAAAATAATAAAGACAGGATAAAGTTGAAAATAATAGAGAAGAAAGGAATAAAAAGCTCTACTGTGCTTGAGACTGTGACTGACAGGTGCTGGATCACAAAGGTGGGAGAGCTTGCCAGAGGGCGGTGCCACCCCTCCCCTTGGTGGGTGGGGGCAGTACCTGGACTACTGTGCCAAAGCCATGTCCTCTCGGGACCAGATGCCCATCCACCTGTCTCTAGGTCGCTGGCCCGGGTTGACCTGGCCGTGCCACTTGAACCAGGGAGTCCCGGAGGAAGGGAAATATCTGAAACACCATGGTCTTGTAGCTATAGTGGGACCCAAACAAAAACACAGTCAAAGGCAGTAGCTAGAAGCAGGCAGAAGGAGTCCAGAGAGAGAGAGAGAGAGAGAGAGAGAGACAGAGAGACAGAGAGACAGAAAGACAGAGAGACAGAGAGAGACAGAGAGAGAGAGAAAGACAGAGAGAGAGAGAGAGAGAGAGAGAGAGAGAGAGAGAGAGAGAGAGAGAGACAGAGAGAGACGGAGAGAGACAGAGAGAGCTAGTGCATGTGGGACGGTACGATGGGCCAAAGTGGTGGAGGAATTGAGTCTCACAGAGTCTCTCTAGCAGGAGCACTGTGGAGGCCAAAGCAGCGGGTGGCATACAAGAGATGGGCTACAGATAGATCGTGTTAAAAGCAAGTTTCACAGACAAAGCCCCTAGCAGGACACAAGACACACACACACTTGCACTGGCATTGGCACAGGCATGCAGGTGAGGTGGCTGCTGCAGAGTCAGACCTATAGAGGGGCAAAAGCCCTCTAGGGAGCAAATCTTCATAAGTCATCCTCTGCCAATGAACTTAGGTCTCCAGACTAGTGGAGGAAGAGGGAGGGCACTGCCTGTAAACCCAGTGCACAGTTCCCAGTCTCTCCTCAACTGATCTGACATCCACTGAACCCACCTAAGCTGGATGGCTGCCTGTGCTGGACTCACAAACATGAGCTTTGGGGCCAGCCTCTCCTTTAAATTGCTATAAGATCTGACGTTTCTTTCTGTTGACCATCTGGCAGATGTTTCCTCTCAACAGCCTGATGAGTCATGCTCAGAAGCAATGGATGGAGTAGAAAAATAAAGAGGAGCAGAAGGAGAAACTGCTCCTATTTGATCTCGTTTATGTCCCCTAGGATGTCTTGTCCTTGATTTAAACAAAGATCCCATGAGGTTGACATGAATTTTGTGAACTCACTTCTCAAAAGGCAGAAACTGGGCACAGACAATACTAGCTGTAGAGGACAGAACAAGAGGCAAGCTCTGGGAAACCAGGAGCCTAGTTGGTGACCTTAGGGTGGCCAGGTGATGCTGTCTGTGTTTTCTGTGTCATCTGGTCACTGCTCAGATGTGTCCTATGCTGAAATGTTCAGCTGTCTTTCAGGACTGAAGAGCTGGTCCAGCTGGGACAGATTTTAAGGAGTAGCACGATTCTAGGCTGTCAAGGAAGAAGAGGAGAAAGGGGAGCACTGAGAACCCACTTTTGTCCACAGATGGCCTTCTGTGTCTTTATTCTGTAGGAGGGGAAGATTTTCTCTTGCCTTGCTAGAACATTCTTTCTGTTCTCTCACAGACAAACCCTGAGGAAGAAGGAAGGGAAGAGAGAGGAAGTGAAGGGGTAATTCCAGGCAGGGGGGTCATATGAGGAAGAACTGGCTTTTGTAAGCCAGGGGACAGTGGCTTTTGTAAGCAACATATTCTAGTGAAGCTTAAGCAAAGTGAGGGCCAAGACTGATCAGAATATTGGCTGGTCAGAATGCTGTCAAGGAGGTAACTTTGCGTCAGAGTGAGAAGGACCTTGCCGATAAATAGATAGAGATATTTGATAGGGGAGCTGTTAATTTAATCTCTACTCAACATTGGCTAACTATTTTCCAGAGGAATTGATTTGAATGAAAGCAGAGGCAGAGGGACAGAGAAGAAAACAAGCTGGTTCATTGAGTCACATGGTAAGGCAAAGTATTTATCATGTCCAGAGGGCTTCAGCATCTACCTAGGCAACCTGTAGATATGCAACTGTCATATCTGATACAGCAAATCATGGTTGTGGGCAAAGCAGCATAAACAATTTTATTTACACCCATGGAAAGCAAGGCTGGCTGTGGTTGGTTGACTTATCCTAGGTCATTAAAGAATGAGACCCTTGGCTAGTGTTGTCTATCAGTGGAGAGCAGACACGGGCATCTGCACCACCACTGGCCTTGTTCCACCCCTCTCCATCTGTGGCTAGGAGCCCTCACATGCTTACTGCCATATTCCCATCTCTACTCAGTCCCTGCTCATCAGAGCCTCACATACTGCCAGGATGAGTTTTTCAAATTCATACTTTGAGATTCTGTTCTTTATACTCTGCCATGAATGGCCATTATTCTTATAACAGAGGCAAATTTTCTTGGTGTCCCTCAAAACTCTGCTGGTAGCTGTAGTCCTGGATACAGAGTGTGTGCTGGACAACTGTGAGGCACTCACAAGACCTACTCTACTGACCATTTACTTCAGAGCAAAGATGGGGATGAAAAGTCCATCTGGATTTTACATCTCAGCCAACTATGGCAGTGATGTTACAACATTCTGGTACATTGGGGCCATCTACCTACCCTCTTTGTGTCCTGTCTCTGTTAGTAAAATCCACTTTTATAATATTAATCCCATGGGTCACTGTGTTAGTTAAATCACAGCATAGATCTGAAGCACCTAGAGATACTCTGTAAATGACAGCTCTGCATCTTCATTTTCTTTAACAGACAACTTGACACGGCCTAGCAGTATCTGAGAGGAAACCCTTGCCTAGATCAGACTGACTTGAGGGCAGATCTATGAGTAGTTATGATTATTAATGCAGCGGGACCCAGTCCACTATGGGCAGTACCATTCCTAGACAGGTGGTCCTGAGTTACAGAAAAAAGCTAGTTAAGCATAAGTCTGTGACCTGAAGTATAAACCACACAAACCCTTCTTTCCCCTTGTTACTCTTTGTCAGAGTACTTCATTGCAGCAACAGAAAGCAAACTAGAACACCACGGCTATTTATAATCCATCCTACCAAAGCTCCCAGATCTGGAGTTACTATCTGGGACTCTGGGCCCCTGGTTGATGCCTGGCCTGCGGATGGGAGCAGACAGATCAAGCAGAGCTAGATCCAAGGATGGGAGCCGTTCACAATCCCATTCTAAGCTTGAACCTCATGGAATGCACAAACAGATGCCAATCAGCCTAGGAGTTTCACCTCATTTGGTCTCTGAGTCCTGTGGAACAAGTGTCTATGAGAATCAGAGATAGAGATGACAGATACAGCCAGAAACAGGTCCCTTGTTGCATGTTTGGGAAACCTAGAAAGTGCTGTTTAATCAAGGGACAGGGTAGGCATGCATAAGGCATGCTTGGGGAGTTACATGATCTCTTCGTTAAGAAGCACTAGATTTCACAGCATTTCACTGGAAAGGGTAAATGCAGCTATGTAGACTCATGGCTACTTTCTGTATCAGTTTCATTCTCTGTAAGGTGAGAGTTAAGTGAGGTCATGTAGGCACAAACCAGAGTCTGGCACTTTCTAATGACTTTCATAAGTAGCCCCAGGTGATATTTTCATGGGAAGTGGCTTCACTGGGTTCATAATGGGGATTCTGGAATGAGGAAATGAGGATTACATGCTGGTCCTGCCCTTCAGTCTCTGCATCCTTTCATCCAAGAGGCCCTGGTAAGGCCTCCTCAGTAAGTGGCTAGATGCAAAGTATGGAGCAGAGCCGTTGCTCCCCTGGGGCTGATTTACAGCCATGAGGTCCCCCCACCTTGGGCAATGGACAAAGACAGCCTGGTAGTTACTAACACTTAATCCTAAAATAATCACCTTTAAGTGTCTTAATCTCACAGTTATAAAATAAAAGTGGTACTTGCACCCAATTCATAAATTCTTGGAATTGAACATGACAGATGTCATTCAATATTGGGTAATAATTTTGTTATTGCTGTTATTTACTGCTGGTTGATAATTCCAGAGCAGATGTGTGGACCTGTCTTGGGTATAATCCTGACCTCAGTAGAATGGGGTTCCCAGCCTGCAGACCTGTTTTCCTATAACCATGAGACCCTTTTTCAGCTTAGAAAGTGTTCACTATGGGACATGATTGTCAGTAGTAATCTAGGACCTTGCAGGCCTTCACTATGGATTAAATTGTTTGAGCGCTGAGCTAATGGATGGACATTCTTGAGAGTAAAACTCTTTCTTTCATAAGTCTCTTTGCTTCAGAGTTCACTGTAAAAGGGGCCAGAAGTCTTAACAGTTCTCAAGGATCCAGGGACTCCAAAGGAGGCATCTCAGAAGTTAATGTCATATTAACTTCATTTCATTAACCAGATTTATAATGACATGACATGACATGTGAAGAGGAAAATACATTTTGAGTCCAATAATTAATTTGAGTTCATTTTGCCAACATTATTAGTCACTGTCTCTGGTCAGTCAGAATCCTGGAATCTATTATTTTTTTGATGAATGTTTAATAAATTAAATGTTAGAAATGCAGCTTAGTATATTCCTTCATGTGCTCTAGCCTCTCTCCTCTTCCCTCATTTACCCCTAGTCAGGGTCCCTCTCTGGAGAAGTCTCATTCTCCCTCCCTCATTAGTTCATTGCCTGAAGCTTTTCATCTATGTTGGCTTGACAACTGACCTTGAAATCATTCAGGTATTATTTAGGAAGATATTTTGGTCTACATTTTAGTCCATTCCTCTTTTGGAAACCCAGGTTGGTCTCACAGCAGCCAGTATGAATAGTGCTTTGGTAAACATTGATGTGCAAATATTTCTGTGGTGTGTTGGTTTGGGGTCTTTGAGGAATACCTACCTAGCAATGGTACAACTGGTACCACTCAGTTGGTTGCATGTTTGTTCTACCTGGTTTTGTGTCAACTTGACACAAGCTAGTGTCATCAGAGAGGAAGGAGCCTCAGTTGAGGAAATTCCCCCATGAGTTCCAGCTGTGAGGCATTTTCTCTATTAGTGATCAATTCTAGAGGGCCCATCCTATGGTGGGTAGTACCATCCCTAGGCTGGTTAATACTGAGTTCTATGAAAAAGCAAGCTGAGTAAACATGTAAAGCAAACCAGTGAGCAGCACCCTTCCTTGGCCTCTGTATCAGCTCCTGCCTCCAGGATTCTGTCCTGTGTGAGTACTTGTCCTGACTTCCTTCTATGATGAACAGCAATGTGGAAGTATAAGCCAAATAAACCCTTTCCTATGCAACTTGCTTTTTGGCTATGGTGTTTCACTGAAGCAATAGAACCTCCAAGACAATGGTATATCTATTTTGAGTGTTTTGAGACACAAGGAACATTTCTTGAGCTTGGTTATGTTTACAGGAGACATTTCCATGACTTTCTACCATGGGCCTGATCTTTCCAGCTGATTATTTGTTCTTCCTATTCCTCTAGTATTGTGTGAAGAAGACATTTAACCCATGGAGTGATTAAGGAGGAAGCACCAGTCAGCCAGGTGTGGTGGCTTGAATATGATTGGTCCACAGGAAGTGGCCCTATTAGGAGGTGTGGCCTTGCTAGAGAGGGAGATGTTGTCTTGTTGGAAGAACTGAATCACTGTAGGGGTGAACTTCGAGGTCCCATACTTAAGTTCTACCCAGTGCAGAGAGAGAGTTTCTTCCTGGCTGCCTTCAGATCAAGATGTAGAACTCTCAGCTCCTTTTCTAGCACTATATCTGACTGGATGCTGCCATGCTTCCCACCATGATGATAATGGACTGAACCTCTGAACCTGTAAGCCAGCCCCAGTTAAATGCTGTCCTCTATAAGAGTTGTCTTGGTCATGGTATCTGTTCACAGCAATGAAACCTAATGAAGATACTAGGCCTACCTAAATATTGTCTAGTTCCTGTCTTATACAGTCATAACCTACTTCTCATTATATGCAGGAGCTGAACACAGGCCAAGGACAATGACATCTCATAAGGCTACAAGTCTAAGCTAAAGCTGTTCAATTAGTTTCTGAACCCATGTATATGTTCAGCTCTCTAACACAAAAGCTTTGTCTTCCTCTGCCTTTCCAGTACCTCCAGAGCATCTGCTGTATAGGAGGTGCTTGTGGTGTCAGTCAAGTTGATGCATTCCATCAACTCCTCAGTACTTCAGGGTACATTGTGAGTACTAAAGGCTTGCAAATTCAACCTCAGGCCTTTTTTTCTTGAGAGTCCATCATGCCTTCTGAGCAGGTAGGAGTTGGAATGAGGGTTATCGTGGGACCTATTGACAACTAGGCACAGATGGTAATTAATTTGGCAATTACGTATTTTGGTCTTAGGAAGCATTTTTGTTGTTCTTTAGTCTTTGATTGATGGGGTGGCTATCAACAGCATGTGGGTACATTTTATGCTTCACTGGTGAGTCCCATAAAGGCCCACTACATCAACTAAATTGAGGAGTGTGAGAGGAACCAGGAATATTATCTGTCATTTGTGTGACAGACAAAGCCACCTGAGTCATGAAGCTGCAGGGCAGACAGACTTCTGAGTGAAGATCTAGCATATGATATGTGGACCCTATGTAGATGCTGTCTATAGAAATCCTAGAGAAACAGGAACCTCTGTGTTGTTAACTTAACTGGGGGTGAAGTATAAAGAAAGTGTGGAGTATAAAAGAACGTGGAGAAAATACTTTACCAACCAAGAAGGGAGACATGCTGGTTGTAAGGAGGGTTCAATGGTATGGGGAGGGTCACAAAAGATTTTTTTGGTATATAACATTTGAATCTGGAAGACTGGATATATTGGATGTACAGAGGCAGTGAGTAAAACATCTGAACATCAAGCATTCCCCAAGCAGCTAAGAGGAGTAGAAAGTATGTCTAAGAGTCCTCCTGGCTAAGCATAAGAGACTCTGGGTCAGAAATCTGCAGTGGGGTCTTTGGGATAGATCCTGAAAGCCAACTTTCTAGTCTTTGAGAGTTTGGATGTAGGAGCAGAGATTCTTAGCTTTGGAGTCTGACCTTTACCTTAGATGCATTAACTGACTGACTCTGTTAGACTCAAATAGCACACATAAAGCACTTGTTACAGTCTGTAGAAAGCTGTCAGTACATGAGAGTAGATAACAGTTATTGTGTTTTTTTTTTTTTTTTTTTTTTTTTTTTTTGCTATTGTTAAAGAGTAGAGTAGGTTTATCCCTAGTATGTTATCTTGAGATGTATAAAAGAAAGGCAATTGGTAGCAGAATCTCCTTTGAAAATACATAGGTCATGACCTTTCTTATTAGCATATTCTATTAGCGATGCTCCACTGATATGGACAGATACTTTCTTGGTGCTTACAGGGTACTACATCATTTATCTAGAGTTATAGGAAATGGTATTGTGCATTAGAGCAGAGTTGAGTTGATTTGTTACAATTGATTAGAGAATTTAGGGAGGAAGAGCATTTCAACTCTAATCAGGTATTCCAAGGCCTTAAAATTTCCATAAAGCTGAGGGTGTCCTTGAGCACCTGATTCTCCTGACTCCACCTCTAGAGTCATGGGACTACAGGTATGCACTACCATGCTTAGTTTACTTGGTGCAGGTGAGTGAATCCAGGGCTTTGTGCATGTTAGGCAAGCACTCTACCAGCTGAGCTACCCTCCCAGTCCCCAAACGTGTTTTCAAAAGATGTAATGGGGTGTGATTATAGCTCAGATGTATAATACTTGCTTAGCATGAGCAAGAGATTTATCTAGCAATGCCTGTGTCTTGAATATTAAATTGGTGATCCCCTCTACCAGTCATCTTAACTTGGGCCACTGATAAAATAAACTCAAATGTGGCAACTTTAGCAGCAACACACACACACACACACACACACACACACACACACATATGCACACACACACATACACTCAGAGAGAGAGAGAGAGAGAGAGAGAGAGAGAGAGAGAGGCAGGCAGTGTGGTGCTTATGGTGAAGATTCCTGATTCTTGGGAAACTAGGAAGCTTCCTACCATCTTACTTATTCCTGGGGCTACACTTATCTCAACTAAGAAACAGGGTATTCCTCACTGCCCACCTGCCCCACCCCCATATATGAATGAATGAATGGAATTCTGAATTTAGGGAACTAATTAAACAGTTGTAGACCAATGGTTCTAGTACTGTTGTCTAGTGCTAGAACCAAACACTGCTAAAACTGCTCCTTGTACTAGCATTCCTATTTATTTTTAAAGCCATCAGTAACCCTTTCAGTTTTAAGTCGGTATATTTAAAAGCAGAATTATGGCACATATAACAACATGCATGTCTGTTTACAAGGCAAAGCCCCAGCATTTTGTTATGTTTAAAGTCACTATGATCCAATACTATGAACTTTGAAGATACCTGGGATGGAGTGGCATAGATGGCTGACCACTTAGTGGTGAATAACCAACTGGCATGCTCCTCCCTGGAGAGGAATATTTCCTCTAATCTCAGCATCCCTTAGTCTTTTCTAGTTCTTCATGTAAGGTTGTGCCTCATGAGCTGCCATCTACCTTTGACTGTGTTAACATGTCTATTGTTATTGTCCGTGTTTAGTCATGTTTAGGCGGTCATCTTGGTAAGGCTTGATGGGTATTTCCCTTGGCATTCCTAGGAGACACAATCTTATGGCAAACTCCCTGAGATTGGCTCTTGCGGTTTTTCCACCTATTCTTCCGCAATGATGCTTTAAGCACACACATGTAGATATATCCTTTAGGACTCGGCTCTCCAACTCTGCATTTTTCTTGCCTATGATTTTCTGTAATGGTTTCTGTCTTTTGCAAAGGGAAGTTTCCTTAATTATCTGTGGACTACAGAGTGGCTTTCCCGCCCAAGCACTGGCCATGCCCACTCTAGAGCAGAGGTAAAGATGGATGGATGTCTTCTTAGGTGAGTCAGGCACTCAAGTTAGCAAGACCCATTGATGTTAAGGAGGCCATTTCCCTTCAGAGTATTTCTTAAACATGGGCCAAAGAACCGCCTTGAGTTTTAATTCCGCTATTTACCTATCATGGATCTCGAAGATATTATTGGATGTCTTTGTGGCTTGATTTTTCTTTGTCTGTAAAGAAACAATACTTAGTAAATCTGAGAGGAGCTGGTCATGTGACACTTGCTGCACTATGGAAACTGCCCAGCATTAGGCTAATGGAAGCCCTTAGAGGCTTTTTTTTTTTTTTTTTTTTTTTTGTTGTTGTTCACATATGATCACAGAACTGTTCTTATGCTTGGGCTGCCTTGAGCTGGGAAACCTTCACTCTCTTATCTGTTCAGTAAATATTTACCACATGCAAATGTTATAAGGGATAGATAAGCTGGCAAAGTCCTTTGCTTCCTGGGGTTTGTATTCATTTAGGGGAAGACAAACAAACTTTAACACTGAATAGACACGTTCCTGCAGTGAGGACAATTCTGAGAGGGCAAGAATGATAAGGCTGTGGCTCTTTTGGGCTGAGCAGGTGGGCAGTAAAACCAGCTAAGAGCCCAAGGTTTTCTGTTTTCTTACTCAGACTTCTTCCTGTAAAATACTGGAGATTATGTTTGTGAAGACTAAGCACCTCCCAGCAGAGGCTGGAGTGACCATAAAAGCTGTTGTTGGGCCTCCGCTCTCCCAATATCGTTTTCTCACATAATACTGTTTTAATGGCTATAGAACTTGTGGGTAGTGAGCTAATGGAACGTGAACACAGGGGCCGATCCAGCTCAGGTCACATTGATTTCTCTCTCCAAGTTCAGTGGCATCATCTCTTTTTGCATTCCAGTGAGCACCGAACTTGACAAGCTGGGACCAGTTCTTGAGTCATCACATTTGCCCTGTGGGGTTTGTGAGTGCTGGGCTCTGAACCAAATTCCAGGCTATCCCTGAGTAAGACAGGCAGACGCAGCAAGTGATAAGACTTTAGAGATCCTCCTTAATTTTAAAACTATTAGGCATGTCAGATATTTGTAATGGGATATTGGAGGATTTGAATATGTTGGCCCGTGGGAAGGGGCACTATTTGGAGATGTGGCTCTGTTGGAGTAAGTGTGGCCTTGTTGGAGGAAGTGTATTACTTTGGAGGTTGGCTTTGAGGTCTTAAGCTTCACCCAGTGTGAAGAGAACCTCCTCCTGGCTGCTTGCATAAGATTCTCTTCCTGGCTGCCTTCAGACCAAGATTAGTAAACTCTTGGCTTCTGCAGCACTGTGTTTGCCTGCAGGCTACCATGCTTCCGACCCTGATGATAATGGCGGGAGGCTGGCCCAAATTAAATGTTTTCCTTATAAGACTTGCCTTGCTCAATGTGTCTCTTTACAGCAATGGAAATCCTAACAGAGTTACAGAGGGGATGTAACTCAGTAGCAGAACATTTGATTGGCATATGTAAGGACTTCCCAGTACAAGAAATAAAACAAAGCAATGTGTAAACTAAAACCGACCAAAACCCCTGAGGTGAGAGCACAAACCTACTGCTCACTGCTTTCCTGTGTAGGTACATACATCTGTCTAACAGTTCTCAGCTTGGTCAGTAACTGGTGAGAGACCCTAAGGCCGTTTTTACAGTCTTACACCCTCCTTACAGCTTCCCCCTCCCACTGAGGGTCTTACAGCTCCCCTCTCCCACTAAGGGCTTTTGTGGTCCTGCACCCTCCAGGAAGGAGTGCTTCAACCTTATCTGGGCAGCCCCTGGAATGTAGAGGAAGAACATTAATATATGAATGACCCAGGCAGGTGCCAAGCAGTACTCCTTTCTGGGGAGAAGTGCCTTATCTGGGCAGCCCTGAAATGTAGGGTAGGTCCTAAGATGCAACCCATGTTGGCAGCAGCCAACTTCTCCTTTGGATGCAGGCCACTCCAGTGCACTGGACTATAAACCTCTTGCTTTTGCAATGATCTCTTGTCTCATTCATGGGAGCCTCAAATAGATAAGACTCAATTTGGGTCTTACACTGGGAGCCCTTCTACCTTCCATCTCTGGGCATCCTCAGGCCTGTCGCTCCCTTTCCATTAAAGCTCACCTCAGGCAGTGTCACCCAGCCCTGTACGAATAGAGCAGGTTAAGTAACCTTACCCATTATATCTGTCCTTTGTATGCTACGGGACTTCACACCTGGCCACAGTCCGGATTCAAAGGGCTCTTTAGATGTTTTATTTTTTTATTTAGTTGATTTGTTTTTATCCAAGAGTGACCAAGTGCTGTGACAATCTTTAACAAGAAGGAGGGATAAAGGTTAAAGGCATGTTTGCTTCCCACCTGGATGAGGATATCACTGCCTGCCTTCCTGCAGTATTTCTGTCATTGCTTCCCAAATAAAAGTTTATCAAAATAGCAATTCCCAATACATAGGTAGGTGTCCTAAGTGTGTGACATATGTTAACTCTTTGATCATAAAATTATACAGTGAGGAAGATACCTCTGTTCATTATCAGCAAGATTTTGCAGGAGAGCAAGCTGATTTGGAACAGCTAAACAATTTGCCCAAGATCACACAAGCAGCAACTGGCAAAACTGGAATTTAAACCTAGGCCCTAGAGTCTGTGCTCTTAGTTTTCACCTTAGGTTTCTCACGATTCTGAAGTGGAAATAGGCTGTGAGGGTTATTTTTAATTGAATCTTGACTGGGTTCCAAGCACTGCTGGATCATCACAATTAAGGGCAAGAATGGGAGATTCTCTTAGTTTTAAAATTATTTTGAAACTACAACTCAGAGAGATTATCTAAGTTTTCTAATTATTGCATAACTACAAGTCAGACACAAAGTACCTTGCCTGCAGGCATAGATAGTAGGGCAGAGGTGTAAGTTAGCTCAGATGTCTGGTTGTCCCCTTCTCTGTACCAAAAGATGGCCGATAAAGACACTCAAGAATTAGAATCTTAGTTTCCCTTGCAGAGGCAGTAAGTGTGTTTTGAAAGACCATACTACAGTCTCAGTAGTTTTGTTGGATTAGAAAGGCAGCTTCCCCCATGGCCTATGAGTTCTTCCATTATATTAGGGTTCAGTCATGAACAAACAGCTACACCTCCCCATCTCTCACCCTCCTGCCTGTAAAGCAGGGGTGGAAATCATGGTCTAACCTTGTGAAGCTACTGTAAACAGCTCATGCTATCTTCAAAGGAGGGGTTTGAAGAATAAAGTTCTGGGGAGGAAATTTGCTAATGCAAAGTGACTGAAAACCGGACCCTGGGGAACCAAGGACAAAACTCTGGCAGAACCTAATGCTGCAGAAGTTTAAAAGGATTTCTCTGTGGGGGTAGGGAGGGCTGTCCTTGACACACCTTCTGCTTCAAAGTCGTGGTTTCCAGGTCTGTTCTTTTTTTTCACCTTCACTAACCCTTATGTTCTGGAGACCATCTGCCTCTGCATCCATTCATCCATCCAGCCAGCCATCCATCCATTCATCCATCCATCTATCCATCCATCATCCATCTCTCCATCATCCATCTACCCACCCATCCATCCCACCATCCATCCATCCATCCATCCATCCATCCATCCATCCATCCATCCATCCATTCATTCATTTATCCATCCATCCATCCATCCATCCATCCATCCATCAATTCATTTATCCATCCATCCATCCATCCATCCATCCATCCATCCATCCATCCATCCATCCATCCATCCATCCATCCATCTATCCACCAATTGCATGTCAAACATGTATATTATCCTAGTTTCTGGGGCTAGGATGCTATATCCCCAAATAATGGTTCCTAATGAGGAACACACACACACATACACACACACACACACACACACACACACACACACACACACACACATGTACATATATTTGGTATATTATTAAGTGCTGAAAAACTACTAGAGAGAATACTTTATATACATTTTATTAGTTAATTTTTACATAAACAAAGGAATACAGGGATTATTCTCCCATTTTATAGAGGACAAAACAGACAAAATAATGTGATTAAAGCCAAGTGGTTAGGAAGCAAGCAGGGGCCCAACTTCTCTTCCTAATCAGGACTCCAGAGCTCAAATTTCATTCTATAATTATATTAAACCACACAGATACAGTCACTTTCAAACTTTTACCTTTTTCTTTCCTACCAAGCAGTGTGCCTAGAATAACATGAGAGCTATAGGCATTAGGCAGGTTGTCAAATGGCTCTGAGACTGGTTGGGGATGGTGCCTAGGGAATTGATATGAACCTAGATGAAAATATTGTCCTGAAACAAAGATCCACCCTACAGCAATGGGTAAGTAAAGTTTGAAAAGTAACATTGGAAACTGGTAGCATATTGATGGTTTAAATCATCAATCTTTTAGAAGAGCCCAGAAACTTTCTTTTGCTTGACTATGCTGATCTGTTCTCCACCAAATGATCTGTTCTCTAATGGCTCCATTAACAGAGTGCATGGCTAAGTAAGGGAGGCACCATGAAGCCTGAGCCTTGTGCAAAGGCTGGAGGTAGGGAAGGAGCCTATGCAACCCTGCTCCTCTGCTGCTGCTGGGCCTGCCCTAGAGAAGCATGGCTAGATACTAAGAGGAAAGGATGCATGTGAACAGAGGAGAATAAGGATGATTTGGTATTCCAGACCTTGACAATGGGGCATGCTAACAGCACCATCTGCCCTCAAGATCCCTGGCCTTCCTTCTCAAGTTGTCTTCTTATTCCAACCAGGTGTGAGGCTCCGAAGAGTCTAGTCATTATCGTCGCTGTGATTCTTGCATCAGGCAGCTGACATCAGGCAGACTGTGGAGATGGAGGCCTGGAGTAGGAAGGAGTGGGTTTTGTGCTTCCTCCTGGTTATGTTCCTCACTTGCTGCTTTCTGGTGGACTTTAGGAGAACAGGTAAGCCTGAGACTTCCACCAATACACATGGAGCTCTTCCTGCCACCTTACCTTCCCAATTGTGGTGGACTGTACCACATGAAACTATGAACCATAGCAAACCCTAAACTGTTTCTCAGGTGTTTTCACCATTGCAGTTTAAGAGTAACTGATACACCTGTTTTGTGTGTGCTTCTTTGTATGTATTTTGCTATTGTCACTGAAGATAGGTATCTTACCTGGGGTTTCTGTTGCTGTGAAGAGACATCATGACTATGGTGACTCTTATAAAAGAAAGCATTTAACTGGGGCTGGCTTACAGTTCAGAGGTTCAGTCCATTATCATGATGAAGAGAAGCGTAGTGGCCAACGGAGAGTTTTACATCTGGGTTGGCGGGAAGGAATGAGACAATGGGCCAGGCTTGAGCATCTGAAACTTCTGAAACCTCAAAGCCCCACCCCCAACTACCTTGCTTTCTCTAGCAAAGCCATACCTACCCCAACAAGGCCGTACCTCCCATAATGCCACTCCCTATATCAGTCTATGGGACCATTTTCTTTCAAACCACAGTAAGCTGTAATGTGTACAGAGACAAAGACAAGGGCTGAAATAAATGATAGTGATGTCTAGAAATGTCACATGCTTTCTGTCAGCCTGGTGACACAGTGTGTCAAGCCAGTCTAGTAGGTCACTGAAGTAATTTATGGATTTTGATGCCACCACTTCTACAGGATTCTACACACTGCTTCCTTCATAGGGGCAACTACTGTTCGATATGTAGGAAAGAGCTAAGTGCTGAATGGATTTTCTTAGGTTCCTGCTCCAGGGCTGCCATCCTTGCACCACAGAGGTTGTTTTTCTACATGCTTCTGTCCTACATCCAATCCCTCTGTTGTGTTGTTTAGCCAGGGTCTAGAAAGGGACACCTTTGTTCTTCTGCTCCTGTCTGTCTTCAGTGGGCCCTAAGTATCTGCATCTTTCTCTACATTCCTGCTGCTCCCTATGATGGTAGCCCATCTGTCTCACTCTTCTGAGTTTCAGGTTCCCTAAATTGAGACTCATGTATCCTGATTACAGTGAGGATGGAAAGCCATATTTTAGGAAACTCACAAAGTACAAACTACTATAATTGGTTTACATGCTCTGAATGCAATGTCCATACTTGGTATGGCCTAATTTTATTTATTGTCCAAAGCAAACCTGTAGGAGAGGCACTAAGGTTACCCCTACTATACAGGGGTTGAGAGGGTGGAACTTAGGTTTAGAAACTTGAAACACCTTTTCTAATGCGACAGGGAAAGTGAATGAGCCATGTTCTTAGTCATCACGTTTATTGGCTTCATAACTGCTATTGTGTGATTCTCATCTCCCTTTAAACAAAACCAGAAAATTTTGGAAACAGCTTTTTTTTTATCAATAGTTGTTATTTTATTCCCAATACTGTATAAAATAAGCCCAGCTTAAAGTTAAAGTAAGAAAACTCACAAAGGGCTGAACTGCGGGGACATTATAATTTATTCAGAGACTGGCTACATGGCTTTCTTTGGGAGAATTTCTGTACCTTTTGTATAAATTTGATTCACTCTTCATGATCATGGAGAAGGCCTACCTGGTGGCTCCTGAGCCTCAGGCAGCTGACAGGGTTGGCAATGCTTACCTACTTTTGCTGTGATGAAATTGTCTCAATATCAATCTTATACCAAACCTGGATCAGGCTGTTCCCTAGATTCATTTCTTTCTTTCTTTCTTTCTTTTTTTTTTTTTTTTTTTTATGTTTTGCTTCAGTACCAGTTGCTTGTTTTATTTTGAATTAAATGATACCCTTTTGTGGTTTCATGCCAATGCTATTTTTCTCTGTGTATCTTATTAACCTGTAATTAAAATTAAAATGCTTTCTCATGGGGAGTGGGAGAGGGAAAGGGAGGGGAAGAGGTATGGAGAGGGAAGGGGAGGAGGAGAGGGAGGGAGATAAAGGGGGGAGGGGATGGGGAGGTGAGAGAGACAGAGAGAGTGACAGGGGGGAGAGAGAGAGAGAGAGAGAGAGAGAGAGAGAGAGAGAGAGAGAGAGAGATTCCCCCATGTTTCAAGCTACTGAGAAGTGCTTCCATGCTGTGTTCATTTTACTTTTCCATGTTCTATCTTCCACTTTCCAATACGTGTCTCATCTTTTTCTCTGTTATTTCTCTAATTAATATAGACCCACAGACACATACTCTCACACACTAAGCACTCACATGAATACCATGCATTGAACATGCAATCGTGTGAGTTGAACAAATGTCATTGAGGTGAGATCTTAACCTTAAGGAATTTAAGGAAACCTGGATCATCAAGGTGATACCAAAATTTCAACCTTGTAACAGTCCGCATCTCTCCAAAGAATGTTTCCATGTTGGAAGCCAAGTTTCCAAATACTGAGGGAACTGGTCTCTAAAAATCATCTTCTGTTTGGATCATCTGAGAGGGAATCAAATCCATGACATGGCTTCTTTTTTTTTTTTTAACTTTATTTATTTATTTTTTCATGGCAGCTCTATTTATAATAGCCAGAAGCTAGAAAGAACCCAGATGTCCTTCAGTAGATGAATAGATACAAAAATTGTGGTACATTTACACAATGGAGTACTACTCAGCCACCAGAAGCAATGACTTTACGAAATTCTTTTTTTTTAAACAACTTTTTATTACAAGACAAAGATAAATGTACCGATTTTAAGCATTTTTTGCATAAAATTATACAATACATTTTTGTAAGTACTTTTTTTCAGATTTTAAAATAATTTTTACGTAAAACTATATGAATATAGTTTTTAGTCAGTACTTGATTTTTTTAAAGGTTTGATAGTATGCATTGAAAACTTAATAGTTACAATGAGCATAAAGTACATGTAAAACAAAATGTAACATGGAAATAGTCAAAGTTTTCTTATTGTGTAAACATTTTTTGTTTTGTTTTGTTTTGTTTTTTCTTGGACTTAATACAGTCTGAGTTGTTTCTGGGGCAGTGCGAGCCTCTGGGGTTAGCATCCCACTATCAGTGACTGCATATTATGTCTGTTCTTTTGTGACTGGGTTATCTCACTCAGAATGATATTCTCTAGATGCAGCCATTTTCTTAAGAATTTGGTCAAGTCATTGTTTCTGGTGGCTGAGTAGTATTTCATTGTGTAAATGTACCACAATTTTTGTATCCATTAATCTTCTGAAGGACATCTGGGTTTTTTCCAGCTTCTGGCTATTATAAATAGAGCTGCTATGAACATTGTGGTGCATAACTCTTTGTTGTGTACTAAGGTGTCTCTGGGGTATATGCCCAGAAGTGGAATAGCTAGCTGGGTCTTCAGGTAGTACTATGTCCAATTTTCTGAGGTATCGCCAGACTGATTTCCAGAGTGGTTGTATTAGTTTGCAACCCCACCAACAGTGGAGAAGTGTTCCTCTTTCTCCGCAACCTTGCCAGCATCTGTTGTCATCTGAGTTTTGGATCTTGGCCAGTCTGACTGGTGTGAAGTGGAATCTCAGGGTTGTTTTGATTTGCATTTCCCTGATGGCTAAAGATGTCGAGCACTTTCTCAGATATTTCTCAGCCATTCGATATTCCTCAACTGAGAACGTTTTGTTTAGCTCTGTACCCCATTTTTTAATAGGGTTATTTGATTCTCTGGTGTCTAGCTTTTAGAGTTCTTTGTATACTTTAGATATTAGGCCTCTATCTGATGTGGAGTTGGTAAAGATCTTTTACTATTCTGTTGGCTACCGTTTTGTTTTCTTGACAATGTCCTTCGCCTTACAGAAACTTTGCAATCTCATTAAGTCCCATTTGTTAATCTTTGACCTTAGAGCTTGGTGGTGTTTTGTTCAGAAAATTTTCTCCTGTGCCTATATGTTCTAAAGTTTTCCCTACTTTCTCATCTAATAGTTTCAGTGTATCTGGTTTAATGTGGAGATCTTTGATCCACTTACACTTGAGCTTTGTACAAGGAGATAAGAAAGGGTCTATTTTCATTCTTTTGCATGCTGAGTGCCAGTTGGACCAGCACCATTTGTTTAATAGGCTGTCCTTTTTCCATTGAATGTTTACTGCTCCTTTGTCAAAAATCAGGTGACCATATACATGAGGGCTCATTTCTGGATCTTCTATTCTATTCCATTGATCCACATGCCTATTTCTGTACCAGTACCATGCCGTTTTCAGCACAATTGCCTTGTAATATAGCTTGAGGTCAGGGATAGTGATTCCCGCAGATGTTTTCTTGTTGTTGAGGATGGATTTCACTATTCTAGGTCTTTTGTTGTTCCATATGAAACTGCACATTGCTCTTTCCAATTCCATGAAGAACTCTGTTGGAATTTTGATGGGGATTGCGATGAATCTGTAGATTGCTTTTGGTAGGATAGCCATTTTTAAAATGTTGATCTTTCCAATCCATGAGCATGGGAGATCTTTCCATTTTCTGAGATCCTCCTCAATTTCCTACTTTAGAGGATTGAAGTTCTTGTTGTACAGGTCCTTCACTTGCTTAGTTAGAGTCACACCAAGGTATTTCATAGTTTTTCTGACTATTGTGAAGGGTACCTTTTCCCTAATTTCTTTCTCCACATGTTTGTCCTTTGAGTATAGGAAGGCTACTGATTTGTTTGAGTTAATTTTGTATCCAGCCACTTTGCTGAACTTGTTTATCAGCTGTAGGAGTTCTCTGGTGGAATTTTTGGGGTCACTTAAGTACACTATCATGTCATATGCAAAGAGTGATGTTTTTACTTCTTCCTTTCCGATTTGTATGCCCTTGATCTCCTTTTGCTGTCTAATTGCTCCAGCCAGGACTTCCAGTACTATGTTGAATAGGTAGGGGGAGAGTGGGCAGCCTAGTCGAGTCCCTGATTTTAGTGGGATTGCTTCAAGTTTCCCACCATTAAGTTTGATGTTGGCTGTTGGTTTGCTGTATATTGCTTTTATTATGTTTAAGTATGGACCTTGGATTCCTGTTCTTTCCAGGACTTTTAACATGAAGCGGTGTTGAATTTTGTCAAATGCTTTCTCAGTATCTAGTGAGATGACCATGTGATTTTGTTCTTTGAATTTGTTTATATGGTGGATTACATTGAAGGATTTCCTTATATTAAACCATCCCTGCATCCCAGGGATGAAGCCTACTTGGTCATGATGAATGATCGTTTTGATGTGTTCTTAGATTCGGTTTGCAAGGATTTTGTTGAGTATTTTTGCATCAATGTTCATAGGTGAGATTGGTCTGAAGTTCTCTTTCCTTGTAGGGTCTTTGTGTGGTTTAGGTACGAGGGCTATTGTAGCCTCACAAAATGAGTTAGGTAGTATTCCATCTGATTCTATCTTTTGGAATAGTTTGGAGAGTATTGGTGTTATATCCTCAATAAATGTCTGATAGAATTCTGCACTGAACCTGTCTGGACCTGGGTTTTTTTTGGTTGGGAGTCTTTTGATGACTTCTTCTATTTCTTTAGGTGTTATAGGGTTATTTAGATGGTTTACTTGGTCTTGGTTTAACTTTGGAATCTTGTATCTGTCTAGGAATTCGTCCATTTCCTCCAGATTTTCCAATTTTGTGGAGTATAAGTTTTTGTAGTAGGACCTGATGATTTCTTGAATTTCCTCAGTTTCAGTTGTTATGTCTCCACTTTCCTTTCTGATTCTGTTAATTTGTATACTCTCTCTTTGCCCTCTAGTTAGTCTGGCTAGGGGTTTATCAATCTTGTTGATTTTTCTCAAAGAACCAACTCTTGGTTTTGTTGATTTTTTCAATGGTTCTTTTTGTTTCTATTTGGTCTATTTCTGCCCTAATTTTGATTATTTTTTGCCGTCTACTCTTCTTGGGTATATCTGCTTCCTTTTGTTCTAGGGCTTTTAGCTGTGCTGTCAGGTTGCTGATGTAAGCTCTCTCCAGTTTCTTTTTGGAAGCACTTAGGGCTATAAGTTTTTCTCTCAGTACTGCTTTCATTGCATCCCATAGGTTTGGGTATGTTGTGTTTTCGTTTTCGTTGAATTCTAGAAAGTCCTTAATTTCTTTCTTTATTTCTTCTTTGACCCTGCTATCGTTTAACAGAGCTTTGTTTAGTTTCCATGTGTACGTAGGCTTTCTTTTGTCTTTGTTGTTGTTAAAGACCAGCCGTAGACCATGGTGATCTGAGAGGGTGCATGGGACTATTTCAATCTTCTTATATCGATTGAGGCTTGTTCTGTGTCCAATTATGTGGTCAATTTTCGAGAAGGTGCCATGGGGTGCTGAGAAGAAGGTGTATTCTTTTACTTTAGGATGATATGTTCTGTATATATCTATTAATTCTAGTTGGTTCAAAGTCTCTGCTAGTTTTGCAGTGTCCTTGTTCAGTTTCTGTTTTCATGATCTGTCCATTGGTGAGAGTGGGGTATTAAAGTCTCCCACTATTATTGTGTGGGGTGAAATGTATTTTTTGAGCTTTAGTAGGGTTTCTTTTATGAATGTGGGTGCTTTTTTATTTGGAACATATATGTTAAGGATTGAGAGTTCCTTCTGACAGATTTCTCCAGTAATGAGTAAAAAGTGTCCTTCCTTATCTTTTTTGATAACTTTTGGTTGGAAATTTCCTTTATTCGATATTAGAATAGGCACTCCAGCTTGCTTCTTGGGGCTGTTTACTTGGAAGTTTTTTTCCCACTCTTTTACTCTGAGATAGTGTCTGTCTTTGTCTCTGAGATGAGTTTCCTGTATGCAGCAAAAGGCTGGATTTTGTTTATGTATCCAGTCTGATAGCCTATGTCTCTTTATTGGGGAGTTGAGTCCATTTATGTTAATAGATATCAAGGAATAGTTGTTTCTGGTTCCTGCCATTATTGCTTTTTTGGGTTGAGTTGTGTCTGTGTCTTTTTCTTCTTTTAACTTTCTTGTTTAGGAGTTTTCTTGTTTTTACTAGGCTTTATTTTCCCTCATTGTATTGGGTTTTCCACGTATAATTCGTTGTAGTACTGGGTTTGTGGTGAGATTGTGTAAATTTTGATTTGTCTTGAAATATCTTCATCTCTTCATCTATGGTGATTGATAGTTTTGCTGGGTATAGCAGCTTGGTCTGGCACTTGTGCTCTCTTAGGGTGTGCATGATGTCTGTCCAGGCTCTTCTAGCTTTCATAGTCTCTGTTGAGAAATCGGGTGTGATTCTGATTGGACTGCCTTTATATGTTACCTGCCCTTTTTCCTTTACTGCTTTTAGTATTCTTTCTTTGCTTTGGGCAATTGCTGTTTTTACTATTATGTGTCGGGCGGTATTTCTTTTCTGGTCCAACCTATTTGGAGTTCTGAAGGCTTCTTTTATGCTCGTGGTCATCTCATTCTTGAGGGTAGGGAAGTTTTCTTCTACGATTTTGTTGAAGATATTTACTGTGCCTTTTAGTTGATACTCTTCTCCCTCTTCTATTCCTATTATCCTTAGGTTCGGTTTTCTCATTGTGTCCTGGATTTTCTGGGCATTTTGGGTTAGGAGCTTTTTGTTTTTTGCATCTTCTCTGGCTGTTTTGTCTATGTTTACAATGTTGTCTTCTGCCCCCAAGATTCTCTCTTCCATCTCTTGTAATCTATTGGGAATGCTTGCTTCTGTGACTCCTGATTTCTTTTTTAGGTGTTCTACCTCTAGGGTTATCTCTCTTTATGTTTTCTTTATTGTGTCAATTTCTGTTTTAAATTCCATCTTCCATTCCTTCATCTCTTTGGATCTGTTTTCCTCTAGTTCTTTGAGTTCTTTGAGTGTTTTTCTTGTTTCCTCTTTAAAAGCTTCTGAATCCTTTTGCTTTTCCTCCCTTTCTTGTTTAAGTATCTCTATCAGCATCTTGAGGTATGATTTCAGGTCTGCGTCTTCTTTTTTTGGAGTCTTTGGCCTTCTAATGTTTGCTGTTATGGGAGAGCTGGGTTCTGGTGTTGCCAGGTTGTCTTGGTTTCCTTGGGATATACTCTTTCGCTTTCCTCTTGCCATTTTGTTGTCAGTGATATGTTCTCGCCTTTTCCTTGTATCTGGTCTGTGTCCCTGGATCTCCACTGGTCCAGGTGGCAGATGGGCGAGCCCTGTTCTATGCCTCAGAGTAGCTGTGTGGGAACAGAAGTTCCAAAGTTCTGTTCCTGGTCCCTGGATCAGGCTGGTCGGAGGGTGGGCTTTGCATGCGCACTCCACAGAGATCTTTCTGCTCCCTGGCTGCCTAGATCTCCTACTCACCAGTTTTTGAACCTTTATGGGCTGGCGGTCTTCGTGGCAGATGGGCCGGGCTCTTTTCTTTACTCTGAAGTCGCCTGCGGGTGGAAACAGAAGTTCCAAAGTTCTGTTCCTGGTACCTGGATCACGCAGGTCGGAGGTTGCGCTTTGCATGCGCACTCCGCAGAGATCTCTCTGCTCCCTGGCTGTCTAGATCTCCTACTCACCAGTTTTTCAACCTTTAGGGGCTTGCGGTTCCTTTAACTTTATTTTTAAAAACAAAGATAAAAAAATCGAGATACCAGAGAATCAAACAACCCTATTAAAAAATGGGGTACAGACTTAAACAAAAATTTCTCAATTGAGGAATATCGGAATGGCTGAAATACATCTAAGGAAGTGCTCAACATCCTTAGCCATCAGGGAAATGCAAATCAAAACAACCCTGAGGTTCCACCTCACACCAGTCAGATTGGCCAAGATCTAAAACTCAGATGACAATAGATGCTGGCGAGGATGTGGAGCAAAAGGAACATTTCTCCACTGCTGGTGGGGTTGTAAACTGATACAACCACTCTGGAAATCAGTCTGGCGGTTCCTCAGAAAAATGGACATAGTACTACCTGAAGACCCAGTTATTCCACTTCTGGGCATTTACCCCAGAGATGCTCCAACATACAACAAAGATACATGCACCACAATTTTCATTGCAGCTCTATTTATAAAGAACCCAGATGTCCTTCAGTAGATGAATGGATACAAAAATTGTGGTACATTTACACAATGGAGTACTACTCAGCTAATGAAATTCTCAAGAATATAGATGCATCTAGAGAATATCATCCTGAGTGAGATAACCCAGTCACAAAAGAACAGACATAATATGCAGTCACTGATAATGGGATACTAACCCCAGAAATCTCTGAACACCCCAGAAACAACCCACAGACTGTGTGAAGATCAAGAAAAAAAGAAAAAAAAGAATATATTTTAATTAAAATAGAACTGTATCACATCCCCCTTTCCTTCCTACAGCCCCTCCCAGTTTCTCTCCTATCTCCTCAAATTAATAACCTCTTTTCTTATATTATTGTTACATATATACATATGTGTATGTATATGTACCCACAAATACTTAATTACAACCTAGGTTCATTTCAAACTCTTTTTAGTGATGTTTTTCAAAATATCACTGAGTTCTATGCCACCCCTCTACCAGCCCCACTGGGACACTTTAGATTAATACTCCAGGAACCCTGAGTCCTGAAGCAAATCTTATCCCTTTCTTTCTTCCCCAGATCTGTGAATCTTTATGATTTTTAAGAACCCCCAATCAGTGGTGAAAATTTAGGATAAAGGCCTCTACATGCCTGAAGATCTCAGTGCAAGAGAAAATAATTATTTATCAAGTCACTCTGTTCCCCAAACACCTCTTGAAGTCTTGTTTCTACAAACTTCCATAATTAGCTTTTCAAGGAAATCAGTCATCTTGAAATGAAAAAGTAATGAGTTTTTGACGGGTTATAAATAGTCACTGAATGGCTGCCCCAGACTATCAATGCTTATGTGCCCACTGGTAGAGGGCAGGAAGGATTAATTGGGAGCAGAGATAAACAACCCCACGAAAAGGATTTTGCCTAGAAGAGACTTGTATATGCCTGAGGGTGCTATAGGAACCTGGGTGGGGTTCTACTTGGTTTTTCCAGTCAAGGTTAGCATGGGATGTGGGGTGTCTAGTGAATGCTCATCAGTTCCTAAGTGTGCTCTCCAACCCATAATAGTTCTTCAAGGGGAATCTTAGTGGGTACATGGTAACTATGGTAACCAGAAGTTGAGGTTAGCCTTACTTCTTTTTAGAGACTTTGTATGGTTGTTAAAGTCTTTCAGGTTTCTAATTAATTGTGTTTTCACAGCAGGAGAATTTATCTTTTTCCCATTTAATGTTTTTATTTTTTCACATTAATGTCAGCACACTGATAAGAAGAAACCAACATGAGTGGAGCCATTGTCACCTCAGCACAAATAAGGCAGTTGTCCCAATCTACCTGGTAGCTGGAGTCCTCACCACAGAGAATTCTTGTTTTACTTCAGAAAACCTAATAGCTGGGTGTGGTGGTACATGCCTTAATTAATCCCAGCACTTGGGAGTCAGAGGCAGGTGGATCTCTGAGTTAGAGGCCAGCCTATATTACGGAGTGAGTTCAAGGACAACCAGGGCCAGACAGAGAAACTGTCATCAAAAACCAACCCCACCCCCAAAACAAACAAATGAACAAACAAAATATAAATTTCTCCTAATGAGGGAAGAATGTTTTTTGCTTTCTTCTATATTTCTCTGAATTGTACAGTAACAATCTCCTCAACAATATAATTTTTATCTTTAAAGGAAAAAAAAATAAGGAAGTACGGATTTCATTAAAACCTGACCTTTGACCTCTTTGTGGCATATCAAAATAGGATGAGATAGAGAAAATCAGGCCAGAGTGCAGCCTCTGTGGTGTGGCTTTCGTCCTGGCTGCGCTGGCTGGTGTTCTCAGTGCACAGTATTTCTACTTTAACAAACTGACTAATACTCTGTGGTTACTCAGTCTCCAGGATTTGGCAGACAGCCTCTCAGATATGTCGTGAAGCTGTTACTTCAAGGAAGCTTATTGACAGAGTTTGTTGTAATGACAAAACCTGCAATTTCAAGTGAAAATTACAACCCGAAAACTCTTATCTGTCACTGAGCCTAGACAGACTCCAGACAGGAACACTTTCCTGAGATTAATGGAAGTATTTACAAGTGGGATTTTTTTTCCCTTCTAAAAGAATTTTCTTTATCTTTCAATAATTGAACTTAATTCCTATATTAAATACTAGATGTTTCAAGTTAGTGTCTATTAATCACATAAAAAAGTTTAATTGTTTTCTTAGTGTTTTTACTGCTGTGAACAGACACCATGACCAATGGAACTCTTATAAGGACAGCATTTAATTGGGGCTGGCTTACAGGTTCAGAGGATCAGTCCAGTATCATCAAGGCATGGTCATGGAAGTATCCAGGCAGGCATGATTCAGGGAGAGCTGAAAGTTTTACATCTTGTTCCAAAGGCAAACAGAAGACTGGCTTCCAGGGAACTAGGATGACGGTCTTAAAGCTCACACCCACAGTGACACACCTACTCCAACAAAGTCACACCACCTAATATTGCTACTCCCTGGACCAATACAAACTATCTCAATTGTATTTCCCATTCATGCCTCTATCAGTCTACTCACACCCATCGTTCTAATTAAGCCTTCTTATATTATTGCCCCTTTTTTTCTTCCCTTTCTAGTTTCCCCCTTTTAAATTTCACAGCCAACCCCCACCCCCATCTCACCATCTCAACTTCTACACAGGAGGAAATCGTGAGGTTGTTTATCTTTCTGGAACTGTTTTATTTCACTTAACACGATGTCCCCAGTTCCAGCCATTTTACTGCAAAGGAAAAAAATAATAATTTTATTTTTGTTTATAGATGAGTAAAACTAACCTTCCTCTTTTTCTGTCAGTCTATTTTCTCTCTCTCTCTCTCTCTCTCTCTCTCTCTCTCTCTCTCTCTCTCTCTCTCTCTCTCTCACACACACACACACACACACACACACACAGAGCACATTGTCTTTAACCATTTATCTACCATTTATCTATTGATGAGAACCTGGTCTGAATCCGTAACTAGCATAAGTAGGCTTGTATGCAGTGAATGTGGAAATGGAGGTCTCTATATTTAGCTGACTTTGATTATTTGGGTAGGTACTGGAAGGGGTATCTGTGACTGGGTCATACAGAAGCTCTAAAACAAATGTGACAGTCTTTGTTATTGTGTGGTAGGCTGTTGCTAGCATAGGGAGGACCTACAGAACTGAATAAATATTTTCTGAATGATTACTAACAGGAAGGCACAAAAATCTTTCTGTGAATAGAGTATTTGTCTGACTTGTGAGATGAATCAGTGGACCACAGTGTAACAACGAGCAGAACGTCCATTCTATGCAAGTGAACAGTTTTAGATGCCATGCTAATATTTAAGAACCCACTACAGTTAGATAGAATACCAAAGATCTATACTGCACTGGAGAAGTCATTAATACCCACCCTTTCCAAACTGTATCTGAGGAAGGGTTTTCCTCATGAACTCCACACAAATGAGCATGAGGACCACAGTGGCAGTGCAGAAGCACACACAAGAAACTGGCTGTCTTCTGTTGAACCCAGCATTTCAGAACTTTGCCAAAAGCATAAAGTAATATTACTCTTCTCACTTAGGTGTCTTGCAATGGGAAGCACATGAGTATTTTCAGAATATGTTACATTAATGGGTAACAGTGCTTTCCATTGTTGGTTTAGATTAATTAGATTAATAACTTTAATTTTTAGTTTTAATTTCTGATATGGATAAAATCAATCAATCAATATGTAACATGTGATATACATATGATATATATAATACACAATATATTGTACATATACAATATATATTTTATTTCTGATATGTGTAAATATCAATGAATATGCATATACAGTATTATATATACAACTTATATATATGATATACACCATTGTGTACATGTATATATAATATATTATATATCATTAATACATATACATTGTCAAAAACACTGTAAGAACTTCACTGATTTTTAATAGTGTAAAGAAATTCTAAGGCCAAAATTTTGTGAACCATTGGTTAAAAAGATTAAACCATCTCTGAGTGGGTCTGTTAAGCAATACTGTAGTAAGTATTGTGAGTAAGTAAGTAAGCTTGTCTCCTCTTGGGGAGGCAAGCTATTATCCTTGCTATATTTTCAAAAAATTGGTAGATTTTTAATGATTTTATTTTTAAATTATTGTTGTTATTTTGGCATTTTGAGTCAGAGTCTATGTAGTCCTGGCTGTCCTGGATTTCACTCTGCAGCCCAGGCTGGCCCCAGATTCACAGAGATCTGCCTGCCTCTGCCTCCCAAGTGCTGGGATCACCATGCCTGTTAATGCTTTTCCTTATATTAACTATTATGGTTGGGTATTAGTTATCCACTGAATAAGTTGTGTATTTCTAAAATTGGGTCTTCTTGAACTACAAGTAACTTAGACCCAATTGTTTGAGAAACATGTTAGGATAGGTTGTCTAAAGGACTAGAAACTCAGAATGCTAAGCCAACAGGATTGTTTCAGTCCACGTGAGGCGCTTGAGGAGATTCCTATATCTTGAAGCAAGAGAGGACAAATTAAAAAAATAAATAAAGAAAACCAAAACTTAATACATCTATTCATATTGAGCCTGTATCCTCTTAGATCTTTGGGGAAACTGGGCCAGGAATTTAATCTCAGCTAGGCACTTACTGTTTGTTTGATTGTAGGAAAGCCAATTATTCTCTCCAACTCTCATTCTCTGAAACTGTAGCATTTACCTCTCAAACCTAGAGTCAGGATTAAGGAGTAAATGGGTACAATGCCTGCTTCAGAATGGCAGTGGCCATTAATAAAATTGTCAATACTGCATATGCACAGTCTTACCTTTATATTAGCTTCATACTGCTGCTGGAACATGGAACGACAAAGTGGGTAGCCCCAGAACATCAGAATTCTCCCTTCTTTCCTTCCATCCTTCCTTCCTTCCTTCTCCCTCCCATCTTCTCTCCGTCCCTCTTATTTTTACAGTGTTGGGGTGCCTGGGATGTGTGTACTGTTAACATCAGTGTGTTGTTAAGACTGTGGCTTCACAGAGGATTCTATATCTTGCCTCTTCCTTCACACTTCACACTTGTGCTCACTGCTGGCCTTCCTTGGCTTGTGCCACATCTTCTAATCACTGCTTCGCCATTGCACTGACTTCTCTGCTGGTCAATCTAGCTTTCTTCCCCAATCCCTCTTCTCTCTCTTGTCTCCCTTCTCCTAATGAAAACACTATAATTATATTTCCAGCCATGTGGATACTTCAGAACAGCCTGGTTATCTCAGTATTCTTGATTTTCTCACATCTGCAAAGTCTTTGTACATCCTCTGGTTCCAGGGAATATGGTATGGATGTCCTTGGGAGGGTTATTAATTGTACTCTCATTTAATCTTTCCATTAAAAGAGAACAAAGAAGTTAGCAGGGTTGACCAATTGTGGGAAATACAGGCTCTCCCCTCTACTCCCACCAGCTCATGGTTTGGAACTGTTCTGACCTAGACAGGATCTTTTCTTCCAACTTCCTGTGGAATTTTCACAAATTTACTACTGTACACAAGTACAGTGTTCTCTGCTGGCCTCATGCTCTACACAATTCATAAATTACATAGTAGGGCTTCTTGGTCTCCTAGTGACCAGAAATTGAAAATAATGGTTCTATTTCTACAGTTTATGAAGTTATCAAAAACCTTAAAAGCTAGACTAGATATTAATCATGTTTTAGTTCACAAACAGTTTATAATATATGACCAAATGGTCCAAGGCTAACCTCTCTGTTGTACTCCCATAACTACATATAATGGCTCTAGATGAGTCAGCATTTGATATTCTACACTCCCAAGAGTTCCTTTGCCCCAAGGTCCTCCTTCTTGTCATGATGGCCTAGTCAATTCCATCATACTAACTCTCAAGGTCACTCTCAGTCTGGGTATGAAACATGATTCCAAAAGGACAGTGATTTTAGAGACTCTGCTGAGTTTTCACAGGATGAACCATAAATGGCTCTTGGAAGAGAAAAGTCAAAAAGTTTTATATGTATAATGAAATGTTGCCAGGATTCAAGACTAACGAATAAGAATAAACAAAATCCTTGTATTAGGCAGGTTGTCTAGTGGAATGTAAACAATAGAATGTTTATATATATACACTGTGGTGGTTTGAATATGCTTGGCCTAGGGAGTAACAATATTTGGAGGTGTTTCCTTATTGGAATTGTAAATTGTCCTGAAGCTGTTTGTATTTTAATATTAATTCCACTTCCCCAAGAAGGGCTGTCTAGTTCCCTACTCTTGAGGTGATTTCATCTGAACCCTCCCATTTTAATTAGTAAAAGAAAGGAAAGCCAGTGACTGGGTGGGGCAAAGGAGGTGGAGAGAGGAGAGGTTGGAGAGGTCAGAGGATGAGGGTGGAGGTTGTCAAAACATGAAGGTTCACAAAGACCAACTAGACCCAGGTGATATTGATCGGTGTTAAATAGCTATGAACATTAAGGATTTTATAGGTCTAATATCTCATATAGAGGGGCAGTTTGTAAAACATTCTCAGTTGAGGAATATCGAATGGCTGAGAAATATCTGAGGAAGTGCTTAGACATCCTTAGCCATCAGGGAAATGCAAATCAAAACAACCCTGAGATTCCACCTCACACCAGTCAGATTGGCCAAGATCCAAAACTCAGATGACAACAGATGCTGGAGAGGTTGCGGAGAAAGAGGAACACTTCTCCATTGTTGGTGGGGTTGCAAACTAATACAACCACTCTGGAAATCAGTCTGGCGATACCTCAGAAAATTGGACATAATACTACCTGAAGACCCAGCTATTCCACTTCTGGGCATATACCCCAGAGACACCTTAGTACACAACAAAGACATATGCACCACAATGTTCATAGCAGCTCTATTTATAATAGCCAGAAGCTGGAAAGAACCCAGATGTCCTTCAGAAGATTAATGGATACAAAAATTGTGGTACATTTACACAATGGAATACTACTCAGCCACCAGAAACAATGACTTAACCAAATTCTTAAGAAAATGGCTGCATCTAGAGAATATCATTCTGAGTGAGATAACCCAGTCACAAAAGAACAGACATAATATGCAGTCACTGATATTGGGATGCTAACCCCAGAGGCTCGAACTGCCCCGGAAACAACTCACAGACTGTATGAAGTCCAAGAGAAAAAGAAAAGAAAAGAAAACAAAACAAAATAGTCATGCTAAATCCTTACCCACCAAGAACACATTGACAAATTCCGGGTTGTACCCTGTATTATATATACTGTCTGCTCATTGTTACAAAAAAAAAAAAAAAAAAATCTTTACACACCAAGAAAACTTTGACTATTTCCAGGTTGCATCTTGTTTTACATGTACTTTATGCTCATTGTTACTGGTGGGATCTTTATCACACTATCAAACCTTTAAAAAAAAAAAAAAAACAAGTACTGACAAAAATGTATTGTATAATTTTATGCAAAAAAATGCTTAAAATCTGTACATTTATCTTTGTTTTGTAAAATAAAGTTGTTAAAAAAAAAGAAGGGCAGTTTGTATCTTTATCTATTTGATGCAATCTTGTTGTATAGAGGGTTTGTGGATTGAGAGTTGAATATATAAAACTGTATGAAAACCTATTGGGCTGTAGTGTTGTATTTATATGGGATTTTGGGGTACAAAACACCCCAGGACAGAGGCAGAGAACAGGTAGTAGAAAACCACCAGGGAAGGGAGTTGTACAAATGGAGTGAGATCCGGGTAGCAGCTTGGACCGGCGACAGTGGTGCACGCAGCTCCAAACTAAAACCAGGCCTGAGGAGTGAGACCTTGGGCTGATAAAGAGATAAACCATTTTTTATTTGTTAATATTTACTGCAACATCCAAGTGCCTACAAAATGCATTTAAATGAAGCAGAGGGGGTTTAAGAAAGAAGAAAGGGCAGAGAGACATGGAAAATATGGAAGTGAAGTCAGGAG
The DNA here is from genome assembly GCF_963924665.1 of Micromys minutus. NCBI lineage: Eukaryota > Metazoa > Chordata > Mammalia > Rodentia > Muridae > Micromys > Micromys minutus. Next base: position 1,985,297 of record NC_137962.1, on the reverse strand, counting down.
TATGGACTTGATTAATGATGATACAAACCACCAAGGAGGGTTAACACTTAGCAAGCAATAAAAGTGGTTTCTCTGGGAGCTTTTAGAAGAAGAGAGGCCATTCTGACATTTGACTTTAGAGTTCTGGCCCCTGGACTGTACAAGAAAAAAAAAATCACAGTGAGAAGCCATCCAGTCTATAATTATATTACAGTACACTCAGGAAATAAATTTGCCTCTGATGGGCTGAGCCAGGCATAACAGCTCCTTGTTAATAATAACATAATAACTGACACAATAAAAGCTAGTACTTATTGATCATGCACTCTTTGCCAAGCACCACACAAGGCATGCTAATGCATTATCTTAATCAACTTCATGGAAACTTCATTAGACAGGCATTACTATGGGACAAAGCTAAGACTCAAGCCTGGGCTATGCAGCTAGTGATGGGAGGAACTGAGAGGAGACCCAGGGTATTTCTGATCTTCCTCTCATGAATCATTAGTAATCTCCAACATGACTCCAAGGGCAGCCTATTCCATTGGGAGGAATAGCCAGATAATAGTGGGCCAGAGCAGCATCTGTCAGAGAGACCCCTGCATTTTGGAGGACACATTAGTAGCTCCATGAGAAGGTGCTGGCTTAGATGCAATGGCCATTTTCTTTCTGCAGGTTCAGTTTTCCTTTAATTGTGTACTTCTGCTAAGGTCTACAAAATAAATTCTGGTACAGGAGGTCAAAGGAGGAGGGGCTAAGTAGAAGTCTATTCCACACCGAGCTCAATTTATGCACTTGGGGACAATCAAAAGCCTCATGAGATTTCAGAGCTTTGATTCTCTGACACCCATTGCACCAGGTCTAGGCTCCAGTGGAACCTATGCATTTGCAGATAAGTCCTAGAGATGAGGAACTTGCATTAGATGTGGAAGAAACAGGTTAATAAACAACCATTAATTTTTATTCTGAGTATTGAAAGACCAGTCAGAAACAGCCATTGTTTCCTCTAGACCATAGCTAAGGGTACCGACAAAGGACAAAATGACTAAAGTGTAGGGCTATGTACTTGCTGAGTGTTTTATGAACACTGGGTGTTTCACATAAGGTATTTAACTCTGACTTCAAAATAGCCTTGGGATGAAATTTTACTTTTCTGTCTTTTCTATGGAGATCATAGAAATCACCCAGTCATTTTACCCATTAAACAGGGCTGGTAAAATGGCAGAACTGAGATTCTACAGTCAATGATTTTTCTAAACCATCCATAATAAAGCAACACTATAATACTAGTAATTAATAATAATAATAATAATAATAATAATAATAATAATAATAATAATAATAATAATATAGTAATAATACCAATATGACCCTTGTTTGAATAAAAAGAATGTGTTGGAAATATTTGAATGAAACACAACTTGTACAATTGGGTGTGAAAACCTAAGAAATATTTTTCTGTGCTATTTTAAGTATATAAAAGAGCTCTGAGCCCAAGTATTAGCAAAGTAATATTTCTCCATCTATTGTAGGATAAACAGGCAATGGCCATGGAGAACAACAGACTTTTCTGCAGTCACTCTTCAGGGAGAGGACAACCCTAGTCAAACAGGTGAGCTTTCTAGTGAGCTTGTTGCTAACTCTGCACCCTTCTGGCAGATAGGTCATGGAGTTGTAGAGGCCCACATTGGATGTGAAGGCAGTAGCAAAGGAGTAACAGCACAGCTATCCAGAGGCTCACAGATACTCTTTTTGCATAACCTCCCTACCTGTGGCTCTTAGCTAGGTCAAGTTCGCAGTGTGGTTTATAGTTTGAAGCATATTCACTAGTAGATGTTTCTTGCAAGTCTAGAAAGAATTGAAGATAGAAATCAAGAATAAGCATTTGTGAACATCTACAACAAGACGCAATGCCTGTGACAACTTTCATTAAATTCTATAAAATATCAGTTTCAGTTCACTGGAAATTAGTGTACATGACAGTTTGAGAAGATCACATCTTAGCATTAGAATAAGCTTTCTAATCTGAAAATCGGTTTATCCATGCAGTCTAAATCCTTTAAACCTTTGGATGTACATTATAATTCATAATGTGGGTTCTATTTAGGACCCCAGAGTCATCTTTCCTGAATATATGATTTGTTTAGTGTGTGCTTTTGTTTATTTTCTACATTTTCTTTTTTTAAAAAATTGAACAACTTTCTTTTTAAAAACAAAGATAAATGTACAGATTTTAAGCAGTTTTGCATAAAAGTATACAAGTACATTGTCAGTACTTGATTTTTTTAAAGGTTGGATAGTGTGCATTAAAATCTTACTAGTTACATTGAGCATAAAGTACATGTAAAACAGGATGTAACCTGGAAATAGTCAAGATTTTCTTGGTGGGTAAAGATTAAGCAAAACGGTTTTTCATTTTCTTTTTTTTTTTTTTGGCCTTTGATTTTTCTTGAACTTCATATAGTCTGTGAGTTGTTTCTGGGGTGTTCAGAGCTTTCTGGGGTTAGCATCCAATTATCAGTAACTGCTTATTGTGTCTGTTCTTTTGTGACTGGATTGTCTCACTCAGGATGATATTCTCTAGATGCATCCATTTTCTTAAGAATTTCATAAAGTCATTGTTTCTGTTAGATGAGTAATACTGTGTAAATATACAACAATTTTTGTATCTATTCATCTACTGAAAAACATTTGGGTTCTTTCCAGCTTCTGGCTATTATAAATAGGGCTGCTATGAATATTGTGGTGCATGTGTCTTTGTTGTATGTTGGAGCTTCTCTGGGGTATATGCCCAGAAGTGAAATAATTGGATCTTCAGGTAGTACTATGTCCAATTTTCTGAGGAACCGGCAGACTAATTTCCAGAGTGATTGTACCAGTTTACAACCCCACCAACAATGGAGAAGTGTTCCTTTTTCACCACATCCTCACCAGCAACTGCTGTCATATGAATTTTTGATCTTAGCCATTCTGGTTGGTGTGAGGTGGAATCTCAGGGTTGTTTTGATTTGCATTTCCCAGATGGCTAATGATGTCAAGCACTTCCTTAGATGCTTCTCAGCTATTCTGTACCCATTTTTTAATTGGATTGTTTGATTCTCTGGTATCTCGCTTTTTGAGTTCTTTGTATACCTTGGATCTTAGGCTTCTATCAGATGTGTGGTTGGTAAAGATCTTTTCCCACTTTGTAGGCTGCCATCTTGTTTTCTTGACAGTGTCCTTAGCCTTACAGAAACTTTGCAATCTCATTAAGTCCCATTTGTGGATCTTTGACCTTAGAGCACAAGCCATTGGTGTTCTGTTCAGGAAATTTTCTCCTGTGCCTATGTGTTCTAAGGTTTTCTTTACTTTCTCTTCTAATAATTTCAGTGTACCTGGTTTAATGTGAAGATCTTTGATCCACTTGCATTTGAGCATTGTACAAGGAGATAAGAAAGGGTCTATTTTTATTCTTCTGCATGCTGAGTGCCAGTTGGACCAGCACCATTTGTTGAATAGGCTGTCCTTTTTCCATTGAATGTTTACAGCACCTTTGTAAAAAAATCAGGTGACCATATATGTGAGGGCTCATTTCTGGATCTTCTATTCTATTCTATTGATCCACGTGCCTATCTCTGTACCAGTACCATGCAGTTTTTAGCACAATTGCCTTGTAATATAGTTTGAGGTAAAGGATAGTGATTCCCGCAGATGTTTTCTTGTTGTTGAGGATGGATTTTGCTATTCTAGGTCTTTTGATATTCCAGATGAAATTGCACATTGCTCTTTTCAACTCTATGAAGAATTGGGGTAGAATTTTGATGGGGATTGCATTGAATCTGTAGATTGCTTTTGGTAGGATGGCCATTTTTACAATGTTGATCCTTCCAATCCATGAGAATAGGAGATCTTTCCATTTTCTGAGATCCTCCTCAATTTCTTTCTTTAGAGGTTTAAAGTTCTTGTCATACATGTCCTTCACTTCCTTAGTTAGTCACACCAAGGTTTTTCATATTGTTTGTTACTATTGTGAAGGGTATCTTTTTCCTAATTTCTTTCTCTGTATGTTTGTCCTTTGAGTAGAGGAAGGCTACTGATTTGTTTGAGTTAATTTTATATCCAGCCACATTGCTGAACTTGTTTATCAGCTGTAGAAGTTCTCTAGTGGAATTTTTGGGGTCACTTAAGTACACTATCATGTCATCTGCAAATAGTGATGTTTTTACTTCTTCCTTTCCAACTTGTATTTCTTTGATCTTCTTTTGCTGTCTAATTGCTCCAGCTAGGACTTCCAGTACTGTGTTGGATAGGAAGGGGGAGAGTGAGCAGCCTTGTCGAGTCCCTGATTTTAGTGGGATTGCTTCAAGTTTCTCACCATTAATTTTGATCCTGGCTCTTGGTTTGTTGTATATTGCTTTTATTATGTTTAGGTATGGGCCTTGGATTCCTGTTCTTTCCAAGACCTTTAACATGAAGGGGTGTTGAATTTTGTTAAATGCTTTCTCAGCATCTAGTGAGATGACCATGTGGGTTTTTTTTCTTTGAATTTGTTTGTATGGTGGATTTCATGATGGATTTCTGTATATTAAACCATTCCAGCATTCCAGGGATGAAGCCTACTTGATCATGGTGAATGATCATTTTGATGTGTTCTTGGATTCGGTTTGCAAGGATTTTGTTGAGTATTTTTGCATCAATGTTCATAAGTGAGATTGGTTTGAAGTTCTCTTTCCTTGTAGGGTCTTTGTGTTGTTTAGGAATGAGGGTTATTGTGGCCTCAAAAAATGAGTTAGGTAGTGTTCCATCTGATTGTATTTTGTGGAATAGTTTGGAGAGTATTGGTATTATGCTGTCAATAAATGTCTGATAACATTCTGGACTGAATGCATCTGGACCTAGGTTTTTTTTGGTTGGGAGGCTTTTGATGACTGCTTCTATTTTGTTAGGTGTTATGGGATTATTTATATGGTTTACTTGGTCCTGGTTTAACTTTAGTATCTGGTATCTGTCTAGGAGTTCAACCATTTCCTCCAAATTTTCCAACTTTGTTGAGTATAGGTTTTTGTAGTAGGATCTGATGATTTCTTGAATTTCCTCAGTTTCAGTTGTTATGTCTCCACTTTCCTTTCTGATTTTGTTAATTTGAATACTCTCTCTTTGCCACATAGTTAGTCTGGCTAAGGGTTTATCAATCTTGTTAATTTTCTCAAAGAACAAGCTCTTGGTTTTGTTGATTCTTTGAATGGTTCTTTTTGTTTCTATTTGGTCAATTTCTGCTCTGAGTTTGATTGTTTCTTGCCATCTACTCCTCTTGGGTGTATCTGCTTCCTTTTGTTCTAAAGCTTTCAACTGTGCTGTCAAGTTGTATGCTCTCTCCAGTTTCATTTTGGAAATACTCAGAGCTATGAGTTTTCCTCTCAGTACTGCTTTCATTGCATTTCATAGGTTTGGGTATGTTGTGTTTTCGTTTTCATTAAATTCTAGAAAATCCTTAATTTCTTTCTTTATTTCTTCTTCGACCATACTATTGTTTAATAGAGCATTGTTTAGTTTCCATGTGTATATGGGCTTTTTGTTGTCTTTGTTGTTATTAAAGACCAGCCTTAGACCATGGTGATCTGAGAGGATGCATGGGAGTATTTCAATCTTCTTATATCTATTGAGGCTTGTTTTGTGACCGATTATATGGTCAGTTTTGGAGAAGGTGCCATGAGGTGCTAAGAAGAAGGTGTATTCTTTCATTTTAGATTGATATGTTTTTAGATGTCTATTAATTCTAGTTGGTCCATAACCTCTACTAGTTTCACTGTGTCCTTGTTCAGTTTCTGTTTCCATGATCTGTCCATTGATAAGGGTGGGGTGTTGAGGTCTCCCACTATTATTGTGTGAGGTGCAATGTATTTTTTGAGCTTTAGTGGGGTTTCTTTTATGAATATGGGTGCTCTTGTAATTGTAGCATATATGTTAAGAATTGTGAATTCCTCCTGAAAATTTTTCCCTGTAATGAGTAAGAAGTGTTCTTTTGTATCTTTTTTGATAACTTTTGGTTGAAACTCTACTTTATTCTATATTAGAATGGCCACTCCAGCTTGCTTCTTTGGGCCATTTGCTTGGAAGGTTTTTTCCCAGCCTTTTACTCTGAGATAGTGTCTGTCTTTGTCTCTGAGATGAGTTTCCTGTATGCAGCAAAATGCTGGATTCTGTTTATGTATCCAGTCTGATAGCCTATGTCTTTTTATTTGGGAATTGAGTCCATTTATGTTAACAGATAGTAAGAAATAGTGGTTGCCATTTCCTGCTATTCTTGCTTTTAGAGGTAGAATTTGCCTGTATGTCTTTCTTCTTTTGGTTTTCTTTCTTAGGCATTTTCTTGTTTTTATTAGGATGTAGTTTCCCTCCTTGTCTTGCGTTTTCCACCTATAATTCGTTGTAGTACTGGGTTTGTGGTCAGATATTGTGTGAATTTAGTTTTGTCTTGGAATATCTTGGTCTCTCCATCTATGGTGATTGAGCGTTTTGCTGGGTATAGCAGCTTGGGCTTGTATTCTCTTAGGGTCTGCATGATGTCTGTCCAGGATCTTCTAGCTTTCATAGTCTTTGCTGAGAAGTTGGGTGTGATTCTGATTGGTCTGCCTTTATATGTTACATGATCTTTTTCCCTTACTGCTTTTAGTATTCTTTCTTTGCTTTGGGCACTTGGCGTTTTGACTATTATGTGTCGGGAGGAATTTCCTTTCTGGTCCACTCTATTTGGAGTTCTGTAGGCTTCTTTTATGCTCCTAGTCATTTCATTCTTAAGGGTAGGGACGTTTTCTTCTATGATTTTGTTGAAGATATTTACTGTGCCTCTTAGTTGATATTCTTCGCCCTCTTCTATTCCTATTATCCTTATGTTTGGTGTTTTCATTGTGTTCTGGATCTCCTGGACATTTTGGGTTAGGGGCTTTTTGGCTTTTGCATCTTCTCTGACTGTTTTGTTTTCAATGTTGTCTGTAGCCCCCAAGATTTTCTTTTCCATCTCTTGTAGGCTTTTTGAGATGCTTGCATGTATAACTCCTGATTTCCTTTTTAGGTTTTCTACCTCTTGGGTTTTCTCTTTTAGTGTTTTCTTTATTGTTTCCATTTCTATTTTAAATTCCTTCTTCAATTCCTTCATCTCTTTGGTTCTGTTTTCCTCTAGTTCTTTGATTTCTTTGAGTGTTTTTCTTGTTTCCTCTTTTAAAGCTTCTATTTCTCTATGCTTTTCCTCCCATTCTTGTTTAAGTATCTCTATCATCATCTTGAGGTATGATTTTGGGTCTGAGTCTTCTTTTTCTGGAGTGTTTGGAATTCCGCTGTTTTCTGTGATGGGAGAGCTGGTTTCTGGTGTTGCAAGGTTGTCTTGATTTCCCTGGGGTAAGTTCTTTCGCTTTCCTCTTGCCATCTTGTTGTCTGTGATTATATGTGGTCTTGTTTTCAGTGATTGGTTCCTGCCTCTCCCTTGTACCTGGCCTGTGTCCCTGGATCTCCACTGTTCCCGGTGACAGGTGGCCTGAGTGCCTGTTCTGCATGGTTGGGCCCGCCGCGTGGAAACTTTCTACATTTTCTTAGGAGATAAATTATCCTTTGCCATCAGGACAAGCGGTTCCTGAATGATCTAGTCCTGACACCTCTGTCTTTCCAGGGTCCTCTTTCCATTTTCTTTTACACAACTCTGTTTTACTTGAAATTTCTGTGATGCCAATGCTTGTCTTTGCCTGGTGCATTCTTTGCACTCTTTGTCAGCCTTGAAGCCTCAGCTGGTGTGTCACTTCCAATTGAAGGCTTCCCGGGACCTTATTCTGCTTTCATGACACATTACACACATGGCTTTGGTGTTAGCACCATGTCTTCATTCCCATCTCATTTATCTGGCCTGACAGTGCCATGCTTTAAGATGCAGACTAGCTTCAAGGCTTCTCCAAGCTTTCTATCTCCAGCACAAACAGTTTGCTGTTTCCTCTGTGGCATTTTGTTGCTGTTGTTGTTGTTATACATTTTTTTCTTATACATTGGCCATATACAACATTTGTAACATGGCATTACACAATTTCTACTAAATCTGGGTGTGTAGTCCAGATGATAGGATGCTTGCGTACCATGCATGAAGCCTTGGGTTTGTTCCAGGTACCCTAATAAAACTAAGCATAGTGGTTCATGCCTGTAACTACAGCACTTAAGAGGTGGAAGCAGAAAGATCAGAAGTTAATGGTCATCTTTGGCTACATATCAAGTTCAAGACTAGCTCCTATCTGTGCTAGGTGCTGGAGAAATGGCCATGACCCAAAAAGACAAGTGAGCTCACATTTTAAAGAAAGAGATAAAACCTAACCAACTAATAAAGGCACTTGTCACACAGTCATTTCAGGTGAGCTCTGGGAAGGAAGGAGATCAGCAATGCAGGATGAAGTCACAGTAGATTGGAAAGAGCTGGTTAAGTGAAGGGATCAAAGCACATGAGGCAATGCTGTGCTTGACCAGTGGGAAGCCAGATGCGGTAACAACAGGGACAACTGTGTTCTATGTAGAGGAAGGGCAAGAACACAAAGGCTCAGGTAGGAGCACAGAAGCATGTTTCATAGGGGGTAACGGGCTGATTAGTAGGGAACTGTGGAAATAAGGAGAGGGAGACCTGAGGCCAGCTAGGATTTCATAGGCCATTACAACATGAACTTTTTTCATTATCATTATTATTCACTTTATATCCTGCTCACTGCTCCCTCCCAGTCACCCCTTTCCACAACCCTTCCCCTATCTTCCTGCCTGGGCATTCCCCCATCCTGGCATTTCTACTGTGGAGCTAGGTGCATCCTCTCCCACTGAGGCCAGACAAGGCAGCCCAGCAAGACAAACAAATCCCATATACAGGCAACAGCTTTTGGGATACCTTCCTCCGATCCCCCAGCTCCACTTGTTTAGGACCCTCAGAACCCACATTAAGACCAAGTTACACATCTGCTACATATGTGCAGAGAGGCCTAGATATGTTCTTTGATTGATGGTTTGGTCTCCAAGAGTCTCAAGGGTCCAGGTTAGTTGGTTCTGTTGGTCTTCCTGTGGAGTTCCTTAATTTTAAACACATGGAATATAGGAAGACTTAAACAAAGGAGGCTTATACCCTTTAAAAGCTGTTGCAGTCAGTAGGATGGAGCAAAACTGAAGCACCGTGTGAGAGGTCATGGCAGTGCCCAGGTGAGGGTGGCAGCACCAGAGAGGGAGAGAAAGGAAAGGACCTAGGCTATGCCCTAGAATTTTCACAGGAATGGGTGATGACTTAAAAGTCATATTGATCCTATAACATGCAATAACTCAGATAACATGATATTATACCATGTTGTGGTGTCACGTTTCTTCTCAACTCTGAATCTGAAGCTTATCTAATGGTTCAAATAGAAAATATCCTCTTTTGTGGGGGAAATTTCTACTAGAAAACAGAGTAGTCTGTTTCTGGGCCCACAAGAATGGAGATACAGCTTTAGAAACTGTGATTCAGTACAGCAAACATTAGACATTCTTGGTAGAAGCTGGTCCTGATTCTAAATTCAAGATAGACATCTCATGTCCTGTCCTAGATTCTGTCTAGTTGTGTAGAATTTCCTCTCAATAGAAACATCCCATCTTCAAGGGAGGTTAAGACTAAGGAAGGAAACAACCTTGTACTTCTCAGGAAGCACATGGAACTTGAAGACCTATAAGACTCCTCCCCAGGGTATGTAAGCAGTAAGGACCTGTGGTCTACTGGTCTACCTGCAAGTCATGCACAGAGTTCCAGGGTTGCCACTTTGGTGAGTCATCCCCTAGGCTGGGGTGGGATTTTCAGTAATATATTTGAGTCATCCAAGGTCCTGTAAGTAACCCTTTACCCATAGTCCTGTAGGTAACCTCAGTGAGTGCATCTATTTTCAGGTGAAATCTGCTGAGCCAACACAAAGCCCTATTGCACTCTGCAGTTCTGTATGTGGACCAAACAGAGCCCCACAGAAGACAAAGCAGCAGGTATCTGCATAGAGAGGCTGTGTAGCCAGGGACCCACTTCTCTGCCCCCTTTTTCTTCCATCATTCTTGGAGTTTGGGGAAGTCTAGATTTGAATGAGCAAGACTCCCAGAGCCAACTTTCAGGGCTCACATTCCACACATCTGTGCTGAATTTGTTCACTAATGAGTAGGCCCACAGCAGGGGAATCGGAGGGCCACTCATACTCCGTCTTCCTGGACTTCGTATCCCACTCACAGCTTTAGCAGCCTCAAAACTGTCAGCCACTCCAGATGTGTGGCAGGGAGGATGGGAGGGAAGAAGGTTCAGCTGATGATACTCAGAATGGACAGATGACAGAGGCTGATTTTTGAAATGTTTATAAGAGCTTCCCTCATCAGCGTTCATTAGCATCACATTCACCACGGAGGACATGTGTGGAATGCTATGTGCTGATGGCCTCACATACACTGTACTCCTGTTAGCTAGGTCTGGACAAAGACAGGACAGAGCTAAGTGAGATTCAGTAAGGGGCTGGGAAAAGGTCAGTCATTCAGTTGGCATCTCATTAGCTGAGACAGATCTAGAGATCTGATCAAAACGGTTTCTCTGTGTAGTCCTGGTTGTCCTGGAACTTGCTCTGCAGGCTAGGCTTGCCTCAAGCTCCAGAAATCCACCTGCCTCAGCTGCCCAAGTGCTCAGATTAAAGGTTCATTCCACTACACTTATCTTGTGAATTTTTCTTTTAAAGAGAGCATTTGTTGTTTCAGTTATCTTGAAAGTGTTGTAGCCTCTGTACTAAACCTTACTGCCGGGAGACTGAAGCTGAAGATGCCTATAAGACACACTTAGAAACATTGTTCTAACTTTGTTGAGGAAGCAGTCTCTTGTCCTTGGTTTCTCAGTATCAGGCAGGACTTCATAGATAGGCTCAAATAGTTTTTCAAGGCAGAGTTACAGCTACAGTTGACATTGTGGGGTAACACTAGTCTCAAGTAGACACCTTGAAGAATAGACCTATCTCCTATGGTGGCTACTATCAGGACAGAATGGCCTCTGTTTACTATGTGAAGTCCTAGGCACCACTGAGGAATAGGGTACCAGCAGCTTGGTGATGGGCAGGTGCTTGATTCCCTCTGAGTGACAGGCTTCCTCAAACAGCACAGCATTTAACAGCTGCTTGTCAGCTCATCATCAGATGTCAATGTTCTGATTTTCCATGCCTTTGTGACCTCTGGTCCAAGGTTCATCACAAGTTAGTCATTTGTGACTGTCTTCATTGCACACTCTCCCCCATCCACCCACCCTTTTGGCCTGTGAACTTATCAGCTTTCACGGACTGTGGTATTTTTCCATAAACCTCTTCAGTGTGACATTAATGCACTTTAGAGAGAGCTGAAGGAGAGCTGTGGGAGGTGCCAGCCTGTCAGGGTGAGGAAGATTTCCATCAGTACAAAGCAGAGCAGTGGTAGTAAACACTGTCTACCTGGAGGCAGGTCCCCTAGGGCCCTAGGCACAGTGTGATCAATCAGGACAGAGAGCTGCACATCTGGCACATTCTGTTCTGTACAATCACAGATAAGCTCCTCTCAGTTTTCTCAAGCACTTCAGATTAAGGCTAAAAATCCAGGGCCAGAGTCTGCAAGGATTAAATAGCACAGGACACAAACAGCTGCATGAAGTTCTAGGTTCAGAATGTACTGAAGTCAGGAAGAGCAGAACGAGCTGCTCCTATAATTGTGTCTGTGTTAAGCACATGCTCCAGAGTGGCCTTTGGTGGCCATTGTCATGGCTACTCACTTTTATTTACAGTCTGAGAAATTAAGTCCTGGTAAAATGAAAAGGACTTCACCAAGTCATATAATCTGTTGGCAGTAAACGTAAAGACAGAACTCAGATTATTAAACGTTATGATTGCAATATATTTTCATTCTCTTAGGAAGCTATGGAAACCAGGTAAGTTAAAATCTTAAATCCATTATCTAATTGCTCTGAGGTCTTGGGCACCACTTAGAATTTCTGTGATTTGGTTTTCTTTGGTGCAAAATGGAGTAGAAACATCCACAGTATTGTTGGGAGGTTGCATGTGGTCATGGTATGAGGCTTAGGGCCCCACACATGCATGTTTAATGTCTTTCCTTTTTCCATAGTAAAGGTTATAGATTATTTGAATGGTCATTTTTGGAAGTACTTTGAATATCACAGTGATGATTCTGCTATGGAAATCTATTTTTCCCCCTGGGAGCTAAGGTTTGGCGTTAGATGAGCTTCAAGGTTTCTCCAGCTCTAAAATTGTGTTTGTTTGTTTGCATGGCCAGGGATAAAGCCCAGGTCCTTTGAATGCTATAAAAATGCTCAATCACTAAGTTTCATTCCCAGACCAGAGCTCAAAAACTTCTATGATTGCAAATGACTCTCAGAACCTTTCTTTAGTTGCTTCCCTGAGCTCATACTCTGGAAATTAGCCCTAGGAATTTGGAGCCTGATCAAGGTCGTTCTAGGTGTAATACATTCTGATCTCCACATAGTAACTCATAGTATGAAATATTAGTGCACTCTTGTGTGGTGAGATGAACTCCTTCAACCTTTCAAGGACAGGGACTGACCTGAGTCACCACGGTGTCCCAGTCACTCCATACGGGGTCTAGCACATGAAGGTGGTGGTTTCTGTCTGTTTGAAGGAAAATGCCCAGGGTTTATCCACAGCTCAGAGTATTGAATTTTGCAGGGTTTGCTTGTGAGTCTGAAACTCTGGCCGGGTCTGTCAGTGTTTCTTGTGACCACTTGCCTTCCAGGCATTAAACAGGGAAGGCAGTGAGGTGACCTTTGTTCTTGAGACAGTAACTAAATGGACAAGCAGGAAGGTTGCCATGTATCTGATGGGGTGGACTGAGCTGTAACACATCAGCATAGATGTGTTACACAGCTATAACATATCCTCTGAGAGCCATTCCAGGCACAGGTTAACTAGAACATTCTGCCCTTAGGAGGAAAGAAGGAGGGAGGAGAGGGGTAGGCAGGACCCAGGAGCATGACATGAGTGAGGTTTATAAATAGAAGCAAAGAAAATAAGGGAAGAAGCCAAGTGAGGCAAAGGAGAATGGGCAAGTCTCATAGAGACCATTCTAAGGTGAAAATAGCTAAGCAAACAGAAGCCAGGTTTCTTGAAGGGCCACCATGTAACAGTTTTCTCAGATTAGACTGGAAGAACCTAGAAGCTGCAGAGAGAAGCATCAATAGGAGGGAAGACAAGCTTACCTTGGTTCATTCTCTATTCAGCCAGTATGCTTCATGGGCACCTGACTCTGGACAAAACGTAAGGGACACAGCCATAATTAAGGCTCCATCTCTATAGCAAGGAAGGAACTCAGCTGTCTCACAGGATTATGTGCCTCATCACAAGCTGTTTTGTACTGTCTCATGTTTTTTTTTTCCATGAATGGACACCATTTCTTCACCTCAACCGCTTCCATTCCTCCTTGAGAACATATTCTTTCTTTTCAGGTGATTTATTTTCCATCTCAATCCCACTCTGGATGTGAAAATGTCTGTGTCTGTTTTTCCTACCCTGAGTCCAGTGACAGAGTGATGAGCCATCTGCAAAGTCATAGCCATCAGAGCTTGTCCCTGGTACTCCTCCACAGGAGCTCATTTCCCCCTGAAGGTGAAGTTCTGCTGGGGTGAGGTCAAGTGTTTCCCAGATGAGTTTCTTGACTCAGAAATACAGGCAGTAAAGGGAATAAAAGTGGAGCTAGGGAGAGGCAGAAACTACACACACATGCACAGGCACACACACAAAGGCACACACACAGATATACACATGCGCACATTTACAGGCACACACTCATATGCATATATACACTTGTACAGGCACACACACATGCACAGACATACACTAATGCACACACAGGCACACATACATGTGTATACACATGTACATAGAGACATGCACACATATGCACACAAGCGCTCTCTCTCTCTCTCTCTCTCTCTCTCTCACACACACACACACACACACACACACACACACACACACACACACACACTATTGAGAGCTGAGTTCCTCTGTCCCCCTTGGTGCTTCTTTTGGTGCTTAAAGTGGGTATCTGGATTCCCGTGATATACTTTCCTAGAGTACGAAGGAAATAAAACTTGCATTTAGTTCCTATTATGGGAATGAACCAAAAAGTATTCTAGGCTCCTTAATTCAACTTAATTCTCAAAAAAATCATATGAGACAGGGAAAGGAAACATCATTTCTACATTAAAAACTGAGTGATGTTACAAAAATTATTTAAGGTCACCAAGCTAATAAGAGACACGAATTAAGACAGAGTTCACCCCAGGCTTCAAGTTGGGCCTTGGATAAACACAAGGAAATATTTTTTACCTTAGAGACTTTAATTTATTCATCTTAAAAGTTTAGTTGAATCAAAAAATGAAAGTAAGCCATGAGATTGCTCTGTTTGAATTCTAAACATAGCTTAAACACAACATAAGCCAGAGGAGTTACAAGGTGTAGGACTAGGAAGACAAGGGGTTACTGAACCAATTAACTGAGACCTTCTTGGATTGGCAGAAATAGGGAGAAAGGTCAGGGAATCTGTGGTACAATCACTGGCAATAACGTGTGGAGAGGAGACCAGATATGACAGAGGGACTGGGCAGACATGTCCGAGTTCTGTCCCATTGGACTCTAGGACAGATGTGGTAGGGAAGGGGATCAAAGGTGGCTTCTTGGCTTGGAAAAGTGAGGTCGGGAATTCCCACAGCTGGGCTGACTTTGTGGGACAAAGAGCTGCACATGCCGGTCACTGGAGCCTTTGGGCAGAGGAAAAAGAAATAGATTCATATTTAAATTTCTGTTTAGGGGATGATCTCCCTTGGTTCAATCCTTCCAGTTTTATTTAGAAACACACACACACATACACACACACATACATACACACACAGATATACATATGTATACACTCAAACACATACATATACACACGTACATACACACATATACACACATAGATACACATACACACCACATATACATACATGTGCACACACACACACACACACACACACACAAGAATATACAGGCGCACAGAACCCTCAGCAAACAGCTCTAGCTAATTAGCACCTAACAACACGGCTCCATTTTTGTAATAATTAGAGTTCCTTTCAGTGGCTGCAAGATTTGCAGTAACAGGAAAAATTCTCTCTGATATTGGCTTTCCATCTGTGGTAGTCTGAAGGTAAAGTTCCTTTGACACAGATCTAATTAGTATAGGGTGCACAAATCTGTCAAGTATCTTGAAGATATGGACAGTGACTAAAGAGAAGAGGGACGGGTGATGCCGAGAGTGAGGCATAAACCCTTTGAACTGAATGGTTTCTGCTGAGAAATGTTGCTTTTTGCTGGCATTGGCCTCCCAAACCTGTTTATTCGGAAGATGTTTTCTGAGGATGAGATTTTATTGCCTAGAAAAAGAAAGAGACACTTATCTGTCATGTTGAGGTACTCTGGACATGGAGAGGAAAGTCTGGTCTGTCAGTGGGGAGAAAAGGGCCTGAAGAAGAAAGGAATCACCCACAGTTCACTTTCAGGAGACTCAAGCCCCTGACTCACATGTCCAGACCTGCATGTTTATTTCCGTTCTGGGAAGAGAAACAATAGTTTAGTGATAGGTTCTGCTCTAAAGTTACTATGTGGAAAAATCACAGCTCTATCAGCCCAATGTTGAGGGGTGAGACAGCTATTCAGGTATGCTCTGGAAAAGAGACATAGATGTCAGGTATTTGCACTGAGTGGCAGTCATAGTCACTTGCTAGGGTCTTCGTTGTTTGGGAAGAGAGGCTATCACCTTGTGGAACCTGAGTTTTGCTGAAGAACCAAGTGTACATCTCAGAAAGAAATGGGGCAGTCAGCCAATGTCTGTGACCTTTTAGTTAGGCTGTAAAAACTTGAAGTTAATAAAAACTCCCATTTTAGCCCATTTTTCTGTGACATTAGCTCACATTTGTAAAAAGTCACTTAGAATAGAACTGAAGGCATATGAAACATTATATAAATGTTAATTTCTCACTGTTCTTGTTTTATTATTAGTCTTTCTGTCCTTACCCTGGGAGGCAGATAAAGGCAGGCAGTGGCCAAAGTTAGTCATTTTACATATAATGGAAAGAAACTCAGAGTGATTAACTTGCTTAATTCTTGCAGGAAAATAAACAGCAGAGTCGAGTCAGCCAGATTTTGTAACAGCTGTTCTCATGTATGACTTCATTTGGCACCTAATGGCCCTCATGGTCACATAGATACAGGACAATGTTCATGAGCAAGACTCTTTGTGCGTGGCTGGGAGGGGTTGTGAACATGGTCTCAAGGGGTTTTTTTTGTTGTTGTTGTTTTCAAAACAGTGTTTCTCTGTGAAGTTCTGCCTGTCCTAAAACTTGCTCTGTAGACCAGGCTAGCCTTGAACTCACAGAGATATGTCTGCCTCTGTCTCCTGAGTGCTAGCATCAAAGGTGTGCACCACCACAGACAGACAGTATTACACTTTGATCCTTTGCCCACACTGCCGTAATACTAGGATTTTAGGTGTGTACCACGATTTCTGGTCTATGCAGTGCTAAGGACTGAACCCCACAGCTTTGTGTGTGTGTGTATACTAGGCAAGCACTTACCAGACCCAGAAGCGGGTCAGAAGCTAGATACAAACATTTGCTCACCTCATAACCCGGAGCTGGTTTTGATAGAGGCGCTTTGTTATAGATTACAAGAACACATTTGTCCTTCATTCTATGCATATACACACTGGTGGTACTTTGTTTACTTTGAATTATACTAAACTAAATGTTAACCAAAAAGCAAGACTCAGTGGCCTTGGTGTAAAGGAGTCCTCCTCCTGCTACAACAACAAAAACAACAACAATAACAACAACAACAACAAAACAACAATAAGGGGAAAGGAATCTCAGAGACAAAATCCACAGGGACATAGTATGAAACACACACCTTTTCTACGAAGGTCATTAACTCCAAAAGTCAATACTTCACAAGCCTCTTCCATCTCAAAACATGTGTGTACGTGTCTGGTTTGCCCAACCCCTAGGTGTTTCTGAGACTTGACTTTCTACTATAACCCTCACTTGTATGCCAACTATGAATTAGTACCAGATTGTGAAGTTGGGCTTCACAATGATGAGAGACAGTTACTACCTATGTTAAAAAGTTAATACATCCTGCTTGTAGCTAAATTTGGGGAGTGGCACCCCTTTTTGCAAGAAAAGAAATTGCCTTTCCAGGTAATTGCTATTCTGTGAATTTCTTTGTATGGCAGCAAGAACATTCTTGCTAACTAGAGGGGTTAAACTGAACATGGTATTGGTATATTGTGTTTGTGTCTAGGGGCAATTTTGTCCACTATGTATTCTTTTATCGTAAGAATGCACATTTTGTGTAACCAAAGGGTTGTTATTGAAAATAATTTTGCTTTACTGTCTTTGCCCCTCTAAACTTTTTTTTAGCAAATATTCTTTTAGTCAAAGATTTGAAAATATTTTTTGCTAGGATAGACTGAAAATTAAAATTCCTGGGTCAAAAATTGTATAATTGTTCCCCTCAAGCTATGGGACTTTTGTTTACCTCTTAGCGAACACTTGTATAAATTTCTTGGCACCAAGGGCATCTTTAAAGGCTTATTTCGTGTGTATGTGTTTGCCTGAAAGTCTGTATCTATGTGCTGACACCTGCAGAGGCAGACGATACAAAGGGGCTTTGGATCCCATGGAACTGGAGTTGCAGAAGGTTTAAGTTGCCACATGGATGCCAGGAACCAATGACAGACAGGTCCTTTGTAGGTGTTCTTAATCTCAAGCCATCTCTCTACTCCCCCCCCCATCATTTTCCACCTATTCATACATAGTATTTTATTTTTTAAAAGTTTAAGATTAAGCTGAAGGAATCTTGTTATCTTGCCCCATACATTTCAGCATACACTTCCTGAAACAAAGACCGTTCTTTAACAGTCACATGTTATTAATCTGTGAAACTTAAAATTATTTTTGTATTTTTATATTTATTTATCTTCTATTGATCAACTATCATTTATCTATCACCTATTATCTATTCTATCAGTTAACCATCCAAGTTATATCTACTATTTATCATACATGATATCATAGATATCTATCATCTTTCATTGTATCTATCATCTACATATCTACCCTGATTCCATCATATTTTCCCTAATTCTACCACCACTTCCTTAAGAGTAAGCAAATCTTGAACCATGTGTTAGGCTCAGCTGACTCATACCTTTGGGTTCCTTCAGTTTTGAATAGCTCTGGTTCTTTGCTGTTTGTGACACTGACTTTTTTGGAGAGTATGGGTCATTTAGCATAATGTCTCATTGTGAAATGGCTTTGGCTGGCATTTCCCCATGATTAGATTCAGGTTATAGATTTCTGGCAGAAATACATTAGTACATTGTGTTCTTTTTAGTGAATGATCTTATGAGGTACATTATGTCTCCTGTGTTTCTGTGATGTTAACCTTGGTCAAGGTAGACCACTCTTCCCATTAGAAGTCATATGTTGCCTGTGTAATTAATGATTATTTTTAGTGGGAACTCTCTGAGACTATGTAAGTACATTCTTGCTCTTCATTTTTTATTTTATTTTATATTTTTTGCTCACTGGGTTTAACATGCAATCAATAGATGCTGAGGTCAGTTGTGAAAGTTGCAGATGGTAGTGTTATGTTTTCATCATTCATTAGTTAGTTAACTTTGTAATTTAAGAAAGACAGTTTTTTCTGCCTAACGTATTTGTTTATATCAGCATTTTTGATCTGTTGATGTCACTCTGTGTTGTGATGCTCAGATTGTCGCAGATTTGACCTGTGGTAACTCCTTCAAGCTGGCTTCCATGTCCCCTGGTCTTGAAGACTTCCTTTCTGGATCATTGTATTATTCTGAGCTGACAGTGCATCTGTATCATAACAGAAGTTAACAGGGAAGCCACACCTCTTCTACAAGCTTGTTTAAGTCTCTTCCTGGTCTTTGTATTTCTTCCTGATTCCCTCAAATCTTCCCCACAGGGCAGGGTATTCTAGAACATTTGAACAAAGTGTCCACAATGGGACTTAAGCCTCTTGATTCTCTGGACAGTGGGTTTTCTTCACCCAGCCCTCTGGATCATCCGGGTCCCTTTGATAGTGTAACTGACCCTTATAAGCACATAGGGAGTGGCATTATTAGGAGTGGTCTTGTTGGAGTAGGTGTGCCCTTGCTAAAGGAAGTGTATCACTGTAGGATGAGCTTTGAGATCTCATATGTTCAAGCTACACTCAGTGAGAAGCACAATCTCTTTCTGATGCTTTCAGACCAAGATGTATAACTCTCAGTTTCTTCTCTAGTAACTTGTCTGCCTGCACACTGGTTCCCTGCCATGAACATGGTGGACTAAACCTTTGAATGCCAGCCCCAATGAAATGTTTTCTTTTATAAGAGTTGCCATGATCATGGTGTTTCTTCACATCAATAAAATTCTAGCTAAGACACCCCTGGGTCCACAGAACAGGGAAATTCTCTATGTCTTACACCATCTGCTAGACTTTCAAAGGCCCACACCTTGCCTTCACTCTGAATCTGTTTCCTCTGAGAGTATCATATTTCCCAGACAAATAGGTATGGGGAGAGGGAATTTCTAAGCAGCCACCCTGCACAATGATGGCCCTTACAACAAAGAAAATTTGGCTAAAAGTCAATACTGTTAGTGTTGAGAGCTTCTTTCTACTGATTTTCATCCCAACTCTATGTTTTCCCATTAAAATGTGTAGTGGGAGAATTGGGGAGCTGGTGGGAATCACCTCTAGAGAACCCTCTAGGCCCATACACTTGGGAGTAACTAATAAAGGACATTCTTTTTCAACTTTATAATCTCCAATGGCTGTCTCTCACTGGCTACACTTAAGTAGATGCTCAAGAGCAGGCATCTACCTAATGTAATCCTTAGGGGTCAGCTTTCTGGGGTACAGAGTGAACAGAAGAGTCAGGGGCAGCAAATTTGGGAGACGACATGCATTATCCAGTATTCTTTTCTATCTTTAGTATCAAGGACAGTCTTTCTGATGAACTGGTTGCCTCATTCAGTTCTTCATTAGTTTCTTGGCTTGACAGTTAGAAGCCTTTCCCATATCCCAGCAAGCTTTCCTCTCTTTATTTTTTATCCTTTTTAGTGTCCCTGGGAGTTTGTGCTCACCTATCTTTCTTTTTTCACAAGAGTTCTGAGTTCCTGTTGAGCAAAGCTGAACTTACTCAGTGGATATCCCTATGGTTTGGTACAAGAGTACCTTATCCATGCAGTAGACAGAATGTGCTCTGAAAACAAGTGTCTGAGGGGCCATGTCACTGGATTGAGTTACTGAAGATAATGCAGTTGTCAGTCAATGGCAAAAGGTTGGGCCGTGTTTTTGGCTTAGAAAGCTAAATATTGGGGTCTTCTGAGTAGCTTCCTAAGGGTTATGAGATTGACTGTGACTGACCTTGTTAAATCTTGACTGGGGGTCTGGATCTACCTGTTGGATGTTAGCAGGCTGCCACCACAGTTCTGGTATATACTTATGAGAGATATACACCCTTTAACTGAGACACTGACTGCCCTTTAGAGCTAAGCCACCTGATCTCCAGTCTTGGCTTTGACACTGTTAGCCTTGTGATCTGTAGCAATGGAAGAATGATTCTCTTCCAACAAATCTGAAATATGGGGCTACATAGTAATGTGGTAGGGCTGTTGTAAATGCTTTCTGAACTCATCCTTCATACCTTGGGTAGCATTCCCACCCAACTCCCCTCCCCCACAAGGTTAGGGGTGGGAGAAGAAAAAAGAAAGAGAATGGGGAGGAGAGGGTCAGGGGGGAAGGGGAGAAAGAGAACAAGAATTTGGAAGTCTGCATATTCTATTCCATCCTCACTGCCATGACCTTGGTACAGCCCACCATCCTTACATACCTTTGAAGAAACCATGACTGCTCTCCTTCCTCCTATTCACTTCTCATAGCACCCAGGGTGACCCTTTGAAAATACAAATGAAATAATCTTTCTCCTTTTAAGCAGGGCATCTCTAGAGAGTAAAGCTCCTACTCTTATTCTCTTGGTCTCTAGGTCCTGAGTGATCTGATCCTGAATGCTTGGTATCTGTGAGGGTCACCTCTTTTCCCTTGCATTTGCTGGGTTCCCCATACACAGCCCGCACCATTCCTCAATCCTGTTGTTTCTCCCTGGCCTCTTGTCCCCACTGCCTGGACTACCTCCCTTTGCTTTCTGCGTATGGCTAACTCCAGAACATTTCTTGGGAGGATGCTACTTCCTCCAGGAAGTTTAGCAATCCCTTTACTGAGAGGTTTCCACATCTTGCTTTTTTTGTTCTTCTTAATCTCTTTGAATTCTATTTGGGGCACCTTATATTTGATCTCCTTACTGCTTCCTGTCCTCTGATAGACTATAAGCCCTAGGAAGATAACTTCTCCCCTTATCATGAACACTGTGCCATGGGAAGGGCTGTGTCCATCTTGTCTGGGAGGGAGAATGGAGAACAGTGGGCTGTCAGTGTCATGTGACCTGGTGACTTGACCTCAGAGACTCTTATAGCCTCTAGCCCTAGGGAGTGAAGGGGAGAAACCAGAGGGGAAATGACAGGCACACTAACCACCAGTACTTCCTGTATTCTAATCCTCGGGAGTCCACTGCTGCATCCAGTGACACTGTACTGGCCTAATCAGCCTTAGGCCACCAGCTACTGTCCCATAACAGACAGAACTGGGTTTACCAAACAGTGATAAGGTAGCACAGGGTTAGCAGGAATGGGGGATGGGGGTTCAGTTGGTATTTAGATGAAGCAGAGTTTTGATGAGTGTTCAGCAGGCTGTGTACAGTGAAATTTGCATCAGCTCTGGACAGAAGTAGATGCAGACAGCAGTTTCCTTGGAAACCACAGGGAGGAAGGTGAGGAATGTTGTGTCTAGAAGCCCTTTGTCTGGAACACTCACCAGGCGGTAAATCAAGACTGTCTTTTTGAAATCAACATGACTTAGTGCTCCAGGGTGTGGGAGAGAGATTTCATTCAATCTTTCTGGTCTAATTTCAGACCATCTTTCTTGATAGTCTCTCAGTAAGTGGGAAAGCAGCAGTCTTAATAACGGCTGTGTTGTATTGTGACTCACCTATAGCAGCCTGCCCTAGGAGTCACTCGGCAGGTCTCTGTGTCTGTCATCTGTCTTATCTTATTGTCTGTGTGACACAATGAAGGGCCGGAAAATGTTTACTTTCTCATTTAAGACTAAGTTTCATTTTCTGGGGGTTTATGAGTGTTCCCCCTTTCTTTGATTTCTGCAACAAGCTCCCTCAAAATGGATACCTTAAAGGGGAAAAATGTAAGGTTTCATAGGTCTAGAAGCCAGGGTTCAAAAGCCTGCTGCAGGTCTAGGTCTGCCTTTCTCCTAGTGTTTTCTTACTGCCTACTGCCCATGGCTCTTGGTGTTGCTTGGCTTGTAGATACATAACTCAAGTTGGCCACCATCCTCATGACCATCACCACCACCACCATCACCACTGTCATTATCAACATAATGTTTCCTTCCCTCTTTCCCTCCTTCCTCTCTCTCTCTCTCTCTCTCTCTCTCTCCCTCCCTCCCTCCCTCCCTCCCCCCCCCCCCTCTCTGAGATAGTACCTCAGAGAGTCCAGGCTGGCCTAGAACTCACTATGTAACTAGGAGTGGCTTGACTTTCAGACCTTTCTGGTTCTGCCTCCTGATCTGTGGGATTTCAGGCATTTGTTATCATGCTGATTTATGGTGGGGTGGGGATTGAATGCAGAGCTTCCTGCATGCTAGGTAAACACTCTACCGCTGAGCTCAGTCTCCAGCCCCTTGGTCTCCATCTTGACATGTTTTTTCTGTGCTTGTCTCTTTCATGAAGGTCTTCTGGTAAGAATATGGTTCTATTAGATTAATGACACTTATTTTTCTAGTATGGATTCAGATCCATTTATCCAATTATTCTTCTATCATTTATGTTGCCAAGTAAGAGTAAGACACTTAGGACAGATTAGGGCCTTAACCTGCCTTTTAAGAGAGATATGGTTTAACTCCTAACAATAAAAAACAGAATAAATCTAAACTCCAGCCTTCTGAGGAGCAGGGCCTCCATGCTACACAGAGTGGGAGGGGCACTTGTTTGGAAGGATTTCAGAAGCACATTGAGATCTACATTTCAACTTCAACACTGTCCTCATGTTACTTTGCATGGAATCTCCACTACATGGGAGTAAGTACAGAAGTTGGTCTGTAGTGGGTCCTGATCAAGTGAGGCAGGTTTCAAGGTACTGTCAGTCTCTACTAGATTAGGAGCCAGTCTCAGTGTGGACCCAGGTACTAAGTAAGTCAATCCTGACCCTTGGCAGACTATGACTATCTGTAATGTCACATGCCCTGTCTCCTTTATTAACATTGGTTGAAAAAAAAAGTGGACATAAGTTCCTAGTGGCCAAGTTCTAGACATTATCCCTTCCCCAGCCACCACGAGGAACAAGACACCTTCTGCTCTAGAGAACTTGGCAGTTTATCATGGGTGAAGTACCATCCTCCGACATTCCCATTGCAATTCCAAGGCAAATCCTCAAGGGTTAAGCAAATTCTGATACAAGCAAATGCAAAATGCTAGTCTGTTTGGTGGGGTCACTTACATGCTTAGCCTCCCTCCCTTCATAGATAATGATGGTATTCACCACAGTGCCCAGCTCTTCCATGATACCAGCTTTCTGGAAACCAAACAGGTTCGCAGGGCCAGCAGCAAAGAGACCCTCCCTTTGTGGGAGACAGTGTGACCCTAGCTTTGAGAGGGACATTCCCAGTACCAGAGGATCATACACACTGTCATTTTTTAAAAACATCATTCCTACATCATTTTGCATGGTTCAGTGACCTATACTAAAGAAGAGAAAAAAAAAAAAAAAAAAAAGCCCCTTTGGAACAACTCTGGGCATAAGCTCTTGGCACATTTTGATCGTGGGCTTTGGGAATAATCCTGAAAACATTTGCCTTCTTTTCTTTCCAACTCCCATATGTTCTCCAGAGCAGGGCCTAGGAGCAGAATAAGAAGAGAGGGAGAGGGAGGCTCAAGCTGTGATAAAAGCAACAGGAAGACTTGCCAGGATCTTACTTTAGCTTTCATTACAGAATTTCTTTTTGGATGATTACAGTTTGTCTTCCGTCTTTCCTCTACCCCATGGCATAATCTAAGCTTGAGAGTAGCAATTTGTTTGACTTGCTGCTGAATCCCTGGCACCCAGCACAGTGCCTAGCACTTGAGAGCACATGTGGAAGAAGTGAAATTGACTAAGTGACTAATTGGCCACTGTGATTGTTTTAAATTCTGAAAGCCCTGAGGCTTAAAATCCAACCTTCTATATTGCCTCCTGGAAATTCTATTCAGTATATCTGCTTAGAAGAAAAGGCTTCTAAAAAACCTTCCTACATCTAGGAGGATCCATAAAAAAATAAATCACTTTGGTTGCATGTGAGAGGGGGATTGGGTGATTAGAGGCCCCAGAAGGCTTGGGGGTTTAACAGAGTACCACTTTGCATGGCTTTTATTGTGAGTGGGACATTACATGCTCACGAAGAAAGTACAATTTAAATTGAATATTAAAAAAAATTAAGGTACAGAGCAGTGCAGTGGGAAGTTTTGGTATGAAGAGGATTTTGATTCATGTCTTGCTAACAAATCGGGGGAGGATCACGCCTGTGCCCAGATCTCAGGCACTCCTGGAGGGGCAGGAGTTTTGCATTAAGCATGTTCTTAAGCATGTTCTTGAAGACAAGAATGCGCTCTTCAAACAGTGTAGTTACATTTTGATGAAGAATGGAAAAAGTTGCCTCAGTGCTGCCCCAAAGCTCGAGAAGAAAGATGGGGAGTCTTTCTGTGCTGATCATGCTTGAAGGAATACCCTAGCACTTCATGCTCAAATGAAGAAGAGCAATCCAGGCCCTCTGGGTGAAAGCCTCTTGTGCCAGTTGAGCTCATAGGCGAGCTGAGCTCGCAGACCCCAGAGAGTAGCCGAAGTGAATCCAGACGGATACTGGATGGAGACAGCTGGAGTGATGGGGAACAGGAACCCATTACTGCTGATGAGACATGAGGAGGTGAAGCTGATAGCATAGAAGACTTCCTGAAACATGCTGGTGTCTATACAGCCGAAGAAGTGGCTCTTATTATGAGAGAAAAGCTGAATTGTTTGCAATCTTTGTACATTGATCAGTTTAAACGACTCCAGCTCCTGCTCAAAGAGAAGAAGTACCGTTATTCACATAATCGGCAAGTGGAACACGAAGCTTTAGGTAGTAGTCTCCTGACTGGCTCCGAAAGACTTTTGGCTAAAGAGAGAAAGAATTTAAAGCAACTAAAATGTCTTAGGAGATATCGGCAACGTAATGGAGCAGAAGCCTTGCTGCACAGACAGCTGAAGGAGCGCAGGATGCTGGCCAAAGACAGGGCTGCTCAACAGGCTTATACCACTCGTTCCAGTCAGAGGTGCATGGCCTTTGTAGATAATGTTTGCTGCTCCAATCAGTCTCTTCCAACGACCAGACACTGCCTTACCCATATCTGTCAGGATACAACTCAGGTTCTCTTCGAATGCTGCCAGGGATCTGAAGAGGTACCCTGCGACAAACCAGTTTCTGGAAGCCTGTCTGAGGACCCCTGCTGTCCACTGCACCTCCAGTTGCCTCCTCAGATGTATAAACCCAGGCAGGTACTGTCTGTGCCAGACGATCTGGAAGCCGGCCCCACGGATCTGTACTAGAGTCTGCCGAGCTTCAGCCCACTGAGAGTTTACCACCGGAGTTCAGGGATGACTGGGGTGTTGTGGGCGATGGCATGTCATACCCTCCGTTGCGCTTGCTCTTTATCTTTCTCTGACTCTTGAAGATCATTCGGCCACAGAAATTGCCGGAGGTCCAGGACAGTTGCAGGTGGCTGGGGACAGGTACAGATCCCAGGGGCCTGGAAACCTAGAGAAAACCTATGCACCATTCCCTCAGCGTGGATTGGCTGCTGCAAATGGAAAACCAGAACCGACTCCTATCAGTTGGCAGTTCGTTCTGGGAACTGTTTGCCTTTGGATTTGAACTTCCCATTCTTCAGACCAGCATGTATCTCTGATCATCTCTCACCGAACAGGAACGACTCAGACCACATTGTTTCCTTCGGGGCTTTAGGTGCTACAGATAAACATAATCCAAGTTTGTGCGGAATGGATATGTAATATTTAAGCTTTGGCATTTTTGACAAGGAAGAGTGTGAGATGATCCCTGCCTTTGGGATGCAGTGCATATTGGCAACTTGCCTGAGAAAGAGACATTGCTGTAGTGGGACTTCCCAAGTCACAGACAAATCCACATGGATGTCTAGGTTTAGTTGTGGTCAAGAACGGTGCTCTTCAGGTGTTGGCTCTTAGTGTCTGCCTGGCCGTATCTAAGCCTGTGTTTAAGCCTCTACTCCACATAACTGGGCACTAGAAACCCTTTCCCAGTGAGCTGTGGCTGAGGAAAGCAGCTCACAGGTCTGGGCTCTCCTTAATTCTTCTTGCTTTTAACTTATATAAATTTCTGTGGTGGCTCCTCTATGTAAGATATAGTAAAGTTACTGTCTATAGTTTCTATTAAATGTTAAAATGTTATAAAAATGTAAAAAAAAAAATTAAAGCCTAGTGATTTTGACTATGAGCCAGGATTGAAATTGCCTGTAGAGACCAGTTATTTCAAAAGAGTGCAGGCTCCAGGCAACTTCCTAGTTTCACAGTGGTCCTCCAGATGGTTTCTTGTTTAGCCAATGGAGGGAGGGAGGTCTTTGGGGTTCTGAGATGCACAAACATGGGGTTTTCTGCTCTCTTTAGTCAACAAGAGCTTGGTTTGGCTGGAGCACTGAGGAGCAGCGGATCCTTCCAATACCAGCACACTAGGCTAGAACTGTTCCACATGGTAATTCTCCCTCTGTGTTGTTCTGCTCTGGACTATGTGGAAAGGAGCAGCCACATGCTAGTTTATCATTATTCTTATCTCACACTAGAAAGCAGGCCAAGGAGGCCTGGCACAGATAAAGGTATTCAGGCTAGTCCTTGATTCTGGTTTCAGATATTTTATCCCACTTTTTTTTTTTTTTTTTTTACACCACCATTATATGGAACTTGAAAGCTACTAAGTCCTTTCTGTCCTTTAAAGCCATTAAAAAAGAATCTGACTGCTGAGCAGAGCTCCAGAGAGGCTCAGAGATTCCACAGTTCTTGTGATGACTCAGGGCGAGACCGGAGTGGGTTGTGTATATAGGGTTCATTGTATGTCTTGCTATTTTGTCTGGCTGGGTCAGATTCTGGCTTTACTCCCTACTGTGTGACATGAGTAAATCCTTCCTAGAGCCTCAGCTTCTTAAGCAGAAAACTGGTGATTGTAACAGTGTATATTATTCAGAAATTAAAAGTCTCAAGTTTGATAAAGCATGTGCTCTGTTTTGAAGGCTGGCTTTAGCCTGGTAATATTTACAACAATAACCCATGGTTTGAGGGTCCCCACCAAAAACTGAGGCTGGTGAGATTGGCTTCATGGGCAAAGGTGCTTGCTGCTGAGCCTGACAGTAGAAATTTAATCCCTGGGATCTACATGGTGGAAGGAAAGAACTGACCCACACAAGCTGTCCTTTAGTTTCCACCCATGTGATTATGAGATGTGACAGGTACATTCTCTCTCTCCCCCCTCTGAAACAGAAATAAATAATATGTAATAGGAAAAGGAAACTCATGTTAAGAACTATAATCCTTATTGTGCGTGTTGAGAGTGCATTTAGATGGAAGACCTCTGGGGAGGGACTGAGATTAAGAGAAGAGATTTGAACCAGACCATTCTGTCTTGGCATGTGATGCCTCTGCCACCTTGGGTCCCACGAAGAGTCCTCCCTAGAATCTGATCTTGAATTTCCAATTCTTCAGAACCATGAGCCAAATAAACATCTGTCCTTTATAAACTGGTAAATACGTTACTCGCCTATAGTGGGCAAGTGCAGGGGGACACCATATCAGAACTCCTGGTGAACCTATTAGACTTTCTGAAGCCCCTTGAAGAGGAGGTAGGAGGGATGATAGATTAAATCAGACAGCATAAAGAAGTCTCTAAAATACACTCCCTTCTGACAGTCCCTCTCATTCTGCAATGGCCTTTTTTCGGCTGCTGCAGCTTTCCTCTGGGTACCTGCCTCTAGTCTCTTTCCACCTCTGCATCACATCTTCTTCTCACAGCTGGGATCTAGCCATGATCTAGACCCCAAAGTTTAAAGCTTTCCCTGGAACCTCTGGTTTGGAGAACATGGTGAAGCTGATTACCTCTCCTCCAGAAATGACCATGCCAAGTTCCATGGCTAGGAAGAAGCTTCAGGGTGTACCAGCCACAGGTGGAGAAGCTAAGAAGTTCCTGGCCTTGTCTCACCACAACTGGACACCTAATGTGGTCTGCAAAAGGTGTGCGGAAACCCTCACTGTCCTCTGTGACAGCAGCTGGAGGTTGTGGTCATGTGATCACATCTTCCTGGGTGACCCTAAAGGTGACGGTGGAACTCTTAGCTTGTTGAGCTGGCCTTCATCTCTCAGGCTTTGTGGTAGCCATCTTTGTGTGGCAACCCCTTAGGAGTCTCCTTTCCTCTACCGGACTTACAGTTAGAGCCAAGACAGAACTCCTACACAGGAGTTCCCTGAGTATTACTGGTAATCTGTGCCCCTGGACAAAACATAGATGGGATTTACAGAGGATAGAAAGTCTCTGGGTGTCAAAACAAGGTTCAGGAGGTGCTCCTGGAGCTTAGTGAAGGGAGGAGGGTTGAAATTAACATTACTGTGGCCATCTTAGACAAATAACACAAAGGAGTCACCCAAGCTCTTAAGAGTGGGTGTGCAGAAGTCATCAGCTCTGCAGGGCTCCCTGAAGTCCCTAAGCCACCTCAGACTTAGAGAGGTGTTGTTTTTCATGGGAATCGGCCAAATTACAAAGGGAATGACAGCAGTATGGTTCCATGACATTGCCAGGAACAAAACAAAACACTCAGCTCTCTGTTCATAGAAACCTCACCGCCTACAGTGTCACAGAGGAGCAGGAAACACACATTCCACTTGTACAAGGCATATATGTAAACACAGTCTGGGTAATTAGTAGTCTTGGATTTCCTGAAAAACACATGCTTTTCTATTCAGTGGGTTGACAAGAAAGAGTCTAAATCATTCTTTGCCAAGTCGAGGGGTGGCATTTTTACCAAAGAACTAATATAAACTGATTTTCGGTGGGGATTTCCAATCCAATTTTCAATCTGTGTTTTGAGACTTTTCACACAGATCTGCAGAACATCTGTGTTCACGTTGGGGCAAGTAAAGGAAGCATAAGCCTGCAATAGAGTCTCTTGTTTCAATTTTAGCATTGCCACACCACCCAAGCTGTTGGATGTACCAAACCTGGGATGTTTTTGAAGAGTATTTAGTCCTAGAGCATGTGGATTTACTTGTGGGCATCACTAAAAATGCTGAATAATTAACTAGAATTTGGTTTTAGAAAATGGGTTGACCACAAAGAAATTGTAGGAAAGAATTGCTAATGCCTTTTTGAACACGGTCTGCTGGCACTTCCTGTAGGGTACTCTCCCCTGCCAGGGGGAAGAAGAGAGGGACTAACAGTGTTCTATGGCAGTAATCTATTGAGTACCTGCCAGATGCCACACAGTTGAGACAGATCCTCTCTGTTTTCTGTGACTGGGTTTTCCTAAGGCATTGCTGTGCCAACTCCGAGGCTATTTAGAAAAGACCTGCACAGGTATAAACCATGACCACAGTGAAGAAGGGCTCCGCCGTGTGTTGATGTCCTTACCTGGTTTGAAATCTAGACATTTGGAGTCAAAACTATTTACAGAGTATGGGCACTGTTCCTTCTGGCCTCTCCCAGGGATGAGGGTGGTGAGGGAATCTTGCCTTATTTGGAATGTCTTTTATGCAGCCCTACTCACTGACCAGGTCCAGGGAATGCAAGCAATGGCTAAGCAAGCCCTTGCTTTCCCTTTGCCTCCACCCAATTCTTCTGCTGTGACTTAGGTCCAGCAGATCTGATGCAGAAGCTGGAGACTGAAAGTCAGTGCACAGTGAAGACACAAAGGCAGGAAGACCAGCATCCCCAGCAACCCTTTGCTGGACACACCTGAACTCAGAGGAGGATGAC
This sequence comes from Micromys minutus, assembly GCF_963924665.1. Lineage (NCBI taxonomy): Eukaryota > Metazoa > Chordata > Mammalia > Rodentia > Muridae > Micromys > Micromys minutus. Next base: position 1,955,058 of record NC_137962.1, on the reverse strand, counting down.
TTGAAGCTAAGTCAAATTGAGTCTCATTTTTGGCTTGGTTAAGGTCTCACTGTATGTTAGAATGACACATAATAGGTCTATGTATTTATGAGATCGGGCATGAATTTTGAATATTCATATACACTGTAATGATCAAAGCAAGGTAATAATTAGCATTTGGATCACCTTTGATGTGTTATGATTTGGATGTTAAATTCTTTCACAGGTTTATGTGTTTGAACATTTGGTTCTCAGCTGGTGGAGCTAATTTGAGATGTTGTAGAACTTTTGGGGTATAGGGCTTATCCACAGAATAGGAAGGAATGGAAAGATAGGCATAAGAGGTTGGAAGTGATCTCATTTTGCTGAGCCCCAGGAATGCCTCAGACATGAACAGCAGGAGACGGGGCTCTACTGTGCACACTTTAAAGATATGTAATCCAGACAGCTTTCCTTTCCTCTACACTCCAAACTGAAAATGTTATTGTACTAAAAATGCAAATGGAGCTAAAATTAGTGTAAGTTCACTCCTTCAAAGGCACCTACCCCATTTCCTGAAACAAACACATTTACATGATTTTATTCTAAGAAGAATATTCATTCAACTTAAAAAAAAAAAGCCTCTTAAAGCATGAGTTTCTGCTCCTCTCCATCATTTTTGTAAGTTCAGTAGTTGTTCAGCTGTTCTACTTTAGGAATTTTGCTCTGGTTTCAGTGTGGCAGACATGGAAATAATTTTAGCCAAAGAAAAGGCAGATACAGTGGTGTGGTCCAGGCCAAAGAAGCTAGAGAAAGCCAGAGAAGTTCCTTTACAGATGAGCATACCTCGCTACTTCCTTATTCAGTTGACATCTGAATTAGACCACCTCAAGACTGTACAAAATATTTTTAAGTAGTAAAACTGTACAGGCAGAACTCACATATCCTAAGATATCACAGTCTACAGGAAGATAACTCAGGCCTTGACCCTTTGACTCCATGGAAATGTGAGGTGTAGCACGGTGTGCTTTGTAACACTGTGATTATTCTGTTCTTTCTGTTTGTGTGCAGCTGGCCTTTGCTGGGATTGTATGGTCTTGGGGACATAGTTATGACATTGTGGTGGTTCCAGCCAAGCTGACCAAGGACTGGCTTCCCTGTTTTAAATTGTGTTCTCTGGGCTTGACATCTGTTTGACCTCTATGTGTTACTAGGTCACCATGACCTGTCTTGTTCCTTAAACTTCATGGAGACTGGGGCTAATTGTCTCCGTGACTGTCTATGTGTGCGTAATGTGCTTTCTAGGTTTTCCTTCCTGGAAAATGTGTGTTCAGTTTTGTAACACCTACATGCTTCCTTTTGGGTTTCTTAGAGCTACAGATGGTCCTCTAGGAACTATGAATATGTCCATGTTCCCTCTCCAACTTGGTAGTTAAGTTTTTCCAAACATGAATCAGGCTGAGATCACTGGCCTAACCTGTACTTTGGATTTGGAAGAGAAGAGCAGAGGGCAAGGCTTACATGCAAGGACACTGACTACCAAAGCCAGTGAAATAGTTTAAATCTTCTGTAAAATAATCCCCTGCTCTCTCTGTCCTCTTCCATCTTTCTCTTCCTCTTAACCCTCTTCTTTCCCTCCCTTCCCCTCCTTTCTCCCCTCAGCTTCCTCCTCTTCTCCTCCCCTTCTTCATCATTCTCTTCCTTGTCTTTACCTCCCTCTTTTCTTCTTTCTTCCTGCTCCCCATATGCTTTATTCTTTTCCTTTTCTTCTACTTAATCTTATGTAGTCCAGGTTAGACTGGGGCTTGCTTTGTAGACAAGGATAACCTTGAATTCCTTGCCCTTCGTGCATCTATCTTTCAAATTCTGTCATTATACCATGCCAAACAAATACAGCTTTCTTGTTAGTGACATTATTAATAAGATTTCAATACTAATGTCAGAGATAGTCAAAATCTATCTCAAGGTCAGGAAGGCTAACACTCAGACCTTGATCAATCAGTTTGCAAAGCTCCTGATCTTATTTAAGGATGACATCATGACAGTCTTCATGATATGAAACTGAAAACAAGAATAAAGCTCATGGGCACAATGTTCAGTGAAAAGCACATAGGAGAAAGTTGTCCACCTATTAAGTTTTAAAGCCAATAGAATTTAACTATGGTAGTAGAAGTTAGATTAATCATCTTTGACATGGGATACAGGAAGATGGAAGGGGGCATAAAGAGAAGTTTGTGGGGAGTGCTGATAGTATTCAGAATCTGGTCTGTCTTTAACATTAGTTACATAGGCATATTTGGATCATAAAAATCCAGCAAGCTGTGCTTGAGAGCTGTGCACATTGGTCAGGCCCAATGATACAGGAATGTAATCATAGCTCCTCAGTGGTCAAAGCAGGAAGTGTGCAAGTTCAATGCATGAACAACTCAGCAAGACTGTCTCAAAACAAAAAGTGGAAGGGAGGTAGGGATACTGTTTAGTGTATGCTTGTCTAACATGTGTGATGCCCTAGGTTCAATCCCTAATTAAACAGCAGCAAAAAAGATGTGTGCATGTGATTGCTATTATGTTATACAACAATTTAAAATTAATCAGTCAAATAAGAAACAAAAATAAATCACAGAAATGAATTTAGAGAAAATTCTATCACATCCTCTCCCTCCATAATAAGTTAGTTTTAATATGTGAAAACCATTATATTATATAGTTGCAGGAAAGATGCCAATTTTTATCTCACTGTCTTCAATCAACAGCCATCACAAGTTTTTTAGTATTATATAATCATCAACTAGATGACTTTATATCCCATCTCATATTTTCAATGGCTCAATTTGTTTCTTTTTTTAATCTCATAAATCAGGCAAAAGCCCCTCCAAGGGTTATGAGTAGTGTGGGACTCATCACTAATGATACTGTTAATCTTTGATGCTTTTTACATATTAATTTTACTGATGTATAATGCACATAAAGAAAGCTGTTATGGTTTGAATGAGAAAATATTTCCTATGGGCTCATACATTTGATGTGACACTTGTTCCTTGGCTGGTGGTACTATTTGGGGAGGCTTTGGAACCTTTAGATAATGGAGCCTTGCTGGAGGAAGTATGTCTATAGGGGGTAAGGTGAGGTTTTATAGCCTTCCCCTCCCTCTGTCTGTCTTTCAATGTCTTTCTTTGTGTATTTCTCTGTGTCTTTCTCTTTGTCTCTATATGTGTCTATCTCTGTGTCTCTCTGTCTCTGTATCTTTCTCTGTCTCTGTCTTTCTATGTATGCCTCTGTCTCTATGTGTATCTCTCTGTGTGTCTCTGTCTCTGTGTATATCTCTCTCTCTGTTTCTCCCCTTCCTGACAAGCCTCATGCTCCTGTTGACATCGCTTCCTAACATGCTAGATTATATGCTCTCTAGAGCTGCAAGCCAAAATAAACTGTATTTGCCTCTAAGTTGCCTTTTTCTTCAGGGCATTCTGTCATGGCAACAGAAATGTAACCAACACAAGCCGTATAGCACACATCATATGTAAGGGTTTGATAAACTTTCACCAAACATACTGTGTCACCATCATCAGACTAAGGAAGAAGCTATGTACAGATCCCCAATAACTGTTCTTTGTACCCCTATGCATCACCCCTTCTCCCCAGGGTCAACCATCAGAGATGTGACTAAAGAAGTCCCCTGGAGCCACATCACCCCGTCTGAGATCACGTGGTTTTATCGTTGGAGAAACATTTCCCAGGGAGATATGGTTATATGCAATGTTAGTGTGTGTCTCACATTCTTCCCCTGAGGGACATAACTGAAAGGCCACTTTTCTTGAAGTCACAATCTTTTCTTGGGACAAACCCAGGCTTATCAAGTGAAGGAACTGTGTAAGGGCTACTGCAGCTCTTTTGTTAGAGATCAGACTTTAACAGTGAAAAAACCAGTTTGCAATGGGCTGGCGGTTATGAATTTAATTTATAGGGCAAACAGATCATATTTGAGCCCTCTGATTTTTTTCTGCTGGCTTTGATCAGTTGTGTTTTCGAAAAGTTGTGTACTTTGTGGATAATAGGTTTGTGTTTACGTTATTCTCCTTTAGACAACTGTAGACTATGCACTTATGTACCATTTTGCCCCTAATATTAGAAATGCTATTTTCTATGTGTTTATAAGTTTTGTCCTGTAAGCCAAAATGACTGAATTGAGAAACACGTGTGAGGGAAGTTTCAAAGACAATTAGATCATGAGGCTCTGACCCAATGAATTGTCTATCTACCAAGGATTTGAGAGACTATGTATGGACCTGTTAAAGTGAGACCAGTGGAGAAAGTATGTCCCTGGCAGGTGTCATTGCTTGTTCTCTTCATGCTTCTGCTCCACTCTGCTTCCTGGCCACTTTGAGGCAAGCTACTCTACTTGGGAAGGGTCACCACAATGAATGGAAATCTCTGAAACCATCTTTCTTTTAATTCATTTCTGTCTAGATTTGATGATAACAGTCAGAAAACATGATCAGCTATGATTTTTTTCCATGCTAAATATACCACAGTGGAATTTAAAAGCAAACAATACTGACTTAGTTAGGTTTTCTTTCGCTATGATGAAACACAATGACCAAAAATAAATTGAGGAGGAAAAGGTTTATTTTGTTTATGCTTCCATATCACAGTTCATCTTTGAAGACATTGAGGCAGGAACCTGGATACAGGAGCTGATTCATAAGCCACGAAGGAATGCTATTTATTGGCTTGTTTCTCAAGGCTTACCCAGCCTGCTTCTTATAACACCAGGGACCAAAAGTCCAGGGGCAGTATGGCTCAGCATGAGATGGGTTCTCTCATATCCATATCAATCATCAATAAGGAAAATATAACACTGGTTTGCTCACTGGCCAAACTGGTGGAGGGCACTTTCCCAAAGGACTCTAGTTTGACAAGTTGATGTAAAACTAGTCAGCACAGATATGTACTATTATTTAGCTTAGATGGGATCTAAGCTTTCCTTTCTCCTCATCTTTACAGATGCATGAACCCAGAGAATAAGGAAGCATCTAGACAGCCCAGGTGTACACAGCACTTTATGAATATTGAACAATGTAGACAATGTAACTGTGGGATTTCTCTAAAGGAGGGTTGTGCACAGTTTGTGAATTGCCCATCAGGAGATGCTTATGCAGACATTATGCTGCTTAGAAATATAAAGAACTCAGCACATTCACTCTGACTTTTGATTCAAGATAATGAGTGTGGGATAATTTCAACATGCATAGAAATAATAGATGAATTGCTCATGTATATCAGCATTCTAAAAAATGACAGGGCATGTTTATGGACCAAATTGGGAAAAAAATCTCTGAGTTTAAAGAATGATGGTCCTTTGACATTGTGAATGAATTGGGTTCATTCATGAATGAATGTGGATGAGTTCACTTAATACTCTATGCAAGACAAAAGGATGAGTAAAAATGTGTGGTTGCAAGGTGAGCAAGAACAGTGATGACAAAGAAGGGATGAGCAGTGAGTTCCTTCTTCAAGTGAGCAAAGAACTGGAGTGTTGTAGCATAGGAGACATGTGAGCAAGTCCCAGCAGGGGGATGACAGGAGCAGTCACACACTTTCTCTGTCCCCCACATTCCATGAGGGAAGCAGACTTTGCCACACACTCACCAGCCATGATTGACTGCTACCATGGACCCAGATTCTGACATTTCTGAAACCATAAGTCAATCCATCTTTTCTCCTTTACATTGTTCTCCTTTGCACTTAGAAGTAACCAACGTGTGTATGTTATGCCAATGATTCAGATAAATTTCAAACACTCAGAGGTGAAACTTGAAAGGCAGGCCTGGAAATGAATGGGAATGTGGGGGGGGGGGGTGTAGGAAGAATTCTAACTGCTGAACTTGCTTACAGCACATGAGATCTCAAGGCTTGCAAACCCCACCTGCAGAAGGAAAGGATGTTGCCACATCTGTCAGGCCAGAGAAAGCATGCTAGTTTGGATTCGGTACAACTGCATATAACCACCACCCCTAACAACCCTGATTTTAGGAAGAAGAACACTGATTAATTTTGCTTTCATGGCAGGAATTCAGAGATTGTCTATGTACAAATGTTTTGGAGGCTCTCCAGTCAGGAGAGATTGATGTCTCTCTGTCTTTCTGTCCTTCCATACTTCCGTCTTGTTCCTACAGCTGGGGTTGCCTCATGATCAAAGGAAGTGGTTGGTCCCTCAGTTGTCAAATCAACATTCAGATAAGCTCAAAGGTGACTGGGCATGAGAAGTGCCAGCTGAGGGAGCGCCAATGAGATTTCCTGTGAGCCCTTTCCGAAATGTGGGACAGCCTTGGCTACCCTGATAAGAGAAGGAAAGGTCCCCTTGGCTCAGCACACTGTGTCCCCAGTACACCTGGGGTTCTGCTTACTGAAAAAGGAAGAATAGACTTTTGTGACATTACTAGTTATTTCCAGAGTGACTGGCTGAGTTCTCCTTTGCCTGTTTCTTCCCATGACTAATTTCTACTGATGTTCAACTGTGAGGCATTCTGCAAATGCCTGCACCCGGTGGTTGTTCTCTGCATGAAGAACACCAGGGATTGGGGAATCCTCCAGGAATGTGAAGAAATGCAAAGAAGGGTTAAAAGATTTTAGGGTCACATGTATGAGAGATTCACACTTTTGTGGTCTGATCTGTGGACACTACGGTCAAGAAGAGAAAGATGGAGGTTTCACAACTGATAGAAGCGTGCCATTAGGTAAAAGATGCTTGAAGTACTTTGGGGTCCAGACTGAGTCCCTAACTCATGACTGAAACTTAAATCACAAGAATTTTCCAATGAAGGGAGCACCATCTACCTTAAATGGGTGGTTAAACAGTTCACACCATTTCTTGGTATAAAAAATTGGATTGTGGGAGAATTATGATAAAAACATGGGACACTTATCTGCCATCTGTGAGCATGTTCATTGAAACTGGTATGATTTACATAGTAACTGTGAAGTAGGAGACACTACACTAGCTAAACCTTAGGAAGGTGTCTCTACCTCTGTCTCTCTAGTCACCTCTGCAAACACCGACTCATACAGATCCACAGTGAAGGGACACCACCACTGTCTACTTAGAGCATATCCTTCAGAGCCCTCAAATAGCTGCTGAAGGCCACACGGCTAATGAGTGCCTATGCCCCAGTTTCCTTATTATTCTCTGTTTGAAAGTCTATTTTCTTTCCACTCAAAGATGTCCACCTGCTGATGCTTCAGAAAATAAGGTGCTTTTCTCATTGCCTGTCACCAACATAGTGATGCAGCAACTCCTGTAAAGGAATCACTGCTGTGATGGAAAGGTGTTTGTGGAGCCTGGAGTGGCCAATGCTGCAGAAGGAAAAACGTGGCAGCAACAGGCTCCACTGCCCTGCTTAGCTTTCTCAGCAACGTGGTACAAGTAAGTCATTTGGGAAAACGTTATCACCAAACTGGTGTGTGGGCAACTCTGTGGGACAAATTTGTTTTTTAATGACTGATATAAGAGGACCCAGGCCACTGTCATTGGTTCCACCCCAGGAAGGTGTTCTTGAGTATTTAAGAAAGCAAACTGAACTTATGAGTTTCTCTGACAGAACATGGGTCTAGCCTTCTTTCCCTGGTCCCAGTGTCTATGAAGACTCCACACCAAAATCCATCCTCCCAATTCATACTGTACTCCAAGGCCTGGCTTCATGCCAACACCTAGTGGACCCAGGCAGCCTCTCTACCTCTTCAAAGTGATTCTTACCCAATAGATATTGGCTCCCAGCTATTAGAGGAAGGGACTAGGGCTTAGAGAGCTGAAGAGACCAGTAGAAATAGAGGAGTCAGGTTTTAAGTCTCCAAGCCTTTGTCATGGCCTCTGGGCAAAATTGACTAGCTCTTTTGGAATCAGGCTTCTTATCCAACCCTGTAGTCCTGGCTCAACATAGCTTCTTATGTGCAGGTTGCTGTCCTGGGTCATACAGGAATAAACAAGATAAACTAGATTGTGCATTCTCCCTCAGAGCACTCAAGCCTTAGAGATAGACTCACCACCTGTTTATTGCCCATTTCTGCTGCTGCCACCGGTGGTGCAAATGTCCCTAAGGGAAGGGAAGGACAATAGCTCCAATCTGTTTTCCACATGGGCTGTAAAGTTAACCAAGCTTCTCTATCTACTGCTCTTCTAATACAGAGTAAAGTCCTTAAAGTAAAGCTTAATGCTGCAGCCCCACCTTAGACCCTCCGCTCCTCACCATGATTTCTGTTTCCTTCAGACTCCTTTATGGCCTTGCTCACTCCTTCCACTGGACCTCTGCATGTGCTGTCTTCTGTTTGGAGTCTTATCTTTTTTTTTTTTCTCTCACACCCTCCCTGGGCCATTGCTTCTCTGAGTGACTGCCTGGTATCTGAGCTAGGTGGAAGTCCCCCTGTAAGGCTCTCTGCCTCTGCTCCCAATACTTTGTCCTTGTTTAGTATGTCCACCTGTAGCTGGGGGTCTGTAATTGATTGGTTTATGTCTTCCTTCCATGCTCCATGTATTTATTTGCCCAGGGACTTTGTGTGTTTTAGTGTAACTCATGCTCTCCATGCAGCTAGCATGAGGTCTAGACTTAATAATTATCTGCTGCTACTAAATGAATAAGGTCAAATGGCCCCCATTGTGAGGTGGGTCTTATGTCTACTTGTGTGTCATGTATTACTCGAGTTGTTAGGGTCAAAGCCTGGGCTCTGGAAGCTCTAACTAGCTAGGGTTGGTCACCCATTCTTAATACGTCAATTGAGACAAATAATAGTAGAAAGCATTATATAACATTAGTAAGAGGAACAAATAAAAATGTCTAGTATCCTACCAAGTCCATCTTCGTGGGTTAAAGTATAAACACAGAGCAAGAAACATTCACCACTGAGCTGTCCCAGGCAAGTATGGTCCTGCCTTCTACCACTGCCTAGCATCTCTCCTTCAAGGTGGTCTGACAAACTCTCAGACCTTCGATATCTCTTGCTGATAAGCAAGATCTCACTCTAGATGGCAACAAGCTTCAGTTTTTCCCTTGTCCCAGGTGGAGATTCCTGGAGAAATTCCACTTCTTTGGGGATCATTGTTTCAATAATCCGAGAGCCCAGGTGTGTCTCTTTAAAATATATTTTCTCTGGGCGGGGAATTGGACCCCCAGGAACAATGTAAAAACAAGGTACAGTGGTGCATATCTTTAGTCTTTGAGGAAACAGAGACAGGCAGATCTCCAGAGCTCATTCAGTGGTTAGCCATCCTAACCGAATTAATTGGTGAACCTTTGGGTTCAGAAAGAGACTGTGTCTCAAAAAAAAAAAAAAAAAAAAAAAAAAGGATGGAAATTGACAAAGTAAGACATCTCGTGTGTTCGTGTGTGTGTGTGTGTGTGTGTGTGTGTGTGCATGTGAACTCGAGAGCATGAGAGTGTATGCATACACATGCATGTGAACACACACAATTATGTGCACCTGTGTGTACCTGATCACACATACACAAACATGTACATACACACACACACATACACACATTGTGTATACCAGTTTTGAAAGGTAAACAGACTATTTTTCTCTTTGGCCTGGGTGTCTACAGCAGAAGGGAAGATTAGGTACCCAGCCCTGTAGCATGTCTGCTACAGGGGAACTAAGTTTACCAGCCTTGTTTTGGGGGAATTTAAATGTTGTTTAAAGAGTTAAAATGTATTCTGAAATGGATCTAAGCTATAAGGAAACAAAGGTGGGGGCTCATGACAACTTGGGAAATGGGTATTCTAAAAATAGCCCTCCTCTTTCCAACAACGCCAGAGCTATATGAATCTGTGAAGCACATTTGCTGTTCAGTGTCTTTCTTGGAAGAACCATTATCTGAAGATAAAACAATAATTTAGGGGTAGAGTCTAGAGTGCAAATCCTGTGGTAGTCTGGCCACACATATGTTAGCCCCAATTCATCTCCACTTGTCCAGCTTATATGGAGACAACAATTATTTTTAAATGAACAGGGTAAGTTTATGTTTATTAACTTTTGATATTAAAATGTAACATGTTTATTGAGTAAGTATTGGGAGAAATAAAAAAAAATAAGGCAAAGGAAAAATTATACTGCCTGGATAATCATTGTTCATGTTGGTGTATTTCTCTAGACATTTTTATCATCATTGTGTATGTTTTTATTTTTATAGTATGCTGTATGTTAGGAACCATACGCACTCCACCTCGAGGGTTAGCTGAACTGCCTGCTTGAAGGCCTAGACCTTGGGAATAGCACACACCCTCCATTCAAGTTTAGATGGGCCCAGTCTCAAGCAGATCCACACGTGTGTTCCTACTGAGTTACAGGCCCAGGGGTGTTGCTTCGGTGAGCAACTAGGGAATTTGCACACTGCCTTTGTTGCTGTGTATCCTGAGTGCTGGACAGAGTAAAGCAGTACATTCTGGTGACTCGAGTAATCCAGTCATGTCTTTTCTTTCAAATCCTCAGGCCTTTGCTCGATTCGGAGCAGCTGTTGGCGGTGCAGGTGCCACCAAGGCTGTACGTAGTTTTCTAGTACACATACAAACACCTCTAATGAAGTTAGCATGTATGCCTTGTGATGTGAGACCTTCTGACCTTCTCCTTAAGGACTGATCATGTACATTAGCACAGTTGAGAATGATGCCACTCTTGTTGCTCTTCTCTAGAGGAAGTATTGCCCAGGTAGCAAGCGTCTGTCTCTCAGCACCTCAGGAAAATTCGATGGCATAGTTGCCAGAAATGGAAGATCCAGAGCCAGAATTGACTGAACAGTGCTTAAGTCTAAAGTCACAAGGGCTGTGAATCAGTGGTGGAGTGCTTGCCCAACATGTACCAGGCTCTGGGTTTGAATACCAGTACTCTAAGTTTGTATTTCTGTTCTTTTGATGAACCAGGAACATTCTAGAGTGACTTTCTATGAAGATGTGACCACTTTGCCTCTAGAAAAGTCACAGCTATGCAATGTTATTAAAGTATATAAAAGAAGCCCAAGCACGGCAGGGTACAGATCCAATCCAAATATTTAGGAAACAGAGGCAGAGAGGATGAGAAATGACAGTTATTCTTGACTGTACAGGGAGTTTAAGATCCATGCAGACTATACTAGATCCCATCTTAAAAAAAAAAGACCAGGAAAATAAAAGCTATAGTCTTGATGCTTCTAGTATCAAGAAAGGAACCCAATTTAGGACTTTGCTCAGTACCACCCTAAATGACCCTTTATGACAGAAGAAAGGCTTATGGGCCCAAACATCCTGCAAGGGAATTGAGGCCAAACATCCCAATCCTTTGTTTTCCTTATTGTGTCTGAGAAGAGGCTCCCCAGTTCAACCCCCACCATAGATAGCTGCAGAGCACAGAAGTTTCCTTTCAAGACACCGATGCCATCTGTCTGCTGAATACACTATTGTTTCTCAGACTGGCTTTTACATTCTGCACTTGAGACTCAACACTAGAACCTGGCTCACCTGCTGGTCAGGTGAGGGATGAGCAGAGGCAACAGTGATCATTCATGTCACAGTCATGTGACCAGCGGGAACATAACACTTGGTGGGAAGCTGTGATCTAGCAAATGAGAAATCCCACTGGGTGGCAGGGAGCCTGCTCTGGTGTTCCCCACACATGTAATAATAGTTCATATGTCTTATAAGAAATTGTGAACCTCCGAGATTTGGAAACTTCCACAGAGCAAATTAAAATGAACTTGTCATAGCTCACTACTGTGTCAGTACATGTATGGCTGACTATGAAGGTAACCCAGCTGTATATTGTCTCTACAGGGCAGTGGTTATCAACCTTCTAATGCTGTGCCCTTTAATACAATTCCACATGTTGTGGGAACCCTCAACCATAAAATCTTTTCATTGCCACTTCATACCTGTAATAATAAATATAAATATTTTTGGAAGTAGAAGTTTGCCAAAGGGGTCCCAACCCAGAGGTTGAGAACCACTGCTATAGTTGGCTTTCAACAACGAAGTATTTTAGATGATTTAAACACATTTTTGCTAAACGAATTTGACAGCTTGAAAGTGACTGTGTCCTATAATCCTGAAGACTTAACCAAGTGATTTTGGGGATGAATTAAATAGATAGCAATTTCCTAAATACTTTCAGTCTATTTACTAAGACATTTTATTTGAAATGCAGTGCTTCTAATAAAATCTCAGACCCAGAATTTAATCTCTTAAAAATAGAATCTATTACATGAAGAAAAGGCTCACTGAGGTCAATTTGAGGCCACTGGTCATTAGCATGGAGTGAAAGTCATTCAGGTTACTTGTGGGTAAAAATAAGATTTGGGCTTTAGGGGTTTGAAAGATGCCAGTCAATGAGGCAGTGAAAGACTGCCAGAGTCCATAGTCTTCCTGATTTGTCTCAAGACACAGAGAAGGCCATTGGATCTCAGGCATCTATCCCTTTAGCATTCAGCACAGTACCTCTTGCAGCACATGATTTTAGAGGTTCCTGTACAGAACAGAGGAGAGCGTTCAAGGAAAGAGATCTGTGCTCTCCACTGCCCCTACGAACCACCCACAACGATCCTCCGGCTGATGGCGCCTGGCAGGGTGTAGATGAAGAGGACCAGGAAGATGATGAGGATGATCAGGATGAAGGCGATGATGATGTACTTCTTGTAGTTTTTCCAAATGAGGTGGTAGAGGCACTTGAAGGGGCTCACGAACCACGAGAAGGAGGTGTCTGGACGGCTAGAGAGGGAAGCAGGGAAGGGGGTCATGTTCAACAAACTGTGAGGAGTCTAAATCTTCCAGGAAACACTTCTGAGTCTGTCTCTCTGGGGACCCATAGTAGAGGTCGGAGAGTAGCATGTGTGGGGGTGGGTGGAGGTCGGGGATACCATTCTGCTGAAAACAGCAGAAATGGGTCCATTTATCAAGCTCTGTAATGACTTGTGCATGGTGTTAAAAGTTTCTCTGATTAGAGTCAGAGCCTTGTTAGAACCTACCCTGAAACCCACAGCCCCTATCCCTCTGTCTGTGACCAGATCATCTGCATCAAATCTACTTGACCACCTCAGTCCATCAGAAGTGCACGCCCTGTCTTCCTGCCTTACCTTGATAGACCCTCTTTCTGAGCACAGCAGATTTGTCCTATCTTCCTTTAAGTATTTTATGAATCTCTGTGCTGCTTCTCCTAAGTAAGCGGAAAGCTGTTGAAAGGCAGAACTTCTGCCTTGCATTTCTTTTGTGCCCTCCAAAGTATTTTGTATTTTGAAAAATTTTTTAATTGAAAAAAATTTTTATACAGTATATTGTGATCACAGTTTCTCCTCCTCCAACTTCTCCCCGTCCCTCCCCCATCTCCCCACCCACCCAACTTCATCTCCTTTTTTTTTCTCTCTTTATTTAGAAAACAACCAGGAAAAAAAAAAAAAAAAAACAACCCAGAATCAAAACCGACCAACAAAGAAGTAAGGCACAAAAAGACAGACACACAAGAATCCATAAAAACACAAAATTAGAATCTGTAATATATAGGCAAAAGACCAGTAAGACCAAAAAAAAAAAAAAAAAAAAAAAAAAAATCTCAAGTTTAGCAACAAAAGGTTGACAAAAATACCACTGAGCTCATTCTGTGTTGCTCATCTATTGCTGGGCACGGGCCTGCCCTCAAGTGTGGTTATCTACCCAGTGAGACTCCATTGGAGAAAATTACTTTTTCTTTTACAAGCAGATGTCAACGGTAGACAGTTTCTTGGTCAGGCTTGGGAGCTGGTGCCCACTTCCCTCTTGCAGCACTGGAACCTGTGTGGACCCTGTGTGTGTTATTCTGTGAACAAAGTGTTTTTAGATGGGTGGTTTTAATAAACAGCTTTGAGTTAGCGAGCAAGTGCTGTTATGTTCCTAACACTATGAGAGGCAGTAGATGGGTAGAGACAGCATCCTGCACCCTGGGTCTGGGACAATAGGACAAATGTGATTCCAAAAGGCATTTTATACTCATCCTTCAGGATTGTTCAGTTTTTAATGACTGTGATCAGGAATCGGGTGCCATAAAGTACCATCATTTTTCCAATAATTCTGGTAATTTTTTAAAAAAGTAATGATGCACAAAAAATAAAGTGTTCTTCTTGTATCAAAAACAAAGCAAAGCAAAATAGAAAATGGTGAAATTCCGTTGATTATCTAATTATGGGTGGTGACCAAGGTGATGATAGGCATCGAGCACATGGGTTACTACGCTCTCCTCAAAAATCTCAATTACCACAACAAAGCACTGAAGCAAAATTTTCAATAAAGTGTGAAAACATTGTCAATCCTGTATACACATACATACATACATACATGCAATTCATATGCACATATCATGAGAGGAAGACAGGTAAAGTGCTCTGGCCATGCTGGTGGAGTATGTTACAGACAGGACCTGTTCCATCTGCAAACAGTCTGTGATCTTCGGGGCACTTAATTATAGAAACAATAGGCAGGTTGGATGGCACTAATTGGCTGGCCTGACTCCTGAGTTCTCTGTGCAAGAACAAAGCCAGGGCCTCAGGAACCCCTGGGATCCCTGAGGCCCTGTGCATGCCCCATGTTTCCAACTATAGCCCAGCCATACTCACTTGGGCTTGGCCAAAGGCTCAGGCTCCTTTCGGGCTTTCCCAACGGGGTTTTTCTCAGCTTCTTCTGCTGTGACCAGGTGGAATTCAGCTTCAACCTTGCCCTGCATAAGACAGAAACTGCAGTTTCTGGGGCAAAACCAGCATTCTCAAAGTGCCATCATATTACCAGGAAGTACTTTGTCTAGTCTGTTGGTTTATTTTGAGAAATAGCTGTTTTCTGGTCCTGGGAGAAACTATCTCGTGAGGAGTCATTAAAGCCCCAGGGTGTGTCTGGAAAGAGAACTCAGTGGGAAGAGTGGTTGTTATGAAAACATGAAGACTCATGTTCAGACCATTATCACCCATATAAAAGACAGAGGTGTCAGAATGTGTCTGTAACCCCAGAAGTCAGGAGGCAGAAACAAGCAGATGCCAGGGGCCTGGCCAGCTGAAATGGTGAGTTTCAGGCTGAGTGAACCAACCTTGTTTCAATAACAACAACAACAGTAGCAGCAGTACTAGTAGTAGTAGTAGTAATGTGGAGAGGGTTGAGTGAAGATATCACAATATCAATGTGTTCTCTACACATGTATGCCGGGCACATGTCCTTGTGCACACATGTGCACACAGGCATTAATCATACACACCATCACCACCACAGAGACCATAACAACGTTATTGAGGAGTTTTGTGTATGAAAGGGGTATCACATATAAGACATGCATAGATATATAGACACAGATATCCATATGAACAATTGCCATCATTAATATAAGAATAAGTAAGGCTAATGATAGAAACTGAGTACTCATTAGGGAGCTAATGACTTATGGGGCAGGTTTCTTTCCATCAAAGAAACTGTCCTTAGGAAGGAATTAGTAGATATGACCCTGAATTTTCAGAATAGTTTCCCAGCCACCCATTATTGTGTGTGTGTGTTCACTAATGATATCAGAATTAGCCTTTCTTCTTAGAACTATCTCCCATTCCTCTGTACAAACAGCCCTTCTGATTCCTTCAAGCATTATGCCAAAGTTATTGGAAATGATATAAATCCTGGACTGGCAAACTACAGTGCAGAAATCAAGTAATCCTTCCTTGTTTAATTATTCATTTACCGAATTACAAGCCCTCTGTAAGCGACTGCCAGTCTGGGTACTGGGAACTCTAATCAGCTGAAACACCTGTTTGTGAGGAATAGATTTTCTCTCTTCCTGCCTCCTTAGATTTTGTGCACTGACATCCAAGGTGGTGTGACAGGGAGGGAACAGTAGAGATCATAGCAAATGAAAGCATTTTAACAAATGCATATTAACAAATGCAATCAATGCCATAGTGGCTCTCTTTGGGGCATATAAGTACAGATTATGAGTATTTGGTTTATTTTCTACTCCACACAACCATGAATATGTGTGTAGTCTTTTATTTTCATCAATAAATTATGGCAGTCAACATGCTCAGAGAATATTTAAAAACTGGGAAATAAGTGATATATAGTTTCTGTAGTTTATAGTCATGCTTCCACACAATGACCAGAATATAATAATAATAATAATAATAATAATAATAATAACGATGATGATGATGATGGTGATGATGATGAAGTTTAAATTACAGTTGTACATCTTGTCTCTGGCTCTATTTCTATTATCTCTTGACCTATCTCAAAAATAAAGTAGCTTTTTTTTTTTTTAAATAGAGATGTGAAGCCAAAGATCAAATTCTGTTTCCAAGGATGCACAGATATAATAAGGCGTCCAATTAGAATCTGAATTCTGATCTATAAGACACAAAGTCTCCTGATATTTCCTTAATAACAAACTGCCTGACAACTTATTCATTAATTGGTTTAATACTGAGTTAGAAGGTTTAAATGCCATTCTCAGATGATTCCATGCTGTCGTCATAACTGCCTCCTAAAGGTACTTGTCTCCCTGGTTCCTCATCTGTCAGATGTTCTAGAATATTCTGAGCATAATATCTAGGATGTGCTAATGGTAGAGTTAGCTACCAGGGAGCTCCTTATGACTTGATGATTGGAAGAAATCTAAGAAACTAGCTTAAAATCGATGGCCAAGGGAGCAGTCTCATTACAGAAGCAGATATTTCTTCCAGGGCCCTCTCAGGGGTGGCTTAACCTCTGCTGAGCAGTGTTTTGTAAACTCAGAACTTCATCTAGTTGCTCCAGTTTGATAGCTTGAGAGGTGCTAAGAAGTTACCAAGTTCTGTAATTCTTAGAACAGAATACAAATCAACAGGAAACACTAAGGTTCAGAGTAAAAAGCAGGCTCTTTATATTCCACTGCTTAATAATAATAATAATAATAATAATAATAATAATAATAATAATAATAATAATAACAACAACAATAATAATAACAACAACAATAAAACAACAACAACAACGATAGCTCAACTACAGAGCTCTGCAGCCCAAATAGTGTTTCATACATCTAATCCATTCAAAGTACCCAGGAAAATAGCATTTTTGTGTCTGTATTGCAGCCATAGCAACCTGGGCATGGAAATGCTTGTTAATCTCTGTTACAAAATTATGCTGCGAGTATCAAGTCCCATTACTTTTCTTTTTGTGTTCAAGTGACTCCTTGCTGAGGAGGACAGACTACTTGGTTTCACTCTTACATAGCTGACTGAATAAGCAGAGATGTGAGGCCAATTTATATCCAAGTGAGGAATTCAAATCTATCATTCATTCTCTGGTTCAAAAGCCTAGTTCAACCCAAAGCATCATTAAGCATCCTAGGATGAAGAAATGTTATTTAGATTTATTTGCTTATCTACTTATCGCGAGAAAGAGAGTATGTGTAGTATGAGCACACGTGTGTGTTATCGTGCAGAGGACAACTTGCAGGAGTCACTTCTCTAACCCATAGGGAAACTACCCAGTTCCTCAGGCAAGGGCTCAGCAAGAGCCCTTACCCACCAAGCCACCTTTAATAGCAGTGTATAACTGATTTTTCTGAAAGGTTTTAAAGGAATTCCCTAATCTTTGCTATCATTCTGGCATAAGTATTTGCATTTGACCCTAATTAGTTCATTCAAGGATCACATAGAATCACATAGCTCAGCACGGACAGTAGTTGAATGAAAATAATCTAGTGATCTGCATCAAAACAGTGTGACCTTGAGTGAGTTGCCTGTCCGGTTTAAGACTCTCTCTCCTAAGGATGCTAATAATACAAACACCCCCACTCCAGGATAAGGCTACTCTCAGACATGCATAGATGAGTCTCACAGGTCCAGAGTGTAACAGGAAGATGATACAGAGAAGGCTGAGCACATAAATTCTGACCTTGTCATAGAAGGCATTAGTTATTATTATGAAGAGTCTTACTTATTCTGGCATCAGGAATGGGGGAAGGTGTGACTGTCACATTCTGATAAACACCACTTCTCACCACTATCTCTGAACGCAGAGGGCTTCACTTCCCACTCTATCATCAATATTCAGCCTAACACCAAGCAGAGGTCTTAAGCTAATAATATCCTGCAAATGTAACTTAAAATCAGGGATAGAAAAAAAAGTCATGGGCAGTTTGAGAGACTACCCACTAACTTTATGACATCTGTGGATGGGGAAAAAAGACAAGGAAAGGTCCCTGAAGAGACTGTGTGTGCTGTACCATAATTACTGCTTATGAGCTTCAAATTTCAACACATTGAGAGTGGCTATCAGGTTAACAGAAGGACCATATTCAGAATGGACACAGTTTTTGTTTTTGCTTTCTACTAGTAATTATTGCTCATTAAAATGCAACTTAATTGGTATTAAAAGAGTGATTTGCAAGCATTCATGGTAGACTGTGTATTGATAAAACGCTTTGAAGAAAAATACATATGAGAGGTATGGTTTGGATCTGAAATGGTCCTACAGGCTTATATTTTGAGTGCTTGTTCCCTAACTGGCTATGTCATTTTTGAAGACCGTAGAACCCTCAGGAGGTGAGATCTGGCTGGTTGAAAGTAGGTCCCTAGAGAGGGTCATCTGGCTCCATCAACTTCATTCTCTGTTTTCTGGTCCACAGTGAGAAGAATGACTTTTGCCACACAAATTTGCCAGCATGACTTCCTTGCTATGGTGGACTGAGTGGCCAGAACCTGTGAACCAAAATAAATCTTCCTCCTTAAGTTGTTTCAGTCACAGTCATATGAAAGTGGCTGATTCACTCATATGTACATATATACATATGTGCGTGTTCTCGATCTAGGAATTTCATTTCTAAGTACCTGAATTAAAGAATAATTCAGACCTCAGAAAAGGCTTTTGTACTGAGCACAAACATTCTTAAACAAGTGTTTCAGTTGTCCTGTGTGCTTTAACTAGGCATCTGAGACTCTTCTTGGGTATTTTGGATATAGGTCTGAAGCCAGCTACTTTTGATAGAAGATGATCTAGAAAAAAGAATCCAAGCACTAAAAGTCTTATTTGTTACCAGGTGATTTTGATACTAGATTTTTTCAGAGGGTACAGTTAGATGATGTAGTTTCCAAAAATTTCACTCGTCTGTAGTGACACAGTTAAACATAAGTCAAGTAGAAAAAGTTTCATCATAATTTTAAAAATAACTCTTGATTCTAATTGTTGATAATTGGTAGATATGATTAATTATTTATTCCATCATTTTGGGGGTGGGAAAGTAGAGTGATCATGATTTTTCTTTATGATGGAAAACTCCTAGATGGATGCTAACTAGTAAATGGAGAGAGGGAGAGGGAGAGAGAGAGGAAGGGAGACAGAGAGCGTGCAGGAGGGAGAGAGGAAAAATCCTTGGTAGTTATAAGAACCAGTAGGTGAAAGGTGAAAGGTGGAGGCTGCAGAGAACACTTATATTGCCAGTGTTATCTGCAAATGACCTGCTCATGCAAAGGAGAAAATGTAGCTTTGCACGAACATTTGATCTTCCATTTGCCAAACTAACCCAACAGGGCCATCCGTTCTCTGGGAAGAAAATAGTAACCTGTATCAGATATACTGATTTTCAAACAAACTACAATGTGGTAACTTTGGAATTAATGCATCTAACTCCACTCAGAGAAAATGCAAGGAATGGGGATTAAGAGAAGCAATGTCACCAAAGAGATAAACTTCTGGGCGTGCCTGTGAGCAAGTGTTTTCAGGCCTAACTAGGCAAGAAGCACTGAATGCGTGAGGCTGGAGTCCTGTACTGAATAAGGAAAGGGTGAGGTCAGCCAGTAGACTCCTCTCTCTTTCTGCTCTATGCAGTGTGACAGGCTCCTGCTGCCTCCTGTGCCTCCGGTGCCTTGACAGGCTTCATCCCTTAATCCCTGAGACAAAATAAAACTGTCTTTCCTTACGTTGCTTTTGCCAGGTAAATGTCATAGCAAAGGGGAAATGACACATGCGAAACATAAATATAACCTGTGCCTCAGCCGTAGTTTTCATGAGGTGGTATGCATATGAGTGTGTGTGAGCTCTCCCTACCCTTTACACTTTCAACTTTCCTGTGGACATATATACTCAACCTCAAAAACAGCCTTTATGCACAAACACTATCCTCTTGTCTTAGAGAATAGGAATCTGTTACATATGTCACAATCCATGTGCTAAGCAGCCTCCTCAGCCAAGCTGTGAACACAGAGATACCAAGAACTCACCTTCCTCATCACTGAACCTATAGCTTTTAGCTATAGAGGATAGGGAGAGCTTCTCACGAGATCTTAAGTACAGCTGCCTCCTTTTTAATTTAAGGCATGTCCTAGGACCTAACCTTGGATAGATGTTAGTTTGTGGGGTTTGCCTGTGGAAGAAACTCTCTGATCCCCATATCTTACACGAGTGATCTCTTTAGCGGTGGCTTTTAGGATGACTAGTTGGTGAAGAGATATAGAATGCAGACTGCAGTGTGCACATGCCCTTCAGCTCTGCCAAGGGCATCCACCCTGAGTGATCCACACAGACAGCTTGTCGTGACTTTAGGATGGCAGCGCTGAACACTAGGAGCTGTGCGAATCCAAAGTGTCTAAATTACACGGCCTGGACTGCTGATGAGCAGCTTTAAAAAATAAATCTGGCAGGTGGTAGAGACTGGAAACAAATCCTTTCTCCCCTGCCAGGGACTGAGGCATAGAAACACTGAACATTTCCAATACTTTGTGGATAGTATATGTACACTCTTGAGAAGAAGAGCAGTTGGGGAGCTCCCACTCTGTAGATCAGCTTAGTCTGCAGCTTACAATGTAGCCTATGTTAGTTTCTGATTTGGAGCAGTACTCCTGCCTCAGCTTCACAAGTGCTGCGAAAACAAGTTGAGCCATCATCCCCAACACTATGAATAATTTCAAAGCATGAGAGAACCTGTACAGCGTCCAAATTTGAGTCTGTGCTAGGAAAATACCTCTGTGGTATATAGTTCAGCCCTTGCACCTTAGAGACATGAGCGCTGAGACTCAAGAGACAGAAGGTGACCCAACAGTGGCCCAGGTTTTCCTCTACATGTTGCTCTTGGATGTTCCACCTTCCTGTCACATCAGGAGAGAAGCGCTGGTGGCTTGGTCCCCTGGGTATGTATGTTGGTCTGTTATATAGCAGAGGATGAGGGAAGCTAGGGCCAACTTCCTTCTACAACCATGGCAGGACTTTCAGGATCTGACAGACAGTGTGAGTTAAGAATGAAGTCATCTCACATTCTCCCTTTAAGATGCATAAGGGAAACTACAGGTTTTTAAAAAAACTTAATTCTTTTTCTTGATAACATGGGAAGAAAACTAGGCATGGTATACAATATGCCAGGAGGTTCATGAGTTCAAGGTCAGCCCAGTTTATGTAAAGAGAACCTGTCTACAACAAACAAAGCATGTAATCTTCTAAATAGGATTTTCCTCTTTCTTTCTCTTAAGAGCATTTCCTTTAGAAGAGCTATAATTATAAATACTTTCTCTTCTCTTTGAAATGTATATAAGCACCTTTGAAAACTAAATAGGCTTTTACCCTTTAAAAACCTTGCAGGCCTATCTTTATTATGAGCTTAGGAACTGCTTTTCTGCAAAGCAATAGCAAGAAAGTTAGCATCCTAGCCTGGGGCTATAATGCATTGTGTAAGTGCAGGTCCCTGGGAGACTGAGGCTGAAAGACCATTATGAACAATTTGGGGAGACTGAAGACCTTGTGTATGTATAAAAGAATGAGAGAAAGAAGCCAGGGGTGAGAGCGAATCTAAATAAATCTACTGCTACTTATGAGGGGCACTAACTCTGGCATTCACCTCATTCCAAGTCACAAAATGTCTCTTGCTGAAAAGATTTAACAAGTATCCCCAGCCCCAACCTTGCCCTTCACAGCAAACCGATTCTCTAACTCAGCTGAACACTGTAATCACTTGGACTAGTTATCTTTCAGCTAGAAACTAGTTACGGAGTGGTTGTGACTGCTTGTCTGGGTAATGACGGGGTAGAGGTAGGGGTTGTTTCTGTCTCTGTGACCCTTTCCTTGTGGTATATGAGACATCCTGGGTTAACTATTGCTTAGCAATTGTGTCTATTAGTTTTATGTCAACTTGACACAACCTAGAGTCATTTTGGAAGAGGAAGCATGAAGAGAAAATACCCCTTCCCGATTGGTCCATCGGCAAGCCTATATTTAATTCTCTTGGTTATTGATGTGGGAAGGCCCAGGTATCTGTGGGCAGTGCGGCTCCCTGAGCTGGTGGTCCTAAGTGCTGTAAGAAAGCAGGCTGAACAAGCCAGTAGTCCACCATGAACACACATACAGTCCTCTCATCCCACAGAAGCAGTAGGGTGTGGAGTTCAAAAAATGTTTAAAAGAAACATCCCACCCAGTCAGTATCTTTGAAAGGTCAGGAACTCCAGCCATATGTGGACCAGGATGGAGTCCAACAAAGAGAAAATGTCTCTACCAGCTATCACCCTCTCCAGGAAGTTGCAAAAGGACCGACTGACTTTAAAATTGGGTCCTGTGTTTGGAGGTTAAGGAAGAAGGGAATTATACTCAGACTGTGCAGTAGCCACGGTTTTATGCATAATTTCAAGAAATGTTTAAAAAAATTAATGACAGGGACATGAGTTCAGATGCAATGAGGGAAAATTACCCAACAGAGATAGCTTATGAATCGAGAAATATGAAAGGATTATTAATGCATTTATAAAGCTTTAGGACGGCTAGCTTCTTGGTGGGAACTTTGCTTTAAGGGCTCTAAAAAGTCACCTCAAAGCACTTAACTAGAAGCTTACAAAATGACTCACTGAGAGAACACAATGTCCCCAATGGTTCCCCAGCTCACCCCCTACTGTTGTCACTCACCGTGAGCTCTTTGCTCTTTGCAAAAGGCCACCAGCCACGCACACGCTTTTGCTGGAATATGGAGACCTTGCTCTCCTCACTTGCATTTTCAAACTTGGATAGATCGCAGGCTTTTGCAGACTTGGCCGCCCGAGGGAAACTGTTAAGGTTCATTTCCAGGGAGCCTGTGAAGAGATGCCCCTAACAATTACAGAAGGCTTTCCAGTGTCTGTGGATCAGCACAGAATCACATGCTCACTTGCAGGTACCCACTCAGTGTTACAGTACGTGTGAGATGTGTGAGATGTGCCTGCTATGAATGAGTAGGTGTAAATGGAATGGAGAGATGTATTGCCATAAAGAATTAATAACATGGTGGCAGGTGGAAGGCAGGGCTTTGGTTTGGGAAACTAAACCTACTGGACACCTTCCTGGCTCTCTGTTCTGTTCCCTGAGTCTGGATGATGGGTGTCAGGTTTGTTGTACTTCAGTACTGAGTTCCCATAGGAGGCCCCCCTCCATTCATTGTCTTCATCCAGGGTCAACGTCCTTCCCTCCTCTCCCCCTTCTCATCTACTCTACACTGGCATAAAGGACTCATGTATCTCACACCAACAACTTTCCTAGTATAAAGCAACATTTACTAAAGGTAAAACTCTAGTGCATGTACATCAGAAAAAAAATTTTGGTCTTTCCAAACTGGCCATGGCTTTGTGTAGTAGCAGATAGCCCTAGCCTGCCTACCTGCCCTCCTTACTTTAAAATATCCAGTTATAAAAATTTATTTATGCCTTTTTATTTAAGTATATATTTATATAAATTTACATAAAATATAAATATATATCTTTAAAAATGAGATTTTCCTCTCACATTCTTTTGCACTTAACATATCCTCCTCAACTTTCCAAACCACTGACTGTTTCGTATTTTAGTGGTTGCGAGGCTTCTGTTTACTGAGTGCCCTCTGTTTGTGAGAAGCTGTGGTTAATTCTTTTTCCTAAAGATTTACTTTATTACTTTATGCCTTAGTGTGTGGGCATGTATATGTGTCACAGTCGTGTAGGTGCCTGTGCAGGGCTGAGATACCCTGGGACTGGAGTCTTAGGTGGTTGTGAGGCTCCTGATGTGAGTGCTGGGAACCAAACCCAGGGTCCTCTGCCAGAGCAGCCCATGCCCTAAGTGCTGGGCAACCTCTTCAGTCCCTCTGGTTGACATAACACATTAGTAATGAACAAAAAGCTTAACTGTTTATTTTAGATAGAGCAAAGATCAAATTGTCTGGATGTATTGGGGCCTACAGTATGCACAGACTATAATTTATTTTGTCAGCTCCCCAGTAATAGCACTAGAATTATTGTCCTCATAACAAAATTACACTCAGCTCTCCCAAAGCTAGGGTGACATCCTTAATAGTAATGCATGCTCCAGAAAGCTAGCAGGCTTACCCAGAAAGTCGTCTGAGGAAAGTCTTTCAAAATCCCAGACCTGCAGCACCAGCACGGCGGGAGTCTTACATTCCATCTTCTCCAGAGAAAAGATGTTCTCCCGTTTGCTGATGACAATTTGCTTTTCAGCTGGCAGGTACTGGAAGGGAAACAGGAAGCGCCAGTTGAAGTTGCCTTCTCCAGTCAGGGAGTTGTAATGCACATCTGTCTCCTGCCTGTCATCCTCCAAACCCTTGATCCATCTGCATAAAGATTAAGGAGATTCAAACCTTCAGAGCATGTCACTCAGGCATCCACAGAGTCAAGAGTGACCCAACCAGCCTCAGTGGGGCTGAACCACAGCTTCAGGTTACATGTAGCCTGTGTTCGGATGGAAATTTCCATTTTAATATGAAAGAGAAAAGCTAGGATCCCAAAAGAAGACTCTTCCTAAAGCAGGGTGCATAAGTGTCTTTGGCTGTTTATAGATGAGAAGCTCTGTACAATTAGGATAGAAAATAGGAAAAAAACATGAAGTTCGAGTCTCTGCCACACTAGGAATCCTCTTAGCAAGGGGTACGGTCAACTCTACACTAGTGTGTTAGAACTGGATTACATCGAAGCCTCTAAAATTGGGTATTTGACCTGCTTTTGGGTCTAGGAATGGCTTCTCCTCTTTGATTCTGGGTCATTTGGGGTACAGAGGACAGGGACAGCAAGGGTGTAGGTTAGCTGCTTATAGATACTGAGCTTCCAAGTTCTACTTGCTCACTGTATAACTGTTGGTCAGTAGTCTAACTTCTTTGTGTCTCACATCTGTCTTTAAATATTAAAACTGGTTTTGGCTCCTGGTTTACCAGACTGTCCTGAGGAACTACATAGCACATCTGTTAAAGACCCTGGGAACTCTGGATGATCTATGACAGACATCCTTTCTTTTCAGTATTTTCCATCGTTTTTCCTCCATTCTAAGAATAATGTAATATTTTCAAGTAATATTTTCTCGTAGTACTTTATTCATGGTCAGTTGATCTAGAAAACAAAGACTTTTTATTCAAACAAATTGAGAATTCAAACAACTAGAGGCATTGAATTCCCTGGACCTGAAGTTAAAGGTACCTCTGAGCTGCCAGAAGTGGGCACTGGGTACTGAACTCGGTCCTCTGGAAGAGCAGTGTTTGCTCTTAACTTCTGAGCCATTTCTTCAGGCCCCAGACCACCTGTGTTCTGAAAGCATCCATTTCTCATTACTAGGGAAGATGAACCCCTTCTCTTTAGAGAGGAGTGACACATGTATTTAGTGGCAGGGAGGAGTAGACACACTTATTTAGTTAATGAAAAGAGAAAATGCCCTGGACTGTTAATAGCTGAATGGAAGAACCATGAACTTCCAGACCCTTGAGAAGTAATCAGCCAGGGTAGGTGGAAAAAAACAGGAAGAACATGCTGCTGTCAAGGACAAGAGAGACTGAGTGCAAAAGGAGCTAGCGAGCAGTGGTGCTGGGTGATCCTTAGAGCATGAGAAGAGAAAGATTAATTAGAAGGACAGATCCAAGCTGAGCCATTGGGGTTAGCAACAGTAGACCTATGTTTGTGCCAGTCCTGGGGAGCGAGGCAGCCACCTGCAAAGGCTAAGAAGCATGAATATGAGTGGCTCTATATACATCCTAATGACCAGGACTTGGAAGTTTCTGAACATTTCCAGAACCTTCCATGAGCCATGAGGAAATACCATTTTGCAGAACACCTTAGTCTTTCCTGAATGTGATTGGAGAGCAATTTCAGATAGTGTTGATTCTGTTCTCCAAGTATTGTCTTACTACTTTGATTACTCCTTCGTCATAATTAATTTGTTTATTCTCATTCTGGAGGGCCAAAAATGAGAATTTTGAACAACTGAGCATGCTTTGACTGCCAAGGTGCTTCTTGTTCAGGAAAGGGCAAAGATTATCAGCATAAGTTGCAGTGAGTTGCATCTGATTTTCTATGTCCTCACAGGCTCCCTGGCTGGGGGCTGAATGGAAGCAGGACTGAACTTTAGGAGGTATATTGAATGCTTCAATTCCAGAGCCCTAGGCTGGAATCTCAGTAGCAAATGGGGAGGCCTAAGTTCCAGCCTTTGCCTTAGCTTTATCATCTGTTGAACACATGCCTCTCTCCTCTATGACATGCATGTTGCATGTTGCTCTGCTTGCCTACAATGGAAGGGCAGATACACTTTGAAGAACACTTAAAAGTTTAGTTATCCTACATTCAACTGAAAGATAGCTATATAAGATTTACACACTGAAAGTGTTTTCATAAAATAATTCTTAGCAAAATAAATGAACAAGACAAATACTTTTCACAGAAAATGGCCTTATCTAACAAAGCAAGACACTTCTTTCAATGGAATGTGGGTGGCAGCTTCCCTGAAGCATAGATTGGCTAGAGGCTACAGGGAGGCAGGAGATGGAGAAAGGAAAAATGGATCTTGTGGGGAACCTTACCCTTTGACATAAATGTCGCTTGATTTTTGACCTGTGAAGATATTTTCATCTTCTAAAATAACATCTTCAGTGTTCCAGATAGTCACCCTCAGCTCGTACCTGGGGTGAAGGAATGCACTGTTAGGCAGCTGGCTTTGAAATGGGATCAAAAGCATTTCTGTGGCGAGCTTTGTGGGGTCACTGGACAGTTGGTGGAATTTTGACAGCACCAGGACAAAAGAAGTAAGTCAAGGGTGAAATCTGACTCTGGCCTTGGGCTCAGCAGACTGGCCAGGATTAAGAACATTTACATTTGAAGCTCTGGGAATGCTCAGGGGATGTAGGTGTGGCTGTCTCTTTGTCTCTTAGAAATTCCTTTTGTCTCAGTCTCCCCACCTAGCCCCAGAAAGACATTTACAGGATTTTTGATTTTTGGGTTGCTTGTTCCTTGACTCAGAACTGATCTTATCTTTCTTCATCTAATTACAGTGGTTTAAAAGAGGACTGAAATGTAAAACTTGCCCTTTAGCCTCAGAACTGTCTGGAGTCAAGTTATAGTTTTGTCTAATTGTCTTTTATTCTTTCAATCCTCACTCCTGCCCTGGGGAACCTGTTATTTGATGGAGCTAGTCTAGGTCACATTGCTTTTGGTCTGTGAGCCTGAGTTCATCAAGTTCATTGGCATCAGCACTCAAGGTTGGTCTGCCAGAACTAAGTGGCCCAACCAGAGATCTTAGGAGTATGAGGGGGTCAGAGTAGCTCCAGCTTCTATGGACCAGCATTTTCCATACAAGAATCTTGAAACTCAGAGCCACCAATTCAACCACCTCTGTCACCACATCTCATGCACCTCTGCCACTGGCCAGAGGACCATCTCCCACCTCAAATGTTTCAATCCTTTACTCTGCTAACAAGGTCTCTTCCCCTCAGCATGGAGAAAATTTACTTACCCTTTGGGTTTCCTTGGTGAAATGTCAACAGGAGGTCCAAGCTGAGGTGTATCTTTGGGAAACATATCCACCCACATCTGTAGACGGCCCTTGTTGACAAAAGAAAGTTTCCTTTAGCTTTGAGAGATGGCAGGGCATGATAATTGACCATTTATTATTTTAAAATATCCCTGTATTAGAAATGAATGTTAGATAGGATTTGGTGTCTTTATATACATGTAGGCTATTTATTAACAAAGGTAGAGTCTTCTCTGGCTCTTCTTCTCTTCTTTTCCTCCCTCCCTTCCTTCCTTCCATCCTTGAGCAAGACTCTCAAGTAGCTCAAGACTTGAGACTTGAGCTACTTGAGACTGACCCCTGTCCTGTCCCTGTTCTATTAAACCTCTCCATGTGGAACCGTATTGGTTTGGTGTGGTTTGTCCAGGCATGAGCTGAGAAATCTAGTTAACAACAATGTATGTCTAGCTGGCCTTGAACTCCTGATACAGCTCTACCTCCCAAATTCTAGAATTACAGAAATGTACCACCATGCCTTAGATAATGCATCTTATTAAGAGTTTACTGATGCATAAGTTAAGCATTGGGGAAAGGCAAGAAAATGTTTATTTAGCCTATCCTATGTAGTAGACATGGCACTATGAGGTCAAGACCTTTTACATATCAGTTAAGCTTCAAAGTTCTTACAAAGGACTTTGTTAATTAAAATTGTTAAGATGGAAATATTAAATTAACAGTGACTTCAAAGCATAATTTCTCAACTCTGATATTACTGACATTGTTACTAGGCAATTCTCTCTTTGGAGTGGAGGCCATTCCATGAACTGTAGAATGTTTAGTTTAGCAGTTACTAGATACTAATAGCACCTTACCTACTGCTGAGAACCCAAACTACTTCCAGAAAGACAGTGCTGTGTTCCTTAAGAAAAAGCTTAAAACCATACTTGGATAGAGTCACTCCTTTAATATGTAGGTTGATGTTAAGGTGATACATGATTGGATAGTGGAGAGGTAGACGGGGAAAGAGCCAGAGATTCCTGGAGGAAACAAGATGGAAGCTGATGTGAATGTTTCTCTCAGTGCAGCTCTTCATAAATAAGGTTGATATGAATATTTCGAAGGATTTCTCTGGATCTGTTTATTTCATATAGATAGGAAGTTTATATCTTTGTTCATTGGTTATAAGCTTATTGTGTAGAGGGTCTGTGGATTGGGAATTTAACATATAAACCTGTTTGATAAGTTAATGATTGTGAATCATGTTTTTACTGGGTTGTGGAGGACAGTGTGTGTAAGCAACAACTGAGATGGGTAAGTGAATTAAACTGCCTGGGAAGTGAACTGAGTGGAATGGACGGCTTGTGGATCCTGTAATAGTGTCTGGGTGCCTGGCTCCATACTAGAGAAGCTCCTGCAGAGTTACACCTTGGTGCTGATAACAACAGAACCATATGTTAATATTTACCACAACATAAAACACACAGAATCAGCTTTTAGTGACAAGACATTTCTTGTGGATGAACACTCTACTTTAGGCCAAATCTATCCTACCCATCACTGCACATCTTCCTTGGCAGGAATGGAGGCATTCTAAAGAGACACTTATGTCCCTTTCTTTAGCTGTAAAACTAGTAACATAATGGTTCCCAAGAAAGTGAAATTTTCTCTGGAATTTTATGTGGGAGGTAGAAAACTGGTACTGGCTCATCTTGTAGAAAGATTCCATATATTCTGACAATTTGCTAGACTGCTTTGAAGAAGAGACTGAAGCAAAGGCAATGATAGACCAGTGACTGGTGGGAACAGTACTGCCTAGTTAAGACCTTTTGAACTCTATTAATTTATGGACACAGTTAATAAATCTTTTTTTTTTTTTTTTTTTGCTCTTCACTGTGACTTTGTCTGGTTGATTTTCCCACTGAGGATGAGTTACCACCTCTAACTTTTTAAGGCTGGCAAAATCCAGGCTCTGACCTTAACAACGATGATAATATTACCTGCTCTATCCCTGGCTTAGCCTTGTGGTACAGTGGCCTTGTTTCAATGTGCTCAGGAACCAGCCTACACCCCACCTCAGGGATATCCTCCCAAGAGTGTAGCACCTTGAGGGCCAAGTGTTCATAAGACTCCACCATTTCCTCTGCAGGGAGTAAAGACAAGGGAAGAGGCTTGTTAGAAGAAGAGAGTGATAGCTGCTGATGCCATCTTAAGCACTTCCCTTTGACTTAAAGACACTAGAACATAGTAGGAATAAGAGAAAATAAAAACCAGAAAGAACTGGAGTATGAAAGACAGAAACTGAATGTGGAGACAGAGACCTCAGACGAGTCAATTGATAAGAAGACAGAGACATAAAACATGCCTTGGAGTGTGGGGGAGTTTGCATACCACACACAAAGACACACACACACATGCACACACACTCTCTACTAGATTCCTGAAAATGCCACAGCAGATAGACCCCAGATATGGAAGAGGGTACGTTTGTTCACACTATGGTGTGAGGGCCTAGAAATCAGGGTAGCCTCTGGTAAAAAATGGTGAAATAAGGTGTGCTTGTAGATGTCTTCTCTTTGCCTGGGATCTCCCAACTATAAACACCCATGCTTCATTTCACCCAAGGAGGGGACTCATGGCTTAAATAAAACAATAATAAAAAAAATCAGATGGAAGGAATATCATAAAGTAAGACAAAATTATTGAAAGAATGAAATCTTCTTGACAAAGCTTATAGTGTGATAAATATGATATAAGATGATATAAGATATAAGACATAAGATAATCAAACCTGACTTTATAGAAAGGGACCATAGAACAAAACGAGCTGGTAGTGATAATTATATCAGTGAGAGCTTATAGAGTTAGACAATTGATAGATAAAACCTTTGTCATAAAGTTTAATCACCCAGGAAGTGATGTTATGAGTATAATTTTAGATTTTTAGAGTGCAAAATTGCTAGCTTTATAATTATTATTTAGTCATATGTATAGTTTTGACCAAATAATTACATCACCGAAAAAGTAAACTGTGAATAGGAAGTTTTTTTTTAAAGGAAGTCCTTATCAATATGTCATCAAAAGACTGTCTAAATAGCAATAACTGCAGGCAAGAATCCTCAGAATGTTCTTGGATCCAAAATAAAGGAGTAAAAAGAAATAAAAATGGTGGAAGTCAATAGTGTTGTATCAGACTCACTATCGCCTCAGTTCGACTGTAGCAGAATCATGGAAGCTTTAGAGAGAAGCAGTAACTGCTCAGATGTGCTGGTACCAGAATTGTGCTGTGTTATTAAAAATGTCTTTTGTCCCCTCCTCCCAAATGTATGGAAACTTCTTTGGGATCTGCAGGGTATGTGCTGTGATACTCTCTTTTGGTACTACAATAAGATAGTTTGGCAGAGCACTTGCAGTGTTGGGATTCTGTAAACCCCACCCCTCAGTTACCTGACAATAGCCAGGTATGCTCTGCTCCAGTGACCTGACACTATAAAAGGGGCTGCTTGCTCCCTCCTCTCTCTCTTGTTCCCCACCCTTACCCCTCCTCTCCCCCTTCCCTTGTCCCCTCTCTCTCCATGTGCTTATGGCCAGCCTCTACTCCTCTACTTCTCTATTCCTCTCCTCTCCTCTCTCTCTCTCTCTCTCATTCTCTCTCTCTCTCTCTCTCTCTCTCTCTCTCTCTCTCTCTCTCTCACTTCCTCTACTACCCTCTTAACTCCTCCATGACCTAAATAAACTCTATTCTGCACTATACCTCGTGTGGCTGGTGCCTTAGGGGGAAGGGATTCCCAACATGGGTTTCCAGAGGCATCTCCCTTGCCACTAGACCTCACCTCACCTACAAGGGCAATACCCCCCCTATTTTCTTTATCCTTTTCCTAACATCTAACAACAGTGGTGCACCGAGTGAGGAGATTAGATTTCCTCACGACTGGATATTTCTTCTTCCTTTCATGCAGGTAGTTGGTTGCGCCTACTGTTTAAGGCTAGATGACATTCATTTAAAGCTCTTGCTTGGCACATTTGCAAGTCCTTAACCCACACAAAGACTGAAAGGCAATCGACCTTGTTGCAATGTAGTCACCTGAACCTTGTAATTGTGAGTGCTTGTCATTAGCCTACCTAATTTTTCAATCTTTCCCTTTTGTAATTAGATGACCCACTGTCCCCAAGCCTGGCCACTGGAACCAGCCTTTTTAAAATAACAGTTGCATCGGCGGAGCCCTGTGCTGGGACTTACCAGAGTCATCTTCGGTGAAGACTGTTTTCCCAGAAAAGACCTTATTTCCGATCTGTATCTTCCCAGGGCGAAAGTGTGGTCCATCCAGCTTGTTGTCTTTGCAGAGCTTGGTTAGGATTTCTGTGGGTTTGGATGTGTCCCTCCAGGCATTGTATCCTTCTCTGAGAAGAAGGGGAAGGACAGAGGATGTGAGACTGGTTGTACTCAAGGGGAATACCCTCTGAGGTCCTCAGTAAAAGCTCCTGTCACGTGTGGCTAGTGTAGTTTCCCTCAATTATATGCCTGAGCTAGTGTGTTTGGCTTTGTTTCATTTTTTTTTCTCTTTCTAGTCAGACACCTTTGTATAAAAGCACAGCTTGCATATAAGACAGGGTTTGTAGGAAGCATGACATAAAGATGATTTGCAGGAAATTTTGATTTTTTTAAAGTGATACACTTTCCCTTTAAAAAGAACATTGAAGTGAAATTTAATGAAATTTATGAATATAATGAAATTTATCATTTTGAAGCTGACTTGTTCAGTGGTATTATTTACTGTCCTAATAACATGCAGTCATGCTCTTTGCCTAGTTATAAAACGATGCCCTCGCCCTGAAAGAAGACCCTGTATCCATGTACTTCCTCTCTGTCTGCTCCTTTAGCAGCTCCTATCTGTCTGTCTGTTTGTTTGTTTTTCTGCTGGGGGTCTCGGCAAGTTTAGCCAGTGTTTGGTCATTTCTGTGGTACTTAAGAAAAAAGTCCTGGCTTATTACCTCAATGTCTCTTCTTCCTCCCCTACCATCCCCCACACCACACACAATTCATCATATAGACTCATGTTTTCCTAATAAGTGACTTTCCTGGGTCTCCCCAGCCCTTTTATTCCCTAAGAAATAGCTATTATGGAGGAAGTGGATCACTGGACACAAGGCAGGCCCTGGTTTCCACCCACTCCCTGCTTCTTGGCCTTCCACGATAGGAACTGAACAATCATATGTCCTACACATCAAGAAGGCAATTGGCTCTACTACTTTATAGCATGTTCATATTTGCTAATAGTGTGTAGGCCCAGTACATTAAAGACTGCAATCAGTATTAATTGACAGCTATGAAATACATAAGCTACAAAGAAAGAACAGTAAATAAATTGTAAAGCACGTGATCTAAGTTCAGAAGAAAATAGTATAGAAAAAACACTAAAAGGAAATAAGCAAAAATGTACATAAATATTTAATTGTATCAGTAAATTGTAATTTGTAATTTGCTTGTAATTTGTAAGATTTTGTTAAAAATGTAATTAGATGCAACACATTTAGAAAGAAAATCAAGCTGGTAGCCTACATTTTAAAGTAAAGTTGACTTGCAAATTTTTGTAAAGAATGCAATTTAAATCTACTCTTTCTTCACTTATAAAATAAAGCAAGTTTTAGAGGAATGGATAAGATATTGCATGCAAAACCCTTAAAACAGCAAGTCCTAAGCATATACAGCTGTTTACACAATTCTGAGACACTGACAATGTTTGTGATGTTTTTGATGTTTACATTGTGTTGACCATTCTTCATCTAGCACCACCTCCTGGGAATCCTGACCACCAAACACTGGTGAATGCACAAGTACACCGCAACCTGACTCTTAGCTCTTTAAGAACTGGCCCCGAGTTTTAAATTAGAACTGTTTCCCCAGCCTCATTGGCTCTCGAGCATGGAATAGTCTCTCCAGACCAGCTCTGCTGCTATGATCTGCCATTCTAGAGATAAATGCATGCACAGTCCAAATCTCCACATGGCTGTGGTCCTGAGACACCAACAGGTTCCCCACAGGAGAAAACTTACATCTCATACTGGCCCTGCAAGCCACAGATGGCTCTGTGTCTGCTGTAGAAACGATTTTCCAGGTCAATCTTGGTCTCTCCAATGAGGTCATCTGACCCAATCATGTCATGGTCATAAATCAGGACGGAGAGCAAGGACTCCTTTGGGAAGGTAGCCTGGATCTCAAATGACCTGAGTCCAAGCAGAGGACTGAGTATTAGCAATTTCTGGAAGCATGGAACTTCACCAGTTTCGTTTGGTTAGCACTTGTGGTCTACTTTGATGACACACTGACTGGACTGATAATTCAGTTAGAATTGATGGGCATCTGTGTGGTTTATTATCCAGGTACAATCTTCTGATCTCTTTATTAAATTTCAATAGAGAATGATTCTCCCTTTCATATGTCATATCTTAGAGTTGTTGGTCTGATTTCCAGTCCTATTTCAGACCTAAACTCTATGTCTGTTAAACATTGTGGGTCTTACTTAATCTCTTTCACCTTCCATGAATGAAAATGAGAAGAAATATGACTTTTTAAGAAACATGCTGGGGTGGTCAATCACATAAAACACACATCAGTGTTCCAGGTTTTCAGCTCATACACAGTGAGAACACTGTCATTCATTTCTGTTACCGCTTCGTTGAGGAACACTAGCTGGAGTTTTCAAAGAGAAAACCTCACTGATGGAACCAAAGATTGCAGGGCTAAAATGCCATCTCCACAGGCTGAGCCTCCATGAGAACAGAATCTTCTGACTTCCACACCACTGAAGCTTGCACTTGGCCATCAGAGAATATATACTTAGTGGCTATTTCTTTGAACTACAAAGCATGTCAGAAATATATATCCAGTACCTCTATTTTGTAAATAAGGGAATCAAAATCCAGAGAACATAAGAATCATGAATTAAGCCTTCCTAGAGCACTCAGTGGGATCCTAAGACTAGTATGGCCACAATTAACCCTTCCCAGTGAGAAAAATAAAGTCAGTTTAGCACCAGTGATTATACTTGATGGAGCAGGCTCTAAAATGTCTCATATGGAGCTGCACAGGGGAGAAATCCATGTGCCCTTCATCTATCAAGGATTTTGATGCCTTTCTTGGCTTCAATATTGATGGTGCATTCCTTAACTTTAATATTTGGATTCTAGGTTTTAATGGCTATTCTGGGGGTTTATCAGAAGGAAGCACTGAACTATTACTGAATTAGCCACCCAGGATGGACTTAATAGTGGCTTCACTGTCCTTGGCAACAGTGACAGAGGACATGATGGCTCTGGCCCTTTTTATCAAACTGTCCTTAAATTAATGCGGTCTGAACTTTAACTGGAGCTGTCATTCAAAGAGTTTTCAAAACCAAGATTGGATTCTTAGTTTCCCTGGAAACTCCTAGGCTTATGTCAGGTCCTATGTCAGTAATAATACCATTAGAATGCTACCAGCATTCATTGCTTGATGAAAGATAATTAAGTGATTAAAACCTGAGACAGTGTTTGGAGGCTTAGAGGTTCAAAGCCAATATGACTCTTTTGTTCATCCATTCATCTCCTAACTTATTTTTCTGACATTTGTCACACAGCCACTGTGTGACAGGTTTAAGAGTAGAATCCTTTCCAGTGGGTAAGGCATACAAGAAGTTGGCAGAAGAAAATGACAGGAGCCAGGATTGAGTCATGAGCAGTGTGTTGTGAGCTAGGGGGAAAGGAGCATAAAGAGAAATCTCATTGCCCCAGGGAATAGACTGCAGATAGCTCTCCTGGCTCTAGACCTGTAGAGCTCAGACTTGGCCCTCTCCTGTCTTCATGGGACTTCCCACAGTATCATACATAATCCCTGATTTATTTTTCTCTCAGTAGTCATAGGATCCCTACGAAACACCAACTGTGGAGCATCTGACATAAGACAGATTCTCAGTAACCATGAAGGTACCAATCAAAGTAGGCAGATGCCATGATGAGGGCCCAGCCAGCACCCACACCTGCAGAGGTGAGCGAACCACAGTCAGTGAACTGTTAGTTGTCTAAGATTAGCCTTTTGCTATTCCATTGTTTGAGAATAGTGAAGAATTGCCAGAGACTATGATCATACTCCACGTTATAATGGTGCAGAGTGGCAGAGCCCCATCAGATCTCATCATCAAATGGAGGAAGTTTTGTTTGTGCACCTACTAAATCTCTCCCCTATTCTTTCATAATAAAATGCTTATTCAGCACTTATTAAGTGCCAGACCCGGTCTGCAGTGCCGACAAGTGGTATTGGCCACATGAGTTCATGTAGAGACAGATGTGACCTTCTGGTCGAGGGAAGAAGATGACCAGTGAACACAAAAACAAGTAAACACGGGCCAGAAGGTATGAAGGAGGAAAGGAGGCAGCAAAGGGAGCCAGGGTATTAGTGGAAGTGTGTGTGACATCCTCACATGAATACTCTTGTCTTGCAGTGATCCTCAGGAGGGGTCCCTAAGACCCAGGTTAAGCACTCAGCCTGCTGGAACACAGTAATTTTGAGCTAGGAACTTGTGACCTAGTGTAAGAATAGAAGATACACCCCACCAACCAGCTACACCTAAAGAGAGTAGGAAAGCAAGTCTAATCCACTGCAGGGAAACTGTAATGACAAAATGGAAGTAGTAGTTCCTTAAGTGGCAGAGGCAGTAGCTGTTACCTCTAGATCAGAGAAATAGATACATGGATCTGGAACTGTCAGCTTAACTGGTCCCATTAATTCAGAGTAGGTTATGACCTCATTTCCTCAGGAGCAATAACTCTAACAAACTGATGCTCATCTAATGCCATGGGGTCCAAAGCCAATGTAAATGGACATATGAATTTACATGAGTCTGGTGGTGATCTCCTCCCATGCTTTTAGTTCCTCAAAAGAAAAAAGAAAAAAAAAAAAAAGAAAGAAAGAAAGTTACATGTACTAAGATGTTGTTAAAGTAGCCAAGGAGAAGGGAAAGGTAGCACGTATGACATATGTGTTGGATATGGGTTGTAGATGTTTCACACATTCTTTCGAAGGAGTCTAGAGATAGGTGTCACTACTGCTTCATAGATAAGAGAAGCTCCAATAAGAGAGACAAAGTTAGCTGCATGACGGTACAGACTGTTATAAGACAACACCAAGACTCCTTCAATTCCAACATAGCCAGAGCATAAACTCAAGCAGGAGCCATGTCTGGTATGCTGTTTGAACGTCAATGGGGTGTGGCTAGAGTGATGGCTCAGTGGCTAAGAGCACTTGAGTTTGGTTTTCAGCACCCAGATAGAAGTTCATGACTACACATAACTCCAGTTCCAAGGATCCAGTGCCATGGGCACTGCACAAATGCAGGTGAAACAAAATTCCTGAGTCTGGTTCTACAGTACACACACACACACACACACACACACACACACACACACACACACACACGGTGTATTTTAACATCTTTCAGGAAAACAAAAGACCACTGGAGGCTCTCAGTTCCAACATTTGGAATCACTGCAATTAGGTAAAAAAATGATATTATGGTAAAACTTTCCCTAGTAGGAGACCAAAACTCAAACATCTGGTCCAGTGCCAGCTATTTCTGAGTTGTGTGAATTTGAACATATTTCTTAACTTCTTTGTGTCTTAGATGTATTGGTTTTAAGAGGAAAGCTTTCATACAGTACTAGGAAGTGGTGTCTATGACCCTTTAATATACTTCTAAGTTTAAAACTTATATGTTACAAAACCACATGTCTGAAGATCA
The DNA here is from genome assembly GCF_963924665.1 of Micromys minutus. Taxonomy (NCBI): domain Eukaryota; kingdom Metazoa; phylum Chordata; class Mammalia; order Rodentia; family Muridae; genus Micromys; species Micromys minutus. The sequence goes on along the minus strand of NC_137962.1, from coordinate 1,917,641 downwards.
CAATGTCAAATCCTAGATAGAAAAACTCTCTTCATTTTTGCATGAATAAACATTTGGTTGGCTGTTAGTAAAGATATAAGTCAGTGTTTGATCTTCAGCTGCTGTTTTATCTAAGATACTCCTACACACACACACACACACACACACACACACACACACACACACACACACACACAATTTCTACCAACCTCCATGAAGGCAGCAGCAGCCAGTGCAGAAAGGATAATACAACCCAAGTGGGATGGCACTGACCTTCCAAACACTGGATTTAGTTGTTTGGGGATGTACTTGTCCCGGTCTTTGATTTCTGTTTTACCAAGCTTGAGTACAATGTAGGGATCAGATTTGCCATCTGGATCAGCTGGACTAAGATTAAATGCCTGGGAAATAAAAGGAAAATGGTTCTGACCTAGTGGGAACACTTCGGTTCTATCTGGAGATGTTCTGTGTTCTGGTGTTCAAGCTCCTGAAATTTGGGACTTTAACATCTCCCTAGATTTTGGAGTGCCACTGAAGTCTGAGACTGCTGCATTAGCATCCTAGTTTTGCTCTTAATAAGAGGAGTTACTGATATTCACCTTTCCCTTTGTCATCTACCCAGAGGAAACCAGTCCTCGGCACATGCAGTGAGAAGCATACTGGAGAAGGAGTCAGAGCACATGAGCCCATGTTCTAATGTTTAGTTGTGTCATCTTGGTCAAGTCATGTTGTTTCTGGATTTATCTCTAAAACCATGGGGTAGATCTAAAGACCCTGTCCAGTACCGGTCATTTCTGAAGCCATTTCTCCATGAATCTTGCCTTTAACCCTAGTTCCCTGAGATGATATGTTTCTGGTCATGAAGCCTGAGCCCAGACCAGCTGGACCTTAGGTTGTCAAAAGTGAACCAGATGAAAGTGAAAGGCCTTGGTAGGAGGCCAGTAAGATCAAACAGATTGAGAAACTTGGTAGTGAAGAAAGCTGAGAAACAGCCCAGTACTTAACACTGTCTCCTTCAGACCAAACAGGATAAGTAAGTAGATCAAGCTCTAAAGATAAGAACAAGAATGTTTTCTAGAGATTGTTTAATCACCAAAACTTGTAAACAGACTGCATGCCAAAGCACAGTCCAAATAAGTGACTCCTTTGTTTTTCCAAGTCACCCACATTTCAGTCTCTGTACCTCAGTGAGCTCTAATAAAACCTGCACACTTTGCTGTTCCATATTTCCTGTTCTTATACCACGTGAATCTAGTGATCTAGATTCTTCATATGATCTCCATGAAGATGAGTACTGTTCTATTCCTTACTTTATTTCAAAGATATTATAGTAAACAGTCTTTTTAATATTTCTTGTGTGAACAAGTGATGTTATATCTACTCAAGAAAGCATCATATGGCCACTAAAAGAAATAAAGCAATGTGCTGACCTAAAAAAGTGTCTGTTCCACTGTGTTAAGGAAGAGGAACACAGTAAAGGACTTCGACTTCTTTCTGTATATATGCTTTTACAATCTTTTGGTGCTTAATAAATTATTTTAAAATCAGTGTATTATATAAGTAATTATACATTAATAAATGATAGAAAACCACACCCAATTGCCACTACTCACAAGGTCCATGCCAAACACCCACTCTTCATCCTGCAGTGACTTCCTTGCTAATGAAACATGGGACTGTCACCTTCCTACTCTGCTTATTCAAGGATGCTGTGTCCTCAACCTGGAGCCCAAGGCAGCCCTCTTCCATGCTGCCCACCTCTGGTCTAGGAAGGAACCTTGTCCACCATTACCCTGACATTTGTGTAGATAACTCAACATAACAGAACTGTGATAGGTGTTGTGATTCATAGCTCTGTGGTTCAGTGAGAGAAAACCATGGGGGTTTTGAAGCAAAGATGGTGTTGAGGATTTAACAGTTCAATACATGTGTTTCCAGAATTCTGTGAGCATATGAGCTTTGAGGACCTTCAGAGTTGGAGGGGAAAATCAATTATTGGACACAATATTTCTCAGATTTACATGAACATGCATTCTGTTTCTTAAGGAAAGCATATTATCAACCAGAACAGCAGGGTTTTCCTGAACAACATTTTGAAAAAACTATTGTGCCATCTTGTAGGTGGGCATTTAGTATAGACAAGCTAGCAGCATCGTCTGAGCTTTATTATAAGCACCCTTTCTAGCTGCATTGTGCTTTTAAGGACAGTCCTGCCACTGGCAGTGTGATGGGACTTAGCAAGAAGACATACAAGAAGTACATGATAAAAGGACAGTCTGTTTTCTCTTCTCATTAACATTTTAATTTTAGAGACAGGGTCTCTCTAAGTACTTAGCTGGCCTGGAATGCTTCCTGAGTGCTGGAACAAAAGGTCTGTGCTTCATACCTAGCATTGAGTTTTTTTTTTTTTTTTTTATACTTTGTTAATGCTCCCTACAGTGATATAACCAACATGAATAAGAAAAGTCACAAAGACAGTCACAAAAACAAATCCAAGCAATGAGTTAAAGACAAATCCATGACCCATAAGAATTTGTGCAATTAAATATTATGATTGGTTTTCACCATCCCAATGAGGAAAAAAAATGTAATTAAAGTTTTTATTGACTCATCATCAAAATGGAAAACTGAGAAAACATAATGTTTTGAGTTTTGTTGTTGTTGTTTTGTGTGTGTGTGTGTGTGTGTGTTTTTTTTTTTTTTTTTTAGTGCACTCAAAAGGAAACTTCTGGCTTTAGTAGTAAAACAGTAAAGCTATTGGGGGAATTTCACCACAGCTACCCTGATGGGTCCTGGGTGCTTTTTTTGGCTCCTCCCAATGTCTTCCCTGTGAGCATTCTACTCCTGCCTTTGAGTTCCTTTCCCACAAGCAGATAACCTAACAAAGCCAGGAAAACTTAACAGACTGATCCGGATACCTCCTAAATGCGTATGTTGAAACTGCTATGGCTGGCTATAGGCAGGTAACTAAAACTAATAAAGTCACAAGAGTGTAGCTATAGATTTCAGAAGTTGTTCTTTCTTTTCTCTCTCCATATTCACATCACCAGAGGAATGGCCAGGAGAAGGCAGACACACAGGACAGTAGAATAGACTCCACTAGACACTAACTTTTTCCCATGATTGCCAGAACTTCAATCATGGACTTATGGCCCCCCAGAACTGTGATAAAAAACATTTCAGTTATTTAAACCCACATAAGGCATTTTGTCTCAGCACCATGGGTAGGCTAATACACTCACTTAGATCAAAAGAGGATGGCTTACCGCAACAATATATACACGGATCAGTACTTGAATGGGGTGATTAGGTGGAATTCCTTGCTGGATTCTCAACTGGCTACTGTCCTCTGAGTGAGAATCCTCTGGGCTTTTGTAGATGCAGAAGGAGCCCTGGTACCATAGAACACAAACCAGAAAACAAAATTGTCATATGACCTATAAGAAACCATAGTGAGCCCAGTAGTAGAAAAATGAACACAGCCCAAGTGTCTGAAGGACACGGGCTAGTGTTACCGTTTGTCAGGGCTGTGTCTTTGGTCATTATATACAAGCTGCTTGCCTCAGCACTTATTCATGGCAATTAGTGGGTAGGGTCAGTATGTTAACACCCTCATCACAGGGCTATCACATAAGGAGTATGGCAATGGGATCTGAGTGCTCTTTACACCTGGAATGCTGTTCATCCCTATTTCTCAGTCTGTCCTGAGTACAGTATTTCTCTTTCCAGATACACTAACTGAAACTTTGCGAGGTCATGCAACTAGCTACTATAATAAACAAGATTTAAATCCAGGTTGGCAAACTAGGTTACTTGCTATATTTCAGCACACTGTCTAGGACCTTAAAGGCCCAGGATGCAGTAGTGAGTTCCAGATATTAGTGGCTGCTTTATGATACTGAAACCCCAAGTCAGCCAGAAAAGGGTTTGGGTTTTTTTGATTTATCTTAGGTTTTCAACTGGCAAATCTATATGGGTCACATATTTAATATGTTATAGATGGGGCAGCAGGACAAAGGACAATGGTCCTTATGGGTAGGGGTAGTGACTGTCTTTATATATATTACATAGAGTGAGTTTAACCTATTGGCCACAAATCAAAAATATCTTCCAAGACTGGGACTGGGCCTTTCAGAGGAGATTCAGGGGAGGCATTGAGGGTCATCTCTGCCACACACACATTCCACATCAAAACTTCATTATTAGAGTTGTGTCACGGCTGACATTTCTTGACACAAAGAATGGAATCTACATGGGAACGTGCCTTGAACTTTCCTATGACCCGGTCTCCATCCAGACCATGATCATCTTCTGTAGATTTGCCTCTGAAGAGTTCAAAGGTCTTCACCCAGTCTTCAAAATTGTTGAATTCACTCTCAAGATCACCATCATATATCTTTAGAGAAAAGAAAGACGGAGGAAGGTTAATTACTCCATCACCGTTAAGTTCATTCTCACTCAAAGTTTAAAAACAGACACAAATATAGACAAATTCTTCACCAGAATATAATAGGAATGGCATTAATTCTTGTTCCCATTGGAAAACTCACAATGATAGCCTTTATTGTTCACATTTCTATCAGAAATCTAGTCTTCTGAGGTTCACCAGAATCATCAATTTCTCTGTTTCCTGTTATCATGAAGTGAATAACTCCTCTACCACATGCTGACAATATGATGTTCTTTCCAAGCACATGGGCTGAGCAATCATTGTCTGAAGTTTCTGAAACTATGAGCTAAAAGAAGCCTTTCCCCCAAGTTGTTCTCTTAGGTATCAGATCAGAGCTATGCCCAAAGGACCAATACAAATGGTTAGTATTGGTTTAATGAGAAAGACCCAGGATGCTAAAAAACCGGCACTGAAATATGCCTCAAAGAAGAGGTAAGGAACTGCCACTAATTTATCCTTAACAATATAGGAGAAATGTTGGGCTAAACACTTCTAAAGCTAACTATTAAAATTTTTATAAAGTCCTTTGCATAAAAATTAAATTCCAAGAAGTATAGCCATCTGAAAACATTTTCAAGAGTTATTTATTTTGATGTGTATGAATGTTCTGTTCACTGTATGTATGCATGTATGTATTATATATGTATGTATGTATGTATGTATGTATGTGCACTATGTGTGTACCTAATTCATGAGGAGGCCAGAAGGGTGTCAGAACCCGTAGAATTGGAATGACAGATGGTTGTGAGCTGCCAAGTAGGTTCTGGAAACCAAACCCAGATCCTCAACAAGAACAGCACGTGCTCTTAACCACCAAGTTGGCTTTCCAGCACACAAAACATTTTCAAACATATGAGTACAACAACTATTTTTATGCTTAATTGATGTTATTGGTCATTAAATATAGACTGAAGTACTTTGGGAAAGTTTAAATCACTAATATTCATTAATTTATAACACATTTAAAATGACAAAGTGATGACTTTTATTATAATGCATTTTCCAAGTGGGAAATGATATATAGACTTTAGAAATGCAATATAGAATTAAATTTGAGGTTTAGAAATATAATTAAAATACTTATTCAAATCTCCTCTCAAAATTATCCAACTTGTTTACTTACATATATAATTGGTATAATTCAAATTCTCACATCTGTACATATGCCTCTAGCTAATACTCTCTTTACTAAAATAAAGATTCGTCTGATGGAGCTGACTTTAGTTAAAGTTCCTGCTATGGAGTTGAACAATATAAATTACCTCCCAGACTGAAGCTAAACATGGATGTTATACCCTTTCTGAATATATGGAGTTGTGGAGAAGGAAAACAGACAAGGTTCGTTGTTTTGGCTTACATACGTGCTAGACTTTATTTTCCCTCATGATTGGCTATAATGAAGACAGCATGAGTAAGTTCAGAGAAAAGACTCATAACAGCTGACCACAGCACTAAAAGAAGCCTGCTGCTGAGTGCTATATCCCACCCCTGAAGGCCCTGGACCCACAGACCTTCAAGATAGCCAGGTTTGGGATGTCATCATTTCCATCATCTTTCAGCTTCTTCTTGAGCATTTTGTCTTTCTTCTTTTTGGAGCTATCTTCCATGTCTAACACTACCTCATCTGGCTTTGCCTCTGTGGATATTTGGTAGAAATTGTTACAAAATTGTTAGCTGCAGGGTTACTACATACAGTCCTGGAATTTGTATCATATGTAAAATGCAATGTTTGTGGCTGCCCTAGGGCCAGGCAAAGTGTTAGCTGGGCCAGGTCTGTGCATGAATACACTAAACCGGGCACTGAAAAGGTACATTATTTGTTCTCCAACCCAGCTAGCAAAGACCCTGCATGTGGAAAAAAATGCCCTCAGAGTCTTGAGAGTCATCCCATGAAGACAAATGATAGGAAACAGACTTTGAGCTCTACTATTTCTAGCTGTGTGACCTTAAATGGGTAACTTGACTTTATTATATATATCTCTGCCTCATCATGGGTATGATGAAGATGCTATGGGGATGGCTTGTCATAAGAGGAAAGTGAAATGAGACATATCAATTAGGGGTCAGGTTCTCATGTGTGTGTACACATTTGTGTGTATATGTATGTGTGTATTGTGCCACTGCATTACCTCTGTATGTGGTGTGTGTGGAATATGTGTGTCCATGCCGTTCTTGGCTGCTTGGTTTGACTGCTGTAGTTAGGCTGTGACTTGAATTGAGTTTACAGTTACTTGCTAAGCTTATTTTGTTGCGATTCTGCCAAATCAGATCTAACCAATCCTTGCAACGTAAGTTTTGGATCCTGGATCCAGATCTTTACACTCAGCACTGTTAACATTTATCTTGTTGGTTTGGGCTTCCAGCTCAATTCTACTTTTTATCCTGCTACTTCCACATGAAAGCTCTAAATAGGATACGAGCCAGTCAGTTCCAGAAGCTAATTTGAATTACAGACCAGTTCAGCTTTAATACCCGTAAGATTCTCTTTTCTAGTACAATGGGACTGAACTCAAGAAATATCAGGTAGGTCCTATCCTTTAAACCTCTGCAAGATTTTGGAACATGTTACCACCTTATTTATGTAAGCAATGGAGCAGAGATAGAATATACCTCCCATAGAATTTTACTATGATGGCCCCATTCTATATCCAAGTACCCACCTCCCCCAAATAGCTGCTTACCTGTGGCCCTTTTCTCCTTGTGGTTGTTCTCCTTTTCCTTAAAAAGAGAGGAATAAAATTATTGACTTGGCTATGTCTACTTTACTAAATCAGAGTGCTTAATACTCTAATTTGATTATCTCAACTTTTTGTAATCTCAGGAATGCCATTTTGATAATAATAAAATAGTTTCCAAGGAGTCTCTAGAATGAAGCCTCACTGTGAAGACATGACTTCTAGCTACAGTAGGGATGCTTCAACCCTAGAGAATAGGCACCTGTACAGCCAAAAAAAGTGTCAAGTGTCACCAATGTGAAGATTATTGATTATTTTCTGTTGACATGTTTTTCACAGCCATAGGAAAGACAAACTTTTATGCTTCCCTGCAGCACCCCACAGCCTGCCCATGAGCTTTACATGCTGATATGTTGGTCTCTTGGGAAGTATAGTAGATAAACAACAAAAGGTTAACTATTCATAGGAAGTGCAAGCAAACATCATTCTGAAACGGAAAGTGGTGTGGAAGAAGGGGCTAGTATTTGGTTTGTTAGTTGAGCGTGCACCAGTGTTTTTGAGAAGTCCTGGGTGAAAACATTGTCTTTCTAATTTATAGAGTCCTCACAATCTCAGCTATGATAGCATGTGACTAATTTTTGCTTTCTTTTTAACTTGGGGTTGGTAAATCATAGTAAAATTGGTCATTGAACTGTTACCCGAAATTGCAGGTCCATTCCCCATGGCTCTTCAGTGTTATGACTTCATCCTTGTATTAATGATCCATGTGCATGATACCCTATGGTTGCTCTGACAACCCATCAATTATTACTATTTGCTATTCCAAGATTTTTTTAAATGTGGATTATTTCCCCTACAAATGTAGAATTCTGCTGAAGCCCTGAGGCTCTATAGTACCTCCTGCTCCTGCTGCCCACTTCTCCTTGCTGACTTTCCTAAGGCTCACAGGGGTCAAATCATGTATATACTATTTATACTGAATAGCCTTACAGGATTTCCAACAGTTTGTGTTCTATACCACCTCTAGCCAGAAAGGGAACTTGTAATTAGGACTCATGGTCTTCTAGGCTCTTCCCTACTGCATTTAACAGAACCATGTTTTAAAAACATTAATCTTTAAAAGATCAGTTCTTTGATAATTTTGTACTATGAGTTTTGATTGACCCCCTCATCCAACTCTGTCCATACCCACTTCTTCTTTTCTTCCCACCCAGCTCTGTGTCTTTCCCCCCATCAAGTCAAAGGGTAATGCCCAACTGTTCCTGGATGCTCAAGTTGTGAAGGGAATAGTTAGTTGTATGACACGCTTCCATCAAATGCTAAGGGATCTTTGTGGAAGAGAGAGTGGGAAGAATGTAAAAGCCAGAGATGGTAGATGATACCACAAAGAAAATATCTCATCTGGACACAACAGGGCAACTTTGCATATGGACTCACATTAGCAATGACGGCATGCACAAGACCTATGCAATCCCAGGTCAGACTGAATCCCAGCATGGAAAGAAGAGTTGGGCCTGAAGTTCTGCCCCTAACTCAGGAGCAATTATTAAGTTCCTAAGAGAGGGAGGATCAAGTTTCTTTAAGAGTTCAGTCCCTGGAAAGTAGACGAGACAGCAATGGACTGCCAGACAGGATCATGTTTAAATCCCCAGGCTCTTCATGCCAGAATTTAAATGGAGGCATGTAACCTTGAGAAAGGGAGAAGATACCATATTTTCTTTGAGTCCCTTGACTGTCACAGGCAAGGGAGACTCTACCTTCTGTGCTTTCTTTATGGAGGCATAATACTTAGACCACCAGTCGATGACATTTTCAGCAGATTCATCTGCTATAGTCCTCTTTCTTCTTTTGGTGGATCTCCGGGAAGGCTTCCTGGGATCTTGCTAAGGAATGAGAGATAGGTTACTAGTTGGGCCTTGTGTACATTCAGAAGCTATCTAGTTAACTGAAGAAGAATCTTATGTAGGTGCCCAGTGAGAGGTGGACAGATATTGGTTTTATGATAGCATTTCTCCATGTTGTTTCAGTAAATGAACATTTAATTATGTTTTCATCCATTCATTGATTAATTCAGTCAATAGTTATAAAAATGTGATATATTGTGTTTGACTTTAGGTATATAGTAGAACTTCATCACAAAACCAGAAATCTCTGAGTTCAGTGGAAGAGAGAGACATGCAACAAATGGGTACCAGACCATGTGATACAAAGTCATATAACAGAAAGAACGTTGGCTTCAGAAGTTATCTTGAGTTAATAATCCCTAAACCATTGGACTGAGAATGGGGTCCCAAAAGGATGAGTTAGAAAAATAACCGAAGGAGCTGAAGGGGTTCAAAACCCCACAGGAAGAACAACAATATCAACCAACCAGAGCCCCCAGAGCTCCCAGAGACTAAACTACCAACTAATGAGCACACATGGAGGACCCATGGCTCTAGCCATATATGTAGCAGAGGATGGCCTTGTCAGGCATCAGTGAGAGGAGAGGCCCTTGGCCTCAGTGTATGGGATTGCCAGGGCAGGGAGATGGGAGGGAGTGCCTGGGTGGGAGAACACTCTCATAGAGGCATGGGAAGGGGGAGATAGGATGGGGAATATCCAAGAGGAAACTGGAAAAGGGGGATAACTTTTGAAATGTAAGTAGAAAATATCCAATAAAAATTCCTAAGCAATTAATGTAAAATATATAATTCTCAATTTTCTCAACTAAGGTTGACAATGCTAGCCTACTTCACTGTGGGAAGTTCTAGTGACATGAAGTAGGAACCTCCCAGTTGGCTTAATTTCTAATTTAAGAAGTACAAGGAAGTTACATCTAAAACAAGCTGTGGGCAGTAGGAGAATTTTAGTTATATGTAATAACTATAAATACATATTTGAGAAAGGAGGCATTTGGAGAAGATGGTTATAATATTGGCAGTTATTTATAGAAGACTCACCATACACTCATCATCTCTTCTCTGCCCAGAATCTCTAGTGGACCTACCGTGTGCCAAACACTCTATCAAGGATGTGACATACAAAGACATGATGTCAACAAATCATACTTAAGTGTCTGGTGCAAAGCTAGGGCAATGAAGAGAACCTGGCGAGAGGACACAGAGGAAGGATGTGCTGGTACAGACCAAGAGAATATTCATCACATCATACTCATTTTTGCATTTCAATTTTTACCATCATCTGGACAAGAAACTTCTTAGGAATTTTTTCTGAGACAGACTCTCCTTATGTAGCCTAGGGTGGCTTTGAACTTGTGGTCCTCTTGCCTCAGCCTTCTGGGAACTGGGATTACAACTCTGTACCATTGTACTCCATAACGAAAAGTTTAAAACTATCTAGTGGTTTACAACTAAATTTTTGACTTCAGAAGACTGACATCATTTTTTTGTTCTGTGACCTTTGGTCCTCTCCATCCTCAGAAACTCCCACAGGAGCAACCCTGCTCAGTTTTGAGGTCATCGGGGTTGTCAAGAGTGCTGTGACAGCAGACACCTTCCAGAAGTCTTCTTAACTGAAGATGAAGAATCTTTCTCCTCTTTAGAATTCAAAGGACACATCTTCTTGGTCATGTCTGACCTTGTTAAAAGGAGGTTCTAAATATTAGAGCAGTAGTCTTGGATGAAGAAACCCTTGCCTTTCCAAACTAATGAATTTGGAAGAGTTTTTGTTTCATTAAATATTTCTGTTACATCTGACTAACACTTTAATTTCATACACAGTGACTTTCCAATCCTCCAAGAGTACTTTGAGTTTGGCATCAATATCCTCATTGTAAATGAGGAATCTGATACCCAGAAATGTGAAGTTGTTGACTCAAGGTCACATAGCTGGCCACAGGATTACTGTCTACGTTTTCCAAAGCAAACTCCACTGAGGCTTATAAATAAGATTCAGGATTACCCTGGCTGACCTTGCTGTGTCCATCTTTTGGTGGTCCTTGTACTACAGGTTTGTGTTCAGGTTCCAGCATCGGAGAGGAGTCAGGCATATCGATCAGGGTGGCTGTCTGGACCTGAGTAGAGTCAGGTATCATGGTGGCAGATGGTTCAACATCTACATAGATGAGATCTGTTGGGAGATTCTGGGAGGAGCTGATGAGTTCAGAAGACTCGGTTGTTGCTAGTGAATCTGAAATGGCTGAATGAAAACTCATTTGGTTAGACAGGGAACACAGCCATTATAACCAGATTCAAATATGGCAAGTTCTTGAAACTTCTGAACATCACTTCCCTTATTTCTAGGAGGACAGTAAAACTACCCATTTTCCTAAGGGGATAAAATTAGACTATGATATACGACATTGATATACAATAGTCAGTCAATGAGTGCCTTTATTAATTATTGATTCCTTAGAGAAACTCTGAACATTGGGATCAAAAGTCAAGATTTAGGGTACAGGTCCTCTACATTGATTGTCTCTCTCAATGTATAAATCCATAGAGATTTTGAGGTTTCAGAGCACGTGGAAGCAATTTGGAAGTGTAAGCTGAATAAACCCTATTCTTTCCAACTTGCTTCTTGGTCATGGTGTTTGTGCAGGAATAGAAGCTCTCACTAAGACACAAGAGTTTTATCATTGGACTCTATAAGATTCTAACTGGGTCACTGATATCATTAAGGGTCATAAAACTTGTTCAGAGTTGTCAAATGTCCTCTGCACTTCACGTTGTACAACTCAGCACTGATTACAATTTCTCAGTCTCGAGTCTCCATGGCTACCAAGGTGTGACTTTCAACAGTAAAATTAATCCAACAAACTCTCATAGGTATCTACTCGGTGCTAAACACAGAAACCCAAGCTAAAGTAAGCATCCACAGAATAGCAAGATCCCATTAGCCAAACAAGCAAAACTCAACTGTACAAAATTGGATAGTATTAGGTGAAGAGGCGGGGGCTAGAGAGCATGCTGCAAGAGAAAACATATGGGGCTCAGATGCAGTAATGGAGACAGTTGGAGTGGAGTAATCAGTACAGTCCTTCAGAGTGCTTCCTGTCTACATTCAAAACAGTTTTATGTACACATTCCTTGGGAACAGCACTTTCAGTCCTGGGTAACTAGGCTGAAGAAATTCCCTCATAGTATCCTCCCATGAGAAATATACACAGGTACTTTTATCAGAGAACTTTTTGTAAAAGTAGGGAATTATAAACCAACTAGGAATCTAGCCCAATTGGGGAAAATACAGTAGATGCAATGGATAGTCATGATAAACTAATGCGCACATGGCAATATAGATGATATTAGAATGTAGTGAAAAGAACCAAAAACATTACAACATTATATCATGTGTGCAGATCAAATGCGCTTAAATTTACAAGAGGGACTTGGAAGATGGCTGAGTGCACACTGCTTTTGCAGAAGACCTAAGCTAGGTTTCCAACATCCACATCAAATGGCTCACAATCACCCTTAACTCCAGCTCCGGGGTGTCTGATGTCTTTTTCTGACCCCCATGAAGGAATGGGGTGTGTGTGTGTGTGTGTGTGTGTGTGTGTGTGTGTGTGTGTGTGTGCAGTGTTAAGATGAGAGGTAGGGTTAACTATAAACCCTTGAGAATCAAAAGTGGGACAAATTAAAATAACTCCTAGCATAAAGCCAAGAAAAATCACATAAAATTAGGGCTGGGGAGAAGAGTTTAAAGAATATTCAAAGATGTCTCAACAGAGGACTTGATTCTGACATGAGTCTTAAATAATTCGTCAACTGTGGCAGAGAGAGCAGAGATGTAAGTTAATCAGAAAGACCCATCCAGCCACTGACTGTCTTTGAGGCAGATACCCCTGTCCACACCCACAGACACTATGATTCTATAGTCTTTTTGCTCTCAGATTTAGGGTGTACTTCCTACCTGGTCTGGCCCCAGCTCCATCCATCTGTGAAGTTAAGGCAAGGGGCTCTCTGGATTTACACAGAAACTGCTTCAAGCAGTTGATGGTGTAGGTGCCCACGAGGGTGCTCCTCCCAAAAGCCCTCCAGTCTACCACACAGATGCTCAGCGGTGGGTGCAGGAGCTCATTCTCAGGCAGTTCCTGCAGGGGATGTGGAAGGAAAATGACTCTACCTGGGGTGGCTCTGCTCCACAGGTAGACCACAGGCAGGCACTGCTGGGTGTCTGCCTCCCTTCTCCTGGCCTTGACATTCTAGTCTTCAGAGTAGTTCTGCAGCTTGCCCACACTCTAAGGAGAGTCTCCCTAAGCCTGAAACTGTGGGGATTCTTCTAATACCAACTCACTCTAGGTACACATTTTTAAAAGATAAATGGCACAATCTCCCCCACTTCTGAATTTCCACGGTGATGCTTTCAGTCTTCTTAGTGTGTCATTACTGAACCCTCATTTCAAATGGCAGCTTAACTAGTCCCCAATATGGGAAACAGATAAAGGTCAAGCCATGGGGAGTGGAGCTAAGGGGACAGCGCTATACACATTTGTCTCCTTCAGTGCCCCATGAGGATCCATGACGTCTTTTGTGGAAGGTTGGTGATACTGCACAGGCTTTAGTGTCATATCTGATCATTTAGAACGTGTATCTGTGGAGTCGAGTAGGTTGTCAGAGAAAACTTGATTTCCATAGATAGTTCCAAACCACACTAAAACTGTGTGTGTTGAAATATTGAAATAAATAAGAGCAGAGCTGTCAAGAGACAAAAGTTTATGCAGGAGAGCATCTAACATAAACACAAAGAATGTTATTTAAACATGCCATCAAAGTAAATTTCTACAGAGCATTGTGTGGCCAGCAGTTCTTAGAAGAAGCAAGTAGGGGGCTTGTTAAGTGAGGGGTGTCTGTCCCATTCTAAACACTTCTTTATTTGGTAGACAGGGCTAGACCTGATGTTTTATATCTTCTTTTGGTGTGTGTGAGGGTGTGTACTGGACATTGAACCCAGAGTTTTACACATGCTAGGCAAGCACTCTGTCACTGTTTTAGTTTTTATTTTTAAGATAATGCTCCACTAAGTGGCCCAGACTAATCTGGAGCACTCTTTTTGCTCTGGTAAGGCCTTGAACTTGTGATCCTTCTGCCTCAGTTTCCTGAGTGAGGAGGATGACAGGCCTCCACTATGATGCCAAGCTGGGAATATACAGCAGGTGAGGCTGGTATGGACTAGTGTTTCAAAGAAACCTGCCTAGGATAATGTTTCCTAGCTTCCTTTGCTTTATTAAAAGATAAATAAATTTAAAAGATAGACCTGGACATTTAAACAACATATATCTGCTTTTTTCCTCATTCTAAAATCCTGACTTTCCATAATTATTCTACCCATGAAGACACTTGAAATCTTGAAGCATCTCCTTTCCAGGCCAAGTGGGTAAAGGAAAGAAGACCAGCTGAGGAAAGGGAGATCAGCTGCGGAGGAAAAATCCATACCACTTCAAAGGCCTCTGCCTGCACACTGAAGTTGGGGTTGTTCTTGTAACTCTGGATCACGCAAGACTTCACACCTCGTCCTCCACACTCAATGAGAACCTGTGGCCGATCCACAGAGAGGAGCTGTACCTTCTTCATTTCTCGGACACCCCAGAAAAGGACCTGAAGAGAGAGTGGACAGAGCCAGAGAGGAACCTGGTGTATGACCAATGGAAAAGTCAAATGTGAATACTGGGAGCGACCATATGCAAACTATGCAGTTAGTGGGAGGTCCCACCCTATCCAGTTCAGCAGGTGGGGTCTCCCCGAAGTCAGCTGCCCACTCTGCCAATTCCTTCAATGATGCAGGTGGGACCACCTCCCCTTGAATCCTATGGGGCAAGCTTCCCCACTTTCTGAACCGTACCTCAACTCGGTATTTACTAAGCACTGGCCGGATGTTGGAGGGAACAGGATAGATCTGTGTGATGTCAGGTGGGCCAGTGGGAGGAAGGCCTTGTAGTCCAGAAGAAGGTACCTGTCACACAAAACAGCCCTTAGTGAGCAGACTTGAGAGATGTGAGGAAGAGTAGACAGGCTCTGCAGCACGTTTCCGGCAAGACATTTTTATTCCATCAGCTTTCAGTACAACACGAACCTTGCAGCATATCACCTTCTGCCAACTATTAATGATAAGAATATTGATTGACAAGCATGTAGTGAGCACTCAGGGTGTGCCATGAGGCTGCTTTCAGTGAACTTGCAGCAGATAATGGGGAGCAAAACCTCCCACAAGTGTATAGATGTTCACAGCCTGATAAAAACAACACAAAAATATGTACCAATGAACGGAAAGGGGCTGTGGTCACATCCTAAGCTTTTGAAGGTTTTACTACCCACTGCCACCAGAGAGTCAAGAGCTTCAGAAAGACCATAGTGCACAGCTAGGAAATGAGATTGTATTTACTGAAATAGAGACTGTGAATCAGTGAAGCAAAAAATAAAATCTTTTGAGTGTGGAACTTAGGGAGAAAACGAATCACTTTTGTGCCCTTGAACATAATGAAACTATAGAACAATCAGTGTGCTTTGCAGAAATACACCACAAAGAACCTAGAGAAGTCTAATAAAGACTGGGACTTTTCCACATGTAGGCCATGTTGCCCTCTCTTTTGAGACCTACCTCACTGCTCCCATCTGTCAAGAGCCATTCTAAATTGGGTCCCAGTTACTGTGACAATTTCCTGCTCTCTGTCCTGTGTGTTCTATACAGGCACAAGCAAAGCAGAAGCCAGGCTTTTGTGAGTGACCCTTCAGCCACTTCGTCTCTCCCATACTGTGGGATCCCTTAAGAGCTGGGGGTAAATATTTAAGGTCATAAATGTTTGCTTTTGAGTGGATTACCCAGGCTGATTTCTCAGAGCTCTCAGAATAAAGAAACATGTGTTCCCTTTTCACAAGAATTTTTTAAACATGCTTTTTAAGATTTTATTTATTTTATTTCACTTTAGTTGATGTGTATGAGTGTTTATGTGCATCCATGTATGCGTATCTTCGGCGTGCTCAGTGCTTATAGAGCCCAGAAGAGGATGTTTGATCCTCTGGAACTAGAGTGACGCATAGTTGTAATTCACCATGTGGGTGCTGGGAACCAAGTTGGGCCCTCTGCAAGAGAAGCAAATGCTTTTAACTCTTGAACCATCTCTGCAGCCTCATGCATGTTGCCTTTTGAAAAACATGCCTAATAATGACTCTTAGCGCCTGAGAAGGGTGAGAATTGGGATGGGGCTGAACAAACGATGATTAACACTTTCAGTTGTACTTAAGGGATAATTTCTAATGTTGTACTGTAGCAGGACAAACATGATTAGCAGAAATTGAGGGTTCTGAAGTTCTAGGGATCTCAAGTGCCTTGATCTTCCCATTCCACATTATTTAAAAAGCTCTTCCACTTTATAACAGAGTGAACATGAGTTATAAATATGCATGGTTGTTACATGGCCGATTAAAATAGAATAAAAAGAATGTTCATCCTCAGCTCTTTTTCAGACACTGTCTTAGCTGGTTGTTTGCTATTCGTGATGCATCATGTTGGGTTATGTAAGGACACTTTCATACAAGTGCGCAGTATCCCTCATTTTCCCTTCACCTCCATTAGTCCTTTTAGTTTATCTACAGAGTTTCATTCTACTCTCCTGTCTTACATGTACACAAGACTTTGCATAACTGTATAAGCTCTAAGAAATATGAATGAGAGAAAATGTGCAGTGTCTGTCTGTGAGCCTTTTAGCTCTTCCATGACTTTATGAGTGATGTTAGCCTCCCAGCGATGTTAGTAGGCAGTGCCAGGCAACTGGTACCCATTCTCACTGTACCAGCTTCCCTTTATGGCTTGTTTTGCAGCTTAGTTATCTCTGACCTAGTTGGTATTTGTAGCATCTGCATGTCTTTTTCTGGGCTTTCACGTAATTGGCTTAACCACATCTGCCATGACCAACAGAACATGTCTATAAAAGTGAAATGGGGGATGCTCACGCTTTGCCAGCTTTGATGAGGCATTAGTCATTTTCTAGCATATGGAGCCAATATGTCAGTCAGCTAGTAAACATTTATCAATAAGCCACTGTATGTGCGTACTGCTTGAGGGCTTGGAGTACAAGATGAGGTAAGTAAGGACATCCTCTTGACCAAGCTCTGAGTCTCACAGAGACGAGTCATAGACCCCAAAGCAATATTTAACCAAGCATCAGATCCTGAAGGACCCAAGTGGTGCCCAGCTCAGTATCTGAGGCTCAGAGAAGGAAAGTAGAGGGCCACTTACAAAACCACTTCTGCACTTGGTTGACCAATTCCCATTTCTTTACAATAAAATGGGTCAGTGTGGCCTGTATTAATAGTATGTAGTTTCTTAGCACATGGAATCCTGGGAAAGGAGGGACTATTATAAAGGTGATGTGATTCAACTTGGGATGAGTGGAGTGACTTATTGCGAACAACAATTTGCTCTAATATCCTAGGGAAGATGAAATATGAGGAACTCACAAACGTCTAGCTGTACAACTAGAGCAAAGATGAGGCAAATGGGTACCTGCTGTACCCAGTGCAAAAATTAAAGAGCTGTTTATTCTCAGGGCCATGTATGACCTTAATCTGAACCCTGTGTGTCTGGATAACTACAGATGTTCAGGAGCCTTTCTCCTCTGTCTTCCTCCTTTCATCATCCAACCTTCTCTTACTCAGTGCAGGTTAGGATCTTTCACCTTCTAGCTGGATGAACTTGGGAAAGTTATTCTGGATCTCTGCATCTCAGCCCTGTCACTGGTGAAATGGGGACAGTGATGTCCAAGTCACAGAGTTGCTGTGAAGAGTTGCTGAAGGGCATAAGCATTCACATGCTTTCTGCCACAGAGAATTGCTGAGGAGGGAAGGAAAGCTGAACTGGCCTTGGAAGGAGCAAGACTCAACTTTAAGTTGTCTCTAGTTGGATGCAGTGGACTCTGGATTGCTGCTGTGTAAGATGAATTAAGCCCTGAAAGAATGTATGTTGTTGGCATGACCACCACCATATTAAGATGTCCAAGCCTCATGGCAAGACTTGCCCCAGGTCTCAGTACAGATGCTAACAGTATATACAGAGTACCAACCACAGCTTCCTCCTCCCAAGTGTCTACAGCCCAAGACTGCTCCCCTACCAAGAACTCTACAGAGCTTAGCTAACCCATACCCCCATTCAGCAGAATATAATATACGCTGGTTTTCCACAATGCTGTTGTGCCTCCATTAGATGGATGGCTCATCTGATCAGTTCCAATGCTGTGCAGAGTGAAGCACTAGTGGCTTCAGAATAATTCATAAGTAAAAAGAAAAAGTTAAGTTCTCTAGAGGGAAAGGATATACATTGGGCTCCCATTTCTCTACATATTGTTATATACAATTTCCTTTGCACAATGAAACATGGTATGAAAGGAGGGGACACTATAGTCAAATACCAAAAGACCAAGGAACTAGATCCCAAGGGATTTGGGAAGCATCATCATCAGACATAAACTTTACAATAACAGTGCCTAATCTGTTCAATAAAAGACTTGATGGAGGAATTCAGTGAAGAATTGAAACCTAAAGTAAAAAGAAAGAAATGGAGCCACCAGGAAAAAAAAAACCCTGGTAAAAGTCTACTTTTCAAAGGAGCAATAATAAGAATAATACAACTTCTTATCAGGCAGAGTTGTATTTTCACAACACTGAAAGAAATTGTCACCAACCCTTGCAAACAAAAAACTCAGAGGAAATATATTGGGTTTTAGTTCAAATACCAAGTGTGTGTATGTGTGTGTGAACACAGACCTTAGTTACCAAGGGGACATTACAGCAGATAATGCTCCACAGGAAGGAAATTTGAAGGTAAAAATATACATGTACTGACATGTTAGCCAGTAGTGGAGATAAGTGACATCTCTATGATTAGCTGAGGGCTCAAGAATCTTCTAGGCCTGAGCAGAATCTTCTTGAAGGTCTTAACACTATGCCAGAGTCTCCTTCTTGGTCTTCTGACCTGTCCCTATTTTATTGTCAGTGAATGTCCCAATTCAGATTAGTAGATCATTAACTGATAACTTTAAATCAGGGAGAACACACAGAGAATGTAAAACCAGTTTATTCACTTAATTTAGTCCACGAATGAGAGGGTTTAATGAGCAGCAAACACAAAGAAGAATCTTACTTTGCTCAAGCCAGTGGAACTTAAATGAAAGGCAAAAACAATAGCTTTTCCTTGTTCTGCATCACAGGGACAAAGACTAAAAAATAAAATTTAAAAAGTGGGCAAAGCTTACATGATAGTAAGTGAAAGCTTTGTTCCTGGGGTGTGGCAGGCAGACACAGGACATGGTTTATAAACACTGTTCACTAAAAAACTCCAATGGTATCTACTCACGGAACTAGATAGAAATGGTCCTTCCTTGGGATATGTAGTGAACCTATGTAGAATTTGGAAAGTATGGTAGACAGGTAGCAAGAGCTGTGTTTTGTCTGTTTAGAAACATTCCTCGGGAACACACTCATACATGGTAGACACTACATAAATACATTTTTGAATGTATGAATCAATGAATAAAGCAATCCTTGTCTTCCAGAGACTGATACAGTGACAGAGGAGGTAAGGCATGAATTGAATAGAGAATGAGGCAAAGAGCAGGATAGAAAGGGAGAGACCATTTAGACTGTGGTGGAGTAGGCAAGCTGGAACAGAAAATTAATGCTCTGAGTTTTGATAATTCTAATCATCAGTTAAATGGCTCTGCAGAAACTGAGGTGGGCAGAGTTGGGAGACATTTCAGAATGAGTTAACAGAATGCCTAAGAGCAGAAGAGGAAGTCTGTGAGATCCAGGAACCCAGAGAGACTGGGCATAAGAAGGTCATAGTGGCTGTAGGGCAACTTGAATATTAAGTGACCCTGAGAAAGTAGTTTGAGGACAACTTTTGAGACAACTTAAAAACCAGACTGTGAATTTGATATTCATGTACAGTGTAAGTTTTTTTTTCCCATGGAATATTAGCCAGTATAATAAAAACAAAACGGTATTGTAGTTACACTTGGAAATACTGGGTTTTGAAAAAGACACTTTAAAATGTTCTTCAGAGGTCCTTTTTAAAAAAACAGACCATAGTAGCAGGTATTTCAAATTCCAAAGAGAAATATTACAAGAAACACTTCTTCAACTCTATTTGCTACATTTGGAGGAACTGGTATCTTTAAAAAAGCAAACTTGGGTAAATAGTCTTGTAGGTAAAGAGTGGGGAGCAGCTGAAGAGGAGTGAAGTGAAGCATGGCCAACTCATGTTCTAGAAGGAAGGTGGAGAATATCAAGAACAGGAGAATGATTGACATGAGGACTAGAATATTCCAGAAACAGAGAAGACAGGAACCAGGCACAAAAGCAACTACAGGCTGCTCAGATTATGGGCATAGATACCATGAACAGAATTATGTTGGATTTGCATACTCAGCCAGAGGAGCTGAGCTAACAGCCAGGGATGAACTAAGATCAAGAAGAGAAGGGACAGCTAGCATGTATGGCTGATGGCACAATGGCTTTGATGGATATATAGAAAAGTCATGCCATCAACTCCTGAGTCAGGGGAGTATCTCAGCATGGGAAGCAGGGAAGTAAAACCAAGCTGTGCGCAGACAAAAAGAGATAACAGCTGTGGGAAGTGAACGCTAGTCTAGTCCCAGTGAGCTCAGCATGTCCGAGCTCCACCTGCTAAGACAATCGCTCTGATGATCAAATCACTTTTAGAACAAGTAGTCAAATGAGAAGTCATAATTAAACCATGACAGATTGCATCTTCTGAGCTTCCTATCTCTGAAAATGCTCCTCTATAGGTCACCTGTTGGGAAGCAGCAGGTGCCTCAACAGTGTGCCTAGTTCTGAGAGAAAAGGTGGGTAGGACCACAAGTCTCAGATGGCAGAGCCCTTAGGTCATCTTTAGAAGTCAACTTGTTCAGCTCCTCATTGAAAGATTTACTGAGAGACTTGTAGACTTGGGCTAAGAGCACTTATAAAGATATCTGTGAGTTTAGAAGAGTAGGTCCCTAGATCCAGCTCAGCCATTCTCACACACAGAGTGCCAGACCAGGTCTAGTTCTCCCAAGACAGCCACCACCTCTGTCGATGGTTTATGCTCTAGTATCCTTAAAAAGAAAGTGGACATAGTTCATTAAAAGGAACCTTCCTGTGGCTAAGTAAAACAGGGAAATGGAAAGTAAAATTAGAACAAAATAGTTGACACAGAGCTGGGTGAGATGTACAGTCAGAAAAGTGCCAGTCATGCAAGCATGAGGCTGAGTGTGTGATTTCCAGCATCCATCTAAGAAATGATTCCAGAGCTGGAGAGTGGGGTACATCGTATCCCTGGAGCTTGCTGAACAGCTTGTCTAGACTAATCAGCTACAGATCAGTGGGAGGCCCTGTCTCAAAAAAATGGAGAGTGACTGAGAACATCTGACCTCAGGGCTCCACATGCACACATACATGTGCACATGCATGCTACCCACATTTAAATTTGGATGCACACAAATATGTACACATACATACACCATCATATACACATAAAAACTCTAGTAGAAACATGTGTTACTGGAATATGTAATATGAAGCATTTGTTGTATAACCTCCTCCCCCCATTTGGAGGAACTGATATCCCAAGAAAACACAAGAAATACTTTTCTGTAGCCATCAAGTCTAAAGCTGGTCTCTCTTGGGAAGGGAAGTTGTCAGTTGATGTGATAGGGGAACAGAAAACAAAGCCTCTGTCTAGAAGTGGGGATGATTATAAGGACAAAGCTCTTTTTGTCTGGATTCAGTGTTGTTTGGTATCTGCCTGGGTTTGAACCAGAACATCTTGCTGACAGCTCTCCTTTGAGAGAAGGTTTGCCTTCCATTCTGACCCCCACACATCTGAGCAGCACACACCTATCTAGCTATAGATGGTTTTGTTGGAGGCCACTTGGTTTATCATCCTAGAACACCCCAGCATCCCAGAACCTAGTGTTTATAAGACAGATATTTCTAGTTTTACTTTTCTACCCTGGCAGACTTCCATCTACTTGGAGCTGAGTGAATCCTCATGACTTTACTTCTCCTCATGCAGACTCAGTTTCCCTGGCAAGTTTACTCTTTCTCCAAAGCTGCCATTTTCTCCATTAAAAGTTCTCCTTTAGGTGACTTAAAACATAGATGACAAAGTCTGATAGAATGGACTTAGGAATTCATCAGTGTTGGAAATTACAACCTTCAAGCTGCAGATTGTGAAGAGAAATTGGGTTCAAATACAAGTACATCTAACCTAAATGTCCCCTTAATAATTAACACAATCGAGCTCTCCATTTTGGTTAGAAATCGTTCTACCTGGAGTCTAAACTCAGACCCGTCATGCTGACCACATCGCTGCATTGCTGTCCCTTTCAATGTCTAAAATCAATAGCTGGGACCAAAGATTTTGCTTTAATATCCTTAGTATAGAAATATTAATATAAAATATTATACGTAGACTGCTCTATACAAAACACTTTGGGTAGGCTTATTAATGTTCTAAATTTTTAAACAGAGTCACATTCCAAAATGTGGTAAGTCTGAGATTTATGTCTGTGGGATCCAGTTCATGTGCTTGTGTACTGTGTGCACTAGAGATATGTGCCTTCCAATTTTATTATCAAGTGAGTTGAGTTTTGTTTTATTTTAAATTGGAATTTTTGAAAATTGAATCTTTCTATAAAAGATGTTATTAATCAAGTGTTAAACTTAGATGTTCAAATGTAACCCCCCCCCCCACACACAATGACATTTAGAGGTTCAGCCTTAAAAAAGAATCCAGAGCTCTCATGAATGTGGTCAGTCCTTTATATATTCTCCCTCCCTGCAGGGGGCGATTCTGATGCTAAGGTCCTGTTCCAGATGTTAGTAAAGAAAGCCATGGACTAATTGCTGTGCAGAAGGCAGGACTTCTGGGTCCCTGGAGGCAGAGTGCTGCTCCTACAGGTGGGTGGTCAGGGGAATTTAGCAACTAAAGTTTAGGGCAGATGGGAGAAACAGAGAAGAAACATTTTTTCCAGGAGAGAGATAGTAGCACCGAACAATTGTGCCAAGAAGGCAAGTTGAAAATGAACCACTGTGTGTGTGTTTTATATCCAAGGATTCAAGGGAAGCTTGGTGGTGGCTGGTAGTGTAGTTACTTTTGGAGCAAAGGTGGGTAGAACAAAACTACATACAACACCCTCTTATATGACGGTACAATGAGAAGGTAGCCACTACAAACCAGATGTATCAGTCAGATCTATCAGTGCCTTCTTAGACTTCCAGGTTCAACTGTGAGAATATATAACAATGTTTGTTGTTTAAACTGTTCAATCTATATATTGTTATAACATTCTATATGGACTAAGATGAAAGACTGGCCTAATCCCAAAGCAAAGAGTCACCAGGACCTGATGCCTGAGAGAGTGTAGGGTCTGGGAGAGGAATCTAGGACAAGCCCAGATGCTCCCTTCTTATTTATCCTCTTCAAGACCTACTGTTTCTATTCTGGACAGCCACAATTCATAAACTTAGGTTTTCTTCCTCTGGGAGGAACATGCACACACATGCACGCATGCACACATGCACACATGCGCACACACTCCCTCTAGGACTTCAGGGAAGCAATGTGATATGGTACAAGAAGTAGAAGCTGTGAAGGTCAGTTTCAGAGCTCAGCTCAACTGTCTATCTACAGAAGGAGATGAGGTTGGCCAAGTGCATCAGTCCTTGGTTTCCTGTCTCTCTAATGAAAATAGTAATGTGTGTCTCCAAAGGCTCAAGGGGACCTATGAATGATATGAGATGTCACAGCTATAACTTTAGGCACAAGGCAACTACCCCACAAATGTCCCATGGCTTCTTTTTTCATATCTGTCTATGATCTGTTAGAGCTGAGGAACTGTGCTGTAGCTCAAACGCTGATGACCCAACCCTGAAGGATCTTTCGTTCTAGGATTCTGATTTGTGGTTCAACAGTTCTAAGAATAATTTGTGTTATCAAAGGTGTTAAATGTTAGCTCAAAGGAGACACACATAGGAACAGGATAACAGGGATGGACCGCTATAGCTTCACTAAATAGCAGAACCAGGAAGGGTGCTTTTCAGGTCAAGCAGAGCAAAAAAAAAAAAAAAAAAAAAAAATCTGGTAAACATGCCCTTAACCTCTTACCTGCAACAGCTCAAACACAGCAAGGAGGTCCCCTCCAGAGAGATTCCCACAGAAGATGGGGTGATAGCACAGTTTGGGGGGCTTATAGTCTTGATCAGCCAGTGTCACTACTGGAGCAGCCACTGTGGCACCCAAATATTCTGGTTTTCCCTAGGGAAGAAATGAGTTTTTTTGATTGACATCCACTTAGTTCTGCCCAGCATCAGGGAAACTTTGCAAATCATTTTTACACAATTAGTAGTTAGCAGCATCAGCCTATCCCGTAACCCCACTCATGGCTTGGGGGATAGAGGATACTCTCAGGCTGAGAAGACAACCTTGGGGGCTCCCTAGACCAAGAATCCTTCTCTAGAGAGATTAATTAAAATAACCAACTAGAGTAGACTGACTGGGAGGGGAAAGTAAAATGCAAGAGAACGACAAGCATTCTAAAGGAGTTTCTATGGTTGACAGGATCGTGAGCTTCACAGATAAGTAAACCCAAGTCTCAAATCTGCTTCTCCCCTCCCCCCATGTGTGTAGCCTAAGTCAGGTACTAAACCTTTTTGAGGTTTATAAACAGGGAGAAAGCATTTTATTTGTTCATACATTCCCAAAGTGATGTAATCTTCTATATTGTTGGTATTACGTACTCAATATGTGATAAGGGAATGCCAATGGCATTGGGTTGGGAAGCTTCTTCACAGGAAGGAGAGTGAAGGGTGTTTACTTTTTGGGTCTTCTACCAGAAAATCTTTACTGAATGCCAAACAGGGAAAGCTACATTTTATAAATACATTCTGCCCAATTTACAGCAGGGGTGGAGGAGCAGGGGGAGGAGCATGGGAGGAGCAGGGGGATGAGCAGGGGGAGGAGCAGGGGGAGGAGGTAACACATGCATAGACATCAAAGGTGCAGGGAAGAGTAGGCCTAGAAGTTGTGTGTTTAAGTCCTGACTCTGTCTCTCACTGACCATGACCTTAAGGCATCCAAACTTTCCAGATCTGTCCTCATTTCTAGAGAAGAAGAAGGGCAGGACAAGCTTTTATAGCCACCATGGTTCCTCCAACTCTTGTGAGTCTCAAAATCCTGTTTCTTCTCTGATCTTGGTCCACTCAAGAGAACACTGAGAGTGAGGAAACTTTGGAAAATCTTTTAAAAACAACTGTTGTACATTATAGATTCTACCTGAGGAGGTAGGGATGTCAAATAAAAGATATAAATCTTTGTCATTCATTGCAGACTTATTAACTTAGAAAAGAATGCTTGTTTTAGTCGCTTAAACCCAAGTCAACCTTGGGCTTTTCTGAAGTTTTAACACATAAACTTCATTGAGGAGGAAAAAATTTTGTTCATAACCAAAGTGGGCTGGGATGAATGTGGACTTGCAGGGCCAAGCAGTAGCTAAATCAAAGAGAGTTAGCAGGCTGCATCAGTGAAGACGCCCATGCATTTCCCTTCAGCCAGGCAAATGTAGCAGAAACCTGTTTCCAAAAAGCTTGGAGGAGTTTTATATGTAGCAGTCATAAGGGACCAGCTGGGGATTTGCTGTAGTTGTGGGTTGGCTTATGCAAGCATCACATCCTTATGAAAGTGGGTGTTGACTACATTTTGCAAATTAGATGTGACTTTGATTGTGATTTAAAGAGAACTCTAGATAAAGGAGGGATGAGTGCATCACAATGTGCTGAGGTCAAAACCACCTCTGGGTGCTGAGTTTTCTGTGCCAGGACTCTATGATGTTCACATAAAGGCAGTTCCTGCACTTGAAAGGTGTAGCCAGTGTTGCTTGGTGACACGTACCACCGCATCGCTGTCATAGAGTTCCACCACAACGAGGGGTGGGGACTCCTTTAGCTCCCTCTCTTCGCCATGCAGAACCAACTCATTGAATAGCAGCATCTGGTTCCAGGTAGGAGAGAGAGTCTGGGAAATGACCTGGCAGGAAACAACAAAGGAGCCATTTAACAGTTGTTCAACAGAGACATGAAAGGCAATGAAAATTCATGGCTACTGTCTGTTATTTCCCAGTTTCTGGAAAACTTTGTATTCATAATGTTTTATTAGTGCAGTACTGCTTACTTACCTATTTGCATAAATGATTTGCACAAGTAATTACAATTTACCTTGGTGCTAAGATAGCATCAGTTGCTCTTTATTGAGTGTTTATTGTCTACTACCTATATAGTATTGTACATGCACTGTTTCATTTAAACCTTGAAATCTTTCTGAGTACTGTTATTTTCATACATGTTAAAAAAGACAACAGGTTCATATGTCTAGAGTCTACAGATGATAAACAGAAATTCCATCTGGATCATCTACTTTCATTAGCAACACCACTAACATCTCTACTTTAAAGATCCCCTTCACTGAAAATGGGGGAATTAAATACAATCAAAGTCCCTAATGTTGTATTTTAAATCCCATCTACTACAGTTTTGTGGGTATTCATTGACTACTTTGAGTAGTCCAGAATCTTCAGAATAACCCTCACTATTTGACATGACATCTTTCTTTAAGATGAATTGCTATGGTAGCAAGCAGTGACATTGGTAGTAGGTCGTACCTATTTTATAGATGGAGAAACTAAAAATCTCGGAAAGATGATAGTTTGAAGTATTGGTCAAGGACCATTCAGGTCTCACCACAACTAGCCAGTAGCTTTCTTCCCAGGGTGCTCAAGAGGAACTTTTTTTTTTTTTTTGGGGGGGGGGTTTCAAACGAGTGACTTTATTCCTTTGCTCTGAAAAGCTGTGTGGGGAACTTAACCAATGATAGACCAAATGGGGCTTTGAGACCTTGAATTTTAAAATCAGAAACAAACCAGGTACCCACCAGTTTGCTCAGACACAGCAGACTTGGTGGTTGTATATGAAAAGACTGTTAAGCAGGGAGATGGCATACATCTGCCAGCCTTGGTAAGTAGAGGGCAGTATAAACACTTTACACCCAAACTATTGGCAGCAGTTTCAATGTGATCAAGGTGAATGTGGAATGAAGATGTTCTTAACATGGCTAGGACTTAGTAAGTCTAACACACTAAAATCATGATTACATTTTGAAAGAAAATGCACAAAAACCAAACAGCAACTTTTGAGATCTTTTTCATTTGAAGGTAATCTTAATGCTATTAAAGTCACAAATGCTATTTTTATTACCCAATCCTAATTATCTAAAACACACATTGCAAACATACAAATATCTGTTCTCTCCACATGTCAGTGCCCACTCACCACGGTTTTGGAAGTGGGGAGAATAGATTCCCCTTAAATTGCAAGTCAGTAGGTGTTTCTTTACAGTTAACTTTAGCAAAATTCATACAAAATAGTAATTAACAATGATCTTCTTTACTTGTTAACTCACAAGGAAACACCTTCAAAACTGCATTTTATTAGTTTCTGTACTAAAATGTAGAAAAACTGAACTACACAAATATTGAAAAGTTAAAAATTCCTTAATTTTTTATTCCTGGTACCACTACCACAATTTACAGGGCAATATACCTGATGTAATGAAAAGGAAAAGAAAAAGACAAAGCTACAACAGATAAAAGACCTCAGGAATGTACATCTAATTGACACTACATTGCATTAATCAATAGCTGCACTTTTTGCAAACTGTGGCTATGACAGTCCTGAACAAGAAGGGCTCCTGTTTCAGCTGCAGTAACTTTTCTGACTGTGGATCATCGTTCCTCCTGTGGCAGATTTTTACAGTTCCTCTAATGCATTTAGGACGACTGTCTCAAAGTAACCTGCAGCTTTCCTGACAACTCCTCGCTCTCTCTCCTGCTAAGAACTGTAGCCGTTTCTGTTTTATTTTAAAACCTTCTGCTACCATATCCACCACTTCCACCTCCAGATCCATAGCCACGCCATAGGGACTGCCTGAGCTTCTTCCACCAAAACTGCCCCCTTTCATGGGTCCATAATTTGATTGTTGCTGTCCACTATAATTTCCAAAGTCATTGTAGTTCCCACCACCACCATAGTTACCTCCACCAAAATTCCCTCCTTCATTGTAACCATCATATCCTCCTCCTCCACCACCATAGCCACCGCCTTGGTTTCCATATCCTGGTCCACCACCTCCATAGCCTCCTCTACTGCTGTAACCAGGGCCACCACCATAGTTGCCACCATCACCTCCAAATCCATTATATCCACCATCACCACCTCCGTAACTACCTCTGCTGCCTCCACCTCCACCGCCATAGCCTCCTCTTCCACCAAAGTTTCCTCCACGACCAAAGTTTCCTTCACCACCTCCAAAGTTTCCTCCACGACCCATAAAGTTGCCAGATCCACCTCCACGACCTCTCTGAGATCCAGCTGACTGCATCTCCTGTTTAGAAAGGGCCTTTTTCACTTCACAATTATGCCCATTAATAGTGTGGTATTTCTGAACAACAATTTTATCAACTGTGTCATGATCATCAAAAGTTACAAAAGCAAATCCTCTCTTTTTCCCACTCTGCCTGTCTTCCATAACTTCTATGGTTTCAATCTTGCCATACTTTTCAAAGTAGTCTCTCAGATTATATTCTTCCGTATCCTCTTTAATACCACCAACAAAGATTTTCTTCACCGTTAAATGGGCACCAGGCTTCACAGAATCCTCTCTAGAAACAGCTCTCTTTGGTTCCACCACACGCCCATCGACCTTGTGTGGCCGAGCACACACCGCAGCATCCACCTCTTCTACACAAGAGTAGGTCACAAAACCAAAGCCTCTGGAACGTTTTGTTTGAGGATCTCTCATAACCACACAGTCTGTAAGTGTGCCCCATTTCTCAAAATGTTCTCTTAAACTGTCATCTGTGGTTTCAAAGCTCAGCCCACCAATGAACAGCTTCCTCAGCTGCTCTGGTTCCACTCAGCCCACCAATGAACAGCATCCTCAGCTGCTCTGGTTCCACTCAGCCCACCAATGAACAGCTTCCTCAGCTGCTCTGGTTCCACTCAGCCCACCAATGAACAGCATCCTCAGCTGCTCTGGTTCCACTCAGCCCACCAATGAACAGCTTCCTCAGCTGCTCTGGTTCCTTTGGATCATGGCCCTCCTCCCCCCGGCGGCGGCGGCGGCGACGGCCGGAGTCAGGCTGGGGGCGACCGGGCGGCGGTTTTACCTCCATTTTGAGACCGGACTCGCCTCTTCCAACTCGAGTTCAATATCAAGAGGAACTTTTGAAAGGGAGAATGTTATTTAAATTTGAATTTCTTTCTCTCTTTATTTAGACATTTGGAAAAAGGCCAGTTTCACAGAGCAAAAGGCTGAGTTGTTTGCAAGGTGGGTGGGCCCACACCTGGGAAGATACCACCCCATTAATATGTGGAGCCCACACTGGAAAGAGTCCATGGTTATAGCTCTTTTTCAAGCTGTGCAATAAAATGGGTTTCAGAAGTGAAAGTGTCCCACAGCTGCTGGATCCTGGGGAAATTTCCACAGCACCTCTGAACTGTTCCTTACTCACTATTATGCACTCCAGGAGGGTTAGAAGAAGGAACTGGCCTGCACTAGACGTCAGACTCACATAAAACTGCCAGCCTAGTTGTGCATCCAGCCAGATCCGGTTACAGCATTAAACTGTTTGTCCTGTGGTCACAGAAGGATATTTTTATAGCTCTTTATGTAAGCTGTCAAAGTATTGTGTGGCTGCAGTTCACCTCTCTTCTTGAGTTTTTATTTTAGAATATTTCATGTCTCAGATACAATGAAGTTTTAAAATGCCTCTGGAAAGATCTTCCATTTCTGCCATAAAAAGGACAAAGTTCAACCAGCTGATAAACAGAAGTGACATAGTTGCAAAGTCACGTGCTTTATATTGCTTTAGAAGAGACAGGTGAGCTCTCTGGCATGCACCTGACTGACAGAGTATTGTCAGAGTAGACTATGATATCCACAACATTTTTGAATTTGAGTGAATGCTTGCCTTACATGGTGAAAGAATGAATGAGTGCTAGTCTTAATGATGAATGAGTGAATGAATGCTGACCTTACATGGTGAATGAGTGAATGAATTTGAATAACTTTCTTCCCATGTGACTGGAAGTGCCATTGAATAAGACTCCAGAGGTCAGTATCCATTCAGTCTTCATTCATTCATTCACCATGTAAGGTCAGCATCCATTCAGTCCTCACTCACTCATTCACCATGTAAGATCAGCATCCATTCAGTCCTCACTCACTCATTCATATTAAGCCCAGCATTCACTCAGTCTTCATTCATTCATCATGTACCTACCTACTGTGAGCTAGACCTCTGCATAGTGGGTGCTTGACAGCCATTTGTATGAACAGATGAGAGGGAACTAACCTGTTAAGTTGCCATCATATGTAAAATATTCCTTTAAAGCAATACTTAATGACATACCAAAACAAGCATCTTCCACTTTGTTGCTCAGCTACCCAAATTAGCCTTGTTTCTTAAGGGCTTCTTTGGGAATCTCATACTGAGCTGAGTTTAAAGCAACAGTGCTCAATCTGTGGGTTGCAACCATTGGCAAACACACATTTCCAATGGGACACTACAAAATTTCAGTCATGAAATAGTAACATAAATAATATTATGGTTGGGGTGTCACCCCAATGTGAGAAACTATATTAAAGGGTCACAGCATTTGTAAGGTTGAGAATCACTTGTCTAAAGAATCATTTGGAAGTTCGGGGTAAGACTTAGCTAACACTCAACTATTAGTCAAATGTTCTGGACAGAATATATCAGTAATAGCAAAAACCTACCTAGATAGAATCTATGTTTAATTTGCTATCCTTTGACCAACTTTCACAAGTGACTTATGTCTTCATGCCTTAATTTCCCCTTTTTTAAATGGGCTTATACCCATTTGTCTGAAATAAAGAAGATTCATTGTTTGGCATACAGTAGGTGCTCAGTAAATGCTTGCAACCCTCCCTAATGTACTTCATCTCAGTCCATATTATAAGTGATCAAACCCTGAGGGCTGGGGTGTGGCTCAGGAGTAGAGTGCCTGTCAAGTATTTATCAAGCCTGAGGTCCAGTTCCTTGCATCACACACACACACACACACACACACACACACACACACACACACACACACACACTCATACCTACCCTGTGACAGCCCTGGTATACAGGTGATCCTGTCTAATTGCCCATGTCTTCAGAACTAAATATCAGTCTCATTTTTGGGAACACCAGGCTTAGCAATCTCTATTGTCTAAAATGCCCCCATCCTCCTCTTTCTCTCTTCCCTTTATTCACATCTGACTCCTATCAAATCCTTCCTCTATAGGAGCCTCTTTCCCTTTCCATTTATCCTTCAAGTCCTAGTTCTCCACAATATCTGCAATAACTGGGTTCTCTCTGAAATATTCCACACCGTCAAGTCATGTTGTAAGGGGTGGTATGCATAAACTAAGATGTATGAATATTAAAACCAGCAGGATATGGCTGTCTCATGAGCTCACTCACACTTCCCCAAGGTCACTTCAGAAGGTCTGTAATTGCATGGCTGAGGTACATGGATGGTCCTTGGATATATCTTCTGAGACCACTCTTGTCTGGAGATGGCAGCTACAATAGCAGCCATTATGAGCTATCAGGTAGAAGCTGTTTTAAGACACTGGCATTTCATGCTTTGTGAGAGAGATGTGTATGTCGATATCATACTTTCAAAGGTGAAGAAAGTGAGACCTAAAGGTAGAAGATCTTGAATTTGAAACAGGGGAACAGTTAAGTATTGATCATGTGTGTGTATGTGTGTGTTTGTTTGTTGGGGTACATGACTCATGAGTGTGTATCTGTGTACATGTTTGAAGGTGTGTGCTTGTGTATATGTTTGTAGGGGTGCATATATGGACATTTGTGGGGGTGCATGAGTGTGCATGTTTGTAGGGGTGCATATACATGTATGCATGTACACATATGTGAAGGATAGAAGGCATTATTCTTCTGGTATTATTCCTATGAAGCCATTTTTCTTGTTGTTTGAGACAAGCTCTTTTACTGAAATAAGAGTTGTCTGGCCAGTGAGCCCCAGCAACCTGCCCATCTCTGTCCAAACCCCCAGTGCCAGGATTAAAGTGCACACCACCTTGCCTGGCTTTCTACCTGAGGTCTATAGATAAACTCAGATCCTAATGCTTGTGTGACAAGCACTTTACAGACGGTGCTATCTCCTAGACCCTCTCCAAGGTCCGTGTGTATAGTCATCACTGTGTTCTCTCAAAAACCAGCCTCTGCCTTCCTGTTTCCATTAGACAATGAATGAAAATGGAGACATCTTTCCTCCAAGGTCTCTCAGAGATAGATGAACCCATCTCTCCATGTGGCTCCTGTAGGCCTTTGCTCATTCTTGCACATAGGGCTTAGCACAGTACAACCAGCCTATCTGCCTGATATGTGTGTTTGCCTCATACATTATACAGGAGCAGGATCTATCCCAACCCCTACCCTAGAGCTCATACAGTTCAACAGGTATTAGCTAAATGGACAGCATGCTGATTCCCTTAACACTCCCAGTATATGTGTGATAAATCAAGATATAGTTGAATCCATTAACTGGGTTCTAGGGGTCTTGAAGAAAAATGTGCCCTCTTGACATCAGCCAGTGCAATGGCAGCTACTCTTCAGTGATTTGTGTGTGTAACTTTTCACTTCTTCATAACACCTCTGCTTTAGAGAGACAAACTGGGGTCTAGTGAGCCATTTGTCTGGAGACATGCAGCTGCAGAGTAGACAAACCACATGGTGACCTTGCAGGTCTTTGTTTCTCACCTCTTTGCCAGGGCTTATGGTCTTACCCTTCCCTAGTCGACAATTCAAGAACAGGTCAGGCTTTGGTGAGTCCGACCCTGCAGAACTTGTGCTGACTGGGAGACCTTTTTAAGGTATGGCTTGGTGTGTGAGTCAGGGAGGAAACAAAGGAAACAACCACCTGCCCATCTCCTGTAACACAGCACCTGCCACCAAAGGGTGTTCTCCAGAGAGGAGGACTTGAGCACATCTGTAAAAAGCAACCTACCTGCTAAGTGCTCAGTTAGAACTTTCTGATCAGAAAGCTAGATTCTTCCTCCCCAGCAGGTCTCCTGAGGTGCTGACAGACAGTCTCAGGAATGTATTGGCTTCTCATTTCTCATTTCTTCTGGACTCTCAGTGCCCAACACCCCATGCAGGTGCCCTGGGTGCAACAGGCTCCTCTCTTCAGTCTTTTTAGCCCCTGTCTTAGCTTTAAGTCTTGTCCATCTGTTTTAGCACAGTGGCTCAAGGAAACCAATAGGCCTCTACAGCCTGTCCTTCCTGACCCAGACCGGTTTCTGGGTCTGCAAGACTGCACTGCAAGATGAGGAGGGCAGGGGTGGCACAGTGAGGGACAAGGCAGGGTGGGGTGACCCTTATCTTTCTTTCCCAGGCTCTGCCAAGCATCAGCTGTAGCAGCATTAGGAAGGCTTCAGCTCTCTTGTTACCTTTGTGGTCTGGCACTGGGACAGGAATGTGACTTTGGCAAAGGGATCTGAAAGTCCACTGCTGTCAGCTGCGATGAGGCCCCGGGCTTGGTACATGTGTGCCCTCAGCTGAAAGACATGCTGAGCTGCAGAGGAATTATAGAAAAAACAAGTGTTAACAGGCTTTAGGAGTGTATGTGTTTATGTGTATCAGCCAGTGACAGGTGGCTGTGTACCCTCAGACAACAGTGATACCAGCCCTGTCCTCCTCCGTGACCAGGTAAGTGTGGAGACAGGAGTGAGGCGCTAGTGCCAAGTACTTTAGAAACACACCACCCCATGAGGTTTTGCCATCTTGTGTTTTTTAATTATTATCACAGCAACCATGTGAAATATGTAATTATCTCCCCATTAATAGATGAGAAAAATGGCCCAAAAGTGGATGATATAATTTCACATGTGTGCAGAGCCCAGATTTTTCCTCTGCTTAAGTCCAAAATCCACCTTTTCCCACTAAGATGTCACATTTTAGCAAGTTTAAATAAGCATCATGAGTCCCTAGGAATGTCTTATTTAGGAGTGTGTGTGTGTGTGTGTGTGTGTGTGTGTGTGTGTGTGTGCACGAACATGTACAGGCTTGTCCACTGGTATATAAGACTGCTTTACAAATAGCTTTTACTTAAATAACCTCAGTAGGCATAGTGAGTTATCCATTTATCCCTTCTACTAGCCAATGACATTTGTGTACCAACTATGTAGAGTTTTGGTCTTGGTCTCTGAGGCACCGTAGATAGTATGGGGACTAAGATAGCTGTCTGTCCTTGGAAGCTCCCTGAGAAAAGGCAGGAGATAAGAGGAGAATGTGTTGGCATGGGGACTTTTATATAGGAACCCCCGTGTACCTATTGAAATAGTTCCACTTACTAAAACGAAGAACACAAATACTCTATGAGTATTCCCTCACCCAACATTCATCAATCCCCTCCAGAAACTTTTCTGTATAAGCCACACATGTCCACACAAAAACTTGAACACAGTCATCTGTAAAATAAAGGCTAATAACTTCCCATAAGGCTAAGGGCTGAGGGCAGTGCCTGGCACTTCGAACTTGCTAGCATGCTATTCCTGTTGAGTGTTGCAGTGTTGCATATGGAGCAGCTGAAAGCAATCTGGGAATCATCACAGCAGGATAGAAGTGTCAGGCAGCTTAAGCAATTAGAAATAACATGTTAGAAGTGTACATAGCAAAACAACAGGGTCTCAAGGATCTAATATATAGTGGGAAAGAGAAAAGCAGAATAACATGAAATCATAACAATTTGTTCCTGTGAGGTAAGATGTATAAATACAATAGAACAGTTCATAGTCACCAAAGCGCATTCAAGTACAAGAGAGCTAATTCTAGGGCAGTGGCACTGTCCTTTGAACAGAGACCTTCAAGGTGGTAGTAGTTGATAGGCAGGAATGCAATCCTTAAGTGGCTGTAGCAAGGATATAAGATTAGTCAATTAAAAAAAATAAAATCAGTAACATCAGATCATTTAGGAGAAACATTGTTGACTACTTTGTGTGGAGGTAAGGGTCCTGCACAGTGGAAGTCACATGACCTTAGACCTTAGAGATGTACATGAAGCATTGGAAAGTGTGGTAGGCTACATGGTACTCTTGAAGAAGGGTGTGTGTGTGTGTGTGTGTGTGTGTGTGTGTGTGTCTGTGTGTGTGTGTCTGTGTGTCTGTGTGTCTGTGTGTATGTGTGATGTGGGTACACATATAACAGGAACAGATAATCAGAGTAAGATGTCAGAAGGATAAAATTGTAGGTTAAGCTCTCAATGAACAGATGTAAAGGCTGATTCAAGCTGACATCAGTGTCCCCCTGAAAGTGAAAATTTGAACAGCCAAATCACCACACACTGGAGTGGGATTAAAATGAGGGATGGGAAGACTGCTGCCCTATACAGATAGTAACATACAATTCTATAGACAAGGTGTGGAAGGACAGGGAAGGCAGGATGTCAATGATAATTCCTGAGTTGACTGTTATGAGACCTGAACATTTCTCTCTCTTTACGTTGTCTGGCTTACATGAAGACCAGCATGGAGCCTAAGAATGTAGCAATCTTTTCAATACACAACCTAATTCTGCAGGCAGTTAGGAAGCCTGAGATGTGCACATTGCCCAATTAAGTCCTTGCCAGTTTTTGCAGTGCAAGGGTCTGCAAACTCCAAGCAAGTCAGTGGAACAAGAGAGGCAATTCTTGGAGGCTCAGTTCTAAAGCTTTCCATGTCTCCATAAACACCAATTAACTCTGATGTTGACAGGCTGGGCTCTGCTGACAAGAAAGTCCCTTAAAAATGACAACAGTAAACAAAGCAATGTTCAGCAGATGTTACAGGAACACAGACAGGAGACACCTGGGAGATAGCTATGTGTTACTTTACACACTACCGAGTTCAGCAGATTTCTCAGTCTGACTTGGGATGGTCTCATCCTTTGAGAGAATGCCCACCAGCTAGCTGCCCTTGAGATGACTAATCCTGAGATGTTAGCAGCTCTTCCAACTGAAGCTACATAAACAGGATATTGCACAAGTCTAGGTGTGCCATTTTCTTAGCCTACATTTTGGGTTTCTTTAGAAACCTTGAATCTTACCAAGTTCTGTTCCTAAGATTAGTCTAGCCCAATTCCTCATGCCATGAGTCCCCTATCTCCTGCCTCTGTGGTTTTTAAAGCCACATCTGGATGCCCACTTGAAACCAGTATCTCCTCTTGCTTCTCTCTACACCCCTGCCAGGTTTTCCACCTTACCTTCCATATATAGATGCAAAGTAATTGCTGAATGGCTCTCCTCTGGAGCATGAAATTCATCAGTTGGTGTGGAAGGCAGCCAACGCCACCAATGTCAGTGCTCAGCAGAAGGTCATTAGGTAACCATGAAAACGGCCTGCTGCATGGCATCTCAAAGCCCCAGAAAGGTCTCTCCTCTGGGTTGTTAGTAGCTGGAACAGTGAACATGTCTGGGGCTTTGTTTCTGTGTAGATGTTTCTATCTGAGGTGATGTGGGTGGTATTTGACCAAAGATTTAAAAAAAAGAAAGCTCTCAGCAGTTTAATGGAAGGCAGGTAAGAAAGTTGTGTTTGGAGCTGCTTTTCCCAACCCTTCAGCAGATGAGTGATCTCGTGCAATTTCTGGGTGTCTCAGAAATGTATTCTCCCCCTCTGTGAACTGAAGAAATCCCAGGGTTGAACAAGATCTATGTGTAGCATATACGGCACAATGCTTGGCATTTTGTGCTTTGTATTTTTTCCCAAAATAACACATTGACTGCAGACTATGAGCTGAGCCACCATTTCAAGAACCCCATCTTCTCTCACTAGGAATCTGCTTAGAATACACTGGCAGTCAAGATCAGCTGACACCAAAGGCTGTCATGCAACAGAGGAGAGGTTAAGCATGTCGTTCTGCAGTATCTCCAGCTTTGGTTCAACTCAAAATTCAACTTCAATAAAAGTGAAGGCAAAACTAATCTGTGTTGCCTGGATTAGCAGCTAAGACAAGCACAAAAGTTGAAGTGATTTGAAAACAGAGCAGAATGCAAATGTAAGTCATTAATATTCACAATGCAATTAAAATGTTACTGAAATGTAAACATAATGATACTAATGAAAGTAATCATATGAGTTTAAATAATTCCATAAAACATGCTGCCTTTCTATAAAGAAGCAATTATTCCAGGCTCTGGGCTAGAGAAACATAAACAACTTCACCAATACCAGTCGCACTGGGTCACTGAAGGGGTGTGTACAGAGTGCAAACCTCAGTGCTGTTCATGAGTCATTCCATACAAGAACTTTCTGCTTAAAATGCAAACTCATTTTTAATGCTGTTCATCATCTTTAAAGAAATCTCTCTCTCTCTCTCTCTCTCTCTCTCTCTCTCTCTCTCTCTCTCTCTCTCTCTCTCTCTCTCCCTCTCTCTCCTCACAAAAATACATACAAAAGTCCAGATGAAATACTTCTAAATGGAACATTGCTTCCTTTTGGAAGAGAGTACACTGAGTAATTATACTGAAGAAGGCAATGGAGTTGGTCCCAACTAAAGCACAAATGCATGAATGCTGTCACCATCCCTTTTTACACAAAAGCTCATCAGAGATGTCTCCTGCCTGCCTTTGCTCTGTGGGCACCATACCTTGGTATAGCAGGGCTGATGGTGGATGATGGGTGCCTGATGATTTGGAAGACATTTCTGCTTCATAGCCTGCTGGCAAGTTGTCCAACATGGCACTGGAGTATCTAGTGGAGCCCAGCCACAGATATATGTCAACTTTTGCCTGTACAGCCCAGCCAGCTGGCCGTTTCCCAGGAAGCTGGGGGAGAGAACAAGGAAGACTCTTTTATCACCAGAAGGCAAGTATGGACCATATTTTGAGAGAATTGATTCTTCCTGGATATATGAGGTTTGTACAGAAGGCCATTTTCCCAGGGCTCTGTCTACATTATAAAATTGAAAGAAATGGTCCCTGTTGTCACACTGCATAACTCCTGAGGACAACCTCAACATGGAGGCCTGAGGCTTAAACATGAATTCTGATAACCTGGATAATGTAGGCCTAACAGATACATGTACTCATCACCTGTTTCATAGATGAGGATGGTGCCTGTGCTCCCTTAGTCTTTAACTCACACACCCATTACTAGAGCCATGGAATGGTGACTCCAATTG
Source organism: Micromys minutus (assembly GCF_963924665.1). Classification (NCBI taxonomy): domain Eukaryota; kingdom Metazoa; phylum Chordata; class Mammalia; order Rodentia; family Muridae; genus Micromys; species Micromys minutus. Next base: position 1,879,300 of record NC_137962.1, on the reverse strand, counting down.
TTGACCATTGGCTCTGAGCCTACAGCTTGCCTCTTCTTCAAGCTTTTCAATTTGCCTGGCCTTCCTAGAACCTTAGATACTGGGGTTGCAGCCTGAGTTTCTGTCCCTTCATTTTGTTCAGGATTGCCTGCTCTGCTCTCCTATCCCATGCTGTGTGAGGGAAAGTCCTGCCTGCTCTCCCAGGCCTTTTTGCCAGGCAGACATTTTCAAATTCTTCATCCTCCATAGGCAGTGTGGCTTTAAATCTCTAAGCTCTCTGCTTCCTTTCAATGTGGTGGCCTCACCTTTGTGTGTGCGTGTGTATGTGCACACATGTGTGCAGATACACAAATGTATTTGTGAAAAATTATAAGCCCTAAAACCACAAGGATAAAAGTTAATGTATTCATCATGCTTCTTTTGTTTCCTAGTCACTGGGCTTTGGAATCTCTCTGTCCCCATATAGTTCCAATACCAGCCCTGGCTGTACTCAGGGCTTCTGACAAGAGCTGATGACACTTAAGACATGGCTACTTCTCTATATTATATTGACTCTTCTAAGTGTCTCTTCCGGCAGGTTTTAGAATTGCCTCTCAATAACTCTCCTTTCTTCTACACTGAGTTTTTTACACGTGGAAGATCAGAAAGTCCTATTACCACAAGCCAGAACTTGTTCAGACAACTTCCCAAGCATCCATGGAGAGGTTTTGACTTCAAATTGAGCACAGCTGTTTGCCTTTGTAGCTTGCTTTGATGGTTCTTAAAGCAGATTCAGAATGACTCTGTCAAACAAACACTGCATGTGCCTCTGGGCTTTGGCCAATGGACTAGAGCCATGAAGCATCAGATACTGAGGCTCAGACAGGTTCTCCAAGTGCTCAGCTCTGGACAATGGCACTCACTCAGGTGATGGATAGGTAACTTTTATTATTGACTTGATTGGGTCTGGTCAATAAACATCTAACAAATTAGTGAGATACACCTTTGCCTGTCTGTGAGAGTGTTTACACAAGATTAAGTGGAGGGAGAGAGGGTAAGACACAATCTGAATGTGGACTTCACCATCTCATGAGCTGGGATCCCACAGAGAAAAATGGGATTAAGTGTGGGCTAAGCAGAAACATTTATCTCTCTTTTTCCTGACTGTGGATAGACACTCCCAGCAGGCTGTGGCAGACTGTGCAGCTTCAAACTGAGTAGCTAATACCAGTGATAGAAAAAGATATCACAGGCAGGTTCTCAACCTGTGGGCCACAACCTCTTTTGGAGCCACACATCAGATATTTTGTATATCAGATATTTATATTCCAATTCATAACAGTAGCAAAATAATCTTATGGTTGGGGGTCAGCACAACATGAGGAACTGTATCAAAGGGTCCCAGTATTAGGAAGGTTGAGAATCACTGGTTAAGGGAAGGGAAGGAACATCCCTTATTCAAAAGCACAGCTTGCTGTATTCAGCTTCTGTTTCTCCTTCTGCCTATGCAGTCTCAAGTATTAGATGGGAAATTTTAGAAATAAGTCATTGATGAGGTTTATTATACTATACCGTTATAACTGTTCCACTTTACTATTATCTAGGGTCATAAACCTCCAATTTTTCAATTAAACTTCATTATAGGCCTGGGTTTACAGGGAAAATAACCATATACACTGCAATTGCAATTGCTTGCTAGGCCCCCATTGGGTGTCTTGGAACACACCCCAGTGGGTAGGAAGGCACTACAAGTCTTAGCAGAGCTTTAGTCAGTACCTCAGAGTAAAACCAACCAAAAGCATTCCTTAACACACACATAGATCTGGTAGTAGAAGCTCATATTTAGTGAGAGTTCATGCTGTGCCAAAAACAGTACAGAAAGCTTTCTGAGCAGAAGCGCTCACATCAATGTCATGGGGCTAGTGAGGTTCAGGCACTGCACACTTGATTGGTATGCAGAGGGGTCAGGATTTAATCTTTAGAAAGAAGGAGCTGTAACTTATTCAGCTAATAGATAGATAGATAGATAGATAGATAGATAGATAAAACTAAACCACTTTGTTTTGAATCAAGGTAAGTACTCTGCAACCTGTAATTAAAAAAAATAATTAGAGAAATAACTTTCCTTCATCATTTCCTTGATGGTTCAAAAACTTGTTCAAGCAAATAAACGTTTATTGAAAAGGCTGAGTATCGAATTGGGTGCTTGTTTGTGTACTGTTTGATTCACACCTGGAAGGCCCTGCATTTGATTGACAGCAATGGAAGATGGGGTGGGAGGAAGAGAGGGAGGAGGAGAGGAATGAGATGAAAGGGAGCAGGAATGAGTCTGGGTCAGCCTAGGTTTATTTCTTCTGCTACTTGTAGCCATCCCAGGACATCAGTTCACAAAGGCAAGGGGTTTTGTCTGGTGCATCAGTGTGATGTTTCCGAGGCTTAAAAAAGAGTGCTTGGTGCCAGAAGAATGCTACAAATACTCGTGTAATAAATATGGTGATTTCTCAAAATAAAGATGCTTGGCACTCAAGAACTTACACCAGTCTAGGCCCTATTCTTCTTACAGAATGTTCTATCTCCTGCACGATATACCTGGCCATGGTCTCATTCACTCCCACAATAGATCTGCAATCCTTCCAGTAAGTATATTTTAGAAATAAAGATGAGTTTTGGGGAAAAAAAGCACCATTATCTAATGCCACAGAGCAAGAACAGATTAGAGCCAGTGTACACGCAGCTCTGTGCAGAGGCCCACTTTGCTCCTTACAATTGATGTATGTGTCTATGCACCTATGTAGAGAAAGCATCTAGTTACGTGTGGATTTTTACTCTGCTGTTCCAGGGGGTGGAGGGAATGTGACCTTCTGTATATCTTTCTGTTGGCGCTAAGCCTACACACCTTAGTTTTAGGTGTTTAAATTGTATGCCTCAGAACATACTGTGTTATATTCTATCCTTAAACTTTATTTTAAAAGTTCCTTTTCCTTTAATGAAAAAACAACAGAAAACATCATTCCTCTTACTGCTAGTAAAGAAACTATGAATATGTGCGTGTGTATACATGTGTGTATGTGTATGTGTATGTGCGTGTGCGTGTGTGTGTGTGTGTGTGTGTGTGTGTGTGTGTGTGTGTGTGTGTGAACTTATAGTGAGAACCAAAACTCAACTCAAACCCTGTGAAAGTGTTCTACAGGATCACTGCTATCTATATTCCTAAAGCACATAACATAGGAATTTTCCTAATAAGCATTCCGAAATCAGAATTGCTCTCATGCATCAAAGTTTGATTTATTCAACCCTTTGAGACTAGAATGGAGAGCAGATTAAAAAAAAAAAAAAAACATTAAAGAATGAAGAGGTACATAAACAGTTCTGATAGCCAACATCAAATCCTGCAGGAGGCGTAATGCTCAAGTCTTAGGCTTCCCCATGCATCATCTATCTCCTCCTCCTAAGATGGACCCAACAAATAGATGGTCCACTAAAGCCCCTGTTAGAGGTTGGAAGTCAAATATCCTTCCTGGACTTTTGAGCACTTGTATTTCAGCCAGAGGCACTGTTTGGGGGAGGCTGTAGAACCTTTGGGTCTGTAATCTAATTAGCAGAAGTGTATTTGAAGAAGATCTCCTCTTTTTTTTTTTTTTTTTTTTTTTTTTTTTTTTTTTTCCCTTTGGCTGTCACCTCTGCTTCTTGGTCTATACATGCAAGAAGTTTCTTGGATAAATTCTTATTGCCACAGACCCATGTTAGTCACCATTCCTTTCCCTATCCTGCCACAAAGGACTGTGTCACTTCACCTGTGCGTCAAAATAAATCGCCTCTGCCCTCAGATGGTTCCACAAGGCAGTGACGGGCAAAATGACTAATTTAACTGTACATAGATTCTCTGGAGCAATAAACCAACAAACCTGACCTTCAAAAATGTGGATGCTTCTTGACTGTAGATCTTTTTCAAATTAGTTTTTTAAAAAAGAACTATTTATTTATCATATATAAGTACTCTGTAGCTGTCTTCAGACACATCAGTAGAGGGCAACAGATTTCATTACAGATGGTTGTGGTCACTGGGATTTGGACTCAGGACTTCTGGAAGAGCAGTCTGTGCTCTTAACCACTAAACCATATCTCCAGGCCCCGACTGAAGATCTTCTGTCATCTTGTGACCCAAGGGCAATGTGAAAGTCTATGACTTACCAGTGTTACAATCACAACCTCCTATAGGTCTTTGAATGCTTAAGGAATGTCTACCCAGCAGACAGCTGTGCCATAGAATAAACTTTAGTGAATTTCTGACTTAGAAGTTTTAGAGATCAAGACAGTCTGTGTTTTTTATTTCCATTTCTGAATTCTCCACTATGAAACTGCACCTTCTCCTTGCTTTTCTGTTTTTTTTTTTTCTTCTTCCAGATTTACTGTTTCAGAAAGGAGTGGGGTAGGGGGATATAATAAAAGGAAGTGGTGAGTGGGAGGGAGTTGAAATGGGAGGTGACAATCAAAACAGAAACGGAAACAGTTTTGCTGAATCTTCCTTTCCACGCTCACTTCCCTCATGGTAACTGAATTCAAGAAGACTTTAGTGATCATCTTTAGCAATCACAGTGGCAACAGGAAAATGGAGATAAAGAAAGCAATAAACACATTGATAGAGATAACACACAGGCTGGATACTTGTGGGAAAGCAGTTCTCCTATCTAGCAGTACCTATCCACTGGCTTAATTCGACAGCTGCTCTTTGTTCTAATTTTGTACGGTGCCAGGATACACCACAATATTTAGCAGAGAGTAACTTCATACCACTTTCTAGTATTTTTAGCACAGGGACTTTGGAAATGATTTGCTATTTTTAAGACAAATCTTTCTTGCTTCTGCAGCACTCTTTGAATGGAGAAGGTGAAAGGAAGTCTCTGATATTTGGGATGACTTGAGTAAAAAATATGTTGACTTTTTTCACTTATAGTTTTATAGAAGCAGATTTTTAAAGTTATTTTAATGACATGACAGAAAGAAATAAGCAAAGTCACTGTGTTAATTCTTTTTCTCACCAATGTGCCAAATTCCCAGCAAATGCAACTTCAAGAAAGGATTCATTTTGGCTTGTGGTTTAAGGGAGGCTACAGCCAACCATAGGTAGGGAGTGGTGAGGAGGGAGGGTGAAGTAGCTGTCTGTCAGGTCCACAGGAAGATGTCAAAGACAGATGAATGCCCTGCTCATCTCTTTCAGTGTTCCTTCCTCCATTCACTCTGAGATCCCAGCTCATGGGATGATGCCACTTACACTCAGGGTGGGTCTTCTCACATCAGTGAAGGGTTTCTGGAAACACACTTATAAATAGAGCCAGGCTGTGCCTCAAGGTGAATTCTAAATCTAGTCAGATTAAGCACCACAGCCACAAACAACTGAGGAGCTCTTCCAGGGATAACAAAGTCCTCTGAGGTGCTGGCTGCCCAGTTTTTTTTTTTTTTTTTTTTTGAACACTGATATTTATTGACTGAGGACTCTGTGTGAGGCACATGTACGTGTTCTTTGCTAGAGTTTACTCACTAAGTTCTCAAAGCCATATCCACGTAGTGGATAAAAAATAGAATAAACATTCTTCAAATGTATGAAAAATATTAAGCACTCTTTCCAAGATCACACAGCTAGTAAATATTTGCTCAGAATTCTGTTAAAGATTGAATTATGTTCTTCCTAGAGTCATCTGTTTTAGATCTTAATCTTCAGGCACCAGACTGTTACCCTATTAGGAATTAGGGTGACTGTAGATGTAATTAGTCAAATGACTGTACTGAAACTGATGCCCATATCAAAAGAGTGCTTCCTTTTCTCTCCCTCCTTCTATCTCTTCCTTCCTTCCATCATCCTTTTCCTTCCTCCTTTTTTTTTTTCAGCACTGTGAGTTGATTCTAGGGTCTTGAATGTGTTAGGCAAGCCCATTACCTCTGAACTACATTTTTTTAAAGAAAAATAATTAAGTTGGTATCTCACTAAGTTGTTCAAAATGGCCTTGAACTCACTCCGTGGCCCAGACTGGTCTTGAAATGTCTCAGATTCCCAAGTATTTGTGAACTGAGGGTCTTTACAACCAGGACAGACTTGAATTTTTGAAACAAATATAACTTTATGGATGAATGGGGTTCATCTAACAATATATATTACTTTTGTGAAAGATACCTTGGAAAAATTGTACAGGAGAAAATGACAGGAGTAGGACAATTTTCAGTCTCACTAATAACTGAAGGAGTAAAAGTCTGAGCTAGTGGGTCAGTCATTAGATGGACAGAGAAATTAACATGTGTCTGAAGGCAATAATTATAAAGCAAAAGAAGTCACTGGATCAGAATTTTGATTGAGAAACCTGGGGTCTCCTAGCTGTCCTCTGTTTTTGAAAACACTGGAAAGAATTTCAGACATGGACATATGCTATAAAATTTTAAGCCGCCCAGGATAAAAAGGAATTGATCTTCTTTCGCCCTCCAGCAGACTTACCTTGAGAAAATGGGTTTTGATCTTCCCACAGTGCGCGCCCATCTGCTCTTCAATGGGGGAGTAAAGAAGGTCTTTGGCAGCAATTCGGGCATATGCCACTCTCTTGTTGTTACTGAGCATCCAAATGAAGATGTCTGGGATGGTGTGCTGTGGCTGGAGGTGGAAGGGTGAGTGCATAGGTTGGTATTTAGTGAATGTACTTCTCTAGCTTACCTATCCCAAAAGAGCCTGTCTTCTGCATTAAACAACGTAGCGGTTTAATCATCTGTACAAATAAGCCAACTAAGTGCCATTTCCTTAAGAAGACAGCATCTAGGTCATGGAGTGGGAATACATGGGTTTGATTCAGCTGTGTTGGGGCATCTTTGGTGGCCTGTTTTTGCAATATACCAAATGAATCCTTTTCTATAGGTATCTGTTGATCTAATGTAGATATTGATTTAACTTCAAATTATTATCTTTCTTCAGAATCATGTAACATTCCAGAAAGTTCAAATGAAAGATTTTTTTTTTTTAAAAGTTCTCTAATGCCTTTGAATTATTCCCCAGTCACTTTTAGGAAAAAGAAAACAAGTCTAGAGGAGCCCCATGGCTAACATCTAGTTTCCAAATCACTGACTTCCATTTCAGCCATTTGGAGCAACAGCTAAACTTTATAAAAATTTAAAAATAAAGCTATTCAATAAGGAAATGCAGGTTTCCATATCGAGTGTTTCATTACTTTGTGTTTGAAATGTACGTTTCTGAACCAATGTAACTACTAGAATAGGAAGCATAGCACTTGTATCCAAAGGTAGATGCTCTGTCTTGCTCTCTCTTCTTTCACATACATATTTGAAACTGAAAAGAGGCATCCATCCCTTCTATCTGGTATATAACCAAAGGCATAGTCTTCCAGACACAGAACTTGTTAGTTACAGACAAGAAGCCCCAATGCCTGCCTCAAACCTTTCATGTCCTTAATGAAATCCTCACTGTCTCACTACTCAAAATACTTCCAGGGAGAAAATAACATTTGAGAGAATCACAACACTCAAGAGCCAGTGGAGCAGTAAACACCATTCCCAACACCATCCCTCATGAACCCTGTGTAGGAAGTCTGTCCACCTCTATAGGATTCAAGAAAAAAAATCAGTATTTGACAGACATGGATATGATGCCTTTTAAAAATCTAGAAGACACTAGAAAACCTCTTATGCTTGAAAACCTCTTGAGGGTCCCACTATCAAAACAGTTGCTTGGACAGTTCTTGTGTTAAGGAACATGCTTACACTCTGGCTTTATGAGAAATAAACACAGTGTTTTCTTCTAGCACCAAGCAAGCACTCAATTTGCTCATGTTGCCCTTTCTGGGAAGTTTTCTCTCTTATCTTCCCAATGAGCTTTTCTTATAGTGTTGATTACCTCATCCACAAGAAAACAGATTTTCTCCACAAAGTTCTGAGCTTCACGGATCATCTCATCAAGAGATAGCTTTTTCTTCTGTTGTTGAATGACCCCTTCAGCCTCATTGGCCATTGCTTTCTAAAAAAGGACAAGAGTTGTGTAGATCTCTCCTCCAGAAGTCTGGGCAACCAACACTGCCCTGTGCTGGAGTGTCCTGAGACGTTTGCAAGCCCCACACTAAGCACTGCACTCTGGACTGGCTTTGACATTGTGCACATGGACCATTAAATAGAAATTATACAAGAGGTCATTTCATTCATCTCGCCTTCTCTGGGAAGCTTTTTTTCCCAATGAACTTTGCCTGTAGAGTTGATTACCTCATCCATAAGAAATCTACCACAGTGAAGACAATAGATACCATCTCTTCTTTGGTAGATAGATGAGATGTTTAAGACCTAGAAAGTACAGAAAGATGTCCAGGCCATATAATTATGAGACAATATCACTCCCTGTTACTTAATAACAACTATAATAATGACAGCTAAATTGTGTTGAGTTATCACTCTATGCCATGTAATATTCTTCCATTACTCCTATTAGTGACCTTCTTGAGGTGTGTACTGATAGTTCCATCTTAAGGTGAGAAAAAGTCATATAACTCCTGGGCCTGGTCTTCAGATCAGTCCAAAATGCATGTCCCTTCCTCATGCTAAAACTATGAAGGATGCTTCCAGACCAAGGTACCATCTGAAAAATGTCTGAGCCACTAGAGTATTTTAAGTGCCAAACACAATTATTTTATAACCCAAGCATGATAATATACTTCCATACCTTCAGCACCTGGGAGGGAGGTGAAAATGAAAGAACAGTAACTAGAGGTTATCCTCAACTACGTAAAGCAACCTTGAGCTCAGACTGAACTACATGAGACTATGTCAAGAAAGGAAGGGTGAGATGGGAAAGAGGGACAAGGAGGAGAGCTAGAGAACAGGAAGAGACAGAGAAATGGAAAAAAAAACCAAATACTTATTTTTATTCTTTCATTTGACCTATATTTATGGGATTTGTTTTTAACACACACACACACACACACACACACTGCCTTTACAGTGCCTTCTAAGGCCCTGTGAGCTGACTGTGCATCTCTCTCTGTCTCATAGTATTCTCTCCTCTCCAACTGTGCCCCAGACTCATGGCTTCTCAAGAGGTTCTGGGGCACGCCAAGGTTGGTCTACCCTAAGGCTGCAACATACGGACCTTCTTATTGCTCAAATGTTCTTCCTAGCCTCCATGTGGCTTCAGTTTAAACATCACCATGGTATTATATGTTGTCAAAAATTTTCTTGTTCTCTGTGGCTTTGGCAAGTTTCCCTTCATAATAATAACCTACAATTATTTTTAATTTTAAAAATATTTTAATAAACAATAATCCTCCAATATAATTTTTCTATAATTATTTTATGTCTGTTGTTTCTCTGTCTGTATTCTCCACTATAAGGGAATCTTTTGTTGGATAGGGGGCTCCTGTCTTATCCTAATCTTGAATAATCAATGTTGTGAGAGATAATGTCACACAACAGTGACATACAGTAAGTACATCCTTAGCATGGCACGCAGAGGGCAGTAATAAATTCAGAATGAATAATCCAGGCCATTTATGGGTTCCTCAGGGACAAACACTAATAACTTTCAGCTTTGTCTTTCTAGAACTTTGTTCATGCCTAACATACAAGAAGCCTTCTGGTAATACTGACTAAAAAAAATCAATACCTGCTGTTTGCCAGGAACTGATGCCACAGCTACACAAATGCTTTCTTTGACAGTTTTGTGAAATGAAAGCAATACATACAAATAGATGTATAAAGCATTGTGAGATCAGACAGTGGTGAAGCCAGGCTTCCCAGAGGATCTCAATCTGACCTGACCCATAATGGAATTCATCAGCCAGTAAGAAAACAAATGACAGTCCTGACAGAGAGAGCAATTACATGTATATATATATATATATATATATATGTATGTATGTATATATATATATGGAGCAAGAGTTTAGCTGGTTGGAACACAACTACAGGGTAAGGAAAAGGACAGGATGCTAGGTTATACACCGCTTGCTCTGTATGTCATGCAAAGGGAATTTAGATTTTATCCTAGGAATCACTGACAGACTTCAGTGATTTGCTAAGAACAAGTAATCACCTTGCATTTTGTTTTAGAAGCCATTTTGGTTCTGGAAGATAGGCTAGATGAAATCTACTGCAAAGTCTATACCAGAGTTTCTCAGGGGCTAGAGAAGTGAAGTGATTTCTAGAATGCTTATGGGGAAGAATCAACAGGATCTTGGTTAGCACTGACTGTTTAGAATGAGGGATTCAAAAGTCATCATTGATACTAAGGCTTTTGGTTGGATCAATAAGTACAGCTGGGTATCCCAATACAGGATGGAAAAGAAAGTTAGAATAGGTATAGGGTAGTAGAAGATAGCGAGTAGGAAGTGTTCTAAGACATCTGGTTTCCTTTAGGAGGCAATATATATTGATCTAAAGACAGACAAGTTTAAGATGGTGACGTTTTATTGATAACTCAATAAAATATCTTAACATTGATGAATCACATCTTTAAGTAAGTATGTGAGGTGTTTCTAAAAAGGTTTAAGGAGGAGAGAATACCTATCCTGAATGAAGATAAAGCATTATTTGCTGGGCTGCTCACCACCATTTGCTGGGCATCCTAAACTAAATAAAAGAGAGAAAATTCACTGAACACTGTATTCCCTCTCTCTGCTTCATGTTCTATGAGATGTGAAGCACCCCAGCTATACACCCCCCAGCCATACCTGTCCTTCCATGACTGAACCTTAATCTTTCAAAACCTGAGACAAACAAGATAAATTCTCTCTTTAATAAGTTTTGTTCACTGTGGTGAGAAGAGTCACAAATACAAGGCACTGTTAAGACATTGATGTTATGGCCTTGGTCCAACCAGGATTGGTAGACAATGAACAGGCAGAGCTCTGCAGAGAATATGCAATAGAGTCAAGGCATAGGCAGCATAGTCAGTTACAGGCCCAGAAGGAGGACCAAGCAGAAAGATCTTAAGGATGATGGAAGCCAACTCCCTTGGACATCCTGGAGGACAGAAAATATGTATTCTGGAAAGAAAGATAAAGGAAGGGTTTAGCCTTTGGACTTGGATTAAATAGGATTTAAAAAAAAATTGGTCTTTCTGAATCCTGATCATATCTTTTAATTCCCCATTCCAAGTCAAATAATGAGAGATTTTTCTTGATAGAATTGTCACAGTGTCACCTAAATGTCCCTTAGTGTTATTGGTGGAACTTTATAGTCAGATAGTTCAGGGTCTGTCTGACTTGAGCTGGCTTTTTTTTGGCCACCACTCATTCCACAAGAACTGAGCATCTGTAAGGTATCTTTAAGCATCTACAGACAATGTGCAAGTAGGCAGGGTACAAAGGGATATCAGTAGCCACCTGTCCTCAAGAAGTCTGTAAACCTTTAACAAAACTTTCAGTGGGGATACCAGAGGAGAGGAGAATCATTAGTTCTTTTAGCTTCTTGTTTGTGGGACAGACATCAAGGTTAAAGAGAAAATATATAAACATGGTTTATCTGCATGTGTCTATGCACCATGTGAAATGTGGGCTGAGTCCAGAAAAGGGCAGCAGATCTTCTGGATTTGGAGTTACAGACACTTGCTAGCTTCCATGTGCTAAAAATCAAACCAAGGTCCTCTGGATGACCATCTATTTTTCCTAAAATGGCCAGCCATTTCTCTAGCCTGGGTCTAACAGCAAATGCATTAGTAAAATGCAAGTTTCAGCAGAAATAAACAAGGGCTCCATGTGAGTAAAAAATTGAACTCCTGGGCTTGCAGATCATCCTTGTGAATCTCCAATAGACTAGTCCCTTTTCTATCCAACATACATTCTTTCCTACTGCTATTTTTGTTATACACTAAAAGCTGTCATTTAAGCCTTGTCCTTGTCTGCCCTATGACCTATGTCATTTGTGAGGTTTATTTTTAAAACACATGCTTTGGCTGTGTTCAAAATATAAATAGGTTTTCACATACCAGCTCTTGCCAACAGAGTGTGAGTCGTTTCTTATCTAACGCAGTTTGGTTCAGCGTCTTCGAGTTCTTTTCTGCTTCAGAGATAAAGGCTCTGAAAGAGAATATCCATTTTTGCAGCTTACTTAGTGAAAATCCATTTGTGTGATTCCAGAGATTTGGAAAAAAAAATCTACTCTCCATGGCACAATGGGAAGTGGATAGATCCACAGAACCCGGGTTTTTAAATTTAGGTTTAACATTTCTAATAGGAAAAAAAGAGAGCAAAGATTGGAAATGATACCCAGGCCCTGTGTTAGTTTGTAAGATTTAAGAATTCTTCACAATAGTTGTAACTGTTATCAAAATTCATGACAAATTTGCATGGAATAATACAGTCTTACATATTTAAGACACACCAAGACTTTCTTTATATGCTACATACAAAGCAGATATTTTAGAATTGACACTGAGATAGGTCCCACCTTCTTGAAGAGTAACAGTTTTGGAGATGAAGCTTCAAATGTTTTTAAAAGGAAACCAATCATGACTATGAAAACAATTCAAGAAGAAATGTAAATGAACATATTGTCTTTACTGATGATTTAAATGATATTAAAATCAATGTAACTTCAGTTATAAAAGTAATATTATCCAAAATTTAGTGGTGGTAAGGGAGGGTATAGAAAAATTCATGCTGCTGTAGAAATAATTGGTTACATTTTTACAAACTACTTGATAGAATCTATGATCATTTTAACATGTGCATAATTTGATTTAAAAATTACACTAGAATTCTTGTCTTTTGGAAATAGTGGAATGATTTTTTAAAGAATGTATTTTTAGAGTATTTACCATAGTGATAGAATAAATGGAACAATTAATTTTAACTGGTTAAAGATAAATTAAACTTATTATGATATATCTATGTGTGAAATTGCCTGTGATATTTTACTGAGTATAGGAACAATGTGGTGAGCAAATATCTGCTGTTAATGTGAAAAACAACATGTCGGATGTGTGAGAGTGAGTGTGTGAGGATGTGTGAGAGTGAGTGTGTGAGGATGTGTGAGAGTGAGTGTGTGAGGATGTGTGAGAGTGAGTGTGTGAGGATATGTGAGAGTGAGTGTGTGAGGATGTGTGAGAGTGAGTGTGTGAGGATGTGTGAGAGTGAGTGTGTGAGGATGTGTGAGAGTGAGTGTGTGAGGATGTGTGAGAGTGAGTGTGTGAGGATATGTGAGAGTGAGTGTGTGAGGATGTGTGAGAGTGAGTGTGTGAGGATATGTGAAAGTGAGTGTGTGAGGATGTGTGAGAGTGAGTGTGTGAGGATGTGTGATAGTGAATGTGTGAGGATGTGTGAGAGTGAGTGTGTGAGGATGTGTCTGCAAAGGCAGGGAAAATGTCCTAGGTGGAAAAAGTAACCTCTTCTTCTCTGAATGTAGGAAGGTATAGAATATTGAAAATATGTCTTTTAATATCATATTATAACAGAATTGTGAAATATAAAATATAGATATATTTCTATAAGCATGTGGTCCTTCTATAGTGAAACAATCACAAAGAAAACTTACAAAGGAGAATTTGGGATGAGAGACCTCAAACTCAGGTTCTGCTTGGTGTCTATTGGAAACCCTGCCACATTCTCCTTGGAGATCCTATTAAAACTGCATTTCCTGTTCCTTTTTATAAAAAACAAGAGGGTCATATTTTGAATTGGAAATACTCTTATTTCACTAAAAGTGTTTGCTAAAAGTACAGGGAATCCCATCCCACTCTCTGCCCAAATAAACACATTAATCGCTTAGGGTTTCTCCTCTCATCCAGAGACTAATGGATTTTTTCCCCCTGCTTCACAATTGGAGTGAGTGTTACAGTGTTTGCCTTCATTCATTCTCTGTCTCACAGTTCCAGCCTACCTTCTGGCTGTGGCAGCCTTGTAACCTTTACATGATGAATGGCTTGTCCTTGGTATGGAGTTGGTCTCAGAAGACCAACTGCTTGAGGAAGAAAGGCTCAGGAGGCAAGAATTCCAATCTGACCTAGGGTCCAGCCTGCTTTCTCAGACCCACAGTCCCTGACTATAAAACTACCGTTTGAATACCGACACATATGGGTGTTCTTTCAGTTGAAAACTTAAAGAACAGGAGCAGTTAATTATCACCCTCAAGACTTGCCATAATATAGAAGAGTTAAACAGAGATATTACTTGCTTGCTAATACTTTTCAACATGGGATATGAGAGTATGAAACTTTTAAAAGGTGTTTCAAGGGAACTGTAACTGGTGCTTGGCTTACAGCAGGACTCCTGCTTCATATAGCTTTGTTCTGAAAAAAAAGTAAGTAGATGAAAATAGCACAAGTGACACATTTATTTTTTTGCTTACATGTATATGAATGTAAATATTTGAAGATAGACAAGATGGTCCAAGTTGCTCCCACAGGAGGCATACTGCCTCCAAAGGCTCCCAGAGAGCCCCACCTACCTTGCTGTTAATGTGGGCTGCACTAGTGACTTGGTGCTAATGCTATGAGGATTTTTTTCTTGTTCCATATGAATCTGAGCAGTGGGTGTGTCTTGTTTTGACTTTCTCCCTTGACTTCTGTTTTAGATGTTTAAGAGTTTTGGGAGCTGATACAGCCTGTGAAGTGCCCATCCGATGCATATGAGTGCAGCTGATCTCTCAAGTTGAGTTCTTCTGAGCTCATGTCTGATGACGTCACCCACCTGCTTTGACTGATGAAGTCATGAAGCACAGTCTTCATCTTCTTTTCTGGTGCCTCCTCAGAAACTTTGACCAGCTCCCTCACTTCTTCTATGCCTTCTTCCTGAAGACAAATCACAGAGCCATGGAACTTGTATAGAAATACTTGATTACCACATCCCAGAAACAACAGCTGACTATCTTTGTCTCTGTGGTTTTGGAGATAGGACGTGCTCCCTTATCTTCATGAATGTGGCCTGGAAACACTGCTCCATTTTTATTTTGATGCCTTCCTTTCTTAAGTCCAGATGTGCATTCTTTCCTGTATCACTCAGAGCCATTGCGCCTCATATCCATTCCTACCCAACTGAGCACCATCCTGTGTCACTCACCTTGTAGAAAACCTAATATTGTGAGAAATATTTAATAATTTAAAAATTTATATGTAATTATTAAACAACTTCAAAATCAATATTTAAGTAAATTTTACAGAGGAATGCAGTCCTACTGACATTAAAAAAGCTACTTGCTCTTCTGAGTATATCAGGTTTGGGGACAGGGAATGGGACAGATTGGCTGCAGCAGTGGTGAAATACTGATATCCATAATAATTTTACATTTCTCTTTGGACCTAAATTCTAGAATTCTACACAGAGAAAAATGGGGTCTAAAGGGAATTGCACATATTCCTGCTGCTCTGCTAAAATTTACAAAGGTGCATTTCCTATCACCTGCCGAAGTCTCGTGCCTGCTGACTCAAGCTTTCTTCTTTGCATCTCCAGTATCTGAGGAACAGACATCACAATGGAGTAAGGATTCAGGCTCTGGCTTTGGGTACTTAGGTTCCAATCTAGGGTGCCATTTACTACTGAAATATCTCATTATGCACAGTTTTCTTATTTATAAAATAGGAAACTAATAAGAACCATCTATACCACCACCATAAGGGAAATAAACTTAGTCATGGAGGCCATAAAGGACTAGTAACACTGACCACTCTTTTCTAATTCTTTGGTCTCTTAATATTGAACCAAAGCCACTCTGTCTGTAGAATAAACAAGACTAGACTTATAAAGCCCATGGTCTCTACATTGTATGAGCCTAGCTTAGCCTCTCAAGTTATCTTCAGAGACTTGTTCCCCAATTCCTAGTATTTTATATCTTGGAGTCATTGTTTTGCTTTGCAGAACTCAGGTTGTAGAACAAATTGAAGGAAGATATAATTCTGTCCTTAGTGTAGGCTCTAGAGTCATAGGAAGTTAAGACAAGAGTCATCTAGTGGGGTCTATGAACCACCAGTAGAGGATAGAGGATGTCCCTCCCAATGGGACATATGGGATGGAAAGAAAATGTGAGAGTAGAAGAAAGGACTAGTTGAAGCCAGATGTCAACCTTGTGAGGATGCCTCGGAATCATATTGTAAGAATAAAAATGCAGATTTGGATAGTTTGGATTCTGATTTAGAGAGTTTGATTTGAATTCGAGAGGTTTTACAAAACATTCTTATTCCTCTGGGCACACATGGTAGAAGCCATGAAATACAGTAGCCCTTAAATTCAGTGGTATTTAACCTGAGGTCAAGACCCTGGTTGAACAAAAAGGCATATCTTTGTCCCCAGTTTCCCACCCTGTCTATGAAGCCACTTACCAAGAGGTCAGCCAATTTTTCCAGCATATTGGACCAGTGCAGTCTGAATGTCTGATCTCCCCAGGAACTGATGAAGGAGACACAGGGCTTCTTGGCACAAAAAGGCAAATAGTTGTAATTTCTGTAAAAAGCACATTGGATGTGGAAGTCAGTAGGCAATCAGTGGTTTTCAATCAATTTCAATTTGTTCATGTTTCATGTGTTCTGTAGGGCTTCAGAAAAATGGGGATAAAACTACTAATGCCATCCTTAGTCTATAATTGGAGTCCTGTGAACAGTGAATTCCAGTTATGTGGCTATTATGGAAAAGATTAAGAGTTACCAACAAATAAATATAGTGACACACATCTGATTCTAGCACTTGGAATGTAAAGGTAGGAGGGAGGATCCAAAGGCATCTTCAACAACAAAGTAAATTCAAGAATAGCCTGGGCTACATTTGAAACTCTCAAAATAAAACCAACCAAAAGAAGTTATGTAGTGGTAAATATTTAAAAATGTAAGAGACACCATACCACTGGCTACTCTCTGGTCCCAGTGGCAATCTTGCCACCATTGCTAGTTCCATCAGTGACTGCCCAACTAGTTCCTCCATCTTCCTTCTTCTCCTGTCTCTCCTATCTCTCCCACTTCTCAAAAACTCTGCTTCCACCCTCTTTTTCTACTGTCCAATCACAGGTCTTGCCTTATCTTGTGCCTGCCCTCATCTGCGTATAGACATCAATCTACAAAGTTATCCTCAGACACAGGGCATAGCTTTGAAATTATCATCAGTGTGTAAAATACATTGAGCAAACCTTCCTCAATGAAGACTTAAAATGATTTAAAAAAAGATTACTTTTTAAATATGTATATTCTGAGCACATTGTATTGGTCTGCTGGCATAACAGATGAGAGTGAAATTCTGGGGAAAAAGTAAATTATATTATCAATGGGGATAGAGGTATATATCTCAATATAAATCAGTACTCGGTGGCTTGGCATCATTCTTTCACTCATTTGTCCATCCATTCATCCATCCATCTGTCCATCTACCTAATACTTATTCTTGCCAGTCTCTCGTGGTAATAATATAGGTGAGTTGTTTGGCTAGGAAGGTATAGCCAAGCAGCAAAGATATGGAGCCCTAGGGAATGTAGTGGCAGTGGAATGAATATACATTTAATTCCTGTAGATGAATATGATGGCCAATGATGACAGCTGCTTTAATGATTAGGTTTTTTCAGCCCTCGATAGTTTCCTCACAAGCATAGGAGAATGTAAAGAGACATATATAAGGAATGCAGAAGGAAAATGCTGGGGATGGGTGTGGTGCTTAGTCTTGAGAAGTAGACAGTGTTTAGAGAAATGGTGCTTTGGAGAGAAAGAGATGGAGGCAGGGGCAGACAGAGGCATAGAAGAGCCAGAGTGAGGAGGAGAGAAAAGAGCATTAAAAAGAGAGAGAGTAAAAACAAAATGGAAGGAAGAGGGGAAATGAGGAGAAGGGAGGAAAGGAGAAACAAACAAAAGATACAAAGATCTTCAGCCTGAAAAATTGGATGTTCCTTTTTAGCTCTCAAACATCGATTTCTCCTTACATAAACAACAGAATTAGCAAAGGGCACCTGGTCTACTCTAAAAACTAAATAAACCAGCAGGTGTCCATTTAGAAAAAGAAGCCAAATAAGCTTTGGGCAGAAACTGTTGTCATGGCAACAACAACAAAGACAAAAGGTCAGAAACTAAGCTTATCTCTGAAGTCATTTCACTGTGAACCCTGCATCTAATCAAGTGACCACGCTGTTGTATGTGTCTCAAGGTTTCTTTGAGTTGGGTTACCATGTGCTAATGATAGTCTAGGTCTTTGTCTTTGTGGTTTACAGAGTTTGTTGCTGGGTCTTTGAGGACAGACACCCAATGAGGCAGTTGAGGCTCATTGGGTAAGCCATTGCACAAATGGAAAAGCAACCAATGAGGAGGTACCTGGTTGCCCACACAGAGTGAAGACTGCCAGTACATATGGCCAACATTGCTCACCTCTGACTTTGGGCAAGAATAAACCTATCCTGAGGATGTAGTGATAAGCCTCCACTGATGTCACCTGTTCTGATTTATTCTTCATCTCTGTCAAGCACAGGTTGGGTGTAAATGCATATTCTTTGCAAAACCAGAAATCAAAGAATACATACTCAGTGGAATTTTATTAGGGATAATAGATATATGTTGTATATATTCATTTCTATGTGTGCCCATGTATGTACATACCTGTGTAGTGTGATGTGTGGTGTGTATCTGTGTGTATGTGTGCATATGTGTCTCTGTGTGTGCATGTGTGTGTGTGTGTATATATATATATGTATGGTATGTGTTCGAGTGTCTGTGTGTACATATGTGTGCCTGTGTATGTGCATGTGTATATGTGTGCTTCTGTGTGTGCTTGAACACTTGGTTACCAGATGCTGGTGTTATTTTGGAAGGTTGGAGACCTTTTGGGAGGCAGAACCTCACTGGAGGAAGTGACTGCTAGATTTATTACTTGGCTCTCTTCCTGTCCATTCTTTATTTCCTGATAGAAACATAATGTGACCAGCTGCTAATCCCACTTCATCATTGTAGACTGTATCTCCATGAAATATAAGGGGAAATAAGCATTGTGCTTCTAGATGTGTTTGTCAGGTATTTTTGTCTTAGCAACAAGAAATATATGGCCAGAATTAGGGACACAAAAATACCTAAGATTTACATTAAGCAGACCGTCTCACTTACTGGCTTTGGACAGGAAGGAAAAGTAGACCTGGGGCTGGAGAAATGGCTCAGATGATATATTGCTATTACAAATAAACTGAGCTCCAGTCCAAACATCCCTGTTAGGTGGCTCACAACCATCCCTCTAGCTCCTGAGGATCTGACACACTATCTTGGACTCAGTAGGCACACTCAGACATGCACATAGCTCTTCCACCCTCAGCCAACATATGCACACAATTTAAAATAAAAGACATATTTAAAATATGGAAGAAAACAACTCACTATTACCAACTGTGGGTTAGAAGACTGAGAGTGGAGGGATCTTTCTAGAAATAGCAAGCTAGGAAAAGACTCGAGTCTAGTGAATGATTAATCAGCCATCCAAATGGGAGCATGTGATCCCCTGATCTGGAGAGAAGAGCAGCACCAGAGGAGACAGACTGGGAAGTCAGCTCCTAGTGAAATGTCTGGATTACCCTAACGAGACACTCTTGGAATTGGCTTTTTCTCAGGTCTAAAAGTAACCATCATGGTTGCTTTGTCTTTAGATGAATTCCCTGGGCATGCCATTAGGGGGCATGCCATTAGGGGATTTACTAGAGTGATAGATATTTATAATGCTTTCCCTGTTAGCATTTGGTTCCCAGCACTGAGATCAAATTTTTGTTTCTTATCTTACTGAAAGCTGAATGAAATAGTCCCAGGAATTAGCAAAAATTCTCACCCAGCAGACACTTTGTTCTCACATATGCCTTGTCATCTCCTACCTGTTCCCTTCTGTCACCAGAGGCTTCTCTGGGTAAGTGGTAGAAGCCATGGAAATGACAGTGTCATGGGCCACATCTTTTTCTCCTTTGTGCAGCAGAGGAAGGACATCTTCTTCAGTCAGCTCAGCCGATTTCTTCTTGCTCCCATAATAAGACCCTCCATCAATTAGGTTTCCAAAGTTACCTTCAGAGAGAAGAGCAATGGGCTGGGTGTCAGCAAGTGAGATCAGTCAACTTGGTATACCCCACACCCTCTCACAGCAAGGAGCTAAGATCTTAGGATAAAGGCAGGAAGAACAACTGATGGAGAACAAGAAAATTAGATTGACAAAGTCAGCAATTCTTATTTTTCTCTTTGTAAAAACTACTCATGTTGCAAATTAAGAAAGTTAAGAAAAAAGAAAATCCACTGGAGGTTTTATAGCTGTGTTATTACTATTTTTTTTACCTATTTTAATTTTATTACCTTATTTTGTGTGCTACATATATTTATGAGTATGTATGGCAGTCAGAGAACAACATGCAGGAGCTGGGTTCCTCCTTCCACCTGTGCACCCCAGAGACCAAAGTCAAGTGATCAGGCTTAGCAGTAAAATGTTTGGCTCTCTGAGTTATCCCCACTTTCAACATCTTACTGTATACCTCCTGCTGTCAAAAGATGACATCCCAGGTTTCGGCACCAATGTTAGGAAAAGGATGAACAGAGGAACAGAGTGGAAGTGAGGCCTGGGGGCAAGGGCCCATGTTGGGAATCCCTTCCATCTGAAGTACCAGCCACATGACAGAAGAGAGTTTATTCAAGTCATGGGAGAGTTAAGAGGGTGGTAGAGGCAGAGAGAGAGAGAGAGAGAGAGAGAGAGAGAGAGAGAGAGAGAGAGAGAGAGAGAGAGAGAGAGAGAGAGAGGAATAGAGGAATAGAGGAGTAGAGGCCGGCCATGGAGGAGAGGGGGGAAGGAAAGGGGAAGAGGATGGGGAAGGGAGGGCGAAGAGCAAGAGAGGCAAGAGGCAAGAGAGAGGCAAGAGAACAAAAGAGAGGAGGGGACAAGCAGCCCTTTTTATAGTGTCAGGTCACTGGAGTGGAGCTTACCTGGCAATAGCCAGGGGTGGGGTTTACCTGGCTGTTGCTAGGTAACTGAGGGGTGGGGTTTACAGAATCCCAACACCTCCTACCAAAATTCGCCATAGAGACTTGATCATTCTTGATCATTCTGGATGTGTCATTTGCTAATCAGGGTTTTTTTTTGTTTGTTTGTTTTTGTTTTTTGTTTTTTGTTTTTTTTACTCAATAAAATATTAGGAGCCTTCTCAAAACTGCTTCTTCTCTAAGAGAAGTGTGAGTACCCAAAGATGACATCATGTTTTTAAAGAGAGTGAGGAGGAGTTGGAGAGAGAGAGAGCAGGCAGGCAAAGAGCTTCACGTAAGAGGAGGTCTGTCCAGCATGCACAGGGACTGCACACTCTGCTCCATCTGAGGTCCTAGAGCTGAAAGAAGAAACGGTCACTGGCCCCATCCCTAACCCAGAAAAAATTTCTAACTGATAACCACTTTCAAATAAAAATTTAGTTTCCTCAAAGGGAGTCTCACTGGGAAAACAAGAAATCCTTTAGGATAGACTGCATACCCAGCAGGAGACAGCAACAGAAAGGGAACTCAGTGACAGCTTTGGAGCTTCCTTGCCTAGTGATGTCATGTGATGGCTTTTCCTTTTTAAAATTTTTATTTTAAAATTTTTATTTTATATATTATTTATTATTTTTATATTTTTACTTATATATTTCTCTATTTATATTTATATATTTTTTCTCTACTTATTATACAGGTCCTTTGTGCATATAGAATGGCTTTCAGCTTAAGAGTTTTTATGGACTTTCTGGCTGTTCAAATGAGTGGGTGTCTGTTTCTTGTGCCTTCTCTTGACCAATTCTGATATGTTATTTTTTTATTTTATCCTATCCTATCCTATCATTGTATATCCCTTAGAATCCTGTTTGTTTTCCGATGAGAGACAGAAAAAGGTGGTTACAGATGGGAGGGGAGGTGGGAGGAACCAGGAGGAGGAACCAAGGTAGCTGAAATCATAATCAGGAAATACTGTATGAGAAAAAGCATTTATTCTCGGTAAATCAATAAAAGAAAAAGAAAAAAAGAGACAAGGGGGCCTCTCCTGTCAGAATTTTGTCCTTCTTAGTTTTAACAGACATCCTTATCCCGTGAACATGCAGAAATGGGCTCTCTGCCTGGCCTCTAGCTGTGAAGCTCAGGACTGAGTCTCATCTCTACTTCCCTCTGCCCTGTTGCAGCAGAACTTCCTGGATGTGAATCTGTTTTTCTCTGATGGAATTAATTCTCTTAGTTGAGCTGCACATCAGCCAAGGAAGGTGGCTAGGAACTGTGGCTGTAGCCTCTATTAAATGTGTGATGTGTGGTATCAGTTCTTCAAATCTTGTAATTCTGGGAGGAGTAACTGTAATTCCCATTGTATACACGAGGAAACCAACACCCATATAAATTAAGTCATCCCAAGGCAATGGAGCCAAGATTAGTCACCCAACTCCCTAAATCCAAACCGACACTGACTACTGTTTTGTTTTTATATGCTTGTTTGCTTTTTTTAAATCAATAGGAATAAGTTTACTCTTTATGTGTTGATACTGGGTAGTCGGGGAAGTATTCTCTCTCTCTGAGGTTCTGACTATAACCTCCACCACAATATAATCACCTATGTAAAGCATTAGTTCTCTTATTCAAGAGACAAACACTCCCCAAACTCTATAAATGTCTGCACTTACCTCCAAACCCTGCATATGTCTGCACTCACCAATAGAAACTTGAAAGCTGATAGGTTTGTCTCCAATCTTCCTGTCAATCATGGTAGCTTCAAAAAAGGCTCCAAAGAGTAAAAAGTCCTCATATTTTTCCGGTATAATCTGCAAAAAGAAAAAAAAAAAAAAAAAAAGCTAGATAGAGCTGGCTTCCTTTTCTCTCTAGAAAGCCGAGCTAGTGAAACCCATTTGGTCTGGTATACTGCACAGAGTCTCTGTTACAGCTGGAAATGCTATGCCTTGCCACTAAGTAGACAGGCAGCAATCATGGCTGACAAACTCAAGTCCAAACTCAGTTAGCCACTGGTCTAAAACGACACAGAATCACCCTCTAAACTGCTAGCTTAATATACAGGGAAAACAGTCACTTTTCATGGCAAAAGATGAGCTTGGTATGCCTTCCCAAGATGCTGTTTGGGTGGGAGATACTACTGAACAGGTGTTTAGACCTAGTAAATCAAAGATAAGATGATCAGAGTCACAGCACTGGACCCTTACACATGGACATAACTGCATGACTTAGATGCAGTACTCACAATACATTCATTATTGTTCTTTGTAATAACTTTGAGAGCCTGGAATGTAGACTATTCCCACGTGTTCTTTGAGATTAACATATGCTAGCCTGTTGGCTTGGGGCTAACCCTAGTCAAAGTTTACTTCCTTAAATAATTAGTGTGGTGGTTTGAATAGGTTTGGTCTGCATACACTCAAGTGTTTATTTGCTTCGCCCATGGGGACTGGCACTATTAGAAGTACGTGTGGCTTTGTTGGAGAAAGGGTGTCACTGTGGGGGTAGGCTTTTAGGTTTCCTAGTGCTCAAGTGTGAAAAAGATTTTTTTCTGGCTGCCTGCAAAACAGTCTTGTCCTGGCTAACCTCAGAACAAGATGTAAAAATCTTGGCTCCTCCAACACCATGTCTGTCTGCACACTGCCATACTTCCTGCTATGATGATAATGCTGTAAGCCAGCCCAAGTTACAATTAAATGTTTGCCATTTTAAGAATTGCTTTGGTCATGGTGCCTCTTCATAGCAATAAAACTTTAAGATGATTAGGAAATGCAAACAAAAAGAGTGAAGTGTTAGGCATAGCAAAAGCATCAATCTATCCTGTGTATCTGGGATGCCATGCACCCTGAAATCTGTTGAAAGAGATCCACTTGCATGTGAATCAGAAATGCTTTTATATTGAAAAGGCCATTAGAATTAGTTATATACTCCAACCTCCACTGTTTACCTTTATAAAATAAAGTGCAGGGAGATTAACGGGCTTCCAAGGTCACACAACAAGATTAAGTCAGTTATGGCTTAAGACCTGTTCTTCACCAAGGAGGGCTGAGTGGTTAAGTAACCTACAGGTAATCTGGAAGACTGGTCTAGGACAAGCCTGTGGGCTATGACTCCTTTGGCAAACATTTATCTCCCAAATATATTTACATTATAATTCTTAATAGTAGCTAAGCTCCAGTTATGAAATAGAAATGAAAATAATTTATGGTTGGGGGTCACCATAACATAAGAAAGTGTATTATAGGATTGCAGTGTTAGAAAGGACGAGAACCAACCACTACACCACAGGGCAATACCCAGTTCTTTGCAAGTAGCTCTTCCTAGTGTGGAACAATCTCTGAGTGAAGATTCTGAGTGAGGTGAAGACATATCAAAAGGGCTTTCTGACTTTGCAGCTGGATTTACTAAAGTCCAAGGAAAGAGAAACAAGGCTTAAATTCCTTAGCAGTAAGCTAAGAGAACAAAACAGGTATGGAGTGAACTGAACAGGAGTCCTGAACTAGGATTTCAGATAACTGGGTGAGAATTGACCTTTCCTGTGGCATTGGACAATCCAGGAAATGTTTCTTTTTGACCAGAAACACAGGGCAGGGCATGGCATAAAGCTTAGTCAACTATCTATCTGCCAGCTTCTTATCTTGCAGTCTGGGGCTGAGTTTACTCTCTGGGAGGAGGGTGAAAACCACAGAAGCTAGAGGGAAAGCAGTCCTCAAGGATGACAGATGTGGCAGCAAAAGAGCTGACCTGCCAGTTATTGGACTTTGAGCAAGTACCATCTCTACTCTGGCTGTTGCTTTCCTTCTCTGTGACAAAAGTATCACAACAGGACCTGGAATACTTGTGAAGAGAAGACATATAAGCCCAACAAACTATAATTACAGTAAATATTTCAATAGTTTGACTTATCCTTTAATTTTTCACATCCTTCAAGCTCCTATTTCTAGCCCCCCCCAACCAATTCTGGAAGTATGCCTTAAACTGGAGAAATGATTGATACATAATGTGTACAGAGCTCACAAAGTGAGCTGATCACAGATCTCTTTCTGCTTCCTGACTATGGATACAATGTAACCAGCTGCCACTGGCTCCTGAGGCTGCCCTTTCCCCACTATGATGGACTGTATGTAACTTAAAACTGTGAGCCACAAACCCTGTCTCTTGAAGTTGATTTTAGTCAATGTTTTGTCTCAGCAAAGAGAAAAGCAATTAGCATAAGGGTCAAATCATCTGCCCAAAGAATCAAACAGAAGTGAGTATGTATTGTTGTACACTAGCCCCTGACTATACTGATACAATTTAAATCCAGCTTCCTCTGACAAAAGGCCAAAAATTTTAAACACCAAATTTTGTCACCCTATAAATAACAGCAGTGGGTAGGTCCTAACATCCACCACTTCCAACTTCCTGTTGGATACATTGTTGCATATATTCTCTCCCCTTCTATAACATAAGCTCTGTGGAATTGGGCCCTGTACTGCCCATGGTGATCAAGATGTTTAACCAGCATTCACACTTTAAAAATGTTCACATTCTCCAGGCTGGCTATGCTCTTTGGGAGTCTGGCAGAGGAGAAAGAAGCTTTGATAAGTAATGAAGCAGAATAGGAAAAGGCAGAATCATAGGGTCTCCCAGCATCCAGATGTGCATGCAGTTGTTGACAGTGACACTGGGGCTCTGTAACCCTGGTAAGCTGAAAAAGAAAATAAAAAAGACACAGCAAGCAATTGTTGATGGAGACATGCTGAGCTGCTCTGGCTGTGGAAACAGAGGGCTTTTTCCTAACAAGAAGAAGGGACATAGCAGAAACGTCAGTCTACCGTCATTTTCTCTCTTAGCTCCTTAGGTCACCACCCTTGGGGAAGGCAACCAACTACCATGTCATAAGGATATGCAGAATCTATGGGAGTCTTCATAGTGGGGAACGTCATTCTTATACTAATAGACAAACAAGCTACTAAGGCCTCCTGAGTGTCCAGGCAGCCATCCTGGGATGGGTCCTCCAATCCTGTGATGCCTTCAAAAGATCTTAGCCTCTGCCAAGATCTTGAGAGCTTGTTTGGAGGTTCTAGGAGGAGAGCATTACTCCTACACTCCTGACTGAAGACTACTCCTCCTCTGTTCTTCGGAAGGCCACCATGCAGCCTTGGGAGGGATGTACAAGGAGTGGTGAGGGAGGAAGGGTACACTTGTCTACCCATCTAGATTAGCCACACTAACCCTAGCATTTAATGGGGTGACAAATGTCACAACTAAATCACCATCACATCTACATTACCAAGATCTTTCCTTTAAGGAATGCCTGAATCAGGACCATTTGTATTAAGGAATCTCCAAACTCCCCATTCACAGAAAAATAAGATTTGATGTTTTGAGCTGCTAAGCTTTGAGGTACAACAACAGGTAAGTAATGAATCTGACAAGAAACCGCCACCAATAAGACACCAAGATGAGGAGGGGGTGGAGGCATAAAAACTTCTCAGTTGTCCTATATCTACCACCTTTTCCACATAAGCCCAGTAGAAAAGTCCACTCTATACCCAACCCCCATGCTTTCTACTAAAATTTCTTTTTTTAAATAGGCACTCTCAGTGAATGATCTTAAGGATGTTGACATAGATTCTGAATACTTCTCTAGCTTCTTTTTCCTTGGATATTCCTATACAACCTGATAGGAATGGTCACAGATGGAGGAGGCATGTGTGTGAGTTAAACTACCACAAATTCAAAGTCAAGTATCTAATGTTGGCTTATATTCTGAATACACACACTCAGAGAGAAACAATGCCAGTTCTTCCCCAAACAAACTGATAACACATATCTCCAGAAAAAATTTCCCAGCTGAGAGTCCAAAGGGGGGTGGGAGTGTGGGAGGGTGCTGAAAGGGTCAAGACACATACAACAGGTGGCAAGCTCTAATTAGCTGCACCTTGATGGAAGGAGCCAGCCATGAATAATAGCCAGAGAGATATAGCAAGCTTAACCATGTACGTGCTAAAAGATCTGATGACAATTTATATACACTTTCTCATCAGTGTCCAGATGTTGTCTATGACAGAATGACCTATTTGATCTCATTTAGCTGAAAAAAAAAAAAAAAAAAAAAAAAAAAAAGACACTCTAGGGTAGTGTTGGCATTACAGCCACAAGTAGAATTAATGTCAAGGTTTCCAACCCCATGGTCCAAGTTTTCTGCAGTGAGTTTTTGAGATCCCAGGAAAAAAGTAAATAGCTCTTGAAAAGGGTAAATCTCTTCTACTGTACTTCTGAGGTCTGTTCAGTCTTAGGAATGGACAAGTCTGGGTAAGCGGCCATTGCCTCCCTACCTGTTGACCTGAGAAATATTTCCATAGACAGACATAATTAACCTGTAGCAACTGGAGTCAACCTTCCTTTGCTGCTGACATACAGAACTCATCTGCTTGCTTGACTACAAACTGTTATCTCTAGGATAAACACTGAAAGGATAGTCACAGTTGATGTCTTCTTGACACCACAAGCTCTTGCCATTAATACAGAATTGGGCAGGGGAAATCCTCATGTGTCTCTGGTAGGAACTAGTTGAAGAAAAGCATTATGTGGGCTTGTGTTTTCTTCCTGGTTTGTGGGGCTTCTTGAGTTCATATTACATGGATTGTTGCCTACTATTCTCCCCTGTCTTTCCTCTTCCTACATGGTCACACATCCAAAAAAAAAAATACTCTAGGATAATGAAACTAAACCAAATAAGTCAGGCAGAGTTTCCTCATCCAGCCTACTGACACTCTTACTGATGCTCCCAGCTACTTTTTTCTATATTCTTTTTTGAGTTCCCATGGAATCCATTCTCAAGAGATTCTGAAGAAATTCATCATGAGCATATGGTCATACTACTTGCATGAACAGAGAATGTGTCCAAAGATTCAGCACTAGGCCAATACAATTTTGCCAGGAAGAAGAGACCTGTACAAGAGAAGGTCTTCTGGAACTTGTACGGTCTCCCTTTGCCCTGGGTTCTGCTACCAACAAGCATGGAGGACAGTGCTTGGACTTACCTCTGGGGGGACAGCGAAAGATTCTACCTCTACTTCCGTGGAGTTGGTTTTGTCAGTAGCCTGCGGGGCTTTGCCATCATCATCTTTGTCAGCCTTGTCTTTATTGGAGCCTTTAGAAGATTTGGAGTCTTTGTCTTTGGAAGACAGCTTCAGCTCCTTCAGAGCCTTGGAAAACTTAGACTCCTGGGCCCCACCTGAGAGGATTTCCACAGAAATTTCCACCAAGATACGGCCCCTGAAGGACACACCTTCCCCAAAGCCTTCATTCAACTCCTGGTAGTCGTCCATAAGACTGTGGTTCCTCGGGGAGCCATATAGGTTAATCCAGGCAGGTCCAAAAGTGGGAAGAAAACCTAGGGGAAACTTGAATGTTAGGTAACACATATGAAAGTGTTTAAAAGACATTCTTCCATTCAGAGAAGAAGGGGTTAGAGGATGGGGAAAGGACTGTGGGAGGGGATGACCTAGAGGGGAATGATTTCATCATGAAAGCTAAGGACATGTAGTTTGAACCAGTGTAACGTGGTAGAGGTGGTAAGAAATGAATGTTCAAAAATAATTCCTAAATATAGACCTGAAAAAACCTGGTGACTTTAACTTAATACCTGCCATAAGGGTTTCTCTCAATATAGAACATCTGAAAAAAAATATGGCGTCCATGAGAACATGTGAAATCACAACACCTCTTTATTTTTCAGCACTAGAAATCAAACCCAAGGCCTCTTATGTTGTAGGCAAGAGCTATGACCCATACCTTCTCCTGCCCATTCTCCTTTCTGAAAGGCAAAAACCACATAACATTTTAGAAGACTCAACTGCGTGGGTTCAGATTCTAGCTTTGGGACTTTTCAGCTGAATGAGACTGGACAAATTTCTTAACGTTTTTGTACCTCAGTTTCTTCATGTGGAGGAAAAGCTATTAGTGCCTAACTCAGCCATCAAGTGTAACAGGATAATCTCTACTAAGTGCTTCATGTGGGCCCTTAGGACATGGCCCCAGTGATTTGGAGAAATAGGGAGTCATAATTTGCTTATCAATTCCTCCCAGTTTCCAAGAAAACATTTTTTCTTTCTGTATAAATGTCTCCTTTCTACCACCCTGACTTCTGCAAACTAGATTATTTCCCTCAGATTCTGTTCTCCTTTTAGCAAACTTAAAGAAGCAGAAAAATTATTGTTAAAAGGATAGAAAAGACTTTATGGTCCCTGGTGTCTACTTCTAAAACACAAGCATCTGTCTTTCTGAGCAACACCAAGAGGCTTCTAAACTGCTGTAGATAAAACAACTTAATGTCTATTTGAGAAAGTGTAGTTGGATGAGTGTGTTTTTTATATAAGGTAGTGTTACTGTAATATGAAGAACTAGAGAACATACCGAGGGGTTTCTGTAATGTCAGTCTATGAAAGACACTAAAATATACAGATCTCTGCTCTTGGAAAATATTTATCTAGTTAAGAGAAAATAAAAGTTATACCTATGCCATCCTCATGTGACATATGAGATATGTATATTGTCTGCTTGTACTTGTTCATTTAATTATATATGTATGTGATATGTAGGTATTTTGTCAATCAACATACATACACAGTGCAGAGAAAGGTGGTTATGAATTTAAATAAAGGTTAATTTAGAACTTCTTACATACTTAGTGGGATTTTAGAAATTGAGTCACATACTGAGTGGGAGTTCTTTCCCTCCTTGCTGTCTTTAAGGCTTTGAGGATTACCTAAAGCTCTCCCAGTTTCCTGAGTACACAGTCACACATAGCCCCCTGTCACCCTGAAGCTCACATGTTCCCATCAAGTAACTGAGGACACAAATTTTAAGTAGGACAAAATATGTTTCCATTGAACACATGCAAAACCTGTTCATACAGTACCATTCAAAAACACATATCAGGACAGATTAGCCTATAAATTTTAGTTTTCCAACCTTTGGTTTTTATCTGACTTCTGTTTTCCTAGTAAAACAGGGTCACACCACTGCTAGGCATCAATAGTTATGGGAGGCCTAGGAACAGAGCTTGGTTTCATCACCAGCTCAACCAAGCCTGGCCACAGGCCACAGAGCCATGAAAAGTGTTAATATGTGTCTATATGGTACCATCTCTTTAAAGGTGACTATGGTTTTGAGACCTACTTCTGAGTCAAACACACAAAACTCTCTCTCTACCTTTATCGCCATCCTGCTCATTGGAGATTTTCTTCAGGTCGATGAAGTGGGTTGCCAGAACTATATCATTCATGCTGCCTTCATCCCATACTTGAATTTTTACCCTCCGGCACAAGGGAGGAAACATTTCCTTGAAAACCACCTGTTCATGCCACACTGGATCAGCACAGTTCTTTTGCACAGAAGTTCGCCCCTGAAAGGACAGCCAGGAGGATGTGAACCATGGAGATAAATGGCTAAAGAAAACACTTGAAAGCACCTAGATACCTGTGAAATCAGCTACACTCTGTTAACATTACTGTTGGACTAGATGTTAATGCAGGGCACTGGGACAAGGGTGAATCATTTCCTTGGAGTTTCTACTCAACAGGTAAGTGTTGGTGTGATTCCCTCTGTTATAAATAGGAGCTGTTCCACATGTCTTCAAGAAAGCAGCAGACACAGCTAGACTCTGAGGTCATGTCTACATAAAGACAAGGGTAAAAGTCATGTATGACTTTGAGTGAATCAAAGCTTCAGCCTGGGCCTCAGTTTTCTTGTCATAAAACAGAGATATCCCTTGTGCCCTCCAAATTCAACTCAAGTTAGACACACTCCAACATTAACTCCTGCCAATAAGAAGGGGCAGGACATACTTTGAAAGCACATGTTGAGCAAAATTTCAAAGTCCAGTAAGGCACACTGTAGCTTTGACCACAAACCTAGGCCTTGTATCTTCCAGTGGCCCTTGAGAAAAGAACAGAGGTGTCTATGGTGATTTAGGAGGATGATTGCCTGGGAAACTGAGAAATAGGCTAGGAGAGAGTGATAACTCCACAAGGTCTGGTATTTGCTTAGAGAAGTAGCCAGCTGTGAGGAAATATGTTTTTCTACCTGGCCCTAAGTTGCAACATATCTAACTGTAGCTTTTTTCCACAATTCCTAATGAGGCATGACTTAGCAGCTGTCTGCACCTCTGATACCTAAAACCTCCCCTTCTATGACAAGGTTTTCACTGAGGCACTTTTAACTTAACTTCATTTGGTTAAAATTGTTCTGGATTCAAGCAAGACATAACTGCCGTTATTGGTGACAAAATTTTCTCACCATCTGCCCAGCAAAGGACACCTCCACGAAGGGATCCACAAGGTCCTTACTGTCACCCACAAATGCTTTGGTGACATTTGCCATAATGCTGGAGTTCATTTTGGGTAATCCTTCTGCTCGGTAGAGTCTCACATAGAACCTTGCCCAAGGTCTTTCTGATGGAAATCCTTGAGGAATCAAAAGGTTCCTAAAGGGAGACAAGAAAATTTTAAAATGAAAAGCTCTGCCAGTCAAGAGGAGGGAAAGAGGGCAGGTACAGACTGAAGGCAGAAAGAAAGAAAAATATGGATATAGAAAAACACTGGGATTCATCACTGAACCAAGTTTTCTTTCTAGAAGTTAAATTCTTTTTTTTTTTTTTTTTTTTTTTTTTGGTCATAAACCAGTGGTTGAAGGTATAAAAAAAAAAAAAACCCAGCTATATGTGGATAAATTATATAATCTTAAGAATGACTTATCTATCTAATATATACACTTAAGGATCAGAGAACATAGAAGAGATAGAAGAAAGACAGTACGAGTTGAAGGATTGGACACATGCTGCAGAATTTTTTCTTTAAACAACAAAAAGGACATGAAGTGGGGTGCATAGGAAAGAGGGTTTTGTTTTGTAAACAATAGAGTAGAACAGAATGATTTATCTAAAATAAGCTGTTACAGGAAAACAGTGTTCTTGTCTGAAAAATCCAAGCTCCAAAAGGAGCCATGACTTTGAGAAGATGCATTCAGGCATCTGACAGAGCTGAGTCTCTAATGGACACGAAGTGAGCAGCACTCACACACCCATACAGAAGACAGTGGAGAGAGGAAAGAGATATAAAGGAGGGCATAGAATTTTTCTTTTATGGGTCTGGTTGGCTCTATCTCACTTTTCTATTTGCTCCTCAGCATCAAAAGTTTTCGGGTTGGTCTTTAAGATGTCGCCTTTCCCAGTCACGCTGATGTCACACTTCAGGTAGCCTTTGGTGCCAGTCCTGATGTCACCAGGGTCTGTAAGCACTGCCCACTTGTCACAGAACTGATGACCTATGAACACATCTTGTAAGTAATATCCTTTGCAGATAGGACAGTGGTTCCCTCATCTCCTCCCACAGCCCCAGGGTCCTGGTTTTTCACTGATGTTTACAATAGTAGCCATTTGTAGATATCCCTAATCCTCACGATATCCCACTCCCTTCCTTCCTCCTCATCCTCTCTCCAACCTCCTGACTTTTTCTCCAACGAATTGTAGACATTTGAGAGACTTTCAGTCTAGTGAAGCACATAGGGAATTCCCAGCTTTGCAGAGCAGAGAGCCAACCAAAGAGGAATAAGAAGCAGGAAGGATAGGTGGAGCTTGCTTACCAGGTTGGTTGTACACAGTCCCCACATCCACTCTGAAAGAGCCAATCAGGATGCTTCCTATCAGCTTATGATGTAAGACCTACAAATGATAAAGCACCAACCTGAGTCATTTGTCTTTGCAAGTACATCTGTGAACTGGATCCAGGGTTCACCAAAGAGATCTCTAGGACTTGATTCTTGTCTGAGTTTGGCCTTGTCTAGAGCAGAATCGTGTGTGTGTGTGTGTGTGTGTGTGTGTGTGTGTGTGTGTGTGCACACACATATTTCCACATACACACACTCACCCACTCATCAACCCATAGGGTCCTAAGTAGCCTCCAGAGTATCTCATCTGTTCCTCCTTCTCTAGCAACCTTTACCCTCATCTGCTGAAGGATGCCCTACACTCACTACCAAGAGAATTATTTAATCAAATGTATTCTACTCCTCAATACCCACTTCTTCCTCTTCAAATTTGACCTATCCTTCACTGACTGGATCAAAAGTCATGTCCTCCAAGTATCTGTCCTTGATCTCTGGAGTTGCCACTGTTGTCTCTTTCCTTGGCCTCCAAATCATCATTTACAATTTTCTTTAGAAATTATCATGTGCTGCCAGATGTGTTAGTACTGTTCAGTAGAGTGTGTTCTATACAGTATAGTATTTGTCCTAATTAGAAGTGAGCAGAGTGCCTATCTTGGTTACAGCAGCACACTGAAATGCTGGTATTACCACGAGGAAGTCTTGAAGGAAGGTAGCACAGTTGGTGCCATGTCTAAAAGTCACAGTGTATGAGAGATTGATGGAAAACTTAGAATAGTTTAATCTTTAATATAAAAAGGGGGAGCTGTCAGAAAGAAGACAGCACGACTGAAGTGCCTTCAAATCTTGAGAATGTTGCATCCAGAAAGGGAGTTAAGGCTCTCTGCATGGCTCTTAAGTAACAGGTTGAGATTTCAGCTCAGTTAAGAATGCCATTTTTCATACTAATCAGAATCTCTCAGCAATGAAGGAGTAATTATCTAGAAGCAGTGACATCTCTGTCACTGGAACCTAAGGGCCTTAAGAACTCCATGACATCATGGAGGTGCTTCTGGGATTCTGATTATCAATCCTATGATTCCTTTGATCAAGGGCAGTGTCTCTTTGTATTTCACCTACCATCTACCTTATTCATAACAGATACTCAATAGA
This sequence comes from Micromys minutus, assembly GCF_963924665.1. Taxonomy (NCBI): domain Eukaryota; kingdom Metazoa; phylum Chordata; class Mammalia; order Rodentia; family Muridae; genus Micromys; species Micromys minutus. The sequence continues at coordinate 1,845,639 of NC_137962.1, read as the reverse complement.
TATTCAACGAGTTAATAAATGGTCTAAGGGAGGATGAATGGCAAAGTCTTGTAGCTTCTTGTTGCCAGGGGCAGTGGGAAGAAGTAAATCAGCTGACCTTAAGAAATAACAGCCATTCCTATTTCTCTCCCTTCTGTTTCTGTCTCTATCTCATTCTCTGGTTGTGATTTTCCAGTGGCAGAGAACAGAGAGGAAATAAGGACAGCCTGGCTTTAATGGAGGAGCTATTTAAGACCACACACAAAAAGCTGCCTCTATTACCAGCCTTGTTTTCCATGGCCAACATGATTCCCCAAGGCCTGTTTCCAGTTCCTTTCACAAGATAAAGGTTCCTGTGGAAGATGGAATGAAAGAATCTCAAATGATTCCTCAAACCACACAGAAAATCTCTTTAAGGTATCTACCTATAGGTTGAGTGCCAGCCAAGCCTACTATGACATTACTAGGCTCCTGAAAATGCACCACACTGTCCTGAGATTCTGTGTTTCTTGGGTTACTGTTAAAGGAAAATAGTTTATGGTAGCACTGGGGCATGTTACAGTGTGGCTGTCCTAGGAGCATCTAATTACAGTCAACCACATTACCCCTTTTTAATAATATTTCAATTTATTATTTGAGAATTTTATATAAATAAACAATATATTTTGATTATACCCATCTTTGTTCTTCTCCTTGACTCTTCCTGGGACCCTCTAACATGTATGTATGCCTTCCAAATTCATGTCCCAGCCCCTTTCTTAGGTCCCATCGAGTCTAGTTAATTTTGATCACATGTGCTTGGGTTTGGGGCTATCCACTTGAACATAGGCAACCTAGCAGTGGCCACATCCCCTCCAGAAACCTGCCAATAGTTCCTCAGCTAGGGATGGAACCTCACAAGTCCTTCTCCAATTCACACTGGAATTTTGATTGGCTTGCTCTTACATATGTAACAGTCTCATGACTCTGAGTAGTTATTTTTCTAAATGGCCATTCTGTAAAACAGCCTTCTAGATACCTACATTTATAGACACACATCTGTGCTGCTCTCTGCCTTGGTCAGATTTTGCAGTGAGCAGTGATTAATACAAGGACTCATAACTTTCTAAGTGCTGAGAATCTATGACTATGAGTCATCTCCCTTTAACACTGAATTAATTCATTTACACTGACTTTCAGTTTATGAACTAGTAGGAAAATTGTATTAAACATAAGAGGGAAGGGTTTCCTTTAAAATCTTTGGTCTCTCTTCCTAGAAGTCATTTAAGAACAGCAAAACAGTGTCTTCTCCCAAAGAAGGAATAAAACATGCAAATAGGCGTTGATCCTATGTCTAAAATTCAAGGTGTCCCAAGAATAGTCATGACTCTTGTCTGTGATGTGACTTAACCTGGTGAGGAACTTAGCTGCACTAGAGCCAGTCTCAACAGGTGGCTGCTGGAGTGACTGCAAAAAGTCCTGAGAACCACACCAGCTTCCAAAATATCTTCTATATCCTTGGCATTATGCCTGAAACTCAGATGCTAAGAATGTTTGGCTCTTGGTGGCTTTTCATTCCTCAAGAGTCACATTCTTTTAATGCTCCTGGGAAGGATGGTATCATGATGCTACTAGGACTCAGGCCTTGAGACAGGACTTTATTGACATTCAACTGAGGTTAGAGGTCCTATTACATATGTGTTAATCGAGTTCACAAGAGAGTGATAAAAACAGGGCAGGGAAGAGAATCAGAGTTGCTATGACTGTTGAGAGAACAATTTTCTTATTCTCCAGACACTTTTACCAACATAAAGTAGCTCTGTTCTTTGAGAACATTTTAGAGCAAAGCTCTGGTCCCTCTCACCCCCTCCACACACTCTTAGGCACACATATTCCCATGGTAGAAGTGGTAATTTTCTGAGACTAAGAAATAGATGTACCCATCTACTACCCACAGTTCTCTGATCCTCTATTGAATAGTGTGAAGTGGGAAATGGCCCAGTTGGCCAGTTCTCCTCTCACTTGGGACAACATGACTTCAGCATCTCATTCATACTTCTCTTTTCACTCCAGCTGCTCATGAACTAAGTCCATGACATGCCCCAGTAAGCCCAGAGATCTCACATTGTTTCTATTCTTCAGTCTGGATCAGTGGATAAACTTCCCCTCCCTGGAAGGGGCTGAGAAAGATCTGTCTAGCAGATCCAATTCCTACTGGAAAGGTCCTGGGGTCCACACTCAGAGGCATCTTTCAAGAACCTTGAAATGCTCCAAATAATTGTCTCTGCCTATCTGGTATTATCATTGATGATACTGACATATGTGAACTGTCCCCAGTTTCTATTCCTGTTTCTCTATTTGTCACTGACTAGAAGAAAAGATGGTTGTGATTAACTAGAGTAGAGATCACCCCAAGAAAAAGCCATAACATTATGTTGATTTTTAAAAAATAACTGAAAAATGACAGCCAGTTAAGATGTAATCTGTAGCATATGTTTCATTATTCTTGTATCCACTTAGCAAAAGTTTACTGTAGTTCACCTCTTTCTTCCAAGGAGCACAGATTCCCTTGAGATGGTTCTGCCTCCTAAAATCCTCTGTATGGGGATTTTCAGCTTTAGCCGGATGCCTCCACAGTCACCAACCTATATATATCCCCTTAAACCCATGCATCCCTAACCATGCTGAGCTGTCCCAGTGTCTAGAGCCTCTCCTGCTTTCCCCCAATACCACTACCTGCCATGTTATACTTACTGAAATTTTGATGATCTTGTCGAAAAGATGCACTTGGGGTCCGATGAAATCAAATACAAAGTACTGTAAAACATAAAGTTCATCTTGGTCATCAACCCCCAGCTTACATCTAAGAACCTTGCTCCTAGAATGAGTTAGATACCTTAAGTTGTTTTCAGTTGTTTTGTAATTATTTTATGTATTATATTTTAGATATCACCAACCACATTCTTGCATAGGATGAGTATAAGTATTCCTCTAAAGTAGACATTAGTAGTACTTTTTTGGATCACAGATTATGTGTGTGTAAAATTTTTAATAGTATTATGTTTTCTCTCCTGAGGAACTAATAAGCTGTATTAGTTATTTTTCTGTTGTTATGATATAATGCCAGGACCAAGGCAACTTATAGAAAATCAAGTTTATTTTGGATTATAGTTTGAGGGGGCCAAGGATCTGTCATGGTGTGGAGGCTTGACTCTGGAACAGAAAGCTGAGGACTCCTATGTCAACAACAAAGACAAAGCAGATGTCCCCAAGACAATGACACTGAGTGATGACCAATGGTTCACATATCCAATCCTATGGGGGACATTTTCATGTAAACTACTACAGAAGGCTTTTTACATTCTGGCTTTTGCTGTATCCTTTCCAACCCTTGCTTTATTGCTTCCTTCCTTCCTTCCTCCCTCCCTCCCTCCCTCCCTCCCTCCCTCCTTTCTTTCCTTCTCTCTCTCTCTCTCTCTCTCTCTCTCTCTCTCTCTCTCTCTCTTTCTAGGTATATTGGTATAGTTTTTCAGTGAACCCATTTAAAATATTTCTCAGGATTTTTTTCTCTTTCAAACATTCTTGAAAATTACCAACGCTAGCCAAGGACGGAACAAAAAGAAAGATGAATTATAGAATTTTTTTAATATTGGAAAAAATATGAAATTTCAGAGTTAAAGAATTACCTTGAGGCTGAAAATGTGTTTCCATGGGTAAAGGGACTTCTTCAAAAATCTACATAGTGGATGGAGAGAACTGATACCTGCAAGTTGTCCTCTAACCCCCATATGTATACCATGGTGCATGCCCACAAGTGTCCACATACTTGAAGACAGATAAATAACTAAACTGTAAAGATTATGTAGATGGTGCCCCAACATGCAATACAGGAATACTAATAGCTAAGGAGCTTAAAGGGTGATGACTAGTTTCATGATCTGAGTTATTTTTGGCTCTAGAGCCACGCTTTGGGTCTCCTGAAGAAGAGATTAGGTATATAGTACAAGTTTTACAGAGGTTGAGTCAGGTGGCTCTCAAGTGAAGTTGCAGAATTTAAAGGTACATAGAATGGGGAGCTGTGTGGAGGGAGAAAAGCAGGTGGATTAAAAAGAACTGGGACACTGTAATGACCTGTGCTTTGCTTTGAGCTATAGATAAAAATGAATTACAAGTTGTGAATGGACATAACAATGGGAAAAAAACCAAAAATAATCTGTTATGTCTGTACTAGGAGATCTTCAAAATGGCAGTGGTCCTCCAGGCTGAGATGTAGTCCCATAGTAGTCCTAGCATATGGGTTTGGTCCTCAGTGCCACAATAAATGAATAAATATAAAGGTGATAATGATTTCATTTTAGTCAGAAAATAGGTATGACCTTTAAAGAATTTTTTCATATGTAATGTATACACACACACACACACACACACACACACACAAACACACATACTCACATCTTTTTTTTTACACATTTCACATTTTAAAACACATCTTTAGTACTAAAAAATTGTATGAAAATCTCACTTTAGTGAAATTCTTCACGTAAATAAGTATGACTACATGTGGGCTCCTTTGGGCTGGTGATTTTTCAATGTTTGCTACCTTCACCTGACTTTTATTATTGTACTCTCCAATGTCTCATAGACTTCTGGTCCTGCACCCATTGTTAAAGTCAGCAAATAAATCCAGCAACCCTTACCTCTTCCTCCAACACCTAATGGCCTCTGTCTTAAATGTGAGAAGTTGTGACCTGGGCTTGCCTTCTATTCTTTTTCTTGGTTTCCTACTTGCTATGGTTGGGCACAACTTGACATCTTTTTAAACCAAGATTGCAGGCATAATTATAACATTTATTAAGTAAAAAGGGCCTTGCATTTTTAGTGAATTTTCACTCTTTTGTATTAAATCTGTGCCAAAAAGATAGAGGGAGAAGTGGAACAAGAAGAGAAAAAGCAACATCTGAAAAGATAAGGGCAATTCTGACACAGGAACAAGGGATTTCTAGTTAATGTCTTTATCCATGTTGTCGCTGTCTTCCTTGTAGATTGCTGCTATGGTAGTAATGAAGACTTTGCAGCATTTTTTTTTTTTTTAGCAATTCATGTTGTCTGGCAATTGAAAGCCAAGTTTAATGCTTAAGTCTTGTTCCTCAGTTAGGCCATATACATATATTGTGAGTACAAGCCAAAGGCTAAAAGTTTTAGTATCAATAGATGACAGACTTAATAGTATATTATGGGACATGGAAATAATGGAAAATTCTCCAACCATGAAGTAGAAGTGAGCTTAGTCTGCATAACTAGCTAGACACTATCCTAGAGCCCATTGTTTTGTAAAAGGAAGAAGTCACAGAACAGCTGAGTGGTGCTAGTGGACATTTATATCCCTGTGTATGCTTGAGTTCTCTCTGGAAGATTCTCCAGTATCATGAGAATGGATCCCACCAGGGATAAAATCTAGGGTATTGGGGTCTGAACATTAAAGGGGAGTGGGATTTTCTACTATATACTATATTACATTCTGCCATACTTTTTTGTCAAATATCATTATATTTACAAAGAAAGGCTATTTAGAAACCTTCATCTTTGGAGTCTTCTTTTAAATTTTCTATGGATCTTAGAAAAACACAACTGGATCCGCCACCAGGATCAGTGGAGACCCAGAGACACAGGCCTGGTGAGAACAGGTTCCGACTAGCCAGGGGGCAGAGAGATCTCTGCGGAGTGCGCGGAAAGTGTGCCCCTGCCTGGCTTGATCGAGAGATCCAATAACCTGGCATTGGGCCCTCTGTTCCCAGCCTGCGGCTTTTGGGTGCAGAAAAGGTACTTGGACCATCAGCCACGAGGAACAGCAGAGACCTAGAGACACAGGCCAGGTACAAGGGAAAGGCGAGAACCAATCACTGACAACAATATGGCAAGAGGAAAACAAATGAACGTACCCCAGGGAAACCAAGACAACCTGGCAACACTAGAACCCAGCTCTCCCATCACAGGAAACAGTGGAAAGCCAAACATTCCAGAAAAAGAAGACTCAGACTGGAAATCCTACCTCAAGATGATGATAGAGATCCTTAAACAAGAACGGGAAGAAAAGCATAAAGAATTAGAGTTTTAAAGAAGAAACAAGAAAAACACTCAAAGAACTCAAAGAACTAGAAGAAAACAGAACCAGAGAGATGAAGGAATGGAAGAAGGAATTTAAAATTGAAATGGACACAATAAACAAAACACTAAAAGAGACAACGCTAGAAGTAGAAATCCTAAAAAAGAAATCAGGAGTAACAGATGCAAGCATTTTCAACAGATTACAAGAGATGTAAAAGAGAATCTCAGGGGTCAAAGACAACATTGAAAACATACACAAAACAGTCAGAGAAGATGCAAAAACCAAAAAGTTCCTAACCCAAAATGTCCAGGAGATCCAGGACATAACGAGAAGACCAAACCTAAGGATAATAGGAATAGAAGAGGGCGAAGAATATCAATTAAGAGGCACAGTAAATAACTTCAACAAAATCGTAGAAGAAAACTTCCCTACCCTTAAGAATGAGATGACCACAAGCATAAAGGAAGCCTACAGAACTCCAAATATGTTAGACCAAAAAAGAAATTCCTCCCGACACATAATAGTCAAAACACCAAGTGCCCAAAGCAAAGAAAGAATACTAAAAGCAGTAAGGGAAAAAGGTCATGTAACATATAAAGGCAGACCAATCAGAATGACAATTGATTTCTCAACAAAGACTATGAAAGCTAGAAGAGCCTATAGAGAGATCATGCAGACACTAAGAGAGCACAAGTGCCAGCCCAAGATGCTATACCCAGCAAAACTATCAATCACCATAGATGGAAAGACGAAGATATTCCAAGACAAAACTAAATTTACACAATATCTGACCACAAACCCAGCACTACAACTAATCATAGGTGGAAAACCCAATACAATGAGGGAAAATACAGCCTAGTAAAAAACAAGAAAACTCCTAAGCAAGAAAACCCAAAGGAGAAAGACACACAGGCACAATTCAACCTACAAAAGCAATAATAGCAGGAAACAGCGACCACTATTCTTTGATATCTATTAACATAAATGAACTCAACTCCCCAATAAAAAGATATAGGCTATCAGACTGGATACATAAACAAAACCCAGCATTTTTCTGCATACAGGAAACTCATCTCAGAGACAAAGACAGACACTATCTCAGAGTAAAAGATTGGGAAAACACCTTCCAATCAAATAGCCTGAAGAAGCAAACTGGAATGGCTATTCTAATATCGAATAATGTAAATTTCCAACTAAAAGTTATCAAAAAAAGATAAGGAAAAACACTTTTTACTCATTACAGGGGAAATCTATCAGGAGGAACTCTCAATTCTTAACATATATGCTCCACATACAAAAGCACCCATATTCATAAAAGAAACCTCACTAAAGCTCAAAAAGTACATTTCACCCCACACAATAATAGTGGGAGACTTTAATACCCCACTCTCACCAATGAACAGATCATGGAAACAGAAACTGAACAAGGACATGGTAAAACTAGCAGAGACTATGAACCAACTGGAATTAATAGACATCTACAGAACATATCATCCTAAAATAAAAGAATACACCTTATTCTCAGCACCTCATGGCACCTTCTCAAAAATTGACTACATAATTGGACACAGAATGAACCTCAATCAATATAAGAAGATTGAAATACTCCCATGCATCCTTTCAGATCATCATGGTCTAAGGCTGGTCTTTAATAACAACAAAGACAACAAAAAGCCCATATACACAAGGAAACTAAGCAATGCTCTATTAAACGATAGCAGGGTCAAAGAAGAGATAAGAAAGAAATTAAGGATTTTCTAGAATTCAATGAAAATGAAAACATGACATACCCAAACCAACCTGATGCAATGAAAGCAGTACTGAGCAGAAAACACATAACTCTGAGTGCTTCCAAAAAGAAACTGGAGAAAGCATACACTAGCAACCTGACAGTACAATTGAAAGCTCTAGAACAAAAGGAAACAGATACGCCCAAGAGGAGTAGACTGCAAGAAATAATCAAACTTAGGGCAGAAATAGGCCAAATAGAAACAAAAAGAAACATTCAAAGAATCAAAAAAACCAAGAGCAGGTTCTTTGAGAAAATTAACAAGATTGATAAACCCTTCTCCAGACTAACTAGAGGGCAAACAGAGAGTATTTAAATTAACAAAATCAGAAAGGAAAGTAGAGAAATAAGGACTGAAACTGAGAAAATTCAAGAAATCATCAGATCCTATTACAAAAGCCTATAGTCAACAAAGCTGGAAAATCTGGAGGAAATGGATGAATTCCTAGACAGATACAAGATACTAAAGTTAAACCAGGACCAGGTAAACCATCTAAATACTCCCATAACACCTAATGAAATAGAAGCAGTCATCAAAAGCCTCCCAACCAAAAAAAGCCCAGGTCTAGATGTGTTCAGTGCAGAATGTTATCAGACATTTATTGACGACATAATACCAATACTCTCCAAACTATTTCACAAAATAGAATCAGATGGAACACTACCTAACTCATTTTTTTGAGGCTACAATAACCCTCGTACCTAAACCCCACAAAGACCCTACAAGGAAAGAGAACTTCAGACCAATCTCACTTATGAACATTGATGCAAAAATACTCAACAAAATCCTTGCAAACCGAATCCAAGAACACATCAAAATGATCATTCACCACGATCAAGTAGGCTTCATCCCTGGGAAATCCATCAATGTAATCAACCATATAAACACACTCAAAGAAAAAAACCACATGGTCATCTCACTAGATGCTGAGAAAGCATTTGACAAAATTCAACACCCCTTCATGTTAAAAGTCTTGAAAAGAACAGGAATGCAAGGGCCATACCTAAACATAATAAAAGCAATATACAGCAAACCAACAGCCAACATCAAACTTAATGGTGGGAAACTTGAAGCAATCCCACTAAAATCAGGGACTCGACAAGGCTTCCCACTCTCCCCCTACCTATTCAACATAGTACTGGAAGTCTGGTCAGAGCAATTAAGCAGCAAAAGGAAAACAAAGGGATATAAATTGGATAGGAAGAAGTAAAAACATCACTATTTGCAGATGACATGATAGTGTACTTAAGCAACCCCACAAATTCCACCAGCAAATTCCTACAGGTGATAAACAAGTTCAGCAAAGTGGCTGCATATAAAAAGTAACTCAAATCAGTAGCCTTCATATATTCAAAGGACAAACTTGAGGAGAAAGAAATTAGGGAACAGATACCCTTCACAATACTCACAAAAACTATGAAATACCTTGGTGTGACTCTAACTAAGCAAGTGAAGGACCTGTATGACAAGAACTTCAAATCTCTAAAAAAGGAAATTGAGGAAGATCTCAGAAAATAGAAAGATCTCCAATGCTCATGGATTGGAAGGATCAACATTTTAAAAATGGCCATCTTACCAAAAGCAATCTACAGATTCAATGTAATCCCCATCAAAATTTCAACTCAATTCTTCAATGAGTTGGAAAGAGCAATGTGCAATTTCATATGGAATAACAAAAGACCTAGAATAGTGAAATCCATCCTCAACAACAAGAAAACACCTGCGGGAATCACTATTCCTGACTTCAAGCTATATTACAAGGCAATTGTACTAAAACCCTGCATGGTACTGGTACAGAAATAGGCACGTGGATCAATGGAATAAAATAGAAGATGCAGAAATGATCTCTCACATATATGGTCACCTGATTTTTGACAAAGGAGCTGTAAACATTCAATGGAAAAAGGACAGCCTATTCAACAAATGGTGTTGGTCCAACTGGCACTCAGCATGCAGAAGAATGAAAATAGACCCTTTTCTATCTCCTTGTACAAAGCTCAAGTGCAAGTGGATCAAAGATCTCCACATTAGATGAGAAAGTAGGGAAACCTTAGAACTCAGGAAGCTAGACACCAGAGAATCTAACAACCCTATTTAAAAATGGGGTACAGAGCTAAACAAAAGTTCTCAATGGAGGAATATCGAATGGCTGAGAAACATCTAAGGAAGTGTTCGACATCCTTAGCCATCAGGGAATTGCAAATCAAAACAACCCTGAGATTCCACCTCACACCACTGCTCGTTGGGTTGTAAACTGATACAACAACTTTGGAAATCAGTCTGGCGATTCCTCAGAAAATTGGACATAATACTACCTGAAGATCCAGCTATTCCACTTCTGGGCATATATCCCAGAGACACTCCAATATACAACAAAGACGCATGCACCATAATGTTCATAGCAGCTCTATTTATAATAGCCAGAAGCTGGAAAGAACCCATATGTCCTTCAGTAGATGAATGGATACAAAAATTGTGGTACATGTACACACTACTCAGCTATCGGAAACAATGACTTTATGAAATTCTTAAGAAAATGGATGCATCTAAAGAGTATCATCCTGAGTGAGATAACCCAGTCACAAAAGAACAGACATAATATGCAGTCACTGATAATGGGATACTAACCCCAGAAAGCTCTGAACTCCCCAGAAACAACTCACAGACTGTGTGAAGTTCAAGACAAAAAAAAAAAAAAAAAAAAAAAAAAAAAAAAAAAAAAAAAAAAAGAAAGAAAGAAAGAAAGAAAGAAAAGCAAAAAACATTATGCTCAATCCTTACACACCAAGAAAACTTTGACTAATTCTGGGTTACATCCTGTTTTACATGTATTTTATGCTCATTGTAACTAGTAAGACCTTAATGCACACTATTAAACCTTTGGGGAAAAAAAAAACGACAAGCACTGACAAAAATGTATTTGTATACTTTAATGCAAAAATGCTTAAAATTTGTTCATTTATCTTTGTTTTTTAAAATAAAGTTGCTCAAAAAAAAAAAAAAAGAAAAAGAAAAACACAACTGTTTTGATTTCTTACAAGTACGCTTATTTCAAATTCAGTAATTAAAATTTCTGTGTTCCTCTGTGGAAAAGAATATCTACTGTGTCTTTAACCAACATTCTCTGAATGCAACTCCAGTGCTTATTAAAAATGGCAATGAGCTTTTGAGAGATAAGGTTAGTGTGCTTCTTTTCCTTTCTAAATCTGACTGTCTTGTGATCAATGCCTTGGGACTGTGTGGAAAGAGTTCAAACTGGGCTGTGAACTTAGACAGGAACAGGAAGAAACTCTGAGGGGCTCCACTTTTCTCCTCACCAGTGAAGAGGATGTGGGTCCAGAAGATGCTCAGTGACTTACTTCATTATAAAACGGGCTGTTGGTCCCTTCTTTCACCGTGCTTTGCTTCTTCTCATCCCCAATCTCAATGGTCACAACTGGGTCAATGTTCTCACCCACCAGCTGTCGGGCCTCGGTGATGGTTACGGTGATCTACAACACAAACCAGTGCTCATGCCACTTGTGCTGTCAGGGCTCTTCAGTCTCCTGACTGGGGGATGCTGGGCAGGAGGAGCCCATCACTTACTTGATAGTTTTGAGATTTGATCTCCCCACCATGGATCTTAGTCAGCAGTTTTGCTCTATTAAAGTAAAGTTAAATATATGGTTTTATATTTATTGATAACATTGTATGCAAGTATAAAATGGAAAATAAATAATTTAACAGCAAATTACTATATCTCAAGAAAGAACAAACTTCAGACATGTAAACCATTTTCCCAGGCATTTCTAAGCACCTTCCTTTACATAGTATCACAGATTATCTCTATATCTCTGGGGAAATATAAGTAAACAAGTAACTTAAGATTTCTATGACTTAGTTTCCCTATCCTAACAACAAGGCTATTAATATCATTTATACTACAAGGCAATTTCTAGAATTAAATAATATAATGCATATAGGCAGTTAACCTAGTGTCTAGCAAGAATGTACACAAGTACTTCTATATATAAGGTTTTCAATACTGTTTCTGTCTTGACCTTATGAAAATGACAATTCCTCAGAAAGGCAGGGGCAAAGAAGGATCTGTCCTTTGCTGGGCTAGTTTTAGACCCAGAAATGAGTCATTCTTTCTAAAAGATGTAATTTTGAGTGTTGTGATTGCTTTTGAACAGATTTGTAAAGAAAATTGGAAGGCATGACCAAAAGGCCATCTCATTGAGTTTCACAGTCACAAGAACTTGTTTATCTGGACTATCTCAGGTAATTGAAAATATAAGGGGAACACATGGGAATTAGATACTGGGTAATCATGGGTAGAGAAGAAGGATGCCTGTTACCACAGAATTAGTGATAGGTGGGAAACAGACTGAGATGAGCTTGATTTAATGTTGTTCCTTTGGCTTCTAACAATACAACTGTGTACCTGCCTCCATCCCATGTCTACTGACTACAGTTCAGCCTAATAGGAACTACTGAAAGCTGAAAAAAAAAAACACCTCAAGGCTTTTGAATTAGACTGATCTGAGGTAAAAGATTTATTCTTTTTAATTTTAGACTTTAGCTATCACCAAGCCCTAGCTAAAATCACTAAGCTGCCAATTTTTACAGACATGTTAGTGACAACTGGACAACAATCTGTGACCACTAAAACCATCTAACTGACCCACACACTTGAGGGTGATAATAAAGGTTTATATTAGGCCACTCATTTGGATGGCTTAGTTTTGTTCTGATTTTACAAACACAGTTAATCATGACACAGCATGTGGAAGCCAGTATCTTCTGAATCTTCTCTGGTAGTTTAGGAAACATCTTCTCTTTGGGGGAAACATGTAATTAAGGTAATTAGAATCATGATGAATTGAAGAGCAGGCAGGCTAAGAGACAGCTCCCAAGCATGCCTTCTGGGCTTGTGCTCATTCCTGAGCTCCTAGCAGAATAACTAGGCCTGAAGCTAGTGGGACCAAGACTCTGTGGAAGGCTGGTCTGTATCTGGAGACAGCCACTCAAAGAGAAGTTGAATGGCCACAGACTCTCTTCCTTTCTTAGACCTTCGGTTTCTGGTGGACAGAAACTAGATCTTCTCTCCAGTTTTCTGAGAGCCTGCTACACCCAGGGTACAAAGTGAGTGTACTACCTATACAAACACCATACCTTCTCTTTAAAGGAGCTGAAGGGCCAGGTGCAATGGAAGCATCTTCATGAGTCAAATCTTCTGGTCCTTCCTGGTGAGAAGGCCCTTCCTGTGGTACTTCCAACTCACCACCATCTAGAGAAACAAATGAAGAAAGAGAAGTTTGTTAATATAAGATGGCAAATAGGTAGAGGCTGAGCAACTGGTGGGTGGGAGACCTGGGCTGCCCGGGAGCAGAGAGATATCTGCAGAGTGCACACGGAAAGTGCACCCCCTGCCTTGCCCTGCCCTGCCCTGCCCGATCCAGTGACCAGGAACAGAAATTTCGAACTTCTGTTTCCACCCGGTGGCGACTTCAGGACACAGAGCGGAGCCTGGCCCATCTGCCACCCGGAACGGCAGCTCATAAAGGCTGAACAACTGGTGAGTGGGAGACCTAGGCTGCTGGGGAGCGAGCGGAGGGATCTCTGCGGCGTGTACACAGAAAGTGCACCACCTGCCTTGACCTGCCCTGTCCTGCCCGATCCAGTGACCTGGAACAGAACTTAGGAACTTCTGTTTCCACCTGGAGGCGACTTCAGGACGTAGAGCGGAGCCTGGCCAATCTGCCACTCGGAACGGCGGCTCATAGAGGATGAGCAACTGGTGGATGGGAGACCTGGGCTGCCAGGGAACAGAGAGATCTGGAGTGCACACGGAAAGTGCGCCCCCTGCCTTGCCCTGCCCTGCCCTGTCTAATCCAGTGACCAGGAATAGAACTTTGGAACTTCTGTTCCCACCCAGCTACTCTGAGGCATAGAACAGGGCTCCGCCCATCTGCCACCTGGACAAGTGGAGATCCAGGGACACAGACCAGATACAAAGGAAAGGCAAGAACATATCACTGACAACAAAATGGCAAGAGGAAAGTGAAAGAGTATATCCCAAGGAAACCAAGACAACCTGGCAACACCAGAACCCAGCTCTCCCATAACAGCAAACATCGGAATTCCAAACACTCCAGAAAAGGAAGACACAGACCTGAAATCATACCTCAAGATGCTGATAGAGATACTTAAACAAGAACGGGAGGAAAAGCAAAAAGATTCAGAAGCTTTTAAAGAGGAAACAAAAAAAAAAAAAAAAAACACTCAAAGAACTCAAAGAACTAGAGGAAAACAGAATCAAAGAGATGAGGAATGGAAGAGGGAATTTAAAATGGAAATTGACACAATAAAGAAAACACTAAAAGAGATAACCCTAGAGGTAGAACACCTAAAAAAGAAATCAGGAATCACAGAAGCAAGCATTTCCAATAGATTACAAGAGATGGAAGAGAGAATCTCGGGGGCAGAAGACAACATTGTAAACATAGACAAAACAGCCAGAGAGGATGCAAAAAACAAAAAGCTCCTAACCCAAAATGCCCAGGAAATCCAGGACACAATGAGAAGACCGAACCTAAGAATAATAGGAATAGAAGAGGGAGAAGAGTATCAACTAAGAGGCACAGTAAATATATTCAACAAAATCGTAGAAGAAAACTTCCCTACCCTCAAGAATGAGATGACCACGAGCATAAAAGAAGCCTTCAGAACTCCAAGTAGGTTGGACCAGAAAAGAAATACCTCCCGACACATAATAGTAAAAACATCAAGTTCCCAAAGCAAAGAAAGAATACTAAAAGCAGTAAGGGAAAAAGGTCAGGTAACATATAAAGGAAGGCCAATCAGACTCACACCCGATTTCTCAACAGAGACTATGAAAGCTAGAAGAGCCTGGACAGACATCATGCACATCCTAAGAGAGCACAAGTGCCAGCACAAGCAGCTATACCCAGCAAAACTATCAATCACCATTGATGGAGAGATGAAGATATTTCCAGACAAATCAAATTTACACAATATCTGACCACAAACCCAGCACTACAACGAATTATAGGTGGAAAACCCAATACAATGAGGGAAAATACAGCCTAGTAAAAACAAGAAAACTCCTAAACAAGAAAACTAAAAGAAGAAAAAGACACAGACACAACTCAACCCACAAAAGTAATAATGGCAGGAACCAGAAACAACTATTCCTTGATATCTATTAACATAAATGGACTCAACTCCCCAATAAAGAGACATAGGCTATCACACTGGATACATAAACAAAATCCAGCCTTTTGCTGCATACAGGAAACTCATCTCAGAGACAAAGACAGACACTATCTCAGAGTAAAAGGGTGGGAAAAAAACTTCCAAGCAAATAGCTCCAAGAAGCAAGCTGGAGTGGCTATTCTAATATCGAATAAAGTAAATTTCCAACCAAAAGTTATCAAAAAAGATAAGGAAGGACACTTTTTACTCATTACTGGGGAAACCTGTCAGGAGAAACTCTCAATCCTTAACATATATGCTCCAAATAAAAAAGCATCCACATTCATAAAAGAAATCCTACTAAAGCTCAAAAAATACATTTCACCCCACACAATAATAGTGGGAGACTTTATACCCCACTCTCACCAAAGGACAGATCATGGATCAAGAAACTGAGCAAGGACATTGAAAAACTAGCAGAGACTTTGAACCAACTAGAATTAATAGATATATACAGAACATATTATCCTAAAGTAAAAGAATACACCTTCTTCTCACCACCCCATGGCACCTTCTCGAAAATTGACCACATAATTGGACACAGAGCGAGCCTCAATTGATATAAGAAGATTGAAATACTCCCATGCATCCTCTCAGATCACCATGGTCTACGGCTGGTCTTTAACAACAACAAGACAACAAAAAGCCCACATACACATGGAAACTAAACAAAGCTCTGTTAAACGATAGCAGGGTCAAAGAAGAAATAAAAAAAGGAATTAAGGATTTTCTAGAATTCAACGAAAACGAAAACACAACATACCCAAACCTACGGGATGCAATGAAAGCAGTACTGAGAGGAAAACTCATAGCCCTAAGTGCTTCCAAAAAGAAACTGGAGAGAGCTTACATCAGCAACCTGACAGCACAGATAAAAGCCCTAGAACAGAAGAAAGCAGATATACACAAAAAGAGTAGACGGCAAGAAATAATCAAAATTAGGGCAGAAATAGACCAAATAGAATCAAAAACAACCATTGAAAAAAATCAACAAAACCAAGAGTTGGTTCTTTGAGAAAATTAAGAAGATTGATAAACCCCTAGCCAGACTAACTAGAGGGCAAAGAGAGAGTATCCAAATTAACAACATCAGAAAGGAAAGTGGGGACATAACAACTGAAACTGAGGAAATTCAAGAAATCATCAGATCCTACTACAAAAACGTATACTCCACAAAATTGGAAAATCTGGAGGAAATGGATGAATTCCTAGACAGATACAAGATCCCAAAGTTAAACCAGGACCAAGTAAACCATCTAAATAACCCTATAACACCTAAAGAAATAGAAGAAGTCATCAAAAGTCTCCCAACAAAAAAAAGCCGAGGTCCAGACGGGTTCAGTGCAGAATTCTATCAGACATTTATTGGGGATATAACACCAATACTCTCCAAACTATTCCAAAAGATAGAATCAGATGGAATACTACCTAACTCATTTTTTGAGGCTACAATAACCCTCGTACCTAAACCCCACAAAGACCCTACAAGGAAAGAGAACTTCAGACCAATCTCACTTATGAACAGTGATGCAAAAATACTCAACAAAATCCTTGCAAACCGAATCCAAGAACACATCAATACGATCATTCACCATGACCAAGTAGGTTTTATCCCTGGAAAGCAGGGATGGTTTAATATAAGAAAATCCATCAATGTAATCCACCATATAAACAAACTCAAAGATCAAAATCACATGGTCATCTCACTAGATGCTGAGAAAGCATTTGACAAAATCCAACACCCCTTCATGTTAAAAGTCCTGGAAAGAACAGGAATCCAAGGTCCATACCTAAACATAATAAAAGCAATATACAGCAAACCAACAGCCAACATCAAACTTAATGGTGGGAAACTTGAAGCAATCCCACTAAAATCAGGGACTCGACAAGGCTGCCCACTCTCCCCCTACCTATTCAACATAGTACTGGAAGTCCTGGCTGGAGCAATTAGACAGCAAAAGGAGATCAAGGGGATACAAATTGGAAAGGAAGAGATAAAAACATCACTCTTTGCAGATGACATGATAGTGTACTTGAGTGACCCCAAAAATTCCACCAGAGAACTTCTACAGCTGATAAACAAGTTCAACAAAGTGGCTGCATACAAAATTAACTCGAACAAATCAGTAGCCTTCCTATACTCAAAGGACAAACATGTGGAGAAAGAAATTAGGGAAAAGATACCCTTCACAATCATCACAAAAACCATGAAATACCTTGGTGTGACTCTAACTAAGCAAGTGAAGGACCTGTACGACAAGAACTTCAAACCTCTAAAGAAAGAAATTGAGGAAGATCTCAGAAAATAGAAAGATCTCCCATGCTCATGGATTGGAAAGATTAACATCTTAAAAATGGCCATTCTACCAAAAGCAATCTACAGATTCAATGCAATCCCCATCAAAATTCCAACTCAGTTCTTCATGGAACTGGAAAGATCAATGTGCAATTTCATATGGAATAACAAAAGACCTAGAATAGCTAAATCCATCCTCAACAACAAGAAAACATCTGCGGGAATTGCTATCCCTGACCACAAGGCAATTGTGCTGAAAACTACATGGTATTGGTACAGAAATAGGCATGTGGATCAATGGAATAGAATAGAAGATCCAGAAATGTGCCCTCATGTATATGGTCACCTGATTATTGACAAAGGAGCAGTAAACATTCAATGGAAAAAGGACAGCCTATTCAACAAATGGTGGTGGTCCAACTGGCACTCAGCATGCAAAAGAATGAAAATAGACCCTTTCTTATGTCCTTGTACAAAGCTCAAGGATGAGTGGATCAAAGATCTCCACATTTAACCAGTTATACTGAAACTATTAGATGAGAAAGTAGGGAAAACCTTAGAACACATAGGCACAGGAGAAAATTTCCTGAACAAAACACCAATGGCTCAAGCTCTAAGGTCAAAGATTAACAAATGGGACTTAATGAGATTGCAAAGTTTCTGTAAGGCTAAGGACATCGTCAAGAAAACAAAATGGCAACCCACAGAATGGGAAAAGATCTTTACCAACACCACATCAGATAGAGGCCTAATATTCAAGGCATACAAGGAACTCAAAAAGCTAGACACCAGAGAATTAAACAACCCTATTAAAAAATGGGGTACAGAGCTAAACAAAACGTTCTCAGTTGAGGAACACGTAATGTCCGAGAAACATCTGAGGAAGTGCTGGACATCCTTAGCCATCAGGGAAATGCAAATCAAAACAACCCTGAGATTCCACCTCACACCAGTCAGATTGGCCAAGATCCAAAAATCAGATGACAGCAGATGCTGGCAAGGCTGCAGAGGAAGAGGAACACTTCTCCACTTTTGGTGGGGTTGCAAACTAATACAGCCACTCTGGAAATCAGTCTGGCGATACCTCAGAAAATTGGATATAGTACTACCTGAAGACCCAGCTATTCCACTTCTGGGCATATGCCCCAGAGACACTTTAATACACAACAAAGATATATGCACCACAATGTTCATAGCGGGTCTAATTATAATAGCCAGAAGCTGGAAACAGCCCAGATGTCCTTCAGAAGATGAATGGATACAAAAATTGTGGTACATTTACACAATGGAATACTACTCAGCCACCAGAAACAATGACTTAACCAAATTCTTAAGAAAATGGCTGCATCTAGAGAATATCATCCTGAATGAGATAACCCAGTCACAAAAGAACAGACATAATATGCAGTCACTGATATTGGGATGCTAACCCCAGAGGCTTGCACTCTCCCAGAAACAACTCACAGACTGTATGAAGTCCAAGAAATAAAGAAAACAAAAAAAAAAAATATATTTACAAAACAAGAAGACTTTGACTATTTCCATGTTGCGTTTTGTTTTGCATATACTTTACGCTCATTGTAACTATTAGGTTTTCAATGCATACTGTCTAGCTTTTGAAAAAATCAAGTACTGACTAAAAATATATTCACATAGTTTTATGTAAA
Organism: Micromys minutus; assembly: GCF_963924665.1. Lineage (NCBI taxonomy): Eukaryota > Metazoa > Chordata > Mammalia > Rodentia > Muridae > Micromys > Micromys minutus. Next base: position 1,826,562 of record NC_137962.1, on the reverse strand, counting down.
AATTATTTTAATATCTGAAAAAACAGTACTGACAAAAATGTATAATTTTAAGCAAAAAATGTTTAAAATCTGTACATTTATCTTTGTTTTGTAAAATAAAGTCGTTTAAAAAAAAAGATGGCAAATAAGCCTCCACTTTGTGCCTACCATGATGGAAGACAACATATGCTCTGTCCCTATTGAATTAAATATGGTATTGACAGAAAATCCAGGCAGATAGACTCATAATTTTTGTATTCATTCATTTGTAAGAAGGGATAGAAGGCTCAGCACACAGATATACAAATAAGAAAACCTATTCAAGACCTTGACAAAAAACAGTCTCCTAAAATAAATAAAACAGTCCAGAAACTGGTGGTCATTCTTGAATGTGCTGGCCAGCTTTTAATGGCAAAAACCTCATGCTATAAAAAGGCAGTCTCATCCCTGGACTCCACAAGTGGTACCCCACAGAGTAAAAGCTGAGCAGGGCTGGTAGGGGCCATTTCAGACTTAGGAGTGGCTAAAAGTTTTGAGACAAGGATATTATGCTGGGTTATCACTTGGACTCTCATTACAATCATATGCATTTTCCCAAGAGGGGAAAGAGGAACTAAAGACAGCTGTGAGACTGTGGAAGCAAAGATTAGACTGCCCTCATCTATCATAAAGTAAAGAATAGCATAGCCTCATCCTACCTTGTTTAGATTTTAATATCCCTTAATGGTATTGAAGGTCTGGTGGTCAAATCATGCCACACCTAGGAGTTGGGAGGGCTGTAAGATGTGAGGCCTGGGTGAAGGGAGGTAAGTAACCAGGGACATGTCTATGCAGTAGAGGTTGGGGTCCTGGCTTGCCCTGTTGTTGCTCTACATGTTTCTGGCATGTTTGGTTTTTCTACTGTCCAAGATCCAGGCATCCATGAACTGAAACCATGAGCTAAAATACATTGTTCCTTCTTATCAGATGGTCTCCTCAGGAATATTGTCATAGTGATGAAGTTCTGAATAATGTGGAAGTTGGAAGTGGGAAGAAAGTTTCTTCATGTTTTTGACCCACAGATGCTGACCCACAGATCAGGCATCTGGGCATCAAAACTATGAAAGAATACATCTGTTAAGCTACCAAATTACCTACTGTAGAGAGGACAGGTCACTAGGAAGCCCTAAGGAACCAAATTTATAAGAACTTATCAAAGAAAACCAACTGAATAGATAGTAATCCGGCTCTTCGATCCTCCCATTCTGACCTAGAAGGTGATGTTATTCGTGGGAACATTGCCTGATGACTGAAGTTTGGCACACATGTCCATGTCATTTACCTTGTCTTAGGTTTATGATTTCCTTATCTATACTTAAGGTGGGGCTGATGACTGATATATTATAAAGTTATTAAAAAGACAAACACAACAGTATCCCAGTTCTCTGTCATAGCCTAAGGAAGCTTATGTGAGTCATAAAAATTTTTCTGATTTTTTTTTTTCCTTCTTTAAAATGATGATTTAATAAGGAAAGGCTCTCCAAAACTTTTTAAAGCAACCAGGTTCTCCCTCTCCCTCTCTCACCCCCCTGTCCGTGTGTGAATGTGTGCATATGTATATGTATATATGTTTGTTAGAATGTATGTATATGTATTTCTAAAAAAATCTCAGCATCTAAAATTTTTTCTTCATGAATCAAAGCAGAACTAGAGATTGGGAATGGAAAAGTCTCAAAATGACACACTATATGACAAAAGCTCATTTGTTCCAATTTGTTCACATTTTTCTGTGTGAAATTCTGTGCGATGGAGATGAAGCTTTCACCAGGTCATCCCAGTACCTGTTCCCAGGGCTTCTAAAACTCAACTAGAAATACATCATCAACTGGACTATTTTTGATGTGCTTTCCAGCTTTGACTTCCCCCGCCACACACAAATCTTGAATCAGAAGACATTTGGGCTCTATTGGCCCACTCCCCAGGCATAGCCATATTAGATTCTCTGTAACGTTAGAGAGAAAAGCTGGGTGAAGAGGAACCTCGTTTACTGCAGTTTTCCTCAGGAAACTCAGGCCAAAGCCAGACAAAAGGGTCAACAGAGAAAACACTAGTGCCTGGCTGAGTGCCTTGTAGCCTTGCACAACAAGATAAATACTTGTTCTCTGCAGATGACTGAGCCTTATGTGTGCAGAGCTCCTGGCATAGATGCAGATGTGCAATAAGCACCCTTGGAAACCTCAAAAAGTTAGACAATGCGCAAGGTTAGATGCAGGAGAGCCATCTAACAGACCATGGGCCCCTCTTGCAGGGCTTACACTCTGGAATGTAAGAGAGACCTCAGAAAATCTCAAGGTAGGAAAGTCATTGCCGCAGCTTTTTTTTTAATGTCCCATTCTCCTTTGTTTATTGATTTATGGTGCTCTCTTACCGTGTGTGGGAGCAGGGTGATCGTCTCTCTCTCTCTCTCTCTCTCTCTCTCTCTCTCTCACACACACACACACACACACACACACACACACACACACACACACACACAGAGAGAGAGAGAGAGAGAGAGAGAGAGAGAGAAAATAGCACATAACCTCTCTTAAAGTACCCCAGTGGCTTCCCACCCTAATTATAAAACAATCTGAAGTGTACACATGACTCATTGTGGATTTCTTGTTCCATCTGGCTTCTACCTGCTCCCTCTGACCACCTGACCTTGCCACCCTTCTCTGTTCTCTGCCAACCCAGGCCTTGCTTAGTTTCTTCTGGCCTTATGCTGAATAACCTGGGTTTTTGTTTATAAGCCCCCCACCACACACACACCTGAACTGCCATTTCTGTTGCTTGTTCCCTTGTGGCCCCCTTTCCACTTTGAAAGTCTTGCTTTGACCGTGACTTTCAAGAAAACCCCTCTGAATGCATTGAATTGCACTGTGTCAATGAGCCAGGAATCTAGACTCCAGAACAGTCTTCTAGTGTCTAGCCTTCCTTGTATTTTCACTTGCAATGCATTTGCTGCAGGAGGGTCCTGAGTGAAAACATGGTGTGATTGAATGGAACAACTGGAGGGGCTTTAGGATGATGTGGGTCCAGGGAGACCACAGAAGTTCATAGATCTAGGCTCTATTCAGCTACTCTGTTACTATCTCATCCTCCCAAATGAGGAAAGATACAGAGAGTGAGAGAAAGGGGAGAGGCAGAAGAGGAGAAAGGGAGGAAAAGGGAAAATAGAGGAGAGAGCTTTTACTCAAACCTAAAAATAAGGGGAGTCAGGTTGAGTCAACCTTCCTAAGAAAAGTAACTTGATTCTTCTAGTGGAGAGAAATAGCAGTTGGACTTCAGGTTCCATCAAACCCTGTTTGTACTTCCGGCTGGAGTTTCTTTGTACAGAACTAACCTAAGAGCAGAGGCTTAGGAATCTGAGTCATACATCCTGATGCAGAGGACAAGTTTAAAAATGTAAGAACTGATCTGGAAGGCAGAGAAGTTCTGCCCAAGGTTGTCTTCCCTCCTTATCAGCCCTACATTAAATGCTAGACCTAGCCTAGGGCTAGACACTTAACATGTATTTGACTAACATTTATTAAATACGGGAATGAATTAATGGCCACAGGCATTACCACTTACTGAGCAACTGATGAATAGATGTATTAGAGTTACAACAATAGAGTAACAATAATTTTGGCATAATCACAATCTCCCCAAAGTACACATGAAATGGAATTTAAGGGTGTCCAAATCTCTCTCTCTCTCTCTCTCTCTCTCTCTCACACACACACACACACACACCCCAAAAGTCCTAGTTTCCTAAGCTAAACTAAGAATGAAGACTTTCTTGCTCTGACATCCATGTTTGTTCTTTCTCTAAAAGGCCAGCCCCTCCTGCTTGATGGATACTATTTACTTTCTAGGAGGGTCCCGATGACCTTTTACTCTGTTTGTTTTGTGGGCTGAAGACTCTTAACAAGAAGTAACCAGAGATAGCTCCTCTGGCATGCCTGGTATTGACTGCCTTTATCTCCTCTTTGCTGGTCAGTGAGGGAGGAACCTTGACCAGAGGCCACCCCACCAGCTAGGTAAACCCACACTCTATGTCAGCTTTTCTATTTACAAGCTGGGGGACTCGTGAAGGCTAAGCCACTCATCCATCTGATGCTCTGTTCTGAAACATAGGTAACAGTATCTACTGTTCAGGGTCATGCATCATACATGTCAAGTAACAAGTAGCAGGAGCTTATTAAATATGTCATATATGTTGATTATTTCATAATGCCCTGTAGGGAAGGGAACATCTCTTAGTCAACCTGGTGGCCTCAGGACCTAATTTCAGGACCACAATAAGATCCAGAGTTTTAAAAATATTATCATTCACATTATCAATTTGATTGAATAAACAAATATTTTATCAAGGTCTCATGTGTGGTGAGGGAAAAGGTTGTGAATGTAGAGGTTAGAGTTCTATGTTTTGGGTATCTTCCTTGGTCATACTTCATCTTGACATTTGCGTATGATCTAGACCTTACTTATTGACTAAGACTGGTTAGCCAGCCTGCCCTAGGTATATGTCTGTGCCTGCCTCCCTAGTACTAAAATTGCACACCACCATACAGTGAGTTCTTAGGAGCAAACTCAGATCCTCATGCTTGTCTAGTGAGCAGTTTACTGACTGAGCAGTTATCCTAGCCTTCCTATTAAGTTTTAAGCCTTGTAGCCACTAAAAATGTACTGTACCTGCCAAAATTCAATCACCTGTTAACTTGTTAACCCTAAGTTCTCCATTGATCTATGTTTGATATTATGTCAATTAGTTTCATATTAGTTTTCAAATACAGACATGTGACTTCTTCAATTTTTGATTTCAAGATCATTTGTATTATTCTAGGTATCATGGGTTCCCATACGATTTCTAGAATAAGCTTGTCAGTTCTAAAAATCCAGTAATATTTTTCATTAAAAATTTTTCTTTGTCAGGGTGTCTGTTCACTGCACTAAAACTTTAAGACACCATCCAAGGGTAATTAGTCATTTCCACCAGCATCTCAGTATAAATGAGTGTCCATTGTTTTCTAAGACTGAGTTTTATGCAGAGGAAGAAGAGCTTTAGGTGGGGCTAAATGGATACAGTAAAGCTGTGGTGGATGAAGTTGAAGCACCCGAAAATGGGTCAAGACAAATTATTTCCATTGTACTGTTTGGGTCTAGAAATGCCAGCCTTTAACTGAGTGTTACCAAATCCACTAGGAAGAAGTCTTCAGGAAGCCATCCAAGACCTGTCTACTTGGGAACTATAGATGCAATTTGATTTTATCAATGCCAAGTATCTACTCATAGTGAGGAATGGTCTAACTTGGCAGAAGGAATAATCTGTCCAGAGCACAGAAAGTCAGGCAGCCCGGACTGACCTCTCAATGCAGCTGCTTCCCAGCAGGCTCCTTCATACTCAGGGCAAGCTGACTGATGGGCATTCTCTACAGACAGAGCCTTCTACAGAAGGACCTTCTTCTACTTGGTTTTAGGCACTACTATTGCCATCTTGAAATCCCTCATAATTCCTTAACAATGGCTTTACATTTTCACCGGTGCACCCCTGCCTTACAAATTCTGCAGTCAGCTTTCACCATGCATAATTTACAAACTCTCCCCATCTCTGTAACCTTATTTGGAAAGCTGGAGTAACAATTCCTGCTGGTGAGAGGGGGTTAAATAAGACAAATAGCTAAAGCCACATCCCATCTTACTTTGAGAATCCTTTTACTTAGAAAAATGCCCTTGATCCTCCCCAGGGCAATGCGAGGTCAGCTTGGCTACTCATGCTATGCCCATTTGATGGTGAGAGACTTGGAACTCATGAGTCACTTATGTGGCAAATACAAAGGCAAAATGGAGCTTGAACCCATTACTACTTCCTCATGTGGACCATTCCATGACCCAGCAGGTGTCTACCACACCCCTATTTGCCAATAATGTTGGGACTTGGGGTAATTCCCCTTAGGCCCTCACCAGCATTCAGGAGAAGTGGGGAGACAGGCAGATTACTGCTCCCTAACCTGTAGACAACCATACTCTCAGACAAGGAGATTCCCATCATGTGAGGACCTTTGGCCTGGGTAGTGGGCCATGCCTTATCTTCACATCTCACCTTGTGCTCCCTTGTTGGTGAGGACCAATCCCTTCTCTGCTTTATCTTTTTTCTTCTTTTTCAGCTTCAGGCCAAACATTCCCTTTCTGAAAAGAAAACTCTCATCAGTACAGTCATGGAAATGAGTCATTGACCCTGATAAGAAAATGTTGCCCTTGCTAGCAAACACACAGAGCTGGTGAGTCCTAATGGCTGGCCAGCCACCTCATATACACAGGGTGGAAGTCAAACGACACATGTTAGGAGAACCTCTGCAGTCCCCTTTGTTATATCCCTTTTCCACAAACTATCTCACATAAGAGGGGCAGGCTGGGGTTCTAGTTGTGCTAGTCCAGCACCTCTCATGTCTCCTGGCTTGCCTGTGCCAGGTGCTGGGATCAACTCTTTAAGGGAATCCCATCATTTGCTAATGACAGCAATTCTCTCCTACTCAACATACAGAGAAGCCAGAGAGACTTCTCAGGCCACACAGCTCCTAAAAATCTGCTTAGTTTACAGTCAGTCTACTATGAGCACAGAAGAACATAAATCTCCCATCTGTTTGTTTACAGTCCACTATAACCATGGGGGAACCTGAATCTTCCAGTCCTTTTTGCAGAGCCACCACTTCACCAGAGCCAGACTCTCTCTGGTTCTGAGGTTAAAAGGCTCAGCTGAAGCCATACTACAAGCATCTCATTCAACTGGGCATATTATACATAGTATATGCCCAAATTGTGAGCACAGTGGATACTTCAGTTGCAACACTTCAAGTGTGCTGTTTTGGGATACAGAGTGTTCACTGAGCAGGGTAGCACCCCCACTGCTTTCTCCTCCAAATGCACACTGCCTAGATCCTGGGCCTAAGCTTCTGAATGTGGAACTGAAGAGGTGGTGGAGTTCTATGGGCAATACTATCTCTTACCCCAGCAATGTCTTCACAACCCAGAACAGGTCCCTGAGCTCTCCTAACTACAAGGTCCCCATAGGGATAACAATGTAACAATAAGTGGAAAGAAATGATCACAGTATATGGAATATAAGTTGCTCAATAAATCTTTACTGTTCTTGTTGTTGTTATTGTTATTGTTGTTATGCTGTGAGTTCCTGATCATCCTGGGACTCTGTCTCAGTCTTATCTAAGGAATAAAATTAAAGCCAACAATCAGAAGAAACAAATATCCATTTTATTAATTTACTCATTTATTTCTTAAGCTTTTGTCATTCTTTGACCTAGATTAGGGCACCAGCTCACCAATCCAGAGCAATGGAGTAGACTTAATTAGTAGGGGAGGGAAGCCCTGTCCCTGCAGGTTTGCAAATCAAGGACACTGCTAAAGGTCACACACTGAGGACAAGCATCACAATGAAACTCTGACCTAGGGGAACTAGGTGTTGTGGACAATGAGCTGCACCAGACCTGAAATACAGAGAATGGACTATGTTAGCACCCAGACACAGACACAGACTGGACTTCTCTCTCCTTGGGAAAATCACATGGCCTCTCTGAGCCCTAGCTTCTTCATTTCATGTGATGGAGATACCAGGGTATCTGCTTCAAGGACCACATGGGAATGAAATGCAGTAAAATAAACAGAGAGCTTAGTCAGTGCCTGGTATACGGGTGGTGGCAAATGAGTATTCTCTGAGGGGGAATAAAATCTCCCAGAAACTTCCAGAGAACAAATACCAGGAGCTTCCCCTTTCTGAACTGTCTAAGAGAGTATGCCTAGTGTTATTTGTTGCTGGTGTCTTTTAAAGGGTGTCTGCCAAGTGGGAAAAAGGGCACATCTGGTCATTTCCAAACCCTGAAAACCATACATATACTTCTCAAGAGCTCATTGGCATGAGTATTCATGGAAACAGAACCTCATCAGGGACTTGGCCTATATCTGCTAGCTGCTATTTCCATCTGTAAAGGAGACGTTGTTCCTAGTCAATAATAATGGTACCAGAAAGAGACCCAACATACACAACATGAATAGTCTGACATTCTGGCATCTCCCAGAGAAACCCTTGACTAGATCACTGGGGCATAGCTGAGAATGCTCCCAAGGTAGAGGGAGACAGGAATTCCCATTCTTTGACACAGGTACTTTCCCCCCATTTGAAACAAAGAGAGCTTGACATTGCTGTCCACTGGAGTCTCCTAAGGGTTTGGATCTTTAGAAAAACAAAAATGGACTCTTGAAGTCATTTCAGAAAGTTTTACTTACTTGAGGGCAGGGCTAGAGTTCAAAATACTTTATCTAGAATTCAAATCTCTGCAGAATAACAAAAGAAATCTTTCAGGAATGCCCACAGGCATTTCTATCAGTTTTCCCCTCACTGACTCAATAACATCTGTGAACACAGAGTGTCTACCGGAGACTGAGTGAGCTGTCAAAAGTATTCCTAGAAGATGCAGCTTGGGAAAACTGTGTGACTGGATACTTAGGTGAGCTTTTATTCCCCCATGCAACACAGAGACAATTATTACTCAATTCAAAGAGACATTAAAATAGGAGATATGTTTATAAAGTATCAATGATAATAGGAATCTTAATAATCTTATAATGATCCATGACACAGAGATCACATTTTCTATCTGATCTCTTAGGGTCACCACAATATACCATGGAGTAAATACCATCCTTATCATTTTTTATTAAGTAAAGTTGGGGCTTCTAGCCAGTACATGGGACCAACTAGTGAATCAGGAAGATTTGTATGGTAAGTCACCAATATATCTTTCATCACTCGTGCCCTCTCCTGTGTGCTGATTACTTTAACATGAAACTCCAAAAACAAAAACAAAACAAGGCTTTCCAGCTCAGATCTATGGTATCTCCTCCCAGGCAACCCAGGAGAAGTTAGAAAAACACAGACACAACCAAACCTATCTGATTTCCTCAGGGTGAAAGCTACCATGTCTTGGGATTCCAGGCACAGTTAGTGTGGCATTGAAGAGGAGGGGCTGGACTGGCATTAAGCTTTTAAAGCCACTTTCTAATTGTCTAATTGATGGTGGGCATAGAACCCTTCCAAACAAATACACACTTGTGTGTGTGTGTGTTTGTGTATGTGTGTGTTGGCCAGGGGCTAACCTTGAGTATTCTTCTTCAAGAGCTAGTCAATATTATTCACATTGGTTTTTGAGGCAGGTTCTTTCACTGGGTGCTGGGGCTCTGTGATTAGAATAGGCTAGCTGGCCAATGAACCCCAGAGATCTATCTGTCTCTACCTTCTTAGCCCTAGGATTTATAAACACACATCACCACACCCTTTTTTTTTTAACTTAGGTGCTAGGATCCAAACTTGTCATCATGCTGGCATATTAGGGGCTTTATTGACTCAGTTTTCTTTTTCTTTAAGGGAAATTTAAAAGGAAGCTCTCAGCCAAAAGGAGGAATGATACACACTGCGTTCAGAACACCTTGTGGACTCACCTGTTTAGGGTGCATTTTTAGCTCAGTGTCCTGCCCCTTTTCATTCACTCCACCTCTATAACTGCCACAGCATTGACTTTTCTTGCTTCTTTCTTAGTCATTGGGCTCAGTCTAACCATGGAAGAACACAAGCTCAGGTTTAAGAGAAAAATAGCAAGTCTGCTATGGGGTTGAAAAAGGTCCCTGGCAGGCCAGCTAATGGCCTGAATGGATTGAATACCAACTCTGGATGTGCTCTTAACAGAGCCCCAATGGCCCTTGTTTTATACATTTCAGCCCCAATGCCCATCGTGATGAGACACCAGTGTTACAACTTGACCCACAGACATTAAGAAAATGGATATTTTGAACTACAAGAAGTCAGCAGAGTTTAGTACATATACCTCTGAGGACTCTAATTAGGGCCCCCTTTCCCTGTTAGTTTTCAGAACCCAAGACAGTTTGGGACTTCTCTGGAGCTGCAGTGTCAAGAACTAGGCCAGGTGAAACCACCCTCCCATTCGTTAGAAGTATTTACCAAATATTTAAGAGCAAAGTGGCAGGAGGGTGTAACTGAAGGAGAGCCCCAGGAAAAGAAGGGGTTCTTTCTTGTATGCTTCTTACTCACCCCACTGCACAATGGCAATGATTCAACACATACTGTCTTCCTAGGGCTTAGAGCTCCTTTCAGCTCCTGGGCTAGGTGCCTCCTTCTCCCAGGCTTCTCTGCCAATGACCATCCTCAATCCCCCAAAGGCATCAAAATGTCACACATGACTGAGTTGGCTAGAATGCAAGGAAACTAGAGAAACAGATTCTAACTGGGTAGTTAGGACTTTGTTCTTTCCATCCCAACACCTTCTATTGCCTGGGACTCTGAGAAATGTTGCCTGCCTTATTTGCAAGCCAACTTATCAGAGAGGTTGTTTCTACTCTCCTGAATACCAAGGAAGCAGTCATCTTTCAGCCAAACTACACTACAGGTAGTTTCTCAACACTAGGAACAAGCAGCATCCTCCATTTGTCCCCGAACAAACATCTTCAGATTTCTAATCACTTCAGCCTTTTCTGCTTTACAGTCTAAGCCTTCTGTTGCCAGCCTCCTCTTTAGTTACCTTTCTATAAAATGAAAAGCTTGGTAGTTGGTTCACATTCCTTTCTGTGATTCATCCCTTTGAAAGTGGGGAATGTCTGTCTGTCTATGAAACTTCTGCATTTATTCTGATCCTAACACTAGGGTGGAAGGGAACCACTGAAGCAGCTAGACCTTCCCTTTCCTATGGCTAGACAGGTGAGTCCATCTGGTTCAGAAGAAAGCATTTAGAAGCCAATCTGGACTCAGTCCAATTTTTTTGTATGTATATAAAGTTTATTAGTACTGATAAAAATAATGACATTCTTGAACAGATGACAAAATTCCTTCTTGAGAATTCCCAAGTGAGATTCCCAGAACTGCAAGAGCAGAACAAAGTTTACACTCAGAAATCTCTTACTGGATTGATGATGAAATTTACAGTAGCTGGCTCACGGGGGTGGACAAGGCAACATGATGCCAGAATCTGGACCAGACACAAACTCTCTCAGTTCTATATATACGCTCTCTATTCTCTACAGCACAGCCCGTTGCTCTATGTTGACAATATGTGCCTTTGGACAGTCAAAGGAACCAAATTCTGGAGTAAGTAGACCAGCTACAGATACTGATCTAACAATGGATAAGATTATTTTAAACAATGACCACATAAGAATCCAATTGAGTATGGAGAGTGGAGGAGAAATAGAAAATAACTGTAGACAACAGTTAACAGAAGCACTAGAGGAAATAGTCTCCTCTTTTGTACTGTTAATTTATTACTGTTATTTCATTACGTCCATATATTATATAAAACTTAACAGAAAAAAAATCAATAAATTTGTAAGATAAATTGAAAATGTTTGGATGAAAAAAAAACATTGGAGATTTGCCTTCATGTCTACAGATCTCTCAATATGCAGTTGGTCTTGCATCTTAAGTATCAAGGAAAGGTATCTAGCCTGAAACCAAAGTTGGCATGCTGCAAGGTTAAGCTGCAGTCAGTATAGTGATGGGTCAGAAAACAAGAGATTCTTTAAACCTTATTTAAAATGTTGGCTATAATAAATGCTGATATGTCAAAACGCACGTTTTCATCAGAACAGCAAGAGGAAAACCTGAGTGAATGAATGTAACTTACCTCCAAGTTCTCTGAAGAAGGTAAGCAAATAAATACTGTCTTACCACTGTCCCTGAAGCATTGTTCTAAGCATGCCGGAGGGCGTTAGGAGCAGCTACAACCAATTACATCTACTCAGAGGTAAGTTCGGCCAAGAACAGGAAAGTGCCTGAAAAAGTTCTCCTGCGGCCAGTACCATTTCAGAGATGCTAGGAGATAATATGGCCTACATCTTCTTTTCATTCAAAAGGATATTCCCAAGTTCAACCTTGCTGAAAGAGGCACCCCTGCACCTGCCACCAAGAACTAGGAAACAGGATAAGCCGAGTATAAAGTGATATAAGCACATGCTAGCTATTCCAGTTTGAACTCTACCAACCACAATGTGAGGGGAAATAAAACACTGAAGATGGCATTGTTCTTCAAGGTGAGGAACAAAAAGAGGAATTAGGCACTCTTTCTATATGGAGAACTTCTGTCTCAAGCTAAGCAGAAGAGAAGAGTAATATCAAAGGCTGACCAGTCCATTTAAAGACCAATATTCGGGGAGGCAGGACACCAGGAAGAAAGCTAAAAGAGGGACATTTTATGGGTCTAAGGTAGCCACACCAAGGTGTCCGACTTGTGATTCCAGCAGCAATCTAGTGGCAAAATATTTCAGGACATTTTCAACCCAGAGAAGTGTATAAAAATATTGAAGTTAACCAAGTAACATCAAACTTCTAATGGAAGGAATCTCCTCGGCTCTGAAATCAGAGACCTCACTTTTCATCAATTATGTGCAGTGTTTGTTAGAAAAGAAAAGTAACAAATGTAAAGATTTGCTTTATTTCTATTGGGGAAGGAGTAGGATAGATATAACTGTTATCCAATCTTTGTCTACTGTGTACACACATACCCACACACATACATATACATACATACCAAAAGTTCCCGCCACAAAACAAAAACCACCCTCAAACTGTACCAATACTTCATATTTTGACCAAAAGAATAGATCCTGGGAAGAAGTGCAAAATGCAAAATCAAATGATCAAGAAATGCTGAGCAAACAGCATCATTAATATACAAAATATTTATATTACTGAACTAATAACAGGTGATGTTCTCCAGGTCTGTAAAACTTTGGAACAACAGAGCTGATTGTTAAATCTAGTCCATGCCAGCTTCCAAAACCCAGAGGATTTTAGTTAGCTTCATTCTTCGATGCTTCATCAAAATTTTCTACAAGATCTGGAACATCATCATCCTCTTCATCAATGTCTTCTGGTTTGGGTGCTTTACTATCCAATACTTGTCGTGGGAACTGTTCGGCTAACTTTCTAAGGCTCGTTAAGCTGTCAGCACCAAGCTGACTTAATATTCCAGGAAGCATTTCTGTGATTGGTTTGGCTTCTGCGTGACCAGTAATTGCAAAGATGTTAGCGGAGAGGGAAGCTTGGACTTTGGGATTGTTGAAATGAATAGCTGTTCCATCGTCTTTAATCATGTTCACCTCTTCAATACCAGCTGTATTGTTCACAGCCAGTTTCTTTAGTGAACTGAAGCTTTTTGTCATCAGCAGTAGCTGTCTTATGTACCACCTTCTTCTTCCTTCGAGTTGTCCCCTTGCCCCCTATCCGGACCTGAGCTTGAAGTTTGGCTAACTTTTCTTGATTCATGCTGTTGGTAAATCTGCAGTGGGGAGGGTCCTCCAACACCAGCACGCGGCAAGAGCAAGATCCAAAGTTTTTTTTTTTAAAAGATGATTTCCTTCCAATCCAGCTAACCAGCACCACACACTGTATTTTGATACTTATTTGATGCCCCAGTCTAGTTCTCAATGGGCTTTGACCTGTGAGGGGATAAATGGGGTATGGCTACAAATTCTAGAACACTGATTGTGCCAACTTATAACAGATTTTTCAACAAGTGACAGTCATGAAGCTTTATCCTGCATAAAGAGGATCTTATGACTTAAAGGTGAAATGTTCTCCATGGAGTCAAATGTTCAAACGTCCAAGTTTTAGCTAATGACACTTCCTTGAAAAGTCAATTTAGGAAGTGAAGTCTAGCTGATGAAAGCAGATCACTGGTTGGGTGCAGATTAAGAGCACTCAGAGCCACCAGAGAAGACAAAACCTCACCTGAAGGTTGTCTCCATTCAACTGGCCTGTGAGCATATCTAGGTGACATTTCCTTTGCTGATGATTGATATAGGAGGTCCAGCTACTGTAGAGACATGATCCCTGGATAGTTTTGGGTTAGATCTGTGCTCTGCTGACTGTAAAGAGCAAGGAAGCTACTTTTGCAGTGGAATTGATGGCAGCAGACTCAGAGTTGAAAAAGAAGAACATAGAAGACTCCTGTGTCAAGCAATCCCCCCAAAAGTTACAGCTTAGACAGAAAGCTATCAAAGAGAACTCTTAAAACTTGTGATAAGGATGCTGAAGTATAACTCTCCACAATTGGCTTCTGGGAGGAGTCCAAGTGCGGAAGGACTCAGTTTTTTTTTAAGAAACTGGCCAATGGAAATTTGACCATGCTCCCATGAGTACATGGACAACATAAATTAGACTTGTGCCTTCCTGTTATCCTTCTCCTCCCTCTTCCTCTTCCTTTTCCTTTCTCTTCCCTCCTTCTTTTAGGGAGAATATCACAAAGGTAGAAGGGGCAGTCCTGGGAGGACTGGGAAGTGAGTGTTATCTGGATACATGATATGAAATTCCCAAAGGATCAATAAAACAATATTATTTTGGGGGGAAAAAGCAGCTGAGCAAGCTGTGAAAAACAAGCAAGCCAGCAGCTTTCCTCTATGGTTCCTTCATCGTTTCCCTCAGGGATGGATTGTGCTGTTTAAGTTCTTTCCTGCCCACATTACTTTTGATCATGATTCTTATATCACAGCAATAGAAACCAAACTAGAACAAGGGGGGGGGGTTTCAGGATTATAGATCTATTCTGTTTCCTATTCTCTCTCTTTCATGTCTACCCCATGATAAGACCAGTAGTCTCACATACCACAGTCAAGAGTTGGTACTGCCAACACAATGAACTGTGTGAACTGAACTATGAGTCAAAATAAGCCTTGACAGTTGCTTCCATCACATTGACAAGAAAGCTAAGTAATAAAAATGGGACCTATGGATCCCTTCAAACACTATTTGTTCTTGTGGGCAACAGATCCTGGAAAATGTGTACCTTTCTCTCTGTTGGAAGATAAGAAAAGCCTTTACGTTCGGGTATGGATTGTGACCTTCTAAGTGGGTGTTGTGGTATTCAGCCTTTCAGAATGGGTCTGACCCAATGATTATTGACTTAAAGAACTCCAGAGAAGAAGAATTCCTGTAATGTTAGTGTCCTACCACACCCATGTATTCCCCTTCTACTTCTAGGCATCTCCTAGCCTCATTCAGGACACAGACAAATTCCTACTTCATTCTCTACCATTCCTGCAATCTTGTCCACTCAGAAGCCATCTTTGAAAACTAGAAGGGCAAAGAACTTTCTTCATCCAATAAATTTTAGCTACAAACTCCCTTAAAATTAACTTCACATGAGGGGACACATTAAGCCTCTGTCCTCTGAGATCCTGAAATAAAATGGGATGATATGCTGGTCATCACCTCTTCAGTGTCTCATTCAGTTCTCTGACAAATTGAATTATTAACTGAATTTAGTAAGATATCTATAAGCAAAGACAATAAAAAATCAATATACCTCTTTGTACCAGAGACAGAAATTAAAATCATAAATAAAATACTGACTATGAGAATGAAAAATTTTAAACTTGAGAATAAATTTAGAAATATATGCGATACTGCTACACTGAAAAATATAAAATAAATGGAGAAATATTGCATGCTTTCAGATAGTAAATACAGTAATAAATTTCTTTAGCTTAATTTGAAAATTATTTGTTGTGTTTATATTGCAAAAATAATTTACTTTGTAAAAATTTGCAAGGATATACTAGTGATTGGTAGAATTGTGTGTGTGTGTGCGCTTGTGTTCGTGTGTACTTGTGTGTGTGTGTGTATGATACTTCCAAAAAACACTTATTTTTTTAACACATAATCTTCTAGAGTTAAAATCCCTAGCTCTAACCATTTGTTCTGCCACTTGATAGTCTGAAAAAATCTTCCATATATTTGTGCCTTAGTTTCTTCATTTATAAAATAGATGATAAAATATGCCCCTCCTGTTGGGCTGTTGAGAAGACCCAAGAGACTATACATGCAGGGTACTGTTTGCAAACATTAACATGCTATTTCCCACAGATGTTAATTGAATTAGAAATGGGATCAATGTTCTGAGCTTCCTTACAGGCTCTCTGCTGTCAGTGAACCCGACCCTCAGATCCTGTCTTTCATTCCCGGAGGACAGCTTCTCCTAAACTCGGCCATGATCATTCCTTACTCTGGGACTCCTGTTAAGGTAACTTTGCCTATCAAGATTCAAATCATTCTTCTAGGCTTAAGTCACCACTTCCTTTGATGTCACATGTTCTTCGTTTTGCAGGAGGAGTAGGTAACTCATTCCCCCGGCCTCTATCAGCACTTTTCTTTCTTTTCTTCCTTACAGCATTACATTGACATAACAGTTTTTGAAAAGACATCACTTGCCTTTATTAGATGTTGAGCGTTTGAAGGCAGCAGCTGTGCCTGATTTTGTCTGAGCCCTAGATATCAATCTTAGAGTGTTGGATTAGGGACAGATGAATGATTTGATAGAACATACAGCTATATGAGTCAGAAAGAGTTAAAGTCAGTTGGAGACTGGAAGCAGAATAAAACAACCTAAAATGTCAGTGGCTGTGGAGACTTGGCCTGGTGCTCACCCTGGAATTGTGGAGAGTAAGTAAATTACCTACTTTGGGGCCTGGGAAGCCATTAGTTCTCTGTTAAGTGGGACATCAGCTTTGGCTGTCATTGAGCCCCCATTTATTTCTTACAATAAGCCCCTCTACTAATGCATCTTTTCCCCCTTTTCTTCATAGTGGTTAAATATCTACTGTTGGCTGGTAATTTTTCTCCCATGTGGCCATTTAGTAAGAGTATATGAGGTTGTTGTTTGTTTTGAGTACTTTGCCACTCACAGGTTTACAGAGATAAATGCAGCACAGTTCCTTAGATAGGGGGTAGTCACGATGTGGGTGGAGACAAAGACAGCCACTGTAAGGGCAATATAGGAAGTGCCTTCTTGAATGTAGACTAAACAAACTCTTTCCAAGAATGAAGAATGACCCGCGTGGACCTGGAAGCATCAAGGAAGGCATGAAAGGGAGGTGCTTTTCTCACTGTACTCTATTGGGTCTTAGAAGAGAAAAAAGATATGGAGGGAGGAACATGACTGGAAAGAATGGACATGAATTGAAGTCCTACAATGTGTCAAACGCCTTTACGCACATTATTCATATGAAAGGAGACCATAGCACCCTCAGTTCAAAACACAGATATTAATTTAAAGAGGCTCAGCCACTTGACCAAAGCCATGGTTGCAGAAAGTTTTAGAACCCAAAGGTGCCATCAGGTTCTTCCTCTGAGTCCTTTAGGAGGCTGGAGTGGACAGAGAGGTCTTTCTTAACTAGCTGTGAGTCTAGCTGTTTCTTTTTTTTCTTTTTTCTTTTCTTTTGCTCTGATTGGTATTTTATTTCTCCTTTACAAGTTCCACATAACAGACAAAGGCTTTTTGAAAACATTGTTATCTTTGCTGTAAACAATCATATAATCATTTTAAACAACACAAATGTGTACATACATGCCTGAGGTTTCTGCAGCCTACAAACAACCTCTTTGGGTTTAAAAAGGAAAAAAGCAATATATTGACAATTCAACTGTAACTCTTAGAAAAACATTGGTTTTCTTACCAAACATGAGTGTCCTGTACAGGGACCTATCAACCAAGACAGCAATGAGTTCGAGCCGAGGGGAGCCAGGAGCAGCTCCCACACCAGCTCAGAAGACCCTCCCCGACCCAGCACCTCTTCAAAGTGCTCCTCATCCTCACCATAGGAAGACTGCAGCAGTGCTCCTCATCCTCACCATAGGAAGACTGCAGCAGTGCTCCTCATCCTCACCATAGGAAGACTGCCGCAGTGCTCCTCATCCTCACCATAGGAAGACTGCAGCAGTGCTCCTCATCCTCACCATAGGAAGACTGCAGCAGTGCTCCTCATCCTCACCATAGGAAGACTGCAGCAGTGCTCCTCATCTCACCATAGGAAGACTGCAGCAGTGCTCCTCATCTCACCATAGGAAGACTGCAGCAGTGCTCCTCATCTCACCATAGGAAGACTGCAGCAGTGCTCCTCATCCTCACCATAGGAAGACTGCAGCAGTGCTCCTCATCCTCACCATAGGAAGACTGCAGCAGTGCTCCTCATCCCCACCATAGGAAGACTGCAGCAGTGCTCCTCATCCTCACCATAGGAAGACTGCAGCAGTGCTCCTCATCCTCACCATAGGAAGACTGCAGCAGTGCTCCTCATCCTCACCATAGGAAGACTGCCGCAGTGCTCCTCATCCTCACCATAGGAAGACTGCAGCAGTGCTCCTCATCTCACCATAGGAAGACTGCAGCAGTGCTCCTCATCCTCACCATAGGAAGACTGCAGCAGTGCTCCTCATCCTCACCATAGGAAGACTGCAGCAGTGCTCCTCATCCTCACCATAGGAAGACTGCCGCAGTGCTCCTCATCCTCACCATAGGAAGACTGCAGCAGTGCTCCTCATCTCACCATAGGAAGACTGCAGCAGTGCTCCTCATCTCACCATAGGAAGACTGCAGCAGTGCTCCTCATCCTCACCATAGGAAGACTGCAGCAGTGCTCCTCATCCTCACCATAGGAAGACTGCAGCAGTGCTCCTCATCCCCACCATAGGAAGACTGCAGCAGTGCTCCTCATCCTCACCATAGGAAGACTGCAGCAGTGCTCCTCATCCTCACCATAGGAAGACTGCAGCAGTGCTCCTCATCCTCACCATAGGAAGACTACAGCGCCCCCAGAGAAGGCAGGAGCAGCAGATACACTTGCACTGTCTGAATGTCTTCCGCATTGTTTCACATCCAGCATCTCAGGACCATATCCATGCAGCATGCGCACCATTCTTTACACTGCTCCCTTCAGGAAGGGACCAGGCCTTCCTAAGTCACTTTAGGTGCCTGGGATAACAAAGTGTTTCACCAGAAGGGGTGTAAGCAATGCTATCTGATAAGAGTACGAATAAGGAAAAAGCAGTTATCTTAAAGAAAACGTGTGCTCTACTCATACTAAAATATCAGACCAATGAACAATATACCGCAAAACTGTAACACAATACGGCCAAACACAATGTTCAAATATTAAACTGTTCAAGCACGTGAAGGTCATCTTCTGAAAGACAAACTGGGTTCTTATTTTGTAGCTACCTTTGTGTAGCTTTAAAAATGCTGTCCCTCAACAAGGTCTGACACTGGTCTTGATACTTGTTAGAAGTTCGATGAGACGGTGAGAACTCAGCAGTAGCTCTTGGGATCTCCCAGCATCATCTTCAGCATTCATCCGAGGACTGGGCATTGTCTTCGTCCCTCACTTCTCGGTATCTCCCTGAAGACTCCCCTTCTGGATTGTAGCTGTGCATTTTAATATTCAGTCTCTCGGCTAGTTTCTGTGCTGCGAGCTTGGCCTGAATCTCCTCATAATTCTGCTTCTGTTCTTTCTGCAGGGCCAGCGACTCTAGTATGGAGAGCAGCCGTGCAGGCAGGTGGTGGCGTGGAAGACGTTGCGCTGCTGTGACATCATCGAGATGCTGCCTAGTCCTGCGTCGCTGCTCTTCTGAGGAAGCAGGAGACTGACCCCTCTGACAATGACTTGGTGAGTCATTTTGTTGTGTGGGTAACACATTGGTCTTAAACTTATGAGAAGGGGGCACTGGGTTCCTGGCTCGCATTTCTAGCACTTTCATGTATTGAGGCTTCTTGGAGTCTCACTCTGCAGTCCTGCAGAGCTCTCAGTGCTGGTGTTTTCTTCTGAGGGTTCACTCTGGTCTGCAATTGAGATCCTTTGCAACTTATCGATAAACAGACTGTCGACGTTGCTGGAAATCTCTTCCACGTGACTTGAGTGCTGGGGGAGATACTCATTAACTTCAGATGAGGGTGCCCGGGCTCTCCTGTGGGCAGCTGGGCTGGTGTTCACTGCAGCCAGCCTCCAAAGTCTCTCCATTGCCTCTGTGAGTGAGATGTGTAGGTCTCTGTGTTTCTGAGGTTGCTTTAGATGATTTACTGTCTACTGAGGAACATTCAGGAACTAATGAAGAAGTATCAAGCATCAGGTCAGAATTCAGGGCCTTGTCTATGTCGGTATCAACTCTCGTGGTTGCTTTTTGCTTTAGCTTACAGTCTACACTAACAGGACGAAACGTTTCACTTCTTCCTCTAACCTCTTCACATTCTGAAATGGCAGCTTTCATTTTGGCAATGGAGTCTGAGATCTTTTTACCTTTGTCGGGCAATTTGCAAATGAATTTTAAGCTGTGCAAAAGTCTCTCCTGGCGCCTCAACCTCTTCTGCAGCTCCGCCGAACTCTGCCGCCCCAAGTCCTCGGAGCTGGGGGCTCGAAGCCGCGGGGCAGTGAGCACATTGAGCACGGGCTGTGGCTGGCGAGGCGGGCAGGGTTCCCCTCCGGGCCCACGGCAGGCCCAGGCTCCGCGGCCGGCAGCGACTCTGGAGCGCGAGCGGGAGAGCCCAAGCGGTTTCTTTTAGCTTGTCTTCAGGAAGGTCTACACCACTCAGAAATGCATCTTGTACCTCTGATGCCATCCAGGCCATAAACATGAGTATAACTCAAGCCTTCCTCAACCCCCATCTCTTCACTAAGAATACAAGACTTTCCTTAAGGGACTTTCCCAGAATGAAAACCTCCCTTTCCATCTCCTATTGAAATATCAGATCTGATGAAACAACCCCTCCAGTTGTGATAGACATCAGAGTTCCAGTTTTCCTCATATATTCTCAGACTAGATACAATGTAAAAAGCCTGGAACTTCACAGTGAGCCCCTGGTAATTCATAGTGTTACATAGTATTACACAACACTCTTAAATATTCCCTTAGGGGATCCCATTAGCTACAATCTACCGTATTTCTTACATTCTCTGGGAATGATGAATTCACTGCCTTCCAACGACCTGATAAAGGTAGTCTTCAAGGTCTAAGTGATGGTGAGTACCAACTGTCAAGTTGACAGGATTCAAAGTCACCTAGGAGACAAACTCTCTGGGCATGTATGTAAAGGAGTTTCTAGATTAGGTAAATTAAGGAGAGAAGGCCTATATGAGACTTATATAAAAAGAGAAGTCACTATAACTGTAGACAGCTCCATCCCATGGACTCAGTCCCTGTGAAAGCAAGCTGAGCACCGTCTCTGTGCTTCCTGACTGTATGTACATGCAGTGGAATCAGCTGCTTTGTGCTCCTGTCTCCATTTCTCCCTATGATGGACGGTGCCCTCTAACCCAGAGATGGTGCCCTGTAGCTTGGAGATGGTGCCCTGTAACTCAGAGACAGTGCTGCATAACAAGCCCTTCCCTCTTTAAGTTGTATGTGTCAGATATTTTGTCATAAGACACGTAATTAATACAGTGGATACACAAATTTCAGAGGCTGGCTGGGAAAGTAAGGATGAAGAGTGTGGCGCGCTCCTCGACCAGCGAGGAAAGACGACCACCACCAGAGGATTCTTCTCAGATCACGCTTTATTGTGGGAGCCTCTTGATTGAAGGGGAGAGCAGGAAGCGAGGGGCCCCGAACTACCCTAGCTGTCAGCTTATATAGGGAGAAGTGCATACGGGCTTGCCATGATTGGTTGTCACCAGTCTGCTGACACCAGAGGCCTCGGGATTGGCCGGAGATAGGTTATGTATTGCGCATGCGCAGGGTGCAGCACCTTAGCTGACAAGAGCATTACTATATATGGAGTTGTTTACCTCAAACCGTGAGGGAGCCAGCGCCATCCTGTAATGGAGTCCGCATTCGGCTCCCCACAGAAGAGGAGAAGACAAAGCAGGAGGAGAAGAAGAGGAAGAAGTGGAAGAGGAGGTAGAGGAGGTGAACAAGGACTTGGGGTTATCCTCAGGAAATGTCTAGTCATCAACACACCTGTGTTCATCTGCCAGGATGCTAAAACCCCAGCAAATATGGCTGCCATGGGCATTTTTTCTAACCCAGGCTTGCTCTGCTCCTTACATCTCCACCCCACCTACTCAAAGACTAACTTCTTCCTTCAACAGGGCTTGGCTTTGGTGTCCTGCACTTTATAAAATTCTCCAAAGGGCTGAAAATTAGAGTCAAGTTACCTTCCTCTACATACTGAGGAAAACAAAAAGAAGTTCTCATCTTTTCAAAGTACAATGATATTCAAGTTCATTGTTGGAAGTGGTCAAGTTGTTCCACCAGTGACCTTATTTGCTTTGCATAGCTCATGTCCTCCATCATTTCTTCGACCAAGAACCAAGAGGAGCTGATTAGATTTAAGAGTAAAACTTTAATTAGTGCAGTCAAGTGAAGCTGTCTAAACCCCTCACTCAAAGCCATCTCAGCACGACTACTCATGAGCAGTGCCTAGTCACCCATCTCCCAGACATGACTCAGAAGGAGAAAAACACCAACTGGAAATTGGGGCCACCCAGGTTGGAAACAAAGCTGGAAGCTCGTCTGTTCAATCAGACAACCCTCTGTAGGCTTGCAGAAGACATGCAGGACACTTCTGAGGGAGACTTCTATGGGATTCACAGGGATCTGCCATCCTCCTGTCCCAGGTGCAGCCTAGGACATCATCATTGGTTCCCAGTGCAAGGTGGAAATAAACCATAAAGAATGGCTCCAATATATGTATTCATATGTAAGTACAATGCATCACATCCTATACCTTCCTGAAACCCCAATTTATACAGTAGCATATGCCATACATAAACCAAGGAGCCAAGGTGGAGCCAAGATCCTGAGCATGTAAAGAATAACTACATGTCCTGTTCTTATGATTATCTCTCTACCCGCCTCTGAGCACATAACCATCTCGTCCTAGGCCAAGGGAAGGCTGGTAGCATACTGCAGCATATTGCATTAGACATAGGCTCTGGTCTTACTTGGGCCTCATTCACTGTGTGACCTGGAGCAAACTACTTAACTTCTCTGTGCCTTCATTTTGCCATGGGTATCAAGTACTAAACACTGAGCACTGAGTTTCTTTCTGAGGAGCACCAGGCTGGTCCTAGCACAGCCAGTGTCATTTCTTATGGTGTTCAGAGAAGCTGGCAGATGTGGTGGTACCACTGGACACAGAACTGCCCCTCTGGCAGTTGGCTGACTGCTCCACCTTCTGCTGTGCGGAGACTGAGCTGCTCTGCCACGCTCTATCATATGGCACACACTTCAGCATAGATTATCTGTTCATCCTGTTCCATTGCTCAGAGCACTCTGAGATAGTCACTGCCGACACTGCTAAACTGGGCATGTGACTCAATCTCCCCCACAGCCTTGACAAGGTGGGTGAACCTTTTTCCCATGGGGAAATTGAGTTGTAAAATCTGGTTGTGGGTCAAAAGGCTTGGGGTGGTGACACAGGCTATCATCTCAGCATCTGAAGGGCTGAGGCAAGAGGATCTGAAATTTGAAGTCAGCCTAGGCTACATGATGAAACCCTGTCACAAAAAGCAAGCAAACAAATAAGTTTTTTAAAATTGAAGGCATCTGCCTAGCAGCCTGCTATCATAAATAGCAAAAATAATTTAATTCCACTTATCCTGCCTGACCTCTGCTGCTACCTACCTCCCAATTGTCTATTTCCCAAATGTCAATGAGAGCCAGCATTTATCAAGCACTAAGAGTACATACCAGGCAGGCCTTACCCATTTCAGAGCACTTCAGCTCAGAGAGGTTAAGGAACCTGCCTGTAACCACACAGCCATTGCAAACTCAAGATCTGCTTCTATCTCATTCTCACCCTCACCCCATGGCCCAGGTCTCTGAGGACAAGAAAAGGAACAGTGTTTCCAAGGCTCAATGAGGAGAAGCATAACATTTGGTCTTACCTTGCCCTCCAAGACGCCCACACTCACTGACTCCCTGAACAGGGAAGTGTGCCTGAGGAGGAATAATACCCAGCACTCGTCCTGGAAGAAAGAAAGCTCGCCTTGAAAACTGGGAGGCTCGGCAGGTGAAAAGTGGGATACCAGCAGCCGCTCCAAGGTCTCATTCACAGGGAGGTACCTTCCGAGTATACCTGCCTGGCCACACTCTGTTTAAAACGGCTGCACCCAGGCTGGTCAAACCCAAGCCCAAGGGCTTCAGTAAACAAATACAGAAACCTAGAACAGGTCCAGAGCAGAGAGGCTGTTTGCATGTTTTATCCCAAACCAGAAAACTACAAATAGACCGAGACTAAGAGAGCTGGACATGTAGCTCACTGGTAGAGCACTAGCAAGTGCAAGGCCCTACCTCTGACCCAAACAAAGTAAACTCCAAAGAGCCTAGCTCCAGACAGTGGCAGAGCGTTGAGTGTAGCCTCCACTCCAGCCATCATGCTGAGTCCCTTAACCATGCTTGCAATCCCTTGTTCAGTTTTAAGTTTTTATTGTTATTGTTGTCATTAATAACAATGAATTATTGTGATTATAAATATACTATATACAAATCAGCACTGCTCTTGTTCTTATCCTTCACTGAGCACTCTTCTTTTGGCCAGCTTGCTGCCTTTGAGTATTATTCTACTCTCAGCTGTAGCTGATGCTGCCATTGTGCCCAGTGTACCAATGGCAAAACTGAGCCCATGAGAGGTTGGCTTTGACCCTAGGAAGATGAAAGCTTGCCTTGGGAACTGGGAGGCTCAGCAGCTGAGCAGTGTGGTACCAGTGTCCCCTCCCACTAGGTGGGTCTCATCCAGGGAGTGTTCTGTGTGTCAGGACTCAGGGATCTGAGCTTGTGGGCAACCAGCCTGCTGCCTTAGCTTTGAAGTGTTTCACAGGGATGTGTGATCTGATGCCCCTTCAATAGGGTGGGCCCCTCAGGAAGAACAGTGCCACAATCAAGAGGAAGCATGGCATCTCTTGTCAGAGTCCTGCTGCCCAAGGTCCCAAACCATTTCCATCTAAAACTGAAGTCTTGCTGCAATTTAAGTTCCTTTCTCCTTTTGCAGAATGAGATCTCCATGTCTGATACAGCTACCAGTCCATTCCAAACCAGCAGAAAATGTCTATAGAGGACATTGGTACAGTGGACCACCAGCACTTATTGCTGCACAATGGCACTTTGTAGAAAATGCCAAACAGAATAACAGTGGCCACGCCTTGTGAAGGTCAACCTCTTTAAACTCTGCTCTGGCCACACCCCTTCCTTCAGTGTCTCTTCCTTCAGTACTCTCCAACCAGGTCTCTGCACAGCTCATCTGTGCCTGGTGACATCATCATACTTCTTAGACCACTTATCACTGTATTCTTCGACAGGCCTTTCATGACAACCTCTCCTCACAAGTCCAGACTCAGGAGATAGCAGGGCTCTAAGGCTTCCAAAGTGTGTCTTAACTTTTTGTTGTTACAGTACAACATTGTCATCTACAATAGTTACTTGAGAACTGCACAATTAGGTTACAGAAAACAGCACAAGAATATGCTCATAACATTTTAAGTACGCTCATGTTATGATTTTACCAGGTCACATTCAGAGTTACCCTGATGGAGCGAACATGTGGAGCACATATCTGCAGTCTCTGAAGGTCCAGGGACTTGTCCTCTGTCATAGTAACTATACACTTCTTAATTTCATGTATTTATTGACACAGAATCTCACTATGTAGTCAAAGAGGAACTAGAACTCATAATCCCACTGCCTCACCCTTCCCAGTATTGGGATTACAAATGAACAATGTAATTATATCTTATGTGGTGCTTTTCACTAGTGTATGCCTTCACCATGAGGTAAAAGGTTCCCTTTTGTAAAAGGGAGAACATGCCTTTAGAGTGGATACATGTAGTCCATTCTTTAGTTCAATCTATGGACATTTATTGTGGGAAATTCTGAGATGAGACAAAGAAATGCACAAATCAAAATAGAAAAGTCCACCACCCTTCAGGTGCCAGACAGAGAGGGCTTCCTTCAACTCTGATGTTGCCCAACTACAAATTGCGTCTTTCTCTGTCTCCTCTCCTTCCAGTCTTTAGTCCTGGCAGGAGCTTCCCAGAGAGGAGAAGAGACAGCACCAAGCAGTCAGTCACAGATCCAACTCAGGGAAATGATGCTGTCCAGTCATTGCTGTGTGACCTACTGATACAATTAGCTTCAGATCCATTTTCAAAACACAAAAAAGGATGTGCAGCAAAGCAATGTTTTGAGACTCTCCCCTGGGTTCCCCACTCTGGGAAGAAGGATGCCTTCACAACAAAGGCTTTCTCTAAGTGAGATCATACAGACAGAAGCAACATATGACTCCCCCCAGGTTCTGCCACCCACCAGAGTGAAGGCATCTCTGTGCCTCCATCATGACTGCACATTCAGCTTTGGTTATAACTTATGTCTTTGGAGCCCTTGCAAAGCTGTTATCATAATTCAGCAAACACGTCCAAGTATGTATTAGATGCCCAGCCCAATTCTAAGATGCCTGGCCCTATACTAAGCTGCCAGACACTGTGATAAGATGTTTAGAACTATACTATACATATAGGAAATTGAGACCATGACAATGAAGGCAGAGCATTGGAATTATTTCAGTAGCTGATGTCCCTGCCACCCCATAATAAAAGTCCCTTGCAGATAGAGTTAGGCTTTTGGTTAGGGTTAGTGTTAGAAGATTATAAAGAGCTCCCGTGAAAGCATGTGTGTTGCAGTAGTTAAGTGAGCTAGAAAAAGATGATTGTCTAGGGTACAAAGTTTTAGTTTCCAAGGGATTGACCAAATTACTCCAACTAAGGACACAACTTGAAATGGAAGTGGTGAAACTGTGTCAGAGCCCCAGCTGCAGGGAGGCCCTTGCCTGGCAGTTACAGTGCCTTTGGACTTGCCTCTGGACCCAAATCAGGCTGATGGGTTGCACCCAACTAATAGGTACAGCAGAGAAAACTTAATTCATTCGGGATCTTCCCTGTAAGAAATGGGGCTCTTCTAATGGGTAACTTGGAACATAAGCCACCACCCCCTAAACCATCAACCTAGAAGAAACTACCTAGAAAGAATTTGTTCCCTGTCTTCTCTTCCTACCTCCTTTGGGTCATAGATGTTAGGCCTGAGGCTTGGACTCAATGTTCTTGCCACATCTCCCCTTTCCACTCTACCCAACCTAGGTATACCCCAAACTGATCTTAATTATACACTGATACTGTCTTGGTATTTTCTTTTTGGAAGGCCCAAACAACCATTATCTTCTGATCCAGATCTTGAGAGTCACAAATACATCTTTCACCAAGAGAAAGAAAAAAAGAAAAAAAAAAAAAAAGAAAATAAGTTCTACTTTTGGAACGCATATATAAAGAATCAGGGTAAATCCAGTATCATCACTTCATGGCATCAGCTAATATGTAATAAGATTCTCTAAAAATACCCAAGAATGCACTGATACCCTAGCTTATTTAATAACAAAACACAGTTCACTCAGACTGTTGATTCAGTCACAGCATCAAAACAATCAGGTATCAGTTCTCCATGGACCACGGTTGTAGACCATTTTGCAACACATGGACACACTCACTTGGCTAAGTGGCCTCAAAACAGATGGGTTGGTGTGCTCTTTTCTCAGCAATGCAGTTGTTGAAATCCATGCTACTGTCTGTCAATATAATCTTCTCTCAAAGAAGAGGAAATTAATTCTCTTTACATTGAAGCTTCTTTCCTCATTTTAGGACACGAAAGACTTTGGATTATGCAAAGCCTATTTGATTTATCTGTTTTCGAAAATAACACTGGCACAAGCAGTTTATTTAAACTGTCTTCAGATTTTAATCTTGAGTTTATTATGATAGCTGTTGCTCAGAGAATTCTCCTTAGAGACCGTTGTGTTGAGTGTCAAGAGTCAGCTTGACTGGACTCAACTCCTGGTCATGACTCAACAGTTGAAGGAAAGGAAACTAAATGCACCAGGGCAAAGCCATTCTGCAGATTTTCTGTGAACAACCCAATGGTGCAAAAAGCCTGAGAAGAAAACACACCTTCACAAGGAGTGTCCCTGGGTAAACTCAGATAAGAGTTTCCAAACAGAATAAATATCTGGCTATCTCTGGGAAGCAGAGACCAAAAATGCACCTGGGAACTGGGTGTTTTGAATATAATAGGTTTTGTCTCATTCTCCTTGAGGGACACAGCCGTTGTGCAAGGCACCTTTCCTCTGATGGAGTAGGGACATTCATTGTAGTCTGTTTTTTAGAATAGCACCACTGTTCACTCACTAGATAACACTCACCATCCACAATCTTCAAAGTAACAAAAACTGTCACACACACACACACACACACACACACACACACACATGCATCTTTTAAAAATACATTTGAATTGTCTTAAGCCATCTAGAAATTATTTCCCCACGGAAATGCATTTTCAAGTTTCACCTAACTTATCATGTTCTTGGAATTGTTTACCCTTTAGGAATTCTAACATACAGCTCACAGCTTTATTTGTTGCAGGAGTACATAGATGAAAGAGGGGGTGAGGCAGATGGGCTCTGTGGCCTGTGGACCAGATTAGTAGATAAAGTTAGAGTGCCTGGGGTCTCAGTCCCCTCTCCACACTGACAAACCATCTGACCTGAAACAAGCTAATCAGTCCTTCTGGCTTTAGTTTCATTATTCTTTTCTCTCCTCCTCCTCCTCCTCCTCCTCCTCCTCCTCCTCCTCCTCCTCCTCCTCCTCCTCCTAATGCTAGCAAATCTAACTGCTCTACATGGAGTTTGGGGGTTCCAATAAATAGCAAATACAAACAAAATTAAAAATGTTCTTTGTTGCAAGGGTACAAGCTGAGACAGTGTAAACAAGCACGTGGAAGAAAAAAAGAATTCGGCATCCAACTGATTGCTTTGCTATGTGAAACCAATCAACCAGGCTGTTCTGAGGGAAAAATACCTGCTGTCCTTGTTGCAACCCCACAAGGCCAAACTTGCCTGAGGTCAGGCACACAGCTGGGCAGCAGGCAGGCATTTAGGTAGCTGCTAATAGGTCTGCAGGGAAAGGTAATTGGAAATGGGCTCCACCTATAGGAGATGGAGGCTATGCAACTGGATTGAGACTGGGAAGTAAACAGGACCTTCACCAACTCCCAGCAGTGGACGCTGTACTCTACATCTATCCCATGTTCATGTTATCAGGCTTCCAGGGATGCTAACACTTGGCAACTTTCCAAAACTTACATCCATGAAGCTTCTTTATTTTCTCTTTTTCCTTCATACTTATTTGGAAAGCATTTAGTTAGGTTGGTCTTGGCAGGAAGGCCTCCCTGGTTTGTCTCGGGAACAGGTGTCCAAGAGGCTGGTTTCAGCTCTACATGTGCACAGTGATGGTGAGGCTTAGGTGCCCTGAGACCTTAACGTTGCTCGTGCTTCTCCTTCAAAAGCCTGGCCTGGAAAAGATCTCCTCTCTCCCTTCATCCCTTCTCTTCCTCCTGGGACTCAGAAGTCCATGAAAAACATCTTAAATAGGAAAATTAAGCTTCTTACTAAATACAGAGTGAGAAAGAATTATGTTTCTCCTCTGCAGTTGCTGTTATTACAGATGGGAAAATGAAAGCAGTTAGTAAAATTGTGTGATACAGAAAAGTGGATTCTACCCAACAGGCTGCAGCTGCTGCCTCTCTTCTGGATCTGGGGTTAAAGAGATGCTATGTGGGGCCTCTATAAATCCCTGTGCTCCAAAGAACTGAAAGGCCAGGTTGAGGTTGCCTGTGACCCCCAAAGTCTTCTTTTCAGGGTAAGGACATTAAAAAATATGATCTCATCTGTGGGTAATAATGTGGATAATTCTGGGAAAGATCATGACAGCATCTACCCAGATGGGTGAAACAAATTTTTGCTCCAGAGATATGTTCTCATCTCTAAGATGCACACTATGATGAAGTTCTGCCCTCCAAAAAGCTACTGGATTAGTCTACGTGAGTGATGAGAATAATTATAACAATGGTGATTATTCATTCCAGCTTGTGTGTCCAGGAAGTACAGCAAACACTAGCATGCTTACCCCATGTTGTTCCAAAGCTATTTTATGAAAATGGGAACAGCCATCTCTATTTTCCAGAAGAGAAATTGGATGGATGGATGGATGGATGGATGGATGGATGGATAGATAGATAGATAGATAGATAGATAGATAGATAGATAGATAGTGGCAGAGTGTGTTGGCACAAGCCTGTAATCCTAACACTCAGGAGGCAGAGACAGTTCAATTCCCAGCAACCACATGGTGGCTCACAACCATCTGTAATAGGATCTGCTGCCCTCTTCTGGTGTGTCTGAGAACAGCTACAGTGTACTCATAAACATTAAATAAGTAAATAAATCTTTAAAAAATAAATAATGTTCAATATTAATAAGCCACAAACCCATATGGATATTAAAAGGAGATGAGGTGGCTAGGAAAGAAAAGAAAATGAGAAATCTGTTTTTAAAAACAGAGGCAATGATGTACAGAAATGAAGGTGATAATGTAAGAAATTAAACCTTTTAACATCCCTTTTGTTAATGACTAATAAGCTCAGAATCATCTATGACGGCTCTGCTTGGGCTCCCCCTTGAGGAAGAACGGAGTTGTTCCTGTAACTCACTGACAGTCATGTCCAGGGTCTGTGACTGCAGGCTGGACTGGATGAACACAGGATGAACCTGTGGGGTTTGCCAGCTCCTACCCAGCTCCACTCACTGCCTTGTCTTTGGAATCTGAGATTTCTTTTCTCACAGCAAATGTATACACCATAAGGAATATTTGAGGGAAACAGGGTGTCCAGGCAACCCCATGGTGACCTTCCTCCATCCCACAAAGAGGTAGTAGAAGAGAAAGAATAGAGTTCGTTTCTGAGAAGCACACTGACCTCACTGGGGTGGAAGTCAGACATTAACCCTGCATCTTCAGGGATTTTTATCCTGATAAGTCCAGAGGAAAAGCTTCCTGATACCTTATTAATCCCCAGATATACAGACACCTACTAGCTTGTTTTCTCTATAAGATACCATGCTGTCTTGGAAAGATCTTTGGAGAGGATTCTGTTCTAAGTCCCCGAAGCCCTTCCCACACAATCAAAACCTAGGCAATTAAGAACAACACCCATCTATTGAGATATGACTTCCTGGGAGCCAGGCACTGCGTCAGTATCTCACAAACACCATAATATTCCATACCATAGAAACTCCCTATGTACACACAATTTTACTCTTATTTTTAAAATGAGAAAATTGAGAAAGCCTAGAAAGTGCAAACAGCTTGGGACTTAGTGAGGGTTCTATTATGGTGATAAAACACTATGACCAAAAAACAAGTTGAGGGGGAAGGGGTTTGTTTGGCTAATACTTCCAGATCACAGTCCATAATTGGAAGAACTCAGGACAGGAACCCAAATAGGCCTGGAACCTAGAAGCAGGAGCTAATGCAGAGACCATGGAGGGGTTTTGCTTATTGGCTTGCTTCCCCTAGTTTGCTCAGCTTTCTTATAGAACACAGGATCACCAGCACAGGAATAGTACCCACAATAAACTGGACCTTCCCCTGCTAATCACTAATTGAGAAAATGTTGTACAGCTGGATCTCATGGAGGCATTTTTCTCAACTGATGCTCCTTACTCTCTGATAACTCTAATTTGTGTCAAGTTGACACACAAACTCTGCCAGTACAACTAACTGGATTAGAACTGCTCTGACAGAGAGTGGTGGGACATGCAAATTCATTCTAGGTAGGTCCTCTCTGAGACCATGATTAACCCTGAGGTTAGTCACTGTGCCCCAGCTCCACTGTCACCGCTGCCTCATCTCCTCCTGTCTTTAAGGCAAAGCTCACGTGAGCAGCTCTTTTGTCTTCCCTCCTTGTGTGTCATGATGTTATTTACTTATTCACATAATATAAAATCAGAAAATATTTTTTCAGATACCAAAAACACATAACAGAAAAACAGAAAAAGATGTGGTTATAAAGACATGTGTAGGAAGCTGTTGGCGCCAATACATGGCGCCGGCTTCCCGCCGAGAACTCAGCAAACAGAGCTGTTGCCCAGCCAAGAGACTTAATGCGCATGCACCACATAAGTCACAGCCCACTCTTGGGGCAAGTGATTGAGCTACAGGAGGATGCACCAATCAGGTAGCGACACGAGTCTCCTGGGCATATATAAGCAATGCATTTCTCCCCCACGTGGAGAGGAAGATAGTGGAGAGATTGCGGGAGACCGCACGTGGAGGGATGGCGGAGAGATACCACGCGGAGAGAGACCTGGTAGGAGAGATTGCGGAGAGATCCCGAGTGGAGAGAGACTGGACAGAGAGGTCGCACGTGGGAGACTGCGCGTGAGAGGTCGCCTAGATAGTAGAACCTGGTAGAGAGTCCCCGGCTCAGAGAGAAGTTTCCTGCTCAAGAAGCCCCCTGCTCAGAGTGCTGTACAATAAAGGTTGTCCGCAGAAGAATCTGTTTGTTTGTTGCACACCTGTTCCTATCGGCGGGAAGCGTGGGCGCGTGACAGACATGAAAATACCTTGCCCCTGGAGGCTGGATTGCTTTTAATTCCATTGCCCCAGAAATCTGCAGATGAGTCAAAGTCCCTTCCACATTTGTTCTCTCCCTCTAGTCCTCACACTTGACCATACTCCATGCTGTCTGCCCTTCATGCCAGAGACTACTGTACACAAGTGGTAAGTTAGGACCAACCTAAATAGTAGAGTTGTAGAGTCTCCTTCCTAGAAAAGGAAAACCCCAGTAATATTTTATTAATTAATGTTGTTTGATGTGCACATGTGTGTATGAACCTATATATGCATGTACTCTGGAGGTATGCAGAAACTCTCTAAGGTTAGAAGAGGACATTAAATCCCTGGAACTAGAGTTACAGGTGGTCAAAAACTGCCATGTGGGTGTTGGTCTTTGGCAAGAGTAGCCAAGTGCTCTTAACCAGTGAGCCACTGCCCCAGCCCTGAGGCAGTATTTTTAACAACTTTCTGTTGGCACTAACATGAGCCATACCTATCTGTCTGGTAAGTACTGATGTTCTGAAAAGTACATAGGATTCTGGAAGCAGAATTAAGCTCATGTCTCAGTTTTACTGACAATGTCGTTATAGTCAAACCATATAACATCTCCAGTTTTTACTAACTAGAAACAGTGAAAAGCTGTTATCCTGATTGTGCCTGTGTAACACTTGTTTTATAGTCTTAGAGCACACAGCTCTGGTTGGATTCTCGCCCTCCCCAGTCTCTTTGTCTCCCTGTCTCTCTGTCCTTCTCTCTCTCTGTATCTGTCTGTCTGTCTCTGTCTCTTTCTCTGTCTCCCCTGTGTGTGTCTGTCTGTTTCATCTGTCTGTCATCTATAATCTATCTCCATCCCTTTCCCTCCCTAGTCCTCAGCAAGAGCAGCAGGACCTCCCTCCCTCCCTTCTTCCCTCCCTTCTTCCACCTTCTTCCCTCCCCACCTCTTTCATATGGTACACCATGGGCACACAATAAATAGGAGGTCCATGAGAGACTAAAAGAGTCAAATTCTGGGTGTCTAAAAAGACTGTTTTCTTTGCTTCAGTAGGATTTTTAGTATTGTTCAAATCAAGAACCTGGAAAATTCCAGAGACAATTCCTGTAATCAAACTCTATTCCTAACTCATCTTTTAATTGCTAGATTCTGTCCCTGTGGTTAAGGGTGAATTCCTAACTCATAGCCCTTTATTGCATGGGTGTTAATGCCCTTTCTCTATCGCTGCAAGCATCCTGCCTGGCTGTGTATCACTCTCACCAGGAGCCTTTATCAACAATGAATCACTCTAGGTAAACAGTGAATCCTTAAGGATGATCTGTCAGTCTTAGTGATGGCTTTCAATACTGACAGGAGATGCATATGAAGCAATTCCATTCCCTTCTCAGTACCCTCCCACTTTCTGGCTAGGTTAAGTAGGAACAGGGTGAGTTTCAGATTCCCAAGGACTCTCAGAGAGCCAGGATCAAATTCTACAAATTTGGGAGGATCTGTATTTATCTAACCATAGGTAGCCCCTGGGTAACCCCAGCCATTGGACACAGAGGATACTCCCCAAACCCTGTCACTGCTCTCTCTAATTAACAGACAGGTCTATCTGTTAGGCTGTACCTGCTTCTTTATGACATAGGCTTCCAATTCCAAATTGTGTTCCAATCTCAAATGTGCAACATCTGATTAATAGAACCTAGATCATATGCCTGCATCCTGGGTGCCAATGATTTGTATTTTGAGCAAATTTACAACTCATAAAACATAACAGGAAGTCCAAAGGTGCAGAACAGACAAAAGAAAAAAAAAATGTCTGTCTACCTCCACCAGGCTGCAACAATATTAGTTAAGCCAATGTATAAAGTAAAGATGTGACCACTCCAAGGTAAGGTTGAGGGATAGGTTTTAATTTAGGTATGAGGGAGAGCACAGCCAGAGGCATTCGGAAGAGTCCAGAGCAGCAAGAAAAACAAGTAGAAAACATGGCTCACAGAATGGACGAGGCTGTGCAGCAGCAGATGGGAGGTGGAAGGCAGCCAAAGAGTTTGTGGCTGACATATAAGTGTTATATAGGAGTCAAAAGTTGGAGGAAGGAAATGAAAGGTTTAGGGAAGTGGTTGGGTAAGAAAATCCAGGACACCAGTGTGGACTCTGCAGCAGGTATTTGGGGTGCCGAGAGAGCCTCGAGGCTAGTATGCACTTTGGTTAGCCATTTGTCCTGAGTTTTTTTTGGACCTGACACCAAGTGACCTTTTGCTCCCCCCAAAATAAGCATATTGGAAGCTTCAGCATCGTAGGCGAAAGTACACATTCAGATTTTATAAAACTTTTCTCCAAATTCCATTAAAAGGTAATTTACACATCAATGCAATCCTTGATTTATATTCAAGTATTGGGAGAAAATTAATACTCCTGTCTAATTCTTACAGTCATTTGTAATAATTATACAAATAAATCTTATCATTATTTACGATATATACAGGATATTCATTTCCAAAAAAAAATTGCTGTGACAAGAAGCCATGTGACAAGAAGCCCTGTGATGGATAGATGCAGGAAGGCATCTGATAAAGCTTCGGGAAATACCCACCCTGTCAAATGAATCTAACCCAGCTCTCTAACCAAGACAAGTGAACAACACTGAGAAGCAGTGATCATGTGATCTATTTTTATTTTGTGGGGCTTTGGGATTCTTCACTCTGATCAATAAAGTAAGACAATAGCGGCCATGCCACCCAGTCATTAACCAGAAGCACAGCTTCTGAGGGAAAGTACCATTAAAAAAGATTGCTACTGACAAATGGTGCTGCCACAAAAGCCACTGAGAATATTTTCAAAAGTTAGTATATTTATTACAAAGTACAGGGAGCCAAAATTCCAGTTTAGTACAGAAAATCTGAGCTGTCTCTTGGACATTTAGACAAGAAAGTGCAGTCATTATTAAAGAATCTTTCGTCAGTCCACAGTCACAGGGCTTCCCTAACAAGTCAGTGAAGTCTCCATTGCTGATTCAAGTTTTCCTAAGAGTCTTAGAAAGGAGAAAACAAAGCCCCTTCTAGAAGCCCCGGAGCCTCACCAATAACTAGATACAATGTAACTGCAAACTTTGCAGTTTCCAAATGAGATTAAGCATTGAGTCTTCTTGAGAGGTTTCTATCCCTTTTTGACTTTTTCACTGCCTGTTCTATCTACAACCCCTGGCAAACTACAAAACTCCTCTGGGTTCTCATTTTATTTTCAGCCAAATGGGGCTAATGAGAGCATCTATGTTGGAAGGTACCATAAATACCAAACAAAGATATTTAAATAAAGTAATGAGTCTAGTGACTGACACGTAATAATGAGGTATAGCACAGCCCAACATCTTTTTTCATTCTTCAGTTATTTATTTGTAGTTTTCCTAGTGTGTATGTGTGTGTGTGTGTGTATGTATGTGTATTTGTGTGTGTATGTATGTGTATGTGTGTTTGTATATGTGTGTATGTATGTCTATGTGTGTATTTGTGTGTAAGTGTGTATATGTATGTGTATGTGTGTTTGTATATGTGTGTATGTATGTCTGTGTGTGTATTTGTGTGTAAGTGTGTGTGTATGTATGTGTATGTATGTGTATGTGTGTTTGTGTATGTGTGTTTGTGTATGTGTATGTATGTATGTGTGTATTTGTGTGTGTATGTATGTGTATGTGTGTTTGTATATGTGTGTATGTATGTCTATGTGTGTATTTGTGTGTAAGTGTGTGTGTATGTATGTGTATGTATGTGTGTATGTGTGTATGTGTATGGAGGCCAGAAGAGGACGTTGGACCTCCTGGAGCTGAAGTTACAGGTGGTTGTAAACTGCCCAATGTGGACAGTCAAACTCTGGTTCTCAGGAAGAGCATCAAAATATTCTGAACTACTGAGCCATCTCTCTAGCCCCCAAACACACATTTCTTACAGTTTTTGGAGCCAGTGTTTTAGGAAGTTCAAAATTGTCCCTATAGTAGAAACAGATAAAATACCAAATTAACCCCCACTAGAATTCAAGATGACTTTTTATAACCAAATGTGTTAGTGTTTATGGTCTATAGTCTATAGTAAAACAATTTTTAAAGTCACATTATCTGGTCACAAAACAATAAATAGCCATTTACCAGTTCCAGAAGCAAGATTTTTGTGCCATACTTAAAGCAAATTCCTTTGAGAGATTTATGGATTTAGAAATCATATGTAGGGATGTTGCGCACAGGTGGTGGCTAAGTCACAACTTCTATTCTGTAATACTTATCTTGCCTCATGTATATTCTGATCCTGAAGTTTTATACCTCTTGAGTTTCTTTTATTATTATTACTATCATTATCATTATTATCATTATTACTATTATTATTATTGATTTTCCCATTTTGTGTTTGCAGAGTTCATAATATGTATATTCATACTTTATATGTGTGTGTGTGTATAAATGTTGGTACTTATGAAGGTACATGGGTGTGTGGGTATTTGTGAAGGCCCTGGGTTGTTGTTGGATGTTTTCATCCACAGCTCTTCCACCTTCTGTCTTATTCACTGAGACAGAGTCTCTCAGTCAAACCCATTGGTCATGGGTGTGGTTAGTCTTGTTAGCTAGCTTGCTCAGCTTTCTGAGGCTAAAATTTTAGGTGGGTTGCCACACTCACCTGGCATTTATGTGCATTTCTGGGGATCTGAATTCTGCTCCTGAGGCTTACACAACAAATGTTTTAGCCCCAAATCATCTTCTCAGCATGCCCACTGGCTTTCTGATTCATTCCTGTATTGTCAGTTGACAGCCATAACCTCTCGTGATGCATATGTTTTCCTTCCTTAACCATAATGCAAATTATCCTGTTTTTCTAGGGATCTCGTTAGTGACCTTCCAAGATACCTTGTTCCTCTTGTGGAGATTCCTATCCCCATAATGCACCAGCAGTGTTTACTGCAACTATAGGATCTCCTTTGAGAGTTTATCCTTTCCTTCCTGCTTCCTTACAGTCACTCTGCCCTCCAGGATGCCAACAGAAACCCTGCTTATCTCTGGAGCCACAGATGTCACCTTCTGTCATGCAAAACAAATGTCCTTGCCCTCAAATGGGCATCAGCTTGAGAACCAGAACCTCAAGACTTCCTATACTTATAGGTGATGTCTCCTGAGCTGTTGTGCCCAGGTGAAATTGCTGAATGCAAGGGCCAAGTATGTGTGACAAGTGGGAGGGAGGAACTGGCCTATTTTAGGATGGCCACAAGAATGGCTGTGTGCAAATAATCTGTAACCAAGTCCTTATGGGTTTGCACAGGAAACAATCTCTGACCTCACTCATTCCCAGAAGTGGTTCCTCCCAGTGCAATGAGAGGTCTCCTGGCAGACAAATGTTTACACCTTAGCTTTGCAGGATCTGCCACTCCACTGTCAACTACCCACTGTAGGTTACAATTCCAGTTGATCCCATGTAAACCCACTGGCTAAGAACCCCTCAGCATCGGGGGCTTGTGTGTTGGCAATATTCTACTTCCAACATCAAAAGAAAGATTGTGAAACCTGTGTCCAATTGATAAGCATCTGAGCCTGTTCTGTCCTGCACAGATACCACAGATGTTTAAAGCTATTTTTAAGGACTCCAAAGAAAGATTGTTTGTCTGCTCTGAAACTCCATCCAGTGTTTTGTGTCCTTTCCCACCTAAAGCAGTGAATCTCACAGAGATTATGGAGTCTTGGAGAGATCAAACAATCCTCTCATAGGGGTTGCTTAAGACTGTCACAAAACACAGATATTTACATTACAATTCATAACAGTAGTGAAATTATAGTCATGAAATAACAATAAAAATAATTTTACAGTTGGATGTCATCACAATACGAGGAATTGTATTAAAGGGTTGCAGCACTTGAGAACCACTGCTCTAGAGATGTCCACTCTTAACTCTCTCCTAATCATGGTCCACATTACACATTAGCAAGACTGAGTGCACACGGATACTCATTATATAAAAATTGCATAAGAAGTAACTCAAACATTTGGTGACAAAGATTTAAATAATGTTACATATCTAATGAAAAAGTAAACAGGAGGGGCTGGTAAATGCTGTTGTACAAGTGTGTGTTTGTTGGACTGAAAAGGTGCCCAGCGCTTAGGATGTTATTGCTTCAAGAAGAAGATAGAAGAAGATTTAACAAAACAGCGTCCTAGAATGCTAAAGATGAAAGACAGTGAGAGAGATCACAGAGTCTTTTAATCTTAAACACTTTTCATTCATCTATCCAGCAACAGAACAATCAGCATGTGTTGAAGAAAAGTGGGTTACAGAACAGCATGGAGAACATGATGCAGTTTCTGTAAAAATACTGAATATATGCATATAAGGTGCCTGGAGGGATGCTTCATCAAAATATTTCTCTCTAGGATTTAGAACTGGATTTTTTATTTTTATCTTTATGACTTTTCCTGTATTCATTTACATACTTATAAAAATTTTGCATTACTTTTGCTTTCTGAAAATTCTGTGGAAGTTCTTTGTTTTGGCAAAAGGGGCAATAACTGAAGCAAAGAAATTCTCACCAAATACTAGTCCATTGTAAACTTTCCAGAGTCATTTTGGTGTTGAGCATCATTTACATTCATGAATAAATGAAGATCTGAGAAACATACCAGATGTCACAGTGCATAAAAATGCCCTCACCTGCTGTTTTCTAACTTGATGCTAAAGACTACTCCAGCATCAACTCAGTGCTTGGCAGTTCTAAAAGGCTTTAACTCTCTATGTCTTATGTGTACTTCAAACAAGCTAGTTCCCCAAACAGAATTTTCCTGTGTTTTTTTGGTAACCACTAGTCAACATTTACAGCTTAGCACCATTGTTTACTGTCTGTCTGTCTGTCTGTCTGTCTGTCTTGGTAGGTAGGTGGATGGGTAGGTGGGTGGGAAGGTGAGTGATAGATGGGTGAGTGGGTGGATGGATAAATGAGTGAGTAAACAGACAAAAGAATGTATTAGCATGCCCATTGTACTGACAGAAGATTGCAGGGGTGAAGCAACATCGCTAAGGAGATGTAGTCAACATAAAACCACCAGATGGGACTCACTATCTTTACTGTCTTTTATACAAAATACTACTCCAATTTCATTATTTTTAGAAGGAAATACCTCAATGTTATAAATATGTTGATAAACAGAAGTAATAGTCAAAACACCCATGGCACAGGTATTGACCTACGAAAATGCTACCAGCCCCAGCAACTGTATAAGCTCTTATGAGGAAGAGTTTATTCTCATAAGAGGAAATCTGGAATGAATAAGTTAGCCTTGGCCCAGGTCTTCAGGAACTGGGAGGAAAAATGTCCCTCCAGCCATCAATACAGGACAGCCTACACTGAAACACTATGGTGAACGACATTTACTGACAAAAAGTGCAGGGTGGACATAATGTGCATGCTCACTGGCCTTGTGCTGGATCATTTCCTCACTTTGTGCTATCTGGATCTTCTTTCTGGAACATTCTCCTTCTTTCCAATTTTTGTCTATACTCAAAAATATTATCAACTAGTTGTTCTTCCATTTTATAAGTGAATTCTCTAAAATTTCTTTCTTCATCCTCCCAAATGGGGCCATTCCTGCCCAGGTTCCAACATTCTTAGGGCATTTCTACCATAATATTTGTAACACATAACCTTTCAATATTGGTCAGTACCACCAATATTAAATGTTCTGAGAATGGGACCTTCTGAGGCCTGGAAATGTACTATACTCAGGATATCATCAATAACTATTCAATAAACAATTGGTTAAAATTTAAAAAATAATTCATTACCTCAGTTCTATATAAAAATTGAGATCCTGTCCCTGAATTAAGCTCTCAAATACTTATAGATTTATTCACAGTCAGTTTGCAGGTGAAAATACACAAATCAACTCCTTCTACCCAGCCCAACACAGATGAAGATCCAAAACCTCATGAACTACAGAAATAATATCCATCGCCCTGTGAGGCCATTGTTACCACCGGGCCAAGGTTTTAGTCCCTGTCCCTGCACAGTTCTGTAAGCAAGTCTGTAATGGAAGCCAGTGAACAATACACACAAGTAAAGGTTGGAAAGTTCTCAGCTCCCATCGACAGATTGTCCAGAAATTTGTTGGCAGAGTATGATGGCCGTGGAGAGAAAGGAAATGAGGGGCTGAGTAAGATGAGAGTTTAGCCCAATAACATCAGGAAAAAAAAATCCCTAGTTTTTGATCAAAAGTCATTAGTAACTGTTAAAGTCCAGCTTGAGAGATGAAAATAACTATTTTAAATGATAACAATTGTTATCTCCAGTGATAATTATTATAATATTCATTTCCTCATTATATCAGAACAAGGCCCAATTGTTCCTCTGGTCCATAAAATTTGCCTGCTGAACCTTAAATCTTACCTACTTAGAGAGGAAGCCCCTTACTCCTTGCTCCCCTGGCTACAAGAATACCCAGAAACCTTCCATTAAGAGAAAACAGTATTTTACTTGGCTTTAGATGGGTTCTCCATTCTTCCTCTTCTTAATGGTTCCTCTGATCCAGGAACTAGCAAAATCCTGGTTTCTAGTTTTACCTCGGTCCTGCACACAGGCTTTTAGTTTCAGAGTAATCTGGAGGGTGGGGTTATGTGGGGGGTGTGGCTGAATCAACAAGTCTGGCTGTGCACAGCTGTTTGCAAGCATCATGTTTCCCAGCGCAATCAAAGGTACAAAGATAAACTGCCCCTTAAGACAGGATCAGTCTATCAGGCTTCTCAGCCACTCCTGATGTCTGAAGTGCTCCTCAGCTCCCTTTGTGATAGAAGCAAAACATAAATGTCTTCAATCCTCAAATGTTCATCTTAGACTTATGTGATGAGACCATCTCATCTCAATGAAAGAAACAAGATCATTCAGTTCTCCCAGCATAAAGCTGTTGTTGCAAACGTTTTGTGGCATATGATGCTCTGCCGCTTCCCCTGTTCAGAATAGTAGCCACTAACTCATATAACTTCGAATGTTTGAAACATGGCTCTGTAATAGGATAAATGTATATAATTTAATGTAAATATAATCAGTCACATGGGCTACT
The DNA here is from genome assembly GCF_963924665.1 of Micromys minutus. Taxonomy (NCBI): domain Eukaryota; kingdom Metazoa; phylum Chordata; class Mammalia; order Rodentia; family Muridae; genus Micromys; species Micromys minutus. The sequence continues at coordinate 1,785,189 of NC_137962.1, read as the reverse complement.
GTTTAAACATTAGGGTTGAAAAAAAAATCTCAAAAAGTTATTCTTAGAAAAAGCCTTTGGTTCAGTGAGGGTGTGTTTTCTCCATGTAGGGGAATGCCAAGGCACTGAGGTAGAGAGAGTGACTGGAAGCAAGTGGGGAGGGGGGAAGGAAGTGTGGAGAAAGGGAATGGCATTTAAAATGTAATTGCAGAGTATATCCAATAAAAATTTTAATTAAATTAAAAAAAAGAATTGCATCTGAACTGACATGTAGAAGGAAAAAATGATCCTTGCCTTAGCTGTTTGAAAGCCAGTATCTGCCAGCAGCCTTCAGATGAAGATGTAGAACTCTCAGCTCCCCCGAACCGTGCCTGCCTGGATGCTGCCATGCTCTCACCTTGATGATAATGGCTGAACCTCTGAACCTGTAAGCCAGCCCCAATTAAATGTTGTCCTTATAAGAAAAAAAAAGTTATTTCTAGGGGAAAAAAATCTAATAAATTGTTGAGATCTGGAATTTTCAACCTTTGAAGTTGTGAGATCCTTATTTTTTTTCCAGTCATGTGGTCAAACCAAGTGCATAGTAAGCAAACAGTCTTCTACTAAACCCTGTCAAACTCATTCTTGACATTAAAGGCATACTCAACCTTTCCTCATTCCAATAGAAGATTTAGCACTCATTAAGAACATAAAATGTCTGAAATTAACAAAAGTTCTATTGCTTTTAACTAAGAAAATTAAAAAAAAATCAAACCCATAAATCCCATAACACTTTCAATTGAAAAAGCACAATAATAAAGATGGTTTAAAAGTCCCACACTTTTTACCATAGTAACTACCACAGTATCATGAAGCACACACAAAGTAGATGCTAATACTATGCAATTTTGCTCTGGCTTCATATTACTCGAATACATTGATTCCCAGAGCCTCCAGAATAATTGCACATTCACATCAATGATCATCCCAAGACTGAAGGGCTCATATGAAGTCAGGGACTTTTTCAAACTCTGGTTTTAGGAAAGGAGTATGGAGGGAGGGAGAGAAGGGAAGAGGGGGAGAGGGAGACAAAGTTTTGCATACACAAACACATATACAGAGAAAGAAACACAGAGAGAGAGAAAGAGAGAGAGAGAGAGAGAGAGGGAGAGGGAGAGGGAGAGGGAGAGGGAGAGGGAGAGGGAGAGGGAGAGGGAGAGGGAGAGGGAGAGAGAGAGAGAGAGAGAGAGAGAGAGAGAGAGAGAGAGAGAGAGAGAGAGAGAGAAGCCCAACAAAAGAGAAACACCCTCAAATCACACAGCAAGTAAATCAATTGTGATATCAGCCTGGTACCCAAACTCCAAGAGCCAAAGAAAATAACTAGCTACAAACCTACAAGGTCCATTAGGATAAGTATGCTTATTCAGGGAGGCCTATGAGAAACTGAAACAGCTCCATTAATGCTTTTTTGAAATCCAGTAACTTTTCAGATTTTGTTTTTAAAACTTTTTATTTCCCAGGTTTTTTTTTTTTTTTTTGTGGACTTCATTCATATCCATGGGTATTGTCCCAGAAATGAGCAATAAAACAAAGATCATCTTTTTACAGTAAGCCAATATAAAAGGTTTTGTTTGTTTATCAATTCTTTGAGTGCCACACACTCGAAAGCTTCTTGGGTACAAAACTCTATAGGTGTGGTGCGTATGCATTCTATTGTTAGAGCCATCAGCCTTGACATCAAATACACCAGGTCATGAAGGCTGAGATTTTGTCCCTGGATTATCAGGATTATTTTTAAACACTTATATTTTCTTCATTACTTTGGGCCTCGAATTTTTTATCTATTAAATGGGTTTAGCTATTGACTTGGAGTTGGTAAGACAACAGAATCATTGCATGCAATATGTACTCTACAAAGATCAGCTACTGTGAAGTGTGTCAGTGTGTTCTCCCAGCCCGCGTCTTGGTGAGTATTGCATATGTATTCTAGAAGCTACTCATAAACAGGAAGCTAGGAGTTGAGGTTCAGCCTTGTTTGTTAGCTCCATGTCAAACAGCTTCTCCGCTGCCAACAGAAGCCAGAGGCAAGCCCACCATAAACCTAGGGTGTGTGGTAACAGCAGAGCTCCAGTGCACACACCAGCTGTTCTCTCTCCCAGGGTAAATTTGCCCTCTGGTTCTCTGGAATGAAGCCAACAGTCAATTTACAAAGGACCATGAGAATTCAAAACAACTGTATGAGAGGAGTAGCCTAGTATAAGCAACAGCTACTGTTCTCAGCACTTGAAGCTTAGCTGGAGTGTTTGGTCTCAGCGTTCATGACTGTGCATCCCTGCGCAGGCTATTGCCTTGCCCTGAGCTTCTAGATTTTCTTTTTCTTAAAAAACAAAACAAAACAAAACAAAAAATTACAGTAGATTAGGCAATGTTCAGTGATCACTGGAGCCATTTCTGTTACAGCATCCTAGGAGCTGAGTAAAGCAACAGGGAAATGGGCAAGGAATACAAAGCTAGAGAGACCTGGGCTCATACTGGAGCGGTGTGACTTTGGTAGGTCCTCTCAGTCTCTAGCCTGGGTTCTCAGGTTGCAGAAAAGGGTGAGCATGGATCCTGTGCTGAGCATGGCTGTTGGAGCTAACGTCAAGTACAGCCCCATGCCTGGGTCACCGGAGTTCCGTAGTAAGAAGCTGCTGTTATTATTGTCATTGTCATTATTCTTACCTTCATCTTCAAAGGTTAAGTCCCAATGATGTTTGACCACATAATAATCACAAGGAATCTACTAACAATAGTAGCTCTTTCTTAATTTTTTCTGAAACTAACTAACCTTCCTGTGTGTTAATTGCTATTGCTTTTCAATTTCCACCTGACACTTTGTTTCTAGCACTTTATTTATTTATTTATTTATTTATTTATTTAACAACAACAATAAACAACAATGTCATATTGACTTCATCATGATCATCAGCATCATCAGTAACATTACCTGTATCATAAGCAACAGCATTATCAGCATTGCCAGCATCATTAGTAGCATCACCACCAGCATCACCACCACCAGTGGCAGTAGCATCACTAGCATCATCAATAACATCATCAGCATCATCACAGTCATTATTCTCCCCATTTTTTATCTCCTAGTACCTGAGTCACTTACCTGAGCCCTCCACACTGATCCAACCAGGAGGTCAAGTTAGACTCTGAAGTTCATGATTCTTACATCTTGTCATCAGTGTTACAAATGACCTTGACTTCTCCCTCAATGCTGTTGCCTGAACTAGTCTGTAAAGAATTCTTTTTTGAAGCAACTCACTTCATTCATACGTGAAACTCAAAGCACTGTATTTTCTATCAGTCTCTATCTAAATGTATGTCATGTACTTGACCATTCTTTTCTCCACTAGAAGACATTAAGACAAACTCTGTTTCTGGCCTTTGTTTGTTTTATTTAGGGCTAGTGAGATGGCTCTCTCATATATATATATGTAACCTCGGAAAATATTTGTCTTATTTTAAGCTAATAGCAATGTTTTACTTAAGGACTTTTGGTTTTATAAAAGAACTAATTTAATTGGTGGTGAGGTGAATATGATCATAAGCTTCCCACTGGATTGAGTTAGGTTGAGTGATAAAAATGACAAAAAACATTGCCACAGGACCATGTACTAGGGATATATACACTAAATATAATCACAGTGTTCTATGAACAAAGAGTCCTAGCCTTCCTTTCTTGTGATCTAACCATCTTCTAGCCACATCCTCCACCCTCCAGCTCACCATCCTCCACCCTCCAGCTCACCATCCTCCACCCTCCAGCTCACCATCCTCCACCCTCCAGCTCACCATCCTCCACCCTCCAGCTCACCATCCTCCACCCTCCAGTTCACCATCCTCCACCCTCCAGCTCACCATCTTCCATCCTCCATCTTACCATCCTGTACCTAACACCTCAGTGTTGCCTACCCACCATTGCACCAGCTTCCATTCACCATTTCACCCTCCACACCATCTTCTCATACCATTTTATTGCCTCTCTTCATTCTTGTCATTGGTCATCCTCTTCCTGGCTGCCTTCTCCCATGCTACTCATCTGCCCTATTGAATGCCTTACTTCTTGGTCCCCACTCTAGTTCCCTTTGGAGTTATCACCCAGATCAGCTAAGAACCACTTTTTTTTTTTTTTTTTTTTTGTTTTAAATAGTTTTTGGGAACAGGAGATGATCTAGACTGATCAACAAATGTGTTCATTGCTGCTGAGTCACATGTGGTTTGAAGTATCAAATGTAGCTGTTCAGGGTAAAGCACTCAGGGAAGGTGGTGAGGGACAGGTTCATTTTAATGAGAGGGTAGTGAGCCACAGCGGAGCCAGACTGCCATTGTAACCACAACCTGGTGAATATTTTCTCTCTAGATGCTGTTATTTACTTCATATAAGCCTAGAACTATTTTGTCATTTTTATATTGTTTAATGTTTTCATGTGCTCATAAAGTCTTAACTGATGTGAAATATCCGAGTTTACTAGAATAACACCATTTAAAAGCACATTCACTTTCAAACAAACCTCTCAGTGACATGGACACATAATCCCAGATATTAAGGCAAGAGGATAGCAGGTTCAGTACTTCCCTGGAAAACATAGTAAGACCCTGTCTCATAAACAGAAGAAAGTAAGAAGAAATTATAGCTTAGTAGTAGAATGACTGATAGTCATGAATGATAGCCTAAATTCAATCCCAAGCACACAAAAATATGGTTTCCATAAATACAGTCTCTGATAGTTGCAAATGTCTTTTATTGCTATAGTATCCCTATGTTGATAAGCATAGTTGTCACCATCACAATTTAATAAAGAAAAGTTACAGCTTAAGGTCAAGAAACAAGGTTTTATGGGGCTTAATGGCAGTTTATGGGGCTTTAAGGGGGTTTATGGGACCTCAAGCCCCATTTCCTACATCAACCTCTGAAGAAAAAGAATCAACCTTTATTTCTCTCAGCTCCTTGCTTTTAGCCAGTTGTGACTATTTGAAGCTAAGTTTTTCTCACTAGTCTCTTTTAATCTGGCCTGATGGTCCCTTCTCTTTTCCTTGAAACCCCACTCCCATCCAGCACACTCCTGACACATTGTTCTGCTTCACAGAGTCATTTTTGTTGTTCCTCCCCATCAGTGACACAGAAATCTTTCTAACACCATTTACAACAAATTCCCTCCAAAATCACAGCCCTTGCTGTTTGCAAAATAGAGTTTCCTTGGTAATCTGGAAAATTCAGCTCTATCTACTTCCTGTGTGACCATCCAGGCCCATTCACACATATCTCTAAGAATTCCAGTAAGGCTAGTCCCAAGCATGGCTGGCATCTTTCTCCCTTTGGTTCTTTTCCTGAACCACTGCCCAGAAACTAGAGTTATCTGCAGGTGTATTTGGATCACATGGTTATCACGGTTTTGTTTCTTCTAACCCACTGAAAAGGTTTTCAAACATCTCTAGCTAAGTGTGGTGGTGCTCACCTACTGGGTGGGACCAGCCTGAGCTACATAAAATAACAACAAATGAAGAAATCTTCTGAAGAATTATCGCATTATGGAGTCAACTAGGCTGAGAACTCAATCATCCTTCTATTCTTACAACCTCTTATTATTTAACATCCAAGTAGACTCGGGATTGTGATGAGCTTGGTTCCTTAGACATTTGAGCTTGTGACTGTTGTCTTATGTCCTCATCACCAGAAATGTTCTACAACACAAGCTTATTTTAAATTCACAGAAGGCCTTTAAATCATGCCTCCTCTGTGAAGTGTTAATTGGTTCCAAGTTAGAATTAATCTCTTCTTTCTCTGCCCTCATTTAAACTTACTAGTTGCTGCCTCAACTTATATCAACTTAATTACCAATTCTATCTCTCTTACTAGATTATAAACTAATTCTAGTCAATTTTATATCTCCCATATTGCTTAAGACCACACTTTACTCCCAATAAATGTCAAAAGTTTTTTGACTTGGATTTGATATTCTTCAATCAGTTTCATCAGTTGTTAAATTTTCCAGTTAATACCAACTCATCTCTGATAGTATTTTCCAGTTCCACTTCTAAGCTGAGCTATATTAGTGTTAACAACACCTGCTTCTCATGAAGGGCCTTACCTAGTTAGAAAACAAATAATTTTTCTAAGCTCTATTGATGTAAGATTTTTTAAGCTCATAAATAAATCATCATCCAAAGAGAATCAAGAGTGGTGTATTGTCTTTGGCTGTGAATCAAAACCAAACTTAGCCTCAGAGTGTCCCACAGAGACTTCTCAAGAAGAGAGAGGGTGGAGTTGTGGAGGAGAAAAAAAAGGAGAGAAGAAGGGAATGGGGGAGGGAGAGAGAAAAAGAGAGAGACTGATTTTCTACTCTCATGCGTCTATTCATGAACTTCACTTAGCTCAAATAGTAGCTGGTCCCCCAATACAGTATTTGCTCACAAGAACCCACTGTGTTCCCATCATATTCAGGTTATGTTTTCATGAGTTATTTCTTCATTGTTTTACATTTTCTTCTTCTCTTATACAGTCTGGATCTTATTTACACATGCAGCATTTTATCAGGATAGTCTTGGTTAGTAAGAAAATGCATTTTGTTCTCAGTATATTGGATCACCGCACCCTAATGTGGAAACAAATAAAGCATTTTGATAATAGGTGTCAAATCCTGCACATAAACAGAAGAAATCTTTATCATAGCACTTCTGTACAGCTTGTGTCCAGTATGGAACCTTCTTGCTACCTCTGTACCCAGGTCACGGTGATGGTCAGTTGTTGCATCATGCCATTGTGTGACCTTTCTTTCAATGAGTTACATGTATATGGCAACTCTGGATGAGTCCTTCCCTGAGAAAGAACATAATTAAAATATGAGGAAAGTTATCTTGATTGTTCTGAGAACCCAAAATACTAAAAACTTCCTATATATCTTTTGTGTTTATAGACAGCAATGTTATACAGTTAAAATCCATCAAAGAAAATTTTTTATATTATGTGTTCTTTCTATAATAAAAAAATAAAATGGAAAAAAAAGATTTAAGGGAAGCCTCTTAAGACATAATTTTGCCTGGCACAATGGTTATTAAGTGACCACTCCAACTCCTACTTGAAGTATTACCAAAAGAAAAGTTGAGTTGCCTAATCAAATATTGAGCCATAGCAAGTTAAAGTGTTGACGGCAAGAAATAATCAAAATTAGGGCAGAAATAGACCAAATAGAAACAAAAAGAACCATTGAAAAAATCAACAAAACCAAGAGTTGGTTCTTTGAGAAAATCAACAAGATTGATAAACCCCTAGCCAGACTAACTAGAGGGCAAAGAGAGAGTATAAAAATTAACAAAATCAGAAAGGAAAGTGGAGACATAACAACTGAAACTGAGGAAATTCAAGAAATCATCAGATCCTACTACAAAAACTTATACTCCACAAAATTGGAAAATCTGGAGGAAATGGACGAATTCCTAGACAGATACAAGATCCCAAAGTTAAACCAGGACCAAGTAAACCATCTAAATAACCCTATAACACCTAAAGAAATAGAAGAAGTTATCAAAAGCCTCCCAACCAAAAAAAGCCCAGGTCCAGACGGGTTCAGTGCAGAATTTTATCAGACTTTTATTGAGGATATAACACCAATACTCGCCAAACTATTCCAAAAGATAGACTCAGATGGAATATTACCCAACTCATTTTTTGAGGCTACAATAACCCTCGTACCTAAACCACACAAAGACCCTACAAGGAAAGAGAACTTCAGACCAATCTCACTTATGAACATTGATGCAAAAATACTCAACAAAATCCTTGCAAACCGAATTCAAGAACACATCAAAACAATCATTCATCATGACCAAGTAGGCTTCATCCCTGGGATGCAGGGATGGTTTAATATAAGGAAATCCATCAATGTAATCCACCATATAAACAAACTCAAAGAACAAAACCACATGGTCATCTCACTAGATGCTGAGAAAGCATTTGACAAAATGTTAAAAGTCCTGGAAAGAATAGGAATCCAAGGTCCATACTTAAACATAATAAAAGCAATATACAGCAAACCAACAGCCAACATCAAACTTAATGGTGGGAAACTTGAAGCAATCCCACTAAAATCAGGGACTCGACAAGGCTGCCACTCTCCCCCTACCTATTCAACATAGTACTGGAAGTCCTGGCTGGAGCAATTAGACAGCAAAAGGAGATCAAGGGGATACAAATTGGAAAGGAAGAGATAAAAACATCACTCTTTGCCGATGACATGATAGTGTACTTAAGTGACCCCAAAAATTCCACCAGAGAACTCCTACAGCTGATAAACAAGTTCTGCAAAGTGGCTGGATACAAAATCAACTCAAACAAATCAGTAGCCTTCCTATACTCAAAGGACAAACATGTGGAGAAAGAAATTAGAAAAAAGGTACCCTTCACAATCGTCAGAAAAACTATGAAATACATTGGTGTGACTCTAACTAAGCAAGTGAAGGACCTGTACGACAAGAACTTCAAACCTTTAAAGAAGGAAATTGAGGAGGATATCAGACAATGGAAAGATCTCTCTTGTTCATGGATTGGAAAGATCAACATTTTAAAAATGGCCATCCTACCAAAAGCAATTTACAGATTCAATGCAATCCCCATCAAAATTCCATCACAGTTCTTCATGGAATTGGAAAGATCAATGTGCAATTTCATATAGAACAACAAAAGAACCAGAATAGCGAAATCCTTCCTCAACAACAAGAAAACATCTGCGGGAATCACTATCCCTGACCTCAAGCTATATCACAAGGCAATTGTGCTGAAAACTGCATGGTACTCGTACAGAAATAGGCATGTGGATCAATGGAATAAAATAGAAGATCCAGAAATGAGCCCTCATGTATATGGTCACCTGATTTTTGACAAAGGAGCCATAAACATTCAATGGAAAAAAGACAGCCTATTCAACAAATGGTGCTGGTCCAACTGGCACTCAGTATGCAAAAGAATGAAAATAGACCCTTTCTTATCTCCTTGTACAAAGCTCAAGTGTAAGTGGATCAAAGATCTCCACATTAAACCAGATACACTGAAACTATTAGATGTGAAAGTAGGGAAAACTTTAGAACATATAGGCACAGGAGAAAATTTTCTGAACAAAACACCAATGGCTCAAGTTCTAAGGTCAACGATTAACAAATGGGACTTAATGAGATTGCAAAGTTTCTGTAAGGCGAAGGACATTGTCAAGAAAACAAAACGGCAGCCAACAGAATGGGAAAAGATTTTTACCAACTCCACATCAGATAGAGGCCTAATATCTAAGGTATACAAAGAACTCAAAAAGCTAGACACCAGAGAATCAAATAACCCTATTTAAAAATGGGCTAGAGAACTAAACAAAACGTTCTCAGCTGAGGAATATCGAATGGCTGAGAAATATCTGAGGAAGTGCTCGACATCCTTAGCCATCAGGGAAATGCAAATCAAAACAACCCTGAGATTCCACCTCACACCAGTCAGATTGGCCAAGATCCAAAACTCAGATGACAACAGATGCTGGCGAGGCTGCGGAGAAAGAGGAACACTTCTCCACTGTTGGTGGGGTTGCAAGCTAATACAACCACTCTGGAAATCAGTCTGGCGATACCTTAGAAAATTGGACATAATACTACCTGAAGACCCAGCTATTCCACTTCTGGGCATATACCCCAGAGACACCTTAGTACACAACAAAGATATATGCACCACAATGTTCATAGCAACTCTATTTATAATAGCCAGAAGCTGGAAAGAACCCAGATGCCCTTCAGAAGATGAATGGATACAAAAATTGTGGTACATTTACACAATGGAATACTACTCAGCCACCAGAAACAATGACTTGACCAAATTCTTAAGAAAATGGCTGCATCTAGAGAATATCATTCTGAGTGAGATAACCCAGTCACAAAAGAACAGACATAATATGCAGTCACTGATTGTTGGATGCTAACCCCCAGAGGCTCGCACTGCCCCAGAAACAACTCACAGACTGTAGGAAGTTCAAGAAATAAAGAAAACAAAAAAAAAAAAAATCTTTACACAACAAGAAAACTTTGACTATTTTCATGTTACATTTTGTTTTGCATGTACTTTGTGCTCACTGTAACTATTGGGTTTTCGATGCATACTGTCAAACCTCTAAAAATATCAAGTACTGACTATTCATATAGATTTATGTAAAAATTATTTTAAAATCTGAAAAAAAAGTACTGACAAAAATGTATTGTATAATTTTACACAAAAATGCTTTAAATCTGTACATTTATCTTTGTTTTGTAAAATAAAGATGTTAAAAAAATAAAATAAACACAATCAAAATTTAAAGTTTGAGTATAATGTTTTGAAGAAAGTATTAATGTCTATAGCACAGAAAGTTGAATATAGTTACCAGTAATGTATTATGTATCTTAAAATAGTTAGCAGATAAGTTTAATAAAGTCATCATAAAAAATGGTAAAAGTGTAAGGTATTGCCCTGAGTGTCAGTCAAAAATTTAGATCTATAGAGAATGAATAAAAGGTGATGGTGATGATGATGATGATGATGATGACACCTACCTCTAAACCAAGAGGCAGAGGATAGCTTTAAATTTGATGTCTATATAACAAGTTCCATGCCAGCAGGGATACATGGGGAGATCCTGTTTCAAGAAAAAGTAAATACTAAAAAAATAAAGTATAATAAAGTGAAAAGGATGATGCCTCTAATATTATTGTATTTAAACATACGGTTCTTATTCTGTGCTAGGTGTTATTCCAATTCACTCACTAACTCATGTATCCTCAGAATAAGTTCTGTTGATGAAGATTACTCAGCAAGGCCTTGTACCCATACCTGGCACAGGAGCTCAGTCCCAGAGACAGAAGCATTGTCACAGAGGGTGGTGGCTGACTGAGAGACGGTGGGTAGGTCAGAGGCTTGGGCTGTATGCAAATTTGTATTTCAATCAGTTGCCCAATAGTTTAACTTAGTTCCCACCAGAGCCTGCTCCAGCCTTCCCTCTGACTGTGACTTTAAGTGTCCCTTTATCCTTGGCCATGAAACAGTTAACACTTGAGAGCAAAGTGTCTCAAAGCTGTCCCTTGAAATTCTTCTGCCCCAGTTCTCAGTAGAGCAGGTTTGTTGCTTGCCATCTTCAAGGTGTTCATTTTGGGAGGTTCTATAGTTGGGGCACTCAGTGTTGCTGTACTCCCCCATCTCCAGCTGTCTGTAGCTCTTTCTAAGACTTGCTATCCTGGAGAGACACAGTGTGACCCAGCTATTTCAAGCTGTATCTCTTAAAGGAAGCTCTCTGCTTATCTGAAAACATATTTAAAAACATATTAAAACAAAAATGACAGACTTCTCACAATACTATGAAGACTTCTATACAGCTGTCTTTCTTTCTTTCTTTTTTTTTTTAAATTAACATGTTTAGAGATTCTATTTTAAAATAGTCTCATGGAATTTATAATACCCAGACTTATACTCTTGATACAGATTGTTTGGTTTCCTTCAATTGTTTTGAAGAAAAATAGTGTCATTTAATATTCCAGAGCAGGGCTGATTATTTGTCCGAACAGTAAAATGTTTGACCAGCATGTTGTGGGTTCTATGCCAACACTAAGCAAAAATTTCAGAAGTTATCTCAGTATTTTTCTAATCAGGAAAACAGAGTGATAATATACACTGTCATTTTAGTAATATGTACTATGAATTTTTGGACAATTGTGTGAGCTTTTACATTAATAAATGAAAATAATGTTATATTAATTTTTTCTAGAAAAATTACAAATAATCAATATTTTATATCCTTAAATGTTTATGTCACATTCAAAAAACATTTGAACATATTTTCTTTATATGAATAAAACAACAAATGAACAAAAACTTGCCTGATTTAAAGCATGAAAGAAGAATCATTCTTTAAATAGTTTTGGAAATGGTCCAGGCATGATAGCAAACACCTGTAATCCAGACAGGAAGAACATGAATTAGGGAGAATCCTGGAGTGCATGGAACATTCTATGCCAGCATGAGCAATACAGAGAGATCTTTTTTTTTTGTTTTTTTTAAATGATTTTATTTTACAAAACAAAGATAAATGTACAGATTTTAAACATTTTTTGCTTAAAATTATACATTTTTGTCAGTACTATTTTTTCAGATATTAAAATAATTTTTACATAAAACTCTGTGAATATATTTTTTAGTCAGTACTTGATTTTTCAAGGGCTTGACAGTATGCATTGAAAACCTACTAGTTACAATGAGCGTAAAGTACATGCAAAACAAAACGCAACATGGAAATAGTCAAAGTCTTCTTGTTTTGTAAATATATATATATATATATATATATATTGTTTTCTTTATTTCTTGGACTTCATACAGTCTGTGAGTTGTTTCTGGGGGGAGTGCAAGCCTCTGGGGTTAGCATCCCAATATCAGTGACTGCATATTATGTCTGCTCTTTTGTGACTGGGTTATCTCACTCAGGATGATATTCTCTAGATGCAGCCATTTTCTTAAGAATTTGGTTAAGTCATTGTTTCTAGTGGCTGAGTAGTATTCCATTGTGTAAATGTACCACAATTTTTGTATCCATTCATCTTCTGAAGGGCATCTGGGTTTTTTCCAGCTTCTGGCTATTATAAATAGAGCCGCTATGAACATTGTGGTGCATATATCTTTGTTGTGTATTAAAGTGTCTCTGGGGTATATGCCCAGAAGTGGAATAGCTGAGTCTTCAGGTAGTACTATATCCAATTTTCTAAGGTATCGCCAGACTGATTTCCAGAGTGGTTGTATTAGCTTGCAACCCCACCAACAGTGGAGAAGTGTTCCTCTTTCTCCGCAGCCTCGCCAGCATCTGCTGTCATCTGAGTTTTGGATCTTGGCCAATCTGACTGGTGTGAGGTGGAATCTCAGGGTTGTTTTGATTTGCATTTCCCTGTACAGCTGTCTTTCTTGTATTCATCTTCTCCTTTGTAGCATACTTACAATTATTAGTCTGCTCAAAAATAAATAAATAAAAAAGACTAAACTAATCAGCCAACCTTAAACTTAGCAGGGTTTGCTTGTTTTATAACAACTGGAGCTTGTTTTAGCCAAGGAAAAAATGTAACTCATTGAGATGTAAATTTTGTTTACTTTATGAAATCAGGACATTTCTTTCTTTACATACGTATCTCAGGAATTATCCTTTTAAAAGGCATTGTTATAGGCTTTCTGGGTGGAGCTTGGGTGATGCAGATTTAGAGGGAAGAGAACAGGTCCAGGAACTGCCCATCATATCAACAGCCTCAGTGACCCTGGAAAATCCTGCTTTTGTATAGTCTTTTGCCTCTCACTTGATGCCAGTGCCACTAGTGGCTGGTGACTGAGAAGCCCTTCTGAGCCCACCCGAGCCCAGAGAATGCAATGGATTAATTTACAGTCTTCACTGTTTTGTGGTGAGGAACAGCATCAACCAGAAAAGGATCATGTTGCTATTTGGGGAGTGCAGAGGAAACGTATGTTTAACAATTGAAAGTTGGATAAAACCATGTGGTGAATGAAAGGGAGGCTAGTAGTTCCAGACAAATCTGAAGTACTGACTACAGTTTAAACAAGAAAGGGAAGTGTGGCTCCTGTGCAGCTCTGCTTGCTAAATGATCTCATGTACACTGGGCATTTTTGTCTGTTGGTGAGCATTTCTATGTGCCAGGTGCTGTGATGGCCACCAGGAATACAGGGTAGCCCATGACTAGAAAAGTCTCTGGATAGTGTGAGGATAAAGGAGAGGGAGAGAAGTGGGCAGAGACCAAGGTGTAATAACAAAGCCCTGAGTGCAGGCTGCTGAGGAGCAGAGACAAATGCCAGCTCGTTTCAGGAACAACAATAAGTCAACACATAGAGAACACTGAATGGGAGTGATAGGGAACATTTTTGTCTTGTGCCAATTTTAGGGGAGAGCGTACAGTGTCTCATCATGTATACTATGTTAGCCATAAAGATTTGGGTAGCTATTCTAAATCAAGTTCACAGTGTACCCCCAGATTCCTATGTTTTCTTAGGTATTTATTTATCTTTGGCTGGTTGGGTTTTTTGATTGTTTGGTAGCTTGGTTTGGTTATTTGAGATAGGGCTTCTCTGTGTAGCCCTTGCTGTCCTGAAATGTGCTATGTAGGCCAGGTTGGCCTCAAACTCAGAACTCCACCAGCCTCTGCCTCCCTAGTACTAGGATTAAAGGTGTGTGCCACCATATTTGACGCTCTAGAGTTCTAAATTTTAGTATGAATGTGTATTGGATTTTGATTGATTTTTTTCTGTATCAATTGACTGACATGATCACTTGATGTGGTAAGGCACATTGATTAAGGTTTGAATGCTCTACCACCTTCACAAACCTGAAGTGGTGCTGGGTAATTTAATAGCATCATTTGTAGACATGGTTAGGCTCAGATGCTTTTAATATGGATCTCAAAATGACATTCTTCAGACCATACTGATGAGATAGGACGTGGGAGAACAGATGTCTGTTAGGAAAGCCACTGAGATAATTAAGTTGAGAAGTAGAAATCAGAATTCTCTGATGGCAGTGTGAACTGAATGAAGAATGAGCAGCAGTAAAGATGCTCTTAAAAGGGCAGTTGTCATGGTTTGGCAGTAAGAGGGTTTGTGGATATAAAGACTAAAAAGGCAGAGCTCATCCAGAGTCTACTAAGCTGGAGACAGTAGGCTGCTTTACTCATCAGGTTAGATTATTTAGAATTTGGTACTAAAGGCATTTGGTACCAAAGGGGTAGAAATGATTAGGTCAGGGCCCAGACATTACCTGAGAAATATTGACAGAACACCCATATGCTGCCCAGCTGTCTTAATTAGGATTTTGTTTTTGTGAACAGACACCAACAGAAAAACATTTAATTAGGGTTGGCTTACCGTTTCAGAGGTTTAGTTCATTATCATCATGACAGGAAATGTGGCAGCGTGCACGGAGACATGGAGCTGGAGAAAAATCTGAGAGCTCCACATCTTGATCCAGAAGCAGGAAAAGGAGATTATGTGCCACACTGGGTATAGTTTAAACATAGGAGACTTCAAAGTGCCCATCTAGAGTGACATACTTCCGAAAAGTGCCACTTCCTATGGCCAAGTATTCAAACATATGAGTGTATGGTATCCATTTCTATTCAAACCAAACCAGCCATGTTTGGAATTGTAAGAGTAGAACATGGGAGAAAGATTTGAATGGAGGACTACCTTGATAGTGTGTTGTCTAGAGCTGTGTGTGTTAAGAAAGAAATAAAGGAGATTGTATCTGGGCAATAATAAGAGTACCGAAAGTGTCTAATTCTACATTAAACTAGTATAATAAAAACAATTACCTTTTAAGAAGGTGAAAAAGAAACCAGGCTAATTAGCTTTTCTACCTTCACACCTAACACAGAAGTGCTTCTGTAACCTTGAGCAATCCCAGTCTCACTCAATGTCAAAGCTAAATCCATATATTGGATTCTGACACATCACAGGCTAACCAATGGTTCACAGCTCACAACATTTCCTCCCTCTCAGAGTTATTACTGTAATTATGCATGAAGCACTCAGAAACTATAGAAACTGTGGAGGGAATATGTGCCCTTTATTTTCTTTAAGTTTGGCCTCCCTTAAAAATGTTTGAATCCTCTCTGATGAATTCTTGCCTGCCTGGACCATTAACTCAGAATATGTTTTTGCTTCGCTGGTAGAAGTCAAAGAAAAATTATTATCACTATGTCCTGAAATTAAGCAGACAATGATTCCCCCTGGAATGCAAGACTAAAGATAAAAATCAATTCAAGTCACCAGATTTTTGTTTATGTTTTGTCATAGACAAAAGCAACAGGTATGTAGGGAGACATGTTAGGGGGTAGGAGCCATTGGGTTCATCTGGAAGCACCTCTTGGTGTGTGGGCAGCAGAGAATCATTTGCTGGGAATGGAAAACAACTTGTTCCTTAGAGCATATATTCATTACGTAAAGATGTGAGCCATGCTGATGATAAATAAAGTGATCAGGGAGAAGTGAGGAGCACAAAATGAAAAGCTGAGTTGAACTCAGACAGCCGGTCCAGCCACAAGGCTGCTCTGAGTCACTGCCCCAGAAAAGAATCTGTGTTCTTATAGCTTTATTAATGACTATTCCCTATATTTGATCTGTTCTGGAAAGTCCAAATCACCCATTTAAAACCCTTACCCTACTGGATATTGATTTTAAACAGGGTTTAATAAGGTGTCATCAAAAGTTTACTGAATCCTTTTAGCTAGCATATTTTCTTTTAAAAGCAACTTACTAGGTCACCTACACAGGTATTTGCCTTCTGTCTCATTGATTATAATAAAGAGGAAGAGAAATAGGATCAGAGTAAGAAGAGAGTTCACAAAAGAGTATTGAAAACCAGAAAAACATACATTATATAATCCCATGTATATAAGACAAAAATGACACAAGGATCCAATAGTGTTAGCGTTTATTCTCTGGGGCATAGCGGATGGGAGAGAGCCTTACGTGTACTAGTGACATTCTTTATTGTGCCTTCCATGATGATGTTGTGAGTAAGTGCCTTGATAGATACTTATGAAGCAGCACACTTAAAGTATGTGACCATGTGTATGTGTATGCATGCATATAAATGTGTGACGTATGTATATACATGTGTAAACTTATTTACATATATGTGTATATATGTATGTGTGTTTGTACATATATGTCATACCTCAGTAAGACCTTTAAAATAAGGAAAAATGCAAAATCCCTTGTGCAAACAGCTATATGCAAATATTGAGAGGAATGACATCATTTAATGAGTATTCCCAATGTGACAAGTGTTATTTTGAATGTTAATGAGATAAATTAGCTCACTTTTTGTTCTCAAAACAACTCTACAAGGTAAATACTAATAGACTTTTGAGGATAGATACAGAAACCAACGAATACATAGGAGTCAGGATTTGAATGCAGGCTCTCTGTTTCCCAACCCTGTGTTCCTACCTGCTACATTGGGAGTGGCTGAAGAGGGACAAGAAATTAGAGCTAGGAACTTCGCTTCTTGACCAGGTTCTCACTGAGTGTCTGCAAAGTGTCCTTTCCAACTAACTTCCTCTTTATGACAGGACTTCCTTAACAAACAGAGTACAATAGGAATGGCCCTTTGTTCTACTCTGTGGATATAAGCAGCAGCAAGTTTCTTTGGTTTCCAATGTGTATAATTGGCTTTAAACAACTCAGCTAGTAAGCCTGCATTTTGTTCTGAAGTGAACAAATCATTTGGCTCACAAATGTTATCTTCGGAGGACGATGAGTTTTGTTTGCAAGTGTATTACTTTACTTGGGGATCAATGGATGTCATTAGTTTTTTGTATTAGTTTATCATACAGTTTTCAGAAACAGAACCATTTGTTGTAGTCGAAACATATTTTATCTAAGTTGCCAAGAGAAAGAGAGTACAATTGGCATGACCCTAAGCAGCAGCAGGTTCTCTGGTTTCCAATGTGTATAATAGGCTTTAAAGAATTCAGCCGGTAAGTATGTGTTTTTCTCTCGACTTTATTTTAAAAAACCAGAGATACATATACAGATTATTAAAAGCATTTTAGCGTAAATATATAGAAATATATATTTCACAGTGCCTGATTTTTTTAAAGGTTTGATAATATGCATTGAAATCTTACTATTTACAAAGATCATAAAGTATATGTAAAACAAAATGTAACATGGAATTAGTCAAAGTTTTTGGTAGGTAAAGATTAAACATAATAATTTTTAACTACCAAAAATTGCCACAAGGCTATCTGCTTAGCTCTTGAGTTATTAATGGTTTAAGGTCTAGGCATACCCCACTCTGAGAGGGTGCTATACACTTACTATTATTATTTCTAAGAAGGACTGAGGCTTCCACTTTTTGGCCCTTTTTAAAGCTTCTTATAGTCTGTGAGTTGTTTTCTTGTGTATTCAGAGCTTTCTGAGGCTAGTATCCAATTATCTGTGACTGCGTATTGTGTCTGTTCTTTTGTGACTGGGTTTCCTCACTCAGGATGATGTTCTCTAGATACATCCATTTTTTTCTAGGAATTTAATAAAGTCATTGCTTCTAATTGTTGAGTAGTACTATGTCCAATATTCTGAGAAACTACCAGACTGATTTTCAGAGTGGTTTTACAAGCTTACAACCCCACCAGCAGTGAAAAAGTGTTTTTTCTCCACATCCTCAACAGCATGTGCTGTCATCTGAGTTTTTTATCTTAGTCATTCTGACTTGTGTGAGGTGGAATTTCAGAGTTGCTTTAATTTGCATTTCCTTGATGACTAGGGATGTCAAGCATTTCCTTAGGTGCTTCTCAGCCATTCGATATTCCTCAATTGAGAATTCCTGGTTTAGCTCTGTACCCCATTTTTAAGAGGATTGTTTGAGTCTCTGGAGTCTAACTTCTTAAGTTCTTTGTATATATTCTTTGTCCTTAGTCTTACAGAAACTTTGCAATCTCATTAGGTCCCGTTTATCGATTCTTGATCTTAGAGCACAAGCCATTGGTGTTCTGTTCATGAAAATTTACCCTGTGCCTATGTGTTCTAAGGTTTCCCCCACTGTCTCTTCTAATAGTCTCAGTGTACTTGGTTTTATGTGGAGATCTTTGATTCACTTGCACTTGAGCTTTGTACGAGGAGAAAAGAAAGGATCTATATTCATTCTTCTGCATGCTGAGTGCCAGTTGAGCCAACAACATTTGTTGAAGAGGTTGTCCTTTTTTCATTGAATCTTTTCAGCTCCTTTGTCAAAAATCAAGTGACCCTATTGTGAGAGTTCATTTCAGGATCTTCTATTCTGTAGAATTGATCTACCTGCCTATCTCTGTACCAGTACGATTCGGTTTTTAACACAGTTGTTTTGTAATATAGCTTGAGGTCAGGGATGGTGAGTCCTGCAGAAGATTTCTTGTTGTTGAGAAGAGATTTTGCTATTCTAGGTCTTTTGTTATTCCAGATGAATCTGCAAATTGCTCTTTCTAACTCTATAAAGAATTGAGTTAGAATTTTGATGGGTATTGCATTGAATCTGTAGATTGCTTTTGGTAAGATGCCCATTTTTACAATGTTGATCCTTCCAATCCATGAGCATGGGAGATCTTTTTATCTTCTGAGACCTTCAATTTCCTTCTTCATAGATTTGAAGTTCTTCTGATACAGGTTCTTCACTTGCTTAGTTAGGGTCACACCAAGGTATTTCATGTTGTTCGTTGCTATTGTGAAGGGTATCTTTTCCCTACTTTTTTTCTCAGCATGTTTGTCCTTTGAGTAGAGGAAGGCTACTGATTTGTTTGAGTTAATTTTATATCCAGCCACTTTGCTGAAGTTATTTATCAGCTGTAAGAGTTCTCTGGTGGAATTTTTGGGGTCACTTAAGTATATTATCATGTCATCTGCAAATAGTGATAATTTTACTTCTTTCTTCCCTATTTGTATCCCTTTGATTTCTTTTTGCTGTCTAATTGATCTGGTCAGGAGTTCCAGTACTATGTTGAATAGGTAGGGGGAGAGTGAGCAGCCTTGTCTAGTCCCTGATTTTAGTGGGATTGCTTCAAGTTTCTCACCGTTTAGTTTGATGTTGGTATTGGTTTGCTGTATATTGCTTTTAGCATGAAGAGGTGTTGAATTTTGTGAAATGCTTTCTTGGCATCTAAGAAGATGATCATGTGTTTTCTTTTCAGTTTGTTTATATGGTGGATTATGTTTATGTATTTCTGTATATTAAACCATCCCTGCATCCCAGGGTTGAAGTCTACTTGATCATGGTGAATGATCGTTTTGATTTGTTATTAAATTCGGTTTGCAAGAATTTTATTGAGTAATTTTGCATCAATGTTCATAAGGGAGATTGGTCTGAAGTTCTTTTTTCTTGTAGAGTCTTTGTGTGGTTTAGGAATGAGAGTTATTGTGGCTTCAAAGAATGAGTTGGTTAGTGTTCCATCTGACTCTATTTGGTGAAATAGTTTGTAGAATATTGGAATAAGGTTGTCAATAATTGTCTGATAGAATTCTGCACTGAATCCATCTGGTCCTGGGTTTTTATTGTTTAGGAGGCTTTTGATGGCTGCTTCTATTTCTTTAGGTGTTATGGGATTGTTTACATGGTTTATCTCATCCTGATTTAATTTTGGTATCTGGTATCTGTCTAGAAATTAATACATTTCCTCCAGATTTTCTAGTTTTTTTTGAGTATAGGCTTTTGTAGTAGGATCTGATGATTTCTTCAATTTCCTCTGTTTCTGTTGTTATGTCTCCCCTTTCATTTCTGATTTTGTTAATTTGGATACTCTCTCTTTGTCCACTAGTTAGTCTGGCTAAGGGTTTATCAATCTTGTTAATTTTCTTAAAGAACCAGCTTCTGGTTTTGTTGATTCTTTGTATGGTTCTTTTTTTTGTCTTCTTGGTTGATTTCTGCTCTGAGTTTGATTATTTTCTGTTGTCTACTCCTCTTGGGTGTATCTGCTTCTTTTTGTTCTAGAGCTTTCAGCAGTGCTGTCAAGTTGCTAGTGTATGCCCTTCCAGTTCCTTTTTGGAGGCACTCAGTGGTATAAGTTTTCCTCTTAGTACTGCTTTCATTGCATCCCATTGGATATGTTGTGCTTTCATTTTTAATAAATTTTAGAAAATACTTAATTTTTTTCTTTATTTCTTCTTTGACCATGCTATCATTGAGTAGAGCATTGTTCAGTTTGCATGTGAATGTGGCCTTTTTATTGTCTTTGTTGTGTTTAATGACCAGCCTTAGTCCATGATGATATGATAGGATGCATGGGAGTATTTCAATCTTCTTATATCTATCTATTGAGGTTAATTTTGGAAAAGGTGCCATTAGGTGCTGAAAAGAAGGTGTTTTCTTTTTGTTTTAGGATGATATGTTCTGTAGATGTCTGTTAATTCCAGTTGGTTCATAACCTCTCCTAGTTTCACTGTGTCTCTGTTCAGTTTTTGCTTCCATGATCTGTCCATTGATGAGAGTGGGGTGTTGAGGTCTCCCACTATTATTGTGTGTGGTACAATGTATGTTTTGAGCTTTAGTAGGATTTCTTTTATAAATATGGGTGCTCTTGAATTTGGAGCATATATGTTTAAGATTGAGAATTTATCTTGATAGATTTTCTCTGTAATGAGGAAAAAGTGTCCTTTCTTACCTTTTTTTTTTTTTTTTTTTTGATAACTTTCAGTTGAAAGTTTACTTTATTCAATATTATAATGGCTACTACAGCTTGTTTCTTGGGGCCATTTGTTGGAAGTTTTTTTTCCCCAGCCTTTAACTCTGAGGTAGTGTCTGTCTTTGTCTCTGAGATGAGTTTCCTGTATGCAGCAACATGCTGGATTCTCTTTATATAGCTAGTCTGACAGTCTATATCTATTGGGGAATTGAGTCTATTTATGTTAACAGATATTAAAGAGTAGTAATTGATGTTTCCTGCTATTTTTACTGTTAGAGGTAGAATTATATCTGTGTGTCTTTCTTCTTTTGTTTTTCTTGCTTAGTTATTTTCTTGCTTTTTCTTGGGTGTAGTTTCTTTCCTTATGTTGGGTTTTCCATCTATTATTCTTTGTAGGACTGAATTTGTGGTCAGATATTGTGTAAATTTAGTTTTGTCCTGGATTATCTTGGTCTCTCCGTCTATGGTGATTGAGAATTTTGCTGGGTACAGTAACCTGGGCTGACATTTGTGTTCTCTTAGGGTCTGTATGATGTCTGTCCAAGATCTAGCTTTCAGTCTTTGTTGAGAAGTTGGGTGTGATTCTGATTGGTCTGCCTTTATATGTTACATGACCTTTTCCCTTTACTGCTTTCAGTATTCTTTCCTTTTTTTTTTAAACACTTGGCATTTTGACTATCACGTGTTGGGAAGAATTTCTTTTCTGGTCCTATCTATTTGGAGTTCTGTAGGCTTCTTTTATGCTCATGGTCATTTTATTCTTAAGGGTAGGGAAGTTTTTTTCTATGATTTTTTGAAGATATTTACTGTGCCTCTTAATTGATATTCTTTGCCCTCTTCTATTTCTATTATCCTTAGGTTTGATGTTCTCATTGTGTCTTGGGTCTCCTGGACATTTTGGGTTATGAGCTTTTTGGTTTTTGCATCTTCGCTGAATGTTTTGTCTATGTTTTCAATGTTGTCTTTATCTCCTGAGATTCTCTCTTCTATCTCTTGTAGTTTGTTCAAGATGCTTGCATCTGTGACTCCTCATGTCTTTTTTAGGTTTTCCATCTCCAGGGTTGTCTCTTTTTATGTGTTCTCCATTGTTTCTATTTCCATTTTCAATTCCTTAATCTCTTTGGTTGAGTTTTCCTCTAGTTCTTTGAGTAAATTTTTTGTTTCCTCTTTAAAAGCTTCTATTTTTTTTCTGTTCTCCTGTAAATGTTTAAGGGAGTTATTCATGCTCTCCAAGATCTTCTTCATCATCATGAAGTATGATTTCAAGTCTGATTCTTGTTTTTCTGGAGTGTTTGGAAACCCACTACTTGCTGTGGAGAGTTGGGTCCTGATGTTTCCATGTTGTCTTGGTTTCCATTGCTTAAGTTCTTTTGTTTTTCTCTTATCATCTTGTTATCTGCAGTTATATTTGGTCTTGTTGTCAGTTGACTGGCACCTGTCTGTCCTGTGGATTTTAGGGCCTGTGGGCTCAGGAAGAAAATTACTACTGAATGTTCGGATTTTTGTGGGTGAGCAGTGAGTTCTGGTGGCAGGTACTCAGTTGTCTTTGTGGGCTTAGGTCGGGGAGCTCTTGTAAGGCTGCTCTGGGATATTGGTCCTGAATACTAATGGTGGGGATCTGGCCAAAATGGGCCCTTTTCCAGTGAGTACAGCACTCTCTGCTCACTGAGAACTCAGGGTGTGCCCTCCCTGGGCCTTTGTGTCAAGTTCTTTTCTGGTCCAGGTGTAAAAGCGCCCATGGAGCTGGTATCTCAGAACCAGCTTCCCTAGGCAGATCATGAGTCTCTCTTAGTCCCGAGAACTGCCTCCAAGCACTATCTGTGCTCTGGGTACTCAGTGTACAACCTCACTAGGTTTGTGCCCCAGGTTACCTGCTGGTCTAGGTGGAAGAGCTCTTGGGTATCTGGTCTGGGAGCACAACCTTTCTGGGCGGGCAGATCCTGATACTCTTTTACTATGGGCGGGAAAGGAACTTTTGGCACAAGCATCACCTCGAAGTACTATGTGTGTTCTGGGTGCTCATGCCCCAGCCTCCCCAGGCCTGTGCCCCAGGTTATCTGCTGGTCCAAGTATCAGTGCACCTGGGCATCTGGTCTGGAAGCACAGCCTTTCCCAGCAGATCTGCGTACTCCCTTACTGTGGGCCTGAAAGGAACCTGTGCCACAAGCACCACCACCAAGCACTCTCTGTGTTCTGGGTGCTCACTGCACAACCTCCCTAGGTCTGTCAAATATGTATTTTGTTACAAAGTGAACAGAACATTTTGCTCATGAACGTTTTTCTTCACAACCCGTTCAACGAGTTTTGCTCTTAACTTTGTTACTTTACTTAGGGATCAATGGATGTTATTAGTTTTTTTATATTGGCTTAAGATACAGTTAACAAAAATAAAACCTTTCGTGTAGCCAAACAAAACATATTTTATCTAAGTCGCCACTGAAAACAGCCTGCAATAGGCATGGCCCTGCCTTGTTCTCTGTGCCCCTAAGCAGCAGCACATTTCTTTGGTTTTCAATAGTATAACTAGCTTTAAACAACTCAGCCTGTATGTATCTGTTTTGTTCAGAAGCGAACAGAACTTTTGGCTCACGAATGTTACCTTTGCAATGCATTCGACGAATTTTGTTCACAACTGTGTTACTTTACTTTGGGATCAATGGATGTCATTAGTTTTTCATATTGACTTAACATACAGTTTACAGAAACAACTATTTTTGTAGCTGAAAAAAAACATACTTTTTTACTGATTTACTTTACTTTGGGAACACTGGATTTTTTTAGTTTTTCATATTGGATTATAAAACTTTAGTGAAAACAAAAATTTGTTGTATCCTGTCAAAACATACTTTGATTAATACGCCACTCAAAATGCAGTACAAGGTACATATTAATCAGTTCCACTAGTTGGCATTATTTCAAAGTAACGTAACATATATCTGAAAACACGTGATCTTCCCAACACATGAAACTACTTGTGTTTGCAACCGATTTACTTTATTTGGGGAACAATGGGTTTCCATAGTTTTTCATATTGCCTAAGATGCATTTCACACACACACACAAAATAAAACCCAGAAAAATTTGTTGTATCTGTACTAAATATGCTTTGACTAATTTGCCACTGAATATTCAGTACAAGGTACATGCCTGTGAGTTCCACTTTAAGGCAGTTTTATAAAGTAAACAGAACATTTCTCTGAACAGATGTGATTGTCACAATGCCTGAAACTAATTGTGCTTGCAACTGATTTACTTTACTTGGGGAGCAATGGATTTCATGTTTTTCATAATGTACAAATCATAGAAATAGAAAAATTTGTTGTATCGGGTTAAACGTACTTTGACTAAATTGCCACTTAGAGTACAAAATTCATGCCAGTGAATTCCACTAGGTGGTGTTGTTACAAAGAAAACATAACATTTCTCTGACCAGACATGATTTTCACAATGCATGAAACTAGTTATGTTTGCAACTGATTTAGTTTATATAGGGAACAATGGATTTCATTAGTTTCTCATGTTGGCTAATATACATTTCATGAAAACAGAAAAAGTAATGTATCTGGCCAGACTAAATGTAGTTTAACTAATTTTCCACTCAAAACACAGTACAAGGAACATGCTAGTGAGTTCCACTTCGTGTCATTGTTTCAAAGTAAACGTAATATTCTCTGAAATGACATGATCTTCAAAACGCATGAAACTAGTTCTGCTCGCAGTTGATTTACTTGGGAAAAATGGATTTTATTAGTTTTTCATGTTGACTAATATACATTTCACTAAAACAGAAAATTTATTGTATCCAGATTAAACCTACTTTGACTAATTTGACACTCAAAACACAGTACAAGGTATATACCAATGAGTTCTCCTCGGTTGCATTTTACAAAATAAATATAACATTTCTCAGAACAGACATAATACTCACAATGGATGAATTTTTTTTTTTGTGTTTGCGACTGATTTGCTTTACTTGGGGAACAATGGTTTTCATAACTTTACCATATTGGCTAATATACATTTTATGAAAACAGAAAAATGTGTTGTATCCAGACTAAACATTCTTTGACTAGTATGTCACTCAAAACAAAGTACAAGGTTCATGCCAGTCAGATCCACTAGTTGGTGTTGTGTTAAAGTAAATGTAACATTAATCTGAGCAGACTTGGTGTTCACAGCACAGGAAACTACTTGTGTTTGCAACTGATTTCCTTTACTCAGGGAACAATGGATTTCAATATTTTTTATATTGGCTAATATGCATTCACAAAAACAGAAAAATTTGTTGTATCAGAACTAAAAATATTTTGACTAATTTGCTACTCAATATAGAGTACAAGATACATGGCAGTGAGTTCCACTGTAAGGCATTGTTACAAAGTAAACATAAAATTTCTTTGAACAGACATGATCTTCACAACACATGAAACTATTTGTGTTTGTAAATTATATACTTTACTTATGAAACAATGAATTTTATTAGCTTTTCAGGTTGGTTAATATACTTTTTACATAAACAGAAAAATTTGTTGTATCCAAACTACACATACCTTGACTAATATGCCACCCCAAACACTCTACAAGGTACATGATAGTGAGTTCCACTCTGTGCCATTGTTACAAAGTTAACATAACATTTCTCTGAACAAACGTGATTTTCACAACTCATGAAACTAGGTGTGTTTGCAACTGATTTTCTTTCCTTTGAGAACAATGTATTTCATTAGTTTTTCCTGTTGGTTATTATACATTTTACAAAAATAGAAAAAAAATGTTGTATACAAACTAAACCTACTTTGACTAATTTGCCACCTAAAATACAATACAAGATATAATCCTGTGAGTTCCACTCTGTGGCATTGTTCCAAAGTAAACATAATATATATTTGAACAGACATGATTTTCACTATGCATGAAACTTGTGTTTGCAACTGATTTATTTTACTCAGGGAACATGGGATTTCATTAGTTTTTTTTGGCTAATAAAAATTTCACAAAACTGAACAATTAGTTTTATCCAGGCTAAACATACTTTGAATAATATGCCACTCAAAATGCAGTTCAAGGTACATGTTAGTGATTTCCACTTAGTGGCATTGTTTCAAAGTAAACATAAAATTTCTCTGAACAGGTGTGATCTTCGCAACTCATGAAACATGTTGTGTTTGGAAATGATTTACTTTACTAGGTGAACAATGGATTTTATTAGTTTTTCATATTGGCTAATGTACAAATCACAAAAACAGAAAAGTTCATTGTATCCAGACTAAAAGTAATTGACTAATTTGCCACTCAAAACACAGTACAAGGTAATGATTTCCACTCTGTGGCATTGTTACAATGTAAACAAAACATTTTTCTCAACAGACAGGATCTTCACAAAACATGAAACTTGTTTTTGCTACTGATTACTTGGGGAACTATGGATTTCAATAATTTTTTTACATTGGCTAATATATATTTCGTTAAGCAGAAAGATTCATTGTATCTGAGGTAAATGTACTTTGACTAATTTGCCACTCAGAACACAGTACAAGATACATGCTGGCTAATTCAACTTTGTGGCTTGTTACAAAGTAAGAGTAACATTTCTCTGAACAGTCATGATTGTCACAACTCATAAAACTAGTTTTTTTTTCACAGATTTTCTTTACTTGGAAAAAATGGATTTTATTAGTTTTTTATATTGTATAATATACATTTCATAAAAACAGAAAAATTCTTTGTATCCAGACTAAATGTACTTTGACTAATTTGCCATTCAAAACATAGTACAAGGTGCGCACCAATGAGTTCCACTCTGCAGCATTGTTAAAAAGTAAATGTAACATTTCTTTGAACAGATGTGATCTTCACAACACATGAAACTTTTTGTGCTTGTTACCGATTTACTTTACTTATGAGACAATGGATTTCATATTTTTTATATTGGCTAATAAACATTTCATGAAATGAGAAAAATTCAGTGTACCTGTATAAATTTACTTTGACTAATTTGCCCCAAAATCACAGTACTAGGTAATGCCTGTGAGTTCCTCTCTGTGGCATTATTACAAAGTAAATGTAATATGTCTCTGAACAGACTTAATCTTCACAACTCATGTAACTTGTGCTTGTAACTGATTTACTTATTCTTGAACAATGGATTTAATTAGTTTTTAATATTGGCTAACATAAGTTTGGAGAAAACAGAAAAATCCATTTCTCTGAGCTGACGTGATCTTTACAACGCATGAAACTTTTTGTGTTTGGAACTAATTAACTTTACTCAGGGAACAATGGGTTTCATTTGTTTTCCCTTTTGGCTAATTTACATTTCATGCAAACAAAAATATCAGTTGTATCCAGATAAAACATAATTTGACTAATATTCCACTCAAAACACAGTACAAGGTACAGGCCAGTGAGTTCTACTTGGTTGCATTGTTATAAAGTAAATGTTACATTTCTTTGAACAGACCAGATCTTCCCAGCACATGAAATTAGTTTGTTTGCAACTGGTTTAGTTTACTCTGAGAACAATGGATTTCATTGTTTTTTCATATTTGCTAATATACCTTTTATGAAAACAGAAAAAAAATCATTGAATCCACAATGAACTTACTTTGAATACTTCGCCACTCAAAACACAGTACAATGTACTTGCCACTGAATTCCGCTCTGTGACATTGTAACAAAGTAAACATTACATTTCTTTGAACAGACATAATCTTCAAAATCATTAAACTAGATGTGTTTACAACTGATAAACTTTACTTGGGGAACAATTGACCTCATTAGATTTTTATATTGGCTAATATACATTTCACAAAAACAGAAAAAAATCATTGTATCTGGACTTAATGTAAAATTGCTAATTTTATACAAAACACAGTACTAGGTACATGCTAGTGAGCTACAGTAAGTGGCATTATTACAAAGTAAATGTAACATGTTTTCTGAACAAACATGATCTTGACAACCCATTAGATTTTCTTATTGGCTAATGTACAAATCACAAAAACAGAATAATTTGTTGTATTTGATCTAAATGTACTTTGATTAATTTGGTACTCAAAGCAGAGTACAAGGTGGTTGCCAGTGAGTTCCCTCAGAGGCATTGTTACAAAGTAAATGTAATATTTCTTTGAACAGACGTGATCTTCACAACCCATGAAATAGTTGGGTTTGCAAATGATTTACTTTCCTTGGGAAATAATGAATATTATTAATTTTTCTTGTTGCCTAATATTCATTTCACAAAAACATAAAAAAATCATTGGATACTGACTAAAGATACTTTGAGTAATTTACCACTCAAAACACAGTGCAAGGTACTTGAGAGTCACTTCTACTCTGAGGCATTTTTACAAAGTAAGTGTAATATTTCTCTGAACAGACGTGATCTTCACAACTCATAAAAGTCATTGTGTTTGCTAATGATTTACTTTCCTTGGGAAACAATGGATTTCATTCGTTTTTCATATTGGCTAATACACATTTCACAAAATCAGAAAAATTCATTATATTCAGACTAAAGGTACTTCCCCTAGTTTGCCACTGAAAATACAATAGAAAGTACATGCCAATTTTTTTTTTTTTTACTCTGTGGCATTGTTAGAAAGTAAATATATCATTTTTTTCTTAACAGTCATATTCTCTATGCAGAAAAATTTTTGTGTTTGCAATTTATTTACTTTACCTGGAGAATGACGAATTTCATTAGTTTTTCACATTGGTTAATGTACATTTTATGAAAAAAGAAAAATTTGATGTATCTGGCCTAAACTAACTTTGAGTAAATTGTCATCCAAAACACAGAACAAAGTACATGCTAGTGAGTTCTGCTCTGTAGTATTGTTACAAAATAGATGGACCAATTCTGTCAAAAGACATGATTTCACAATCCATGAAGCTGTGTTTGCACCTGATTTACTATATTTTGGTAACAATGGATTTCATTAATTTTTCATATTGGCTATTATATATTTCACGAGAAAAAGAAAAATTTGTTGTATCTGGACTAAACATCCTTTGAGTAATTTGCCACTGAAACAGTACAAGGTACATGCCAGTTAGTTTTGCCCTGTGATATTGTTCCAAAGTAAACATTATCTGAACAGATGTGATTTTCAAAATGCAGGAAAAATATTTGTTTTTTCAACTGATTTACTTTAATTGTGAACAATGGATTTCATTAGTTTTAAATATTGGCTAATATACATTTTATGAAATCAGAATAATGCATTGTATTTGGACTAAACTTACTTTGAATAATATACCACTCAAAACACAGTATAAAGTACATGCCAGTGAGCTCCACTCTGTAGCATTGTTACAAAGTAAATGTAACAATTCTCTGAACAGAGTTGAAATTCAAAACACAAGAAACTTGTTGTGTAGCAACTGATTTACATTACTTAGTGTAAAATGGATTTCATTAGATATTTTTATTGGCCAATGTACAAATCAGGAAAACAATAATTCATTGTATCCGAATTAAATGTACTTTGACTAATTCAACACTCAAAGTAGAGTACAATGTGCATACCAGTGAGTTCCCTCAGTGTTGTTGTGACAAAGTAAATGTAATATTTCTCTGAACAGAAGTGATCTTCACAACCCATGAAAATAGTTGTTTTTGCAACTGATTTACTTTATTTGGAGAGCAGTGGATTTCATTCGTTTTTCATGTTTGCTAATATACATTTCAAGAAAACAGAAAAATTTGTTATATCCACAGTAAACTTACTTTGAATAATATGCCACTCAAAATACAGTACAAGGTACACGCCAGTGAGCTCCACTCTGTGGCATTGTTATGAAGTAAACATTCTGGGAACAGACATGATATTCAAAACGCAAGAAACTTGTTGTGTTTGCAACTGAACTACTTTATTGGGGTAAAATAGATGTCATTAGATTTTATTACTGGCTAATGTACAAATCACAAAACAGAAAAATTTGTTGTATCCAGACTAAACATATTTTGATCAATATGCCACTCAAAACACAGTATAATTTACTTGCACGTGAGTTCAACTAACTGGCCTGTTACAAAGTAAATATAACATTTCTCTGAACATATGTGACCTTCATATCACTTTAAACTATTTGTGTTTGCAACTTATTTACTTTACTTGGTGAATAATGGATTTTATTAGTTTTTTCATATTGGCTAATATACATTTCACAAAATCAGAAAAATTCATTGTATCTGGACTAAACGTACTTTCCCTAATTTGCCACTGAAAACACAATAGAAGGTACATGCCAGTTAGTTCACTCTGTGGCACTGTTAGAAAGTAAATATATTTCATTAGTTTTTCATGTTGGCTAATATACATTTTATGAAAGCAGGAAAATTCGTTGTATCCAAACAAAATGAACTTTGACTAATTTGCCACCATAAATCGGAGTACAAGATACACGCCAGTGAGTTCCACACTGTGGCATTGTTAAAATGTAGACGCAACATTTCTCTGAACAGACATGATCTTCACATCACATGAAACTTTTTGTGTTTGCAATTGATTTACATTACTTTGCAAAAAATGGATCTCATTAGTTTTGCATATTGGCTAATATACATTACAGGAAAACAGAAAAATTCATTGTATGTGGACTAAACATACTTTAACTAATTTGCCACCCAAAACAGAGTACAAGTTACATGCCAGTGATTTGCACTCAAAGACATTATACAAAGTTAACTTAATATTTTTTCGAACAGACATGATCTTCACTACTTATGAAACTAGTTGTATTTGCAAGTGATTTACTTACTTGGAGAACAATAGATTTCATTAATTTTTCATATTGTCTAATATACATTTCAGGAAATCAGAAAATTTCATTCTTTCTAGACTAAACATACATTGCCTAATTTGCCACTCAAAATACAATGTAATTGACATGCCAGTGAGTTTCTCTCTGTGCCATTGCTAGAAAGTAAATGTTACATTTCTCTGAGCAGACTTGATCTTAACAATACATGAAAGTTGTGTTTGCAACAGACTTACTTTACTTCGGGAACAATGGATTGAATTAGTTTTTCATATTGGATAATGTACATTTCCCAAAAATAGAAAAAAATCATTGTATCTGGACTAAACACACTAATTTTCTACACAAAATACAGTAGTAGATACATGCCAGTGAGCTTCATAAGTGGCATTGTTACAAAGTAATGAAAACATTTCTTGGAACAGACACAATCTTCACAGCACATAAAACTAGTTGTGTTTGTAACTGATTTACATTAATTTGTGAACAATAGATTTCTTTAGTATTTCATAGTGTCTATTATACATTTCATGAAAACAAAAAAGTTCGTTGCATCCCAAAAAAAGTACTTTGACTAATTTGTCACTGAAAACACAGTACAAGGTACATGTAAGTGAGTTCCACTTTTTGGAATTATTAAAATAAACATAATATTTCTTTGAAAAGACGTTTTCTTCACAAGGCTTGAAACTTGTTGTGTTTGTAACTGATTTACTTTACATGCCAGTGAGGCACATGCCAGTGAGATCCAGTAAATGACATTGCTACAAAGTAAACCTAACATTTTTCTAAAGAGATGTGATCTTCACAACGTAAAAAACTAGTTGGGTTCGCAATTGATTTACTTAACTTGGGAAATAATAAATTTTATTATTATTTTATATTGGCTAATATACATTTCACAAAAATTGAAAAAGTCATTGAATCTCAACTAAACATATGTTGACTAATTTGCAACTCAAAACACAGTACAAGGTATATGCCAGTGAGTTTCACTAGGTGAGGTTGTCACAAAGTAAAGGTAACATTTCTTTGAATAGACGTGATCTTCACAACACATGAAACTAGTTGTGATAGCAATTGATTTACTTTTATTTGTGAATAATGGTTTTCATTAGTTTTTCATGTTGGCTAATATAAATTTCACAAAACAGAAAAAAAAAAAACAGTTGTTTCTGGAATAAACATACTTTTATTAATTTGCCACTCAACACACAGTCGACTAGTTTTGTTCCCAACTGTGTTACTTTACTTGGAGATCAATGGATGTCATTAGTTTTTCATATTGGCTTAACATACAGTACATGGAAACAGAACCATTTGTTGTAGCTGAACGAAACATATTTTATTTTCGTCGCCATAATATGCATGCACAATATGCATGTCTCTTTGTTCTACCTTTTTTTCAATAGGCTGCAGCATGTTTATTTTGTTTTCAATATGTAGAATTCACTTTTAACAATTGAACTTTTTAATAGGCATTATTACAAACTAAATGAAACGTTTCTCTCAAGAGACATGATCTTGATTAGCTGGGATCTCCTCTCTCTCTCTCTCTCTCTCTCTCTCTCCTCTCTCTCTCACTCACTCTCTCTCTCTCTCTCTCTCTCTCTCTCTCTCTCTCTCTCTCTCCCTCCCTCCCTCCCTCCCTCCCTCCCTCCCTCCCTCCCTCCCTCCCCCTCTCTCTCTCTCTCTCTCTCTCTCTCTCTCTCTCTCTCTCTCTCTCTCTCTCCTTTAGGGGCGCTCCACTTGTCTGCTACCTCAGCAAGCTCTTGTCAGTTTGTCAAGAGAATGAGGAAACCTGTCTGGGGACTTCGCATATTGGGTCTTAGCTACACATTGTAATCCAGGAAAAGACTTTTGTAAGTCGCCTGCCTCTCTCCACCATGCCTGCTCCTCCATGCTGGTTAGAGGGCAACACTGGACCCAGAGCCAAGAAGGAGTGTTGGGAAGAAGCTAAAAGTATCCGTTGATAGATCTGCAATTCTGCAGCGGAGCAGCCGACTTCTTCACCGCTGTGGATGCTCTGGAACCTATGCTGCAGCCTGTGGCGACCTCTTTACACAGAACTGCAACTGCTAGTAACTACGACTTGTCCCCCATCCAAGTTCTGCTGGGCTATCAGCAGTATGAGTTGAAATCCGATGGTAATCTCTACTCACCGGGCATATGTGCCAAGACTTGTGACACCGCCATCCCCCCCTAGCCCCCAGAAAAGGACAACCTCAGTGCAAATACAAATCTTCATAGCAGCCCTTTCGGTTTGCTTAAGGTTTTCAGGGTCTTCTTCCAGCACCCATTCAGGGTCCTTAGTGACCCGCTTTGAGTTCTCTGGGTATTAGTTCATTGTTAATTTCTACTTGTCCCTGAGACAAGTTCCATTTAACACTCAGCGGACTATGGCTGAAATCCTGCCTTGATTTCAAACCACTTACAGATTTTGTTCTTCCGTGCTTTCCTTTTGCTTCCTCAACGAGGCTCCAATGGGCAGGCTTCGAATATTTGTCCAATTTCTTTCGTCACTAATTTCATTCAGAGGTTTGTCCAGCAAACGGACACTTCCAGTTAGAAAATTTCCAAATTCATCTGACCCCACCCTCTTCGAAGACAACAAAATGCCCATGCCTGGAGCTGCAGAAGAGTGATGCACTGGTTGCTCTCCTCAGGAGACAAATGGTGCTGGAGAGATGGAGACAACTCTGGTTCATGCAAGTGAAGCAGGCCTGAAATTCCACCCTTGCAGTACAAGAGGCCTAGCCTTCTCTGCTCCTAGGTTCTCCCCCCCGCCCCCCCTCCCTCCTTCCCTTTCCCTCTCTCTGCCTCTCCCCCTCCTTCTCCCCCTCCCCTACCCCCTCTTACCATCCTATAGGGTTCCTCCACTTGTCTGCTACCTCAGCAGGCACTTGTCAGTTTGTCAAGAGGATGAGGAAACCTGTCTGGAGACTTCCCACATCCACTGGGCCTTAGCTACACATTGTAATCAAAAGAAACATTCTGTTGCTTATTTGCACAGAATGCAAGACAGGGGCAAGCACCTTGTACTCAGGATTGTGTGGTGACTTAGTGGAACTATGTTTTTCTCGGCTACATCAAATTGTTCTGCTTTTGTAAAATGTATATAGGCATACATTAAAAAAAAAAAAAAAAAAAAAAAAAAAAAAAAAAAAAAAAAACTAATGAAATCTATTGTTCCCCAAATAAAATGAAGCAGATGAAAACACAACTAGTTTAATGTATTCTGAATATCATGTCTGTTGAGAGAAATGCTTCCTTTACTTCTTAAGAATGCATATTTACTGGCTGTGTTGTTTAAACCTAATTCTACACATTGGAAACCAAAGAAACAGGGCAAGCACAGTGTACTCAGCTTTGTGTGGCTACTTAGTTGAACTACATATCATTCTGCTACAATGAATTGTTCTGTTTTCCTGAAATGTGTATTTACCAATATGAAAAACTAATGAAATCTATTCTTCCTCATGTAAACACAACTAGTTTAATTTGTTGTAAATATCATGTCTGTTGAGAGAAATGTTTTACTTACTTTGTAAGAAGGCATATTTACCAGCTGAGTTGTTTAAAATTAATTCTATACATTGGAAACAAAATAAAAATTTTGCTGCTTAAATTAAATCAGTTTCAAACACAACTAGTTTAATGAGTTATGAAGATCACTTCTGTTGAGAGAAGTGTCTCATTTACTTTGTAACAATGAATATTTACCAGCTGACTCATTTAAACCTCATTCTACACATTGGAAAAAATAAACATTGTGCTGCTTATTGGCACAGAGTGCAACACACAGGCATGCACATTGTGCTGTGTTTTGAGTGGCAAATTATTCAAAGTATGTTTAGTTTGGATATCACTAACTGTTCTGTTTTAGTAAAATGTATATTAGCCGATACAAAAAAAATAATGAAATCCATTATTCCCCAAGTAAAGTAAATCAGTTGCAAACACAACTAGTTTATGAGTTTTGAAGATCATGTTTATTGAGAAAAATGTTCCCTTTACTTTGTAACAATGCATATTTACAGGCTAACATGTTTAAACCCAATTCTACACATTTGAAATAAAAGAAACATTTTGCTGCTTATTGGCAAGGAGTGGAACACAAACACACACACATACTCATTGAACTGTGTTTTGAGTGGTGAATTTTTCAAATTAGGTTTAGTTTGTCTACAAGAAATTGTTCTGCTTTCATGAGCTGTATATTAGTCAATATGAAAAAAACTAATGAAATTCATTGTTTTCCAAGTAAAATAAATCAGTTTCAAACACAACTAGTTTATGCAATGTGAAGATCACATCTGTTGAGAGAAATGTTCCATTTACTTACTAATGACACATATTTACTGGCTGAGTTGTTTAAACGTAATTCTACACATTGGAAACAAAAGAAATATTCTGCTGCTTATTGGCACCCAGAGGAACACACGGTCATGTACTTTGTACTGTACTTTGAGAGGCTAATTAGTCAAAGTACGTTTATTTTTGCTAAAAGGAATTGTTCTTTTTTTGTGAAATGTATCTTAGCCAAAATGAAAAACTAATGAAATCCATTGTTTCTAAGTAAAGTAAATCAGTTTCAAACACAACTAGTTTAATGCATTGTGAAGGTCATGTCTGTTGAGGGAAATGTTCCGTTATTCCATAATAGCGCACATTTACCGGTTGACTTGTCTAAAACTAATTCTACACATTGGAAACAAAAAGCCACATTCTACTGCTTATTGTCACAGAGTTGAACATACTGTGTTTTAAAACCGAATTAGTCAAAAGTACGTTTAGTTTGTTTAAAGAAATTGTTCTGTTTTTGTGAAATGTACATTAGCCAATATGAGGACTAATGAAAGCCATTGTTCCCCAAGTTAAGTAAATCAGTTGCAAACACAATTAGTTTAATGCATTGTGAAGATTATGTCTGTTGAGAGAAATGTTGCATTTACTTCATAATAATGCATATTTACCTACTGACTTTTGACTATTGATATGTACCAATAATTTTGTCCCATACAAATTCTTACAGCCAAAGTCTCACTGAAGCTTTTTTCCTTAAGCCCATAACTCATTCATTTTTCTAACACATCGTGCATGTAATACTGCTCGTCTGGAGAGAGTGCTTCTTCCTCAGCTCTGAACTAGATGCTAAGTCTTATGCATTGAAGGCTTTAACCATTCACAAGTCTCTGCTTTTCACATTCACCTGTTGAAAGTGACATTTCTTAAATTCTCTGCTTCAAGAAATTCTAAAGCTTTCACTATCCCTACAAATTTTTGTGCAATAATGACTTGGTACAGTCCTACAACCTAGAGAACTAAGCAACTGCAGGCGCACAGATAAAAACTGAGCCAATAGACATCTGTAACAAGCTTTTTGGCAATGATATTTGACTGCTTCTCTTTCTAGATCATTCCTCTTAAAAGTTCAACTGTAAGTATTAATCATCATTTTGTCAATAGTGTAATAAATTCTCTCTCTGACATTGGATTTACTTTGCTTGTGGAGTATTCACTTCATATTCTGGATAAATCTTGCATACAAGATAGCAAGGCAGTGATTAACAGGAAATAGGGTTGTGTCTACCTCGGTCCATGGCAAGTCATTCTGCATGTTTTAGAAGCATGAATCTTCAAAGATGCTTCTTTAACAGCTAACTGCCCAAGATAACCCCATTTGCTGATAACTCTGAGAAACAGATAAACCACATAATGTTCACCTTTATTTTCTCAACTGGAACTGAGGACTTCATGGTGAATAATTTGTGGGGTCTCTAGACTCTGTCTTTTCAAAAAAAATCAGGAAGTGTTGATTATTTTGAAAACTAAAATTTATAATTTATTTTGACTTTTTTGCCATCTAAGGGTCATGTCCAAACTTCATCAACTTGTCCTAGGGGCAAGACTGAGGGCAAGCTCAGGCTATGGTCCCCAAAGGCCATATTTGCTGCAACTTCCTATTTGTTGTTCTGGCAAATAATGCAAGAGATTCCAATATAGCTTAGCTTTACATTCTGCTAGATCTGATCAGAATACATGGTACCCCAGGAAAGTCAATCTCTTTGTGCTGGATATAGGTCACCACACTGCCTCTGGATAATTTTTTTTACTATATCTTCTGTACACATGCTTTTTAGCTGTTTTCACATTATCTGAAAAAAAAATTCCATGTTTTTTGAGCATCATAATATCAGAAGATCTCAAGTGATTGTTAGTTACTAATAACAATGGCCTTATCATTAGGTGGTGGTTCCTATATCATTTTTTTGTGGTTATAAAGGATGGTGCATTAATAACTGAGTTCAGGGGACAGGAACTCAACCTTGGAAACAATATGGAGGCCTTCTGGGGAGCCTGCAAAACAAGGCAGTGAAAGCTTTGTTTAGTCTTACAGTGCAAGAACCTGGCTGGGTTCTATGCATGAATTAAAAATCTGCTATACCCACAGAAGCTGTCTCACAGGAAGTCCATGAGTACAACAGTGATACTATAATCAGCAAGAATGTGATGCATGCAAAACTTCCCCAAAGACTGGCACTAAGCTCTAAAAGTAATGCTCAGGAAGAAAAAGAACAATATTCCTGCTAGGATTTGGACCACTTTAGGATTATTTGTGGGGAGACTTAAAGGGCAATTCCCTCAGATCACAGCAAAGGTCTCAGAATGGATAAAGGAGTACATAAACTCCCAAACCATGAAGGATTATAGTATTTTTCATGAACAGAAGTTCATGTTAACTGGACCAGAACTATACTCACAGATGTTCTTTAGCTGACTGAGGCTGAGAGCCATATAGATAGTTGGACACCCAGAAAGGAGAGATTCACTTGGCACCTCCCATCTTGGGCTCCTACATCATCTCAGAGACATAAAAATGATGATGCATTTTTTTTTCTGCCAAGGTTTTCTTGTGTCAAGGTTGGCTGAGAAGTTCTTTTGGCTTCAGTGGTTCCTGCAGCCTTTCCTCTAGTATTCTTGGTCCTGATAATTATACAATTGTATTATCAATAGAGACATGCATACATGTGGGGGGCACACACACACACACACACACACACACACACACACACACACGAGACTTCCCAATACACACAACTTCATTTGTGCACACAAGCAATCATATTACATTGCAGTAATATGTTTAGATTCTAAGACAACACTGATATAAGGAATCACCCAGGAGACTATAGAAGTGTAAGTTAACTTTTCTTGGATGGATAGGGACATATCCTGCATAGATTATAGATAGCTCAGTCAAAAAGTGCTTTCCCATAATAAATATCTGTTGAAAACACGGGATCTTGGCCTGTTAGCCAAGACTGCTTAGCAAGTTACCAAAGCTTTGCAGAGTAGACTTGTTTCCCAGCACAGGATTACTATAATATGGGAAAGCAGCCACTTTCTCTTTCTTAGAATTTTAGAGTTGCTTTAAATTGAGAAGCTTCTTTCAAAAGAGCTTTTTGTTTTTACCAGAGCATGCCAGAATGCTATGAGCCCAAATAACTAGGAAATTTTCCTAACAAGGAACCAAAGTTAAACTTTATTTCTGTAGGGCGATTGTGTCAAGAATTTTTTGAGTAACTGAAGGCCGACTAACCAAAGTCTAAATGTTTATGTGTCTTTTTTTTTATTTCAAGATACTTTATTTTCAAATGGGTCACAACATAAGCTTTTGGCCCATTCTGCCAATGTACAAGCTACAAATATTTGCTCAGCAGCCAAGGGGCACTTGTTAGTATCATGTCTGAAAAGTGAATAAAAATCCATAGGAACACAGTAAATGTGACCCCCATCTCCTAGCCTTCCATACTGCATTGGTGCCAAACCTACTCTTACAAAGACTTTCCAAACTAGCCTTAATTAAGTTAAATAATCCCCCCAAATGCCATAATTCAAGCTAAACTTGCAAGTAAGAGCTACAAGAATGGCATCTACACATTGATACTAGCAGAAGCACAGGCTGCAGGGTGACGGTCCATCCTACTCTCCTGGGCACAAGACATGGGCAGAGTGCCAACATCCTGCTCCTCCACTTCCGGTGGGAAGCCATGGCTTTGGATCTGCTTCATGAGTTGCCACATTGGCCAAGCCAGGCAGATACTATGTCGGATCAGCTTTCACACTTGCAGTGAATATCATTG
This sequence comes from Micromys minutus, assembly GCF_963924665.1. Taxonomy (NCBI): domain Eukaryota; kingdom Metazoa; phylum Chordata; class Mammalia; order Rodentia; family Muridae; genus Micromys; species Micromys minutus. The sequence continues at coordinate 1,746,079 of NC_137962.1, read as the reverse complement.
CCAAGAAAACCGTGTGGAAGGAGCAGCTGGGCTCTGATGATGAAGATGAGTCAAATGAGCAAACCTTCATGTATTATGTGAATGATGGAGTGTAGGGATCCTTTAACTGCATTCTTTATGATCATGCCCATGTGAAGGCCCTGCTGCAGAAGAGACCCAAGACAGATGAGAAGTGTTACTCATCCAGCATCTGGAGACCAACATGTGATGGCCTTGATCGGGTCGTCGAGCGCTGTAACCTGCCAGAAATGCATGTGGGTGATTGGATGCTGTATTTATGTCTTATCTTACTCTTAGAAATAATCCCCTGGGCTGCTGAGGACGGCAGGCTGGGCTGGAGCAGAAGGAAGGGGGAGGTGACTGGCGGTGGCAGCTGACCGGGGAAGCTGCTGAGCTGTGATGGTGATGTCGAGGTGAAAATGGTGGATCTTTTGAAATACAATTCCGGCCCCTGACATACCAGAGGCAGCGGCCCAGGGCCACATCGCTACCCCGGCTCCCTCCTGGGTCCCTGGGTACCCTATAGCGCTCCATTTCAGCCAAACTGGGAAAGAAAGCAGCTGGACAGAACTAAGGTGTACAGGCAAAACAAGCACTACCCGGGCTCAAAATTGCCCGGGACCTCTGGAGCCCGCTCCTCTGAGCCGGAGGGTGGAGAAAGTGGCAGCCTCAGCACCTGGGCGTCTTTGTAGAAGCAGTGCGACCTTGGAGGTGGTGACGGCTGAGATTGCTAAGAAGCCTCAAACACCAACCTTGGGGCTCGGTGATCACGAAGCTGATTTTTGCGAAACCAATTAATAGCAAAGCAGTTACGGGACAGACAACTCAAGCATCTCCACCTGTCGTCACGGGTAGAGTTCTTTCACAGTCTACTCCTGGAACTCCATCAAAGACTATAACCATATCAGAGAGTAGTGTTATTGGATCAACTTTAAATTCTACAGCACAGACTCCAAATAAGATAGCCATCTCACTTTTGAAGTAGCCAGATAAGGACTGAGTCTACTGCATAGCCTTCGGTGGCCTAGGACCTCAAATCTTCCTGCTTCTGCCTCCTCAGTGTGGTTCTAGGCAGGACAGTCATGGACTCCCCCACCTTGTTTGTTAGTGGGTACTGAGGATTTGACAAGCGCTCTGCCACTGACCTCTACCCTCAACCACAAGCAAGGAGTTTTAGCTAGTGAAGTTTATTTAAGTACCTAGCAGCAGAGTCATTATTGGTGACTCTTATGGCCTGTGTGAATATAAATACACGTTTTTAGTGAAGGATATGATGTGGTTGGTTACTCTTCAGCTGGTATTTAGCACAGTGACTCTTTGGGTAGTAACCAGCCACAGTGAGTCTGTGACGTAAATGCTGACGTAACTTTATGGAGATGGGAGCTGTGCTGGGTAACACAAGGACTGGGGTAAGATGGGCGTAAGCCTACGATCAGTCTCTGAGATTAACTACTTTTCATTCAAAACATTTGGAAATTTGCCATAACTTGTTTTTATTTTAAAGTGACAAGTATCTAACTTACTTCCCTAAGACTTAGAAATGTCATTATACCTCTGTAGAAAAGCATACAAAGCAGGTATATTTTAAAAGTCACGTTATTATTATTTTTTCTGTTAGATGCCACCCTATGAGTCTGGAAATATACTGTTTTGTTGTCAACTTCCTCCTTGATTTGTATCTATTCATAAATAAAACAACATTGAATGTTTGCTTTCTATAATTAAAAAATAATAATCCACTGAAGGGCTGGACCACACTGTACATTGTTACTTCTTGACTGATGGACATCTGGATTATTTTTTCTTCTGGGATGCTCTGAGATGTTCCACTCCAACACTGATTTGCAATACTTTCTCTGTAGATACCTATTTCTTGTTCTGGAATTGCTGGGTCTATGAGAACTGCAGTTCACATTTCTGTACATGGCTACAGACAGGGCTATCTCATTTGACACCACCATCAATTTATGAGAGTCCTTATTTCTTCTAACCCTCCTGTAGTCTATTTTGAATAACTTCAATTACAGAGTGTTACAGACAGAACACTGGGTGAGTTCTTTCGATTATCATGAGCCTAAGGGTCTGTGGCATAATTAGTAAGAATTAAATCATTGACTAAGAATGAATAATAGGCCACACAGAGCATGGGCTTAACATTCTAGACACAGAGCAGTTAGCTAGAGGGGATTATCAAACAAAATAACAGGTATACTAACAACAACAATTGAATAAACATTCTGAGTGCTGGGATAAGGGCATGTATGTACTCTGACCCCATTATAGCTATATTCAAGGAAAAACAAACAAACAGCAATCCTATTATACTTCCAGCACTTGTAGCAGAGAAAGCTGTGAGATATTGTGTGCTGCTACCTTTCACCAGACACCCCAAGGCCTCAGGGCTGTATCAGGTAAGCAGAAGCTATTTGCAACTTAGTTGGCCTTCTTACTGCCATGCCAGATTCTGCAACCACCATTTCCTTTGTAATAGAAGCCTATATGCAGTAGGTCATTTGGTGGAGCAGCAAAGATCCTTCAGACCTGGAAACAACCAAGCCATCATTACTTTAAGAGGAAAGAAAAAAACCACATTGAAAAAGTATCTGCCATAATTGGAAACAAAGGCCCACAACTTCTAAGGAATCAACAATCAACCCTCCCTCTTTCTTGAACTTTGCATAGTGATATTGTGCAACTCCAGGTGGTAGTCAAAGGCAGAGTTTTTTCCAGAAAGAACATACATGATTTCTCACTCTTACATCTCTGCGGTTAGGTGGCATTATAGCACAGATTCAACCCACCCAGTGTAAGGATGCAGAAGCCACAGATGACAATGCCAAACGGATTTTCTCGTGAACTTATGGACCCATTAAACTTGAAGTTAAACCTGAGCTCAGGCCACTCCACTCCCTGCCCTTTTGCCTGATTCTTATGTTTCCTATGAGTAGAGTATCATGGGACAATTCCAACATCTGCATGCCTGGACATGTGATCTCATGAAGACAGATAGTAGAGAAGTGATGTCTATTTTGCTACAACATATTAATGCATGGTGAGGTTGACCTTTATTTACTGTTGTCCAATTTAATTATCTGTTTATATTTCAAGAACTTGAGGATGTCCAAGTTAATATTTGAAAGAATGGAAAAAATGTACAATTTTACTTTTGCCTTGTAGTTGATTCCCAGTGTTCCCAAGAAAAAAGAATTTTCATTTCAAGAAAAAAGATTATTAAACATAGATTTTGTGAAACACATGAATTCATATATGGAAACAATGCCAGTTATCAGAAAATGCACAATAAGTAAATATTATCCAGGTTTTATACCATTAAAAGTATGGGAGAAAGATATTGTCTTTCTGAAAACAGGGAACAACAGGGGTATTGGAATGTATGTCACATGCATTGTGTCAGGTGATAAATTTATTTTTTAGGAAATCTCTCTCATTCAAGGTCATTAGATATTTGAGTGCTAACAAAAATCTGTTACCTATGTCAAGGTCATAACCAATTCTCCCTATCCAAAGCCTGAAACCCAAACATGATCTGGGTTCCTCCAAAGAGGTGAAGCCTCTGCCCTCTGTAGCACTCTGACCACAGGTCGATCCACATCCTGATGCAGCTGTTCTTGGTGATCATCCCATGGTACTGGCATTTACAATACACTGGGCTCTACCACTGCAACTAGACTTCACCAGTCCTCTCTTATAGGCTTTCTTCATGGTGCCACATTTCAAATCCTTTGCATGACCTGTTGGGCCATCAATTACAATGAGGCTACACCTTCACTAATGGCATTTCTCTGCCTCTTACAGTGTCAAGAACCAGTGGCTATTTATGACCCCTTTATGTTCGGTCCTACAGGACCCAGTAATTCAGGGGGTGCAAGGGGGACCATGCCTGTGAAGAAACGGGCAAGAAAGAAAGAGCGAGACCAAGCAAAATGGTTGTCAAGGTCTCTTTAATGTTTCAAAGGCAGCAAGTTTTAAGCTGTAGAAAGAGGAAGTAGGGAGGGGGGTTGGGGAGGAGCAGAGCCTGGTAGGAGGCCAGGGCAAGGCTCTGGGAACAATGTGTGGATTTTCTCGGAAGGTCACAGATGTTTCTGGCTTATCTTGTTCCAGGGCTAGTTAAATGTGGCTTATCAGGAGTTACTTGGAGGGGGTTGCATTTTGGCCTTGAGGGTTAGTCTCTGACATCCCCCCCTTACTTGTATAATTGATGGAGACCCTGTCTTAGGCTACATGATGTGCACCCACAGTCAGCACCCTAACATAATGCATAATTTTTTGGGTAGAGCCTCTGTCTTAAGCTACGGGGGTTGCATCCTTGCTGGGCACCCCTTGTGGAGTGTGCCTAATCAAGCAAGGCCTCCTGCTATTCCCATCATGGAGTCACTCTACAGCCAAGTGGGTGTGCACCTGACGTGTGGCATCATGCTATTCCGTCATGGGTGTCTCCATAGCCAAGGGATGCCTAAGGTGGAAAAATCTAGCCCTGGGGTTTCTGGCAGTTTGCCATCAATGTTTGTTTTTTCATCTTGAATCTTTAGGTGGTGGTAATGTAATGAAACATTCTTATTGTTGAAGGCAGCATCTATTTGAGATCTAAGAAATTGAGTTAATTTTTGAAAAGCCCAAGGTTCAAAAGAAATGAGGAGGAGGAATCCCACCAAAGGTCCCAGAATGATGGACAATAATGTGGAAAGGCAAGGAAAGGTAGCAAACCAATTTTGATACCAGGATTCTTTTTGCTCCCCCTCTATCTTTCTTTTTTCTAAACTATCTTTCACCTTTTGTAGACTATCTTCAACTAGTCCTGTCTTATTTGCATAAAAACAGCACTCTTCCTTAAGAGCAGCACACAATTCACCTTTTTGGAGAAAGAGGAGGTCTAATCCTCTCCTATTTTGTAAGACTACCTCTGAGAGGGAGGAGACTGAATCTTTGAGATTTTTGGGTAGAGGTAACCAAGAAAGCAATTCCTGTCCCAGCACCTGCAGCTCCTAGTCCAAGGAGGACCACCAATGTAACTGCAGTTATAGGCTCTCTCTTTACCTTGGAGAGAAGTATGGTTCCTTGTTCCCAGAATCCCAAGAATTCGTCAGCCTCATGAATGGTTAGGTATGGGAGAAGTGTAACTTCTATACAATATTCTCGATTCTTAAGAAAGGTAGCAGTAACTATAAAGGTGGTTAATCCTGAGGAACAAATAAGGTAAGAGTTACTGAGGGTTGAAATATATTGAAAGGAGCCATTGACTAAAATAGTCTGGTTGCAGACTCTGGTTAGGGCTTTTGGAGGTAACATATTAGGACCAATGAGGTATAAGCTTAGGCCAGAGACCTGGCTAAGGGTCAGACCCTATTTTTCAGGGGTGCTCTATCACAGGTTGGAGGTATTGTTGGTGAATATTAATCTTTCAAAATTAGCAACACCCTCATAGAAGGGTGGTGTAGAAGAATAGCAAACCCAGCATTCTTCCAGGAGTGTATGGTTGGTCTCATGAATGGCTTGTATTAAGGCATTGACTAAAGACAAAACAAGGTCAGCAGTAGAAGGGGGACCTGCGGGGAGAGTAGGCTGAAAAACGGGGTTAGAGGGAGGGCTTAAGCAATTTTTTGTCCTGCAGAAAGAGAAATAGGCCCAAGAGTAGAACTAGTTAAAATTTAAATTTCCCCAGTATAGTCATTATCCACCAGGGAAGGATGAATGAATGGTGAGGCCTTGGAGGGTGAGGGAGGAGTGGCCCAAAATCAAGTAATACGTATTGACGGGAGGTGGGCCGAAGACTCCCATGAAGAGGACTTGGACACCATCTTAAAATTGAGTTGTTGGTGGTACACAAGTCCAACCCTGCACTTTCTGGTGTTGTTCAGAGGAATTGGGAGGTACAGGTTGGAGGGAATGAGCTGACTGACTGGACCCAGTAGCCGGCAGAAATGGAATATGTCGAGGGGCCTGGGGCTTGCCCCTTAGGCCATTTCCCTAAAGGGGAGGTAAGGGGTTGCCTGAGGTGTCTGTTTTAGATTTACACTGATTGGACCAAGGTTTTCCTCTCTGGCACCGGGGACAAGCAGTATTAGGTATTAAAGGTCTGGCTATTGTCCCAGGGTCGATATTTGAGGTTCCTACTTGATCCTGGGCAGGCATCCTTTGGGGGCATTGTTTAGCAAAATGTCCAGGTTGGTTACATTTAAAACATAATCTGGGCCCATCAGAAGCTTGCATGACAGCCCTTATGACCATGCTGACACCCTGCGTTATTCCCTGTGAAAGCTTTTGTGTGAGGGGATCAGCATCACTGCATGATTTTATCTTCTCATCTAATGTTTTATTTTTATAATATTCTCTGAGGACGACGCGGCAAGCAGAATTAGCATTCTCATAAGCCAATTGTCTTATAAATTTATTATTCTCTTCTTTTGTGCCAAATACTCTTTCTGCTATCTCTAACAGCCTCCCAACAAACTCAGTATAAGGCTCATGGATCCCTTGGACAATATTGGTAAGGGGAGTGGTAAGGGAGCCCTTGGAGGGGACAGCCCACCAAGCCCCAGTGTTGGCCTCGGCAGTCTGTGTTAAAATGCCCATGGGTAATTTTATCTGGCATTCCTCTGACGAGTATTTTCCCTGGCCTGAAAGTTTATCAAAAGTCTACCCTTCTGTAGGGTTTTTAAAAATTTTTTTGTCTAGCCAGGGATTGACAGCGATCTATGAATTTTGCCTTCCAGGTCAGATATTGTGGGCGCAAGAGAACCGCTTTAGTAACACGATACCACTCATTGGGGGTGAGACGGCCCCTGCCAGACAAGGCTTCCAGCATAAAAAGAGTGAAGGGAACAGTAGGGCCATAATTTTGGACAGCTAAATTGAGTTCTTTTAGGGCCTTAAATTTTAGTCTCGAATTCAGTTTGTTCGGTGGCGCCGTCATCATCGTGATCACTTTTAGTATAATTTTCCTCATCCTCTGAGATATCGGCTCACTGGGGGATCCTTGGATCTCAGACTCTGATATTCTCCTTCCTGGTCCTCCTCCTCTCTATCTTCTTCTTTTACAATATTTTGCGTGGAACTAGATGTGGGGTCCTGGTCTGAGGAAGAGGCTGCCCTACGCGTGCCCTGACGCGTTAGGACCGGGAAGGCCAGGTACCTAAAGAGTGGGGGGTTCCCTTTTCTTTTTTATGGGCTTAAAGACGGGGGCTACGGGCATGAGGGTTTTTGGAGGTGACTGCTGTGATGGCGGTCTGCAAGGATTCGACATCCAGGGTCAGGTCTGAAAGTTCTTTTTGAAAGTTGAGAATTTCTTTAAGATGGCGGATCTGGCCGGTTAAATGAGCCTTGGATTGCAACAGGGGGTTGATATCAGGGGGGTTCAAGGGGAAGGGCTGAGTTGGGGCAGACGGATAAGGTGGAGGTCTGGAAGAAAAGGCAGCGAGGGGGGCGATAAACGGGGGCCAGTGGGGATTGTGATAAGCGGCGGCAGCCTCCTCAATATCGCTCTCCTCAGAGGGGTTTAATCGATCGCGATCATTGTCACCTTTTCTTTTTATAAGTGGAAAAGGCAAAAGGGGTTTTTGTGGTGCCTCTAAAGAGCAAGAAGCCTCCATTGTTCGGGGAAGGGGAGGGTATAAGGAACAAGCAGGCTCTTTGGAAGAGTCATCACCAGGCATGGAGATCATCACTGAGGGACAAGGCGAGGGCAAGCACTCATAGTTTTTGGTTTCATTTTTAAGAGAGGCAGCAGAAGCAGCCCGTGAAAGGGGTTTTAAAAGTTCTTCCACCACAGAAAAGATTTTAGCAGGCTGGCAGGCAGGCAGGCAGCAGGCAGGCAGCAGGCAGGCAGGCAGCAGGCAGGCAGGCAGCAGGCAGGCAGGCAGGCAGCAGGCAGGCAGGCAGGCAGCAGGCAGGCAGCAGGCAGGCAGGCAGCAGGCAGGAGGCAGGCAGGCAGGCAGCAGGCAGGCAGGCAGCAGGCAGGCAGGCAGGCAGCAGGCAGGCAGCAGGCAGGCAGGCAGCAGGCAGGAGGCAGGCAGGCAGGCAGCAGACAGGCAGGCAGGCAGCAGGCAGGCAGCAGGCAGGCAGCAGGCAGGCAGGCAGCAGGCAGGAGGCAGGCAGGCAGGCAGCAGGCAGGCAGGCAGGCAGCAGGCAGGCAGCAGGCAGGCAGGCAGCAGGCAGGAGGCAGGCAGGCAGGCAGCAGGCAGGCAGGCAGCAGGCAGGCAGGCAGGCAGCAGGCAGGCAGCAGGCAGGCAGGCAGCAGGCAGGAGGCAGGCAGGCAGGCAGCAGGCAGGCAGGCAGGCAGCAGGCAGGAGGCAGGCAGGCAGGCAGGCAGCAGGCAGGCAGCAGGCAGGCAGGCAGCAGGCAGCAGGCAGGCAGCAGGCAGGCAGCAGGCAGGAGGCAGGCAGGCAGGCAGCAGGCAGCAGGCAGGAGGCAGGCAGGCAGCAAGCAGGCAGGCAGCAGGCAGGCAGCAGGCAGGCAGACAGGAGGCAGGCAGGCCTATTTATTTGCTTGGTTGGTTTGTTGGCTGATTTTGTTTTGTGTTTACAGGAAGTGTGGTGGCTTAGTGCCTACACAAGCCCAAGCACTAGAAATAAAGACCTCTGAAACACAGCTCTGGGGTGGGCCCTAGCTAAGCCATGGAAACACACACACACACACACACACACACACACACACACACACACACACACGGATAAACCCTGTCATAAGATCAACATGCCTTCATGATCAATTTTTATACGCAATAGTACTAAAGCGAAGAGACATCTCTAAAATAAAAGCCAGAACTTTATCTGCTTTGTTTTGTTTTACCTCAACATAGGATTTGTCTTTGTATAGCCCTGGGAGCCCTGGAACTTGCTCTGTAGACTTGGCTATCTGTGAACTCACTGAGGTTCATTCTCCATGCCTCTGCCACCCACACAGCCAGACAGAAGCTAGAATCTTTTTTTTCTCTCCCTTTCTTCCTTCCTTCCTTCCTTTTTTCCTTCCTTCCTTCCTTCCTTCCTTCCTTCCTTTTTTCCTTCCTTCCTTCCTTCCTTCCTTCCTTCCTTCCTTCCTTCCTTCCTTCCTTTCTTTTCAATGTATGTGCTCTATGCCTGTATACTTGCCTGCCAGAAGAGGGCACTAGAACCTCGGAGGACACACCATGTGGCTTTCTGAGAATCCAGGTTTCTGATTTTTTTTTTAAAACTTGAATTCTAACACAGAGGGTCGGTATCTGCCCAGCCCTTCTAGTGCTGCTTAAGGCTCAGTGTAAATCAGAAAGTTTGTGCATCGTTTATCCTAAAACAGAATAATCAAGGTGGGGTAAGAAGCCCGGTTTGGGATTAAAGATTTCTACAGCATAACTGTGTGCTGTTTGTCCTTCACATGACGAGGGCAGGGGTGGGGAGGCTCCTAAGACATAAATCTGAAACAGTACAGTGGATCATTTTGACCGTGTGGGTTGGGTGTGGATGACTAGAGTTTGCTTGTTTCTCTGTGTGTAGAACTTACTGTCCTGGAACTCAGACTATCTCTCTCTTTGCCTCCTAGAGACTGGAAATTAATGAAATGCACTTTTATGCCCAACTTCCTCTTCTCTCCATCACCCATGCATGACCATTTGTTTCACCTTCCAGGTTCTGTCACACAGTTTCGCATTGACCTCACCAAGATGGAAGCTGACAAGTGGATTTCAGCCATCTTACTGCTGACTTACTGACCTCTCCAAGATGGAGGAAGCTGGCCAAGTGACGTGCCATACCAGGTTGCTTTTGTTTCTCCACTCCCCAACCTCTAGGGAACCCAATTTGTGCAGAGTATTGAGGAGGCACCCAAACACAGCCAGAAGCCACATACCATCCACAGCCGCGTGGTTTCCTTCTACTTTCATCCACTACTTTTAAATGCCAGATGAATAGATCATTTTTATTTTTATTTTGTCTGTTATTTGTAATTAAAACAAATAATAGAAGATAAACATAATCAGCCATCCTAAAACTTTTTTCCAGTAAGATTTTTTTGTTTTAGTTTGTTTGTTTTTGTTTTTAGGAAGTGTGGCCTATGACCTACACAAGTCCAGACACTAGAAATAAATCAGTAAAGATCTCTGAAACACAAATCTGAGGTGGGCCCTAGCTTGCCATGGAGACAGTCAGACACACACACACACACACACACACACACACACACGGACAGACAGACAGACAGACACACACACACATACACACACACAAAGTAATAAAATCATGTTGTCAGGCACCTGGGCCAGCATGTGGGGTGGGGGTGAAGGGAGTCCAGAGATGCATATGTCTCAGAAGTTATGGATCATGGCCCGCAATTCAGGTTTCCGAGATGAACTGTGACATCAGGTGAAGATCCTACATGATCTTCATGTCTAAAATTCACAAAAATATGTACCAAGTTACTACACTCATCTGGATTCAGGGATAGGCGAATTTCTTTAGGAACACATCTTTGTTGTCCACTTATTCTGCTCCCGTTAGTTGGGGAATTGGACTGTGGCAAGGGACTCACCTTGTCTAATTTTTATGTCTCAACTTCGCAACCAGAGAGTCATTAGTCCACATACATGGACATATGAGAAAATGTTCTTATAATATTAGTAACAGCACAAAATGGTAAGCTATCCAGGTGAGAGTTTCCTAGGCCTTAACGAATCTGACCCAGGCCTTCACATTTCATCTAGGCCTTCCTTAAGATTTTACCTAGACTTAATTAGACAGCAGCTTCACCCTCTGAGCCATGCATATGTAGATGAATGAATACATTTTTCCATATTTGCTCACTTATGAGAGACAATATTTTTCTCCATGGTGCCAAAACATACTAGACAGACCAGGCTGGCCTCCCAAGTAAATCCTTTCTCTACCCCAGCCTCCCCAAAGCTGAGATCAAAGGCATGCATTACCATGTCACATTTCTCTCTCTCCCTCCCTCTTTCTTTCCCCCTCACTCCTTTATTTTATCCTAGATGAGTTGTGTGTGTGTGTCCATCTGTCTGTCTCTTTCTGTCTCATTCTCCCTCTCTGTGTGTGTCTCTGTATATGGATAGGATTGGTTGACTATGAAGCTATGACCTAGACACTTTGTAGATTACAGTTCAAAAGTGTTTAATACTTATTGCTAAGGAGAGAGGAAAAAAGAGAGAAAGAGAGAGGGGGACACTTTGAAATCAGTCTTCAAGCCTTTTCTCTCCCTAACCCCTGCCAAAAATTGCACTTGGAAGAAAGAGGGAGGTGAATCTCAGAGTTTGCCTCCTACCTGGTCTAATGGGGACTACACAGAGAAACCACGTCTGGAAAAAGAGACAGATGTGTGTGTGTGTGTGTGTGTGTGTGTGTCTGAGAGAGAGAGAGAGAGAGAGAGAGAGAGAGAGAGAGAGAGAGAGAGAGAGAGAGAGATCTGTGTCTGTCTCTGTCTTGTATGTGTGTTTCTCAGTGTTTGCCTATCTTCTGTAAACCAGTCCACCCCATTATTGCTTTCCCTGTTTCTTAGTTTGTTCAGTTTGTTCCAAATTAATTGCATCTATTTTTTTATTTGACTCTTCATTTCTTTATTTGAGTCAGGGGTTTCTGCACATAAGCCCTGTATATCAGTATCTAGAAAGCAAGTTTTATAAAAGCTTATACATAGTTGGGTTCAGAAAATGCTGTTGGGTGGTTGGTATAGGCACATGCTTATTGTGTGTAACTATAGAACAAAGACAGTGGCCATGGATCAGGAGCAAAAGAAATTCACAATACAAAACCATACCAAAAAATTCCTCTTACCTAGGTCATGTCTGCCGGCTCCTTTGATCTAGTGAGTACCCTTGAATAAAATGAGAATCACAACAAGCACTTGTTTTGAAATACAATATGTGGAAAAATTATATGTGTGGATTCACAGATAGGAGAAACAACAACAACGACAACAACAAAACAAACATGAGATCACACAGACGCTAAAGCAGAGGAACTGATGCCCATTTTTATTGATTGGTGGTGGTGGGGGGTCTTCTTCTTATGTTGTAAGACCTGGAGGAGTCTTAGTTTAGAAGTGCAACTCACAGAAAACAATTAGATGATAGATCACTGTAATAACGAGAGGTTTGTAATTCCATGTACATGGGGTTGCTCACCCTTGTAGGGAGAAGTCAACCCTGAACTCTTTTATGCTTTTTTGGTGAGGGAGGTGAACTACTATTTTAACTTGACCTGTCCACTAAAACTTTGTTTTTATATTTGCAGAACCTTGCTTATATATTTCAAAACTTTGAGAGGTTTTGTCCTTGTTTTTGTTTCTCAGAATTGGGTGATTAGAGCATGAGCTAATTATGACATACGTCAGGACACCATCTAGGGCTTTCTAGAGGGCCAGGTGGCTATCAGGCAGTATATTCTGTGGTTTTTCTGAGAATTACTTTGGGCCATTGTTTTTATTTTTTAGGCACAGGCAGATAATCTTATAGCCTTGGGTGACTGGAAAGTCTCTGAGTCTGACTTAAGCCATTTCCATGTCTTTAGGGTCTCACATTCCAGTAAATTCTGTTTTTGCCTAATTTCTCAAAAAGGGGTGTTTTGAAAAAGTCTCACAGAGCCCCTAAAATCTTTGTTTTTTTACATCACCTACTCTGCTTTAGCATAAGCTAGATGTCACTTAAGCTTACTTTATGGACCAGTCCATTCTTTAGATTGATTCCTGGAAGTAGGGAGGGAGGAAGGGAAAGGGTGATTTTTTATTGTGATATCCTTCAATCAATTAGAGCTGTTCTGTAAGTGAGAGGAAAAGTCTCTTGGATGAATAGTGTGACCAAGATCAAGGGTGTACACAAACAGAATCTGCTGAATTTCTCAAAAAGAGAGACAAAAAAGAGAAGAAAAAGGAAAAAAAAAATGTTTTCTATCTATACAAGTAATCATAATCTATTATAATGTCCCCTTTGTGTAGTTCGAATTGGACTTTGCTTTATCAAGCCAAGTTTTACACAGTATTTTCTCCAAAGAGGACCCAACAGCCTCTTTGTGTGCATTCAGTGGTTGTCCATTTTAATTCTGTCTGTCTGTCTGTCTGTCTCAGAACACAGGAAGGGCCTGCAACAGGTCTAAACCCAACTCTCAGAGGGGGAAAATGGAGATGGAGACAAGTCCAAAGTCAGTAGCACAGAAGTCATCTGCAATTAACAACCACAGGAGATGGGAATATTGTTCTTTCTCCAGTGGAGACTCAACTGGGTCTCAACCAAACCTAGGGGCAGGCCTGAGGTGGATGGGGAGGATAGGGAGGAAGGATCTAGGAGAAGCTTTGGAATGGGAAACTCTGACCAGAATACACAAATACAATTTGTTGTATACAATACAAAATATAGAAAATACAACTTATAGTATTATTTTTAAAACTGCTTCCATACAGCCCCCCACAAAGAAAAAGAAAGAAAGAAAGAAAGACAGCAAAACTTTACTTTTCTGCATATACAACCACTTCCAGCTATCTAGGTAGTGTGCAATTCTGTCCCAGTTGGGCTATTGCAGTTAAGAAAAATGGAACCAACTATATGGTTATGTGATATATATATGTGTGTGTGTGTGTGTGTGTGTGTATGTGTATGTGTGTGTATGTATATATGTATATATATATATAAAATGTATAAAATAAAAAATACAAAATAAAATAAAAGGAGAGGATAGATAGATATGCTTGGTATTTTCATGATGCTCGATTTCATTGAAAGGTTAGTTTTATTTTTTAAAAGATTTATTTGCTTTTATTTATAGGAGTACATATGCTGCAGCTGTCTTCAGGCATACACCAGAGAAGAAGGCATCCCATTACATGCTGGTTGCTGGTGAAGTGAACTCAGGACTTCTGGAAGAGCAGATAGTGCTCTTAGCCATCTTTCCAGCCCTTCACATGCCTTATTAACCTAAACACTAAACATTAAGTAGAAATACCAAATTCTGTAACTATTGTCCAGAAGTGGCCTTTGAAATTCCTAAGATGGCAGGTCGAGGTTGGGTTGAGATTGAGGCAAGACTTCTTCTTTCTGTTAGGGTGTGTTAACAACTTCATTAGCATTCTCAAAGAGCTAGGTGTGTGCCTATTGTTTTGTTCAGTCAGTTGCAGGAGCCAGAGCAAGATGAACCAGAGAGGACAATGAGTTATTTGTCAGACTCTCACACTGAAATTATCACTCACTGATTTCATGAAGAAAACTTGCTTCTGGAGAGACTTGGCTCTGCACTTAAGAGCACCAGGCCACTCCAACATACAACAAATATACACGCACCACAATGTTCATTGCAGCTCTATTTATAATAGCCAGAAGCTGGAAAGAACCCAGATGTCTTTCAGTAGATGAATGGATACAAAAATTGGGGTACATTTACACAATGGAGTACTACTCAGCTATCAGAAACAATGACTTAACAAAATTCTTAAGAAAATGGATGCATCTAGAGAATATCATCCTGAGTGAGATAACCCAGTCACAAAAGAACAGACATAATATGCAGTCACTGATAATGGGATACTAACCCCAGAAAGCTCTGAACACCCCAGAAACAACTCACAGACTGTGCGAAGTTCAAAAAAAGAATATATTCTAATTAAAACAGAACTGTATCATATCCCCCTTTCCTCCCTACAGTTCCTCATAGTTTCTCTTCTATCCCCTCAAATTAATAGCCTCTTTTCCTATATTATTGTTACATATATACATATGTGTATGTATATGTACTTACAAATATTAATTACAACCTTAAAAATGTATTTGTATACTTTTATGCAAAAATGCTGAAAATTTGTACATTTATCTTTGTTCTTTAAAATAAAGTTAAAAATAAAAGAGCACCAGGCTGGGCAAACAGTTCACATACCAGCAATTACTTACAGATCTCCAGCCCCCATCCGGCTCCACTCCTCCCTCATCAACACACAAGGAAAAGGTGGTAGGAGAGAAAGTGGAGGGATTGAGGGAGATTTTATGTAGCTCAAACAAATGAAAAGCTTTAAATTTCTTTGATTTATTTACTTTATCTTATTGAGTGAAGAGTGGAAGAAGGGAAATTGATCATGAGGAAGCAAGGGAGGAAGGAAGGGATGGATGGAAAAATGGCCATCTTCCCATGTTGCTGGGATGATCTGAGCCTTCTGAAGGAGAGGAGTTACTTCTTCCAAATGTGTTGATAGGTAGTCTCAGCTCTGTAGAAAAGACTTTGTTTCTGGCCTTCTTTCTGATTTCACCAAAGGCAGTCTTGGAACCTTGCTGGGATAAAAAGGGAAACCACATTACTTGATATCTAACAAAGCATACTTTATTTTTGTTGCACCAGAAACAGAGTGCAATGGGTATGGAGTTGTCATTTAGTCTGTTCCCATAAGCACAAGCAAGTTTCCTTTGTTTCCAATGTGTATAATTACCTTTAAACAACTAAGGCTTTATTTATGTGATTTCCTAAGAAGTGGGTAGAAATTTTGAATCACAACTGAAATCTATCTTCACAACGTCTTCATCTAGTTTTGTTTACGACAAGATTACTTTACTTGGAGAATAATGGATCTCATTAGTTTTCCATAGTGCTTTAACATTTAGTTCACAAAAACAGAACTACTTGTATCCGGATGAAACATATGCCTTTTTTTTGTACAGGCGGGAATATGCATTTTTGTGCGAAGCAAGTAGATATTTTTCTCACAACTGACATTTTCCAAACTCTTTCGACAACTTTTGTTCACAACTGCATTACTTTACTTAGGGAATAATGGATTTTTTTTTGTTATTCATAGTGTCTTAACATTCAGTTCACAGAAAAAGAACTACTCATAATAGCCTAACCAAAAAATATTATTTTTAGGAAGCAGGTTAGTATATGTTTTCATATGAAGCAGTTATATCTTTGGCTCACAACTGATATTTTCCAAACTTTCAACTACTTTAGTTTGCAAGTGCATTACTTTACTTGGGGAATAATGGATTTCATTAGTTCGTCATTGGAGCTTAATATCCATTTAACAGTAAAATAACTATGGGTTATAGCAGAACAAAACATACTTTATGTTAGTTGCCACCAGAAACAGAGTGAAAAAGGCATAAACATGTCATGTACTCTGTGCCCATAAGCAGCAGCAAGTTTCTTTGGTTTCTAATGTATATAATTCGATTTAAAAATCTAAGCCCGTAAGAATGCCAAATATTATATGCCCTTTGAATGAAAACCCATACATAAAGGCTTAGTCATTTAAAGTAATGCAGGTGTGAACAAAAATAGTCAAAGTGTTTAGAAAATATTGGTTGTTAGACAAATATGTACCCACTTTGTACGAAAATGCATATACCTGCTTCATACAAAAAACCATATGTTTCATTGAACTACAACAAGTAGTTCAGTTTCTATGAAAGTTAAGCTACTATGTAAAACTAATGAAATCCATGATTCCCCGAGTAATGTTATGCACTTGCAAACAAAACTATTTTAAGACATTACAAAGATATTTGTTGCGAGCCAAATGTTCTTCCCGCTTCTTATGAAAACACATACATACCGGTTTAGTGGTTTAAAGATAATTATACCTATTTGAACCCAAAGAAAATTTCTGCTACTTGTAGGCACAGAAAAAAATGACAGGGCCATGCCTATTGCACTCTGTTTATGGTGGCAACTTTTATAAAGTATGATTTGTTCGACTAAAACCCATAGTTCTATTATTGTGAACTTAATGGTAAGCCCCTAAGAGAAACTTATGAAATCCATTATTGTCCAAATAAAATAGTGCACTTGTGAACAAAACTAGTTGAAAGAGTTTGAAAATATTGGTCATGAGACAAATATCTACCTGCTTCATATGATAACGCATATATGCGCTACTTACGAAAAAGCATATGTTTTGTTGCGCTACAGTGGTTGTACTCTTTCTGTGAACTGAATGGTAAGCCACTATGAAAAACTAATGAAATCCATTATTCCCCAAGTAAAGTAATGCAGTTGTAAACAAAACTAGTCGAACCCCCTTGGGATGATATCAGTTTTGATCCAAAACTACTTGCTTCATGCAAAATCGCATACTTATTGGCTTAGCAGTTTATAACAAACTATACACATTGGAATCCAAAGATACTTGCTGCTGGTTATGGGCACAAACTCCATGAAAGGGTGATGCCTTTTGCACTCTGTTTCTGGTGGATACATAGATAAAGTATGTTTTATGAACAACTAATGAAATCCATTATTCCCTAAGTAATGTAATGTACTTGTGAACAAAATTAATTGAGTGCATTGGGAAGATATCAGTTGTGATCCAAAAGTTCTACCCTCTTTGTATGAAAAGACAACCTTTCCAGGTAGATATTCAAAGCTAATTATACACGTTGGAAACAAAAAATACTTGCTGCTGCTTCTTGGCACAGACTATATAACAGGGTTGTGCCTTTTGCACATTGTTTCTTTTGAAACTGTTTTCTTCGGCTACAACCCATAGTTCTGTTTCTCTGAAATGAATGTTAAACTTCTATGACAAACTAATGTAATCCATTATTCCTTAGGTAAAGTAATGCAGTTGCAAATAAAAGTAGTAAATAGATTTTGGAAAATAGTGGTTGTGAGACACATATATACCAGCTTAATATGAAAATGCATTTACCTGCTTTGTACAAAAAAGCACATGATTTGTTGGGCTAGAACAAGTAATTCTGTTTTGGTGAACTGAATGTTAAGCCACCATGAAAAACATAAAATCCATTATTCCCCAATAAAGTTATGCATATGCGAATAAAAGTAGTAAAAATTTTTGGAAAATATCTGTTGTGAGACAAAAATGTACACGGTTCATACGAAAACGCATAAGTCTGCTTTGTATGAAAAAGCATATGTTTCTTTCGGCTACAATGAGCATCTCTCTTTGTGTGAAGTGAATATTAAGCCACTATGAGCAACTAATTAAATCCATTGTTCCCCAAGTAAAGTAATGCACTTGGGAACAAAAGTAGTCAAATGCAATGCAAAGATATCAGTTGTGATCCAAATATACTACCTGCTTTGTTGAAAATGCACACTTCTATTGGCTTAGTAGTTTATAGCTAATTATAAACATTGAAAACCAAAGAAACTTGCTGCTGCTTAAGTGCACAGACTCAATCCCAGGGCATTGCCTTTTTCATTCTGTTTTTGGTGGCAACTTAGACAAAGTATGTTTTGTTCGGCTACCACAAATAGTTCTGTAGCATTGAACTGTATGTTAAGCCCCTATGAAAAGCTGATGAAATCCATTATTACCCAAATAAAGCAATGTAGTTGCAAACAAAATTAATCAAAACAGTTTGCAATATATTGGTTTTGAGCCAAATATATACCCACTATGTACGGAAATGCACATACCCAAAAAATACAAAAAAGCATATGTTTTGTTCGGCTATGAGTAGTTCTGTTCATGTGAGCCAAATGTAAGACACTATGAAAAACTAGAGGAATCCATTATTCCCCAAGTAATGTAATGCAGTTGTGCACAAAACTCGTCAATCACATTGGGAAGATAATCAGTTGTGATCCAAAGGTTCTACCTGCTCAGTATTAAAACACATACTTGCAATCTTAGATGTTTAAAGTTAATTATATACTTTAAAACACAAAGAAATTTGAGGCTGCTTATGGGCACAGACTACATAACAAGGCCATGCCTATTGCACTATGCTTCTTCTGGCAAAGAAAATAAAGTATGTTTTGTTCGACCATAAACCTCAGTTCTTTTTCTGTGAATTGAGTATTAACCCCTATGACAAATTAATGAAATCCATTATTCCACAAGTACAGTAATGTAGTTGTGAACAAAACTAGCTAAAAGACTTTGGAAAATATTAGTTCTGAGCCAAATATCTGCTGCTTCTTATGAAAAGACAAATATCCATTTTATAGGAAAAAGCATATGTTTCGTTCGGCTAAAACAAGAAATTCTGTTTGTGTAAACTGAATGTTAAAACATTATGGAAAACTAATGAAATCCATTATTCCCCAAGTAAAGTAATGCAGTTGGGAACAAAACTAGTCCAACACATTGGGAAGATGTTTGTTGTGATCTAAATGTTCTACCTGCTTCCTACAAAAATGCATACATGCCAGCTTAGTTATTTAATGCTAATTACACACATTAAATACCAAAGAAACTTTCTCACCCATATAGACATTGAGCACATGACAGTGTGATGACTTGTACATTCTGTTTTGGGTGGAAAATTAGATAAAGTATGTTTTGTTCAGCTGCAAGCAATAGTTCTGCTTCTTTGAACTGAATGTTATGCCCCGATGAAACTAATGAAATCCATTATTCCCCAAGTAAAGTAATGCAGTTGTGAAAATAAGTCGTCAAAACAGTTTGGAAAATATCAGTTTTGAAACAAATATGTACCCGTTTCATACAAAAAAGCACATAAATGCTTCGTATAAAATAGCATATGGATCAGATAGTTGGGCTACACAAGTTGTTCTGTTTCTGTGAACTGAATGTTAACCCACTATGATAAACTAATGAAATTGATCATTCTCCAAGTAATCTAATGCACTTGCAAAGAAAAGTTGTCAAAGGAGTTAGGAAAATATCTGTTGTGAGACAAATATATACCAACTTCATTCAAAATGCATTTACCTCTTAGTACCAGAAAGCAAATGTTTTGTAAGGCTACAAAAGTAGTTCTATTTCTGTGATGTGAATGTTATGCCACTATTAAAAACTAATGAAATACATAAATACCCATGTAAAGTAATGCACTTGCAAATAAAAATAGTCAAAAGAGTTTGGAATATAATAGTTGTGAGTAAAATATGTAAATGCTTCTTACAAAAATGCATATACCTGCTTCCTACAAAAAATCATTTTTTTTATCATTGGGATACATAAGTAGTTCTTTTTCTGTAAACTGAATGTTAAGCCACTGTGAAAAATTAATGAAATCCATTATTATTCAAGTAAAGTAATGCAATATTGAACAAAACTAGTTGAAAGCATTATAATGATATAAGTTGTCAGCCAAATGTTCTATCCCCTGCCTATGAAAATAAATTCCTACCAGCATAGTTGTTTAAATCTAATTATAAACATTGCAAAAAAAGAAATTTGCTGCTGCTTATGAGCACACATTAAATGACAGGGCCATGACTTTTGCACTATGTTTCTGGTAGTAACTTAAATAAAGTATGTATTGATTGGCTATAACCTGTACTTCTGTTTCTGTGAAATAAATGTTAAGCCACTATGACAAGCTAATGAAATCCATTATTCCCAAGTAAATTAATGAACTTGTGAAGAAAAATAGTCAATAGAGATCTAAAAATATTGGTTGGGACAAATATCTATAAGCTTTGTAAGAAAACACATGTACCCACTTCATACAAAAAAGTATATTTTTCATTGGTCTCCAACTAGTAGTTCTGTGTCTGTGACTGAATGTTAAGCCACTATGAAAAATTAATGAAATCCTTTATTCCCCAAGGAAAGTAAAGCACTTGTAAACAAAACTGGCCTATGGCATTGTGAAAATATCAGTCATGAGCCAAATGTTCTACGTGCTACATACAAAAATGCATACTTATCAGCTTAGATGTTTATAGCCAATTATACACATCAAAATTCAAGGAAGAGTGCTCCTGTTCATAGGCACAGACCACATGACAATGTGATGCCCTTTGCACTCTTTCTAGTGTCTACTTTGATTAAGTATATTTCATTCAGCCACAACTAATAGTTCCATTTCTGTGAATTGAATGTTAAGCCCATATGACAAACTAATGTGATTCATTATTACCCAAGTAAAGTAATGCACTTGCCACCAACAGCATTCAAAAGAGTTTGGAAAATATCAGTTGTGAGCAAAATATCTTACTGCTTCCGACAAAAACACAAAAACATGCATCTTTCAAAAATGCAAAAGTTTTGATTGGCTAACACAATTAGTTCTGTTTCTGAGAACTGAATGTTAAGACATTATGAAAATCTCATGAAATCCATTATTTCCCATGTTAATTAATGCACATGTGAAAAAAACTAGTCGAATGCATTGTGAAGATATCAGTTGTGATCCAAACATTAGAGCTGCTTCTTATGAAAACGCATTATTACCAGCTTAGTTGTTTAAAGCTAATTTTACATGTTGGAAACAAAAGAAATTTGCAGAATCAAAAGAAACAGGCAAATTAGATAGTATGTTTTGTTTGGTTACAAGTAATAGTTTTTTTTTTTTTCTGTTAAGTGAATGTTAAGCCGCTCTGAAAAACTAATGCAGTCCATTATTCCCAAGTAAAGTAATGCAGTTGCAAACAAAATATTATAAAAGTTTGGAAATAATTGGTTGTGAACCAAATGTCTATATGCTTCATACAAAAAAGCAGATGTTTCATTCAGCTACAATGAGTTGTTCTGTTTCTGTGAACTGAACGTTAAGCCACTATGAAAAATTGATGTTATACATTATTTCCCAAGCAAAGTGATACAGTTGAAAACAAAATTAGTCGAATATATTGGCAAAATATCAGTTGCAATCCTTATGTTCATCTGCTTCATATGAAAATGCATACTTATTGGCTTAGTTGTTCATAGTTAATTATACTCATTGTAAACCAAAGAAACTTGCTGCTGCTTATGGGCACAGACTACATGACAGGATAATTCACTTTGCATTATGTTTCTGGTGGCATTTTAGATAAAGTATGTTTTTTTTCCACTACAACATATAGTTCTGTTTCTGTGAACTCAATAATAAGTCCCTATTACAAAGTAATGAAATTCATTTTCCTCAAGTCAAGTAATGCAGTTGCAAACAAAAGTATTCAAAAGAGTTTGTAAAATATTGGTTTTGAGAAAAATATGTACCTGCTTCATATGAAAACCCATATACATGCTTTGTAAAAAAAAAGAATATGTTTCATAGGCAATGAAAGGAGTTTTGTATTTGTGAACTGACTTTTAATTCTCTATGAAAAAACTTTTGAAATCCATGATTCCCCAAGTAAAGTAACACACTTGAGAACAAAACTAGTCATATGCATTACGAAGGTATCAATTGTGAGACAAATGTTCTTTTTGCTTTGTACGAGAAGGCATACCTACCAGCACAGTTGATTAAAGATAATTAAACACATTGGAAACCAAGGAAAGTTGTTGCTGTTTATGGGCACAGACTACACGAAATAGTATGCCTATTGTAGTCTTTCTAGTCACAATTTAGATGAAGTATATTTTGTTCGACTACAACCCATGTTCCTTTTCTGTGAACTTAATGTTAAGCTCCTATGAGAAACTAAGGAAATCCATTACTATCCAAGTAATGTAATGCACTTGTGTATGAAACTAGTAGTAAGAGTTTGTAAAATACCTGTTGTGAACCAAATATCTACATGCTTTATAAGAAAACACATATGAACCTGCTTCGCATGAAAAAGCATGTGTTTCTTTGGACTACAAAGAGTTTTTCTCTTTCTGTTAAGTGAATGATAATCCACTATGAAAACCTAATGAAATCCATTATTTCCCAAGTAAAGTAATGCAGTTGCAAACAAAACTATTTGAACCATTGAATAAATATCAGTTGTAATTCAAAAGTTCTACTTGCTTTTTTTGAAAACGCATACTTACTGCCTTGATGTTAAAAGCTAATTATACTTATTGTAAACCAAAGAAAATTGCTGCTGCTTATAGGCACAGACTATGTGAGTGGGTCATGCCTATCGCACTCTCTTTATTTTGTCAACTTACATAAAATATATTTTGTTTAGCTACAATCCATAGTTCTTTTTTTTGTAAACTGAATGTTCAAGCCCCCATGACAAACTAATGAAATTCATTATTCCCAAAGTAGAGTAATGCACTTGCAAACAAATTTAGCTGAAAGAATTTAGAAAATTTTGCTTATGAGGCAAATATCTACCTTTATCAGATGAAAATTATTACAAATCTGCAATGTGCGAAAAATCAAGTTTCATAGGGCTACAAAAGTAGTTCTGTTTCTGTGAACTGAATTTTAAGCCAATATAAAAAGCTAATGAAATACACCATTCTCCAAGTAAAGTAATGATGTTGCAAACAAAAGGTAGTTGAACAACTTGAAAAGATATCAGTTGTGATCCAAATGTTCTACCCCCTTCATATGTAAAGTCAAACTTACTGGCTTACTGTTTTAATGCTATTTATATACATTGTAAACTAAAGAAATGTGCTTCTACTAATGGTCACAGACTATATGACAGGGCAATATCTTTTCCACTCTGTTTCTGGTGGCCTCATAGATAAAGTATGTTTTGTTTGACTAAAACCCATAGTTATTTTTCAGTGACCTGAATGTTAATTCCCTATGACAAACTAATAAAATCCATCATTTTCCAAGTAAAATAATGTAGTTGTGAACAAATGTAGTCAAAAAAGTTTGGAATAATCTGTTGAGAGACAAATATCTACCTGCTTCTTATGAAATGGCATATTCACACTACGCCCAAAAAAGCATATATCTACCCACTTTGCATAAAAATGTATATACCCGCTTCATACAAAATAGATTTGTTTCATTCTGTTACGAGCAGTTTGGTTTCTGTGAACTGAATGTTAAGCCACAATGAATGACAAATGAAATCCATTATTCCCCAAGTAAAGTAATGCAGTTGTGAACAAAAGTAGTCAAAAGAATTTGGAAAATATCACTTGTGAGACAATATTTAGCCATTTTGAACAAAAATGCACATACCCACTTCATACAATAAAAAGCATAAGATTTGTTGTTCTAAACTTGAAAATACTAGCATATGGTTTGTTGGGCTAAAATGAGTAGTTCTTTTTCTGTGAACTGAATGTTAAGCAACTATGAAAATATCATGAAATCCATTATTTCCCCAGTAAAGTACCTCAGCTGGGAACAAAACTAGTCTATCTTACTGCGAATATATCACTTGTGATCCAAATGTTCTGTTTGCTTGGATCAAAAACACATAATTCTGGACTTAGAGTTTTGAAAATAATTATACACACAGGAATACAAAGCAACATGCTTCTGCTTAAGGCTACAGACTACATGAGAGGAACAAGCCTTTTACACTGATTCTGGTGGCAACTTTGACAAAGTATATTTTTTGGCTACTAAGAATAATTCTGGAGGCGGAACGGCGGCTCATAGAGGCTGAGCAACTGCGATTGAGAACAGAAAATTAGAACTTCTGTTTCCACCTGGAGGTGACTCCCTGACGCAGAGCGGAGCCTGGCCTACTTGCCAGGCGGAACGGCGGCTCATAGAGGCTGAGCAACTGCGATTGGGAACAGAAAATCAGAACTTCTGTTTCCACCCGAAGGCGACTTCCGGATGCAGAGCGGAGCCTGGCCTACCTGCCAGGCGGAACGGTGGCTCATAGAGGCTGAGCAACTGGTGAGTGGGAGACCAAGACTGCAGGGGAGCAGAGAGATCTCTGCGGAGTGCACATGGAAAGCACACACCGTAACTTGCCCTGCCCCACCCTGCCCTATCCAGCGATTGGGAACAGAAAATTAGAACTTCTGTTTCCACCCGGAGGCGACTTCCAGAGGCAGAGCTGAGCCTGGTCCATCTGCCACCCGGAACGGAGGCTCGTAGAGGCTGAGGAACAGGTGGGTGGGAGACCTGGGCTGCAGGGGAGCAGAAAGATCTCTGTGGAGTACACCAGGAAAGTGCACCCCCTGCCTTGCCCTGCCCTGCCGTGCCTGATCCAGCAAACAGAAACAGAACGTTGGAACTTCTGCTTACACCCGACGACTCTGAGGCATAAAACAGGGCTTGACCCATCTGACACCTCAACCAGTGGAGAACCAGGGACACAGACCAGATACAAGGGAAAGGTAAGAACATATCACTGACAACAAAATGGCAAGAGGAAAGAGAAAGAGTATATCCCAAGGGAACCAAGACAATCTAGCAACACCAGAGCCCAGCTCTCCCATAACAGCAAACATCGGAACTCCAAACACTCCAGAAAAAGAAGACACAGACCTGAAATCATGCCTCAAGACGCTGATAGAGTTACTTAAACAAGAAAGGGAGAAAAAGCAAAAAGATTCAGAAGCTTTTAAAGAAGAAACAAGAAAAACACTCAAAGAACTCAAAAAACTAGAGGAAAACAGAACCAAAAAAATAAAGGAATGGAAGAGGGAAATTAAAACAGAGATTGACACAATAAAGAAAACACTAAAAGAGATAACCCTAGAGTCAGAACACCAAAAAAAAGAAATCAGGAATCACAGAAGCAAGCATTTCCAATAGATTACAAGAGATCGAAGAGAGAATCTCGAGGGCAGAAGACAACATTGCAAACATAGACAAAACAGCCAGAGAAGATGCAAAAAACAAAAAGCTCCTAACCCAAAATGTCCAGGAAATTCAAGACACAATGAGAAGACCGAACTTAAGGATAATAGGAATAGAAGAGGAAGAAGAGTATCAACTAAGGGGCACAGTAAATATCTTCAACAAAATCGTAGAAGAAAACTTCCCTACCCTCAAGAATGAGATGACCACGAGCATAAAAGAAGCCTTCAGAACTCCAAATAGGTTGGACCAGAAAAGAAATACCTCCCGACACATAATAGTAAAAACATCAAGCACCCAAAGTAAAGAAAGAATACTAAAAGCAGTAAGGGAAAAAGGTCAGGTAACATATAAAGGCAGACCAATAGGACTCACACCCGATTTCTCAACAGAGACTATGAAAGCTAGAAGAGCCTGGACAGACATCATGCACTCCTGAAGAGAGCACAAGTGCCAGCCCAAGCTGCTATACCCAGCAAAACTATCAATCACCATCGATGGAGAGACAAAGATATTTCAAGACAAATCAAAATTCACACAATATCTAACCACAAACCCAGCACTACAACGAATTATAGGTGGAAAACCCAATACAATGAGGGAAAATACAGCCTAGTAAGAACAAGAAAACTCCTAAACAAGAAAACTAAAAGAAGAAAAAAACACAGACACGACTCAACCCATAAAAGCAATAATAGCAGGAAACAGAAACAACTATTCCTTGATATCTATTAACATAAATGGTCTCAACTCCCCAATAAAGAAACATAGGCTATCAGACTGGATACATAAACAAAATCCAGCCTTTTGCTGCATACAGGAAACTCATCTCAGAGACAGAGACAGACACTATCTCAGAGTAAAAGGGTGGGAAAAAAACTTCCAAGCAAACAGCTCCAAGAAGCAAGCTGGAGTGGCTATTCTAATATCGAATAAAGTAAATTTCCAACCAAAATTTATCAAAAAAAGATAAGGAAGGACACTTTTTACTCATTACCGGGGAAATCTGTCAGGAGGAACTCTCAATCCTTAACATATATGCTCCAAATAAAAAAGCACCCACATTCATAAAAGAAATCCTACTAAAGCTCAAAAAATACATTTCACCCCACACAATAATAGTGGGAGACTTTAACACCCCACTCTCACCAATGGACAGATCAGGGAAACAGAAACTGAACAAGGAAACTGCAAAACTAGCAGAGACTTTGAACCAACTAGAATTAATAGATATATACAGAACATACTATCCCAAAGTAAAAGAATACACCTTCTTCTCACCACCCTATGGCACCTTCTCGAAAATTGATTACATAATTGGACACAGAACGAGCCTCCATCGTTATAAGAAGATTGAAATACTCCCATGCATCCTCTCAGATCACCATGGTCTACGGCTGGTCTTTAACAACAACAAAGACAACAAAAAGCCCACACACACGGAAACTAAACAATGCTCTGTTAAAGGATAGCAGGGTCAAAGAAGAAATAAAGAAAGAAATTAAGGATTTTCTGGAATTCAATGAAAACGGAAACACAACATACCCAAACCTATGGGATGCAATGAAAGCAGTATTGAGAGGAAAACTGATAGCCCTAAGTGCTTCCAAAAAGAAACTGGAGAGAGCTCACATCAGCAACCTGACAGCACAGCTAAAAGCCCTAGAACAAAAGGAAGCAGATATACCCAAAAAGAGTAGACGGCAAGAAATAATCAAAATTAGGGCAGAAATAGAACAAATAGAAACAAAAAAACCATTGAAAAAATCAACAAAACCAAGAGTTGGTTCTTTGAGAAAATCAACAAGATTGATAAACCCCTAGCCAGACTAACTAGAGGGCAAAGAGAGAGTATCCAAATTAACAAAATCAGAAAGGAAAGTGGGGACATAACAACTGAAACTGAGGAAATTCAAGAAATCATCAGATCCTACTACAAGAACTTATACTCCACAAAATTGGAAAATCTGGAGGAAATGGATGAATTCCTAGACAGATACAAGGTCCCAAAGTTAAACCAGGACCAAGTAAACCATCTAAATAACCCTATAACACCAAAAGAAATAGAAGAAGTCATCAAAAGCCTCCCAACCAAAAAAAGCCCAGGTCCAGACGGGTTCAGTGCAGAATTTTATCAGACTTTGATTGAGGATATAACACTAATACTCGCCAAACTATTCCAAAAGATCGACTCAGATGGAATATTACCCAACTCATTTTTTGAGGCTACAATAACCCTCGTACCTAAACCACACAAAGACCCTACAAGGAAAGAGAACTTCAGACCAATCTCACTTATGAACATTGATGCAAAAATACTCAACAAAATCCTCGCAAACCGAATCCAAGAACACATCAAAACGATCATTCATCATGACCAAGTAGGCTTCATCTCTGGGATGCAGGGATGGTTTAACATAAGGAAATCCATCAACGTAATCCACCATATAAACAAACTCAAAGACCAAAATCACATGGTCATCTCACTAGATGCTGAGAAAGCATTCGACAAAATTCAACACCCCTTCATGTTAAAAGTCCTGGAAAGAACAGGAATCCAAGGCCCATATTTAATCATAATAAAAGCAATATACAGCAAACCAACAGCCAACATCAAACTTAATGGCGAGAAACTTGAAGCAATCCCACTAAAATCAGGGACTCGACAAGGCTGCCACTCTCCCCCTACCTATTCAACATAGTACTGGAAGTCCTGGCTGGAGCAATTAGACAGCAAAAGGAGATCAAGGGGATACAAATCGGAAAGGAAGAGATAAAAACATCACTCTTTGCCGATTACATGATAGTGTACTTGAGTGACCCCAAAAATTCCACCAGAGAACTCCTACAGCTGATAAACACATTCAGCAAAGTGGCTGGATACAAAATTATCTCAAACAAATCAGTAGCCTTCCTGTACTCAAAGGACAAACATGTGGAGAAATAAATTAGGGAAAAGGTACCATTCACAATCGTCAGAAAAGCTATGAAATACCTTGGTGTGACTCTAACTAAGCAAGTGAAGGACCTGTATGACAAGAACTTCAAAGCTCTAAAAAAAGAAATTGAGGAGGATCTCAGAAAATGGAAAAATCTCCCATGCTCATGGATTGGAAAAATCAACATCTTAAAAATGGCCTTCCTACCAAAAGCAATCTACAGGTTCAATGCAATCCCCATTAAAATTCCAACACAGTTCTTCATGGAATTCAATGTGCAATTTCATATGGAATAACAAAAGACCTAGAATAGTGAAATCCATCCTCAACAACAAAAAAACATCTGCGGGAATCACTATCCCTGACCTCAAGCTATATTACAAGGCAATTGTGCTGAAAACTGCATGGTACTGGTACAGAAATAGGCATGTGGATCAATGGAATAGAATAGAATATCCAGAAATGAGCCCTCATGTATATGGTCACCTGATTTTTGACAAAGGAGCAGTAAACATTCAATGGAAAAAGGACAGCCTATTCAACAAATGGTGTTGGTCCAACTGGCACTCAGCATGCAAAAGAATGAAAATAGACCCGTTCTTATCTCCTTGTACAAAGCTCAAGTGTAAGTGGATCAAAGATCTTCACATTAAACCAGATACACTGAAACTATTAGATGAGAAAGTAGGGAAAACCTTAGAACACATAGGTACAGGAGAAACTTTCCTGAACAAAACACCAATGGCTCAAGCTCTAAGGTCAAAGATTAACAAATGGGACTTAATGAGATTGCAAAGTTTCTGTAAGGCTAAAGACATCGTCAAGAAAACAAAATGGCAACCAACAGAATGGGAAAAGATCTTTACCAACACCACATCAGATAGAGGCCTAATATCCAAGGTGTACAAGGAACTCAAAAAGCTAGACACCAGAGAATCAAATAACTCTATTAAAAATGGGGTACAGAGCTAAACAAAAGGTTTTCAGATGAGGAACACTGAATGGCCGAGAAACACCTGAGGAAGTGCTCGACATCCTTAGCCATCAAGGAAATGCAAATCAAAACAACCCTGAGATTCCACCTCACACCAGTCAGATTGGCCAAGATCCAAAACTCAGATGACAGCAGATGCTGGCGAGGCTGCAGAGAAAGAGGAACACTTCTCCACTGTTGGTGGGGTTGCAAGCTAATACAACCACTCTGGAAATCTGTCTGGCGATACCTCAGAAAATTGGATATAGTACTACCTGAAGACCCAGCTATTCCACTTCTGGGCATATACCCCAGAGACACCTTAGTACACAACAAAGATATATGCACCACAATGTTCATAGTGGCTCTATTTATAATAGCCAGAAGCTGGAAGGAACCCAGATGTCCTTCAGAAGATGAATGGATACAAAAATTGTGGTACATATACACAATGGAATACTACTCAGCCACCAGAAACAATGACTTAACCAAATTCTTAAGAAAATGGCTGCATCTAGAGAATATCATCCTGAGTGAGATAACCCAGTCACAAAAGAACAGACATAATATGCAGTCACTGATAGTGGGATGCTAACCCCAGAGGCTTGCACTCCCCCAGAAACAACTCACAGACTGAATGAAGTCCAAGAAATAAAGAAAACAAAAAAATATACATATATTTACAAACAAGAAGACTTTGACTATTTCCATGTTGCGTTTTGTTTTGCATGTACTTTACGCTTATTGTAACTATTAGGTTTTCAATGCATACTGTCAAGCCCTTGAAAAAAATCAAGTACTGACTAAAAAAAATATATTCACATGGTGTTATGTAAAAATTTATTTCAATGTCTGAAAAAACAGTACTGACAAAAAAGTATAATTTTAAGCAAAAAATGTTTAAAATCTGTACATTTATCTTTGTTTTGTAAAATAAAGTCGTTAAAAAAAAAGAACACTAATACTTACTTGAAAAAAAAAGAATAATTCTGTTTATGTGAATTGAATGTTAAGCCCCTATGACAAATTAACAAAACACATTATTCCCTAATTAATGTAATGCAGTTTTGAATAAAAGTAGTCAAAAGATTTTGGAAAATGTTGGTTGTGAGCCATATAGGTAGTCAATTCTTATGAAATCACTTATATCTGCTTTGTACAAAAAATACACTTCATACGACTATAAGTAGTTCTGATTCTGTGAACGGAATGTTAAGCCACTATGAAAAACTAATGAAATCCATTATTTTCCAAGTAAAGTAATGAAATTGCAAAGAAAACTAGTCGAAGACATTGGTAAGATATCACTTGTGATCGAAATGATGTACACACTTTGTACAAAAATGCATACTTACAGGCTAACTTGTTTAAAGCTAATTATACACATTGGAAACAAGTGAAAATTGCTGCTGCTTATGGGCACAGACTACATGACAGGGTCATGCCAATTTCACTTCGTTTCTCGTGGTAACTATTTAAAGTATGTTTTGTTTGGCTACAATGAATAGTTCCGTTTCTGTGAACAAAAGTTAAGCCAATATGAATCTAATGAAATATATTATTTCCCAAGTAAAGTAATGCATTTGTGAAGAAAAGTAGTCAAAATACTTTGGAAAATATTTTTTGTGAGTCAAATATATACCTGCTTCATACGAAAACACATATGCACTCTTCGTACAAAAAAGCATGATTCATTTTGCTCTAATGAGTAGTTCTGTTTCTGTGAACTGAATGTTAAGCCCCTATGAGAAACTAATGAAATCCATTATTTTCCAAATGAAGTAATGCACTTGCATACTAATCTTGTGGAAATCATTGTGAAGATATCAGTTGTGAGGCAAATATAACCTGCTTTGTACAAAAAAAACCTACTGATGGGCTAAAATGT